>NC_090959.1:4432500-5802500 GCF_040807025.1 Struthio camelus | reverse complement strand
TATATTCTAACTGGTAAAAGCTTTTCCTTCCAGAAGCCTTATATTTTCTCTTCATTGGATAGAAAATGGGCTTTTAATTAAAGATATCTTGCTGTGGAAAACACAAAATGAAATAGATTTTTGTCAACAGTACCGAGGCTTTCATTGAAAGAAACAAAAGCAGAAGATATTGATTTGAAAATGGAAGTTAGCTGCTGAAAGCCAGAACGTTTTCCGAAACCTGATCATTCCAATTCAAATAAAGGCAAAAATGGAGAAAAATATTCCTGTATTAATGTTCCTATATAAAAATGTAATAGAAGATGTTAAAATCTGATAATGCTAATAGCTTTAGGATGCCGGCTGAGCAAAAGCTTCAAGCTGTAACTGAGTGAGAACAATATTTCAAGCAACATCGTGCTTCCCCATTCTTGTTATACATGGTGATGAGCACTGAAAACTAAAAGACATTGTCACTTGCAGTAACATTGGGCTTTTTATCAGGCTCAAGACTGTATCAGTTATGGACATCTAGAAGACTAGTCTCTGTAGCTGTAAAGGCTGCTTTCTCTATAAATGTTTTCCTCCTGGTAGCTGGGGTTTGGGGCAAGAGGCATGTCCAGCAGTGACTGGCCCCTTAACTCCCAGTAGCGAAGGCTAACTGGATCGCTGCAGTGGCTGCACAGCCTTTATTGCCTTGCGTTCACCACTTCACTTGCTCTGCTCAAAAACAAGGCAAGTCCCCTCCCCGTTGTAGGCTGGCATTTCTCCTGCTGTAGCCACATGAAGGAGATTTTATAGGAAATGACAATGCAAGCAAAAAGAGGCTGTTTTATTTTTTATGAAGAGAGAGACAAGACACCAGCCCTTTTCTAATTTGTCCTTTTGCTCAGAGCTCAGTCTCTGTTCTGTCTCTGTTCCAATGGCATGCCTCCAGCACCAGATTTTCCCCTCCCTAGGTGTTTATGTTTGCATTTAATACTCATGCAAAATGCCAATCTGGCCACCCTAGGCTGCAATCTTCCTTGTTTGCCATGAAGGTCAGTGGCAGATGCTGGAAGGAGCAGCTTCCTCTGAGTTTGACCTGAACCGGATGATAGCTTTAACCTTCCTCCAAACCATGTGTGACAGTGGACAAAGTTATGGATTACTAAAATGTGTAAGAAATTGTTTTAATTCCACCTGAGATGCCTGCCAGGATATAATTGGCTCCTACCACCACCTGCACCCCTCCCTCCTCATTCAAAATTACCACCACCCACTTAAATTTTGGGCCCTTGGGTATATCTAGCAGGTGCTTTTTCATTTTAGCAGCTGATCAGCTTTTCTGGCTCTCTTTAAAGGGCTGCAGAGCAGTAGTAGCACAGTTGCCTGAAGAGTGTGGGAGTGTTAACGTTTGTGGGCTAAATGAACTGCTGCGGGCAGCAAAGTTATTGCTCCCTGGGTTTTAGGAAATGGCCTTGGGCTTCTAGCGTGGAAGGGTGTTTGGCTGCAAGGTGGACTAGAGCAAGGATGGGAAGTGTAGGGGATGAGGTACCTCCGTGCCCCCCTGCCGTGGATTGCTTCTCATGCTTCCGGACACAGGCTTTGCTGGTAGATGTGTTCCCAGGTGTGTTTGATGCTTTGCTCTCTATTTTCGTGAGACTTTTTTTTTTTTTTTTTTTTTTTGGAAATGCTGCAAGTTTTAGCCACCTGGCTGTATTTCCAGGTTTGCATGCAGCTTTCCTTTAAAACCTGGAGGGCTGCTTGTATGTTGGCTTGCTCAGAGACTGGGCTGCTCAGCTGGGCTTCCCTCTCTGGTGTGCATTCTCCCTTCAGTGGAGGGAAAGGATGCTCAAGCAAGAACTGGGCAAGCTAGAAGCTCTGCAGGGCGCAGCTAAGCATGTTTCCACAAGTGAAGAAATCCTTGAAGCCTTCCCTAACCCTTTTCTGAGCTAGCTCAGTGGAACCCTGTAGCCTAAGAGGACATTTGAGGAGGTGAAAGTGGAGCTCAGTGTGGGTTTCCTAGAGGTTGCAGTCTCCCAGATTTGTGGCAGGAGAAAGCTTGAGCTTTCTTTGGTGGGTAAAAGCACGCATCTGATGTCATCCTTTCCTTGTCCTTTCTCTGTGCTCCTTCTCTGAGCTGGAACTGGGGCATCCCCCCCTTAGGCCTCATGCAGCCCTGTGCTGGATGAAACCTATGGGCTCTTCCAGGTGCTTATCTCCCAACCCTGCCCTTCTAAACCCTGTGCTACTTTCAAAATGTTGACTGCTGTCCCAATAACAGCCTGCCAGGCCACACTGCCTTTCTGCGCTGGCAGCTAGCATCTCCCGGAGAGGGAGCGGACGAGGCACTGGCTCGGGGGGGTTTGCAATCTAGGTTAGGTAGGAAGCAGTGCCGAGAGCAGTGACATCAGGGAGGAGGGTGGGAGGCAGCTTGCACATGACGAGTCTATGAGGTTGCCTCTCCGTGCAAGGTACGCATTGCATTAGTAATGTGTTTGTAGCAAATAACGCAGGGCTAGCGTGGGAATGTGGGTCACTGCTGGCAGAACCGTTGAAGGAAGAGAGAGCTGCTGGTGCTGTGCCGTGAAGAAAACGTATGTTACTGAGGGATGGGTTTTGTGGGGGGGGGGGGGGGGAATCCAGCTACAGTAGCTGCTCCAACTTGTAAGTAGCAGCCTTATGTTGTGCGAGCTGGTGCCTCCTGCCTTTAGAGGTGCCTCTGGCCCGTGTGTGGCGTGTAGAGGTCTTTGAGAAGCATAGCGGGGGGGTGTGTTTGTGTATGGGGTTGCAACGGTCTGTGTTCCTGGAGCGTAATGGTCACATCGTGTCATGAAACTTGGACTTGTTTGCTGTTGTGCTCTGTGGCCCTGGCCATGCCTGGAGCGTCCCTGCTGCCCCAGCAGGAGCAATGAGGGATGCAGCCGGGCATGTATAACCAAGTATTCCAGTGTATTTTCCTGACCTATTTCTGATTCTGTTGTTCTGTGTGTGTGCACTGAGAAAATCTTCATGCTTTAAGGGGAGTAGGATTTGCTAGCAATAAGAAAAAGCCTGTTTGGTTTAAATCTCCTGAGCAGTGAGGAACTACCCTAGCTTTGCAGGGTGCAGAAGGTGGCTCTTAGTCTCTCTAGTACATGATACAAGATGGGGATATGTATATCACAAAAATGTGCATGGGACTTCAGTGCAGAAGGAGAGACTCCTGCTTCAGAGCAGGTACGTTTAATGAAATAGCTTTGTTGCAAACGCTGCCCTTGGTCAGCAGGGACTTGTTGAGTAGTTTCACTTACAGTAAATAAACAGTGGAGCAGGAGGGGGCTAGTGGAGGAAAGCATGAATGAGCCAGAGGCGCCGTGGCCCTGTAAGGGCTACCCAGTCTTTGTTCAGCAGTGCTGCTTCTGCCTTGCTGCAGGTTGGGAAGACGTCGCCAAACCAGGTGCCGCAATACTTGCTCAGCCCAGCAAAGCAAGCTGTGAGCTGGTCCTGAATCCTGCACTGCCAGCAAATACCTCCAAGCTAGATGGATGGGTTGCCGTGGCTTGTTCACCTGCTCTCTGAGAGACCTAAGCCCTGAAATGCCCACGTGCCCCTGAAGGGAGTCATCACCTTCCCCTTGCCCAAAGTCTGGGATCAGACAGAGTCCATGGCAGCAAGTTGAATCTGGGACCAGAAACAGGCTTGGGGGGGACCAAAGCTGGAGGACAGGCTGTATCTGCTGACAGAGCTATGTGCACAGAGCAGGGGTGAAGTGGTCAAACTGCTTAGGCTTTGTTGGGTTGGTGAGGGGCTCTTGGGCTGGGGGCAAGGGACCCCCTCCTCCATAGCCCTCCGTCAAATGCTGTTTGCAGCTTACTGTTTGTTCCACAAGCGCACGTGTGTGTGCGCTCAGCTGGCCCCCGTCCCAGTCTCCTTCCCATCACTGTGCTATGGGTTAGTGTTGCCTGCTCAGAGACAACAGGGCTGATATCCCTTAGGTCTGACCAGCCTGTGGGACAGACACAGCCCTTAGGCAGGCGCTGGGTGACCTTCAGTAGACCTTGGTAATCCAGCGAGACAGACTGTGGGAGAAATAAGGACTATGCTGAGAGGAAGGGGATTGATTTATCTCGGTGTGGGAAGCTGCCTTTGTGCTGCCCTTTCTGGTGGGTGCCTGCTGGGACAAGCTCTTGCCCTGCTGCAGGGCAAGGCATCGGACAAGGTCAGTGTCTTGGTGACTTCCCCGATGTTGTAAATTCGCTTGCTGGATGGTTTGTGGGTTTTTTTATTTAGAAAAGAAATGTTAGTCAAACTCTAAAGCTGCTGCCCGGTTTTGTTCCTCATCAGATCTGCGCCTGGGCTAGCAGCTCTCTGGAGCATGCTTATTCCAGCTCCCTGCCAGGCCCCAGCTCCAGTTCAGACCAGTAGGGGAAGGGCTCTGCAAATGGTCTCGGGCTTGTGTTTACCTCAAAACTTGTTGTTGTCCAACAGACTCCTTGCCTGGGAAGATGGGCTGCAACAGCCAGTGCTGCTGGGTTCTCTGTCCAATGTGACATCTTGCTCATGTCCACAAAAGCACCTTTTAAAACTAAATTGAAGATGTGCGTGATTCTGTGCATGTTTTGATTCTTTCTCTTTCCTTCCAGTGGCCAAACTAGGGCTGAACTAGAGGATGAGAAATGAGTCTTTGAATACTTTTTTTATCTACCACTAAACAAAACGAGGGACTCCTCAAAAATGCAACCTGTGTTGAGGGTTTTTCTCCTGCTCTTCCCATGCCGTGAGAAGCAGGCTCAGAGTTTTGCTCCTCTGTAAAGCGAGGGGTGAAGATGGGTGGTGGCAGCCACCTGCTTTCCTTGGCCTGTGCAGCCAAGCACAGGGGCGCTTCTTGCTGGGAATCCCAGCTCTGGCACTGCTGCGTGTCCTTGGGCAAGTCACTTATTTGCCGCGATGGGTATGTGCTGGCCTACCTCCTGCAGGGCCCTGAAAGGTTTCATTCATGTCCCTAATTGCTCGGAGAGCCCTGAATGAAAGGGACAGTGGATGTGCCAAGTGTGACGTATCCCAGCACAACATCTTCCTTGTGAGCACTCTCCTTTTCCCTCCTGGATACTCAGGGGTGTAGTTCAGGGAGGCCTGATGGGGGTGTTTTAGAGCAAGTCCGTCTGCCTGCCCTAGGAGAGGGTGTCCGTTTGGTGGCGCTTTTCCCTGTCCTACGAACTCTTGTGGGCTCCCGGTGGGGGTAGGAGGGTGTCCTGGTTCCTATAATTTCCTGGTTATTTTGGTATGTGGGTGGAAGCGGGGAGGAGGGTGGCTGTGGAGAGAAGAGCAAGGTCAGCGAGGAACAAACGTGCCTCTGTGCGCTCGTGATTGTGCCGCCAGCATGCCGGCTCAGGTTTTCCAACTTTTCTTGCAGAACTTATAAAGCACGGCCGCGAGAGGATAGGACAAACCATCAAGGCCTCCGGCTCCAGGCTCTGCTCATAGTGAGTACGAAAGCCTCCGAGAAGGTTGAGAGCCCTTTAAAAGGGTGGCCCGATAATCCCCGCTCCAGCACCACGCGGTGAATAGAGCTGGCTGGCACGGGCCAGATGTGGGCAGGGCCCCGGGGACAGCTGCCAGCGCGCTGCGGCCGAGGAGGGCCGAGCGCGAGCATCGGCAACCATGCTCAGCCCTGCCGCGGGGAGGGCTCTGCGCCCGGCGGTGCCTGGGGGACAAACGGGGGATCGCACGGAGGTGAGATGCAGGATGCCGATGTGACAGCTGGGGCACGGCGGAGGGCTGGGGTGCGAGCCGCGGTCTTTGGAGCTGTCCTGTGGGGTCTGGGAGATCGGTGGGACCAAGAGGACAGAGAAACCTCTCTGGGGCAGAGGAGGAGGGACCAGAGCGGCGTTTTCTTCTGCCGTGGCTTTAATCTTGGCCTTTGCAAGGGGCGTGTGAGAGCCCTTGAAGCAAAAGGGAATCTCTGGGGCTGCGGGACCCATCCCTCCCCAGTGGTGCTGTCACTTGAGTGGGACAGGCCCGAGCCAACAAGTGTTGTTGGATTTAGGAGTCCAACTTGTCTAACCCCTGTGACGGCTGCCTCGGGTAGAGGAGAGGTTATTTAATGCAACTGCTTCCTCAGCCTGCCCTGGCTGCTGCAGGCCCTTCTCTGCCGACACGAGTGGTCCACAGCTGTCCCGTGTGGTGCAGCCTGGTCTGCGCTGGCCTGGGGAAACAGCCCCAAATGGTGGCAGCCCTGGCCTGGGTGGTGTGGAGCAGCTGGACCCAGCCGGACTCGCTTGGCTCCTGCGCGAGACCTCGGCAGGAGGAGGAGGCACCCACCGCGCAGTGGAGCCTGGCGGCTGCAGTGTCCCTATGCAGTGTTCGCTGGGACTAAGCCCTGCTCCTGGGTTGGGACAGGCATCCAGGCTGCTGCTGCGAGGTCGGAGGGCTTCGTCTGCCTGGAGAAGGGTCTGGCCACACCATAGAGGACTGCAGCCCCATCCAGCCCAGTGACCTGTGCTGGTGGTCCCTGACAGGCTTGCAGATTTAGGGTGTGAAGCTGTTTCTCTCTTCAGTTTGGTTCAGGTGGTGGTTTTTTATTTATTTATTTTTTAATCCTCACTTGCTCTTCTCTTCCCAAGTGCTGAACGAGTTGCCTTTTTAATGGACCGATCCAGAAGCCCAGACATCAGTCCCCAGGTGAGACCATGGCTCTGACTTGGGAACACCATCATCGGGTTGACAAGAGGCGCTGGTGCCTGGAGGAGAGCCTGTATTTAGTTCCTGAGCCCAGGCTTAGGAGCTCCTGGGGTGGTTGGGTATGACTACAAGAGTTGTGGAGAGCTGAGACTTGCTTTGGCAGGGCTAGGAGGTCACTGGCCATGTGCTGCTGCCCTGATTGATCCCACCTGAGTTTTGGAGACATAACGCTGCCCCATGTATCCTCAGTTTGAAGAGGAATTTTGTACCCCCTTGAAACTGGCTCTCCTCAGCCTGTTCCTGCACAGCTAGGCAAGGAGACCCTGTGAAGCTGGCTCCTTCTGTGCCTTCCTTGGCTGAGAGGCCTGGGGATGTGGTGAGTGCCCCATCCTATGTATTGGGCTGCATTCTTCTGGTGGGGAATCGTTAGGTGGGGAATCGTTAGCTTATGGTGTAGAGGAAACAAATCCCTCCTGGGGTATTTGGTGGCTACTGCCGGAAGAGGTCTACTGCTACCTTGTCTCTGTGGTCTATGGGTGATGCTAGCTGGAGAAGAGGGAGAAAAGAGAGGCCTAGCCTTTTAGACAAGGATTATTACCATCAGAGTCTAGGGAGGGGAAGATTCCTGGGCAGCAGAAGTGTGAAGGAGAGGGAAAACCATTTGTGCACATACATGTGTCACTTAGCTTGTCCCTGGGACCAAGGAGGCTGGAGGCTGTACCTCTCTGGCACTGGGTGTGCAGATCACTTCCAAGGCTCCAGGCAGGGCCATTTTGGGGGTCAATGGGTCATCACTGTGCAGTGCACAGATGGCTGCTCCTTTCCTTGCTGGGGTGGCAGGGTTTGTGCGGGGTGCTGATGCCCTGGTGCTCCTCTCTGAGCTGTGCGCAGGGGCCTGTTGCCTAATGCAGATAGAGGGGAGCACCCTGTTGTTTTGGGACTATGATGAGCAAGCTGAGCTATATGCAGTGCTTTTCTTGCTGAACCAGAACAGCAGTTTTTGAGTGCATCAAGCCAGGAGCCAAGTGGTCTCCTAAGCAGTCTCTGACTTGGTCCTTCTGTTCCCTTCTGCAAGCATGGGATGAGGACTTCAGCAAAGATTTGTCTCATTAGAGCATCCAGCTTGGGGATGGTTTTGCTTTCAGACATAGCTTTGTTCTCCTTTTTCCCATCTCTTAAAGTTTACCAAAGCATCCCATGTGTCTCTTACCGATGGACGTTCCTCAAAGGCTCTGTGCTGCCGCCCTGCGCTACGGGTGCTGTACTGAGGGAGGGAATGCACAACTCGCAGCACGCTCCTTGCAACTAATGTTGTTGTCATCCTTTCTAGCCTCCAGCACCAAGTGACAATATCAACCTTGGACCTTCTGCTAACCCAAAGTAAGCTCCCTGCAACAGCCAGGTAGGGTGTGGAGCTTGTGGTGAAGAGATCTGGAGGGGAAACCAGTCAGCCCCTCTGTCTTGTTAGGTCTTTTGGAGACTCTGCCCATGAAATTACATTATCCAGCCCTTAACACAATATGTGTCTCCAATGTACCTTCTTCCAAGACATTCAGCTACAGCTGGTCCCTCTTACCATAACCCTGCTCTCCTGTCCATGTTCTCTGCAGCCCCTTGTCCCATCTTCCTGTTGAAGAAAAACAGGAGAAGATCTTCTTTGTCAGTGCTGGCTCCCTAACTACTTTTCTCCCTAGAAATAGGGATAAACTCTGTCCCCTTTAAGGGTGCCACTTGGTCCTAACAGGTGCTTCACCTGCTGTTGTGCTCAGCAAGTGAACTGCTGAGAGATCCCTCATCCTTTGCTTATTGCATTGACGTGCACACTGTGAATTGTCTGCTTGCTGGCAGCAGCTCGAGGAGTGAGGGTCACCCATCCGATGCCCCTTAATTCTTTCACAAGTGCTTGCAATTCCGAGAAGGAACATTGCTTTGATGGTGGTGTTGCTGTTATATGTTTCTTTCCTAGAGGCATTAACTTGCTGTATTCTTGTCCAACAGTGCCAAGCCAACAGACTTCGATTTCCTGAAAGTTATTGGCAAAGGAAGCTTTGGAAGAGTAAGTAGGTTTATATGAGTGGGCTGTACTTGTTTGTAGGCAATTTAGGAAGCAACTTCCTTGCTGAAGGATTTTTTAGCTGTGTCCTTCACTTGCACGTCGCCTGAGGAGTTTGGCGGTGTTTGGAGTGGGGCTGAGAACAGATGAGAGAGAGACTTTTCATAGTCCATTCTTTCTTTGAGATGTCCTGCAGCCCCTCTCCAGAAAGAAGTGGGAAGTTTTATGTGCAAGGTGGTGAGGAGCAGTGCTTAGCCAAATAAGTCTTGGGCTCATTCAAATAGGAAAAGATCCCTAGACAAATCTGTGCCTGGGGGGGTGGCAAAGATCTACTTTAAGAGGGATCCTCCCCCCATGCTCCAAAGCCACTTGCTATTGTGCGGGTAACGTATTTGGAGATGTATTGTGCCCTTCTCTGGCAATGGGAAAGCCCTGTATAGGGGAAGTCAGCAGGCTGGAGCTTGGTCTTTAAAATTTTGTATTTGACCCTCTGAAGCTGTATTCTGTATATAATCAGTCACATGGGTGCTGAGCTAGTGAGGAAATGCTAGCCAAGTGGCAGAGGGCAAGAGACTCAAACCTATGACTGTGGTTTTCTGTTGCAGGTTCTCCTGGCCAAACGCAAGTGTGATGGGACTTTTTATGCTGTGAAAGTCTTGCAGAAGAAAACCATCCTAAAGAAAAAGGAGGTATGTCTACAAGAGAACCTACCCAACTCTTCAGAGAGGGTTGGGAGGAGGCTTTCGTACCTTTACTTCTCATTGGCAAGCTCTGTTCCTCTCTTGTTGGTACGCTGCTCCTGTTGGGAACTATTAATAGGTGCTCCTGTTTGAGCCCTCTGACAAAGTAACGTGGCTTGTGATAGTGAAGCCAGTGCTTCTCGGAGAGAGGACTGAGCCTGTCCTGGCTGTGCCCTGCGTAGGGCCAAGCCTCTTCCACCTTGCAGCATAGCCGCTATCTGTTTTCCTTGGCTACTTCCACAAATACTATTTTGTGTATGAGCAGTCCTGGTAATGTAACTGAAGTATCTTGTGTTTGAGTGAGCATTCATGTACACTCCTCTCACGTTAAGTATGGACTTCTCTGTGGCATGGGAATGTAGAGAAGAACTGAGATGAATCCAGGTTAGTGAGCAGAATGCTTCCCTTTCTGGGGCTGGAGACGACTACTTTAGACTCCCAGCTTCCCCTTGTGTTCAAAAACAGCAGTGAGCCCCTACCACACCTTTGGCTGGACCCTGGCTTGAAACTAAAGCTTTGCCTGATTGTTTTTTGTTTTTTTGATAGCAAAACCACATCATGGCAGAACGCAATGTGCTCCTGAAAAATGTCAAGCACCCCTTTCTTGTGGGACTCCATTACTCCTTCCAGACCTCAGAGAAGCTTTATTTTGTGCTGGACTATGTAAACGGGGGTGAGGTGAGTGCATATACAGCCTTTGTCTTTAACTGATCTACTTGGTCTTTCCCAGACCTGCTGCTTAATTGTCTAAACCTATTTCCTTTCAGACAATAATGATGCTGAAGTGTAATGTTGCTTTAACTTCTGAAAAAGACCAGCTAGGAGGGGCTGGTGTGCATCTCGCTTGTCAGTCAAGTGAGCTCTTGCTGAATATATTGGGGTAGAGTGAAGACTGGAACAGCATGAAGCATTTTAGAAATGTCTCTGCAGTGCTGTCTGTCACAGCCTTGAGCACCCATCCAGCAGGGAGTGCCCTTGCTGTGCGGCCCAGTGTCTCACTGGGCATCTCGCCTCAGTCTGAGCTTTGAGGGGAGAAGGTCTTCCTGGGGGAAACATGCTAGCAGGGATATGCCGCTTCTCCAGCATCTCTTCTTCGTGAGCCTGGGTGCCCACACAACCACGCGCTGTATTATGCAGCCTTGCTAGAGAAGAAAATAATCAAAAACTTAGATTAGGAGATGACTAGTTCTGGTCAATGTGTTCTTAAGTGAAATGGTGATACAAGAGAGACACGAATGAAGCAGTTCTGGAAAATCTTTTAGATTGCTAAATAAGGCCAGCTGGTTTGGGCTTATTTGGTGCTGTTCATGTGTAACTTGCTGCAAATCAGTTTTCATTTGGGTAACTGGTTTTCAGGCTTGTTCCAGATATCCTTCAGCTTTAGGGAAGAAATGATTCAACCCTCTCATTTGTCTGTAGCTCTTCTTCCATTTGCAAAGAGAGCGCTGTTTCCGTGAACCTCGGGCCCGCTTTTATGCTGCAGAAGTTGCTAGTGCAATTGGGTACCTGCATTCCTTAAACATCATTTACAGGTAAGGCATGCATTCCTGCTGGGGAATGCAGGGGCAGCGAGTCTGCACGGCCGGGGTATGTGTCCTGCTGAGGAGAGGAAGGGCTTCTTGTGGGAGCGGTGCAAAGTCAAGACTGGTGTAACTGCCCGAGACAAAATACTGCTCAGTTGGCCTTTTACCTTGCAAGAGGGATGCTGTCTGTATGGGAGTGGCTGGGCAGTAACTTGGGAAGGGGAAAGAACATCTGGCTGAACTCTCTGGGAGAAATGATCTAAAATAAGCCTAGTTGAAGAAATAAGACATTCTGTCTCCTAATGACAACTAATACATGGAGATGCAGGCTAACATCTGACTGTGTGAGGCAGCGATCTCTCTTATTTTATCCTTTCATTTTATATGGTGATTTCTAGCAGAGATGGAAATCTGTACTTTGGGAAGGTCTTAGCGAGTTGGATTGTCAAGTCCAGTCAGCTCCTGGGTGGGTGGGTGTGGGTTTATTTACTTATTTATTTTTTTAAAAAAGCTGATGCTGTTCCAGATCAGGCTTTTTTTAAACATCTAGTCAAATCTGCTCAAATAGTAATTTTTGTCTTGCAGGGACTTAAAACCTGAGAACATCCTCTTGGATTGCCAGGTATATTCACCTATCATACCGCCTTCCTTCTGGTTTTAAAAGCATTGGGATCACAAATAGAAGGCTAAAGTGCTGCAAACCAAACTCTGGCTCATATCATTGCATGCATTTTGCATGTGCCACTACGCTTCTGCACAGATCCTCTGAGAGGAAGGGAGCATACCCTCTGCAGAACTGCATACGTGGTCCTTGTTCGTCCTCCCGCCCAGAGCTGGGACCTGGCCTGAGGACAGGAATCTGCAGCGTTAAAAGCAAGTCTCTCCTGCTGCTCTAGAAGTGGCCACTGTGTGAACTGCCTCTGGGATAAAGGAGTGGCAAAGCACAGTAGAGCGCTCTAGATGTCTTCATAGCTGCAGATGCACTTTTTAAAAATCTAGCACTCTCTCTCTGTAGGCTTCTGTACTAACGTTATAGGGTGCCCAGAAAGTAAGGGAGGGGAAAACAGATAATGGGGCACTATAATGTGTACCAGATGCAATGTGATGGCCAACACTTGGAAATCCTGTCTCCCTCCTGCTACAGAGAGTGGGCCAGGCTGAAATACCTTCCTTTTGTTTAGGGACATGTAGTATTGACGGACTTTGGACTCTGCAAAGAAGGAATGGAGCAAGAAGAGACTACTTCTACTTTTTGTGGCACCCCTGAGGTACAGCATATACTGGAGAGTTCCACTGTGAGCTGAGAGCCAAAAGACCTGCCGAGATCCGTTTGCCCTGGGTCTCATCAAGACTTGAGTGGGTGCTCAGCATCTCTGAAAATATGGACTGTGGGAGCTAGACACCATCTAGGGGCTCTTTACGAGGTTGTCAGCCTGAAACTGGAGTTAAAATAAGGCCTTCCCTGCACAAGGGAGACGGGTTTACCTGCAACAGCTGACTATACTTTAAATTTGCTGTGCCGTCAAGGACAGGGGGTCCTGCTGTCTTGGAAATGGCTGTTCTTGGGAAACTGGGGCCATTCCACGTGGCTGTGGAGACAACCTTGACCCTCCAAGCCTGGATGCTGGCAGCTGTGAGCAGGCTGTTTACCTGCTCTGATACCCTCTGGTTGCAGAACATGAAGGGTTTGCAGGGCCAGGGCCTGGTTGTACCCTTCAAGATGCCCTTGTTATGTAGGGGCGGCAGAATGCCTTGTTCAGAGGAGGACCAGGCTGTGGAGAATAACGTCCCCCAGTTGGGGCGAATACTGTGCAGAGGGGCAAGAATGCCTTTTCCTTAATGCAGCTCAACTAGACTTGGCTAGAACCAGCCTTCTATTTAGGCTCTCTTGAGGCTTGTTTTCCTGCTCTTTACTGAGCTGGGGATTTCAGTAGCACTTCAATCTAGGTAATGCTCCTGTCCTGCTGCCCTTTTCACCTGGAAGAAGGGTCTGTAACAAAGATACCTTTGAGTATTTTGTACTCAACAGAGGCAGGCAGGAATTTCCCAAGAGTAACTTTTAGTTTACCATAGAGACCCATTTACTCAGGAGTGCTACGTGAACTAAGTGGGGAATGGTTGAGCTTAGTTGTGTTTTTCCCGCGCTGGATTGGCGGGTTGACAGCACATGGAAGTGTGCTATCATGTATGAGACCAGGCTCTGCGTGCTGCTTTTTGTCCAGCAAAATTCTTGCATTCTTGGATGTTGCTCCCTGGCTGTGGCCACAGACCTGTGCTTATTGATGGTTCCTCTGACTTGGGCAGACTTGCTAGGCTTGAAAGCTGCTGCTTTTTTGGAACTACACAAGCTACTCGGTGTAATGTGTCACTGCAGGACAGGTTTGCTGGTTGAGTTGTGGTGGCAAATCGCCTCAATAAAGAGAATATTCTGCAGCTCTCTTCCTCCCCTGCCCCCGAAAACCACTTGAAGGGTGTCTGCAGGTGTCTTTCAAACCCACTGCTCTGAAGCAAGTGGAGAGTTAACTAAAAAATAGTAGGAATTGCATCTGTGCGCTTCTTAGTGCGTTTGCTTAGCTTGAACTGCAACCAAGTTCACGTATATACAGATGCAAAGCCCTTCCTGTATAATTTGATTTAAATATTTTCTTTCCGATTCTTCTCAGTACTTGGCTCCTGAGGTGCTAAAGAAGCAACCATATGACAGGACAGTAGACTGGTGGTGCCTTGGGGCTGTCCTCTATGAGATGCTGTTTGGACTGGTGAGTTTCAAAGCTGTCTGTTTTACTCTATGTGGTAGAGAACTTATCTTCAAAAGCTGTGATGTGAGGTTGGCCTGGTGTTCATATGGTACGTGACATGGATGTCTGAATCCTGTGTTAAAGGACTTGGTTCAGTCATGTCATTGACCTTTTAACAGAGAGATCTGGCAGGACTGCCTCATCTGCTTACTGCAGAACTCGTTTAAACCTGAGATGCATGGTCTCTTTCAGTAGCTCATGTTCTACCTAGCTGCTTCTCCTCTCTTCCAAATTAGCCTCCTTTTTATAGCCGGGACGTGTCTCAGATGTATGACAACATTTTGCACAAGCCACTCCAGGTCCAAGGAAGCAAGACCATAGCAGCTTGTGACATCCTCCAGGGACTTCTCCACAAGGACCAGAAGAGGAGGCTGGGTGCCAAGACAGACTTTGTAGGTGGCTTCCCTTATGGTCAGGAGGAAGGACAGATAAAACCCTTTCCTCTTCTGAGCCTTTCTTTTGTGATAACAACACTGTCTTGGAAAAACCTTTCCAAGCAGGTTGCTCTCTTTCTCCATAGCTCTAAAAGGGATTAATTGGGGAGATAGGGTAGGCTTGGGTAAAGGCCTTCTAGTGTCCAGACAGGGTTACTTTGTAGACTCCTTCAGGGCTTCATTTGATTAAATTCTGATCTAGCACACCTAGCTTGTACAACTCTTCTGAACTGAAGCCTCTCTCAGTTTTGCTCCGGGGTGACTTAATGCCAGGAATATACTATGGAGCCCTGGTTCAGAACCAAAGGGAAATGCTATGGGTCAAGGTGTGGTGGCAAGCTGAGATGTGAGTGTATGATGCCTCTCTTTAGGGGATTACCAAACCATGATGCTTATGTAAGGAGGACTTTCTAAGTGGGTTCTACATGCACGTGTGGTAGCTCCAAGTCATGCTTCAGCAAGTTGACTGTTGATGTGAAACCAGCTAATCAGCTGCTGGAAAAGGAAAGTTGGCAGAAGACTGACTTTTTTTTTCATCTCCCCCCTCTCTACCCCCATTTCTCTGCAGCTCGAGATCAAGAACCATGTGTTCTTCAGCCCAATAAACTGGGATGATCTGTATCACAAGAGGATTACCCCTCCATTCAACCCTAATGTGGTAAGTGGATATTTCTGTTAATATCTGTCATGTAGTGGCACGAAAGGAATTGGGCCTGCGAGGTCAAAGGTTCCTCTCCAGATGCCTTATGTTGACCCTGTGGGATGCTGGAATGCAGGTTCAGAACCACAAACGCAGAGGTAACGACTGCTTTGGGAGGGCTGCTGTGTTAGTCCAAAGCAAACAAGCGGTTGAGGTCTGCTCATGTGAAATGATGCTGTGCCTCTCTGCTCCTTGGTTTAGGCTGGCCCAGCTGATCTGCGGCACTTTGATCCGGAGTTCACCCAAGAAGCGGTCTCAAACTCCATCACCCACACACCTGATTTAGCAGCCAGCAGCTCCAGTGCCTCAGATGCGTTTTTAGGATTTTCTTATGCACCAACAGAAGAGGACATCTAGGTTTTATAAAGGCTTTGAGAAGCCAGATTTTAACTGAATGGGTTTTATCCTTTTTGAAAGGAATGGTACTGTCCTTTGCTCGTGGTTTAAGGAACCTGGGACTAATACACTAACTGGCTAGGACAGAATGGAATTCTTAATTGTTGCTGTTTGATGGATTTTCCTCTAAATGACTGTTTCTTTGGTAGGGGAGGTGGGACACTTTTTTTTTTTTTTTTCTCCCTGGGTGTCTTGTACAACCCTGGCAGAATTGTAACCACTCTGTATTTATGGTTGAGGTATGTACCCTCACTCACATCAGCCACATCGCTGTAATTGGCCACTTCTTTTGTGTGGAGCTAACTCAGCCCAGCTATGTCTCTTTATTTTTTCCTTCCCACACATGCACCCCCTTAACAGAGGGAGACTGATCACGCTACCTACAGCGCTGGGAGAAGCAGCGGCTTCCTTCCTTAAATAAGCACGAGTCCACTTAAAGTGGTTGGGGAAAGGGAGGGTCTGTTCACCAGGGTCCAGACAAACTGAACGGGGTTAGCTTAGCAAGTCCTTTCTCTAAGGCCAGCAAAAATCTGGTAGCTGCAGAGGTGCTGCTGCCTGCAGGCACTGGTCAGCTTTAATACTTCAGGCCAGGGCTGCAAGCGTCCGGTGGGACCTCCCAAGCAGCAGTGCTGTGTGGGCAGTACAGCTGAGCGTTGCTGCTCTCTGAAGGAAGCCACCGCTGCATCCAGGACAGAGCTTGTGGGTGCCGTAGCTGGGCTGAGAAGCTGTCGATGGGGTATTACCCCAAAGGCAGCCAGCGGTCTGTAAGTCCTGAACTGTGCTGTGGTTTTTTCGAGCCGGCCGCTCGCCACGGTGAACGGATCTTCTCCTCTCCCACCCAGGGTTGGGACGCTGCAGAAGCAGCGAGGAGGCTGCTATGGAGGGGGCCAATGTCTGCAAAAACTCCAGGTAAAAGGGCTGCGGGGAGGGGGCCAGGCAGCTTGGCCAAGCCCTGCCTGGAGGGAAAGGGATCCTTGCACAGCGTGGACTGCGTCTCTTGAGTCGCCTCCGAGGAACACGAGCACCACCAAAACCGAGCGCCGTGGAGCGCAGGCCAGCACGCGCTGAGGGGCCCGCGCGCAGCTCCGGTCCCCGCACGCCGGCGGCCAGCGGCTCGGACCGCCCGCGGGGAGGAAGAGCTGCTCTTCCCCTGCAGAACAGCAAGAAAATCACCCGGGTGCCAGTGCTGGTCTGAAAACACCTGTCACTGTTGTAGAAAAGCTATTTATTCTGCCTTAATTTAAATGCTGGTGTACTCACTGAATGTCACCCCCTCCCCTTTTTTTGTGAGACAGTTTGTTACGCTGTCTCGGGAGGGGGGGGACGCGGCTTCTAGCGTATCGCTTCTGGGGGCAGCGCCTGGATAAACAAGGCCCTTTCTGAGGGCTGTGCGATGACCATGCCTCTTTTAAAGTCTGGGTAATTTAATTTTGTACATACTGAAGACAGCAGCAATCTTACATGGTTTATATTAAAGTGAACACACAGAATGCGCTTTCACCTCTCTGGCCTGTGCGTAACTGAGGGGAGCGGGGCGAGAGCGGGCAGCGACTCAGCCGCTTCGTGCTCTCCCTGGGAGTCGGCTGTTTTCGGCAGTTGTTCGTATGACCATGTACGTCCTCCATCCTTTCCCCCCCTTCTTTTAAGGAGGGTTTCACCCGGTTAGATTTTATTTCTGCTCTGTGAGTAACTAGCGGGAGGGGGGCTCAAAGTCGCTCCGGTGTGGGCGAAGCGGGGAAGCCGTCGCGGGCCGCCGGGCCCTGACAGGAGCCGCCGCCGCCCTCGGGCTGCCAGCGCGCCGGGAGAGGGCGCGCGGGGCTGGCTCCCTTCCCCAGCGGCCCCCGCCAGCCGCCGTGGTACACTCCAGCCCGGCTCCCCCCCCCCCTCCGGCAATGGAACAAACCGCTGCCGCCTGGTTTCAGGAAGGTTCTTCGGCTCTCGCTGCCCCCGCGCCGGCGGGCAGGGAGGGCTGCGCATGCGCGGCGGGCGCGTTGCTAGGCAGAGCGCAGACCGCGGGATAGCGGCGGGCGGCTGCTGGCGCTGGCGCTGCCGTTCGTCGCTGCCGCGGCGGCCGGGTGACCCGGCCCGGTCCGGGGAGGCGCCCTGGGGAGCTGGGGCGCGCTCGGGTGCGCTCGCGAAGGGCGCGTTGCCGGCATGGCTTGGAGGTTCGCTTCAGAGAGCTAGCGTCCCTTGAGGTTCCCGTGGATAAGCATGGCCGCCATGGAGAAGGGCCAGCTGAGTGACATACTCTTCAGCGCGTCCAAAGGGGAGACTTTCACTCTCAACAGCGGCTACAAGTCCCTGCACAAAAGGCTTCGTGGTAACTGGAAGGTGCAAAGGTAAGCTGTGGCTTTCCGATGAGCCCGTGGTAGCTTCTGTGGAGCCGCCCTGGGGGTGAGGGAGCCGCCGCGGGGCCGCGGCGCGGCCGAGTCCCCCTGGCGGAGCGGGCGGGTTCCCCGCCGCCAGGCGGGCAGGGAGGGTTTGGGGGCGTGCTGCGGTGAGGCACAGCGTTAGCTGCTTGCTTTTATCCTCATCCTTCTGGTTTGTCCCGGTGTTTCCGTCTTTGACAGCGGTAGTTGCCTGAAGAGCCGGGGTTTGTAGGTCTTCCACCATAAGGGTGGTCGGTGGGTTCCTTTATAGGCAGGACTAAAGGCACAGTTGTGTTTTTTGCAGCCAGTGGAGAAAGGCTATGTGGATTCACCTCATCTCCAAGGGAGAAATTGGCTGCCCCTGTGTGAAGAGGCTAGGATGCTTCATCCAGAACCACTGTGCAGACCCAGTGGGTAGGAGTTAGGGGACCGCAGAGGTATCCCCAAATTTGTATGTGGTCTATAGTGTTTAAAGCACTGACCTACTTGAATAGTCTTTGGGAATATCCATATCAAGCTAAAATCTTTCTTTATAGCAAGCTGAAATCTTTCTTTGTCTTGACGGAGCTCTGCAACGTTAGCTGTAATTCTGCTCCAGGATGCTATGCCTAGTCTTTTTGGAAGCATTCAGGTACCTTACCTGTGGAAGAGACAGAGCTCAAGTTGTAAAGATGAAATTCCAAATATAAGTTTCTGAATCTATGTTGCGATAAAGTTTGTAATAAAAAGAAATCCAGCCCTTCTGTATTAAATTTACTATATTACCTATCTGTCTGCTACAAGATAGATCCAGAGGAAGAGGAAAAAAGAGTAAGAGGAAGCTCATCTGGTGCAAAGTTTGATAGCAGCTATGACAGCTTATACCAGTTCTAGATTTTTTTTTTTTAAGTGTATTATAGTCTTTAATGGTTTGAAACAGGTAAGGATTACTTTAGCTTGAGTTATTGACTTTAAGTTACGAGACAAGAATGTGAAGTGACTGAAGTAATTTGCTTTATGTTTATTTGCCAGTTCTTTGCAAAAAGTTGTGGTTCAGGACTATATTCAAGAATAACATCTTTTGATTAATCTATTTGTAGTGTAAAAGGTGAGATCACATCAGAGAAACTGACTGGAGTGAAATTGTGGATTACAGCAGGGCCAAGAGAAAAGTTCACTGCTACTGAGGTAAGAAGTCAGTAATTGCTTGCAGATCAGTTACGTTTTTAGATTTGTTTAATGTAAAAGAGAAAAGAACAGTGCAGAAGACTTTGTATGTAATATTACTGCTTTATGTACATTTGCACAAATTGAGAGTTGAATGCCTTTCTCATAGGATCAAATTCATTGCCAGTCAGAAAGAGTTACCTTCCTTCATCTTAGTGTAACTTCCTGCAGTATAGTTCTTTGCTCCTTTCTTATGTGTGCGTTTTTTGTTTTTGTGGTTTTTTGTTACTTTATAGTTTTCTGTTCTGAAAAAATTCCTGGAGAAGGGTGGAGCTATGCTGGTGATGCTGACAGAAGGCGGTGAATCCAGATACGGCACGAATATTAACTACTTGTTGGAAGACTATGGGGTAGTGGTCAATAACGGTAATGGGACTCACTGGTACCTTTTTATTCCTCTGTTTCCAGCAAATTTCCAGCAAATTCCAGTGTAAGCCATGTAGATACCTTGCACAGAGTACGTTTTGCTCCGTTTTCCTTAAAAGCTACATGTACGCAGTAGTACAGTACTGAACTACACTAAAGGCTTTTCATGCCCACAATAGTTTGATAACACAGCCATCTCTATTCCTTTGCTATAGTTGTCAGTTTTAATGGTATTTACTAACAAAAGTTAATTCTAGTGACATTCCTTGGTAAAGTGCCTTTAGTTACAGGCAGTTTTTTCTCTCTTTGTCTGTGTGTTTTAATGGGTTGAATCACTTCGTGCTCGCTCTGAATAAATAGTGACGCTTTTCTTTAGCGGCCTGGTAAAACACCATTCATAAGAGTTTGTGTTTCCGAATATAACTGAACTGTGTGTTTCAGTATATAAAATAATTGTAGGCTCTTTGGTGGCAGTTGGACAGCTGGTCTTGTAGGCTATGCTTTTTGCATCAGAACACCGATAGTTTTGGAAGACGTTCAAAAAAATAATTTGAACTTGTAAAACTCGATAAACATTTACTCTTTCAGTATGGCCATCTTTTTTCATCTGTAACAACTGCAGGAGATGTGGAGTTGTGCTTATTCTGCATGTTTTTATTTGAACTTGCAAATATATTCCTGTTGTAAATCCAATTTAAGTCCAGAAGGAAGTTATGGTTGAGGCTGAGCTAAATTCTTTTGGGAAACACCTGCTGGCTTTGTGTTAGAAGCAAACACCCGAGGTAGCCCAGAGCTGCATTTGTTTCATTGCTATGTCTAGCATGTCACATTAATCATTAAGATTTAACTTTCTTTGTTTTTGTTTTCAAGATGCTGTAGTCCGAAATGTATATTACAAGTACTTCCACCCAAAAGAAGCACTGATTTCTGATGGAGTTTTGAACAGGTAAATATTTTGGGTCTATAAATCTTTACAGTAAAGTCTTGTAATCCCTTGTGTTTTCAGGAGGTTTTGTTTTTCCATCTCTTGTAGAGGAATCAGTGAGGCTGCAAGAAAAACAGGGTTTGAAGCAGCAGATGACGATGGAAGTGGACGTGCTGCACAGTGAGTGTTCTCTCTGAAGCTGCTTATGTGGAAAGATACAGCCTAAATCTGAATTGCCAGGCTTGTAACCTAGCAGGAGTGCGTTGTGCTTGCGTTGAGATATTCTAATATATTTTTAAGGTCAGTCAGATTCTTGCTTCTCAAGGTTCTATGTGGAAGGAAGAATCTGTTCTGTAAGTCTTGGCAACTAGTGGAGGAGCAGGAGTGGGAAGGCAATTACTGCTCTCCTGACCAGGTCTTCTTTGTCCGTTTTCTGTGGATTTGAATTTGGTGAAACGACATAAATATGAATGCCCTCTGGTGGGTGGTCTGGCTGCAGGCAGGATGAACTCTAGTTCTTTTCCAAGAGGTTTATTCCAGAGTAAGCTAGACAAGTAAGAGAGACATTTATCATAAATTTTATATTACATATTTACAGTTAAATACTGCTGCACTTCTCTCGGAGAAGTATGCAAATGGCAATGAAGTGTTCTAGGTTACTTAAATAAGCCAAACAAATCCTCCACCTGGTGAACCTCTAGAAAGAACCTAAAATGTCATTGTAGTTGTCTGCATTTTATAAAGCGTGCCTCTTAGCGTTGCATCATCAGTACACAATTACAGTTTGCAGTTTAGGCAGATAGACTGAGTCTTGTAAATGTGACCGGCCTACTTGATACAGCAAGTACTTGGAGAGTTTCTATATTTCCTGCAGAACTCTCACTTTTGTGTATCCATTTGGTGCCACACTGAATGTAATGAAGCCGGCCGTGGCTGTTTTGTCAACAGGATCTGTTTGCTTCCCGCTCAACCGACCCATTCTTGCCTTTTATCAGCATGAGGTATGATTCTGCCTGAAATACACCATGTATTTTTCCCCCCCTACCTCCCACAAGAATTGCATGCATGTTGTCCGGCAGAGCTTATAAAGCACTTCTAATATTGATGCATCTGCAAACTCCATGTGAGCCCCGGCGACTCTTGTCTGCTTTTATGGAAAGCTTAGTTGCGTGGGGTTCAAAGGAGAGAATGAATTTGGTGGTCACTGAAGATTCTGTATTTGTTTGGATACCAGAGAGGGATGTTTTTAGTTCTTCTTCACAGCTTTGTTGTATTTTTACACTGTTCTAGTGACAGTTTAGTAAGTGAGTTTGTTTGCTTCATAAATAGGCCATATTGAATGAGGAGAGAGGACTGTCTTCTTGGAACCGGTAGATTTTTATGTGTTATCTTACCTGTTGGGACCTGTTAGTTAATTTAAGGAGAGAGAGAGAGGGGGGAAGAAAAAAAAAACACGGAAAACAAGGAGTAGTTGATGGATAGAAAGAGATAATGTGACTAATGAATTTAATATGTTAACCTGTTGTTTACTATGTAGATGCATTTCTAATAGTACTGTGACTTTTGCTATCTTAGGCAGGAATTTTTTTTTCTGAAGATGTCTGACTTAATTTGCCGATATTGTGTCTGAAATAAGCCCCATAAATTAGAGACGATGCAGCAGCATAAAGTGAACTTGCAAGTACACTTGCTGCTCGTATTTAGTCTGCAGCTGTCGGAGTAAGATGCAATTAATCCCCCCCCTCCCCCCCCCCGCTATATTTGCACATAGATCCAAACCTATGGACCCATGCCTAATCTTGTGCCCGTGATAATCTTAAAGGTTATTTGCGTTAATGATGAAGATGCTTTTTGGCAGCGTGAATCATTTAAGTCATGTAAAGCCTGAACTGTGCTGGGGCTATAGCAATGACAGTTAGTATTATGTTTCAATACTGTACCTGTGTGAGTAGGGTCCCCTACTTACGTTTCCCCTAACCTTATGTATGTTTCCCCTAACCAGTATGGAAGCAAGTGTTTTGAGAATTACAACTACTAAATTATACTATTGATGAAGCCCAAAAAACATTTCTGCATCTCCATGAAGTCATTTGCATAGGTTGATCACTGAAATATAATAGCTTTATGCAGTGGAAACAATTTTACATCGCACTGGCAGTTCTTCCCTTGATACATTACAGGGGCATGAACGTTGAATAGATCTTTAATCGGGCATTGTTTTTCCTGACTAGTTGAAGGAAGTTTTAGACACAAAGGTGGAAGAGGCATAAGTCTTTTTATCCGTGTCTTGTGACTTATCTGCAGACTTATTAGAGCAAACTTCCCGATTATATTATGCTATGAATTTTATACTTGATGCAGAAAACATTGCTGGTTTTTGTTGTGTTGAAAACTTCCTATTTCTTGTATATGCCCTTGTAGAAGCGTTACGGGGTAACCTGGATAGAGAAGAATTATAAAGAAGGTTCATGCATGCATTTTCCTACGTGTTTAATTTAGCTAAATTAAACGTGTAATGTCCTACGTATTTTGCATTTAATCTTACAAAGAATACAGTTATCAAACTCTTCTCTCATTAGTTGACGGGAATGCCTACCATATTGACAAGCTTGCACGTCACAGTTCTTTAGGAATACGTTCTGAACTACTCAAGGAAAGGCTGCAGCCACTTCAAGCATATTTTAATTTGTGTAATTCTTTTTTACTTGATTGAAAAAAGTATTCTTTTCTGCAAAAATGACTTTAAGTGCAGCTATCCTTGATGATACCGTGTATTTTTTTTTGCCTTGCCAATCAATTCTCTCTCTAATGCTATGATCACTATTTTAGTAAGATGATAAGCCTTTTAAAAGTAAGCGTATACATACTCTTAAAATAATGCTACAATCTTATGAGCTTACCATGTTTGAAACTGCCTTTGGCACTGCTTTTTCCAAAGTTCCTATTTCCTTAAATCACTTTGTAATTAGACTGCATTAACAATTGCCTCTAAAGCTCTGATCGGGAAGGATTTTTTGCTATATTTTCTTTGTTGATAGGCTCAAGGTGGAAAGATGGCAGTGTTGGGATCTTGCCACATGTTCTGTGATCAGTATTTAGATAAAGAAGAAAACAGTAAGATCATGGTAAGTTTAAAAAAAAAAATTTTTTTTCTTAGTGGAACTTGACAGCATTTTCAAAGTAATTCAAGTCTCTTAGCTTCCTCTTAGAGCAAGACAGCTATGGGGAGTTTGTTGAAACACGAGTAACAGGAACGTGTTTTTAACATAAATAATACGCTATTGTTTATAGCACTCTGAAAAGCTTCTCCTACTTCTGTCATTGTTGTTGATATTTAATTATTTGGTAGCTTTTTGGTTTGTTACTTATTTAGAGCTTCTTTAGAGCTTGATTATGGCTACATGATTAGTAATAAACCTTTGCCTGTATGGCTCCCACCATCTAGAGGTAATAGTGGACTTTCCAAAGTGGAATATGTAGTGTTGTCCTCATGTGTAAGAAAGGGTATTTTCTGCTGAGGCGTTCCTTAAAAGCATGCATCTAACAAGAAGCGTGCTCGTTGTTGTGAGTCATTGCTTCCATAAGTAAATACAAACAAAGTTTGTATTTTTTCCCTACGTAGTCTTTGGTTTATTACACAGTTCTTTCCTTCTTTTTCAGCATGTGTTATTAGTTGGATTTGTTATGAGTGTTTAAGCAGTTTTAGCATTGTAATAGGTTACTTGGACTCTCCTGAAATTAATTGTTTTGCCCTTCTCCAGGATGTGCTTTTGCAGTGGCTCACAACAGCAGATGTGCAGTTAAACCAGGTGGATATGGAGGACCCTGGGGTAAGAGATCCATCACAAAGAAGTAAACGATAGTTTGATCCAACAGGACCAGTTTTGCCAAACCGTGTATTCAGCAGAAAATGACTAACAGCTAGATAAATGCTGCTGTTGTTGCAGACCTTTAATTCGTGGCAGGAGGTGGGATAGACAGAGGAGCTAGACGTAAATAATGGCATAATATCTCTGCCAGAGTTGGATTGATGCTTATTGTCGCTTCAGTCACAGAAGTATGTTCTAAATTTGCCCGTGTTTACCAGATGGTTTGTTGCTCCAGTTCAGTAGGCTTGTATTTCAGTTCTGAGCCTTCAGGCAGGAGGAGCATATATAAGGTAAAGGTAGATTTTCCCTATTTGAGTAGGGGTCGACCTGTGTATCATCACTTTTAGCTGATTTTTAACCGGTGTATGCAAATACTGTTTCTTTATTTGGAAATACCTTACATGGCAGATTTGTATGCTGTTCTTGAGAAGGGAGAACTACAGTCTTTCACAGCAGACGGCAGGGAGCTCTCTATTTCATTTTAATAAAAAGCAGCCAATTAAGATAAAGCATCCATGTGGCAGGTGGAGTGGCTTTACAGCTAAGAAAAGGGGGATTGCACAGTTTACTAAATCAAGTAAGCTACACTGTGAAGGGTCATAGCTGGTAGACGGTGATATAATTACTTACAGATGGGATTTTAAGTGAGGTAAAAACTAGAAAGAGACTATGTAAATGAATTTTTTTTTTCACTCAAAGCGGTGTCTTTGTGTTCAGATTTCAGACTATACAATGATCCCAGATACAGCTGCGTTGTCTGAGCGATTGAAAGGCTGTCTGCAAGAGGGAGAGGAAATCCCAAGAGACTTCACAAAGTTGTTTGATACGTCCCTTTATCAGCTAGATACAACTGCCCTCCCTTCAGTTATCAAGTCAGCAGCTGTGATATGTATCTATCTATCTCCCTCTCTCTTGCGCTCTCTCTCTTTTTCTTTCTGTATTTGGCCTTTTCTGTTTGTGTTTAAATGTGTGGGGGCTTAGGAGCATAAGGGACTGAGCTGTAAGCAGCGTTATAAATACAGATACACCAGAGGTTTGATTTATGCAGTGCCACAATGATACATTTGTTTTCTCTTACCCCTTTTCTTTGCTGTAATTTCTCACGTTCTCTTTACCTTTTCTGATTGCTGTTGGTTGAATGAGCTGATGTTTCTCATAGAACTTTCCACAGTGATGCTGGGTTTCTTTCTGAAGTTTATGCTTGACAGCTGGTTGTTTTTCCACTTATGTGTATTATTTGGCATTTATTGATGCTGAATTTCATTCATCTTTGCATTTCCCAATAATTCTGTTTCCTGAGATCCATCTGCTAGTCAATGTTATCAGTTTTGTATCGCTAGCAGCTTTGTCACGTCCCAGCTCATTTGCATCATACATCGAGATCATGTGTGAACATGTTGAATAGTAGCAGGCTTAACACAGATTCTGTGAAGCTCCACTCCCTTGTGGACACTCTTTCCTCTTACTGTGTATTTCTGTTTTTTTCACCTGATGCAAGTTCGTGAGAGGATCTCCTTTCCCATCCCCTAACAAATAATTTATTTAAAGAGCTTTTGGTTAGGGACTTTTTGTAAACTTTTGGGAAGTCTACAAATCTACTTTTTTGAAATGGATCACCTTTCCCACATGCACAGTCATCCCTTCAAAAGTCTCTTGAAGATTAATGAGGTGTGGCTTCCTTCTTTTCCGTCATCTTGTATCTCCGTTGATCGTTATTTTCTTCTTTGCTGTCATAATTTTAACTAATTTGCGCTCTGTAGAGGTCGGTTATTACTGGTCTGCAGTTCTCTGGAGTCCTTCTAAAAGTGGGCATCCCATTTGTTGTGTTCCAGAAGTCCCATTGCCAACAGACTTCTTTTATTAGAAATTGTCTAAGGCTTTTCTGGGAAAATTACCTTGTTTGTTGTTGTTTAACATACTGGTTTGTTTTAAAGCCTCATATCCTTACACAACTTGAGAAGTTTTCTTAACTTGTCTCCAGTAAAGAAAGCCTTGTACGTGGAAAGTTCAGTAAAATTTTCCGTGAAGAACAGTGATAAAAGTAATTGTTGCAACTTCTCCATTTGTAGCATACCTTTCTGGTCTGCTTTTGTGTTGTGTTGCTGAGTTACTTGAGACTTGTTTGTAATTTTTATTTTATGCTATATCTTCACGTTGACCCTGGTGTCTCTGAAATAGTCATATTTGTAAGCCTTTCTAATGCACACAAATGGAAATAGACATTGTATCGTTTCTTCTCCGCACACTCTGACTCTATGTGCTGCAGAGCTTATGAGCAGCTGAATGTGAAGCGTGAACCTCTCCGGCTCATTCAGCCTCAGTTTGAGACTCCACTACCTCCTCTTCAGCCAGCTGTAAGTAATCTCTTTGCTAATAGGTAGAATCCTTGTTCTGGCATGTGGAATCCTCCTTTCATATGTAAAACCTCTGTGCATCTTTCCATAGTTCTCAGAGTCTTGGGGGGGGGGGGGAGAGATGCTGTGTTAATATTAATTATTTGAGAGTTGAACGCATTGCATGGTCTGCCTTATAAAAAGGAGCACTCACTCACTACACTTGTAACTTTTATCGACAGAGCTTGAAAGTGAAGTGTCTGGTGGCACAGCGCGATCAAAACCTAGAGAGCTCAGAATGGCTTGCATACATAGTCCCTTAACATCCTCCCTAGGTGCTTCTAGTCCTGCAAGGTGTTGAGGTTGATCCTTTACTGTGAAAACAGAACATGCTGTGTCAGAAAGCAGTGATGCTGCAAGTAGTTTATCGGCTGTTGTCAGAGGAGGAGCCGGTCTGTCCCACTCGTCTTCCTACTTTCCCAGTGGGTGCAAAAGAATGAAGTGGAGCCTTGCTCTTTTACAGCAGGGGCTGGCCGAATTTTGCTGGCATCAACAACACAAGCTTAAGTAGTATCAGATTTGTTTTAAAGAGCAGGTACCTTTTAAGTTCTGCCATCACCGCTCGATTAACGTCCAGGGAATGTTAATGTAATCCCTATAGCTGCAGGGATGCCACTGAAAATAGTGTTTCCTGTACTGCTTTTTAAAAACACAAGGTGTTCCCTCTCACTTTGAAATGCAGTGCTCTTTTAAGCACTTGTAAGCCCTGTTAATTGCAGAGTCCAACCCGTGGCTTAAACGGTGACTGCATGAAAAAGAAAATACATGTTTTCCCTGACAACCTTTGTGAAAATCAATATGAATACATCTCCAAGGTGAATTGGGCGGCCTGTTACCTGGACTCTTTCAATACACAATTGAATCACTTGAATCTCATGGAAGAAAACTAAGAAGAAACTGCATGAATACAATATATCTAGTTGTGATGCTAGATGGCAATAAATCAGATTGTTCAAAGCTAGCTTCCACCTAAACTGGGAAAGCAATTGATTTTAATGCTTGATTTTTATTGTAAGAGATCTAGAATAAGTGTTTAAGGGGAGAAATTCTGGCATATGTTTGACTAAACTCTTTGGAACGTTTAGCTATTTTTATGATACCTGAATAGAATTTTTGAAATAGATCAGAGTTTAAGAAACCTTTCATGAAGTCCAAAGCTGTCGTCTTGGTTATCTGCAAAGGATAAGAAAAATATTTGGCAGTCAACCGTGCTAATTCTTGTCTTCAAGGTTTTTCCACCTGCTTTCAGAGAATTGCCTCCTCCCCCTCTGGAGCTGTTTGACTTAGATGAAATTTTTTCCTCTGAGAAAGCCCGTCTAGCAGAGATTACAAACAAATGTAAGCAGAGCAGACTGATTGTTTACATATTTATACATAAGAGCCAAGCTTTTGGAGGAAAACTGGTGATAAGTCACTTTGAAAACACAGGCCTTATTTATGAAAACCCGTTGCTGTCGTTCTGGGTCAAGAAGGCTCTGAGTCTTCGGCAGTTTTGGTACATGACTTCTTGGTCTTGAAGTATCACGTGGCTGCAGTGCAGCTTCCTCTTCCTTTCTGTGTCTTTTGTTTTCCTCTTTCAAGTAGATGCATACATCTAGTAGATGCATTCATCAAGTAGATGTATGACGTTCAAGGGGCCCTGTTATGTTAGAGAGTCTGGGCTTCCTTTTCCATTGTTTTGGCGAACATTTTTGAAGTTAGCGGTGCAAAATGTAGTACTGTAAGTGTCGGTAAGTGCCTGCGTGCTGCTGACGTTACTGATGAGACTGCAGCTCGTTTAATAGAAACGTGCGTTTTGTTTCTACTTTCTAGTTCCTTTATCATTTATAAATCACTTTCACACTGTTGCTGATTAATTTCACATCTTTTTGTGTTTTAAAGTAAAAATGGTAAGATTTATTCTAAACACACCTGAAATCTAAGCAAGATGAGAAAGTAGTAGCTGCAGAAATACATCATGGCTAGTCTAGTGACCTTAATTATAGGGCCTAACTTCCCAAAATGCCAATGACAAATAGCAACGAGTAGGATATTTTTGCACAGATAGCGTAGGTATGTATAACATTCATCTGTTTCCTTCCTTGGAACGCTTGTTTAGGTACTGACGACGACTTGGAGTTTTACGTCCGAAAGTGTGGCGAAATCCTAGGAGTAACAAGCAAACTCCCAAAGGAGAAGCAAGATGCCAAACATATCCTGGAGCACATCTTTTTCAAAGTGGTTGAGTTTAAGAAACTGAATCAGGTATTTTTAATAACAGAACTGCAAGTGACTAGTTTTTAGTGTCAGCACAGAGGCTGGTAGTCGGTGTCTTTGTAGGAGCTCTGCTTGTCACAGGCAAGAGGCACAGTGATGTGTTAAGCCATTTGTTGTACAATAAATTAGACCACTGAAGTGTAATCCAGAATATTTATGATTGGTAATCTGTTTAGAATGGGAAATGCTCAGTTTTTAAGTCTCTCGTGTATTTTTGAGAGATTAATACATGACAGTGTAGTTCAGGTAATTTCAGCTTAAGATGGCTCACTGATTGTACTTTTACTTTGTAAAAGCAACACACCCTCCTGAACGTTCCCATTGCTTGCTAACACTAAATGTGAAACCAGCAGTGTTACTCACAAGGAGGGTTGTGTTTTAAGTCATTCTTCCTAGTAAATTTGATGCGTTTAAGCCTGTTTGGGGTATCTCCCGCACAGATCAGTTGTTTCCACTAACAAGTATTCCACGTTTCTCTGAGGGTCTAGTTAAAGAGAAAATCTTAAATTTTTACCTGATTGTTAATATTCTCTTGTTTTTTCTTCCTTCTGTTCCCTTCACTAAGGAACATGATACCGACACAAGTGAAACTGGATTCCAGAGTGGTAACTGAGACCTGGCTCTCTCCCGTCTGAGAGAGGTGTTTTAGTAAAAACATTTCTGTAATTTTGTTTAACATCCGTATTATATTGTTTGGGATAGTCTCGGTGATTCTTTGAATGTTTGGATTTTTTTTATGTGTAGTAGTTGAGATGATGTAAGCCCTTTGAGGAAGTGCCTTGTATTTTGCAAGCATTTTCCAAATAATTCCGTATTTTTCTACTACTTTATTGTAACTGTGGTTTTGAAAATGTTTTGAAAGAGACATATGGAAAGTCTTATGTTAATAAAATATGTTTCCAGTCTTTTTTTCTGGCTGTAGTATTTATGTTCTTGTAGTAAAGCTTCCTGTGGCTTCTTTCAGTGTACATGTAGTCCTTAATGGCACTGTGGGAAAGATCAGTGTTTTGGTTTGTGAACTGTGGAAGAAAACGTTGCCAGAAATACGGGAGTTGCTTAAAGTACGCTAAACTGACTCTGAGGTGCTCTCCTGTTGGCTGTCTGCTTAAGAGAAACAAAGGTTTTTTTACTGTAGAAGGAGAACACCTCTGCGGGGGAAGGGAAAGACCTGAAAATAGGCAACGGTGAGATGCTATTGCAGAGCACTGCACTGCCTTTTGTAAGGCTGAAAATATATCATTTTGAAAAGAAGGGACAGTGTTTGGACGAAAGGGACTTCTAAGATTTAATGGGTTACTGCTAAGAAGACATGATACTGTGCATACACTTTGAGTATAGCCTAGATATACCTGTAAGTAAAAAATATTCCAAAGATAGGGAAGTAGGCACAAGAATGGAAATTGAAGTGGAATTCATTGGCTGCGAAATACTGAAGCTCGGTGCACAGCAAAAATGGAGTCAAGGTATTAGCAACGAAAGGAAAAGACTTGTCAATAGTATTAACACTGTGACTTTGTTGCAAGGGCATTCTTTTTGCCTAAACATCATGAAATTGCACTCTGACACTTCCAAATTGTGTATTTAATCTGAGGCCCAAACCATGAAACTGAAATTCCCCCCCCCCCCTTTTTTTTTCCCAAGCCTACTATGCAGCCTTTGTGACCTGGGCTTTATCTTGCTCTGCCGTGGTTTTTTTAACTTTGAAGCTGCTTTTTCCAAAATGTATTTCTATCTTTGTTCCCTCAGAAAATCTGTTCATTTTACATTCCTTCATGCTCTGGCTTATGAACATTGTGGGTGTAAGTTACTAACCAGTTGAGACATGCCAATATGTTAGCAGAAGGGGTTGTATCTCTGCTCACTCTGTGACCTTTTTTTATGTAGCTAGATGTGATAAATGGCTTATCCCACAGCTGTAGGCAATTCAGTGAAGAATTCACAATAGTCTAGGCTGCCCTTGTGACTGCACTGGTACTAGCTGAGATCTGCAACCTGAGTCTTGATCATAGCAGCATGTTTGAAGTTTTTTGTTTCTGTCTCCTTTTCTTATTCTTTAATGACCTGGTTGTATGGTTTTACACAGAGCAGGGTATGGTACGTTCCAGCCAGAGATTTACACAATACGCTTAATCTTTTCTCTACAGTATTAATACCAATCAGTCAACCAGCACAGACTGCACTTGAACCAAGCAGCTGTGTGATCCTCTTGCTAATTATAGAGCTGGTTTGCACTGTTCCCTGGGGTTTATACTTCAAACTGTAAATAAAGTTCTCTTCCTGGGCCATTTTTGTGAGTTGTCACCTGTTCCTAATGTTGTAACATGTTCTAGAAAAAGTCATCTGAGCAGCCAGAGAATACAAGCAGCTGTGTTTAGTGTTTGGTGTCTATAGTGCCGCTCTTAACAGCCGAAGTAAAATAGATTTTTTTTTTTTTTTTTTTTGCCCAGGACCTCTAGCGTAAAATATAGATGCAAGCAATAGTCGTCTCCTTCAGAGCTGTCCCTTTGGCCCTCTGGAAGTGTTTAAGCTGTTATTCTGTAAACAGAAGTGCTCGCTTTGGTCAAGGAAGTATGGTACATGCAGGGTTTATGGCCGAGTGACAGAATCGCGAAGGAGATCAAACGGGTGAAGGTTTTTAAGGAAGTGAGGCAAAGTCCCTGCAGCGTTGCCCCCCGCTCACCATGGAGTTTATTCGGTAATGATCTCATTGCTACAAATGTTGGCTACAAATGTTGGCTACAAGCAGAGCTTGCTGCTTTCCCCTTTTTCTGTCCATCTCCTTAGGCAGAATGTATCACTTCTCACCCCTTAGTCTATCCCTAAAGGAAGAGTGAGGAACATGTATTATTTCTTCAGCAAATTGTCGATGCCTGGGGAGGCTGTTTTAACACGGGTGATTCTCCACGTCTTCACGTCCTCTGTAAACAGCACTGAACAAAGAGGAGGTATAGCAAGCAGACGTGTGAGGTAGGAAACGCTAACCAGGCCAGCAAGAAATTACTGAAAAAGGGATGGAGGGGCTCTTTCTTGCCGAGAGGTGCGGGGGGGGGGGGGGGGGAGCTGACAGAGATGAGCTGTCCCTGAGCGCGTGTTGACGAGTCCCTCCAGGCGAGCAGAGCATCCAGACCCCACGCCCGAGGCGAGGCTGCTGCCGCGCCGGGCCAGGGCCGCCGCCGATGGCTGCCCCGGCCCGGCCCGGCCCCTCCGCTCGCGGGCTGTTTTTCTTCCCCTGCGCCACAAGAGGGATCCCCGGCGGCGGCGGCGGGCCGCGCTCCTGCTCCCGCGGGCCAGGTAACGCGGGCGGCGGCGGCGGGCGGGGCGGCGGCTCCCGGCGCAGGGGCCAGGCCGGGCCGGCGGGGCTGCTCCGTCCCGTCGCGTCCCCTCCCCGGCAGGGCGCGGCCATTTTGTGCCGTCGCGTCTCTCCCCTGCTCGGCGCGGGGAGGCGGGCGGCGGCGGCCGGCACCCCCGTCCCTCCCTCCCTCCGGCGGGAGCGGGGCCGGGGCCCTGCCCCTCGGCCGGCCTCTGCCCGGTCCGGCCCAGGACAGCGGTGGTTCCCCCCCTGACCCCCCACCGTCTTTTGTTTTTTTCCCCCCGGCGATGAGCGTCAAGAGCCCGCGCACACAATGAAGTTGAAATCTTTATTGCGTTAATACAAAGGACACCGAGAAGGGAGGGGAAGAGAACTGGTCTGGGAACCCAGGAGCGCTGCAAGTCGCTGAGCAGCGCTCATGAGCTGGCATTAGCTTAGGCAGCTTTCCGAGGAGTACAGCAAACGAACCGTCCATGCTTGCTCCACCCAGTAGTGCCCCGAGCAGTTTCCCAGTTAAGTCATCTCTAAGTGGAAGATTAAAAGTTACACCTACAGCTGCAGCAACAGGTAGTCTCATCAGCAAGCAAGCCCCTGGCTCAGGTCAGGGTAGGGGGCCGCTCAGCTTTGAGATCTTCTGTGCTGCAGCATGCATCCGCGACATTGTGCAGCTTGTGATCGGCGTCACAGAAGTTACCCCAAGCCGTCCAGTGAAGCACACAGCAGCTGAACACATGCAAGTTTAAGAGAGGAGTTCACTTAGATTTGGAGCTAGGGCAGCAGCATCACAGGGCTTGATGCTGAAACACAGATACAGGCTCAGGGTCACTCAGCTGAGTCTCACAGGTGGAAGACATATGGATCAGAGTAGGGCACCTCTTGAAGGCACCAGGCCAAGCCAGAGGAATTACTACAGAGGAGGTCTCCAGTAATGGGGTATCCGGTTTTGAACATCCCAGCAACCTTAGCTCTTCAGCACTTATGTCAAGGGACAGATTGGTATCCAGGGGGGCTTTTATTTCAGAAATCTCCCATCTGGGTGCTGGTGGCTTCTCAAGGGTTGAGATGTCTGTTACAAGCTCAGTGCTCCTGGATAGCAGATTCTCCAGTGGTTTGGCGTGCTTTTCTGTCTTGCATGGTGTTGATGTGTTGTGCGAGACCACATCCATCATGGAGTGGCACCCCAGGCCTCTATTGGGGTGCTCAGAAGGCAAACCAGACAGATCAAAGACAGTTTGACCACGGGGGGTCTTGCAGAAAGAGACAAGACTGCTATCAGAAACTGCCTGGGTCAGGCTGTGCAGGTCAGTCTTCACACAGCTGTTCAGAGACTCTGACTGCTTGACAACATACAGAGAGCTGCCTTTGGCTGTGTTGTCCAAGTCTAGGAGAAGCTCCCAGGTATTGGATTTTGAGGCACCGCTACAGTCCATATAACTGTGGACAGGAGAAGAATGGCTGTGGGTGGAGGCCCCTGTCACAAAGCCAGTTTCCAGGATTTCCTTTAGGGTCAGGATACTGGTATTGCTCCTCTTGGTGGACATGATGCAGTATCCCAGCAGTGTCAGGCTTATGAAGTTGAAGATGTCCCTGGTAGAACAAGTGTGCTAAAAAATAAATTTTAAAAATCCCGTTTCTCAGTTAGGAAAGTGAGGAGACAGGCAAGATCCAAGGAAAGTTTAGGCGTCCAAATTGTAGTTCGCTTCTAGTGTAACAGAGCTCCCTGTTTATTGGCAGTCAGGCCATGGCCTATTTACTGCTCAGAGGAGATCATTACTGTCTAAGTGACCTAAGAAGTGCTCCCCCAAACACTGCAGCATCCTTGCCAAGTTGAGGCAGAAGGGAGCATACCCACAATTGTACCTATTGTACCTTTTGGCCAGAGAGTCAGAGAAATCCTTGGATGTACTATTAGGCAGGGCTGTTTCCCATCTAGGGGAGGCCTGAAGGAACAGTCCTCCATTTGGTTAGATCAGCTCTCACAGCTGAGCTTCAGACACTGAATAGCATCACTTAATGTCTTCAGCCTGGATACCATTACTCTTAGTTTTGTCCTCTTGGGTGTAAGGAGTCTCAGTAAACCTCTCCACCTCCTAGTGGTACTAAGCTGGAGCAGGATGGGCCTTTTCCTGGAGATACCAGATATTCTGTTCTCATTCCTCAAACCAGGACAGCATTAATCTCAATTAGAGCTGAGTTGCTTCCCTTTCAGAGGGAGACCCTAATACTGGGTCCAGTATTACTGGTTAGGAGAAGTGAGAGTTTGACAGGAAGGAGTAGCTCCCATGTTGTATTTAGTCCTGTACATGGTACAGCCCCTGTCCACAGATCTGTGGGACCCCGTAGTCTAGACACGGGCCACCTGGGGAACTCTTAGTAGACAGGTCCTCTTGGCTGCTCTCGTCTTGCTCTGAAACCGCACGACAGTATGTTTTGCTCAGTCACTAAGAGTTTCCTTCACGTTCCCCCTCCCCTTGTGAGGGAAGTTCTCACCACTTGGCCAGTCAGCAACTGCTTGTTGACCAGACAGAGGAGGAATACATGAGAGCGAGATGGGGAAGGCAGCCAGTATCATTAAAAAAGCCACTTTATTTACTATAAAGGCAGAACTGTATAACTATGGGTCATTGTGAAGGAGAATTGTTCTTTAAGATACTGAAATACTTCATCCTTAAAGACATTTTAAATACATTAATACTTGAAAAATACTAAGAAAATAAAAAGCATAGAAAAAAAAACACCTGACTACTTACCTTCACCTTCTACAGAGACCCCTTTCAAGATCCTGATCCTTTTTTGATCATGTTGCTGGTAGTATTTTTATAGTTTTGCTAATTAATTAACATGCTAATTTCCTAATTAAGCTAGTTTGGGAGAGGGAGGAGTTTTAGGTCAATGGTAGTGATTGGGGGATGTGATAAACCACGCGGAAAGTAAATCCTAAGGCCTGCAAAGACTTGCTTGCGTTTTTTAACTTTGAAGCACGTCAGCAAGCAGCCTTCAAGAGCAAACAGCGTGTTTGCAGCTAAGTTTGAGCAGGACTGAGACCCGTGTCTCCTGACTGCAGGAGAAGGACGCGTATAGCGTTCCCGCCTTGCGAGCCCTAGACGGAAAGCTGCTATGTTTAGTCTGAAATACTGACCAGGGAACGTTTGTGTGCACAGACCAAACGCTAGGAGTTAGAATGAAAACAGGGGCACGAGCAGGTATGTGTAGATACCTATGCGCAGCGTGCACTGCAAAAACAGCAGCAGCAGTCCAAAATACGGTGGTGCCAATTCCTGGTGTGTTCAAGAACAGCTATAACTCGGGTAACTTCTTGTGCTTCTTTTTCAGGCCTGCTTTTTTTTGTGTGCGTGGTATAACAGTGCCGCCCCCTGGCAAGAAGGGATAAGGAAAGGTAGAGTGAAGGTTTTCCAGGAGAGCCCCAGCTGCTGGGAGCGTGCCGACCCGTGCCCTCCGCTTGGGATCCTGCGCTGCCCCCCTGGAGCAGTGGCGCTGGAAAAGCAGCATGGGGAAGGTGTTTAATTCTGATTGGTTTTTTTCTGCCCTCTCGATGGGAGGTAGGTGCCGGGAAGGCGAAGGGAGCAGCGCCGGGCGGCAGGCTGCGGGGATGCTCGGTGGTCTGCGGCTAAGAGGCTGGACGCGGCCGCATCGCGGCCAGCGCAGATCCCCTCCTAGGGCCGCCTTGTCGGACTGCCTGTTAAGCGAAGCTGTGCCCTGAGGGGTTCAGGCCTCTCTTTTACACCCCAAAAGGCAAACCTGTGCCTGTATCTGTGTCCGAAAAGTGCTAGGTTTTGCAAGGATAGCCACGGCCCTCGGTGGGACCCCCCCTGCCCCATGCGGGTGACCTGCGAGCGGCCCCTCGGCGAGGAGGGACGCGGGCAGCGGCGGCGGGTTAGAGCAGGGGCGCGAGGAGGCCCCTGCTGCGCCGAGGGGTCCTGGGGTGGCCACGCGGGGGCTGGTGGCAGAGAGGGCAGGAGAAGATTTGTCTTTAGACTTGTCCCGGCGCGGTTTTCTTTTTCAACTCCAGGTTACGGAGAGCGGTTCCCCGCAGGCGGACGGTTAAGCGGCCTCGGGGGCGTTTCAGCGTTGAGCTCGTCGGCAGGGCGGGCTGCGAGGGGGCTCCCCGTGCCGGGGTCCCTGGCCGTCCTCGGGGCCCGCCAGTCGAGGGAGCGGACTGTCACGTTTTTGTCACGAGTTGTCGCGCTGAGGGCTGCCGGCCCGCAGCGGGGAAGGGTGTCTGGGGGTCCTGCTCGAGGCCCCGGGCTCTGAGGGGGGCTCTGCGCCGGGTGGGAGCGGGGCCGGGCTGTGAGGGGACCCGCGGGCCGGGGCTGGGGCGGGCTGTGAGAGAGCCGCGGGCCGGGCCGTGAGGGGACCCGCGGGTTGGGCCGGGCCGGGCTGCGCCGTCCCGCGCGCGCCTCTTTGTGCGGGCGGGCGGCGCCGGGGCGCAGCGCGCAGGCGCGGCCCGGCCCCGCGGCGGGGGGGGCCGCAGTTGGCGCGAGATAGGAAAGTGCCTGCTGCTGCCGCCGCGCTGCCGCCCGCCCGCCTGGCCCGGCTCGGCCCGGCCCGGCCCGGCTCCCGCCCGACCTGCGGCTCCGCGCCGCCAGCCCGCGGCCGCCATGGCGCGCCGCAGCCGCGGGTGAGTGGGGCCGCCGCCTGCGCGCGGGGCTCCGTGCCCGCGCCTTCCCGCCGGGCGGGCGGGCGGGCGGGCGGAGAGGGGCAGGCGGGCGGGCGGGCGGGCGGTCAGCGCTGGGGGGAGGCGAGGCGCAGGCCGGCGGCGGCCCTGCCTGCAGCGGGTGCCAGCCCGGGATTCCCCCCCCCCCCCCCCACTACCCCCGCGGCGCCTGGGGCCCAGCCTGCCCCATAGCAGGCGGCAGGACCCACTGCCGGGCCCTCGGGCTCTGCCTCGGCCTGTTCCTGCCCGGCGCCCCGCTCAGCCCCGCTGCACGGGCGCTGCGTTTCGGAGCAGGGCAGCGGCCCGGCCCCCCGCTCCTCAGCTGCCCTCTGGGGCAGGGCTGGCTGCTCCCGCTTGCCCTCGCTGGTGTGGCGGGCTCCGTGCCACAGGCCTCTCCGCTGGCGAGGCCGTGGTCTGTGCCCTGTTCCTGCCCCTGAGCAGGGAAAAAGTGGTAAAGGAGACCTAAGCGCGTGCTTGGGGCTGCTGATGTGCAGCAGTCGGTGCCCCCAGGATCACTCTCCCAGGGCCAGCGCAGCTCCGTGGTGTGGGCTGCCCAGTCCGCTGCAGAAAGCTGCCCAGCATCTCCCTGTTATCGTTGGCCTTTGTGGGTGCAGTGCTGGTGGGATGTGCTTGCAGGAGTCCCTGCCTGGGTGGTGTGAGATGACCTCTCCCTCGAAATCTTGCCCCAAAACACTTAGCTTCTCTTCTGAGAGCTGCTCTGGGGCCTTCCAGACCATTTTGTTCTTGTTGAATTGTTTTGGGACTGGCTTCTCCTCCTTTTTTCATCTCTTTTGTTTACACCGGCAATCAAGGAAGGAGACTGATGATCTGCAGAGATGGAAAGTGGTGCCAGCCCTTAGACACAAAGCCCTCCCAGAGGGGAAAAGCTAGCAAAAATCAAGAGAAATGTTCCTTTCCTTGCTCTCTTGGCAGCATAGGAATTGCTAGCACACACCAAGATTTCAAAGCTGAGGACCCCTTTTAAACCTTCTGTATCCGAGTTAATGTCTGTGAGGTGTTGAGATTCAGCATGGGGAAGACCGTAGATCTGGAGCTCTGCTCTCTGCTCTGGAGGTTGCTCTTTCTGCTGTCTCTTTATGGGAGGAAGAAACAATAACCTTTTTTTGTTTCTTTCTTCAGTGAGGACCAAGATGATTTGCATTGTCAGGATACTGACTCGGATGTGTCAGAACAGCGGGACAGCAGGTGCAAAGTCAAATGGACACAGGAGGAGGTGAGTGAGAGCCTGGCACTTCCTGAGAGCAGGTGTTTCTGGGGAGGGTTGCAGATACTGTGGTTGTTTGGGGGACTTCTGGCATGGATAAGCTGTAAGAGAACAGCTGGACACATGGAAGGAAGTCGATGGCGTTTGGTGAGGATGTTCATTTATCATATCCATTAGCAGCTGGGAAAGGAGGCTGTCCCTGGCCTCTGGCATGGCACCTGAGGGGTGGGTGCCTCCATCCAAGTCCTCACTGACTGGCCACAACATCGCCTCATGTCTTGTCTCGTTACTGGAAAGGCCTTGGGCCTGTTTTGCTGACCTGAGCTGAGATCTTAGTGAGGATGGAGTTTCAGGTGAGTCTAAAGTGCAGCAGGAGGGTTGGAGCTCAGACCACTTCAGCTTAGGCATCCGAGTCCTGAGTGAGGCGTCTAGTGCCTGAGACTCTCCAGTGAGCGAAGAGCGGTTCCAGAGGATGGCTGAGGCGTTGCTGGGCTGAATCACACTGTGGTGCTGTAGAGATGCCCTCCCTTTTCTGTAGCGAGAGCAGAGAACGCTGAGAGTGTTGGGATCATGGTTTAGTCATCCTGGCCGAGAGCCTGAAATTAGTTGGGATGTTCTCTGCCTCCTAGTTCCTCCATAATCTCTATTCTGTGTGAGAACTACAAAATATCCTGTTGCTCCTGGAGTTTGAACGCTGAGTAAGAATGGTCTTTGTGCAGAGATCGAAGCCTCTTGGGCTCATGTTGGGCAGGGAATTATTTCTTACCTCTTTGCTCAGCCGGAGCACATGGGCAAGCTGGGCTGTAGCAGACTTTGCCTGATCTGTAGGAGTAGGGGAAAGGTGTGGTTTTTGACAGAAGTGCTCTAAGGGCTCATCAGTGCTGAAAGGCAGGAGGCTACTAGGTTGGCAGCGATGCACTTGGACAGCAAAAGCAGTGGTTGAGTTGAAGAGAGACCGTCTGCTCAGGGATGTGCTGGGACTGGATAAGGAGATAGCCCTGGCTGCACGGTACCGTTTGCGCTATACTAGAACAGAACGGAGAGAGGCCTGAATGTGACCACAGCAGCAGAGCTTTTGTATTATATCTCACTGTACAAGCTGGTCCTTGTACAAAGCCTTGGACCAAACAGTCCATGCGCTAGAGTGCTGCTAAAGGACAGCATGAGCTGCCTTCCTCCCCAGGATGCAGAATAATGAAAAACTTCTTGACAGACCAAAAGATCATGCTCCTTTTTTGATGCCATTGGACCTGGGCATGCCTGTGGCATCTATGCCTCAGTGTATGTGAAAGTAGATGTCGTTATTCTTTGCAGGATGAGCAGCTGAAGATGCTAGTGAGACATTATGGGCAGAATGACTGGAAGTTCCTGGCCAGTCACTTTCCTGTAAGTGAACCCTTGCCCAGTTGGGAATCTTGGTGTATGCCTTTTGCTTCTTGTGCTCGGTGCACTAGTGATCTGTGTTTGTGCAGCAGTTTGCACAGTGGGACTTTGTTCTGTGGCTGCAGCTCCAGGCTGCTATTATGAAAACAGTGTTCCTTCAGGGCAGGAATACATCCTTCTTTCATAGAGGATGTTTGAGGGTGAGTCTGTTGGAGCTGGGATGAGAAATCGGGACTCCTGTCTCTATCCTCCGTGTCCAGTGCCCTAGCCTATAGTATGTATTCTCCATGTGCTTCTGCAGGTTTTCCATGGGACAGCCTGTCCCCCTACTGTCGAGATGTGCATGTGGGGACTGCTGTTGCCGTAGAGGCTTTTGAAGCCTCCACTCTAACACAAGGGTATTCTGATTCCTCCTCCCAGAATCACAGCGATCAGCAGTGTCAGTACCGGTGGCTGAGGGTGTTGAATCCAGACTTGGTTAAGGGCCCTTGGACCAAAGAGGAAGACCAGAAGGTAAGCTGGGGAAGGACAGGATGTGAGCACTGGACTGTGGTGGTCTTTGGAGACGATGAAGGTGTCAGGCCCTCAAGTCTTGTCTTGTATAATTCTTTCTGTTGGTTGTTACCCCTGGGAGCAGAACTCTGGACTGCTCTGAGCAGCCTAACGCAGCCACAGCTGTAATGAGCTGAGGCCTCATCGGCCTTGCTGTAGTGGACTGGCAAGGGAGAGAGCAGAACAGAGGATTCATATATCTGCCTCTAGATCTCTCTGCCTGGCTGTGGACACAATAGAAAACAAGAGGCTTTTCCTGTGCTAAAGTAGACATCTGAAATCAGCTGGGTGAACTGTGGCTACTGCTGATTCCAGAGTGAGATGAGAGAGACCAGCTCAGACAGACACATCACCTTGACATGCCTAAGAAAAGCTGAGATGAATTTCCCGTGTCATAGGACTTCTGCCCCCAAATCTCCTAGCTTGTCAGGTTCCCTGTAACACTCCCACTCCCTCCTTTCCCTCCCTTTTGCTTGCGTTGTAGGCGCGGGGAAACTTGTCATGATGCCTTTCCACTTCCTTGCAGCAGAGCAATTCCTGCCTGCTCCCCTTTCCCTGTGCAGCTCCCCTTTGCATGTCCTGATTGCGCCTGCAAGCTTTCTGGCTCCTTGGACCGTACCGCAGTTCGGTGTCTTTGGTCCATTTCACTGCACTTGGTAGTAAGCAGCAGGGACTTCCTTGTCTGGTATGTGTCAAGAGCCCTGTGAGCATCCTCAATGAATCACCTGGCTACCAGTGCCTTTCAGCCAAACGCAACTCCTCTCCAAGCTTTTGACAGGGGAGGGGTTGCTGCTGGACGTTACAAGCCGTGGATTACGTTATAGGCATTTGTCTGACAGTGCCATGGACGTATCACAGGGGGTTCGGAACAAGATTCCCTGCCCATAAGCATTTGCACTGAACCATGGGCAGAAGTGACGAAATCCTGGGTGAAGGGGAAGCGGTGGGGTGGATGGTTCTGAAATATTGCTCATCTGGCTTTGGAGCTTGCGCTGTGCATCCTGGTGCTAGCGGGGCATGGAGCTGCAGCCCTTGGCACGTAACCTGCTCTGGGTGTAACACCCTCCGCTACATGCCCCTTTGTCCCGGCAGGCAGAGCAGTACAGAGCTGATGGACGCTGTTGTTATACAGCCAAATTCCCAACAGAAGGGGGGGCAGAGGGAGCCTTGGAACTTATGGGACTTGATACTTGTTCAGAAGCGGGCACGTGTTTCTAAATTTGGGCCCCTCTGTACCTGATGCATCTGGCAGTCTCCACCTGTGTTCTCTGTGAGTGGTCGTCTACATTCACAGAAGTCACGCAACAAAACGGCTGCGTGGAAACAGCCTCTTTCAGAAATCCATCTGAATCATTGCTCGTGCAAATGGAGGTACAGCTGATTGACAGTGTTGGATCTCTGCAGCATTTTCTCATGAGGGGGACCTTTTCTCTCTGCCCTTACCTGGTCCGAGCAGAGGCGAAGAGCAAAGCCCCAAGATGGCTGTACTGACCCTCCACTCCTGTGTTCCATTTCCTTATCTTCTACCCCTCCCCCCCTCTTTAAAGGTAATTGAACTGGTTAAAAAATATGGCACCAAGCAGTGGACTCTGATAGCCAAGCACCTGAAAGGGCGGTTAGGAAAGCAGTGCCGGGAACGCTGGCATAACCACCTGAATCCAGAGGTGAAGAAGTCCTCATGGACGGAGGAGGAGGATCGCATCATTTTTGAGGCTCACAAGGTCCTGGGGAATCGCTGGGCTGAGATTGCCAAGCTGCTGCCTGGGAGGTAGGGCCTCTTTGCTCACTGGTACCTTCACGGCTGGGAGGGCTGTGGAGATCCATGTGTTGGGCCCACGCGGTGGGGGCTGGGGAGCGTGTAGAAACTGTCAGCTGTTAGCTGCTTTTAATGGTGATTTCTGTTTCCTTCCTCTTTCTCTGCAGGACTGACAATGCTGTGAAGAACCACTGGAACTCCACCATCAAGCGGAAGGTGGACACGGGAGGCTTCCTCAGTGAAGCAAAGGAGTCCAAGTCGCTGTACTTGCTAGTGGAGGTGGACGGCAAGGAGGGCCAGAGTCAAATGAGAGCTGAGTGCCAGGTACTGTACCAACGCGTTTGCAGTGTGCAGATGGGGTCTATCCCTTGCTCCGCTAATGCGTGTCAGAGCTGTTCATCCCCCCTTCTGCCTTTGGGCTGCCTTTGCTACAGCCAGGTGTCTTTATAGGAAGTCTGTGTCTTCCCCCAGTCTTCTCCAAGATACTTAGGAGACCTCTCCCTCCAGGAAGGAGAGGTATAATGTGTGCCTCAGTGCGTTACCCCGTGGAGAACAGCAGTCTGGTAGTGCTGTTATCTTTCCTGCCACAGTGCCATCTCTGCTGGGGTCTGAGGATCTGTTGTCAGCGAGAGAGGGAGGCTGCTCCAGACAGTGCAGTGTCTGGAGTCATGGTGGGAGAGGTGTTGTGTTCCCTTCCTTTAAAAAAGGAAATGGCGGGAATACACACAATTATCTGTGGTGAAGAAAACATGATTTTCAAAGGCAGGCTCTTGGAAAGTAGGAAATGCAGAATTAGTGCTACCTGCTCAGCCTTCATTCAACTTCCTCCTGGTGCATTGTTACACTGAAATCTTTAATTAAAGACTCCTGTGCCCGTTCTGTTGCACAAACTCCTGCCTCAGTGGTGTATGAGACAGAGCAGTGAGGGAGGGTGGGGATGTAAGAAAAAACAGATGGAAAGGAAGGAAAACAGGGGGAGCTGAATGTGTCTGGGGATCCTTGCTCTGTGTCCCCAGGGTTTGACCTTGCTGCCTTGGTTTCTGTTAATGGCTGGACTTTGTCTTTGTTGTTTGGAAGAATGTCCTGCCAAACTGGCCAGTTGATATCTCTGAAATAAAAGAAGAGGATGCCAGCGATGAGGAAGTGACAGGCGTGCAAGAGTTACCCTCGGAGCTACCAGCTGCTGAACTGGCGGAGCATAACACTGAGGGGACTCCAGATGACGTGTTGCCCGAGGATGCCTCAACATATGTCACGTCACCGTACAAATGGGTTGTCGAAGCTGCCAATTATTTATGTCCCACATCGGTGCCGGCCTTCAATGAAGCTCTGGACATGATAGAATCTGTAAGGAACGAACCCTCACTCCTCCCACTAACGCAGGGACCCTGTGGCAGGACCTGATCCACCCAGCCCTTTCCCTTGAGTGAACTTATTGCCATAAGCTTCCTGGGAGGGATGGGTCTCTGGCTGCGTTGTGGCTTCCCACTGCCTCTTTTCAGGAGGTGGATTAGGCCTTCCCAGCTATGCCACTATTGCTCTGGGCCATCAAATTCCCCTAGGTGTGCTTCTGCAAGGGCTCTGGTGGTATGCGAGGCTGTTGCTGCTGGCAAACCTGGTCTTGAGTCCTCCTTTATCAAACGGGGTGTACGAGTGTCGCCAGCTGTCCCCTTGCTAAAGGTTCAGGCCCGTGCTCGTGGGGCTTCGCGTTATTCTCCTTCCTGTTGTGGGATGGAATAGGGCAGGTTGAGAGTAGCCCAGGTCCACTTGTAGCGTGCAGGACAGATGCCTCCATATTGAGCAGAGGCCACCTTTGGCTTTCAGTGGAGATAGCTTCATGAAACTAATAACTCTGCTCCAGTAAAGTGGTGCTGAGGTCCCTGGGGTGACCCAGGGAGAGAGACTGTCCAGGACTGGGAGATCTGGGCTAAGCTTCAGCAGCAGCAGCAGCAGGGCAAGGCTCTCCAAGCTGCGCAGGCTCCCTGTGCGTAGGCAAGTCTCTTGACGTTTCAGAAAGTCTCAGTCCTGTGCCGCTGTTCTCTCGGCTCGTGCTGCTGAGTGCATCCTGAGCTGCTGTGAGGGCTGTGATGACAGCAAGGCGCTTTTTCCTCTGTGGATTCCTTTAGATTAGCCTCCAGCTTAATATATAACCAGAGCACTTTGCTGCCTTTAGAGGGAAATGTCTCTGCAGCCCCCAGCCTGGCTGGGGAGCTTTTGAGCTGATTGTCTGTGAAACATCCACTTTGCATGCGTGAAGGCCACAGAGGTTCTGCCTTCAAGGGCTTAATGGCTCATCTGTGGGTCCTTAGAGGCCTGACAGTGCTTTGGGTATTGATGGGGTTGAGCTGTGATGGGCATCTGATCACTCAACGGGTCTGCTTATTTTTAATCTACTTTCAGACATGCACTTTACAGCAGGTCCCTAGGTCTGCCTGTACTGGTGCGCCTGGGACTGTGGTTTGGTGTTTGGTGACAGACCTTGTCTTGTTTTGTCCCCTCTGTGCTGGTGCAGCTGTTTGTGCAGCTGTGCTGTGACCTGAACTGGTGAACTGATCTGGCGTAAAGAAAGAAAACTGCCCTATGCACAAACAGCAGCTTTCAGCTGGATCAGTTCCCTGGTCTGCTTCTCAGCTGTGCTGACAGCAAAGGAGGGAGGGGCTTGAGCTCTTCTTAACCAGGCTCCTCGCAAAAGTCAGTGCAACCTCTCAGACCCGGTTATGTCACCCCCCACCTTTCCACCCCCGAGTTAATCTCTGCCTGTGCACCATTCAGACGACTCTTCTTTCCTTCCTGGGCTGTTTCTGATGGTTGCTCTTGTGTGCAGGACCCAGATGGGTGGTGCGATCTGACCCAATTTGACCTGCCTGAGGATCCTTCTGCTGGTAGCAGCAGTAGCAGCAACAGTCCTGTGAGGCAAACGCCCAGCAAGCCAGCCTCATCGCTATCCAATGTAACCGAGTACCGCCTGGATGGCCACACCATCTCTGACCTAAGCAAGAGCAGCAAGGGAGAGCTCATCCCTATCTCCCCGCATGCGGAGGTGAGCTTTGGCACACCACCCTCCATGCTGAAGAGGCAGAAGAAGAGGAAGATCTCCCTCTCTCCTGTTACAGAGAACGCCACCAGCACCAGCCTTTCCTTCCTTGACTCCTGCAACAGCATGACACCCAAGAGCACCCCTGTGAAGACATTACCTTTCTCCCCATCCCAGGTATGGAGTGGTGGCAGAGGCCGCTCTGTGCCCCTCTGCTTGACTTTGTTTGTGAACTACTAAGAATGTCAGTGCTTTATCTACTTGCCTTGATGCTGCATGTTCCCACCAACTCTGCTAGCTTTCTGTTCCTACTCTTTTGAGTGAGGCAATGCTAGTGCACAGGGTATGTGTCCCCCTCTGCTAAGACAAGATGCAGACCTGCATTGTGGCGCTGGTTGTCTTCAGTGCTGCTCTTCCCGTGGGAGAGGCAGCCTATGTCTCCCTCTGTGCGAGCGGAGTGCTCGCAGCATAGGTAAAGCCTGGCTGCCCTATGTGCTGGGCAAGGCATATGCCTGCTATGAGGAAGAAGCACCACTGTGCAGGTCTACATCAGCCCACTGCTGGATCGATGGAGAGCACGGCACCTCTCTCTCCAGGGTGGTGTGTGCAGGGCATTACTGCCCTGGCTGTGGGTAGCAGTGTGGGAACAGTGAAAGTGGCTTTCCCTGTTTGATCTCCAGTTAAGACATCTACCCAGGCTGGACAGCATATACCTTGCACAGATCTTTGAGTCATTGTACTCAGGAAAATGTTTCTGGGCTTTGTTGTGATTGCAAAATGAACTTGGGATCTTTCAGTCTCTGACGTCCACTGCTATAATGCTCACACGTATACACGCGCACGTGATCTCACAACATACATCTTACTGGAGCACCGTGCTGTTCAAACCACCTGGTGCCGCATACATGGGCGTGATGGAGTTCTGCCGGTAAACAGAATAAAGCCTGCTGCATTGCTGTGTCCTCCAGCACAGTTCTCGCAGCCTGCTCTGCCGTTCTCACCCCATCTCCCTGTGCCGCTGGCTGAGCCTTCCAGTATTTCTGCTGTGTTTCTGCAGCCCTGTGTGGCATGTGGGAGGGTTCCGGTGGACCTCGAATGTGAGGCCAGCAAGAACCAGAGTTTGGAGACATGACCTGAAACATACAGTTCTGCAGGGTGCGAAGGCCTGAAATGCCTGGAATGGGTCTGAGAAAACAAAGTGCGTATCTTGTCTCTCAGGCTGCACTCTAACCATGAGTGAATGTAATAAAAACAGCTGTTCTCCCCTGACTGGTTCTTGGATATGAATCTTGCTTCTTATAGGAGTAAAGCTGAGTCATTTATTAACTGCTGTGAAGTCCTAGCAGAGATAAGACACTTTGATTTTTCTCATAATTTGAGGACAGCTCTGTACAAAACTTGGCAACTTGTACAGAATCTAGATTGTTATGTTGCTTAGACTTTCAGGTTTGTTAATCTGGGGTTGGAATAGATCTTTAGGTGGGGTGACAATACCCTTCCTCCCCATCTTTACCACTTTGGCCTTATCTGGACCAGTGGAAGCAGAGACTTCCCTCCCGCTCTGTATTTGCCTGTAGTCACACCAGGTTTTTCTGTATGGGAAGGGAATAAAGTCTGTAGATGTGAGGCAGCTTCTGGTAACTTTCTTGTATGTGCCCGTAAACCAGACTGTATCCACGGTAGGAGTCATCCTAGTTCATTTGTAGTGGGGCAGACTCCTCTTAAGCCGCTCAGCATTGGTAAGCTGTCCGTACACCAGCCCCTACACCAGCTTTTCTCCCTTATTTATGAAAAGGTGATATTTGTGATAACGTACTGGGAAAGTTTAAGACTGTGTTCTTCTCTTTCCTGTCCTGGCCAGTTCTTAAACTTCTGGACCAAACAAGATACGCTGGAACTGGAGAACCCGTCTCTGACCTCCACGCCTGTGTGCAGTCAAAAGGTGATTGTTACGACCCCTCTGCACAGGGACAAGACCCCGCTGCTCCAGAAAAACTCGGCGTAAGTCCTTTCTGTCTTCTGTTCCTCGTCGCTTGTCCCCACCTGAGCGGCATCCTTTCCACAAAGAATGGTTTGCTAGCTGGGAGCTCCATTTGTCTGGTGGTTGTGCTGAGCTGTGCCTTCAGCAGCAAATTGTCCCCTTAAATTGCTGCTTAAATTGCACTGAGGAAGCCAGCTGATAGGAGAAGTCGGTGCCTAAAACACACAGGGCAAAGCTATAAGTGCAAGTGCAAGTCTGTTTAATTGAGCAACAGAACATGCATCTCCCTGACACCACCATGTGCCTTTTGCATGTGGCCAGGGCTGGGGGCACAAGCCTTCTCTTGGATCCCCAAGGGTGGATGGAATTGGTCACCGTTGCAGGGACATTGGAGGCTGTGTTGCATTTAGGAGCAGTTTGGCAGTCCCTGTCGCACAAGTGTTTGTGGGTCAGGCTGGAGATGGGTTCAAGAACTGATCTGAATTAAGAATGCCTGCTGTGAAACCAAATCTGCGAATTTTCTTAGCTAAGTGAGCTCTCCAGCTCAATTCAACTATGGCTTTCCCAGTACTTGTGCTGGCCCTACTGAAAGAAGGGCAGGGCTGGGGATTTACTTAAATCAGTGTTGCTCCCAAAGACAACTCCTCTCTGAGCCTTAGGGAACAAATGCCCATCTGACTGGGGCTGCTGCCAAATGACCGCTATTGTGCTCAGCTGCTGGGTGCGCTGTTTCCTTCTGTGCATGCATGCCTTTGGGAAACATCGCTCTGCTGTGATCCCTGTGCCAGCAGGGAAGGGATTTGGTTTCCTCAGCAAGGGCTGTCCAGATCCATCCCTTTAGCTCCGCGCTCTCAGTTTTGCCTTGCCGGAGGGCAGTCCAGGGCAATGATCCGAGGGCGTCCAACCAGACAGAGGTTGGAGAGGGTGGCCTAAACAGGGAGTGCTTTGCTGGTGGACCTATTGCCACGCGTCATTAATTTGCAGCAGCACGGCGTTTGGGGATGCTGGTTGTACTAGAAAAACCGTTCTGTCTTTGGTATTGCCTGGAGCAGCTTCCCCATCCAGGCACTGCAAACTGGCTTGGCTGCTGTAAGTGTGTCTATGCTGGGGACTTCTGATGGCCCAGCTGTGACTGACAGAAAGCTCAGGTTGGACGTGAGGAACTCTGGCAGCAGAAGCATTGCAGAGTAACACTGGCTTGCAGAGCGGTACGTTGCCTGCGTTGGGGCTGCCATACCGTTTTCTGACAAAGGTGCTTGGCAGATGGCAGACTGGAGCAGTGTGGCTGGTGTTTCTGAAGGATGTTTCTGCTGCTAAAGGCTCTTAATATCTGTTCAGTACCCTGCTCACACCCAGAAGCAGTCCAGCCAGGCAGATGGTACCTGCTGTTGCTATGTGAGCCACCACAGGTGGCTCATGTAATGAGAGGGCTTGGAAACATGTAGGGTGGTTTTGTGGGTTACAGCATGTCCGATCCTTAGTCTTTCCTTCTCTCTGTTGCCAGGTTTGTCACACCAGATCAGAAGTATGTGGTGGACAACACTCCTCATACCCCTACACCTTTCAAAAACGCCTTGGAGAAATATGGACCAATTAGGCCCCTGGTATGTATTGGGCAAGCCTGCTCTTGCTGATGCTAGTGCTTTACTCCCTGGGATCCTTAGTGAATCCGAACGGGACATGGGATAGGATGCAGCAGAGCTGTGGGCCAGCCATAGTAAGGTGGTGCAGTCTGTTAGTACTGGGCTGAGCTGGGAAGGATGAAGGGAACTTTATTATGAAGAACATGTCATGGTAAGTAGTCACAGGACTCTTAGCTGTTCTGTAAACCAGCCCCCAACATCAAAAACTGACCTTATATCAGGCTGCAGTACTTGGCTATCGATGACGTAGAGGAAAAGCAGGCAAATGATATACCTGGGTCTCCATGTGGAACTGGGTCTCTAATGTGGACGTAGCTGGGTGCTGTGGGGATGGCAATTTCCAGTATCCAAGGCCTTCCCCTCATGCTGGTCTCTTGAGGGTGCATCTGGAGTTGAGGTTCTTTGCGCCTGGAGAACCTGTAAATCGGTCAGGCTGGCAGAAATTTTGTTATACCTTTTCCTGCGGGGAAGTGAATACTTCCTCCTCATGTTCATCCTCGACTAAGTGTCTTATGCTCTGTCCCTCCCCTCTTCACTCCAGCCCCAGACCCCTCACCTGGAAGAAGACTTGAAAGAGGTGCTCCGAAGTGAAGCTGGCATCGAATTGATCATAGAGGATGATGTAAAGCCTGAGAAACAGAAAAGGAAACAAGGGGTGAGCTGGTCTTGTGTCCAGTACCTGCTTTTGGGCTGCCCTGTGTTGCTGAGGAGTGTGTTTGCTGGTTGTGTTTTCCTGCTGCTGGCCCCAAAGGGCCTGTTGGCATGTGGCTGCTGGCTTTTTATCAGTGGGACACCTTATGTGCCTGAGATTAAGACCTGCTTAAAACACTGCTGGCTGCATCCTGATTTATGCTGAATTCAGGGCCATGCTAGAAGATACTGCGTGTAGCAAACAGAAGATGCCCATAGTGGACTCGGATCTGTAATGTGAGGGGCTTCCCCTTCTGAATCAATGGGTTTTGATGCTAGGAGGAGAGCTGTAGAAGCTGCTCTGCCCTGTGGTGGGAAAGGCTGCAGCACCTCTTCTTCCACAGTTCCTGATGCCATGCAGACCAGGGGTGGTGTGGGCTTGGTGTGTATCCTGGGCCCTTTGAGAATTTGCTGAGTTGATCTGTGCTGACACTGTGTTTCTGTGTCCCTCCAGCTGCGCAGGAGTCCCATCAAGAAGGTCCGGAAGTCTCTGGCCCTGGATATTGTGGATGAAGATACAAAGCAAAATATGCCTGCCCTCCCCAAGACAATCTGTTTCAAAAGAGCCCAGGTGAGGGATGCTGGGATCAGAGCAGGGGTAGAGTAGGCTGCAGCAGATGTGGGAGATGAAACTTCTTGTTTGGGCTCTTTTGGCAGAGGAGCTCTGGACAGGGATCTGGTCTGGCTGGTTCTGTAATCCTTGTTCAGGATCCTCCTCAGCCTTCTTGGAGAGAGAGAGAGGAGCTGCGGGGAGAGAGCTTTCCTGAGAGGTTAGGCTGGATTTTCAGAAGGAAACATTGGTCAGAGGGCAGCAAGATGGACATATATCAAGTATGAGCTGCTGCTCCGCCTTGCATGGCTGCCCACAGAATCTGCTGCTCAGCTGCTTGCTGCTGTCAAGCTTTGCCTCTGGTTGAGGAGGCCAGGGACCTTTACAAATGCCTTGTGCTCTTTGATACCAAAGCAAACATCTCCCTGAAGAACCATGTATGTGAATCACAAAATATAACATGGCCCTCTCCATCCCAGCTCTACGGCTCCTGCTTGCCTGAGCACGTGGGGCTGGTTCAGGGAGCTGACCTGGCAGAGCACTAGCCTGAGGAGGCAATGTTACTTGTTCTTTACCAGGTTAGCTCCCCGAATTGAGTTGCCGGAGGGGGTGGGTGAGCCCTTGATGCAGCACAGCTGAGAGGGAAGGAGGAATAAGTAGATTGCTCCCCTTTCACCTGCAGCTTTTCTGTATCATCAAGCTGTGCCTGAGTATTGCCAGGCAGCTGCACTGCCCTGTGGCTCAGTGCTGCTGAAACGGAGGGCTTGTTCTGCCCTTCCAAGACCATCTGGCTGCAGTTTTCCACCCACCACTACTGCTGCTTTTGTGTGCTGGCTCTGAGCCTGAGTTCTCCCTCTGTGTCACTTGACCCCATTAAAACAGCAGAAAAGCCTCAGCTTTATTGCTGTGCTTTTCTTTCTTTCTTTCTTTTTCTTTTTTTTTTTCCTCCCAGCAACTTAATGCAGGGACTGCTGAATCCAGAGCCCCATCATGGTGTGGTGCTGCAGGTGGAATCACAGCCTGAAGGGCAAAGACTCCAGATGGATAGAAATGCCCATGAAAAAGTTACTTACTCAAACTGCAGAAGGGGGTGCAAATTCCCTCGTGGCTCGATCACTGCCCAGCTGGTTTTTGACCTGTAGGATGAGGGAGAAGCCTTATATGCTCTCATCCTCAGAGCTCCCAAGCTGCCCTGGACAAGGTTGGCTGCAGATGTGAGAAAACCAGCCCTCTTTGTCTGTGGGAGGAAGTTGAGGCCTGCATTTGGGAACAGTTGCTTGGTTCTAACATGGTAGCCTGCATGTCTTTTTCCTTGCAAGGCTGATCAGGCTAGTAAGCTCTCTGAAGAAACCCTGTGCAAAGCAGCTGTGGGAGCTTTGCCACCTACAGCTGCCTCCGAACACTACTTGATGTGGATGAAGGGCTGGATTTGTTCACTAGGCCTTCTATGCAGCACTATAGGGCAAATCAGCTTTTTTGCTTATACAATTTTCTTTCCCTTTACTGCAGCCGGTGAATTTCCTGTCGAGGTCCCTGAACCTTTCCTCCTCGAGTAGGAAGAACGACAGCGGTTTGCTCAACAGAGCCTTTGTGCAAGTGCAGCCAGAGAAAATGTCCTACAGGAAAATGCCAAGCCATTTCAGACCACCAGCACCGGTAAACCCTGCAGCCACTGCTCCCCCCATCAGGAGCTTAGCTGACAATGCAGGCCCTGTTCCTCCTCGGGAGGAAGAGAGGGGACACAGCCTTGGAGATGCACTCCCATGTGGGCATCCAGGCACTGCCAGGGCTGGGTGCTGTCTTTGCATCCAGATTTGGACATGCTCAGCCAGCAGCATCATACCACGGCTCCCTCTGCTCTCCTTGCCAACCTGCTCTTCTGCTGGGGCTCGAAGCTGTGAGCCTGCTTACCATGTTTGGCCTTGATTTCTTCACGGGAATCGCATCTTATCCCAGCCCCTGAGGGAATTTGGGCCACTGACCAGCAGTGAAGTAAACCTTTCTTTTCCCAGTGAGCGCTCCCTGGGTGGGCAATAGGAGGTTCATCCTTCTAGTTCCTCTGACCATAGCAGTCTGAGGTGCTGCAAAAATGCCAAACACAAAGGCATTCCCAGCCCTGCGATCTTCAGGGTGTTTCTAGGTTATGGTGAGGGCAGTGGGGCATTGACAGCCTAGGCTGGCTTTATCCTGCTGTTCGTTGATCCAGTGCAGAGCTCCAGTTGCCAGTATATGCACTGACCTTTGAAGCATACCCTGTTGAGGTTGGTGTTTTTGCAGCTATGCTGTTCTAGGGTTCCCTGTTGTTGCATCTGGGTTGTGCTGAGGTCTCAGCAGCCTACAAATACCCTCAGGATCTCTGGGATATAAATGACCTCTTGTGCTCTGTTTAAAATCTTGACCACTCACTATATTTGCAGGCAGAGTTGGTGGTGTCTTGCCTTGATTGGTGGTTAGAGGAAGGGGACTTGGGCCATGGTTTTACTGATGTTTGCTTGGGCCAAGTCATGGGAACTCTGGTAACTCCCATGAGGATGGAAGCATATGCCTTTCTTGAAGGGGGGAACTGCAACTGCAGGCGGTATGCAGGTGTTTTCAGATCCCAGGAAGGGCCTAGAAGTGTTGTCTTCACTGAGCAGCCTTAGCTCTGTCTTCAGCTAAACACATCAACGAAGAGGGTGGCAGCTGTCTCTGGATTAGAGCTGTCTATTGTGAAAGCTCTTTCTTCTGACAAATAAGCACTCCTCAGCCAAAGCAATTCCTTCCCCTTCTCAAAACAAACCCTACTTAAACACTTCCATCTCTCCTCCTGTCCTAGGCAGGGTCATATTGTTCTGAGTGCTAATAGAGCCGTATAAATAAAGCTCTGGAAGTGACTTGATGGTGACAGTAAGGCAGCCTGCCTGATGACAGTACAGATGTGCTGTGAACTCCCATTGCCCAAAGACAGCAGAGCTGCCTATGGTGTTGCTGGGCTCTTGGGATTTATTGTAGCAGACTGGTGCTGCTAGCAGTGGCAGATATTTATTAAGGAAGCTCACTTAGCTGTGGGCTGGACCTAAATTACCCCTCAAGAAAGCACTAGTTGCCAAGCGGTGGCTGTATGGGGTATTTTAATGTTAGCAAACACTGCGCCTTGAGCTCTAGTTCTTTGCGGTTCATGTGAAAGGGTATTTCCATGCTGGGGACTGTGTATGTTTTGGCTACGTCTATTGGAGGATTCCCTTAGGTTTTCCCAGCGTGGCAGAGCACCTCATGGGAGCCCCTTCTACATGCAGTGACCAAAGCACTCCTGACTTATAGCTTTGCCTGTGTGCTGCAGGGTCCTGCTGAATCTGCAGGCCCCAAACTGCAGTTAAGGATGGTCTTTGACAGATTTAACCTTTCAAGATTTGGAGCTGAGCAGCTCCTGTAGAAATTGAGACTCTTAAGAAAAAAGCCCAAAGCCGTTCTTGAACTCCTTCCATCCTTCTGGACTCTGCATTCAGCCCAAAGAAGCTTAGTGGGTTTGCACTTTGGGATTTTCGTCTCAGAAGTCACGTAAGTGAAAGCCCCCAAGTGTGTGTACCTATGTAGTCCAGAAATAGTGTTTACCTGGAAAACTAGTGAATGTAACCCCTCTTAGCTAGAAATGACCATCTGCCGGCTGAGAAGCAGTAACTGGTGGTGTGTGACTGCCTCCTTGTTGCGAGAGAGGTATTCCTAAGCATTCCTATTTATTTTCCCTGGGTAGCAAAGTTGATTTTTTTTTTTTTTGTTTGTCATTCTCTTCACCCTGTGTTTTGAAAGAGTATTTCAATGGTGTAGCTGTCCCACTAGGACATCTATAGTAGGACTCCCAGCCCCTTCCTCTCCCATAACTGTGGTGTAAATGTACTTTCTTTTCCTTCCATAGATGACCAGGGCTTGGAAAGCTGTGGCCTGTGGTGGAACCCAAGACCAACTCTTCATGCAAGAGAAAGCTCGACAGTTCTTGGGCATGTTGAAACAGAGTCACACATCAAGGACCTTAATCTTATCATGAAGGATTATTCTGCTTTTTTAAAATCTATTTTTATTAAACTTTTGTAAGTGGAGGGGAGGGAACCACACAGGAAAAAATAACCTCTGCAAGGCCATAGTGTTGGAGCATCTTTTCTTTTTTTTTTTCCCCCCCCGCCTCCCTCTGTTTCCAGGTAGATCTGAATTTTACTAAATTGGGCTAACTGCTGGCAATATGTGGGATGCAACTTTTGGAATCGTTATGGAAAGGCAAATAAGGGAGCAGTAGAGAGTGAACAGGGTATTTATCACTCTCTGCAAGACCTAGGTTCCCCAAAAGTAGAAATAGCCAGCCATGTTTCACCTTGGAATAACGTGTGAAATGGCTGTTGGACTCCGACCTGACAGTCTGCCTGGATTTTGTGCTGGTTGCTCTGATCCCTTGGAAATGGCTTTTGTTAAGGTTCCTGCACACTTCATGTCTGCCCTCCTGGTTTTTCCTAGGGGATGGATTGGTTCCCCCCTCGCTCTAGGACAGGGAGGGTGTTGCACTCTGGTGGGAGAAGGGACGTGCTTCGAGGTGACCTTCATTCGGAGCTGATTGCTTGCTCCCTGCAGAGCTGCTTTGTACTGCCGCACATTGTGCAATGGGAGCAGTGGGCGCCCGTCCCCAGGGACGAGCTCTCTCTTTAAATAAACGATGGTGCTAACAACATCCTTTCGTTCAGGCTTGGTTTGACTCCGTCTGGGGCCTCATGATGCTCTGAGGGAGGCAGTGCTGTGCCAGGGTAGTGAGATGCAGCAGAGTGAGCTGTTGGTGACAGTATTTCCGGGCTCCTGGGCAGGAGAGGGACTGGTGGAGCTCCCTTGCCAGCTCCCCATCTCCCACATTTGTGCAGCCAGTCCAGGGGAGGTCAGACTGGTTGCAATCGCCTCCGGCCAGGCTGCTGGTGGGACCCTCTTGTCTCAGGGGAGCTCTTTGCAGAGCCCGGCTCTCCTGGTCATTGGTACCTGGGGCTGTGCGCCCTGGGCGAGGGAGGCTGGGGAATGGTTCAGTCCGTCCAGCTGAACAAAGTGCTCACGCTTAATAATGTGAGATTTAACACTGGAGCCTGGGCCTGAACTAGACCCAGGGGACAGTCATTTCTTAAAAGGGATATTTTATGAGATACCGAGGTCAACTGATGAGGGGGAAAGGTGCAGGACTTGGTATAAAGGCAGGAAAGCTCAGAAGGAAACCTATTTTCGCGTGGGTCCTTCTCTTTCCTGGCAAGTTGTTGAATTTCTTTGTTAGCTTCCCAGTGTGGGGCAGAAGAGAGGGTTTCCTTTGCCCCCTGAGAAGTTTGATCAGTTGTTTAGAAATAGCTTTGGCTGCTTTATGGGAAGGTGCCTGCCATAGTAGCCCGAGCATGTGAGTGGAGCACCCTGCTCCCTGGTAGGCTTAGCATAAGGGAGATCTGTGCAAAGCTGCATGCAGAGGGCTGTTGGCTGAAGGACAGGCACCAGGAGTGTGTGATATATTGGAGCCTTTCCAGGCCTCTTTTGTCCTGTTCCGGATGCAAAAAATGTATTGATGTAGGTGTTTTAGTGCAGTAACAGTGGTACAGTCTCCTGTTTTGATGTGAGCAAGGATGAAATGCAGTGATTATAGCAATATAGTAACTGTTCACATTTGGGGTGGTGTTGGAAAAATTGTAGTGTAACTCACCGGTTAGACCAGTATGTGGACAGCCCTTTGAACAAGCTCATAAGGGACAGCACATCACAGCGCAGACCCCATGAGCCACCCCGGCAGGTATTGCCTCTAGCCTGATGGTGGCCGCGGCAAAGGTGCGGTGCGAGGTCTGTTCACCTCTGCGCCTCTTAGCAGGACGCACTGTCCGTAGTCCCCTTGCAGGGTGGAAAAACAGAGGAGGGATACATACATCTTGTTTCAGGTTGTGGTTTGCGTTAGAAATACACAGCTGAAAAATCCTTACTGACAAACTTATTAATAAAGCCTCAAATCCTAGGAAACAAGGGAATTCTCGCAGCCCAGCTCATTTTTCATTTCTACAAGCTCTGGGCCAAAGCAAATCCATGAAGTCATTTTTATTTCTGTTTCTCTGTGCTGCAATGTTTACTTTGGAAATATGACTGGGACCACTTGTCTGAAAGTGTGGCTGTAGCTGTTTCAATTTTGTTATTATTTTAAGAGAAATATTCATAAAACCATCCCTCTTCATTTGGCTTTGGGAAGGAAGAAGGCCTTTGTGCACCTCCTAGGGTGGTTTTATTTATTTATTTATTTATTTATTTATGGTCTTGGACAAATCCTGGGATGATTTTTGGGTCCTTGTTGTACTAAATCTTGATTTAAGATCATCCACAAAAATGCTTGCATTGTCTGTAGAAGGACTGCCTTGTCTCGAGGACGCGTGAACAGACTCGTGCTCTTCCGGCACAGCCAGCCCCCTCCTCCTCCAGCCTTTAAAATGAGCATCCGTTTAAACGCCCAAACTCTGCCCAAGCTAGGGAAAAGATCGCTCAGAAGCACGTGGAAAGGCTCTGAGTCGCGGCTGTGCTCCCGCACGAGCAGTCTGGGCTGCGAAACGTGCTGCTCGCTGGCGTTTGTCCCGGGCTCTTGCTGCAGAGCTGCTGCTTGATGCAGCCGGGCTTTGCGCACCGTGGTTTGGCCGGACAGCTGGAGGGAGCAGCGCTGGCTGAAGCATGCGCCGAGCCCTGCGAGCTCGTCCATGGAGCCTGCTTTGAGTTTCTTGGAGTCTGGTGTCCAGCTGTCGCTCCTTGCTCCCCTTCCTCTGCTGAGGGAAGGGGCCCGTTAGATTCCCTGTTGGCTCCCTGCAAGCTCCCTTGGACCATCCGTGGGTGGCATCCTGGAAACGTGTACACAGAGGATGGGATGGTGGGACGCTCTGCCCTGCTGAGGCTCTGAGCGTGCAGTTTGGGCTCCTGCCCGCCTCAACAAAAGGCGCGGGAGCTTCGGCTCTGCGGAGACCCTAGTTTGCCAAAGCCAGGGTATTCCTGGATCGTGGTCCGGAGGCCCAGGGAAGGAAAGGGAACCTGCCTCGGAGCCCGTAGAGGTGCTCCCGAGGCGGGAGCAGTTGTTACACCACCCGCACCAGTCCTCGGGGCCGGGCCCCGCAGCAGAGATGGCTCCCCGTGCGCAGAGGGGAGCTCCTTTGGCTTCCGAGGTAGGAGAATTGCGGCAGGAGAGGGGTGGAAGGAGCAAACGGCTGTGCAGCAGGGCAGTGAAAAAGCTCTCCGAGAAAAGAAAACCCTCCCTGAAAAGAAAACCCTCCCTGAAAAGCTCTCCGAGACCCTGGCAGCTATTTTCTGGGGAGCAGGAAACAGGAATTTTCAGAGAGCTCTTGGGAAAGGGCGAAGGAGGCAGCAGAGGAGGAGGAAGGAGAGTCCTGATCGGGCGCTGCCAGCCTTAGCCGAATAAATCAGTGCACGATCCCAGCGCATATGTTCCAGAGTTGGCCCTAAATTAAAGGATTATGAGCCTGAGAAGTATTAACTGCCACTCTAATGCTGTGAATCCAGATAGAGATGGGTGCCCTGCATTGCCCATTGCTTATTAAGAAAGATTGAGGTGCAGAAAAATACTGAGGAAAATGAGCAAGGATAGCATGGTTAATGAGGAAAAAGACAATTAGCTTTTAATTGGAAAATGGAGCTCTTTCTTTCGCGTGCGGCTAACGCTGGCTTGGCTTGGGAACAGCCGAGGCAGGAACGGGGGTGGGAAGAGGTACGGCTCGGGAGCCGTCGGCTGCGGGAAGGCCTGCCGCAAACTTGCAGAAACCCCAGGTCTTGCTTTTTTCCTGTGATTGCGTCCCTGTATTTAGGCGATTGCCGCAGTTGTTTGAAGCCGGACAAAGAGAATGGATTGATTTCAGCAGGGACGAGAGGGGAATATCGGAGCTGGAGCGGCTCATGGGGTGATGGAAGTGCACGGGCTGCAAACGGGACTCCGCTTCCAACCAGGACAAGCTCTGGGGGGGAAAAAGAGAGGGGGGAGAAAAAAAAAAAAGGGAAGAAAACACAAATACCGGGGTAAGAAAACAGAGAGGACAGCTGCGGCAGGGCCAGGCGCGGGGAGAGCCGCTGTGCGCGCCTGGCTGCAGGGACCCGCCGGGGCCCGCCGGCCTGGGGCTCCCCCGCCTCGCTCTTGCTGCCTGCGGGGGTTTCGTCGCCTTTTCCTCTCGTTTCGGCAGCCGATTCCCCTAAAGCGCTGCGCAGACAGCCGCTTGGTTATAGGGGGCTTTTGAGCAAGGAGCCCGCCGGGAGAAACGTCCCCCCGCGCGGCTGCTGGCAAGCGCAGAGGGAGGCCAACGGCGAAGAGGACGCTTTTTTTGTCTTAGCCCGGGCGTTGCCTGTAATCGAGGGGAAAAGGTTTCCTGCGGATGGGAGGAGGACGGCGCTCTCCCCGCTCTCCGAGACCGCCCCGTCTCTGGGAGCCTAAGCTCCCTGCCGGCTCCCTAAATCGTAGGTCAGAGAGCGGGGGGCCGCGGAGGAGCCCAGGCGGGAGCAAAACCCCCGCGTGAGGGTCACCGCACCAACGCGGGAGCGGGGCGAACGCGAGGCGCCGCGGTGGAGCCGGGCTTGCTGCCGGCGGCAGCCGTCCCCGGCGGCGGGAGCTGGGCGCCATCGGCAGCCCGAGGCGCCTCTGCCCCGCTGGGCTCGTTGCCCTTCCGGCCGGCTTTCGTTAGGGCCGTTCCTCAAGCCTTAGCCCAGGGGCGGGCAGGAAGGCGGGCGGCCGGGGGTCTCTTAGACGCGCGCTGAGGATTGGCCGGGTTTAGCGCCCGGGTTTAGCGCGGGCTGGAGAGCGCTTGCGTTCGGAGCTGGCCGCAGCTGGGCAGGAGACTAACTGTGTCTTGGGAGCGGCCGTTTTGGGGTTTTCCCCCGCTCCCCGCTGCTGGAGCGAGGGGAGCGCAGCTCCGCATCTCGGCTAGCGCAGCATGACAGCGGGTTCAGACACGGCACGAGGTCAGGCAAGGCGTTCAGCTGCGGGAGCAGCGGGGTTCGCAGCGAGGAAATGAATGCTTCCGTTTGGAAAACGGTCGAGAGGAGACGTCTCGGGCAGCTGAAAACTCCCGGTAGGACAAGAGCCAGCAAAGCTGCCCCGGGGACCAGCTGGGCTTAGCTCGGGGGCGTTTCGCTGCGGGGCCGCCGGAAAGGCCTGCGCGCCGCTGGGTACCGGCTCAGCCCGGCCGCATCCGGCCCGGCAGAGCTGCTCCCCCGGGGTTTCCACTGGCACTGGTGAGGGTGCGACATCCCCAGTGTCCCACGGAATAAAAGCGCTGGCGAAAGGCAAATTTACCGAGGCCTCGTTTGCGTAGCGCGTGGTGGCCCTCCGTGTCCCCTCTCGGGATGCTGGGCCACGGCACGACCCCGACCCAAAAAAAAAGCTTGAAGACTTGCCCGGTCGGTGAGCCGCCGCGAAGGCGGGGAGGGAAACGGGCCGCCGCGCTGCGGTTTTACCGTCCCGCGTTGGCAAAGGTGTCGCCTCGGGGAGGGGGCCCGGGCGGCCGGCGCGGCCGTCCGGAGAGCGGCGCTGCGAAAACCCCTCTGTCCGGAGACGCCGTTGGGATAAAAACGCCCATATCAAATTCGAATCTGCAGCACTGCGAAAATAAAGCCTGTTATCTGTAATTGCGTGGCAGGTGACGGGCGCCGACGTCTGTGTTAGAGCTGCCCAAAAGGACCCGATAAGAGGAGGGGGAAAAAAAAAAGTAATGATTTTAGATTCAGTTCCACTGATGCACTCGTCTATTCCCGGCGTGAGTGTAAATTGGGTTTTGAATTAAGCCAAAACAGCCACAGTTAATGTCTAAATCTGCCGTTTCTCAGGCCGTGCAGAAGCAGACAAACACAAAATCAATATTTTCCCTAGCTGCTGCTAAGTTTTCTTTATGGATTAATTTCTACCTAATAATCCCTGCAGAAAGGGGTCTCCAGAGCCCCTTCCTGCCCGGAGCCGGCAGCGCCGTTCACGTCCCCGGGCTCGGCCGGGACGAGGCAGCCGCGAAGCCGAACCGGGGAGGGGGGGTCCCACCAGGGGTCTCGCCGGCGCGGCGGCCAAAGCTGCCGCCATCCTTCCGCCAGCTTTTAAGCACGAGGAAATAAATCCCTGCTCCTCGTACACAGCAGAAAGGTGTTAAAAGCTCGTTTTACCGGTCGGGACGTGGCCCTGGCGACGGGGACGCTGCCCAGGACTTGGAAGGGAGCAAAAGCGTCCTAGGGACCCGCTCTGCTTCCTTCTGCTGCCTGGGCTTTCCTTCGCTCGCAAAAAACTGCTCAAACTTTGGGGGAACGAAAACCATTCCTCCCCTGCAAGGAAGAAAATCATCTTTTCCCCTCTTTTTTTGGTGTTAGGCATCTCTTTTTTAATGCAGCCGTGACAAGCACTGAGCTGTGGAAATGAAGCCAGATTACTGTAGCAGATTTACAAGCCGGGCCCACGATGAGGCAGGAGATCGTTTCGTCTCTTACTAGTGCTTGTTCTGATCTGAACGCTTATTCTTGGCTGCTGCCGCTAAGTGGGAGTGTTGGCACGCAGCAGCGCGGGGCCGAGCGGGGCAGCCCGGCCCTGCAGCCAGCGGGTCCCCCTTCTCCCTCTTGCTGTTGCTTCTTCCTAGGCGGGCAGGAGGAAAATCTGGGAGGAACTTTCTGCGCTTAGAAACCTTTTGACTAGGTTGGTGCCCGCGGAAGGGCGCTCCCAGGTTGCTGACGCTGGCGTGTGTTTCCGGCTCCGCTTTCACGAGCAGCCGAGGCCAAGAGCCCCTTCCTTCCCCAGGCACTTTGGGGAAGCCCAGGTGCTTTCCATCCCTGGGAACGGGAGATGTCCCTGGCTGGCTGGAGGCAGCGGCTCTCCCCAGTCTCTGAAAGCCCATGGTGGTGGCGGGGGGGGAGACCTTCCTTAGCAAAGGAGTGCTGCTAGTCCAAAGGCCTGCAGGCAGGGGAGGGAGGCAAACAAATTTTCTGGGGAGTATCCATGAATGCTGGACGAGAAAAGGACCTGCAACGCGGTCTCCGGTGGCTCAGTGAACGTGAGCTTCTGCTTTTTATTCATGCCTCATGCCAATGCTTCATTTAAGTTTGTTGCGGTGAGGACAAACTCTCCAAACTGCGTATTTACCCCTCCTGCATCTAAGCTGTTCCCTAACTCTCTCAACCGAACACACGACTGACCTCTCCTTTTAATGACTTCTCCTTCTAGTGGTCGTGTCTTGCTGGCGGGATGGCTCTGAAGGCAGACGGGAAGGAGGAACCACAGCGACACCAGGGGAAGGCTCGCAGCCATTCCCAGTGCTTGGGCAAACGTGCCCTTGTCGGTGGGAGGCTTATTTTGTGTTAAAGGGGCAAGCGATCTGAAGTTCAGAGACTTGGCTTGGACAACGAATAAAAGTATGATCCTTCCCTTGCAACTGAATGAGTTTGACTACGTGGACCGAGAGAGCACTTGGAGCTGTGGGGAGGAGAGGTGCTAATGAAGAGCTGCATGCTGTCCATGAGGATGCAGGTCAGCTGAGGGATGTTTCACAACATGGTGAAACGCACCTTCCTGCTGTTGAAATGCGTGGATCAAGAGTAGAAGATGTCCTCCAAAATCTGTTGTGGAAGCGACCCCTCCTTGCCTGGAGAAGAGAGGAATAAATGGGTCTCACTCACTCATTCAAGAGCTGCAGTTCAGGATCTGTTTTTGGGTGCTTTGATATGGAGTTAAGTGATTTGTTATAGGCGTAAAGCAGGATAGTGTTCATTCCTTGTCCTTGATATTGATAAAAGATACCCATCTGCTGCTTTTGCCTCTGTTGATACGACTTAAAAGGCAACGTAATCAAACAGGCTAAGGATCCCCTGCCGAACACCCTCCGCGGACACAACTGGGCTGGCTACAATTCTCCACCTCTAAGAGACAGTGGTGTCGTTCACGTTTCGAGTGGGCTGAGCTGATGCTTACATAATGACTTACGTGCTTAAGCTGACCCGAAGGTTATTCACCTGCTCTATGAGATACGGTTGAAATGAGGCTGGGCTTAGGTAGCTCGGGTTAATTAAACCAGGATGTAATTCAGCCCTTTCCCCAGTTAAGACTCCAGTGCCTTTGCCTATGAAATGCAGATAACCCTGTTTTTTTGAATGTTCAACTCTTCCTTGAAAGGGTTTGGGGATCTACAAACGGCAAACACGCGTGTTTATGGCTTTCTTGAATCAGACTTGTGCTTTTTCTTTAAAAATATGCTCTGTTTTCAGTTTCTTTTTTCATTTCAAATGTCATCATTTTCTCTTCTTCTTCCAGGGCCACCCAGGGACTTTATTCACAGAATCGGAATGAGCTGCAAAAGGGATAAAGATCATTCGAGGGAACCTTGAAAGAATTGTCTGAGCTCTATGAAATGAAGATTAAAAATAAAATAGGTAGGTGAAGCGTAGAATCTGGCACGTATATCTCATAAATACTTGTCCATGAAACCGTGTGCTCTTCCTACCATGCGTTATGCCTTAAAATCCGTGAGGGAGGGAGCTGCTTTATCTGTCTTACAAATGGGTAAACGGGAGCACAGACTGAGGGTGGTAAAATACAGTAGGTTAGAAAATCTGCCAGCACGCTGTTAAACACTTTTCTGCTTCTTCCTCCCTGCATGGAAGCTGTAAAAATGTGCTCTGCTGTGGGTTATTTCAAAGTTGGCATGTGTTACCTGAAGGATATTGTTAAAATCCTCTACCCTTGCCCACATCTGAGCTTTGCAGTGCAGTCAGAGATAACCACAGTCTACTTCTTGGCTGGTCACGAGCTAAGCTGCTTGGACACAGTGTGTCTTGTTCCCACGTGGTGGTGACTGGTGGTGTGCTTGTGGCGGTGTCGGTGGGGTGGGGAGAGGTGGTCAGGGGAGTCCACGGGACAGGCCCAGTCTCGTCCCGTCCTGTGCCAGGGCAGCAGCTGGGGTGAAGCGAAGTGCGTGTGGGACCTGTGGCAGGGACAGAGATGATTCATTGGTCACATGAAGAGCAAAGCTGGAGGAGCAAAACTCCACAGAGACGGTTCAGTGCAAGTGAGCGGCTCACGTCATCTCCAAAGTTAACGGTGGCATAGACGTCAGCTTCTAATTCCTGGGGCAGGTGAGCCTTGGAGGAGGAGAAAAGAGTCTTAACCCTTTGCTGCCTTCAAACACAACCTTCTGGTGCTTTCGCTGTGAGCGTAAAGTGAAGGGCTGTGGTGATCACTGCTGCCCTGAGAGAAGAGGAAACCTCAACAGTGGCTGGGTTTCTGTGTCGGTCTGTGCCTGGGAGGCTGGTATTTATGGGTCTGACAGCTGCACCTGGCTCACTGATGGTCTGAGGATCCAGAGGGTTTTTTTACACTTTATTTTCTGAACAGGCTTGGCAGTGCTCTGGCTTACCTTCCCTTTCACGCAAGCACAGCCAACATGGTTATTTATGATGTACCTGGGAACCTGCGAGGTTATGCTCTAAGGACCTGGGTCTAATTGCTTCCAGCATTCACTGTATCTTGGCTGACATTTACAGCTCTAGTTTCTTCCCATCATATCAACAACATTCCTCTAAAATGCATTCTTCCAGGTTGGTATTTGCATGGTGAAACTCAAGCAGAACCCACCCCTCCCAGGTTTTTACATGTAAGTTATCTCTCTTGGCAAAGCAGCAGTCTCTGGCCAGGAAGGGTCTTCAGAAGGACTCAACCCGATCCCTGTAGGTTTATATAGGAAACTATTCCTCTCCTCAGCACTGTTAGCCTTAAGCATAAGCCAAAAAAGGGTTTCCTGGAAGATGTGAGATTACCTGGCGAGGGCACACACCTGTTTACGTATCAGGACCTAGTCCTACATCTTGACGAAACGGAGAGTCCTGTAGCCCTCTCATCCTGCAGCAAGGTTCCTCAGGGCTCTGACACCTCATTTGTTGGAGGTCAGTGAACAGCCCAGGCTAGTCTCCCAAGGGCTCACCAGACCTTCCTTGCCAACTCTGCCTCTCCTGGTAGCTGACAGAGCAGGTAGCTGAGTTCAGACTTTAAAACATTGGTCAAATCACATTCGTTCTGCTTTGGAAACAGCATTTCCTTCTCCCCCTGGGCGCGTGCACATACACTCATCCCTGCAAAAAGCTGCAGGACGTGCAGTTCAGAGCAGACGTATCACATCTGAGTGGGAGGACGGCAGCAGCTCTATATATGTTTGCCCTATATAGGCAAGAGAGGCAGCCAGAGATCAGAGCCTTGGATAAACACAGGTTTGGGAGCTGGAATAACCCGAAGGTAAAGTGCTGTAGGATACACTAAAGGCAGATGTTCAGGGATCAGTTCCAGGATGCAGGTGAGCGAAACCGCAGTCCCTTCTGCAGAACAGATCAGTACCAGCTCCTGCATCACCGACTCTGGTTGAGCTGGACCATTCCAAGGGGAGCCATCTCCTGTCCGAACCAGCCCCTAATCATGGTGGGCTGGAGCATCATGGAGAAGGCAAGGGCCTGCTTCAGCCTGAAAAGACCCCTATTGGCTTCAGCATCAGGTGGTAGTGGGGGCAGCTGCAGTGGGGCTCAGGGACAGCCTTCATGATGGAACCGTGTGATGGGACAGGCAGTGGGTTGGGCTGGCACTAGCCTCGGTAAACTAACTCCCTCACTGTGGGGGTAGAAGACCTGCTGGGGCTGAGGGCGCTGCATCGTGTTGGGACCTGCTGGGCATTGCAGAGCCCAGCTTTGGTGTGATCTCTGGAGAAGCACAATGCCCTCTCCTCTGTGAGTCCCTCTGTGCCTCAGCTACCTAGGGTCACTGTGTCTTGTTCTTAGCCGTGCAGTGATATTGGTAGATAGCTAGCAGGGCAGGAAGTCTGGCCATTTTTGGAGCTCACTGCTGAGCTGAGAAAGACCTTTAGCCCTAAGGACTAACTTTCTTTTCTCCCTCCTCCTTCTGAGTACCTGGGTATCAGAGGGTCTTTCTAGAGACCCGGTGAACTGAGAGAAGCTCTGTTACCCAGCTAGCACAGTAGGCCCAATGTCAACACATCAGAACTACTAAACTTGCCCCCGAGCTGGTTAAGTGCTTGCATGATTGAGGGCCTCCCTGTGGTCTGCCTCGTCCCACTCAGCCCCATTCTCGTTCTCCAGATTCCTTTAGGTCAACCCCGGATCTGCTGAGTGTCCCCACTCAGCATGTCTTGTAGCATGTACCTTCAAACGGTTCATCCCCTGGGGCTTTCTGAGACCAGGGGCATGTTCTGGCAGCGGTGTACCGTGGGAATACCTTCTTTGCCCTGGTAAATTTATCTGTTACATTACACATGGCTGGTGGATCTGAAAGTCAATTGGTTACGCATGTAATTTACTGCCTCTCAGATGAAGTAAGTCACCAATCCATCTCGGATTTATTTTGTGTGACACATAGAAGGCAGTAAGATCCTATTTCTTCCCTCTCCTCCTTTCCACCCGCTGTGAAATCCCAGGGAGAAAGGCCTAATCTCGCACTGTGTTGGCTCTCGGCTTGACTGAGCAGAGGCTGCGACTCACAAGGGAGGTGGCTTGTGCGGGGGCCGTTGACTAATTTACTGCCCGTGTGCTGATTTTGGTTTGCCTTAAGATGTTGGCCTGCAAACATCAGTGGCTTGTGGGATGCTCTCTGGGAGGCTTTGCTCCTCGTGCGGAGGGCACACAGCCGTGGGTCGCAACTCTGCACGTCATCGGCTTTGAGTCAGAGGCAAGGGATTCAGACATAATATTTGTGTCAGAAAAAGCACGCTTAAAAATAAGTATAAAATGTGAGTGTATCTGTTGACTCTCTTGGGGGTGTAAGTGACCTTGAGTATTATCTTTCAATATAAAATGAGGGGAAACAAATCCTGTTTTTGCTTTATAAAAAGTCATACTTTGTCTAGTCTGGTTTTTTTGGAGGATCCTCTGACTGGCTGCTGAAATGTTATGTTTCTGACCTCTCTGTCGTCAGGAACAAGCCATAATTAAGCATGTAACTTTCCCCGTCTCTATCTCTTATCTTTAAAATTTTAGTTGGAGGTTTTTATTGGTGTTCTAGTTCTGGATTGGCTGCTTCCCTCTCCTGCCCTCAGGGTCCTGTCCATGGGACAAGGGCAAGGCCAGGACACCAAGATGATTTTGGGAGGTGGAGATGAGTAAAAGCCAGGTCACGGTGGGTAGCTGTTGAGAACACAGCAAAATAACTCCGTAAGGACGAAGGTCTCCAACTCTGCATCAGTCAGTAAAGATGAGGAAGGCAAAGCTGCCGTTTCTATGGAGCACAAACGGAGTCCTGGTCCTCCTCCCGTTATAAAGAAAAAATGAAAACCATTTTGGGCTTCACTGCTGAGGAATCAACTAACCCTCTCCTCTCGATGTTCCGTCTTCACAAAACACCATTTAGGTAAGACCTAATAGGCAGGGCTTTCAAAAGTATCTTGGTGTAAGTGCTTGGACAGTGCCTGCATCATGTAAAGTCTTTGTAGCCCCGTTACGAGCTATGTCCCTGGTACTGAACACCTGTGGCCAGGGACCAGCGCTTGGTTTCAGGGAGTATGTCAGGCAGTGCTTCGTATGACTCAAACCGTAAAGTCTGCAAAGCTCTGCTGTAGTTACTGAAATTCCTTTCCATCGTTTAGGGCTTGCTTCTTCCCACACACACTTCTGAATAATCATAAGTTGCTTCTATAATTATGTTTATTACACGCTTGCTATGGTGACACATTATCTTGTGCTGTGGTTGAGACTGCAACCAAGCTGCAATTTTGCTACAAACGCGAAGCTGATTTTTTGGGAGGTGCTGAAGGGTTGGGGGGAGTGAAATCCTTCTCCAGTCATTCTGTCAAGCTGCTCCTGCCTAAAACAGTGTCACAGTAGATTGTGCAGAACTTAATAACATGATCATTTTTCTTTTTACTTGTTTATTTTGATCAACAGCAAACTAATTAATAAGGATGTGTCAACAATTTTTAGGCTTTTATGATTAACTCTAGGTTTAGAAGAAGATCATAACCATGTCTGAGCTGCAGTACACAGATGTAGGCAGATAGGCTGCAATAAGTGATATATGATCTAGATTTTGGAGGGTTTTTTTAATGTTTATTTCCTGATTATGAAGGTTACAGACTTAATCCTCCTTTCCCACCTGCCCCGACTGATCCAATCCTCTAATTTAGGAGAGAACAAAGACTTCTGCTTTATCAGATAAATGATTGCTTTGGGATGAGATCTCCCATCCCCCTATACCTCACGTTATTTTATAAATTGTCTCCTTGACACATTGTAGGGGGGAGCTGGTAACTGAGGTGTTGGTGGCACATCTGATGCCCCAAGCAGGGGGTTGCTAAGACTCCCAAATCAGTGGAGCTTGACATGGAACAGGAGGCTGTTTGGGAGCTCAGGTGGCTGTTAGGGAAGCCCCTGAGATACTGGTGACTTTGTTCCAGAGCAGATCGTGGGCTGGATAGGCTGTGGACAGCGCTGCTGTGTAAACCCTTTTTCTGACTCACGTCTGAGCTTCCAAACTCTGCTGTTTGGTGTCAGATGGTTTTACAGGCTTTTGATTCTGCAGACATGACTCACAGTTACAGAAAATGTCTGCACTGAGCTCCCTCCTTTCCAGAGGTATCTACCTGCCTTTTGAGGCCTCTCATATAGCTTCTCTCAGAAAGCAAAATAGGCAGCGGGTTAGGGAGCGCTGATGTGCTAGTTTGCAAAAGCAGTTGTGATACTCCTGTAGGTATTGGCCCATATCTGATGGAACTAACAGGCTATTTTGCACTGACCCTTGATGGGGATCAAAGGAAAGGCAGATCTTCAGTGTCTTTCATTCTCTGTGGAGTTCAGGATAAGACTATTCAGCTTTCAAATAATAGAGAACACTTTGGAGTTGGCTCCCCTCAGTTTCCATTTCAGTCGGGGATCCCAGTCCTGTAGCAACTCCTGCACGGAAGAACTGACTGAAGTATCTAGCGAGTTGAAGGCTGAGGGAAGGGCCAGTTCTGCTTGCAAAGTGATGCCTGGAGAGCACCTTGGTCTCAAGTGAACTCCATGCAGAAAGTGAGTAATGGAGCAGAGCTGACCTTGAACGTGTTGTCCTTTCTGAAGGACATTAAGCGGCTTGGTATGGGGATGAGGTGGTGAGGACTCTCTGTCTAATTGCTGAGACACGGCACGTGTCTTCTACCTCTCTTCTGCGACACAGCAGAGAGCTTGCTGTGTTGCCAGAGCTTTGCGTAAGGGTAGAGCACCCCAGGGTTGGCACAGGTTGCCTTTCCTGACACGTTTGTTGCTTATAGCAGCCTGGCCTGGTCTGAAGCCAGTGTTGACCCTGGTTTGAGCAGCAGGTTGGACCAGAAGCCTCCAGCCCAATTTGTCCTATGATTCCACAGCAGTGCAAAATTTTGCTAACCTACCCAGGACGTGGATAATTGTTCTCATCCTTCTGCCTGGGCTGATACAGCTAAGGCAAGCAACTCACCCCTTGGTAGGCTGCAGGTGCAGGCAAAGGTGTCCCCTTGTGTTGCTCCAGTTCATTCTGCTTGGCATAACAGAGATGGTGAGAGAACTTGCCAGAATTTGTGTAGCTCTATCAATGAAACCTTTGTTATGGTGAAGCCCTTTACTACCCGCTTCATTCCCCTGCCATCTTCATGATCTCTTCCTTTTCCCTGTCTTTTCTAGCTGCTTCTATCTTTTTCTCTGAGTAATGTTAACCTCAGCAGCATAAGGATAATCTTTTCGACAGGAGCTCTGCCAGCTGAGCCCCTCTGAGAAAAAGCTCCTTTCTGCTCCTCCAGCAGAGACCATCCACCTGTCTGACACAGGAGCTTTTCTTCCCATCTCAGGGAAGAAGACTGCAGAGTGATGAAGCATGGAGAGGGGTGCAGTTAGCACCCCGCTGCGGTTGCCAAGACAGTGGGAATGGCCTGCTTGGCTGTCAGCCTTCCTGCTGAGAGAGCGAGCTACGTAGCATGGCATGCTGGATACCAATAGGGTAATCAGCGCATAAGCTGCTAATTAAAATATAAGTATACTGAAGTGAGAAGGTGCTTGTGCAACGGACCTTGAAATGCACTGTTTGCATAGCTGATGAGAGACGGTTAACACTTGTGCAGCAGCTCTGGGCTTTATGTATGGAAACCCATGGGCCTGTCCGGCATCATCTAGCTCCCTGTGACCCATGTGCAGCTGTGAAGGAAGTCCTGCTCCCACCTGGGTCCATCCCAGAGGCTACTGGCTCTGCAGCAGAGCTGCAGTTAAGGTCTCAGTTCATGTTGTGCTGTAATTTGTCTTAAGGCACAGGCTGTGACATCTAGGGCTTGAGGAACAGATACACGGGCTCAGACAGCAACTCCAGGGAGTGGTGACCTGTGGTGGCAGCCAGTGATGGAAAGGGAGGTGCAGTGCCCCCATGGACCTTCCTGCTGTGAACGGCCAGCACTTTTAGGATGCTGAAGCTGTCTCTCAGATGTTGAGCCTTTGGCTTCTATACCTCTGTGCCGAGCCAAAGTTGCGTGAACCAAAGAAGTATGGAGGCTCCCTTCCCATTGAGTAAGAAGTGACATTTCTGTAGGATTCAGATCTTTTATCCCCATAAGCCTGGGTGTCAGCTGTCATGCTCTTGAAACACCCATTCCAACGGGAGGATGGCTAGGTGGAACATTGTCAGAGGAGGGCTGTGGGCACGTGGGCTGCTGAAGCTCTTCCAAATCCTCATACATGCTCCCTGTGTGAGCCGTGGGAAGCTGGAGGCTGGGTTCATCCCTGGACATGTCTGAAAAGTGGTCTGAAAGCAGAGGGGACATGGCAGTGGGCAGTCTGCCCTTGTTTTGCCATCTGGATGGCGAAAAGCATCACTGCGTGCAGCCATGGAGGTGGGCAGGGGAGCTGTGGCCTCTTTCACTCCTTAGTAAACCCACTTCTGGAGTATCCTGCTGTAAATGGGCTGTTTGCTCCTTCCTAACTGCATGCCTGAAACGTGGGAGGCTTCAGTTTAATCACTGTTTGCCAAAGTGCCTTGAGATTGTCGGAGGAAAAACATAGCCTTACATTATGCTTATAATGAGCCAGACTCAGATTCGCTCTTCTCCCTTTCTTGCTTGTCCATGAAGTCTGCTCTGAGCAGATTCAACATTTACGCAGGTGACAAAATCAAATATGGTCAATACACCCATCAAATAGACGTGCACGCAAATTAAAAGTGAGCTACAATAGATACTCGCTCTTATAATGAGCGTGGAAAACTAAACCGAGAGGGGAGGAATTAGCTGGCTCTATTTTACGGACTCTATTGCTGAGAAAGTCTCTGTTCACCTTTGCTTGGTAGGGGCTGCCCTGCAGACCACGGCCGTTGCTTTGCAGGCAGACGTACACATGGCCCGCCATTTTCTGCTATTTTTTCCCCCATGCCGCTCTCTTGGGCAGCCCCTCTGCTCTCTGCACCCCGCTGGTCAGTTGATTAGCAGGGACTGACTTTCTGAGCCCACTTTCTGAGAAAAGCAGTACTGATGTGGCAGAAAAGACACTTCAGCTTTGTTTTTATTTGCTGAAGGAATGATCTCCCAGTCGCTGCATATTTAATGGCTTCCTACAGCCATTCGTTAACCTGACAAGTCGACTAGTGAACCCGGAGCAATGATTCTAGCTGCTTGCCAGAAGGTCTCCTTTTACCCCAATAAACTTTCCCATTCCTTATAGCTCGGCTGATGAATCTGCCCTTAGATGCAGAGGAGGGTATCTCCAAAACAATGAATTCTTGTCAGAAGATTTGTGAACAGGCAGCCAAACAATTCCAGCCACAGAAAGACGTAAGAACGAATATCATTCCCAAAAGTGCTGCATTGTTGATTAAGCATTTGTGATCCATAAAGTACGGTAACAACGTGGGGCTGCCTGCAGAATGAATTCAACCAAAAAGCCGTCTTTTACCCTCTCTGATCCTCAAGGGCGAGAGTAAAACAAGTTTAGCATTGAGCTGGAATTCATTTGTATAATAATGGTTTTTGATGACTTGCAAAGGTTACTTTATGATTAGCCGTCTAATTATAAAATGGCCAACGATTCCATCTTATCCGAATCTGCATCAGCTAAATTATGAAATGCCCTTGTTCTATGCAAATCCTGGAAATATTGCTTCCCTAACCTTCCAACCCCGCTGTCTGTCAATAAGGCTTGTGTGGAGCATAAATCTTAGGGCGATGCCAGAGTTTGATTCAACTGCGAATAAAATGTGGTGAATTAATTCCGCAGTAATACTCGGCGGACGGTGAGCAACGAAGGAGGTGTGAGCGTGAGCCAGGTGCTGGCAGACGCACTGTGGTGGGGCTTGAGTGGGCTGCTCCGTCCCCGAGGGGTTCTGCATGGCAAGCTCACCTCCTGCGGCTTGCTTTGGGAGGTACAGGGGCTGTTTATTTTTAAGGAAGGATTCACTGGATGTCCACGTGGCTGCGGAGAAGACGTTGCACGATGTTCTTGCGCTCCAGCTGTGGAGGCACTGGAGGAGGGCTGCCCCGTTCCCAGCTCTGCTGCATGCTCCTTCCCCAACTTTGGACAACCACGTGATTTCTCTCCGATTTAACTTCTCTCTGTGAGCTGAGGCAAAGAATATTTTTCTCTTTTCCTCCACTTTGTAGGTAGATGGCTCGGAAGAGCATGTCCGAAGGGTCCTACGGCGATGGGCCATAAAGTACACATTCCTGCTGTGCTATCTCTCCTCCAGGGATGGTGGCAGGGGGAAACCGAACCACAGAGTCCCTGCTTGCCCTGAGGGACCCAGGCAGGAGCATGGGCACAGTCACATCGCAGTGCTGTCTGGCTCGACCCTGTGCCCCAGCACTTGGAAATACTTCAGTAGGACAATTTGTCTTCTCTGTGCAAAAAGGCAACTTGGAAGGACGGGAAAGGAGAGGGGCCCTGTGTCCTTTCACCCTGTGTTCCCCAGAAGTAACACAAGTGGAGCAACCTCCACTTACAGAAGGGCATTTTTCCTGCGCTATATTGATTTTCCTTCCAGGCTTTCTCCACCTCAGCGCATTGCACTAAAGACCTCAAATCTGTGCTGGCAGATGGTGCCACCCAGGCCAGGTAGGGCTGCAGGGGGACAGGGGAGCAGCCTGGGCATGAGCGCCCTGCCTGCCCCAAGGGCTCGGGGCTCTTCCCGTGTTCCCAGGGACTGCTGGGGTGGAAAAAGCAGCAGGTACCTGGGAGATGGGATGGCTGCGGGCTCAGCAGGCAGGGGAGGACGTGCGGGTCCCTGGCACTGCTCTGTCCCGCTCAGGGCATCTCTGTGCCCAGCTTTTAGCTCTTGGGAAACCGAAGAGAATTTAATTTCTCGCAGGCTTCCGCTCCTCTGTGAAACTTGGCTCGAAAGCTGTTTCGGGGTAGCTGCCAGATAAGCAGAGCCAAGGGACTTGATGGCTGCAGCGGTTTTCTGGCAGGTGGCCATGGACCGGGCTGGACCCCGGCATTTCTAGCTCTGCTATTGCTACCATGCTCGAAGGTGGAGCAGAGGGTGCAGCAGCACGAGGGTGCTTCCCCCAGGCCTGGCCTGACGGCCGCCGCGGTGACCTCGGGACAACATCTCTGCCTCTTCATGATTTGAGCACAATGAAGCCGAGAGTGGCATTTCAGAAAATAAATAAGGCTTTATAGGAAGTAGTTGTGTTTATCGGCACAGATCATGCTGGGCAGGGAATAAAACCCCTGAAACTTTGTTCCTTGTACTCCACAGTAGAAATGATCCGTAGCCAGATGAGAGCTCTGGGGACAGTAAATTTTATGACTTGGTTACGGTGTCCTTCTTTGTATGTTAGATGTGCTAAAAAAAACCCCACCTGACCTATGGACAGTGCAATTTAAAGTACAGTCAGTGCAGGTATTAAAATTGACAATTGCAGCTGTTTTAACCTTGGAGATATTTTGGAAAAGGATGCCACCAGCAGAAAAACAATATCAGGGTAGAGCACAGCTGTTAATAGTATGGTGCATATGACCCTTAGCTCTCTTTCTACTGGGCCAACACAAAGTAGAACTAGTCATATTTATCAATATGATAGGAGAAGTCTCAATGTGGCCCAATTTTTTTGTGTGTGTTATTTCAAAGGCTTGGGCTCTAATTGCTAAGAAAAAGTGTATAGAAATGCTTGTGTGTGGGAGAGAAAGTACATGCATGAATATGGGGACTTGTGTTCCTGGAGATGCTGGGAAGCACCGTATTTCCAGGGAGCTTTTCTATGTGCACAGGTGGGCATATCCCAAGGCTCAGCCGTAGCTGGCCATGATCATGGGAATATTTAGTGCTATCACAGAAACACTGTGTACGGGTTTATATCATATCATTTGCTTGGAAAAAGATATCAATTCCTAATGCTTAAAAAATATATATATATATATTTTCCCATTTGATAAATGATAACGCAAAAGAAATCGTTACTTCAGACTTTTAGTTAAAAGCCTCTAAAGCTGAACATCTTGGCTACTCATGGGAGAGAACTTTCTCTCCAAACAACATAACTTCTCTTGCAGCACTGAGGAACACAATACTGAAATAAAGTGGTCTGGGGCTGATGATTCTTGTAGAGCAGGGCAGAAAAAATACTCACATTTTCCATCACCAAATTAATTTTCTTTTTTGTTTTGCTGTCATTCGTGTTCCTGTTAAAACAGGCTTGTGATGACGGGCTTGCACCTGTATCACGGAGGACCGCTCCAGGATGAGCGCAGTGACAGCTCCTGGCTTTGGTGGGACTCCCCACCAGGGCCGGTCGGGAAAGTGGGTCCTGGAGCTGGAGGGAAGGAGAGGAGCAAGGAGGAGGTGAAATGCCACGAAAGGGGAACAGAAAGGCAAGAAGAATTGTAAAGATTAGGTCTGATTATATAAGTGTGCTTTAAACGTCAGCTCCTATTAAGTGCTCCCAGTTTAAAACAGGCCCTGTTATGTGGTTGCACCTTCCAGAGGAAGTCCTGCTAAATGGGGCGCCTTTGAAATCCAGGGTCCCAGACTTGTCCATTACGAAGATCAGGCCCTGCTAAATACATTCAGTTTGAAGATTAGGCCCCATGAAACGCAGGCGGTTTCAAGCTGAAGTCCAACTGAGCGCAGGCAGTCGGAGAACCGGAGCTGGCGGGGCAAGGGAGAGCCCGTGGCGCCGTGCGGCAGGTCCGCGCTCCCTCGCCGGCGGCAGCGAGCGTCCGACGGCTCGCGAGAGGGCCGCCTCGCCGTTCTGCCCGAGGGCGGCGCGCTACCCTGGCCGTGTTACAGCACTTCTCCAAATGCATTCTTCAGCGTGAAGGAACCCGGGTTGTCCTCCAGGCGGGTGGGGACCAGAGGCTGGAGCTGCAGGAGAAGGGTTTCTAGGTGATGCTGAACGTGCACTCCTGGTGGTGGTTTTTCCTGTAGGAGCACCCTGTTTCTCCTGATCTTTTGCGTGGCTCCAGGGCTGCTCCGGGCTGCACTGCTCCTGCTCCCGCTTGGCTGAGGCAGCCAAGGAGCGTCCCCGGAGGCTGGCGTCAGACACTCCTGTCCCCATTCCCTCTCCGGGTCCCGCTTTGGTGCCTTCTCCCTGAGTTCGTCCCCACGTCTTTCTTGCTCTGCTCTCTGAGCGTGCGATGCACAAGCGCAAGCAAAGAGCAATAAGGGTTATTTTCCATCCGGTCCCGCTCAGGTGCAGGTCAGGCTGGAAGGGTCTTGTCATGCTTGCAGGGACATTATTGGCATCGCAACTATTTGTTTCCGGGGCAGGGGGGGAGGGGGGAGGCGTTATTTTGCACTAGTTTTGGGCCCGCGCTTTGGCAGCTTCAGATATCTTTTAATTAGTGCTGGGTGCTTTTTTTCTTTAACGGCGCAAAGGGATTTATGCCATTTGAATTTTATCATATGAAATATTAACTTAAGTGTGTATATATATATATATATATATATATTTAATTTTTGGTATTAGAAATTATAGAACAGCACAGTACTAATATTAAAACTTTAATACAATGTAAATGTCAGAACGCTTCGTAAAGATAACATCTAAATGAAATGTATTTACAATAGAAAAAGATTTTCAAGTCAAAACAGATTTTTTTTTTGTTTTTGCTTTTCAGCTGAAGTGCCGTCTTTTTTGTTCTACTAGAAACCGTTCCTTTAAAGCTTTTTTCTGCCACTTCTAAGTCACGCGGCTTGACGACCTGCGCTGTTAATGAGCGCTGGGGCTACGGCCTGCGGTGGGAGACGAGAGCGCTGTCAGCTCTCACATCTTCCGATCCTGATCTCTCCTTTCTTACTTTCTCCTCTCCCCCTTCCCTCGCCCTGCCTGCCAGACCTGTGTCTAGGAGGGGGACACGCGCCCCGACCGCCCGGTGCGCTCTCTCCCGCCGTTTCCAGCGCCGGAGCTGGAGGTTTGGATGTTTTGGGGGGTCGGGGATGGCGCCGTAACAGCATAGGCTCAGCCCAGCCTCCTGCCCTCGGTCCTGAGCGACGGGGGCTGGTTCGCAGTGCCGTGCCTCAGTTTCCCCGGAGCAGCCCCCTGCCGCGTCCGCAGCCTGGACCCCCAGGCCTGGAGCCGTCTGAACTAAGGCTTCCCAGCTCCCGTGGTGGGGCGCAGGCAGGGGTCCCCCCAGGACAGGTTTGCCGGCATTGCCCCTGCCCTGGCCACGCTCTCGGCTCCCCTCTGCCCCCACCGCTCGAATCAGCAGGATGAAACCGAGACGGGGGGGCCGCGCTGATGCGGAGGGTGCAGCGCCAGCAAGTCACTCCGTGCAATACTTATTAGTATCGCCTGCCTTTTGCTTTAATCTTGTTATCTAGATCCTTTTTTGAAGAAGGAGCAGATGAAAGCGCCCACCGCTCACATCAGACTCCTATCACGCATGGTAAAGGGAACCTTTTTTTGCTTTATGCTTTGCTTTGAAGGGAACAGTAGCAAAATGAGCTAGGAAGGTACAAAAGATAACCCAGCTAGTTTAGCAGCATTTATAGTGTCAGAAATTTGCACTCCAAATTTAATGAAGATGCAGGCACTTGGAAAGGACACCGGAGGCTGCATCGCTATGGTGTGCTTTCACTCAGCTTCTGCCGCTCCCCAGGGAGGGCTGCAAACTGCCTCAAATTACCCCTTCCGCTTAGAACAAGTCACAGGCTTTTGGGATAGCAGGGGCAAAGGGTAGAGATGCAGAAACATTTCAAATTCAGAGCGCTGAGTTGCAATATGTTTCAGTTTCTCAAGAATTTGATTTTCTGGCTGAATCCCCAGTCCGTGTCTCTCTGCGTATCACAGCTGCCAGGCACCTTTGCACAGGCTGGGCTCTCCTTAAGGCAGAGCGAAGATGCCCAAGTGGTAAGCGAAGCTCCTTAATGCTAGAAGGATTGAGGGCATCTGGGACTGGACTAGGAGACCTTAGGAATTAAGGCTTTTTCTAAGGTGCCACAAAATTTAACTGTTGGAACTCATTGTCTTATGATATAGCGTGGTATAAGGTGGTATAACGTGGCCTTGAAGCTTGGCTTTAGCTAGAGGAACTGGACTTCAGCAGCAGCAAGAAACATCCTTTCGGGGTTTCCTACAGCTTCTGCCCAAGCGCCGTGCGGGGACGGGGCCAGGCCAGGCAGCTGCAGCTCGGGGCGCGCGCTAATCCGGCCCGCGGCTGAGCAGGACGAACGCAGCCGCTCGTGCCGAGCCTGCCTCTGGATAGACAGTCTGTTTTAAATTCCTTCCCCTTACTGAATTCAATTAACCATCAGATGCAATAGCTTGCTCTGCCATGAGTAAGATCTTGGCTGCCTGCGCTTGGCCAGGGTGGTGAGATAGCTACGTGGGGTGACGTACTGGGGTGTCTCAGACAGGCCGGTGGCGATGTTTTGCACCCCTCATGCAAACTGCAGGAGTGGAAGATTAGCCGGATTCTCCCACCTCCTAGGAAATTGCTCCCTCTGTATCAGCAAATTTGGGATGAACGTTTAATAATGGGCCAGATCACCCAGCACGTCTGCAGGTGGCTTATACAGGGAGAATTGGAGATTTTGTATTTTATTGTGTAGGAGCTATAAATTGTAACCCTTGTGTCTAGGCATGCTAAGGTTAGTGAAATCAAAGAGAACAATGAATTCCGCGCAGCCGAGATGGTAGCTGAAGGCACGAGCTCCGCCACGCTGGCTCTGACGGCTTCGCTCAGCCCAGCTGGCAGCCAGCAAACTCCTTGGGGCAGGGGCTGTGCTGATCGGTGCTTCGTGCACAGGATCCCTGATATCGCGGCCCCGAGGTGTGTTTGTAGACATATCGAATAGCAGCATCTGTTCCCTTCCCGTTTGCCTGCTGGGAAGGAGCTAGAGCTCAGCAAAGCTCCCCAGCTCTTTGCGTCGGTCTCTCCCCCGCAACAGGCACGTGTACAGTCCCTTGACTGAGTGAGCGGTGAATTTTAGAACAAATAAATTGAGACATTTTTGGCTGCAGGGTGTAATTTACCCTCCACCCTGTCTTCCAGGCTCTGCTGAGGGTATCAAAACCATATATAGCAGCTTTGGAGGAGCAATCAGTAATTTTACAGGCAATAAACAACTGCAGGTTTTACAGGCTCAGCTGCTTTGATGGTCATAGCTCACCTTCTAGGGTGGAAACTCGTCCACCAAAGAAGCTGCTGCAGGTCGACCTCCCACGCGCAGTGGGGAGCTGCCCTTTAGGCGTACTGTGGGTCTGGGTCCCTTTGAAGCACGTCTGTGCTTATTTCCCTGGGACCGGATCCCAGTGTTGGGGAACCAGAGATCTGCTCAGTAGTGACAAATGATTCGTTCCTGCAAAACAGACCTAACACCACATCCCTCCTGCCTTTGGTGGGGGCTCTTTGCTCCAGTGCAAGTGTCTGTTGAGGAAGGGAGACCATCGGTACCCCATGGGACGGAGAGGTAGACGACGGGAGGCAAGATCATCTCCTCGAGCACCAGGGCAGGTCGTTTGAGCACATGCCACCTTGTTTCTGTGTCACATCTTTGCTTTAGAAGCACAGTGGTAATAAATGAAATGATGAAACCCATTGCCAGGTCCGAGGAGCTTTTCCCCCGGCTGCAGCTCCCTGCGTTCTCGAGGTGAAAAACTTCTCGCCGGAGGCAGAAGGATGTCATCACGGTCAGCGCGTCACCTTGCAGCTGCTGCAACAGGCACGCCACGGGCTATATTTCACTGCTTTTGGAAAGCAGAGGAATATAAAATTCCAAATGGTAGCTGGAGTTTTAGTTTTACGAGCGATTGGGGAGCATTGTACTTTTTACCACTAGCCGCAGAGGGGCTGAAGCTAAATTGAACTCAGAAGTTTAATCTGGTTTTAACAAGCTGGGAAGTGTTGGCAAAAAGGAGCAGGTCGATCTCTGCCGCGGGGCCCGCGGGCAGCGAGCGCAGGGACGCTTGCAGCTCGTCGGCAGATGCTGCGGCCGGGCGCGAGCCAACAGCCCCGCTGCCCGGCGCGGGCTTTGCGCCTGGGCTCCGGCAGCGAGCACCGACCTCCGATGTCTGTCTGACCTCCAGGATGAGGCACGAGCCTGGGATTTTCCTCGTTGCACACGCGTTGTGTCAGCCTCAGTCTGCTCTACGGTATTAGCCAGGATTCACAGAAGTGAGAAAGGAGTGGCCTGCCGCAGTCGTTTGGAGACTGCGGGCCGGATGAAATGTAATCCAAGGCCTTGTTTTTGCCCTGGTTAATCAGGCTCCCTGGAAAGCGCAGTGCTGCTGAAGGTGAGGAGGACATCGTGGGGCCCGCAGTCACCGTGTGGGACTCGGCTCTCCCAGGTGCTCGGCTCGGGCTTTGCAGGGAGCTCAGACCCAGTGCGTCTGGCGACTCACTGAATTTCTAAATGAGCGCTGAGCTTGTCTGCAAACGTGACCTTAACCAGGGGCTAATAATTGAACAACAGTCATTATGTTCAGCATGATGGTTTTGTGAGGGAGGCAGAGTCTGCTCAGTGTCTTAGCTTGAAGATTTGCAGTTATTTCCATTTCCAGAGTCGATCTGTCTTCCTTGGCCTGTGCTATCCTGCTCAGTGCAAGGTTAGGTAGATACTTTATCCAGCTTCAAATCAAGTTGAGGTACTGGATGCTGTCCAGCCTGATGAGTTTGGGCTAATATACCCTTCTGAGCGTCAGCCTGGCTGGAACAACTTCCTAGCAAAACTATGCCGTTGCCTCTGTTGCTACCAGTTTTTTTCAGAGCTAATGTTGCTAATCTCTAGGTGGCCTTGTGCAGTGTGGACAGAAGTAGCTCCATGGCTCCATGTCCCTGGCTAAGGAAGGCCTGGGCAGAAAAATACTAACTGGCAGGAGCAATAGGGGTGTATGAGAGCCGTGAGAAACTCTTTTTGTGGGGTCCCACATGGCTGGTGACTCCCCTTTTGGAGATGTCTCCAGATCAGCGGGGATGGAGCAGGGAACACAAGCTGGTCTGTGTGTGACCGGGGGAAAAGAGTCCGTCGGTGCCCCGGCTTCAGGCATGAACCATCACAGGCTGGCAATGATCTAGTGAGCACATCCGACCCATCGTCCGCCCTGTCCCGCTTGCCTCTGGCTCTTTGTTCCAGCAGCTCTGGGCACTGGTGAGGCTTCATCTCCCCCGCTGCAGCTGCTCTTTCTCTCCCCAGACCGGGCAGGCACAGGCCGTCCAGTACGAGCCTATGCCTTGAGGAGTGCTGCTTGCTGAGCTGATGAGAAATCTGCCTTTAAATTGGAAGAATTTGTAAGTGTGGCTAGCTGGATTTGTAGGGAAGTACTATTGAGCTGTTGTGCTATTGATTTAGACATTTGCTTGAGGTTTGCAGTCTCACTTCTCTTCCTTTTGTTTGGTTTGGGGCTCTGCTGGTGAGTATTGACAGAAGCTATTCAATTATTTCCAAGAGAAGGCGCGAGGGGCAGCGTTAGCGCAGCTGCCGCGGCCGCTGCGGAGCGGTTCCCACCGGGTAGGTCTCAGATCTGCGGGATGAAGCCTGTTTGCAGAGCCCCAGCACGGCACAGCCAGTGCCCTGACAGAGAAACCTGCTCTTTTCCTCCTCCCAGGCACAATCATCCACCTTGGCAATCAATAGGGGATGGAGAACTTTTGCTGAAACCTCTTCATAATATCACCTTCCAGTAAAAACCCAGAGAAAGCAAGCATTTAAAGAGGAGGCCGGTTTTAAAGAAGCTTCCAAGCTCCTGCTTTTTGCTTGGTAACTGTCTCTGACACCACCGCTAAGAAGAGGCCTTGTGCATGCGGATGACCCAACTGAGGCCACCAAGAAGACGCTGCTTTCTCCAGCCACTGCTGCAGCATCCCTCGCAGGGCTGTCATCCCCTGCTTCTCCACTCCCTGCTCTCTCCCTGCCCTGGAGAAAGAGCTCGCAAAGCCGGCTGAGCTGCTCAGGCTGTTAAGGCGGTTTAGTCCGAATGGATATACTTAATTCTGCTCGCTGGAGAATTGATGGCAGCTGGAGGTAGAGCCTGAGCGCTGCCTGCGGTGAGTGGGAAGGGCCTGTTCCCCGTGGTCTCCTCCCAGGCAGGGCTGGCTTGTCCCCTCCCAAGCAACCAAGAAGTCCTGAAGCCTCGCAAGCCTGTCTCTATGCCTTCGTCGACATGGTCAGGCTCTCTGGGGTAGCAAATTTTCACATGGACAACCCGTGTAAAACTCGCTAGCATCTCTCTGGCTGAGGTTCCCAGCCCGCTGGGAGAGGGGGAGGTGGATGTCCCATATCTCAGCTTGGTGATTCCTGGTCCGTCTTGGCACCTTCAGAGCGGTGAGACCTATTCAGGCAGAAAAGGAGCATTTGGGGCACGAGGAGGAGAAACTGTAAATCTTCAGCACTTGTGTGAAACTGCATAAAAAAGGAGTTATCTGGATTATAGGGAGAAAAATACCAATTATATTAAAACACGGGGAAAATCAGGAAGGCTTTGCAAAGGCCATTCACTGACAAAACTTACAGCTGAAGGCCGTGGATAAAAAGGCTCAGGTTTGAATCCACAGAAACACCGCAGTTATAATAATCCTACCGTACCGGGGGCAGAACCCCTGTGGGGTCCAGGGGGAGCCTTGCTCGAGGTCTGGAGGATTTACCTTATCGCTCTTCTGAAAATATTAAAAGAGTTTAAAACCACTGGTTGACTTATGCCGAGGAAAAGGATGTGCAGCGGGCAAGGCTGACTCCTGCGTGTCACGGTGAGAGCCAGCATGCAGCGTCCCTCGCAGAGGGACCGGGCTTTGCTCTTTGTCCTTCCCCTTTCGCGGTACAGCAAGAGGAAAGGATGAAAGCGGGGACCTATAAAGTTTTTGTCTCCACGCTCTGGCAGGCCTTTTTTCCTCTTGACTTTCTTTTTGCCTGGCTTGGCTGTAAAATCCGCTTTGTTCCTGGCTGCTCGCTGCCCTCGGCACTCAGTGGGGACAGAAAGCGGCCAGCGCAGGGTCAGGAGAGGAGCTTTCCTCGGGGACGTGTTGTACTTTGCCGGCTGTGAGCATGATAGGCATCGTTCCCGCAGCCCGCGGTGCTCGCTCTGACTAGCAGGGGCCCTGAAACCCTTTGGGAGGCAATGCTTTTTGAGGGCACCAAAATCAAAAATTACCAAAATTTTCTCGTGCGACTGCATTTTGCTCGGGAGGCAACGAGACGTGGCCTTCCCTGGAGGACACGGTCTCCAGCGCGTTGCAGCTGCCAGGGGATTTCAGCACCTGGTGGTGTTTGACTCCCCAGCAGGCGCCTACAAAACGTGGCCCCGTGGGAAAAAGGAGCCTGACGAAATGTGCCTTAGCCTGGTTCTGCTTTCAGGCTGCTGCAGCGTTATGCAGTTACGGGTGCGTGGGCTCGCCAGGGCCAGCTGGGCTCGCCGGTCGGCTGCCCGCCTGGGCTGGCGCTGCCCTGTGCAGGGCGCGCGGCTGCCGGGGCCGCGGGGCCGGCACCAGCCGATGCCGGGGGTGGACGTCCCCGCGCGCCGCAGCCCCTGCGAGGTTCGGCGTGGCAGCGTGGGGCAGGCGCATCCCCTCGCGCGAGCGCCTCTCTGCTTAGAAAATGTCGTTTTCGGGCAAGTCGGGAGGCAGCAGGCAGCGCCGAAGTAGCCGAGGGAAAAGACGAATGAGCTCGGAGGAGGATGCTCCTGTTGCAAAATCGGAGTCGGAAAGTACAAGTCAGGCAGCGGGAAATACTCCGGGACGGAGCAGCGCCTGCCTGGACGAGACCAACCGCTGACGTCCTCTCGGCTGCTGCCACCTGGAGCTGCAAAGGGAGGCTGGGAAAAAACTGTGGCTAGTGACAACAGGGAAGGTCTTCCAAGGCTGAGGCAGTTGTGTCCTGACGGGGAAAGCGCTCTGACACGTATGCTATCTTTTTTCTTCAGTTTAATGAGGCTGTGGTTCCTCTCACCATCAATTTAAACAGCCCGTCTGCTTGAATCTGGCTGAAGCCTCAGCGACCGTTTGTGGCAGCGTATTCCAGAGGTTAATGACGCATTACATGAAATATCATAAAAACATTAAAAAAACCGTATCCCCCAGGCGTTTTAACCTCAGCCAGGCTGGCCGCATGCGGCCCGCGGCCACGGCCAGCGCAGCCGTGCCGGGCAGCCTGCTAGTTAGCTCGGCCCATCCGAGGGGCTGCCGGCTGTCAGTCGCGACAGCATCTGGTTTTCACCTGATTATCATTATTATCTTCTTCTTATTATTATCTTATGATGATTTTTTTTTTTTCTATTTTGGGACTGAGTCTCTTTTTACTTCCCAATAAGTGGTGCTGGGTTGCGGGGGGGAGGCCATCTGCTCTCGGTAACAGAAGGGGTGTTCGTGGTGTTTGTTAACTGAGAAGACTACATTAATCCAAAGCTGATTACAGCTGGCCTGATGGAGTGGGAAATTTGGGACGTATTGGCCACCGAGTGTTTCCAGGAGCATCAGGCTGCGGCGGTCGGTCGGGGCGCCCCTGGGCCCGGGAGCGCTGCCCTGCGCCCTGCTCCGTCCCTGCTCCGGGACCAGCACGGACACTCCTGGCGCAGTCGCTGCTGCTGGTTTCTGTTGCACAGTTCAGCACAGCGTCACCGAAAATCCTGCCTGGCCAATTGGTTGTAGTTGAGGCAGGTTTGCGTGGCCAGCTCTCGTGTGTTGTCCACTGTGATTTATCTGCTGTGATTTTTCCCGTAGAGGAGCCTGGCCCCCGACGCAGCGGTGTTGGTAGGGCGCTGGAGGAGACCGCTTCCCACACCTCCGATTCACGGAGATCTCCCACGAGGGTGAGAGCAGGGTAGGGCCGTGCTCGTTTGCTCCGTGTGGTCATCCTTGAGCCCTGCAGGCCTGATCTGCAGAGATGCTGACACCTTCCTTCCCATTTCAAGCCTGCGGGGATGGCGGAGCATCCTTAATTCACTCCCTCCGTTCACTCCGAACTCTTCCTCGGGTGCTGTATAGGTGGGTTTCCATAAGACGACTGAGCCAAGGCGATGCGGAGAGCGTTTCCTCCACGCGCTGGGCCTGCAACGGGTACCTGACAGCAGTGGGCAAACGTGGCGGTGCCCCACGCGGCTGTCTCCGTGCCGTGCCACACTGCACCCAGCGCTGCTTCGCACGGGGATGCTGCGGGTCAGTCGCTGCACGGCCTCCTCGAGGGGCAGGCTCGCTTGCTTGGGGCTGCCGCGGCTCTGCGTTGCCCCCGACGCCTAATGCAGCCTATGCAAATCGCCCAAATAAACGTCAGGCTTCAGGGAGAGGCGGCGCCGGACCCTTTCCTCCGCGGCCCGAGGTTTTCCCCCGCGCTCGGTGTTTGCCCCTGCGCCTGCCTGGGGAGAAAGGGCCACGCGGGAGCCTCCGCGGAGGGCGACGGGCTCTGCAAAGTGCCGTGTCTCCGTCCCACGGCTTGTCTGGGCCGAAACACCCTTCTCAATAGAAAAGCCGAATGCGAGTGTTGGGGAGGAAGAGTAAAAAGCGTCCTGCGAGCTGCAGCCAGCTGCCAGCTCCCCGGCGCTGGGGAGCGAGCGCTTCAAGCGTGCCGCACGCGCCGGCTCAAGGCTGCCACGACAGTGCTCCGTCCTTTGGTGACGTGCCCAAAGCCCGCTGGGTCGTCGTTTGCATCCTGCGTTGGCTGACTGATAGTTTTGCCAGTCATCCGAGGTGATCAATGTTTAATTGGTTTTTTGCAGGGTGTTTATCATTTTAATCTCTAGCCAACTTCCAGGGCTTCACGCTTAACGGCGCGCCCGAGGCCGTGCCTGCCCGCGACTCTGGCAACGGCGTGCTGGCACGCGGCAGCGCCCCTTGCCTCAAACGGAGGCCAAGCCGCCCCGTGCCGCCGGCGGGAAGGCTGGGCTGCGGGATCGGGCGCGCAGGTCGCGTCGCAGCTGCAGCCGCGAGCTGTCCTGCATCGAACCTCGCTATTGATTGCTGGTTTGATTCCTGCTGTTTTATTTACTCGTTCAGTAATAATTTCCTTAATAAAACCCCGCGGACGCTGATTACTGAGTCACAGAGCCTTTTGATTTCCAATTCCTTTCCCAACCCAAAAGTTATCGGCGTTTCCGCGTTTCCCTTGAGAGGCGGTCGAGGGTTTTTGTCACCTCTGCAGCAGCAGCTCGCTAATACCCCACCTCGCTGCACCAGGCACAAAAACTCAGCAAAAGCCGTGATGCCCTCGTGTGCCTACATGTGCAACGGCCTTAACAGCCCACTGCTCACGCAAACACAAAAATATGGTTTATGCAGAAGTGTTCCCAGGTGAGAAAGGCTTTTTTTTTTTTTTTTCTGCATTTGTACAGCACCCAGCACAACGGGTCCCCGCCTGGGAGCTGGGGGCAAGCCAGCACCATAAATATGAAATAGTATTAATAGAAGTAAGCAAAACCGGAGCTTGCCAGCTGCAGCCATGCTGGGGGTTGTCAGGAGGTGACGATACCGCATGCAGCCTCTGCACTGGATTGGGAAGTGTTTGGAAATTGTCCCCCTGAGTCTTTAACGAAGAACGGACAATATGCAAATAAGGTTAGTTAATCGTTGCAAAATAGGACAAGGTTTCCAGGGATAGAAGGCAATTTTATTCTCTCGGTATGCAGGCTCCTTCCTCTTAAATATGTTTAAGAGAAATCCATATTTTTGGAAAAGGAAAAAAAAAAAAAGTGAATGGAAATGTTTGTGCCTGGTGGATGCTTTCGGAGACCCTCGCTCTTCCCGGGGGCAGGTATTGCGCGACTGTGCCGGGCCTTGTCACACGCACCGTGTGGTGACTGCAGAGTGTTGAACCTGGTTTTGGAGCTGTGGTCGCTCGTCCTGGTCTGGGGGTTCGGGGCAGGCTTGGAGCGGGGTCTGCCCGAGCCTGCGCCCAACAGCGCTCGGAGCGCGCAGGCGGCCCCGCCGGCTCCTGCGCGGGCAAACCGAGCGGTTTGCAGGCTCGGCGCGTGGGAAGGGTGGCAGGAGCCATCATGAATTTCACTGAAAATATTAGGATAAGGAGGGGTGTGATGCGCTTTGCAGCCCGTAACATCGGAGTGGCGCAGCCCGAATAGCTGTAAATGTTGGTGCTCTTCCACCTGCCGCTCTGGGTGCCAAGGCCCCTGCCCCATCCCCGCTGCTGCTGCATCTCGGTACTCCCCACCTTCATCCACGCTGGTCTCTCCAGCTTGGAGAGGGCCCCACCATGGGAAGAGGGAGGTGTAGACCCATCCCAAACCCTACCACAGTGAATACATGAGATTTTTTTCTCATTAGCCTTTTTTTTTCCCCCTGAACTTCCTATCAGTGGAAAACACTCCTGTTTGGCATTTTTAGTCTAATCTGGGATGAAAACGAAATGCTGAAATATTCCTCTGACCTGCGGCAGTGTTTAGCCAGCTCTATTAACACGGCTGCATGCATATTAATTGCCAGGCTGCTTGCAAACGCGGGGAGAGTTGTCCTGAGGCTCACTCACCGCTGCCACGCGGTGACATGGGGCCACGGCCGCCCCTGCTCCCGGCTTCGCCACTGTCCAGGGAGCGCCGGGGAGGCTTTGGGGAGGTGCTGGAGGGGCAGCTGGGGCCGGGCGGCGGCATGGGATGCTGCAGCGCTGCTGCCCCGCACGTGTCCCAGTGGCCACTGGAAATAGGAGCTGCCTGGTGGGTCTGCATCAGGCAGGACCTGAGAGAGATTCAGCCTCCGTCTCCGCGCCCGGGGGCATCTTTTTGCCTTGGAGCCCCCCAGGACCAAGCCAGCGTCCTCTTGGCACGGATGAAAGCTGCCGGCCGCACGCGCAGCGCTGGCAGCAGCTTCGGTCTCGGCTCCTGCCTCTAGATGGCACTGACCCAATGCGTACGAGTGAGAAAGCAGGACAACTTTGGGATTTTTCTTCCCCTCCCCCCCCCCCTTTTGGGTTATTTGTGTTGTGGAGCGATTTTGGAAGCCTGTAAAAATGGATTTTCAGTTCCAGAAACAAGTCACTGATTACAGAAATAATCGATGCCATTGAGAGAAAGGAGCTTTGCAAGGCCAGGCCCTTGCCCGCCCTCCTCGTTTTGGCTGCGCCGGCGCTTGGAGGGTTTCCTCCGTGGTGGGTGAAGGTCAGGCGAGTGCCGCCCGGCTCCTCTTGGTGCTTTCGGGGTGTGCGGGGGCTGCGGCACCTCTTCCCAGGGTGAGCTGTGTGGGGACGCCCGAGGCAGGGTGTCTCCCCGGCCCCTGGGAGCAGTGAGCTGGGTCTGGTGTCTGAGACCTCCCCTAGAGGCTCCAGAGATGTTCCCTGAAAGATCAGGTCTCCTCATGCCCTTGCTCCAGTGCGAACCCCCTGCGAGCAAAGGCAGCGGGGTGTTATACACAGCCTGGGTAGGGGGATATGCAGCTGTGAAGAGTCTCCTCAGCTTCTGCTCTTGGTTACCCCTAGGAAGAGCTTTGCTTTCTAAAGCCCCTTGTACACTTATTCCCACCTCCCTGGAGCCAGGCAGCGAGAACCTGCGTTCGGATCGGAAGGAGTTTGTGAGATCTGCGGAGCTTGGTGCTATAAGCAGCAGCAAGGCTTGCGCCTTCCTTTTCATCAACCGCTGCTCACAAACCTCCTTTCCTCCTTACTGATGCTGTGGCATGTTCACGGCCCCACGGCGGTGGGCTAGGTCCTCTCCAGCACGGAGGGGGTCTCCTTCCTGCGCCGGGAGCGGAGGCTGGGCAGGCGCCGTGCTGCTGCAGCCCCAGCCGGCTCGTGGGAGTGCAGGGAGTGATGCTGTTGCTGAGCTCTTCAAACGCGGAAGCAAAGGGGAAGAGGCTGAGAAAAGTGACACCCTCTATTTAGTAGGCACCGCAAATTAAATGCATGAGAAGAAAAGGAAAATTCCCTTTCCTCCCTTTCCTGCTGGGCCGGTTATGGAGGATAAAATTCTCCGGCATGGGTAGGATGGGTGCAGAGGGAATCGCAGCTCTGCGTAGAAGGAAGACTTTTATAAAGAGACTCAGAAATATGGGGTAGCTTCAAGGACCAGAGTGAGAGCCTGATACTTTAACACCATTCAGCAGGATGGGTCGCGTGCGCACAGCCGGGTTGGCCGGGGCGCCTCCAGGAGCGAGGACAGCCCTGGCCCCGTGCGTGCACGCTGCCTCCTTCCCTCCCCTGCTGAGGCTGAATTACTGCTCTCGCTGAGCGGGATTACTTATCTGATGGAAGATAAAACCCCCAAGGTCACCCAGGCTGAAAGGCTGCTTATGCTTCCTCGTAAGAAATAATCGGAAGGTTTTTCGATAGATTTTTGCCTGACCTTGTGGATAATGATGCGCGTGAGCGAGAGGGCAGGGATGAGGCTCATCAGGGCCAGCCCATGGCCACAGAACAGCTCTTGGAAGTATCTGCCTGGGATCTACCTGGTCCTGGTTGGGGAAAGAGCGGTTTATGGCCTGTCTCAGGACATTCATTTGTAGGTATTTGAAAACTGGCGTGATTGCCTGCTGTGCCTGCTAGGCAGCTGGGCTGAGGGCTGAGTATTTGTCTGTGCTTCTTAATACTCTCCAATAAGCTGCCCAAAGGGCACTGCAGCATTATTTAGGCATATTTTAACAGGCAAGTCAAGGGCGATTTCTGGGAAACAGGCTATTCCCCACGCAGCGAGGGAGGGGAGTACTCAACTCCCTCCTTTCCTGCACAAATTAGCAAGCAGCGCGTGTGTCACCTGAGCAGGAGGGAATTGAATTTGGAGAGGAAACTTTTAAAATGTAGGATGCATCTATTATCCGCTGTCCCTGCTGTCCCAATGACTGTCCTGGAGGGGCAGACGTAGCACTGTGCATGGCTCCCTTGCTGCAGGGGGATGTGCCCCGCGACCCTGCCCGACGTGTCGCAAGAGACTTGGGGTTAGGGGAACAACAGGAAGGCGTTTATTTAAGTTAAACCCTCCCGTGGGAAAGGGTTGCTACTGAGCCTGCGGTGTCCTGAAGGGGAAAACTGTCAATGAAATAGGTGGGAGACTCTCGGGAAGGGAGGTACCTCTATGGGTGTAACTAGAGAGCAACACATTTGCTGCCGGCTGGCAATGCAGATGTGACAAACAGCTGGAATTAAATCTGCTGCGATTGCAGGGTGCCTTCACCTCGCTTGAGCTGCAAATGTGCTAGGACTGCTGGAGAGCCCGCAGGCCCCTGAGGATAGACAGGATTTGTGCTGTAAAAAGCTTCTTCAGCTCTGTCTATTCTCCTCTTGGAAAGCTGGTCATCCAAAGAGAGAAACGATGCTGTGGGACCGAGCAGCTCTCCCTGGGGAGAGCAGGACTGCATGCAAACCACTCACAAACCCAATATTCAGCAGACTGCTTAGGCCACATGATGTAGCAGCCATCTGCAGAGAAGTAAAAGCCCTGAGCAGGGAAGCAGGAGGCTGGTTAGTGAATCTGCCAGTGCCCAGAGTGTGGTTTTGGGTAGGTCACATCAGCCCTCTCAGTCTTCTTTCTTTCATCTATCTGATCTAACTTGGCTGCTTTTTCAAGAAAACAGTTGTTTATTGTATGTACAGTGACAGGTATGTTCGAGGCTGGGAAGTAATGATAGTAGCCAGTGATGATAAAACCCAGTTTGTTCAGTTCGGTGCACACCGATGTAGTTATGCCACCCAGCTGCTGAGCGTGGGTGAGGATGGAGGCTCACAACTGAGAGGGCTGCTGGCATTGCTGCAGTCAAGGGGTGGTTTCTAAGGAGAAGTAGTATCTTTTATTAGACCAACTTACACTGTTAGAAAAAATAGATGAGCTTTCAGGCACACCAGTCTGCCAGTCTTGAGCGAGTTCGCTTTTTTGGCTGGTCTAGAAGAAAAATACTGCCTCTGCCCGTAAACCTAATGCCATTTAAACCTTAGTCCATCAATCCTACCACATCAGTACTAAGAACTGATGATAAACACACATTTTCCCCGCTATCCAAGCAGATTGCTGGATCCCTGGATTCCCATGGGTATGGTGCTTCAGGGACAATCCCGTTTGCTCCAGTTTTAACCAGGCTATGCACTGCTGACCTGCAGTGTGTGGGCTCTAGGCCCAGCTGCCACCAGGGATTTCCAGTTCCTGTGCTTAGCATTCCTATTATATGGGACTGTTATGAACTAAGTGAGTCTATTGACTAAGGCACGGTTCAACGGTTCAAGATTTGATGGTCTTGAAATGCCGGTGGGGTTAGAGTTATTCAGCAGACTGCAATATGTATCAGGCTGTCGGATACAATGTTTTTCTATGTATTTATAGAAATAGGTATCTGTATCCACCTGATACCTGTCTGCTGTGGTGGCCTGTGAAGTAAACTCATCTCCATCACTCTGATTCCTCCTTTGGCCAGGAGCTTTGGAGGGCAGTCACTAGCAACGAGTTGAGGAGGGGACCAGAAACTGGTTGCTTTTGCTGTCTGCCTGTTTGTTGTCTGTGAGCTGTAATTAGTCGCATAGTATTGCTCCTGTCCTCTGGCTGAGGACAGAGATAGCTGGGAATCATGGAAACTGTGGTTGTAAAGAGCCTCTGGAGGCCTCCAAGTCCAACCTCCCGCTCTGCATGGACTATCACCAACACCAGGTCAGCTCCAGCTGAGTCTGGAAAATCCCAACAAGACAGAATTACTGAAATGCACATTTTCAAGAATTTTTTTGGGAAGGGTCATGAATGTCATTAAAAGAAATTTGGATGTTTTGTTCGGATGAGGACTTATACATTTTCTGGGCAATGGATGCATCTGCTAGGAAATATGAGTATGGGTAAAACGTGTGGACTATCTTCTATTCGCAGAGTTGTCAAAGCTCACAGAAACATTGCTTTTAGTATTTGCTGTACGTATTTATTCCTTCAGCAAATGTTTCTGCCTTTTATTCTTATTTGCTGAATGCTTGGCACACTTCTGAAGTTTAAAAGAAAGGAGTGGGCTTGCATGTCCTGTTGCATGAGGAAGGAGGTGGGATTAGGACAATAATAACAAGGAGGTCAGGTCCCTGATCTGAACTCAGTAAGACGCTGCTTGCTCTCCCAATTTTGGCTCTGAACATTTTTTGTAAGGTTTACATCCTCCCTGAGGAAAATACCTGGACATGAAGCTTCAGGAGCTTCTAACAGATTCTTTTCTTGCAACCCCAAATGCGGAGTGACCCCATTGCTCCTCTGACAAGACAGCTACTGCTTAGCTCTTTCCCGGGCACGGTGTAAGGAGTAGCTTTAAATATAGGTTGCAAGGATTAGCCTTCATATGGCCACCTTGGGGGCTGTAAGCGGTGGTTCGACAAACCCAGCAATAAATGTGCCAAACTAACCACAGGGCTTAGCACTGCAGGCAGGATTCGTATCCTCTGATTCGGTAGTGTTGTGCCAAGGAGTGAACAGCTGGCGATGTTTTTTGTCCTCTGAGCTATTTGGCTGTGTTCAGGTCTTACAACACATTGATTTTGGCAGACTCCACAGCAGCCTTGGGGCCATCAGGGCCACTGTCACCCAGCCATACGTGGAGGTTTGCCCACAACTCTTCACACCCAAGGGAGCAGCAAAACAGCAAAAGCAGAGGGTTTGCCAACTTGCAAAGTTGGGGCACTTCTGGGCAGGAAGGCAACGACAGAGACTGCACTCCTACACACCCGCCGGGAAGGAAGGAGCAAGGTTTAGTGCCCTGGACTCCTAGAAGGAAAACAAATCTCCCAGTCCCAGAGAGATAAAGATGAGGGAAATCAATCCAGGACATTTCTAATGAAGAGTAAATAAGCAAACATGGGCTAGCTGTCTACCCAGGTATATAGCTTCATCAAGAGACGCTGGTGACATACTGATAGTGGCTTGCATTTAATAACAGGATTTAACGTCCTCATAAAAGGAGCAGGCAGTCGTCTGTTGTCAGAACTGCAAGATAGAATTGTCTTGTATTATACTTTTACCAATTGCTTGTGAAATAAGGTCAGGCAGCTTCTATGTGAGATGCTGTCTCTTCCCGTTTCCCATCCGGAGCAGGACTCGCAGCTGAGACCTTGGCAGCTGCTGTGAACACGCAGGGAAGCAGCAGGGCTGCTTCTTCTACCCTCTGGCCGTGCCTGGCATCAGGCAACCGAGCTCCCTGTCTGGCTGCAGGCACCACTTGTGCGGAGGGACTCTTAGTGAGGGAGTGCCCCGAGGCAAATCCAGCGTGTTGCCCCCAGGGCAGGTTTGGCCTGTTATCACCGGGGCTGCTCTGGGCCCCCTGCTCTGCGGCAGTGTCCTGCCTGTGGGAGCAGAGCTTCGCCGGAGCCCAGGCTGGGAGTCCTCATGGTGCCGCTGCCACTGGACAACCTGGCTGAGGTCTCAGGCTGGTCTTGTTCCAGGTTTTATAGCTCTAGGCACCCAGCACAACTCAGAGCGGTGGTTGCTCAGTGGTGCAGACCGTCCAAGGTAGCACTGGACTCATCAACCTCCTTACAAACCTACCAGGATCCAGGAAGCTCCTCCAAAGGCCCAGCTTGCCTCGAAGCTTTGCATGTTCTGGATGTATAGACACCTCCTGGGAGCCCTGCGGAGGCGGCAGAGGAGGATGGGCTGTGTGGACAGCCAGCAGCACTCACCTCCTTCCTCAGTGTGAGCAATCCCAATTTAGTCATCCAGCAAGCTCCTGGGGCGGAGGGGAGGATGCTGCGCGCGGGCGCGAGCGTGCACTACAAGGCCATTCACAGGCTGTATCAAAGGAGTCTGATGATATCATGGTAACCACAGGGGTGAAATTTGATTAGCCGGGGTTGTGATCAATAATTAATGATAGTTATTTATTATTTGTTAAGTGCCAACTCTGTGTTCGCTTCCACATTCCCCAATGTCTATGTAGCCTTGTTTGGCATCCCTGAGTTGCATTTTTATACTGCTTGTAGGTCACAAAAGATTTCACAGAAAGAATATTTAAAAAAAAACGTAATCCTTTGTACAGAAAGAACAGAAACATCCCACTGCTGCAAATTTGCTGTAACAGAGGAGAAAAATTCTCTTCTTTTTGTTAGCAGTTTTATTTCAGGATGGCTCTCGGACAGCGCAGGATGGTATAATCTGCGGGTCACAAGTCATCGCAGAAGTAGTATGGGTTCATTTCTGTACTGCCGTTCCTCCAGTTAACATAAAGCAGGAGCTGTGCTGAGTGCATCAGAGCAAAGAGGGGTGAGAAATGTAATACAGCCAGATTTTAAAAGATTTAAATAATTTAGGTGGCTGGGTCATGGGCAGAACATGCCATTTGTGATACCTCTGAAGTCATGCTAATGCCTCAGGGTTGAAATTCATCCCAGGGCAGGAGGTCTGTAGCTTTCCTATAGCCGTTCCTGGCACATGTGGTCACTATTGCCACATAGTGCTTGCGTGCGGACCCTTCAGGAGCTGGACTCTTTATAATGGCAAGGGATTAAACAAGATGAAGAGAGAACAACATGATGGGACTGAGAAACTAGACACTCCAAGATGTGGGTGGTGTCGACAGCAAGAAGGACAAAAAAGAGGAAGGTTCAGGTACTGAAATTTAATATGATAATTTGAAACCAGCTTCCTCTGAACTGGTGGGAAAGGTTTACGGTGGGGAGGTACAGAGCATCAGTCTTTCTTCCCACCTCTGTCATTGCCAAGCAAGGTGCAGCTCCCTACGTCTTGTAGCGGTAACAACGTACCCCCTCCTCCCTCCACCACGCCGGTGTTATCACTAGCCTCCTCTGAAACGCCGCGTGAAAATAGTGCTCATTTTCTTAAGATGAAAAAGGAACACAGCTGGGATTTGGGAAAACAAGCAAGTGATTAGTGAGATCTTTATAACCCCTTTCCCGAGGTCCCTCGGTCACACTGGGGAATGGATCCATGGAGAGGACAGGAAAAAGTCAGGGCCAGAGTGTGGCCCCCAGACACGCAGAGCTGGGGGCCTGGGCTGTTCAAAGGAGCTGGCTTGTGTTTTATATGGATAAACTTAGCAGCCTTTTAATCATGTTTCTTGCCTTGTTGCTCCAACAGTTAGAGACCCTCTTCTTCTTTCCAACACAACTGTAACTCCAAACAAATTGCACCCTGGGTGAGTACAGGAAGGTTGCCCACCCCAACACATACAGCGCAGGAGCTCCATGCATGTTTTGCTGGACTTCGAAGCCAAAGCAGAGCAACGGCAAACTCCGTGCCAGGCAGGACGTGCCAAGCCCCTCTGCCCCAGACTGGTGGCCATGCTTCTCCTCCTCCTCCTCGTGGGAGGAGAGGCAAGGTGCTATAGCCACTCTGCAGAAGCAGGCAGCTTTGCTTGGCCATGGTGGGGCTGGTTCGAGGAAGTATCCTTCTCCACTGCAGTCAAGTATTATTAGCCCATTTTTCCTCAGTTTTTTTTTTTTTCCCCAGTATTTCTTTTCTGCTAATTTTCATAGTCTCGGAAATGCATTTTCTTCCCGCTGGGACCTGGGGGCAGTTTTATCGCCTTGTTGACACCAGGATTTCTATTGCTTGCCCTTCATTCCCTCTTGGGAGGAGTCGTGCCTTCAGAAATTTCCCAGATTCTGCAAAGCACCTCATTTTAGGGCACTTTCCCCCTCTCCGGAGCCTGTCAGCACTTGCTGGAATGGATGGCGTGCTGTTCTTTGGGCTAAAAGCTGCCACTGAAGGCTGTTCTCCCCAGTGTGCTTTCCAAGCTTGCTGCCGCCGGTCCCTTGCCGGGAACGCGTGTGTGCTCGATGGCTGTCTCATAAATCCCACCCTTTCCTAATGCCTGCTCTAATTCTTCCGCTGCTTTAGCTCCCATCCTTTCACTCCTGGCCTCACTGTTTTGGCTTAAACTGGCGAGCGTGTGATTATGGGCGGTGCGTGATGCGTTGTAAACTCGCAGATTCAGAACAAATGTGTATTAGGTGTCAGTGTTATTTGTAGCTGCCTGACTGTAACAAATCAAATTTTAAAGCAAACTCTGGATACTATGCAGCCCTATTGTTATCTAGCTGGCCCTAGCGACTGGGACAAATCACTTAAGCTTTGTGCTTGTGGTATATATTTTTTTTGCCAGAAACCTTTGTTAATATCCTATCCCAGCCTTATGTCGTACAGAGGGGCAGAGTTAATCTTCTCTCTCTCTCTCTAGGGAGAATTTGGTGTGTACAGAGCATTATTTTGTGCAGAAACGCTCTCTGCTTAATCCCTAATTTGATGCAATAGGAAAGGGAATGAAGGGTTAACTAGCCCTCCCTGGAAAGATCAGTCTAGAATTTTTAAGGTTTCTTTAGTCCTGTAACATTTATTAAAGGCTTTTTTGTTTTATTGTGGTAAAGCTCCATCAAAGAAATCCCTCCTGGAGAATTCTTTCAATTTGATCTCCAGCACAGAAATAAACTAGCTTATCTGAGATCTTTTAATATCATATTCAGGGCTTTTAATAAATGTGAATTTCATCAGTGCCTTTTTTTTCCCCCTTTTTTTAACTGGCGAAATAATTTAATATTAACACATCACACCTTATCACCCAATAACACTTAGTCTCTGTAATCTTATGACAGGCTAATTTCTGTAGCAACATCCCCTGTGTCAAATCTGCTCCGTTCCATTACTACCCTGGTTGCTCATAGAGTCTGGATTGGTAATGAATATTCTGGCTTCTAAGCTTTTATCTAAGGATTATGAAATGAATTTTGAGTTTAGCTTGGGGGAGTTCCAGCTTCGTTTTGCCTAGCGGAGTTTGTTAATATCGTTGGAACAAATGGTACTTTTTCATGCTAAAAATGTAAGACGGAGACCCAAAAATATGTATATAGTAATCACCCAACCCCCCCAGGATGGGCTAGGTAATAGGTGTAGGATTTGAGAAAAAGGGCTAATTGAAAAGAGAGATGGGGGGCTAAGGAGAAATAGATGCCGTGCTTCCTCCTTCCTGGGGCCTGGGAACGAGCAGAGCATGCTGCATCTTACGGTTTAGGTAGGGAAAAAGCCAACCGCACCATTGCTAACTTGCTCTCTGAGTGCTGTAGTAAAGGGAAAGAGTTGAACCCCCGTTTCACGCGGCCTCGCTCATACTACGGTCATGCTGCAACACTGCACAGGCTGGATGGGGCCGTGGCTGGTGGCAGAGAGGAGGCTGCAGCCTTCCTCTCCTGCCCGTCAGTCCGGCCGTTGCTGGAGGCCTTGGGAGCCGTGCCTGGTCCCTGCTGCAGGTCCGGCCAGTGCCTTTCCCTCCCTGCCTTTCTTCACTGTGACGCTAACAGCTTTCACTTAATTTAATATGTGCAGCTCAGAAGGCTGAAGATGAGGTGAGCTCATTTGGCATAATTATCAGATGTGTCAAGAATGTGAAAGTCAAGGCAATATAACTGTCCTAGAGCCGTCAGACCTTCGACAGCCTGTCGGCTGTTGATGCTGCAAGGAGAGGAAATGCACCTGCTACTTCAAGCAGAAAATAGACTGTTAAAAAAAACTGGTGAAGGCTAAACTGCTATCATGTTTTTATGTTTAGCATATGCTTCCCGTTGCTTCTCTGCTGTCCCTTCCCCGCTCTCCTCGCTTGGCTGGCACGAGACCCTCGGAGCAGCGCAGGCTCCTCCAGGGAGGGCAGTGTCCGCTGAGAAGGTCACACCGGCAGCAGCGGGTGGTAAGTCAGAAAGGAAATTCTCCCCCACGTGTCTGGTTAGACCCAGCTAAGACTACACATCTGCAGCTGATGTATGGGTGCTCCTTCAATTATGCAAAGCTCTGCTCTTTGTGGATGGGGGAGAGAAGATAAAGCCTTTTGCACGCTCAGGAGGAGGTGTAAAGATACCTCCTTGGCCTCTCATCACCCCATGAGCTGGCTATGCTCGGACATGACCCAGTGGGATGGGGGGTGGCCCAGCCCTCTGCTCACTCAGTGTCCTGTCAGTGGGTGTGGGCATGGGCTTGCAAGACGGAAAGTCGGCTTGAGGTTGGGCCTGCGGCTGAGCTCTGTGTCCAGCTTGGTCACTTGATGCTTGGGAAGCTGCTGTCCGCCCCTGACCTGTGCAGAGAGGGTGGTGGTTGCCTACCAGGAGAAGATGTGAGCACAGGTGGGAATGCACTGTGGTATATTATGTTTGATAAGCAGGGGATGCCTTTCTGCCCTCAGGAAGCACTGCAGTGTGTTGCCAAGCTGTGCTGCATTTCGACAACCCTTATCTGTTCCTCACCTGGCCACACGCCCACCTGGAGACCACGAGCACAGCTGATAAGTAGGAGAGCAGGTCACCTGTGAAGGCTGAGGGTCTTCAGGGGAGCTGTTGTTTGAGAAGGTCCTGGAGTGAAAGAAACAATCCCTTGCTCCAGTGTGAGTAGGATTTATTGGTTTCCCTGTGCTGTTTGCAGATGGAGAAGCATTGGAAAGTGAAAGGTCTTGCACTTGCCTACAATTTCCTTGTTTGATCTCTTGCTCACCTATGCGGACTTTAGTTTCCTGCAGAGAGGTGTTTTGCTATTTCATATCTGTGGCTACAGGGCTTTGATTGCTGTGAGTCTTTTCTAAGCCTTCTGAGCATAGAATAATAATGACTACTAAGCAAAAGGAGAAGCTGGGAGGTGCTTGGACTTGAGAGCCTGCAATGCAGTGCCTTACTCTGTTCCAGGGGCTGGCTGGAGGTGGCCCATGCTCTGAGTGGAGTCTTCTTGCTCCTCATGAAGAGGAGATGTTTTGTCCCTGTGCACTGTGCTCTCAGGTCAGAGACTGGGGCACTCGCAGGTGCTCCTGTCTCCCTCTGCCCTTGAGGAGAGCTGGCAGCTGAGAACCAGTCTCTTCTGTGGGAACTTTGATGGTTACTTTTGCAGAGCAACACTGGGTAAAAAACACGGTTGTCGTGAGTGGAGGTGAGTGCCTGTATTTTTACCTGATTTCTGCCTGTGGCACTCCACCGTTCCTTACTTTATCTTTTGAGAATCTTATTATTCATCACAAGGGGGAAGGACTGCACCATAATAGCAACAACCCACTGTGAAATAAAGGCACAATGGTAACAGAGCAGCTAGGATGAGTTTTAGGGCACAGAGGGAAGCTATGCCACCCCTTGCCTAGCATCTCCCTGTGTTGCCTAGAATAAGCAGCGCCAACAGCGATGGTGGGAGGTTGGCAAAGTCCAAGTCTCCTGCCCTCTCAGTAAATCTCCCACCCCTGCTTTTCTGATAAATGTTTTGGAGCAGCTAGACAAATTCTTAGCCCAGGCCATGCGGGGTGGAAAAGATATCTCTGGAGGGCTGAATGGTGCAGTTTCAAAGCTTTGGAGCAGACTTGTCCAAGCTGGCAGAAACATTCTTGCCATTTTTTTTTTTTCCATGAAAGCGATGAGTGCTTCCCAGTGATGCATCCCGAGCCAAGTGCTCCTGGATGTGGACACCCACAAGCATGAGAGCTGGCACGCGAGCGGGGGGGCAGCTGTTGGGTTTCCCTTTGCCCGCATGCCTGCACAAGCCCTTGAAGCATCTCATGTGATCCTGGGAGCACAAAGAGCTTTTCCAGGGAGAGATGAGCTCTCAATCAGAGATGTTGCCAGTAAGGAAATAAATAGATGACGCTGAGATGCCTGTATCAGAAAGCAGTGGGTTTCAGGAGGATATTGGAGGGTAGACAAAGGTTAGACAGTTGCAAGACTTGCTCCACGTCCCTCATGTTACTTGGCAACGCGAGGGCTCTGTGCCTGCTCCAGTTTGTCCTGGAGAAACAGGAGTGCACTAACAGGAGTGCTCTCTCCGGTTCAGCCATGCTACAGACTGCCAGAATTAACCTGCTGCTTGTGTCTTTCTTCCCCAGCGAATGCCTAATAATAAATTCAACAAAAAATAATTACCTTGCCGTAAATTGGGTATTAGCATATGAATTAGAGTTTAACATATGAAAGGGCTTTTGATGCCATATAAAATTAATATTGAAAATGACCGTAACAGAATAACAAATTGCACTTTAAAAGTCAGCCTTATCTAGCCCAGACTGACAGCTCGATGGCTGTACTGAAGTGCCCATGTTGGGAATGGGAAGGAGAGCCTGGCAGGAGGGGAGGGACTGCCTCTCTCCTTATCTGGAGGAGGTTGACTGCCACTCTTTAGGAGGACTAGTCCAAAGTGGGTGATTTCACTGATCCTTGGGCCCAGCACTCCTCCTGCTGTAACCTCTGTCTTGAGCAAATGCCTTGCAGCAAATGCCAGGTACCGAACTTGGATGTGCTCCAGTGGACCTGGTGTGTGGCCTCCCAGCAGCGACTGTCCCCACAGCACGGCCAGCAGCAGTGACAGTGCACTCAGACCTGCGTCACTGCAGTTGCAGCTTGGCATGTTGCTCAGACCCCCCTGGCAAAAGGCAAAGTACCTGGAGGCAGAGGGGTCTCAAACTGCAGCAGCCACTTGCTTTGGTGCACGTGGGTCAGAGGCACAAGTTCCTCCTGGGGCTGTGTGGGAGGAATTAATCTCATCTGCTCAGATCTGACCCAGGCTAAGAGCACCAACACGGACAATAACTGCAGATAGCCGATGTCTCATAACTCCTTGAATCAATGCCATGTTATTTTGTACCTAAACCCCCAAAACGGATCCTTCCTTTTGTCTACAGCTCCCCGGACACCAATAGGACAGTAGCATCTTCCAGTCACTGCTATGCTGGACAAGAGATGGGAAGCTCTGCTGAGACCTTGATTAACAGCCTTTGTTTTGAGCTCTCCCCCTTTCTTCCAAGGCAGGGAAAGAATTACCCAGGGAAATTATATGTGCTCTTCACTGGTGATTCATGTCTTCTCTGGCTCTCTCACCTGCCCCCTGAGTTCCCGGGGTCTTTACTGGGTTTGTGTTTCTGTGGCTGGCTGTCTTGTGAGCGGAGAGCACCAAGTGGACCTGAACGGTAGCCCCTCATTGCTTGCTGTGATGAGTAGAAAGTCTCACTTGAACCAGATTTGAGTTTTGGTGCCTGGGAACAGATGCCCAGAAAGTGACAGATGAGGACGGTTAGCTCAGTGGCACTGATCATGGCTCTAAGTAGCTCATTATTTCATTTTCACCTACTGATCATTCCAGTCCCTTTCACTTCCAGCGCAGAAGGAAAAAGCCACCTTCAAGCACTGTTCAGGGCTGCATCACCAGCCAGGGTTTTTTTGGCAGCCTTCGCACCTCTTTCTGGCTCTTGCCACCTCCCTTGCTCTGCCTGGGCTGCTCTGCAACGTGGCTTTCCCTGAGCACCTCTCCGGGGCTGTGCCTTCTCATATGCGATGGCACAAGTGTGTGGTGTAGCACGCAGGACCTCTACCAGATTGTGAGGACTGCGGGGACCGGCTCTATAATCTGGAGCTTTCCTTGTGGAGCAATCACACTGACCCCAGCGACCGCTTGAACCACCTGCTCTGGGCAGCATCTGGCCTCCAGAGTATGTGTGCGGTTTGCTCCCCTGTTAAGAAAACAAATAATCATTTAAAACAAACAAAAAAAAGCCTAGGTAGGCTAGGGTCAGAGCCTGCCTGCCTGCCTGCATTGCTGATGCATCCAGGACAGACAGGATGTTGAGGCATGTTGTGAGCCCAAATGTAGCTCTTAAGAAGCCACCACGTGGGCTCCCAGGCCCTGTTCGTGGAAAGAGATATTCCTGGGTGAGCGCAAAGGCGCTAAAGCTGAAAGCAAGGCAATTCTTGCATTTAATCCCTCCCGATTAGTATTTTGACGCTCGCCTCTCATTTATTTGGGCAAGCAGTTGCTTAGTTTTGGTCCATAGCTTTTGTCCAGGGCAAGTGGTTTTTTTACTGATGATTAACTTGGTGCGTTGTTGAGCTGAGTTTTAAGTATCCTGAACAAGCTGGCTTTTGGCTGCATTGCTGATGCATCCAGGACAGACAGGATTTAAGACAGCTGTTGAGGCATGTTGTGATATTGTTAAACCATTCTGTAGAAATAAATTATTATTTGCAGGCAAAAAGTTTTCTAGGATGCTGTTAAGCTGGTAAAGACAGGCCATTTACTTTCTGAGGGAGGAAAAAAGAAAACCAAGCTCTTATTAGAATATGAAAGGTAGAAACACATGATTACATGTGGTTTAGGTATGAGCAGTTTAATGAGTTGGCACTGATGTCTTGAGCTGCCACATGGGCTCTGTGCACATTCTTAGGTCGACCCAACTGGGAAATAAAATGTGTTACTTTAGTTACCTTCTCTGAAGTTTAAGGCAGAATCACAGAATGGTTGAGGTTGGAAGGGACCTCTGGAGATCATCTAGTCCAACCTCCCTGCTCAAGCAGGGTCACCTAGAGCATATTGCCCAGGATCACATCCAGATGACTTTTGAATATCTCCAGGGAAGGAGACTCCACTACCTCTCTGGGCAACCTGTTCCAATGCTCTGTCACCCTCACAGTGAAGAAGTTTTTTCTCAGGTTCAGACGGAACTTCCTGTGGTTCAGTTTCTGCCCATTGCCTCTTGTCCTGTTGCTGGGCACCACGTGTGATTATGGGCACATGCTTTACCTTGCATTAGGAGCAAGGTAAGAGTGCTCAGCTGATGAATGGCAATCCGTTAAAATGCAATAACCCCTTTGCATGTCATCATATGTCCAACAGACACAAAGTGCTAGAAAATGTGAATTGAAAGCTTAAAGATTTTTCCAGCTTTGCAGCTGGGAAGCTGCAGAAACCTGATCTGTACACAGTACAGCTTTGCAATGAGCATTGTGTTGTGACAAGCAACAGTGTCCGTAAGCCACTGTCACATTTCCTACTGGTGTTTCTGTTTTTGTGACAAGAACAGCATCTGTATGATGGGGAGGGGCATGGCTTTTCCAGTTTGTGTTGGAGAGCGAGAGGATGCCTAGCCAGCAGTATTCTGCCACAATATAGAGGTGGCAATCTGAGATATCAGTATTTTTCTGCATCTCAGGTGGAGAAAATAGTGCTGGTCTTTGTGCCCTGCATGCAGAGGTGGTGGCCTGTGAGGTTGGATGTTGCTCTGGCTCTTTTACCCCAGCTTTTGCGTTGACTGTGCAGTGCCTGTGATTGCATGCCCAGCAGCAGTAGTGGGGTGGAGAGGTAACTGGGAGGCGGATGTGTGCATATAGAGACTGTTCCTCCTGGAGGAGGTGCCAATGAGCAAAAGTGGTGATGGGATCCTTCCTTTGCCAGCTGTGGCTGGTGAGCCTGTTGGGAGCAGCTGCAGTGAAGGGCTGTGGTCAAGCAGGTGGGTGGTGTGAACAGGGGTGGCAGGCAGCCAAGGGGAAGGGGAGGGGGCGGTATGAAGTGGGACCCTGTGCTGAAAGTCAGGGGAGATGTGCCTGTAGTTCTCTCCCTGGGGATGGAGGTGCTCAGGAGTGCAAAATGGAGGGGTTAAGGCCTGGTAAAGTCCAGGTGGGAGAGAGCCTGGGAAGAGTGCTGGGCTTTGGGGGTGCTTAGCCCTGAGATAGTCAGAAACTGGTGTGGAGGAGCTACGGCGCTTGAGTGAGATGTTTGAACTTCCATGTCTGTGCTTAAATACTGCCTACGTTCTGTGGGTAGCGCAGGTAAAGAGAGTTGCCGCTAATCAAGCAAGAGACACAAAGCTAGGGAGGGTCAGAGATATTTTGGAGACTAGAATTAGGACTGAAGATGGTGGTGGAGATAACTGTGTCTGGGCATTCATGCCTAGAGGACGTTCTTGGCTGACCACTGCTCTTTCCAATGACCAGCCAGTGTGTGAGCGGATGGCTGTGCTCCAGCTACTCATGAGTGAAAACTCCTCCAGGAGAGCACCCTGCAGGTGCGGTGTGCAGGTGGGGTGGGTGGTGGAGATGGGAGCACAGAGCCCCAAAATCCAGCCTGTTGCTTATGGCACTTGGTTTTGCTGCTGTAATTCAGCTGTGCATCAACCAGCTCTGCATGTAGTTTTGTCTGTTCCAAATCTCACAATTTATTTACTGCCTCCAGGGCAATCCCAGCCTCTTTTAATCCTGTCAGTGCTCTCCACCATGTTTTCATCTCCCTTACGGCGTTTGCTAGCAGGGCTGCACCACTGCATGAGCTTGAGGGGCCGGGCAGAAGTCAGTCTCCCTCTGCTGCTTACCCCAGTGCTTTGCAGAGCCTCCTGAGATGTCCTGTTCTCCTGCTTGAGACCTTGTCAGGCCTCCATGCTGGGCTGCTGGACGCAGCCACGAGTTCAAGTCACAAGAAGTTCATGGTTCCATGGCTGTACCTTTTCTTTCTTCTTGATTTCTTTGTTTTGTTTTGTTCTGGTTTGTGGGTGTGGGCTATTTTTTTAATGTGTGTGTTTGTGAGCTGAAAACCCTTAGGTTGTGTGTATACCTAAGACAATTATACATTCCCAGCTGCTGTCTCTAAGTGTGCTTGCCATGAGTGCCAATTAAAATAAATGCAGATTATTGGGAACTGAAAGGACAAACAAATTGCTTTTTGTCTAAATATCAAGGCTGGATGCTGGGACCATTAAGGTGTTCTGCATTAGCATCTGCATTTATGACCTGTATCAGCTCCTTTTAGCAAGAGAATGCCCTCAATCTTGTTGCTGGAGCAGGCAGGGAGCTGCGGCACAGAGGGGCTTTTGATGGGTTGGCTTCTGCCCCGATGGGAGCGACAGGAGGGAGCATTTTGTTGCCCTGGCTAGAAGGCTTTCTTTGGACTGAGGACCGGAGAGGGCTGTGCACTCTGATGGCTGAGCAAACAAGCACTAATCCAAAGAGCTTGCTCTAAATTCATGGCCATACAGAGCAAGCCAAATAGAGACAATCACGCTTTGCCCCGAGGGTTAACTACCTGCTGCTGAAATACTAATTGCAGTGAACTGTGTCCATCAATTATAGCAAAGGGGGTTTGCTTCCTGCACTGAGGCTGGGCGAGGAAGAAGCCTGGATCCTCCGGATGAGGCATGGCACAAATGAGCTTTCAGCTAATCAGCTGGGAGACTGAGGGCTTTAGGAAACCAATAATGAGTGAGATGTGAGCATCCCTGATCAGCTTGTAACTAGCACAGCCTTGGCTCATGCTAAGTGCCTGCTTGCTTTGAGTGCTCGAGATCTGGGTCCTACATGCAGGTTCCGCGTCTTGGCTGGGACTAATTGGCCCCCTTGCTGCCAGTGTGATCCAATGAGTGTCTGGGAGAAATTTACTGCTTGCCCCCTCATCTATGCAGCTGTGCATGGCGTGTTGCTTGTACCCTGGTGGAGGGGATGGTGGTGGTGAGGAATCGATGTGGTGCCGGAGGGCTGCTTCCCCCACTGTCTGCCTCCTGCTGGTCGTGGCAGCAAGCCCTCGGCCCTTGCGTGGGCACCCGGCTCGAGCTGGGATCACCTGAAAGATGAGCTGGGCTCCATCGGGCTGGTCCTCAATGCAGAGAGATGGAGCCTCCCACGTACCAAACCTGCCTGCCAGCTGTTTTGGGGTGGCCAACACGAACTGTCATCACAAAGAAGCTGAAAAACATCTTACTCATCTGTGGTTAACCAGATCCTTCAACCTGGCCTTATCTGCTCATCTCGATGTCAGCATAGCTGCATCAACTGAAAATGCCGTACAGCCTGTTCTTAAACTGCACTATTAACCCTGGGCTTCGTGACTGATTTTCCTGGAGACAGAGCCATGCTGGTGAGCCGGCAGCTGCTTTGCTTGGGTCTTGCACAAACGTGGACTTCACTGCGGCCCTGCTGTGTGCTGGGGGTCCCTCGTGGCAGTGGCCTCCCGACACAATGGCTGGCGGTGCCAGGAGCATCCTGTTTGCCGTCAGGAAGAATGGAGTCATGTGGGGCTGTTACAGGCCTGTTTCCTTGGGATTTTCTCTAAGCAGAGCTGCTGTGGGCCACGCTGTCCGGGGCAACCAGGCAGTCTGTTCTTGTGGAAATTGCCGCTGGTTGGGTCCCTCGGTGCCTCTTGGAGGGTCTGGGCCTGGGTTTCTGATGAGACCATATGGATCATCCAGCAGGAAGGGTTCAAACTTGCCTTCCTTCAGGCAACTATTTTAATTACAATATTATAATACTACTAATAAAAAGCAGGATTTAACATGGCCAGCTTTGGGAATCTATTGTTCTGCCTATTTACCTCCCTTTTTGTTCTGAGAAATGATTAATTGTCTCCTTGGACAAGGTTGTCCTCTAAATTATACTAAATTAGTGGTAATTTATGTAATATTTCTCGCTCTGTGTAGTAGTGATTCACTGTTTACACACCCTCTTGCTGGCGGCTCCTTTTGGGAGCTTCAGCCCTGCCACGGAGGGGTCCTGGAGGGATGAGGGAAACGCCAGCGCCGCTGCGAGGGCTCGGGGCCGCCCCGCCATCCCCCAGCACATTCGGCTCTGTGGCGAGCGTGGAGGCAGCAGGACGGTGGTGGCGTGAAGAAGCTCGCCCCCCGTTTGCAAATGGCCTCGAGTAGGGGTCGGGAAGCTGCTGGTCCCCGAGGCTGCCATGCTGCTCTTTGCTTCTGTCCGTCACCTCTCTTCTTCCAACATACACAACCTACAGCTGGGGCCGCTGGGGAGATGAAACGGCGGCACAGTTAGAAAGATCTGACCCCACTGGCAGAACTTTATCCAAGACACTGCTTTTTCTCCATAGGAATGACCTGAAGACACCTCTTTCTTTTGGATGGGTACAGTAATATCTTTTTTTATTCATTTAATGAGATCCATTTTATGCTACTAAGAGTCTGTTAGTGGCTGTCCTAGGCAGAACTAGGAGCTGATGTGAGTAACATCACTGGGAGGGGAGTTCTCCTGATCACATCTCCAGGTTATATGAGAGGAGGCAGGAGCAGGTATCTCTTATAACAAGTTACCACCTTTTCCCTACATGCCCGTCCTATTTTCCGAAGCTCATAAGTTACTCAGAAGTAAGCTACTAAAGCACCGCAGTGAAGCGCTGCATCTCTGAGATACCTCTTGCCACTTGATTTAAATGCTGGCAGGTTGAATTTTTGCAGACTTCTCAGCTGAGCTCTTGGCTAATTTATTTTACAGAAATGCTGGGTGAAAGCAACCTCGAGAAATCTCTAATCAATCCAACCTCCTGCTTGAAGGGGGGCTACCACCAATCCCACATCAGGCCAGCTGCGGTCCTGCCTAGCCACATCCCAGAGACCTCCAAGGATCATTTCACTAGCTGTGGTGACCAGCTCCAGGGCTTCACCTTGCTGCAAGGGGAAACTTTTTCCTGATGTTCAGCCTGATGTTTTATTTTTCACTTGCACACTCACACACCTCACCTCCAGCTTGAACAAGCCGCTCTCTCCTCAAATTGGCTGTTTGATACCGAGGAAAGGCTCCTCGCGAGAATGTAGGCTCAGGAGAAGTGGCCCCCTGTGTTGCACATCCACATAGGAGACAGGAGGATGGAAAATAACCCATGCAAAACAAAATTTTGCGTCCATGCAAAATAGCTCCCCTACAGCCTCGGACAGGAGTTCAGACAGCCTTGTGCCAGTGGGTAAGGGAGACGTCTTACCCTCTTACCGCACCTGACAGATTTCTCTTGCCTTGAAAGGACAGGCAGAGCCTTGAAATAGTATGTACCTTCAGCAGTGACACATGCTTTTCCCTACTTACCTTTTTTTCCCCCTCCAGCTCTCAGCTGTAGTTTCAGATTATTATTGTGAATTTATCCCAGTTGTATGTCTTCCTTCTGAAAAGAAAGGAAATCTTTTTTTCCCTCCCTTTTTTTCAGGCTTTTTTTTTTTCAAACATAAGTTTTAGTTCTATGCTTTTAATTACAAGATAGTTGAAATTTTGAACGTCCTTGTTGAGTCTGTTCACTTTGGGGATTAATATGTTTTTGATATTGTAATGTCAGCATTTTTTCCTCCTAGGTTTTTGCTTGCTGGTAAGTACTGAAGCTGGGTATCCTGATGTGGAAGAATTCAGAATATATATATATATATATATATATATATATATTTGTTGATTAGCTGCAGGGGCACATCTCTAAGCAAAAATCTTTCTGCCTGGGAAGCACAGAATGATGCAGGTGACTTGGAGAAAATACAGGGGTAACAACCACATTTTCCCATAGATATCTCTGATGAAAACCTGTCACTTTGCCAAACTCTTGACAAATCTCAGCTGCACCCTTCACCTCCTGTCCCAGGAATGGGCCGGGCAGTGAAGTCTCTGCCCTGCACCTGGAGCAGCTGAGAGGCTGTTCGGCAATCTTCCCCTTTTATGGCCTAAATCCCCTTGTCTGCCAAAAGAACAGAAGTACTGGCGTTATTTAAGTGCAAAGCTGTCACAATACCTTGATCTCAAAGCTCGTACACAAAGCATCATCGACTCATAATATCCAATGCAAACCTTAATGGTGTGAATGGTGAGTGTTGGCTGTGTTGCAGACAGCCTCCTTCACAAAGAGCAGTAATGCGTTTTGGTATGTGTCTTTTATATAAACACCTACATAATGTCCTTTAGGTTTTAAGTGATGTTTAATACAGAATGGAAAGGATATTGCCTTTTTTTGTTGTCTGGCCAAACGTTTCCCATGGAGGATATGGGATGTGCCCTTTCCTTTGCCACTCTGCCATTAAGGGCTTTGTTTTTAATTAGATTCAGTTCATTTAAGTGAACATGTTAGGTATTTTTGACCAAATGCAGATGCTAGATCAAAGCAGTGCTGTTGTAAAAGAATCCTTCTTCTCTGGAAATTCTCAGTCACCTGTAATTATGTTACGTGCTTGTGAATACGCTATAGCAGCTCACGTCCAAGGGACATAACGAAGCATACGAACGGTCTGACTTTGTCCTCGCGGGAATTTCCCAGTAACCTTTATCTTCATCTGGTGGCTGAGTTTCTCTCACCTCCTTAGGGATGGCAGAGGGTTTGGTTGTGTTTTGGGATTCTCGCGGGGGTGGAAAGGGACGTGCCGGGGCAGGAGCAATAGGTGCTGGTCAGCCATGACGGAGTGTGCTGTCCTGGGTTTGCTGACCACATCAAACATGCAAGTACGGTTGGGAGGCAAAGGGTTAGAACTAGCGGGAGTTTAGGGCAATTTGGAAACTTTGGGGTTTTCCTATTGCTCTCTCCCGCCTCCTTTTCCTGCTCCAGCTCTCGGGCAGGTTATTAGGTGAGGTGCACACCTCCACTGCCATGTCCTGGAGCCACTAGGTAACAGCACTGCCTTTTTCCTAAACACACCCGTGCCTTGTCCTTGGTATTGAATATAAACACACTCCCTACTCTCTACTACTCCAACTATTACCTCTTTTTGTACCAGCCCAGGAAACGGGCTGGCAGCGATGCCTTCACCAGGAGGCTCTGAGCGACCGGGCAGCGGGGCTCTAGCTCTGCAGCAAGCTCTGCTCTGATCAAAAGGCGCCGCAGAAGCGGCGAGCCTCCGCACCGCGGCCCTGGGACCAGCAGCTGTCCCCTGGAGGTGTGCGCCAGCCTAGGCCCCGGGATGGAGCTGTGCTCTGCTTTGTCTTTGTTTTTTCTTTTCTTTTTTTCCTCCTTGTCGTTGGAGGCGTTTCTGCAGTTTGGGAGTGTCACGGACCCTCTGGCTCTGTCACTTCAAAGCCGGTCGCCCTGAACGGTGTTTCTCCCTGCGCCCCTCCGCGCCAGGCTTTCCTGCTCCCTCGCCTCCCCGCTGTAATTCTTCATGGACAAAGGCCGGCTTTAGCAGAAGCCTCCTTTGATCAAAGGGAGCCTTATCCGGTTCCCGAGACAAGCGCGGCCCAGGGAGACGGCAGAAATTAGGGCAGCTCCGCGGCGCGGGGACGCGGCGGCTGAACACCTCCTGCGTTATCTGTGCAGCGGTCGGGGAGAGCGCGGGAACCGTCCCTGGGGCTCCCCGGAGGCCTGGCAGCCCCTGCCAGCACCTTCTTTAAGGGGAGCCTGTGAGGGGGACCTCGGTGGCCTTTTTAATGCTTTTGGGATTAGGCCAAGCAGGCAACTGTGACGAGCGCTCTGGGCAAAGGGAGACTTGTCTGAAACCAGGGGCTGTGTGTTGCTGTGCGTCTCCCTCGCACTGATTTCTGTGACCTCCCTCGCTGCTGCTCGCGTGCTAAGGTTGCGTCTCGGTGCTGATGTGGCCAAACGAGCGGGAAGTTGCAGGTACCGGGAGCTGTTTCCTACCACTTCCCTCTGTTTGCTGTTCCAGGCTTGGTTATCTCAGGATGGTTTTTAATTTGGCAGGCTAACACGATTACTTTCCAATAATCCTCAGTACATAATTTAGCACAGAGGTCTGCCTCTTGCCACTCATGCCGGTGGGGTTTCAATTGGTTTACCCAATGTGTTATAACAGCTATGTGATGGCTCAGATTTCACTAGGGATAGGATAAAAATGAACCGTTACTGAGGCAGGACTCATCTTTCACCTTTGTGGTAACTGTGTGCTTTTTTTGGATGTCTGGTAGCCCAGGTATATGGAAGAGCAGCTGGAGGTGGCATGCAGGCACAGAGCACGCTGTGCCTTGCCGGGGACCCTACGCGGGTGCTGTTGTGACCTGCCTGCTGCCAGCCGTGGCAGGAAAGGCTGCAAACTTTCCTTTTGATCATACCCCCAACACCTTTTAGTCGCCATCACCAAGCAGGAGACGAGAGCAGATGATCTAACGGCCACCCCCGTGCTGCGGCCAAGCTCACGCAGAAGGCGAGGGGTGCCCCAGCCCTGGCCAGCAGCTGCGGCCCCCGCGGGCTCCGGCGCTGTGGTTGGGTACCCCAGGGAGGACGGGCTGGTGTCTCCCTGGGCTTGGATGTTTCCCAGCCTGGAATGGCTCCCTCCCCTCCTGGCCCCCCCCGCCCTTGTGATTCTTGCACGCTGCCCTGGAAAACAGGTCCACGGGATGGGGTGACCCCTCACAGCCCGTGGGACAGGATGGGCACCGCAGCCCCAAAGCCAGCTGACTGTTTTGAACAGTGTATTAACAGCAAATGCTAAAGAGGAGAGCAGAGCTGTTATTGAGCAATTTATATGTAAATGCATGAAGTACCAAATAAAGTAAGTCTAGTGGCGTTCATGAGGAAAAGGAAAAAAAAACATTGAGTTTTCTTGTATGTGGCCGTTTCCCTTTTTCTTTCTTTTCTTTTAAGTCTTGGAGGACAAAACACTTTCACACCACCTGTTTGGCCTCTCTACTCTCCAGCTGGGTCCAGCTGCTGTATCCAAGCATGCATTAGGCCTCTGTTTCTCCCCATCCCACCTAAGGTGGGGAGGGAGGTTGCAAGGCAGAGTCCTCCAGGCTTCCTCTGCAGGCTCTGGAGAGTGGCATCCTCCCAGGCGACCTGGCCCTTCCTGCTCTGCTGACTGTCACAGAAACCAAGGCATCATCTTCCCTGCAAGACAATCCAGGCCTTTGTTGTCCCCACACCAAAGTGAGAGCCTAGGGGTTTCCCGGCAGGGAGCTCCATGTCAGACACCTTGCTTTCAGTAGGAAAGAAGGGCCAAAAACCTCAGACCGAAGGGATTTCTGGCCAGAGTATGTTTACCTGTAGCTAAAAACTGAAAAGTCTCTGCTGTAAGGTTTTAGCTCTCAGCTGAGAACTGTTTCTGCCAGCAGCAACAGAAACAAGGTAAAATATATGCATAAATTCTTAATCAAACTGTTATCTTATAGTAACAGCCCCGAGTAGTAGAGCTGGTAGCGCTGCTGCTGGAGCAAGCGTGCTCGTGGTTTTGCACACGTGAACAAGGAGCTGATGCTTCTCCTGGCACCGTGTTACCTCTTGTCAAGCCTGGCTTGGCCCGTGCACAGATGAGTTCATGAGGTCTCGGACTTCATCCAGGGAGTCCCTTGTTTGCATTGCAAGCCTGGCAGTAGTTTGACCTGAAAGGCAGCAAGCGCTCAGGAGAAACTATGATCTAAGAAGAGGGTGTTTTTGCAGCTGTGTTAATGCACCTCACGGGCCATGCGCAACACTTTTCTGTCCCAGCGCGGTGGTTGTGTTAGGATGCCTTTCACAAGTTGGCTGCTTGTGTATTAGTGGGGAAACAAGAACGCAACGCTGTGCTCAGCATTTTAGGTAACATTCTGCAAATGACTGTAAGTTCAATGAGCCCTGCCCCACTGAAATAATGATGAGATTGGTTGCTTTATCAGGTGTTAGTTCAAACACATCATATTTCTATCGTACTTCTTGACACAGAGCATCTGGAGATTTCCAAGAGAGACCTTCAACAGCTGTGCAAGGGCATGCTGTTGAAATGGAAGAAGAGGAATAGTGGAAAATTACTGACATTGTAACAGCATTATCAAATATGTAGGAACCCATGTCCTAGAAGAGATGTGCTTGTTATCTCTCCAACATGATAGCTCACTCTACGATGCTTGCGCCCATGGACATGCATTGCAGACCCAAAGCAGGTACAGCTACCAAATGTGTATCCTTGGCCTTATCCCCTCCTGTCCTCTAAACAGCCAATTTATGATTCTTTCCCTTGAGTGCTTGTATCAGGGGGGACTGAGCAAGAATTAATCCTCTGCCTCACTCAGGAGCAAAGAAATATTAGCCTTGTCTTGTCCGTGTTAAGGAGGAGCTGAGTTTCTGTTGCCAGCTCACGTGGAGGGTGGGTTTGCAGAAGTCTTCCTATAGCAGCAATGAGCCAGTACATCTGGCCACACTGGCGTTTTGGGTGATGCAGCTACAAGAGTGGCCTTGGTGAAGCTTTCAGCTGTACCTGCTGACACGGTGGTGGCACAGTGGCATCTGGCAACGCCGACCCAGCGAACAGAAGTGCTGTTGCTCTAGGGCACTGATTTTGAGACTGTGCTCTGGTGGAGGCTGAACGTGTTGTGAACTGAAGCTAAGCAGTACTACTCTCAGGAGCTAAAATTGGTTGTAAATGAGACTGCGAATGCCAGGAAAAGTACCGAGGGGGCAAGTTAAAAAAGGTTGAAAGTCGCTGTCCAGGTGTGCACACTCATGCTCCATGTGCCAAGGTCTTGCTGGAGCAGGAGCAGGGCCCCCCCTGGCCCTAGGGCAAGCAGGAACCAGGGCAATACGGGCACCAGTCAGTGGAGACCTGGCATGTTAACAAGCAATTTAATGAGGAGTAGCATCAACTAGCAGCTGTTGGCTGCTTGAAGGAACAGAAAACCATACCCTGATGCTTGTATCAGGCATGTTGCTGCTGCCTCTTACGCATGTGCTTCGGTACCCCTACCTGGGAGTGGATGGATGCCTGCAAGCTCTAGGAGGAGTTCTGCTAGTTACTTGGCCAACTCTTTGTTTATCTAAAATAACCACCTAGGGCGTTATTTTAACCACCTAGGTGGGTTGGGGGTCTTAACTCTTAAAACTCGTGATTGGATGAACAGGGAAAAACACCCATCTGACAGATTTCCCAGTGACCTGGACAGATTTTTCTGCCAGCTTCGTCCTTGTGCGCCTGTGTTGACTTTCAGAATTTAACCTAAAAAAAATCGCAAGAGTTCAGAGTCCACTCCAGAGAGAGTTTTCAGGGTAAAAGACTGAAATGATGTCACTTAACCATGCAATACCAGAAGCAGATAACAAATAACACAGTACAGATCTGATAGGGCAAATTCGTGTGCCCTATTCGCATAGAGTGATAGCCGAGCACTGGAGCCCACACTTTTGTTGTGTCAATAATATACCTCAACCAATGTAAAATAAATCTGTTCATAACATTTTATCTTAATATAAAGGAGATAAAAATAGTGCCTACTGGCAAGATGGTGCTCCTTAGCTTTTTGCCCATGGGAATGTTGACTCATCTCTGTCTGGCACATGCTTTCTAATCCTACAACTTCTGCTGCGCCTAACAAAAGCTAAATTCACCTCAGCTGCGTGTCACGTTCACATAAGCTCAATGACTCCTCATATTCTGCTCTCTCTCTAGTGGTTCCCTTGCACTGTCTGCTCTATTATATCAAACAAAAATCAGCTACCGAGAGGGAGAGGGCGCAATGCCTTCAGGTGAGGTTTGCCTTTGCTGCTTGGTGAGGCCCCAGGCGCTGTGTTGTGCCGAGTGGCTTGGGCGCCGGTGGAGGTACCTGACTGCCACTGGGGATGGTGATCACTCTCCTCTGGCTCTTTCCTCCCAGCGTGGGGGCTAAGCCCTTGCCAGGAGCCTGGGAGAAGGGCCTCAGCTGGGAAGCGAGGCCAAGAAGCCACCCAGACACGGAGAACGGAGGATGCTGGAGAAGCAGCTTTTCCAGATTGGTTTCCAGCCCTCAGCAGGAGACTCAAAGCATTTCTCGTCTCAAGCACAATGCCTCCTGGGATGTAACAATTAATCAGTCCCCAGCTGCTATCTACCTGGGAGTAAGCTAATTTCCTGAGGATTAACCTAATTGCCTAATTACTCTTTGTATCACCCCTCTGCCCACTCCTCATTCATTGGTTAATTGTTTAATTTGTAAAATATCTTTAGTCTCTTTTATTTACAGACATTCTAGAGACTTATTTTGTGTTTTATGCCTATTTCTTTTCTAAACAGTCCAAACAGCCAGAAGGCTCTCGGCAGCTTCCCTGAGAGCAAGGCTGGGAAGGTTTGGCCTCTTACAGTACATCGGCTCCCTCCCTGCCTAGATGAAAGGCCTCTAATCCTTTTCATACTTGTGTTCTTCTCGCCTGAATCGCTTCTGAGATGATATTACGACGTAAAAGGGATGCATCCCTGGAGAATACGCTACGTGAGAGCTCCTTGACAGGAGGTGTAGGGTTAGGGTATTAATGCAATTTCTCCTTTGGTGGCTATTTAACTAATCGAGCTTGTCCTGGCATTTGAAGAACCCACGCTTGTGTCCGTGAGGCTGGCTGCGGGTCTGCACCTTGGTCTATGTTCACAGTATCACTAAAAAAAATATGTAAAGCACAAACAGAGCAGCTTTTTGTGATCAGGAATGAATACGTTTGTGAGTGCTCGGATGAATTCTGGCTCCGCTACCCCAGCTGCTTTTGCAAAGGGCCTTAGAGGCTCTTTTAGAGAAGCAGTCAGGGGGTCCACGAGGCACCAAAACCTCGAGGGCGGGTGCTGCTTGCCCTTTCCACCAGCCAGAGGAGCTTCCCTCTCCTCCCCTGCACGGAGCCGGTTCTGGGGCTGAAGCAGGCCCTCTGGCACCCGGGAGGAGAGTGGCTGAATCGCTGCAGATACTAGTCCTCTCTTGATTTTGCCTTGTTCTTAAGATTATTTAAATAGTTTCACTAAGCAGAATGAGAACATTTTCTGATCCTCCAGAGGGTTCTGTCATTCCTTTCTTTCTTGCGAGGAAAAAAGAAAAAACAAAATAAACAAAAACAAAGCAGAAAAATTAAACCCATGAGTAAACCATAAATAATAGGGAGAGCTGGCTGAGCGCGCTTTGATGATAAAAACGCATCAATTATTTCCTTTTGCTTTTTTTTCCCTTATAATTTTCTTGTACTCACTTTCTTAACTTTTCACAGAAAAGATTTTAATACCACGCATGGCTGCCTCGATAGCCTGGGAGTGTTTGCAATTGGGCAGGGAGGAGCGCGAGCCCAGCCAGGAGCGGGCGAGCCTGTTTCTCGGCTGGGCGCTTGTGTCACAGCGCACTGATTTCCTCTGGGGAGCTCCTTGGGGAGTCCTTCCTCTGGGACAAGCCTGTCTATTAAGGTCTTAACTATGTTTTGTGAGTTACCAAAATACTTTTGTGTGTGTGTGTGTGTGTGTCGTGTGTGCTGCGTGTTCGGCTTGCTGTGTTTTTTCTACATCGTGTTGCTGTGTCAGGATCCACGTAGCCCGGGGGCTATGAACGTCCGTGGTTGTGTCTGTGGCTGCTTGTGGATCAGGGGTGTCTCTACAGAGTTTCACGTGGTGTGGAGAAGGGGTGTGTGTGTGTGTGTGTGTTTGTGCATGTGTGGAGGGGGGTTTGCACATCTCGCCAGGGAGCGGCGTTTGTAATGAAAGCCAATTTAGAGTGCTAGCAGCGCCGTTCTGCTGCTCAGAGGTACTTATTGGCTCACACAACTAAAAAGATTATGGCATTCAAAGGAAATAATTTATAAACAGCAGATGTTTCATAAACTATGATAAAAAAAAAAAAACAACCAGAAAACCAACCCACCCAGTATCCGCATGTGCCTTGACTTGGAAAAAGGTATCTAGACAGAGCAGCTGCTGAGAAAGCCAAGGGAGGTCAGCTCTGGACTAGCAGTGAGATACACGCACAATGCCGAATGCCTAATAAGAAATTTCAAAGTGATACGAAGAGGGCATCTGAGGGAAATTAAACTCACGCGTTTTTGGGTAAAAAGTAGTTGGGGGGAAGGGAAAGATAGGGAATGGGGAGGGAAGATCAAAAAAAAGTAATGAAGATGCAGCAGAGCTAGGCCAAAATGTGGAATAGTTCCGCCGTGCGCCCTGAGCAAACCCGGAGCGTTTTGCAACTGGCAGGCAGAAACGTGCCCTGGTCCCTTGCCTGCCTTGAGCCCGGGACAGTGATGGGGGACTGCGCCCGGGGAGATGGAGGCCTGACGGGGAAGGGGCTCCAGAGGCTGTCACTGCTGTGTGCTCCTTCCCAGAATACCTCTTTGAGACGACTGTAAAAAAATTCATTTTCAACATCAAAGCATGTTTTATCTTGAGCTTTCAGTTTGATTGATTTCATTTCTTCTGCATCCACTAAATAATGACACTAGCATTTTCAGCAAGTGCCCTTCTAGTGCCCTCTAATTACTTGGTTTTTGGGCTGTAATCAGCCTTCCCCCTTCATGCTGTCCCAGCAGCCCCTTTCCAGGCATGTGGCACCAGAGAGGAGCAGAAGGACATCTCTCTCCTCTTTGGACTGCCTGATGGACTGCCTGCCAGGGACATCCAGCCAACCGTGGGCCCCAGTGACACAGTGGCTGTGTGCCCAAACACTTGGCTTGGCTGCAGTGGATCGCGCAATTCCTGCTCCTGCAGCTCCACCTGTACCACTTCTCTGCTTCTATAAACTGTCAGGACCAGCTCCTTCCTTACAGCTTTTGCGCTACGAACCCATATATCTGCCTGCACTGCTGTGCTTCTGCAATTTTAGCGCCTTTCGCATAAAATCAGAAGATATCTCCTGTAGCCCCCATCTCAGCCTCAGCCTCACTAGTATGATTGTGTTGGCCTCCCTAAGGCATTATAGGAATATGAAAGACCTGGCATGTTCTTTCCTGGTTGGATGTTAATCATCATATTTGTTTGCCCCAGAAACCCTCTGGCAAAGATCCGCATCTCTTGACTAGCTTCTAGCAACACCCTTCAGTGAAAAGCACTGATGTGATCTCACATTCATATCCGTAAATACCTGCTAATCAGTCCACCATCTGGGTAGGGATCTGCCGTAAGTAAGTAAATGTCCCCAGTTGCCACCTGAAAACTACTAAACAGTGCAAACAAAACAGACGGTATAGAAATGTGAAATGGAGGAGGTCTCAGTTGGTGTCCAGCCAGACCAGACCCTCCTCAGCCTCACCGACCATCAGAAGAGATGTTTCACAACAGGATGTCTGGGTACCTGGCACATTAAATCTGGAAAAGATAGCTCACTGCAGCCTTGAGTTATTTTGTTAAAGACTTCTATTACCTGTTCTTCCTTCTAGCTTGAGTCTCTCTTTTCCTGTTCTTCCAGTTTGTCCTTTTCTGGGATGCAGTGGGATTTTCAGACTAAGGGATCCTGCTGATCAGAGCAAATGCCCCTTTAGGGATTGTAGCTGGGATGGGTGATGGTGTTGAGGCGTTAGGGTTTGTGCAGCTTTCAAAAACAGGTCTGTATGGGAAAATGCATAAGAATGTTGAGGAGATAGGCGATGGAAGCTAGCCAGACCATTCCGTGGGAAAAGGAGCGTCAACAGGGCATGTCGACCCATAGGCATGCGACTGAGCCCGTGCCAGTGTGGCGCTACACCTGGGCCTTGAATCAGAAGTAGTGATGAGCTCAATACGCTCACTGCACATCTGTATACTACATAAAAATCTCATATAGCGCCCCCCCCCTCCCCGCCTCGGCGTTCCTCACCATGGACCGATGCTCAGCTGTTCCAAGGACTCTTCCGCTCCACTATTGCCTCGATCAGGAAATCGCTGGGGAACCTCTGCCTCAGACGTAGAGGTAATAAATGCTCAGCATTGACGCTTTTGTGCCTTGTGTTTGTACATCTGTCCCTACTGGCAGTCCAGGCAGTGCCCCCGCCTTACCCATACAAGGTCAAACCACGGTGGACTTTCTGGAAGAAGGATGCCAAGGTCTGGTTTAAAATAGCTCAGATTTCCTAGAGAACTTCATGTGTAGACCACCTTTAGAAAAGGCTCATAATGGACTTTAGAAATCTCCCGATTTTCCCTCCCCCTCCACTTTGCACATGTATTTCTCAAGCACTCCTTGAGCATCCAAAGCCATGGAGATGTGGGTTTCAGCTCCTGGGAAGGGGCTGTTACCCTCCCCACCTACTCTAACGTTTGACAGAGACACTCCCTCTGATGCAGGCGCTAGGCATACTGGGTCTACTGTGGTTGAGTTATGCAGGCAGAGCTGGCTGTGCATTTGCAGGTGATTTATTTTTGCTTACTACTTACATTTTCCAGCCCTTGTTTCTCATGTGTTTTCCTGGAAGAACAAAGAATTCATAAGAACCCGGTGCAGTCTCATCCCCTGGGTCAGGGCTGGGAGCTCATTCCTTGTTCATTTCTTCCTGTTTCCATGAATGAAAAACTCTCCTTTGAGAGGTGCTGAATGTTAGAAAGATCTCGTTCTAATAGGATTAGCCTTGTCACCATTACTTGTCCTCCCCTAGAGGTTCAAGCTCACACACGTGCTAGCGCTCACATGCCGCTGGGTCCTTATGCACATGCATTTCTCTAGTATCAAGGAAGATGGAGGCCCCGCCTCAAGATGTCTATCAGAGGTATGGCTGAAACATCAGTGTGTGTACAAAGGGGGTTGTGCTGAGGGGGATCTGAATTCCCTACTTTGGGATGAAGCCAGCCAGTACTCAGGGCAGCTGAGTCTTACCTGCATGGCTATGCCCCAGTAGGGTGGTAGGCACCCAGGAAGCCGCTGCCTCTGACTTTCTCCCAGGTTTTCCTTCTCACTGGGAGTTGTCTTGGGGGCCACACAAAGATTTTAATATTCTCTTTGCAGAATGAAGGTTCTGAAAGATCAGCTATCCCCGGGCTTTTCCATGAATAAGAGACTAATCTAGGCACAGTGGTTAGCCATCAGAGCAAAGATCCATGTACCCCAGCAGCCTCATCTCTGAAAGTGGCCAACAGGAGGAGCCTTGGGAACAGGCTGAATTCAGGGAAGACAGGTGATTGCACTTATCCAGTCTGGAGCCAGGCTCCCAGTCTGCAGCTCAGGGACTTCTGAAACAGTGGTATGGTGTCTTTGTGTTTAATAATGTTGATGAATTTTTTTTCTTCCTCGTATTTGTTTAACTCCTTTTTGAATTTCTGGATATCTATTTGCTAGCTAATCTCACCAAGGAAAGGTTAATGAATAGAGCCCTTATAAGTGCCCAAAGGGTCTTGAAAGAAAGTATTCTCTATAGACAAAGCCTCATATTTTTACACCATTGTTAAGAGCCGTAGGACCTTTTCTAAGGGTGGCTGGTGCAAGTCCCAGAGCACTGGGCCCCAATCCATGTCCCCTCCTGTCCCCCTTTCCTCTTGCCCTCAAATGCCTCAAAGAGGGATGAACACTCAGGCTGATTATCTTCCGTTCATAGACACTCTGAAACAGTGCATCATTCCCAGATACAGACTTAGCTGCCTCGATCACTTCAGACATCGAGTCTTTCTATTGAACAGAACAGGTGGCTTTAGTGTCTTTGCATGTCAGCTGAGACCAGAGTGGTGGATTCCTTTGCAATCATGCTGGAAATGAATTGCAGCATCATCCTGTGGGTGTTTGGGCTGGGACTAATTCCTGCCCCCTGTAGGAGAGCATGGCGGGGGGGGGAGGTTGCTGTGTTAGCATGCCCAGCCCAGTTGTGTCATTTCTGGAGAAGCAGATACAAAGCAGAGAGTAAGCATTGCCCCGCAGGGAGAGGAGAAGGCTGTGGTCTGCAGGTGCAGGAGCTGTCTCAGGCAAGGGCATGTGGCCTCCCTCCTCTTCCACCACTGAAATCCAGGCCAGAGGAAGATCAGTGCATGTTATGAGAAAAGGGGTGAAAAGAAAAAAATTCTGCCTCTGCCATTTTCTTCTGTTTGAGGTGTTCAGCCCCCAGCAGTGAAGGCAGAGCTGGCTTTTGAGTGAGGTTCACACAACTGATGTTACTTGCAGTTCTCTTAAAACTCCGGTGTGTCAAGAAAGCAATGAGGGGTGTGGTTGTTTTTCCCTGATAGAAGAAATGTGCAGAGGGCAAAGAAGGGCTCAAGAGAGCATTTGGTAAAGTTAGTCCCAGAGGGGATGTGCTTACAGCCCTGCAAATCGCAGGCTGGTCTCTGCCCCCAAATCTGCACTCAGATCCCTCTGGGACAGGGCTCTGCACCCTGCGGCCTCCCCATCTTTCTCCTAGAGGTTTGCATGCCTGGCTTGTGCCTGGCCACTTTCCCCACGTCTGTTTGGAAATGGCCATTCCCACTAAAACCATTTTGTTCTGTGTCTGGAGGGTTTTGTTTTCTTCTATTTAATTATTTTCTGTCAGAGGAGGAGAGAGGGATTGGACTGTTTTTGCTTCAAACGTGCAACCTGAAATACAACATCTGCTTATTATGGATGAGTTTCCGGAGGCCCAGAAACCACAGCAGAGGAGAAATCTAATGGAGCGAAGCTTGGTAAAAGTGGAAGTGATAACCAGCATGAACCCAAACTGGCTGAAGAAGAGGACAGAGCTTCCAGGAAGCGGCTCCACCCATCGCTCCTGCAGGCACAGCTCTGCAGAGCACGCAGCATTGCTGCAGTCTCCTATATCACTCCCTGACACGTCTAAGCCCTGCCGAAGCTGGACAGCAAGGGGCTGCCCAACCTCTGCTCAAGGCTGAGCCACCTGCCAGCCCCACATGCTTGGCTGGTGCCCTCATCCCCCTCACTTGTCCTGATGCGGACTGGTGCTCTCCCCTTCTAGGCCAGGAAAGGACATCTGCGCTCCTTGGCTTTGGGGAGAAACACGACTTTGCATCTGTCCTGTGCGTGGGCAGGGAACAATCACTCCAACAACACATGCCACCTGCAAAGGGATTGAAAGGCGGTGGCTCAGGACCTTTCCTTCTGCTTTATGGGGCTACATGTCTCCAAGCCATGCAAGCAGTCCCTGGGCCACGGCTGGGAGTGGTGGTGACCTCTGGGTGAATGCAGCAGCTGGGAAGCAGCCGGGAGGCAGCCAGCAGCACCTGGAAATGTGCCCTAGGAGCAAGGAGACAGCTATGCTCTCCGGGTGGGACTCCCAGAAAAGCCTACACAGGGAGCTGATGTATAATTAGCTCCCAAACCTGGAATTTGGGGATGTAATTAGGGCTTGTGGGCTGTAATTAACCACAGGGACAGAGCATACAAGCTCTCAATGTATAAGAGGAGCTTAAGGTACTCTTGAGAGAAGGTATGGACATAAAGCCCCTTCTTGTCCTTGTAGCTGTGGGGAACTTCTGTAACACCACCGTTAAATGCCTTTTATGAAGTGGACCTGTGACATGAAAGCTAAAGTTATACATTGCATGGCTGAATACCTTGAACTGGACTTGACTGTTTTGGAGGATAGCAGTAAAACTCCAGCATCAGGTGTTGGAGGGTAGCATAAGTGCCTCAGGACCCCAAACACTTGGGCAGCCTGTCCTTTCTTGAGGGATATCACTGCCCTCCTACCTTGGCTACTGCCACAGGTGATGGTCGTGTTACGGATGTGGCCTGTGAAAGCCGCCAAGGCTTGGAGGGAAATGAACTTGGAGTCCCCAGAGGGGCCTGGTGTCCACATCCCCCTGGGCTGTGATCCTGCTGCAGAGATGATGAAGATGCATCCCCAGCTGCCAGCTCGTCCAAGGTCTTCACTGCTGCATTTCCTTGTCCCTCCTCCAAGAAGATAAGCTTGGCAGCAGCAGAAATAGTCTCTTGGGAGTTTTGCTGTTGGAGCATTGTGTGCACCAGCCAGCTCCAACAGCCCTGACCAGCTGCACCTGGGGCCTCACCCACCCATGCACTCTCCAGCCTCGGGCTGCATTTAAGCTCAAGGTCTTGACCCTAACCCTTCCCTGAGCTAGGCTGTGAGTATGCCTGGCCTTGGCTTGCCCTTGGCCCTGCCTCATTGCTACAGGCTTGCCTGGTGACCCTGTCACTGTCCCCAGACTGGTTCTCCTTGCTTGGTACCATGGGGCTGTGCCCCTGGTTGATGAGTTTGCTGCCTTGTGGGCTTTGCTGTCCCTCTTGGCATGCAGCTTGCCTTCACCTGCAGCAAGAGGCTGCTCTTGCTGCTTCTTTACGTTTACTGCCTAGGTAGGTGAGATAGTTATTTTTTTTATAATGCTTTTTACTGGATGTGCTAGTGCAGTGCAAATGCAGTGTGGTTTCTCACTGGAGCTGACTCATTTGCTGCTTGGACAGAGAGGCCACCTAAGCAGCCAGCCCCCAGCAGTGAAAATTTCAGTGCAGCCATTGAGGTGGGAGGGAACAGGGGGTTGCATGAGGGGAAGAGGTAGTTGCAAGGTCCTTGTTACTTCTACTCAAGTGGCAGCTGCTGGTGCTCTCTGGACAATTTTCAGGTGAGGAAATTCGAGCTGAGCAATGGTGTTGCACGGACCCTCCTCCCTGGGAGGTGGAAGTAGCCCCAAATAATCAAGCACTTTGACTCCAGCCTTTGGCCTGTGTTGCCTTGTGCTGTTGTTCCCAGCCAAGGGGTCAGCTGGTCAATCCCCACCACCTCCAGCAGCATGCTATGCCAGGACAGGGGGCTGCCACATAATTTAGGAGCTTATTTTGAAGGCTCAGAGCTGAAGCTACTCTTCTGTTTCTAACTGCCAGAAGAGTTTTAAACACAAGAGGCTGGCTGCAATATATTCTGCAACACAGCTAGTAACAGTGGCACAGAGGGCTGGGATACAATAAGGAAAAAAGAGCTGGGGAATTGCAGGGTGTGAGAAGAAGGATGAAGTATCAAGGAGAGAGAAGCAAGGAAAACCAGAAGTGGCTGGAGGAGGGTGGTAATAAGGTGACAGGAAGTTTACACTTCAGCAGCTGCTTGGTGCACGCAGCAACCCAACACATTTAATGAGATGCTGTATGCTGCTGACTTAAAGGGCTGGTTTCTTTAAATAAATATAATACATGGGGGAATGTTCTAACAGCTCTCCCCACCTCACCTGCCAATGTTTTACTGAACCTGTTGTTTTCCTACACACTGTGGCTACTTTCAGCTGCTGGTTGAACACTGATGCAGTGCAGGAGGCTCCTGCCTGGGGGACCTCTGGTTCCCTGGTGCTTCCAGGAGCAACTTGATGTGTCCTGGCCCCGCCAGCTCTCTTTGCAGGTGACGTGTCCTGGAAGAGGGCCCAGGCATACGGCTGGGCATGTCTTGGTTATGGTCTTAGCCAGGGTAAGGTGGCAAAGCTTTGGAGAGTGTGACCCTGGGCACTGAATTCAGCTGCGCCCTCGCAGGCTCGCATCCTTGATCTGGTGTACAGCTGTCCTTCCACGGTCTGGCTTCTCAGCATGGATTCGGGGTGCCCTGAATCTTGCTCTTATCCTTTTAAGCTGACTCCGCTTTAAGCCCCCTCTCTCACAGCTCGCCAGGTACAGCCTAGCGATTAGTTATCAAATCTGGTTGCTGCTTGTGCTGTGACAGTTTTCTACAGCTGGCCCAGCACCTACCTCTGCTAGGGAGGCTGGTCCAACAGGGCTCAGAGGAAAGAGAACAAAGGAAATGGTGGTTTGGCAGGTACAGCTGGGCTCTGAGCCTTTGTGGTCAAGCACTTTGCCTGGTCCAGGGTCCTCTTCCTGAGGTTGGGGCTATGTGCAGGGTGATGCATGCTAGAGGGAAGGAACCTCACTGTCCTGGGCGAGATACAGTCCTGGGACTGCCCTTGAGTAGGGAGAAGGCTCAGGGATGTCTGGAGAATGGGGGAAGGCTTGCTTGGGGACATCATAGCTGTGGGGTGCTTCACACAGACCCCTTGCTATGTGAGATATTAACTGAGCAAAAGGGAAAGTGTTTTATAAGGGAAAAAGCCCTGATAAACGTGTTATTCAAATTGCAAACCCAGTCCAAGTGTGTGAAGCAATTGGCTTCTGTGAGTTTGGAGGAAAAGGCGGCTCTTCCCTGTGCTCCTCTCCCCAGCGGTGAGGTCTTGGGGACAGAGCCCATTGTGCCCCTGCAGACCCAGGCTCCCCTCCGGCTCCTCTTGTGTGCTGACAGAGTGTCTTTGGCACTTCCTGCCCAGCCTGCAGGCATAAAGAGGATAAGGTCGCCCTAAGGCATGTTGAGATCTTTAGGTGAGATGCTGGGTTTTTTTTAACTGGGATGTTCAGGTGGGTTTTGGTGAAAACTGCTGTCTTTTTCTGGATGCATTAAAGTGCTGACCAATGCTTGCAGCCAGCTTGGAAACCAACTAAAGCAGCTGTGCTTACTGGCTGAGCAAAGCCCTTTCCATGGAAGTAATCTTCCTGGCTTTGTAGATTCCCTCTGCTCATCTGGGACAACGCAGAGCTATCAAAGAAGATGAAGAGCTGGGAATAGAGTGGCTAGGTGATTGAAACCAAAGAGAAAGGTTAAGAGTCCCAGCAGTGCAGCTGTAATAACAGGCACACTGAGCACTTTGCTGCAGTGTAAGTGTAAGATCATTCCAGGTCTTACTGCTCCTCCAGGCCCCTTTCGCAGGCTGATTATTTTTCTCCTTTGCTCTGCCACCAGCCAACCAGCTGAAAAAACCGTGCAAAAGTAAGGGGTGAGAGGAGCTGGGAGATCACTAACAGACAGGCTGGAGCTGCTCTTCAGAGCACATTTCTCAGTGCCTCTACTTCAGCTCAGCAGCTCAATTGTCTCTCACACTTCCAATGCTAAATGCTTTTTTTAACCTGCTTTTTTGATGGTTTCTCTCTAGCCTCTGTGGCCAAAATGGTGATTGATGTTTGCTTCTCCTAGCAAGATCAGTTGGTAATCCTCCTGCCTCCAGTGTCTCTTTTGGAAGAGTACTAATTTTCTTCTATATGGAAATAACATGTGTTTTTGCTGTCAGAAAATGGTTGGGATGCGGAGTTGTTCGTGGGTTGTGAATAACCAATGGGGTGCCTCTAAGAGCTGGGCATGCACCATACTAAGTTTCTTCTTCATCTAAATTCCTATTTTATGCTGTCAAATGCTCCTAAGGGTGTGATCTGGAGATTCACTAAGAGTCAGGAAAGCCTTGCATTGCATGCATTTCCACGCTGGGAAAGGTGTCACATCATTAGGAACTCAAAAGATGTGCAGGGCCTGGGTAAAGCCATTAGATAGGGCTGAGGGCTGCTTTACCCCGTGACTCCTGAGTTCTCCCTCCTACCATGTGTGTTACTATGGGAGCCCCATGCTATTGAGAGAAAGCGAGAGAAATGAAATGCTGAGCTGGGTGTGTTTACTCAAGGTTGCATGAGCAAGCCACAAGGTGAGAGCCTCCCCTCAAGTCTTGGAGTATTGCCTTTAAAGCTCCTGATGCCCTTAAGTTGTGAAGTTTGTGGTAATAGCTCCAAATGCATCTTGTTTCCCCCCCTGCTTCGACACGGTTCTTGTGCTGAGCGTGGCGAGTTCTGCACCAAAGAGTGGAAATGATGCCCAGCCTTTACTTGGCTGAACGTTGCCTTTGTTGAACATTGCTGGTGGCCTTCAGGCCTCCGCGGAGCCCCAGCTGGCCTCACATCTGTTCTCCTTGTGGGAAAGGGCTTTTTGGGGGGGAAGGCAGGCCTGATGCAGAGTTGTGCTGTCAATCAGGTGAGGGGTCTGCTGGTTACTGAAACACCGAGGCTGCCTCAAGGCTTCTCAGCAGTGTCATCAGAAGGAAACTACCTCTTTCCCTTGCTGCTTGCAGTGAGAAGTTACTAGAGGCAGAAGTGGTTTGCCTCATGCTTACCTCTGGGATTTAAAAAAAAGTCATCTCGCTACACTTCTCCTTGGAGCTAGGCCCCTGCACTGGCGGCCTTGCAATGCGAGGGCAGCGCTTTCCAAGCAGTGCACACCGCAGAGCAGGGTCAGGCTGTCACACGGTGGAAAAGTGCTAGAGCAGCCTTAAAATAGACTGCATAAAGAAGAAAGTGCAAAAACATTGATTAAACTGTTTCTGTATATTTTTTCCCTCTATTTTTAGTCTCAATTTGAGAAATGAATGTAGGTTAAAAGTGGAGGAAGGTTTGCGTTTTACTTGTTTAAAAAAAAATCAAGATAATTTTGGAAGCCTGTAACAGCTCAGGGAAGCACTAAGCAGTGACTAAGTACAAAGGGCCCTGGGAGAGCTTGAAAACAGCTCGTTTCTGCCTGAAGAGCAGGCTCCCTGTTTGGCAGGCAGGGAGGAGTTAATTTTTATTTCCTTCCAAATTGTTCTCTGCTTTGTTGGAAGGCATTAGACATTCTGGTTCACTCGTACAAAATGTTACCTAAACTACAGGTTTTTGCCTCGCCTAAGGGTATTGCGGAGTGGTGCAAATGCTGTTTTTTTCAGATGCCTGTGGTATTTTTTGAGCAGGAGAGGGGGACAGAGGACCCTGGTAGTTGCCACATGGCAAGCAGCTCTGCTAGGCTGGCAGGAGAGCCCCTGAAAAGCAGACCTGGCCCGTCAGCCCCTAAAACGGAAGAGTTTGAGATGCAGTATGTGATCTGACAGTTGTATCTTATGATGCTGCAGTAGGTTGCTTGATACAGGGAAAACTCTAATATAATGAAGCACTTGGGGCTAGGTTCATAAATGGCTCCAGGCACCTCACTCATTACCTGCTAATGGGAAAGCTGAGTTTTAGGGGTGTTTCGTTGAAAATTAATGAGACTCAAGCTCTGGAGTTGCATCAGTCCTTTGGAGGAGGTTAGAGCAGGGACTGGACTTTTTTTTTCCCCCCAAATGTTTCCATGCTTTGGGAAATCCCTTTTTGTCTGATTTGTTTGCTGAGATTTGGTCCCAGTCTTGCATCTTGGCTTAATTTTTTTCTGTTTAAACTCCGTAAGTTGCCCTGTGTCCTGGGAGGTCATGCTCTAAAAGCCTGGGTCTGGAGAAGGAAGTGCTCCCCGGACTGCAGGAGCAAAAGCCTGCTCACCCAGGGAGCTGGGGAGAACATCTCCTTGAGCCACCTCTTCTAGCAGGGCATGCCATTAGTGTGTACCAGAAATGGCTTAATTTTCAGGCTTAAAAAATAAATAAATAAACAAAACTGTAAATGTTGAACTCCTGCAAGCAGCCAGCTCATTCTTCTCTAGCCTTGAGGCATAGCCTTTCAGTAAAGTAGTTCAACCTAAGAAACTAATTGCTCTTGCAAAATACATGCCCTGTTTGCTCACCAGGTTACTGTGAGTGCCTATGTGAGATGCTACGAGCTGTGCATCTCTCACCGGAGATGGGATGTCGTCTTATGATATCTTGTTGATCTGAACGTTCCTGGTTCTACCTCTGGTGTTGGACTCAGGCTGGGGACTGAAACTGTTCCTGGGCAGAGAGGCCATACACCCAACTGGCAGAGCCCAGGGACCCAGGCTCCTAGGTGCAGGCAGAGTTACTTGATCCAAGTAGCTATTCAACAGTTAAGGATAACAGGAGATTTCCTGGTAGACTAGATTGTAATGTTCCTTATTATGGCTGCTAGATAAGTTATAATTTAACCTGCATTTGAAAAAAAAAAATGCTCCCTAGAACAGAACTAGACTTTGTATCTTTTATTTCAACATATTATTACTTGGAGTATATGGCAAGCTTCATCTGTTTGCTGCAGGATATTTGAATATTCTAGCAGAGAAGTACTATGGAGTATACCTAGGTGTGGAGAAGGCATTGAAGCCTCATCTTGGATCCTGCTCAGCAGGAGGGCTGTTGGGGTAGGGGCTGAACCTTTAAGCAGGGTTAAGAGGGCTATATAGCCTTCTGCCCTCTGCAGAGTGATGAGCGGGTCCTCAGGGTGCACAAGGCCTCTGAGAGGACTCCTAAAGATAGGGAAATACCCATTGGACAGTCACAGATCTAAGAAATCTTCTAGTCTGTTCTTCTGTCACAGGTTACTGCTCTCCAAGGAAGGATTTGAGAGCTGGTTTTGTGCTGGGAGGAAGGTCAACCTCTCTGAAATGGAATATGAACCCGGTCCTAGTCCCAGCTGTAGTCTCAGTTGGGTTTTCAGCAGGATCTCTTGATCTTGGAATCCCTTGAAGGAGAGGGGGCAGCAGTGGTAAAAGTGTAAAGAAAAGCAGTTGTAGGGACACCTGCACGGCTCAGGGAAGAGGAGACCTGAGCGTGGACCTTGTCTTTCTCAATATCCCTAAAGATGTTCCCCTGCCACTGCCCTCAGGGGGCAGATTATTGCTGTAGGGTGGGTGGATCGCTTTTGGCACCGTTACTGCATCTTGTGGGGCTACCTCCCACCACACTGGTGTTGGGTAGGAGGGCTCTGATGTGTGCCACTGAACTGCCCTTTTGCTGTTGTTTTCCTTGCCGTACCCTGCAAAGAAGAGTCTGAAGTTACTTTCTTCTTGTAGTGCTCTGCTGCCTTCAGGGCACCTGCTCATTCCACTGGTGAATTTCAGGCATATGCAAATGTAATTAATATGTTCTAAATTAATCTTCAGCACACAGGGGAGCAAAAAGGCACAACCTTCCCCCACTTTTCCCCCCAGTCCCCATTTGTCATAATGATGTGGATTAATAGAACGGCAACAAAGAGCATTTAATATCCAGCTGTGCTGTTACGAAGGTGTTCTTGCAGCTCCCTGCATGGCAGAATAATCACTGTAGCTGTTGCTGTTGGACTTATCAGCAGGAGCAGGGATTACCGGCACCCACAGGTAGACTTGCAGGCTCGTTCAGGCTTCAGGAAATGTTGGCTGCTGCAGTCTTGAGGAGCCCAGGTCCCCTTGGCCCTCTCCCCATGAGGCTTCCTCCGGAGGTGGCTGGTGAGGGGCCACCAGAGCACTCAGTGCCTGGTCCATCATGCTCTGGATGGGGAAGCAGGCTGGAAAACACACCAGGAAACCGAATGACATATTTTTAATAAAAAAAAGAAAAAGGCAGGGGACTAATGCAATTCTTTTTTTCAGCCCAACTCACTGTACATCTCGGCTTGTGTGTGCAGCGATTGACCCGATCACCCTGTGCTCAGCAAGTCACCGAAAGTTCAGCTCATTCAGCCTGGCCTTGACTCCTGCTCTCTCGGCCTCTGCTCTTGCCTGGTGCCGCGTGGCATCCCTGGGCCCTGGCACCCCTGTCTCTGACAACACTGCAGTCTCCTGAACTGCGCTGCAGCTCTGGGTTGGGGAATGAAGCCTGGCAAAAGCAGCAGCATTAACTCGGGAGGCTTCGAGAGCAGCAGGCTTTCCAGTTGCTTTTGTCGCACTTGTCTCTGGCCATTTAAAAATATTTATGCATTAATGGGAGGCATGCCAAGTTGCTTATGTGTGCAAATCACGTGTTTAATTACGCATTAACCTACATTAACAGCTTTTTATCTAGAAACCTCAAAGCACTTGGCAAGGAGGAGAGATGCTGTGCCCTAACTGTTAGAGGCACAGCGCACCGCTGGGGGGAAGCGAGTGACTTCCCATGCTGTGGGACAGGACTGCTGGGGATGGGCCATGGCCTGTACCTGCTTGGCAGGATGATGATGCCCCCTTGCCCTGTGTGTGTGATTGCCCGGCCCTGGACTGCGGGGGGACCTGCCTGCACAACAGCAAGAACCAGGCCTTTCCTTGCTCAAGTGTTGGCTTTGAATACTTTTTCTTCCCCCCACCCGAGGCATTGATTTCCCTTGAAAGATCTTTGCAGGGCTGCATATAAAATGATATCGTCTATGTGCCCGTTCTTGAAAATAGAGTCTTTAATGTATCCTTCCAGTGCTTTGTATAGATACGTTTATGTAGTATTAGAAGCCTTTTTGGCTTATAGGTGCTCTGTGCAGGGTAATTTTTTGTATTGACTGGCTTACAGACAATTAATGGCTAAAAACGTGTTCAGATATCTGTGCGCTTGACTTGTGGAAGCAGTACATGGCTTGACTCTTTTAGACTCAGCTAAAGCAAGAATAGTGGAAAATCAATGTGTGCTGTAAATTCTATGTAGTTAATACACTATTTTACAAGTATAAAATAATAGAAAAACAGGTAGGGTAAAAAGACAGTAATTGATGGATTGTCTTTGATTCTTGTGGAGAGAATAATTGTGTGTGCAACTCTGAGATGAGGCACTTAGCTAGCTGACATCATGTTCTGCAACTCTTCCACCCATTTAGTCATGAAAATCACTGTTTTCAGTGTACCTGGAAAGCTGTACAGTGCAATGCATTGATAATCAAAGTCCTGGAGGTATGTTGTTCATGAGGAGCAGCGAAGCAGGCTGGAAAAGTGGCTTGAAAAATGTTGACCTCGGGTTTTGGTAGATGCAGTTGCTTTTTCACGCGTCTTGTGCTCTGGGTCTTTCCCGTGACTAGCAGCCTCTTCTAAGAGGCAGATTCTGTTCTCTTAGTGCGTAGAAATTGTGCTGCCTTTGACCTGGTTAGCAGCTAGTGAACCCTTTTTCATGAGGCATTGATCAGAAAACTATGTTCCTAACCCATTAAATCTCATGGGAATGAATGGTCTCCGCGTTTAATGTTTTGTCAGCTGCAGCTTGCCTGAGAGTGACTGTGTTTTGCATTAGAGCCATGTGAAAGCCGGCTGTTGGGGTGGCAAGCAAGACTGGGTCCCTTGTGTTGGGATGTCTAAGGAGAGATGAAATGCCTCTGATCTTCATGGCCTACAGCTGGAACTGGTGATGGACAAAGTCAGGAGGGAGTGCAGGAAACAGAGGAGATAATTTTTCCTGTGGCCTCAGGCCAGAGGCAGGGACAAAAGCCAGGACTTTGAAGTCACAGCCCTATCTGCTCATTGGGGATGTCAGACAGAAAGGGACCCACTGAGTCAGGAGCTATCCTGAGACATGCAGTGAAGCTCCCTCCTGTCATCCTTGAATGCTGTGTGCACTGATGCCCTGCAGGGGTGAGCGGCTGTAGGATGGACTCATACTTCAGTTGTGCGTGTGTGTGTTTTAACAGCTGTCCTAGTGACTAGGTAGCATTTCCAGAGCAGGAAGTCTTTGAGCCAGCTGTGACAGAACATTGTGCTGTATGACACAAAACCCTCTTATTCAAGCGATGGGACTGCTGAAGCAAAAACCTCATGCCTGTGACTGCCCTGGTCTGTATGGAGAGATGATCCACGTGGACGTTGGCATGGCAAGTAGTAAAGGATTAGTAGCAGGCAGCCTCAGCTGTTGGCTTGAGCTTTGCAGAGGTGAGGGTTTTGTTCTTTATTCGTGCTGTTTGTCTTCAGCTATGCCAGCCGCTCTGGACTGTCACAAGTTGTCGAGTGAGTGAGTGTGCGTGTGGAAATGGAAAGTCCCAGTGCTCTACCATCTGCAAAGGCTTTGTGCATACAACACTGTCCCATCACCAGCCCAGCCCAGGCCCTGTGGGAATGTATGGGCATAGGTGGAATCTTGCTATGTAATGAATGCTTAAATTTAACAGTGAAGTATCCCCTGGAGGCCTAATTTAGTCTCTAAGAGTTAAAGCGTACAAAATATCATATGCCATGATGGGTGAGAAATAGAGATATGACAGCCTGCAGAACAAGGCGGTCTGTTGGGAAGATCTAGTGCTTAATTTTCATGACTTAAATGGGTTGCCAGACCTTCGGGGCAATAGTCTTGTTAACTCAAGATAAACAAGACTGCGTTCCCAGCCCTGCCATGGTACACTCAGAAAACAGCCCCTCCCAAAAGGCAGTGCCGTGTCCTGCTGACCTTCCTGAGGTGGGGCTGGCAGATGAGGTCTTGCCAAGAGTCTTGCACATGGAAAGAGGGGGGCTGGTTGACAGCAGCATAAAAGCGAGATTCCTCTGTGCGGCTTTCTCAGCTGGGACTGGCTCTGTGGAAGCTGCTTGGACCTGTTGTTGAAAGATTCCTATCTCTGTTTGAAGTGGGGAATTGTCTTTCTACGGGTTCTAATTCCTATGGATCTTTTATTAGAAAGCTCTGAAAAGGAGTTGAGAAGGTAGGGTGGGGGTGCTCTTCACCCCCAAAATGTAGAGGAGGCTCAGCTCTGTGCTTTCTGGGAAATAATAGATAGAGATGACCCTCCTGCAGGGAGTGCTCCTTAGCTGGCTTTTCTGATGCTACCTGGACAGCACAAATTAACTAGGAGGTTGAGAAGGCCAGAAATGTGGGATGCATCTTCCTCCAGGTTTATCTGGAAGTGCACTACACTTCTGGTCTAACTTAAGACAAAGAGCAAACGCGTAGTGAAGAATATGAAAATGTTCACTTGTAACCCCTTATCAGGGACCTAATTTTCAGAACTTGCTTTTGGTTTTCAGTGCCATTAGCCTTGCAGTTTTGTTTTGATAACTAGCTTTTTTTAAATAGGTCAAAGTATTGAGCTCTTCGGAGCAACTGATACCATCTGTTGATATTTTTTTGAAGACAAAGGTCAGGGCCTCTTTCAGATGGCTATATAAGAGCAAGGGTCCTTGGAGTCTGTGGGGAGAGGTTGTGGGGAAGGACTCTTTTTCTGAACAGTTAGGAGCCTGTCCTAATGGACTGCTGCTCCCTCAAATCCAAGGTTTTAGTTTTTGCTTTATTCCCTTGCAAATGCCCTGGAACTTCTATCTGTAACTTGGCTAGCTTGCACCTGTGGAGCAGGCCCACGGGATGAAGCCTAGTTGAAAATTGTTCCCCAAGGACCCACTTCTAGAAATTTTGAGGATAATCTGAAATTTTCACACATGAGAACAAGTACTGTGCAGCTGTAACTACTCCTTGAAAAGCTGGTCTTTTACTTAAGATAGATTACTTTGTCTCAACATGAGTTACTAAACATAAAAAATAAAGGAAGCAAAGGAATACACGCTAGTATAAAAACCTGAAGATTTATGTTTGAGATTTCTCCACCCAGCTTCTGTATTTGCTTTACTGCTTACTTTAGGGGCTCAATTATGCCTTGGAAGAGGCAGGAGGCAGAGGGTGGGGGAAAAAAAAAACCCGTCACCTAGGTGAAAAGGCAGAGTGCTTTAGTGACGTGTAACACCTCCTTGCTGATGAAGGAAGAGGGACTGGTTTTGGTGGTGGCACTTGGATGGTGGGTATGTCAGCAGCAGCCTTCGTGCACGTGTGGCAGATGATGAAAGCCTAGGTCTGAAAGCTAGCATGGTGGGCTGCAAATTTATCTGCTACTTGGGTGCTCTGCTGTTACAAAAAAAAAAAAAAAAATTGCAGTTCTCAGTGGGAAAAAAAAGAAAAAGGCTCTCACTTTTATTTTTTTAAAAGTGGAGTTGAACTTTAATGTAACTCAATAGGCAAAAGCATCTAGGTTGCGGATGTCTTCTACATTCTGTATATTCCTTACTGCCTTAAAATCGTTCTCACAATCCTCACTGCATCCTGCAGGGGAATGCAGTGTGGTGTTTTCCACTGCAAAACCCCATGCAGAAAGCAGAAATGCCCCTGAAGGAACTTGGCTCTTGTCGGTCTCTGTGGGTTGTCACCATGACAGGTGGCTTGAGGCATTGCTCAGGCAGCAGCAGCTGCTGGTAAAAGGCTGACTTGGGATAAAGCAGGGGAGTAGACGATTTTGGGGAGGCATTTTCTGCTGCAGTGATACTGGCAGCTCTGCTGGGGTTCATGGAGTTGCTGACCCTATGAATAGGCTTTTTACCCGAAAAGTGGCTTTTTCTAGAGGTAGAATTCCAGTGGCTTTATCATGTTTCCATGTATAGATGGGAAACTGCATGAAGCTCCCAGGTGTGGAAAGTCTGTAGCAAGGACTAGGGTCCTCTGCAGCCTTGGGCAGTGCCCTGTTGGCCCTGAACCGGTGCAGGGTTGGTGGGCGAGTGGGGCTGTCTGGCCCTGAGGAGGCCACGGAGACCCAGAGGGGTATCGTCCGTGTGCCTAGGCTGTCCCCACTAGTTTGTCAGCCCCAGTGCAGAGCAGGGGTTCCCGACCTCTGATGCTGACTGTGAGGCTCCCAGTTTGAGCAAGGTGCTTGGTGGCTTTCCAAAAGCCTCCTGAGAGCAAGATGAAACAGGCCAATAGGACAAGCAATAGGACCGGACTTACTGATGTCACCAATAGCTGTATTTGGTCAAGGTACGTCTGACAAACCTTGTTCTTCTGTTTTCTCATTCTCTTTCTCTGCATCAACAGGAAGTCCCTGGGATCCTGCAAACAGGGAAGGATGATGGGGCTTATTCCCTCGTGCAGGGATTAGCTCAGAGGGTAGCTAGGGAGCCAGACACTTAAGATGTGCAGTCTCTTTGCAGTTGTCTGGGTAGTGATTGTGGTGCAGCTTCCCTAGTTGGCAAAGATAAATGAGGCAAGTAATACAGTCAGGCTAAGCGGTAAAAGTTGCAAAAAAAGTGCTCAAGCTAAGAGATTCTTTGTTACTGTTAGTCTTAGCAGCAGCTGGGTTTTGTTCGGTATCCTCTAGTTTTCCACTTCTTTCATCCGATAGTAATTTTCCTGGGGTTAAAAAGGCGGCTGTTCTTACTCTATACAAATATATTTCTGTCTTTCAAACTTTCACTTTTGAAAATATGTTTAATGGAAAAAGCACACTGAGTAATTTATTGCGGCTGTTTCTGCCCTGTCACCAGGGAGATACTGAAAGAAGAACAAGCCTGGTATTGCAAGGAGGTAAAAGGCTGGGACAGAATTGAAATGGATGCTGGAGAACAGGCAGAGGTAGGACAAGAAGCCTCCTGTGCGAGTGTGTGCGCCTATATATATATATGTGTATATACATGTCATGTCTCTGTGTGTACACTTGCGTATATACAGATATACATATGACAAACCAGCTCAGAGGTGATTTATTTACTATCATTATTATTGGTGAGAACTTTTATCTTCCCTTGCCTGAATAGCAACAAAAAAAATCTATATCATTGTTTCATGCCATGTTGTACAAGATGCCAGTACACGGGTTAATGAAAAAAATACATGAATTTGGATAGATGTATAAAGGTCCCCTGGGTGTTCAGTCATGAGTCTTTGTAGCTGGAAGGCAGAACAGACATAAATAGGCCTGATACAACCAACTGTTTTACATACAAATGATTGCTTGCCTTTTATGTAGTTGACAATATTATTTTGAATCCAAGAAGGATATTAAATAAACTCTGTTATGCTGTCTCCATTATAAGTGATCCTTGATCTCTGAATTGTGACTGCAGTGCTGGCTTTGCGCTCTGTGCGTGCTTGCACAAAGGGAGAGGGTGTCAGCACGCGTATGCGTTATTCTATATAATGGGGTGAGTGTCACTGAAATATGTTCTGCTCTTTCATGAAATGTACCTCCCCCATAATGCTCCACTGGGAGGTAGGAAAAAAGGAAATAAATTGGCTTATGATAGCCCCACGCATGTTATTAAGGGCTCTGTGCAATGGACTTTTACTAAACGGACAGCAACAGACTGTTTTTCTCTTTGAATTAATTCTTCTTTTTCATTCCAGGCAATATAGTGCTGATGTATGGTGCCAAACCAACAGCACTGGCATCCTAGTCCTCACTTTTACTTGTGGAACGTGTGCAGGCAAGGAACATCTTTTCCCTTCGCCTTGCGGAGTTGCCTGGCGGCAGGAAGAGGTGAGGCGCACCCTGTGGCGCCCGCTCGGCAAAGGTGCGGGCCAGGACTGGTGCCACCGGTCACCGGATCCCCTGCCCGGACGGTTTGTTGCTGCAGCCTGCCCCATGTCAGCTTTGCAGAGGTGTCTTTGCATGGAAAAAGCTCCATGTGACATTAATCTCAGCCTTGTTCAGTCCCTAGAGTAAAAGAAGGACTTAATGAGGGATTTCTCTCAAATACCATACGGTTCTTCGTACTTACTGGGCAGTATTAAAAGCATAAATAAAACTCTATTTCTTCTGGTTGTCCACTGATTGCAAATGTAGAGGCTTTGACAGTTCCAACAAATTACCCCACTAAGACCACCACCACCACCGAAAGGATTAAGTGGACTTCTTGCATAAAACAGAAACAATGGCTTGAATTAATGGCAACAAGCCCGTGCAGTGGCATCCTCTGAAAGGAAAAAAGCAAAGCACAGCAAAGTGCACAGCAAAGTGCAGTATCTGGAGTGACCATGTGAAGGGTGAACAAAAAAAGAGACGAGGCTATCTTAGTGTTATTCCTTTTACGAAGACTAGCAGATTCCAAGAAGGGTGGAGAAGTTTTTTATTGGCTTTATACAGGTTCTTTCTTTAGGCCATTTGTGTGTCATTGCATAAGCTGTATTACAATAAGACTGTAAACACTCTGCAATTTCTTGACAGCCCATTGATGACTGTTACAAGTATTTTTAAATTGTAGGGCACAGCATCGCTGCATGTTTTTCTCAGAATTGCAGTTGATCATTGAATTTATTCTCTTGTTGATGAAAGGTCTCTCTAGCAAAATTCGGTAGCTTTGGAAGCTTAGCAGGGTCTGTGGCTCTAAGATCATCTCTGAATGCCTGGGTACGTGATCGCTTCCCTGTTTTTGTCTTCATGCTCACAAAATCCACAGTAGGTAGGAAAGTGCAATTTTCTATGCTTTACAGAATGTAAATGGGGACAAAGAAAAACTAAGTGGTTTGGTCGGGGTTGCATAGACAGTTGGTAGCAAATGAAACTGGGCCCTGTTCCCTCACGGCTGGGGTTTACTTTCCATATTTAGCAATTTGTGCAATTTTATTTTTCCATGAAGATATACGCTATAGTGTACATACTGAGATAACACAGACCACACCCCAATACCGAAAGGCACATCTGCAAGGTTTTGAGAGGCCTGAGGGAAAACCTAAGCCTAAGAATATTGCTGGATGTGTGAATGGCATTGCAAGGTTACTGCCATATAGAACAGGCCCTGGTCACCCACCGAAGTCACTGCTCTGTTGGTTACAGAAAAATAAGCTAGGGTTCCTGAAACTGCTCAGTTCCTTTCTTTCCACCGCATCTTGCTTGCTTTTGGCTGCTGCGGCATGCTGACATCATTGCACTGACTCCAGTCACGTTTAGCTGTTTGCAGAGGTGATGATCTAAGGCAGATGAGTTATGCAGGAGATGCCCTCCCGGAGCATTTGCATTTGTTAGTGCAGACGGTCACACCATCCTGTTTTCCAACGCCCTGGGCTTAGTTCCAGGCCTTTTCTCACCTCTTGGGGTGCATAAGGCAAAACTCAGCTTAGTGTTCTACCCTTCCTCAGGGTCACCTTTGCTCTTGGCTCGCCTAAGTAAGTCTAATTTTAAAACGAAGCTTTCAAACAACGAGAGCCAGTCAGCTCAGAGGATTGTACTTTCAAAAAAAAAAAAAAAAAAAAAAAAAAGCTGAGAAGTTGAAGTCCAAACATGGAGACTGCTCCTGAAAAACGTCAGGATTTTTAGTTTCAACTTTTATCTGAGCTCTCACTCAGTCCTGGCTGTCCTGCTTGAGCAGTGCTGAGCAGTCTGAGGGTCCGTCAGACCCTCTTCCTCCAGTTCTGCTGTACCATGGATCTTCACACTTTGGGGTGTTATTTTTGTAGCTTCTCAGGCTTCTTGTATTTAGAAACTGCTGTTTCCTGACCGCTGGAAACTTTGCAAAGCAGCTTTGTTCAGCATATAGTAAAGGGCTAGTGCTAATAGCTAATACCCTCTCTGTGCTCCTTGTTTTAATTTGTCAGCCACAAATAAGAAGAGGACAAAAAAAAAAAAAACACCAAAACACTGGATGACATTGGGTCTGTGCGTGTTTGCTAATATGGGAGTAATTACTCGCATGGCTTTTGTTCATAGTTCCAAAAAATAAAGGGAAAGAGGGAAAAGCCCTAGGAGCTTTGCTGCAGTAGCTAGCAATTTGCACCCAGGGCTATTAGAGAGCTTTGGCTTCTTTCCTGGGAAATGCTTCTGTGAGCCCCTAATCAGCACAAGCTTCACAACAATGCATTGCTCGGCTAACTGTGACTTAACTTATTCCTTTTATTTGCATTTAATGTGCTATGGCTGAATAGAGATGCAAGTCTGTGTAATGAACACAACTACAATTTGTTTATAGAGCAAATAAGAGTAATATATATTTTTTTCCTCTTGGATAATGCCCTGTAGCTTGGTGAAAGCTTCATTGAGCAGGGTGCTCAGGGACTTTGTACTCTGGCTACCCATCTTCCATGGATGCTATTTCTGTGTCTGTCGTGACCCTGGCGTTGTTTCAAGTCTTGAGTTTCTTGCAGATTTCTCACAATAAATTTCCTTGAGTGCCTAAATACCAGCTCCTGGGCATACTGAGAAATGTCTGAATGTTTCTGGTGTGGAGCAGCTGGCGATTAAGACGTTAGGATCTGTGAAAGGCCTGTTGTCGCTCGGCATACTGGCCGATATGAACTATTTGTTGGCATTACTGACTTAAGCTCTTCTGCATCACCTACTCCTTGCCACTTGCTTGGTCCCTTTCCCCTGTGTCTGGCCTCACCATGGGGAGGGGGGAGCTGTGGTTGGTGCAGGAAGCAGGAGGTGATGGGAGCGCGTTGTCACTGCGTTTGGTGACAACACAGGCACAACAAGCCTAGAAGCCCAGGCCGCAGCTCCTAGCAAGGCATGAAGATGTGTTTTTGGTTTTTTTTTTTTTTGCTTTTATCTTTGGTCTTTAGCTCAAATGTTAGAAATTTCTTTCTTTATGTGCTGCAGAGGTTCTGGGTTCATTCCTTTCCCCGCTCTCCTGGGGCGATACCTTAAGCTGTGCTTCCCGTCACTGCGCGAGGAAGGTGTTTGCAGGGGCAGAACCGAAACACTCCTGTGCCCATCTTGGTAGACAAATCCATGCCTGCTGGAAGCATGCCCAAGTTATTTGCACCTGGGCTGTACGGAGGAGATGTACTTAACGACTTCTGCCTCTAGGATTTAACGCTGCTCGTGACCAATGTGTGAGGGAGAAATCTCATCTAAGACAAGAGGCTTGGGAGAGGACTGCTGGAATGATTCAATATGCAGAAACCTTGTGCTGAAGTGTATGAGGGGCTGTTGCACTGATATTTAAATCACTTGCTCCCTAATACACAGTTAGTTACAGGGAGGTATCCCTCTGGGCAGCAGGAGTCAAAGGCTTAATCTGTGTCCAAGAGGTGTGTGGGAGCTCTTGCTTTCCTGCCCAGAAAAGGGGAGAACTTATCCATGCAAGCCTCAAAGAGCAGGGCTTCCTTCAGTAATAACTGTTTTCTCCAGAAAACAGTCTCGCTTGGCAGCTGCAGGGGGAGCAGACTTGTAACTGTGTGTCTCCAGGCTGAATCCTTCACAGCTCTGAGGAGCACACAAACTGCAGCCACGAGATGAGCGTTTGGCAGCCCTGGTGTGAGACGAATCTGATACCTGCAAGGGACTTGTCTGCAGGCTGCTGACTTGGGATAACCGATCCTTGCAGCGAAGGTGCTGGCAGCAGGTATGGGAAATTTCAGAAGCTGGAAAATGAACTACAAGCTATGATTTAGTCTTTGGAGAGAGGAAAGAAAATCTTATGTATTTATGGATTTCTTTCATCTTGCAGCTCACTTTTTAACATTGGAGACAGGCGCTCGAGTGAATGCCCTGATGAAAACTTGCCAGGGCCTACTTACCTGCCCCTTTGCAGTCAGCATCGTCCCATATAGCGTTTTGGAGGCAAGCGGTGGTCCAGGGAGCCGAGGTGGCTGCTCAGGATCTATCGGTTGGTGCTTCATCTGGGCAGGCTGATTCTGGGCTTTCACCTGCCCAAAAGGACTGTAGTATTTTCAGCCTGTGCTCTTTAAAACTGAGCAAATGACCTTATCTGTGCACGTGCACCTTAATATGGCTAGGGCATTTGATATGCCAGCAAATGTAAATGTAAAATGTAAATTGAGCTAAAAAAACTGGGTATGGATCAAAACTCTTCCTATATCTGGATCAAAACTCTTTCTATACTTCCTGCTTCCTAATAGGCTAGTATAAATGTTTCCCACAAAATATGGAGATGTTGTTGGTATGCTTTTCTGCTTCCTTCCGTGTAGTCTTGTCAATAAATTAGCTCCACTATTCTTCCAACAGCATTGTCTTTTCTGGTTTGTTTTTCAGGCCCGTTCCTGTCTCTTTATCCTGAGGCTTCCTACTTTCCCTCCCTTTTATTTACCACCTCTTTCTGTGAACAACTTTGAAATGGAAAAACAGCCAGTTGGGAACACCTGCCTATCGACATTTTCTATGTTGTTTGCCCAAGACTGGCGAACTCTGAGGCCGTGGGCAGAAGGTAAGTTCTCCATTTGATTGATTAAACTTAGAAAAGATCTTTTAAGATGAATTCCTTTTCTTGTTGCTCACTAGTTCATTTCCAGACAGCACGTCGCCACTTTTCAGGGTATATTATTTCTTCTTTCATCTTGAGGAGTATTTGGATTCCTCCTACTTCCTTACTGTGGTTGAACTGGGCCTCTAAGGACCTGAGAGACTTTTTGGTGACTCCTTTTTCTTTTCCACCCTCTCTGAGATGCTTGTACGGCCGCAGTGCCATGTTGTGGCTGGTGAGAGAAAGCAAAGGGAAAACCCCTTTTTATGTATATTTGAAGGCTAGAAATGTGAAGGATGAGCAAGCTCATGAAAAATGTATGTTCTTCATGGTGGGGTCTGACCTACATCTCCTGCTGAATGAGCCTTCACCTCCTGGCCAATGCTTTGAAGCTGCACCTGGTGTTTTGAGATGTTTTCTCTTTTTCCTCCGCCGGTAGGGTTTACTCAGGGCGATCTGTCTCCACAGGGCAGTGAGGGAGGGAGGTATACCTGCAGGGCCAGCCCTGTTCTTGGTGAGGCAACAGGTCGGGATTTGTGGCCAGACCATGGGACAGCCTGGTGTGGTGTTTCCCAGCATGTGTCTGCAAAATGCAGCGTCCTCCTTCCAGGTGGCTCAGCATTCCCATCCCTTGAGAAAATCACGGGGAGCAGTACTGGAGGAGCTTGCTTCCTGTGTAGTCACTAATCCCAAAGGGTTAGTATCACCAATGTGGGCGCAGAGGCTGGGTAAGCAGTAGGGGAGGGGATGTTAAAATTATTATTGTGAATTCACTTTCATTTCTTGGCAGAATTGGTCCTCAAGCTGTGTGACACTGACACTAGTGCGTTGCCTTAGGGGACTGCTGAAACTGCAAAATGGTGTGTTTCTGTGTGTGCAGACATGGGCTTTCTTTAAATATAATTACGCGAAGAATGAGCCCCAGATGAGCACTTGCTTCCTCTCTCTCTCCGTATCTCACACTTGCTGCTCATAGCAGCTGCCCGTATTATGTTTCAAATACTGCCATCTCCATGAGATGAGCCCCGCTGGAAGAAGCGCACAGAGGCAAGTGTGCATTGCATTGGGTTATAGGTGCTAGGTTTAGGTTGGGAGGGCCCTTCAGAGGGTGATGGTGCTGCTCAGGACAGGGCCCCCATCAAAGCCAGTTCGGTGCTAGGAGCGTGCTCCGCGCGGCAGCTCCGTGCTCTGCTCGCGGGCGGCCTTGGTGCTCCCTTCCCTCTTGGGTTAGCAGCTCTTGCACAGAAGCTGCTAATAAGTTGTTAAATAATTAGTCATGTCCAAAGCAATTTGCTGTCCTGTCCCTTTCATTTTCTCTTGAGAGACAATATCGACACTGATTTCTAAAGCTACTGCCTCATCCCTAGCGCTGTGCACGCAAATGCTGTCAGACTCCTGGGAGAAGGTCTGGAAGGATAAGGCTGCAATCAGGAGGCTCCAAGGCCAGCCTGTAAGCAGATATTTCTTCCTTCATTAAAACTTGTTTACTGCAGCTTGTATAGCAGTTGAAATACCTTTGGGTGTATATGGGTGCAAATTATTTTTTTTGTTTTCAGTGTTCAGAAAAAAGGCAATCAAACTGTTAACACTCTGCTTAGGCACCAACAACCTGGTAACAGCAAGAGCCGAGTGTAGAATCCGCTGCTGTTCGAAACGCCTGTCCTTGGGTTCCCACAGCCCTGGTTAGGGCTCTAACTGGATACCTAAGAAAAACCCGGGATTTTGCAGGTAGCATTAATAATATGACATTATTCCTTCTGGTAGAAGCTGCAATAATGCAGCTAATCAGTGGGTTTTTTTTTTTTGTTTTGTTTTGTTTTTGAAAGCAAAGCTCTTGAGATAGTGTGATGGTTTTTGCTTAGCTTTGGAAGCATGGGAACATGACCCCCAGGAGCACCTTTGGCTGTCCAGGCACTTTTCTCTTCCCCTGCTTGTGGCTGTCAGACCACATATGCAGGAAATGGGGTCCCGTGATGGACAAGTACAAGGTGCTTCTGCTTCAGAGAAAGTGAAACTACTCAAATATACACCCGAACTTCAAGACACAGGAGGGACTGTGACTGTTAAAAAGCACTTTTTTCCAGCATGGTGGCTTGCTGTATCTGTTTCCTGCTCTGGCTTTCCAGCTGTAGTCTCTTCATATGGACTATGTAAGATGCAGTTGAAGTTTCAGGAGCTCTTCCACCTGTGTTCTCCTTCTTGGCCTAGGTATGACTTCCCTGGCTGCCATGGTGCAGAAACAGTCAACATGTCCAATTGGGATTAATTTTCTTTTCTGGAGAGCCTTGAATTATGTTTTCAAAGGAGATGTGGATAAAAGCAAATGACTTCAATGAGATTTCTTTCAAGCTGTGGAGGATTAAGTGTGGAATTCTGGTAATCTATATTAAGGTCTTATGTATTAAAATATATTAAATGGAAGTGCTTGAACAACATGTTTGTTGCTGAAGTTTTCTGATAAATCAAGCCACGGAACTGATGGATATCACTTGGCCAAGCACCTGGAGCAAGCTTTGCCGAAGGGCTGCCTGGTCTTTAAAAACAGGTGTCTTCTGTAGTTACAGAAAGAATTTATATAACTTTTCCAGTTTTGTCTGGTCGTTAAGCTCAACAATTCACTTACTCAAAGTCAGTAAAAAACAGGAAATTGGTTTTCCTTTTGTAACCTCTGAATAAAAATCAGGTGCAAGAAAATCATATCTACTAGTTCTAACAACCTGGAAGATTTTTGGCCTCAATTATCAGAAACAATTTTACTGACTGCATGTAATTTTTCTTTTGTGTAGTAAATCAGATTTAAATGCAAAGCATTCTTTAACAAAAAATATTTTTATCTAGCACAGATGAGGAACCTGTAATTGATAGAAAGTTATTTTAAATGCTTATTTGTATGTTTTCATTTGGTTCCAGTTTTCATCCAAGTAGTTTGGCACAAGTGAAAATAAACACCCCTATCATTTAGTAAGTAGGAAAGGCATCACTTAGCATTGCTTAACATGGTAAAAAATGGAAACTTGCAGACTCTGAAAGTAGGTAATTGTATTTTCTAAAATACATACGTGTGCATCAGGCACTGCTGGTTAAGAAAGAGGAGCAGTGAATTGAATATGAGGGCTATATTTAATTGCCGTTTACGTTTTACTGATTTCCCACCCGTAGGAATGAACCTTTCTGCTCAGGAGTAGCTCAGAAGTACAAGCAGAAATTGAAACCAGTGATTTGAAACCTGCTTGCTGATTGAAACCTTTACGTAAATCACCTCAGTCCTCCCTGGGAAGGAGTAAAAGACCTTTGTCATCAGGCATGGGCCAAGGGCTGCAGGCAGCAGCAGCCCCTGCCCACGGGGCTGGACTGCGACGCGGTCCCCGTCATCTGCTCCATGCTTGGGAGGCAGCGCGTGCCCCACTTTATTGATGCAACAGAGCCTTCCTGAAACATCCAGTCTTGCTGGATCATTCAGTCTTGCCTTTCGGCAAGGCTTTTGACACTGTCTCCCACCATATCCTCGTAAGTAAACTCAGGAAGTGTGGGCTAGATGAGTGGACAGCGAGGTGGATTGAGAACTGGCTGGATGGCCGAGCTCAGAGGGTTGTGGTCGGTGACGCAGAGTCTCGTGGGAGACCTGTAGCTAGCGGTGTCCCCCAGGGGTCAGCACTGGGTCCAGTCTTGTTCAGTGTATTCATCAATGACCTGGAGGAAGGGACAGAGTGCACCCTCAGCAAGTTCGCTGATGATACTACACTGGGGGGAGTGGCTGACACACCAGAAGGCTGTGCTGCCATTCAGAGGGACCTGGACAGGCTGGAGAGCTGGGCGGAGAGGAACCTCCTGAAGTTCAACAAAGGCAAGTGCAGAGTCCTGCACCTGGGGAGGAATAACCCCATGCACCAGTACAGGCTGGGGACTGACCTGCTGGAAAGCAGCTCTGCCGAGAAGGACTTGGGAGTGCTGGTGGACAACAAGTTAACCATGAGCCAGCAGTGTGCCCTTGTGGCCAAGAAGGCCAATGGTCTCCTGGGGTGCATCAGGCAGAGTGTTGCCAGCAGGACGAGGGAGGTGATCCTGCCCCTCTCCTCAGCCCTGGGGAGGCCTCCCCTGGAGTACCGTGTCCACTTCTGGGCTGCCCAGTCCAAGAGAGACATGGCGCTACTGGAGAGAGTCCAGCGGAGGGCGACAAAGATGATGAGGGGACTGGAGCAGCTCTCCTCTGAAGAAAGGCTGCGAGAGCTGGGCCTGTTCAGCCTGGAGAAGAGAAGACTGAGAGGGGATCTCATCAATGTGTATAAGTATGTGAAGGGGGGGTGTCCAGAGGATGAGGCCACTCTCTTCTCCGTGGTGCCCAGCGACAGGACAAGAGGCAACGGGCAGAAACTGAACCACAGGAAGTTCCATCTAAACCTGATGAAAAACTTCTTCACTGTGAGGGTGACAGAGCATTGGAACAGGTTGCCCAGAGAGGTCGTGGAGTCTCCTTCCCTGGAGATATTGAAAACCCGTCTGGATGTGATCCTGGGCAATATGCTCTAGAGGACCCTGCTTGAGCAGGAGGGTTGGACTAGATGATCTCCAGAGGTCCCTTCCAACCTCAACCTGTGATTCTGTGATTCACCTGTTTAGTTGCATTCGGATTTGGAGAGCTGCAGAGATGAAACTGCTGTGTTTTCTCCAGTTCCAGGACACAGAAGAAAGGGTTTCCAGCCCTTCAGAGAGGAGAGAGTGAGAAATAGCCTCTAATCAAAGGGGACGTGATAGATTGCTGCTAACGAAATAAAAATCTGCCTGCACTGATAGTAAACATTGCAGCTGCTTCCACAATTACTCCCCAGGGCAGCTTGTTCAAACTTTAGTCATGCAAGATAAATAACTGCACCCAGCAGAGCCAGTCCATTCAATAACAAAACAAAAAGAAGCCAAAAAGAATGAGTGAGGAAGAGCAGAATTAGTCTCTCTTGTCTTTTTTGCCAAGGACATCATAAGCGGCCCAGACTCGCTGGGGCAGGGAAGTCCAGCTGGTTTTTAAGCCTTGGCTGCTCTGGCTTCACTCTTCCTTCCTGGTTTTCTCCTTTTATCTGTTGTAATATTCTGCATGTTACATGTGGCCAAAAATGGCTATAGATGTGCTGAAGTGGAGGAAGGCTAGGAGAGCAGTTCTAGTTTGTTGTTGTTTTTTGCACTGTTCTTGGGTCAGAGCACTTTGGGGTTTGGGGATGCCCTAGCTACATCTTTCTGCTTTTGACTCCCTGCATCAGCTGAGGCCTCTCAGTTGGTGTCTCCATGCCTCAGTTTCCCAGGTCTAAAAGCAACATAACAGTGCTGCTCAAAGTCCTCGGAGCGCCGGAGGGACAAAGGTGCCTGGGATCAGAAGGGATGTGTTAGCTGGCCTGTATGAGGCATCACTGAGATAGGGCTTTACCGCCTCGCGTGTACGTCTAGAGGGAACAGCTGGTCTTAAAGGAATGAGAAACCTGCCTTTCTCAAACAAGGGAAGGCTCTTCAACACTTTTGGAAAGCTCTCTTCAGCATCAAGGAGAAAAGAATGATGTCTGCCCTCTCATCCTCCCCCTTGTCTCTCCTTCCCATGGAAAACGAGCCACATATCTTTAGATCTCACCCTCCAAAACACCAAGAGCAGAACAAAACTGGTCATGCTCTTGCCTGTCTCCTCCTGTCTCCAGGAATTGTTCCTGGAGGTTCCTCCTCCTGCCCTAGCAGCTCAATCCCACTTAAATTATGTCCTGGGAAATGTGACTCCCATGAAATGCTATGCTTAATAAAACGTGTTGCACATGAATAATTCAACTGCTTGTGACAACATATAAAATCTGTTAAAAAAATATTGCAAACTTGGCCCAGTATTCCTGATAATTAAAAATGGATGTAATGGCAAAGTATGGTAGGTGTTAACTATATTTCAGGTTTTCATTGTATTTAAAGCAGGTGCCATCCATTTTAAAATATCATAAGTGTGGCAAGTTTGCACTACTTTAAATATATCTGATATATTGTCCCATATATTTTAATTATTAATATGCCATACAGCCAACAGCAGTTTAAATTCTACCCAGCACAAGCTCTAGGCAATCATTGTAAGAGGAACTCGGTAAGCTATGGATGAACAGAGATAAACCTCAGCAGTTCAGCAGTCTCCTTCTATGGCTTGAGTCTTGTTTGCCTTGCTCCACCTGGAGTCATTTATACCTGTGCTAGGTGGGGATAAAATGCTGTCAATCTGAATTCTTCCCCATGTTGCCCTTGAGATTGCATTTTGCATCTGTTTTGCATTGGCTGAGCCAGGTTGCAGCCTTATCTCTGCTGTTGTAGCCTGGGCATTACAGTAGGGAAGTCAGATGAGTTATGAGATTTGCAACAGGGCGGCCGAGAGCAGGATCCGGAGTGCTTTTAGCATGGGAGAGAAGACGAGAACATGAACAGCGTGTGCCTGGTATTAGTGACTCACTTAATGCAAAGCTGGGAGTTGCTGTGACCCTGTTGGGATAGAAAGGTAGCAAATAGAAGTATAAATAAAATACAAGGAAGTACAAACCTGGGCCAGAAACTTAGACTTTACCCTTAACTTTGGATTAGATTCAGCACACATATGCTGTTGTAAATCAGGAGAAACTCTGGGAACTTGATCTCTGGATTTGCAGTTACTCAGCTAAGGTGTTGTGCTCAGTGCAATGCTTCTTCCAAGGCTGTGAATGAAGGGTGCTCTGCGAAGGCCGATAAGAAATATGGTAAGCTTGGTTAAAGAAACGCGAAGATGGGGACCCAGATTCCCCAGTGTGTGTGGCTCCCTTGCGGGTTTTCAGTAGAAGGCAAAGGGCTGACAAAGCTCCAGTACTTCCTGTGTTATCCAGGGCCGCTGAAAGAAAGCAATGTGGGATTTTGCACTCGCTCCAGGTTGGGCTCTACTGTTGTGTCTGTCTTTGTTTTCAGATAAAAGATGTAAAATGAATGGGTAGTTAAAATTTCTTGGAGTTTTTATTTCAGGCTGTCTGCAGTTTCAGGAGGGCATCACCTCTGCTTTTCTAGCATCTTTCTGGGAGTCCTGGCTTAGGGAAAATCTGCTTTTAAGGAAATAGAGTTGATGTGGGGTCAAGAGTGAGACAGGGACGTGTCATGAAGTCCCAGAATAAAGGCAAAATGTTCCTCTCTATGAGTTGTACTTTTTTTTTTCAAGACCCTGCAGACTGGGCAGTCAAAAAAAAAAAAAAAGGACTAAAAAAGTTAAATTTAGTTCTGCATCCTGGTTTGGCCTGCGCTGTTTTTGGAGGCTGTGTGTGAACACATCACTTGGAGTACCTGGCCAGATGATTAATACTTTCTCATGGGGGGAATTTATTCCTGACTATACAAGCAGGTGATTGGTTTATGCCTTTGAGCTGGAGGATTTATAGCGCCCTGCCGTTAGGGAAACCGAGGCGGCTGCGCTTGCTTGGGGCTGGCTGGATCCTGCTGTCGGTGCTTCCGCACTGTGGTCCGGGGCCGCCCTTGCTGCGGAGCAGGAGGATCCCAGATCCTCCCCTCACCTCTGCTTTGCTTTCACCCTTTTTTGGCTCCCGTGGCTGCAGCGGCGTGGGCTGCGTCCGCTCCTGAGAGCGCGTTGCTGTGCTGCCAGACCCGAGTGCTTCACGATTTCTTGCTTTCTGCTATTTCTAACAGCGTCTCTAAGGTTGACGCTGCCTCACACAAATAATCCTTGCTAACCTTCTGGCGTAACTGCTCCTGGCTCCTATGTTGTATCAATATCCTTTTTATTCCTCCAAGGGCACAGTCTGTAGGTGATATTTTAAAGAAATCAATGTGAAGTGAAAATTGGCAGCTTTGGCTCTGCGTGACAATGACAAGTGCCTCATTACTGGCCCAAAGATTTTTTGGGAGGTTGGAAAATGTCGATGTTCTGCTTTTCTTTTTAAATGGACTCGGATTATCGTGGATGTCATGGAAGCATTTTGTATTTTCTGATCGGCAGCGTCTTCGTTAGGCGCCAGAACGACTCTGTACCGCAGCGCGCAGCGCGGAGAACTAATCAGCCTGTGCTCAGAGGTAGTGTTTTCAAGAGTCACTAATAATTCCGAGTGTGGTGCTTCCTGCCAAGAGGGCTTTTTTTCCCCTCAAGAAAAGTAAAAATCTAAAAGAAGGCTTGACCTTCGGATGCATACCTCTCTTTTAAGTGAAGTCCCGCTCCTTCTTTTTACCTCCCAGTTGCCCCTTCTCAGTTTGTGGCTGTTCCTGCTGGTTCCCTCTGAGCTTGCCCCCGTCCGGCAGCAGGGTGGCTGCAGCCTGCTGCTGCTTTGGAGCATTCTTCTCATTTCTCGAGACTGGTTAAAATGCTCCTCGGCTCCTATCCCTTGTGATGCTGCCCCATTTGATGCTGTCTCCAGCCATTTTTGCTTCACCCAGGTCAAATGGTGAAAGTAATGCCTAATCATGGCCCAGGGCAAATCCTCACGTAATGCCAACTGATATGACCCCCTAGTTTTATGGAAAATTCTTGAAAGCTACTTCCCGAGTATGTTTTTTTCTACCTCAAGCATAACGACATTGCCCAACCATGCTTCTGTGGCTCGCTTAAAACAATATCGTGTAAGACGGTATCAAAAGCCTTGCTGAGGTCATCACATATGACAGCTACTGCTTCTCCCTTTCCACGAGTCCTGCTACCCTGTCATAGGAAAATATTAGATTGGCTCGACATAATTTCTTCTTGACAAACTTGTGTTTGCTGTTCCTCACTGCCTTGTTATCTTCCAGGTGCTTAGGAAGTGTTTGTTTGATGATTTGTTCCAATATTTTTTCTGGGAATTGAAGTTAAGCTGACTGGCCTGTAATTTCCCTCTCTGTTTGCCGTTCTCCATTCTTCTGGGACTTGCCGCAGTCCCTGGGTTTTCAAAGATAAACACTAACAGCCCGGAGATTGCTTCTGCCACTTCTAGGTACCTGGCCGTGAATCTCAGCAGACCCAGCTGATTTGAAAACATGTAATTTATATGAATATCTCCTAGACAATTGCCCCTGCCTTGTAGTCTGAGTTCTTGCCTTTTTGTCACCATTAATGACTAGTAGCTATACAGAGGAATCCATCATTTTTAGCAGTGAAGCATTAACGTTTGCAGTGTTGGTTGGTAGCTGAGCTCTGCTGAGTAATGGAGGAACGCTTTCTTTGGTCATTATGTTATTACTAATTTGAGTTAATTTTTCTCTTTTTTGTTATTATTCAGGTTCCTTTAAAAACTATATATCAGTGTATGACTTGATGCTTTTTTTCCCCTAAAGGTGTGTCCTGTTCCTCCACGTCACCCTTATTGCCTTTAGCCATTTGAAACAGTCTATATTTTTTTTCCTCTCTATGGCCCAGGACGTTGTCCTTACCAGGCTCTTTCTCCGTGGGGAAAGTTTGTATTTGGTGCCTTTTAATACTGCCATTTAAGATTGAAGGGCAGGTGGGTTGGAAGGGAGGGACTGTGCTGGAGTGAAGCTGGAGATGGCAGAAAGTCCTTGCTGGACCGTAATGCCCTGGCAGGTCCCCGACGCTCAGGCCAGGCGGGTGGCCTTCCACTCCTTGTGGCAAGGTCAGGAAGGAAAAACGTGCTGCCATGCTCAAAGTCCCGTAACTTTTCAAATGAAAACAAATCTCTCGAATTGGCTGGAAGAATTTTCACTTTGGAACTCTGACACTTTAGATTTACTTCTATCTCTTTCTTATTTCAATATCATTTTGTGACACTTTGTTAATAACGATTTCACTGATAACGGTAGATACTATGACAACCTGTTAAACAAATCATACTCACGTTTTTCTTGCTTGCGTTAAGGATGGCTGAGGTTTAGCTTGCTGATTAGAAACATCTTGTTTTTCCTGCTTTTCAAAGTGCTTCCTATCGACTTTGCAATGAAATGGTTTGACAGTTTTCAAGCAGGCAACACTTTGATCTAAGTGTCAGCTTGCTTCATTGGAACAAACAGGAGATGTTTTGTTCTAGGAGTGTTACTATCTGCTGTACCTAATAATTTAAAAATAAATAGAAAAACAGTGTTTCAAGTCATGTGTTGTGTCATGGTAGAACTTGTCATAGTAACATGTATTATAAGTTATAATGAACGCATCATAAAATGAAAAAAAAAATCTGTAGGACAGAATTACAGCTAAAATTTTGCAAATCTGAAATGAAATCCTGAACTGAATTTCAAACAAGATGTTGTCATGTCATTTCAGAATTTCCCAATGGGAACAGACAGAAAGGAGTGTTTTTTCAAACCACTTTGATGTCAATAAAACAGAATCTTTTTTAACTGAAGAATATTGAGAGAAAGAGAAGTGCGGAGAAGCGTAACCACTGAGACCTACGTAAATAGTGAAGATCTGATTGTGTTGAGCAATGCCTTTTGTCATGACTCAGTCAGTCCTCTGCCTTACATACTAACTGAAATAACTTTTTCTCAACAGAAGATCCTTGCTAGTAAATTCAAGGCCATGGCAGAACTAAATAGTTCCTTACCTATATGAGTGCTTCCCCTGGGGCTGAACCAAGAGAAGTGAAGAGAAAGCTCAGAGTACTGACCCTGCTGTACTGCCCGTGACGGTACTGTCATTTATACCTCTGCAGCCGGCAAGGTAGATCCGTTCCTCTTGCATCAGGGTACATACTGGCCACAATCGCTACTTGGCAAGGAATCTCAGCCTTTCAAATGTTGCCAGCTGCTGCCTTCTGGGACGTCTTGATGATTTTTTTTCCCTTTTTGGGGGAGGCCTTTGAGGTGGAGAGGAGGAGCAGAGAAAGGCAGCTGGGTTGGGTGCACTGCTGTTGGGCACAGCTGAGCCCTCCTGCCTGCGCCGAAATTGGTAGTGGCCTGGCCTGCCTAAGAGATGGACCCGCAAGGGAGACTGGCTGAGCACAACATCTGAGAGCGGAGGAAAACTGCCCCAGGCTCTAGTTTTATGCCACAGTATAAAGACTTTTATGCCACAGTATAAAGACTTCAGTGTTGTTTTATAAAGCGTGATGCTCTAGTAACTATTTGGTGCAGTATTAGTGTATTACTACAAAACTGACAAAGAGTCAGCATGTGGCGCTTCTCTTCCTAAACTCCACTTTTTGCTGTTCTTATCCTTTGCAGAAGTCTACTGTCTCTGTACTGTCTCCGCCCCAGCCGATTGCTTGTGCCAAATAGCAGGTTTGTAACAGGTTTGAATTTTTCTTTGAAAAAGATTTACATTGGAAGATCGTATTTCAGTGAAATAATATTTTTCAGTATGTGTGCAGCATGCAGAAAGGGTATTGATGTGACAATTTAACTTAGTAGGATAAAAGGTAGTATTTCGGAAAGCCCTACTTTGACTGGATTTGAATGACAGGTTTTGATATTTTTAGTTTGAAATAACCTTTTATTTAAAAAACACATAAAAGGGGGGAGAGACTAAGCAAGAGCCAAAACTGAACAGAAACATGTCAGTTGATATGAGATTCTTTTTCTTCCCTTTGGAAATGTGTTTCACAATTTAAAAAAAAAAAAAAAAAACAACAGATTTTGCGTTTCCATTCAGGGCAAAGAAGAGCAAGTTTCTCTTCATGTGGAATAGCCAGCTTTCAGCAGAATGGCTACCAAGAGTGAAAGAGCTGCAGGTACGAGGAGAAGAGTAATTTATGTGGTGTAAACCCTTCCTTCCTTTGTTTTCCATGCAACCTGTTTCCGGTCAAGAATAACGTTCATTTTGAGAAGTCATCAAGACAGTCAGAGCTGCGATGACCTAGAGGCTGTTATTGAGGTCTCAAACCTTCAGACCTTTGGTTCAAAGTCTGACAGTTCTGCTACCAGTGCCGTGCCGGTAGCATTACAACTAGTGTAAAAGTCTTCAGCATTTAAGGCTTGGCGTGTAGTGAGGCATTCCGGGGTTTGCATGGGAATAGAGATACAGTAATGAGTGTGTGCGTGAGCAATTGTCTCATGAGTAAATTATATGAAAGCTAAAGCCAGTGCCAAGCTGCTAGACATGCACCTATGTTTAAGTTATGCAGGATTTGAAAGGTCTGGGCCTGAGCAGTACTGCTGGTAGGTCTCTGCAGGGCCCGTTCTAAGCTTGCAGGTTGGCTGGCTCTGTAAACAAAATAATAATGAATATTATTATGAGTAATTTCCAGCTTTTTGTTCTTATTCAGAAGCCAAGCTGAATAACTAAAGAATCCTAATTTCCTTGGTGCAGTGATGTCCTTTTCAGGATTGGGCAAATGCTACAGAGAGTTTTCCATTCGTGTTCGACTCAGACTCTTAAAACAGCTCCTCTGCTTCCTTCTGCTGTTGCCTTTGATAGACAGACCAGCACCACCAGTGCTGATTCTCCTGGTGCCAAGAGGCTTCCACTGAGCGGGGCTACTTCGAGCAGGGCACGAGAGAGCAAGTGGCAGTGCCTCTCCCATCGTAGCGGACAGAACACAACAGGCGGCTGCCACCCTCAGCTGAGAGCTCGTGATGATGCAGTCTTTCAGCTCAGGCTCTACGTGCAATTTGCCTGCAAGTAAATATAGTGTGGCAAAAAACCAAAGCCTTCTAGAGACGGCTGGGGACAAGTGGGGGGTGGCAGCGGCCTGCTAGATGGGGCAGATCTGGGACAACCTGTGGGAAAAGAGAGGATGGGTCTGGTGACGTGAGCTCACGCTGGGTGGCAGCACCCATAGGAGCCCACAGCAGGGAATCCTTTCTTATACAGCTGGGGGGACGGGAACCACAGAGCACCCTGCAGCAACAGGTCAGGGCAGGGCTGCGCAGCAGAAACCGCAGAGGAAAGTGTATTCCACTAAAGAAATGGTGTTTGAGTGTGCCTGAAATACAACGGGGGGATGCTGAAATGTTGGGAGAAAGATTTGCCCTTTGTTCCCTTTTCTGCCCTCTCTGTTGCCACACCAATGTGCAGAATGCAATGAAACAGGCCTGTTCGATCCTGTAAAAAATGCTGTGGGATCTTTGATTACTAGTAATTGGAAGAGTATCCTGTCCCTAAAGGCTTGTTTGCTGTAGATCTCCAAAGATATTGGCGATCACTCACTCTTACCTTTGACAGTCTAGCGCTAAAGCCCTGAATGAGGAAATATATACATGTAAAGCACTTCACTCACATAGGAACTCACCTCCAACTCAAGGACTTTGCTCATATTTGTACCGCTCCTCCCTGATGAACTTGCCGCATTAAGACATAAAATTCAGTGAAGGGGATGGATTTGTAATGCTCTTTCTGCTGGGAGCTGCGTGCTGGGAGCGGGGGGCGAAGCAGAGGTAGGGCTGGTGTCCCGGGGCACGGGTGGATCCACAGCTGCGTTGCCGAGTGCAGATTCCCAGCCTCCTTGATTCGAAATCTGATCACCTTTGCCTTGCTAAAAAAGAACTCACTCGATTTACGGTGGTGGGAGAGGGAGTAGATGCCTTCAAAGAATAAAACAGCTTCTCTCTTTCTTGCCTACCTAAAAGTATGACCTCATTTTGAGTTATAGTTCCACTGCTGCCACTATTTTTTATTATTTCCAAACTGAAAAGTATAACAAAGGGGAAAGATAGAGTCTGAAATCCACTAAAAGCTTTTTATTCTTTGGACTCTTAAAATGTCGTCTCACCTTGATGTTATTTGAGTTCTCAGCGGCTAAGCTGAATCTTAATTTTGCTCCAGTAGCTTTGCTAACCGGTTATACCTTTCAGGGTCATATCACATGGAAGATTAAAAAAAAAATCATCCAGATTTCATTTTTAATCTCCCTCTAACATCAAACGATTTATCCTTTTTGAGATACCTAATTACTCAACCTCTTTTAGATAAGCACATGGTGTGTGTATGTGTGTGTTACATCTGTGATTGCAAAATGGAAGATCTGATCCCTATGGAATGATCCACCAGGGAATGAGGGTAATTAGTCTCTAACAAATACAAATTTGGAAACATCTGTGCAGATTTAAGCTTAGGGAACAGGACTGGGGAGCAGGTTTCAGCAACAGGAAGAGAGTGAGAAGGCAGAACTCAGGGTACCAGGCAAATATTGCAATTAAATTAGTCAGCTTGAGGAAATTAAATCAAGGGAAATTGGAGTGTGTCATATTTTTCGATCTGAATTTCTAGCTGTTATGAGATTTTGGAGAGGTAGTGAAGAAAATAGAAGCTAATAAATTTATTTTTTCTTTCCCTGAGTGACTCAGAGGAGAGCTGGATCAAGCCCTTCCTCATTTTGTGATAATTAATGTGAGTCCCATGGCAAAGGGAAGCTGCAATGATTAGTCATAAGTCAGCTGAACTTTCACAGCAGATTTTTGGACAACTTCTCATTGTTTCCATCTGCACAGCTGTGCAGTTGTTTTCTTTTCCTTTAAGTCAAATTACTCTTGCATGGGCCCATCCTATCTACAGGGCTAGCCTTTGCTGAAGAAATCCAGGTGTAAACTTCTGAGGGGCAGCTGGTGATTTTTGCTGGGAGGAGCAGCTCTCTTGGCCAAGTGAGGGTTAGCATTAGCTAACACACGGGGCTGGGAGCTGTAGGAGGAGAGGCATGGTACCTGGTCCTTTCTGCTGTAGGTAATGAGTGGTAACCTCTGACAGGGCAGCAGGAGCTCACATTGCTGAAGTTATGTCAGCTGGTACTCTTGAGGGGACCATTTTTCACACTTAAGGGAAAGAAAGAACTTCCATGACTTTTAGGGGTTGTGGATCAGACTCTGTAGCCTGTGTCTTGGCATTAACTTGATTGTCTTCCCAAGTTTGCCCTAGTTAAGCAAGTGCTTAATTTTATGTGCCCAGTTGGATGCCAATATATATGAATAGATGTTCATGAAGGACACTTCTGAGTTATGAATGCATAGATTTAGCTGTCTCTTTAAAAAAGATTGTGTAGGATGCTAAGAGTGCCTTAGTAGCAGTGCCCGTGTGGCCATATATATGTCACATGGCCCAAAATGTATGACAGGTATCTATCATGCTTAAAATAGGCCAAGGATCCTTTCTTAATATTCCGCTTTCAGTTTCTCATTTAACGAAAGCCGATGCCAGTTGTAGCACTATTCGATTGGAGTACAGGTTTGGTATCCTCTTGCAAGCCAAGAAGATTACAGGCTTTTGTAATCCAGAGCTCCTGGGTTCTTCAACGCTTTAGGGAGTGGAGCAACACTGTTAGTAGTGCAATTCATTCCCCTGGTGCCCTATTAAAGAAAGTGGCCTGATGTCCCCAGCAAATTTCAATTCAGCAGTGAGAGCAAAGGGGGACAAAGGCCTTTGCACAAAGCAGATGAGTTACTGCTTCACTTTTCATTATTACGCAGGTGGACAGCGCTGCGCTTACAGTAAGTGTAGAGAACAGGACATCTCCTCCTCCACGGGGAGAGAGCAGAGGACTAAGGAAGGGTGAGAGAGACTGGCAAACTCAGAAAAGCAGCAAATTTTCCAATAGTGGTGTTGTTGCTATGTATAGTGGTTAGAACAACTGAGAAAAAGAAGAACTTGTGATTACTATCTGGGAAGGCGTAAACCAGCAGTTCCTTTCTCAAAAGTGCTACTGTGAGCTCTTTCCTGCAACCTGATTTCTTCTTGTTCCTGGAGGGGTAGCGGGTGAGAGGAAATCCAGTGATGCAGGTATAACCACATTGTGCTTTCAAAGGCCCGGGAGAACATGCAGAAATAGCATGTGCTTATTCTAACAGGCCAAAAGCTGTTAAACCCAGAGGGTCTGCAGAGCTCTGAAAGAGCTTGCTGATAGAGAAGGTACAGAAGCTATGGAAGAGGGGAGGAACGCGGAGTGAAACGCGGAGGCGTAGTGTCCCCTTCAAGCATCCTAGATGCAGATTCCAAGAGCTACAGGAGAAACCCAGAGGTCTCCTGCTAACTGGCATTCCTTTTGCAGGAGGGGAGAGCAGTAAATGAAGATACTGGGTGACCTTGTGGTGGGCAGCACAGCTGGCTGTCCTCCTGTAAGTATTGGTTGTCTTTTTTTTCTCTTATCCCTAGTAATGTGGGTAGGAAAGCTCTCAAGACCACATGGCCCTAAAAGGAGGCTCACTTTCTTTTGGATGAGGTATCTGCTGATGTTGAACATGTGTGTCTTTTAATCGCGTGTATTTACTTTTTTCCCCAAACTGAGGAAACTGTGGGTAAAAGGCAGCTGTTGAATATTTTTTGCATTTGGAAGTCCCTTTGCTTTTAGAAAGCATAGGCTGGCAGAAACTTGAACTACCATTTTCAAAACGATCAAAATAATTTTTTTAGCCTTTTTCCTAGAAAAGGCTGATCTTCCGAGGACGCGCACCACATCTTTCTAAAACAAGCCACAAGCTTGGCTGGGAGCCAGACTTTTCTTGCCCAAACAGATCCAGGTCATGCCATTAAAACAAAGTAGGTCTGATGCACAGCTGCTTAATCAACAAAGATTAAGTGCTCCCCTCCAAAGGTGAGGATCTTACTGGTTCTCAGCTGAGATTGCAGGCAGAACAAACAAGCCTGGATACCTTTTTGTACAACAGAGTGGATGACTCAGGACCTGCCTGCTGTTTGTCCGAGTGTGAGACATGGTAGTAGAAACCTTCCTTTGTTCCTTGCCTTCATTCTCTGCTGTGGAGGAGCAAAGCTTGTACTTTAATTCCGTGGTTTCCTCTGTTGTTGGTCCTTGTCGTGATTAACAGGGATGATTCTGAGGGTAGGTTAGTCCCTCCTTTTGAGAAGCTGAACTTGGAGGCTACCATCTTGTTGCGGTGAGGAAGCCAGGAGAGGTGCATCTGGCTAGCCTTTGGCTCCAGGCTCCCTTCCGAGCCTCGGCTGGGACCATTTAGCTAATCCAAAAGCTCTGCAGGCTTCTGCCTCAGTGGAACAGATGTTGATATCCTTTAAATGATTACTTCTGTTTCAGAGGAAGAAAATAAATGTTAGATTAGCTACTGCAGAGGAAAGTAAGTTTGTTTCCATGCTACCCCAATGATTATGTTGATATATGCCATGAGTTTGTTTTTTTTTGTTCTACTCTTGGTTTATTGCAGCTCTAGTACTTATTTCAGGCTTCTGACAGGCTCTGAGAGATACCTCTAGATATTTTAAAGAAATGAATTGTGCACTGCCTCTAGGATCCCCTCAGGGTATGGTACCATTTTCAAGCGGAATGGGTGTCCAGCTGGAGTGTGGCAACTCAGTGACTGATGTCTGCAGTCCTGTGGGGAGAGGACCATCTCTAAGCTGCAGTCCCAGGCAAATGACACGTCAAACAATGCATTTACCTGATGGTGATGCAAACCCCACAGCTGTGCAAACAGAGGGCTGGATGGTAAAGCTGAGGTTCAGGGGAAGGACAAGGTTGTGTTTGGACACAGTTCCCTTGGTTTCTCCCTTCAAGTTGAATGTGGAAGTGTATTCCTGTGGTTTTTCAAGCTCTGCAAATGCTTATTAGTCTGGACCTTGCTCTCTTGGCTGGTGAAGAGTTAGTGTGTAGTGAGTGTTATACAGAGAAGCTGGAGGGAGGATGAGCTCCCATGGAGAGAGCGGGCCCAAAATGAAACCAAAGGCCACAGATTAGTTGATCACTGGGGAAGATTAAATGAGAAAGAGGTGGCGTCTTCACCCTGGAGGTCTTTAGAGCAGATGGTCACTCGCACAGGATGGTTTTGCATGCAGAGTGTCCCTCATTAGGGTACGGGAACAGACTGTGTTTTGCATGACTGCAGAACAGTTGCGTGCTGAGATCTGTTCCATCTCCACACAAAAGCAGAGATTCATGTTCATTGCTGCTGTTCCCTTGTTTCTCGGTCTTTGATAGCTGAATATGGAGTTAAATATGGCAGTGTGGCAGGAAAAGCACAGCATAATTTCCATCTCCTCCGCTTACAATGTCATTTCTTTGTGGATGTTTGCAAGTAAAAATAGAAAACTAAATAGAAGTTGAAGCGAAGCCTAGATATGATCTCTAATTAGATTAAGACCCACAGTTATGGAATAATAAATTATCTAACTACCACTGTACAGCTTCACAACACTTTTAAGATTGATTTTAGCCTAAGGCCCTGGAAAAGTGACTTCAGCAAACTTAAAGAGATTAAGTCTGATTATTAAGTGAAGATATTTTTTGATGCCCCTTCCAGATAGACGAGCAACTTTACCAACCCTGTAAAAAATGATGCTCTGTGCAACTTGGGCAGCTGCTACAGTGCGTGGAGTGTGGCTTGGATTTGTGAGGCTGAGCATCAGAAAAAGCAGAGGTCCGTGGAAAGTTGGGCTACTTGTTTGAAACTTGGTGAGTTCAAGTACTTGCAGGTGCAACCAGCCTGCTTATGGACTGGAAGGGGACTGAGGATCCCAGGTGCTGGGGGCTCAGAGAGGGTGAGGAAGACAGACAAGATAACCAAGAGAGGTTAGAGCAGCGTGCTACAACTAGCCAAGAGGTACTGAGACAAACATATGCATTGGATTAGTTTACCCATTGTCAAAAATTCTATTAAAAAGCTTTCCAAAGTGGAAGATGAAGTAGTCTACCTTTTCTTTTTGTTTTGTTTTCTTTTTTTTTTTTTTTTCCACCTAGAAGTGACCTGGCAGAGAAAATACCAGCTTGAGTTAGTCTGGCAAAGGAAAAAGCGGTTGAGAAAAGATCTCTGAGAGGGAGCAGGCCATACTCCAGTAGGCTTCTGTGTTCCACCCTACCCCCTCTCACTGTGCTGGCACATGCAGTGATAGCGGGTGGATGCTGGGATAAGTGGGTCCTACTCATCACATCTTGTCGTGGGAAATGATGCCTGAGCCATTCTGTGGGGCACAAGTGTGTGTCTGCATGGAGCTTTCTGCCTCTACCAGAGACGCGTGTCTTCCCAGGGCTCAGCTCTGGATTGCCTCTTCTCCCCCTGAGACTTCTGCAAGTTGGGCCACAGCCTAACTAAGGGGACAACAGCCAGCTTTAGAACATCCCCTGCACCCCCAGGTTGCAGTCAGCTTTGTGTGCGTAGGTTGCTAGACTGGGAGACATCACTTTGAGGATTTGGGATTTTTTTGGTATTTCTTTTCAAATAAGAGTAACTTGAACCAAAAGGTCTAGGTTTGCTCTTTTTGTAGAGATAATGCAAATTTCCTTATCTACCCATAACTCCAGTCCTCCTAACACTTTTTTTTCCCCCCACATTCTGAATTATTTTTGTTCTGCTCTGAAAACAAGCAGACTGGTTTATGATGTGCTGACCACCCAGTTCCAGCTAAGGTATTGTGGATGTTACATTACATAGGATCTCACGGAATTTATATCTCAGGGTTCTTTTGCCTGTGACCAAAGCAGAAGTTAATAAGTCAAATGCTGACCTGGAAATGTGAGACTGAGATGATTTTTTTTTATTTTTTTTTTTACTTTTAGCCCTTCTAAATTAAAATCTATGCCCTGATGTTTCCAGTATAAGGGCTCTATTCGTTTCTGTCGTCGTGTTATGTCTTTAGCTCAGAAGTGATTCACAGTGTTGTTCGTCTCCAGCCTGCTAATTTTATCAAGCTGAGCCATACAGCGTCCACTGCTAATGATGATATTTTATTTCATCTCAACCATTTGTAGCGTTAATCACGAGCGCTTTTGTCTCCAGGTAGCTAGTCGCCTGGTGCTCTCAGCAAGCCACACGGCAGTCACAGCCCTTTCCCTAGGAGCAGGAACTGGCAATGCTGAAGGAAGGCTCCTGGTTCAGAAATGGTGCTGGTGCCATCAGAGTTAAAACCCTGACAAGTCACTTCATCTCTCTGCGCATCTTTTCCCCACCTGGTGCAGGCTGTACTTCTTGCCTCCTGGGCATCGGATGGGTTTGAAGGGGCTGGATGCTGTACACAAGATCTGTGCCTGGAGTCCCACCTCCTCTAGCGGGAGGCAATAGGATTTTAAGCTAAGATATATGCCTTAGCTTCTAATCACCCTTGGGATACTGATTCTTTTTTTATGGTTTTGGACAAATCTTTTAAGTTCTCTGTGGCTAAAGTTCTGCCAACTGCAAAATATGTACCTGGCTCACAGGAGTGTTTAACAGCAGTAATTAGTCAATGTTTGTAGACGGCTTTGCGAGCTTGGTGCTATTGTTTGTCACCTGCAGTGCAGTTAACAATCCATATACTTTTTTCTTCCTTTGCTTCACAGTCCGCTGCAAGCAGTATTTAGAAAGGATTCACTGTCTGCCATGCAGGAGCATTTGGAAGCCATTATTATTAAATTAATCCAGATGGCTTGACAATGCCATTGTGTAGTGCACTGACCTCTTACCTCTGGATATGCAAAAACATTCAGTCTCATAAAATTGCACATTACTCACCATCAATCTTCACTCTGAAGCTCTCTCAGGTTTTGCCACTGTCCAAGGAAAGCCTAGTTTAGGAGAGCAAAGGGAGGCAGTAGCTGATCACGCAACTGGAAATGTCCCAGGTGGAAAGACCTGGGAGAGATTCTCCATACACAAGAGATTTCTAGCAAAGCTCCAACCAGCGTGGCTAGAAGACATTGACTTTGTGGGTCCCATCTTGAGTACCAGTCTGTGGCAACAAGTGCAGAACGTCAGGCAGCCGAATGCATCTCATTGCTGCTCCTTTGTTTTCACTGCTTAAAAGAGGTGCACCAGCACGGGCAGCATGGTTTATTCATGGAAAATCAAGCAGGAGATAGGGCTCTAAATGTGCAGCAAGTGTTTACCAGGGGCTCTGCAGATCTCTAACACAGCTAAGGTGTTTCTTCCATCTTCTGGTGGTCACGATCCCTTTGGGATCTGACTGGCGGCTGGAATAATATGCAGTCCGTACAGCATCCAGGCAGTGGAGGGGGTGGAAGGAGATGTGGTTTTATTGATGAATGGGAGCTTGTTCTTCCAAACTGCAGTAGTTATGCTCACTCCTGGGCTGTGACTTAATTGTTTGAAAATATACCTTTCTAGATGTATGATTTCATATTGGTGAAAGTGAATTTTACTTTGCCACGTGCCCAGCTGAGCTTGAACGGGAGCCTCTGAATCTCTTCAACTGCTCCCCACCTGTTGGCAGCCTCAGCAATTCTGTGTTCGCCTATGGATTTGGCCTCCCTGGGGTTATGTCCCAGGAACACTCTTGGCAGAGGAGCACCGCGCTGTCAATCCACGCCATGATCATCGCTGCCAGGTCCTGCCTGCCGCTGCCATTTGTCCCTTCCTAATCCGTGGCAGGGCTATGCATCTCACCTCATGACTACTTAGTCCCCTTAATAGTTTCTTGTGAAGACTTTGACAAAAGTTTTTTTTTTTAAAAAGAATTGCTTTACCTGGCCTCCATTTAGTCATTATTTTATTGATGTTCTGTAGAAAACTAATTAGAAGCTTGGCTTTTCCTGACAGGAGCTTTACTCGTTCTTTCCTGTCACATTGTATTCACCACGGTACTTTGTTCCTAACTAGATCCCCATCTAAACCACAAGTAATTTCTTTCACTGCTTTAGGCTCTATATAAAGAGCAGTCACCTTTTCTGTTTGGTCAGGCTATATGTCATGAGGATTTAACTCAGAGTACGGGTTTTAATTCAGTAAGAGGAGAGAGGACAGTGAGAAGTCAGTGCGGGTGATATGGGGGGATGCTGTGGAGAGGAATCTGTACTCGATATAGGAAATTAAGTGCATCCTGGAGTGGAGCGTACGGGGTGTCTGCACGGGAGCCGTCTGTGCCATCACAAGAACTGCTTAGAGCCAGGGGAGGTGACATGATGGGAAAATATCCCGTGTCTTGGTTGCCCCGTAAGTCAGGTCGCTGCACATCGCAGCGGTGGTGGGAGGCTGCGTGCTGGCATCTGTTGTGCAGCCTAGGCCAGAGTGACCATGTATTAAACATGAGCACGATCCTTCGCTTCCTGTGGGAAAGCACAGGCCGGACTGTTCCCTGCTCCCATGGCACCATCCGACTGTTCCTCCTGTCAAGATTTACAAACTAAACTTCCCCCGGGATCTCAGGAGCGTCTGTGATGCGGTTGTACAACAGCTTGCAATGCCCTAAATACCTGAAATGGAGAAAAATAAATGAACTTCACTGCGCAAATAGTTCCTGAAGGCATTTGCATGGGCCAAGATGAGCTGTAGAGACCTAGTGGCAAGAGAAAGCACCTGATTCAGGGGTCTGCGATATGTAGTTTAGGTTTGGTGCAATGAGGTGCCTCATAGCGGGGTAAACACATATTAAGCCAGGGGCTGTGGAGCAGAGGACTTGTTTTAAGACCTTGGTCTTGTGCTGGGTGCAAACCTGGAGTGGGCAGCACACTCCAGGCTGCTGAAGGCAGTTTTTCTTTTCTTTTTGAAGTGTTGTTGAGGTCAGAGATGCCTTAGTAAGCCCTGAGTAAGCCCTTGTTAGAGGTGGTCTGCCTCTTTCAGTGCGCACACAGCAACAGGTCTGTTGCAATATGGTGAAGCCAACACGGAAGAATTGGGCCCTGCTGCTGGCTCTGGTCTTTTTGCTTGCTCAGTGTCTCAGTGGAGCAGCCGCTGTAGCAAGCTGTCACCGAGAGGCCCTGCCTCTTTGCTTCTGTTGCATGCGGAGGGGAGGATGAATTGCTCTTTCCATGAGTATTAAATATTTTATTTTGTGACCTTCTTCTAATCAGATGCTTTATCTCAACTATATATTAAAAGAATAGTAATAAAAAAAGGATTTTAATAAACTTAACCTCCTTAAATTGTGTAATTGTCACTTTCCCAGGACATTAGGGAAGCTGTAAGGGGGAAAAATATGTACAGGGCAGTTTTTGGTGCATTGATAATTTATTATCTAATAATCTCTTCTATTCCTCGCTATTCCCAGTTTTCTCATTACTTGTACACAGCATAATGCCCTGTTGCTAGCAGCGGGTTGCCGAGCTATTGCAGAGCCAGATCTGCTCTGTGTCGACGTCAATGTGCTGGTGGCGGGGGGGGGGAGGGACTGCTGGATCCAGGCACAGGCAAGACCCGAAGCTGTTGCAAACGCTAAGTGAGCTGATTTCTCTCCTGATGCAGGGCTGTTTCGGGGAAGTGTCATTTCCAGCACAGCGGTGGCCAGCCTTCCTACCTCCACAAGCCGTTTCAGGCATTTCTCAGAGACACAAACCCAGCAGTGGCAGAAGGCTCAGCCCTGCAGCGGGTGGAAGCCACCCTTGAGGAGCTGCATGCTGCCCAGGAGACGCCGGTTGGTTGCCCCTGCTCTGGTGTCAGGACGCTCTTGGGGCTGTATGTGGTGGGGGCTGGCTATCATGTGCTGTGATGTGTCCAGCAGGAGTGTTTGTCGGGGCCCTCAAGGTCACTGGAAAGGCAAAGAACGATAGCAGTCCTCTGGGCTGGATCCTGGTGCACTAGGGCTGTGTCCGTGCTGGAAAGCGGTGCTGCTTTCAACTCTTTCAGAGTAATTGAAGTGGCATAACATACCCAGTGTGGATGTGATTATACCAGTATTAGTGGACAACGCATGTCAGTCTGGTATGTGACTCACAATTTGTTCCTTTCCATTCCTTTCCCTGACTCTCCTTGCCGGACATAAGTAGAAAAACATTTCAGAGCAGGTCCACGTACAGTTTAGTCTCTGTTCGTGAACTATTAGCAAACAGGCACATCCCTGGCTGTCACGGGCGCACGTCTCCTCAGACACGTACTGGGCGAAGGTGGTTTCCTTGAAGTCACTAAGCTAGCTGATGCTTAGGAATGAAACAGACCCTGCAGATCCCCTATTTCTCTCAGAGCATGAGAGAAATGCGTGTCCCAGATTAGTCAAATTGAAAGAAATCTCTTCTCAGCTGAATGCTGGTACTGATATGAGTTTGTCTCCACTACGCTGAATGTTGCACAAACTCATTGAGAGCATGCAGTACCTGCCTGGCGGAGCTCACAGACACACTAGTGCAGGTTGTGCATTTGCCAGAAAAAAATTCTGTTTAGATATAGGAGGAAGACCTGAGCTAGCTGAGACACTGCAGGATCCTGGTGAAGACAAAGCAGTGGTTCTTTTTACCTCCCCAGCTGAGGTCAGCTCAGTCCTGGTGCCTGGAACTACGCTGGGGAAGGTGGGGTAAAAGTGGCCTGGCTCAGTCTTCACAGGGCGTTAGAGGGCTGTGGGCCTACCAACGTGTAAAAACACACGTGATTATAGATGTTGCTCCAAGCCAAGCGTACAAGGGGAAGAGAGGGGCAGATCAGAGATATGACTTCTCCTCTCTCCAGCCACGCCGAAGGCTGGGACAGAGTCCAGCCAACAGTCTGGGTCCTGTGCGCTCTGCCTGTCGTGACCACAGTGCCGGAGCCCACGGCTGGACGTTGATGTTAGCATTCCCAGCACGGGAAACTCATGACTGCTCTGGCCATGGCAAGTCTTGCATGCACTGCATCCCCTCTCTTTCCTACTTTCTTGTTTGCTTTTTTTCTGTTATCTTTAAAAATGGAAAACTCTCTCCTTTTACTGTCTACCTTTCTATGAGAATTTGTGTGGTAGCTTTACCTACACTACAGTGCTTCTCCCAGAGATAAATTCATACCTCAAGTCCTTTCTGTATCAGAAGGTTATTAATAAAGAGTGAGCATGGGTCAGATAACTGATGCCTGCTGCAATTTGCAATTATTTACTGCGTTTGGGAACGCACATGAAAGTTTTACCATTGTTAAGCTTTGGACTGGATAGATTGATGGATATGATTTCATTGAAATTGTGTAGAGGGTGATTACAATAAGGAGCTAGGAAATTAAATGAAAGCGCTACTGGTTAGGAACCAAATGTAAATTGTTTACTTCTATTCTTTAGAGCTTTATGTATGTTGATTTGCATCTATATTGCCAAGAAAGGGCACAGTGCACAGGAACCACAAGATTATTTGTGGTGAAAGCAGATAAATGTACTGTGGCTACGAGTTATCGAGCAGAAACTCAGCCTTGACTACAGGGCAGGCAGATACTACTCTTCAGAGAACAGAGCTGGATAGTTTTGCTTAACCCAGAGACAAATAGGAAGGTGTATGGCCTGTGGGTAGGATCAGTAACGGGGAAATCAGGAGACCTGAGTCCTGCTGTTGAGCTGGTGCTGGTTTGCCTGATGCCTCTGGTGGGTGCTCTGGTGGGTGCTGAGGGCACAGTGGGGGAAGCAGCCAAGTCCAGGAGGTTTCAATGACCCACCAGCACTGGCTACAGCCCTCCCGGCAGTTGCAGAACTGCACGGTATCGAACTACTCCCTCATCAGATCTGCCAAAATGGTCCAGGCTAGGGAAAAAGGGTTCAAAAAGCCTTCAAGTTAAATTATCTCATTTCAAGACAAAGTCCTTGATATCTCTCCCAAAAGATAATGATAACAGCTAAGTGTAGTGTAGCTGTGACTTGACTGCTCTGACCCTGGAGGTGGATGGGGGTAGGTTTTGGGGGAGCAGAGACGTGCTAAAAGCTAATTGGGAGGGTTTGTGGCTTGGTTGTGCCAGCAGGTGGGAGAAAGAGATCCTGCAGCAGCGAGTGGCAGTGAGCAACTGGAGATGGGCTGAGCAGGGTAAGCCTTTAACCTGTGAAGAACATGTCTAACTGTGCCCTTGTGCCTAACCTTTCAAAGAGGTTCTCAATTCAGGATGATCCACTTGAGGTATGTAAAAGTCTGAGATGGTAAGCGAGGGCAGAGGCGGCCCACACCAGAGCTTTCACCCTGCATCAGTGACCTCCTTCACGAACTGGGAAAGCTATTGGGTCAGCCATCTCCTGTGGGAGCAGAGGTCTGGGAGTGCAAACTGCTGATTTTATGCAGATATTTCTTTAGCTATTTTTATAAAAAAAAAAAATTGAGGAAAGTCCTGCAAATGCAGCAAACCAGCATGCAATAGCTAGTGAAAGGATTTTAGTAGGGATTTGCACTGTGGTTTGAGGGCACGGCTAGGTACTAGAGGCTGTGGTAGAGGGAGAATGAAAGTGGTTATCAGACCATGACATGCATCAGTTGCGAACTAAGCGGCAAAGCTCAGATCCAGACCTGAGCTCAATCGCAGGGCAAAAGGGCTTGGACCTTATAGCTGCCCAGTCTGGCCATGGAAATTGCTGCATCTGCCCTCTGCCCCTCCTTGGCTCTCTCCTTGATTCTTGTGATTTTAAAGTAAAATCAATTTTATTATTCATGAAAACCTGGGATATTTCTCCCCACCAACAAATGAGATTCTGATAAAAAGAGTCAATAAGGCTGATGTTGCACTAGATTTGACTTAAAGCTGGCCTAGGAGAAAGGGAATTCGGCTCTCAGTACATTAGTTGATGACTGACGGAAAAATATTGCAAATGATGTACATGGTGTATATTATTCAGTCACCTGTTAAGCAGGCTGCATATTGGAAAAATGTTTTTGCAAATGTATTGTAATAATTGGCAGAAGAGAAAGAAATGAATATTATGCAACCTGTTCCCACTCAGATTGCTCCATTGTGTAGCTACAGAAGCAAGAGCTTCCTAAATCAGGAATGGATGCACACTCTGGACCTCTACCTCAGGCTCAGCAAGGCGTGGTGCTGTGCTGACAGGGCAGCTGGACTACAAGGCTCCCACCCCGCAGCTTCCGCTGCTATTTACAAGCCAAGACCAATGTGAGCACGACTCTGGGGGCGCAGACTTCTTTTTAGGTTCTGGGATTGGACAGCACCATTTCAGATTTGGTCTGCATAAGTCAAAGACCCGCTGATTTGTTCTGAGCTTGAAGGTTTATTTGCTGCAGCGGATAGGATGTTGCCTTCTGAGAGAGGGTTTTGGCCGGTAAGTGAGAGACAAATAATGGCTTCCACTTTGGGACCTCCTGGTTCCTGGCTACGATCTATTCCCACGCAAAACATAGGTCTTGGTTATACCGGGTGCTTTTGCATCCTGTGTGACTGCCCCAGTGCAGCTGTGCCAGTGCCAGATACCTGTTAATCAATATCAGGGCTTATGTTTGCCAACTGACATAACCTTGGTGATATCAACTGCGATCTTTTTATGTCACCTATGTGCACAGTACAACAAATGTGCCTCAGGGATGTGCACTGGCTTTGCTCTTGTGCAGATTGTCTGCCTGAGCGAGGTGCTTCATGTGTGGGTCCTTCACGGCCCGCCTCGATTTGTGCAAGCAGCAGCTCTGAGTCTATGCAAGCTGAATTTGCACCTGACAAATCCAGTTTCTACAGCAAGTCTGGAACAGGATAAGAAGTCTCCTGGAAAATCGGTGAGAATGACAGTTAGAAAAGATAATAGATAATATTGGCAGATGAAAGAGCAATGGAGCAGGAAGAGGAGGAATAATCTATGAGGTAGTTCATAACAGAGATGGCAGATTTCAAGAGGATGTCCGGTCTGCCTGGAGCAGTAACCCTGCCCCAGCCTGTGTGTGCTGGATTAACTCTTTGACAAAGAGACCCTCTACTGAGTCTAAAATGAACAAGAAGAAATTTCTTTTGATCGTGATCCCATTTGCCATGAACAGAGCCCACTGCTGCTGGCCATTGGAAGCTATTGGACTTGTAAGATCAGTGGTCTAGAAAACTTAGGTCAAATTTTGATTTGATCCTAACAGGCACTCTTGACGTGCTGACTCTGACCAGGTTTCTTGACGAAGGACATGATGCTTCTCCCTCCATCTAGCCTGTCTGCTCTGTGTGTCTCCCCTCAGGCTATCAAAAGCCTTGAGATTTCTACAAGGAGCCCAAAAGAAGGTGAGGAGAAACAAGATGGCCTGCATGCCCTGTCTCATGAAGAAGGGTACACACTAAATCTTATTCCTGCTGGCTAGGTCTGTACCAGAGGCGCTCATTGTGGCTGTTGATTTCTCCTCTGAGCTGAGTCCGCTGCGCCTGAGGTGAAAGCAGTGTAATTGGATGCACCACCATAGCGGACAATGACTAAAAGCATTTTTCTGAAAGCGTTCCCTCCCCCCCCACTGCTGAAAGATTACATCTGATGTTATAAACTAGCATCGTTCCCTGTTGGTACCACTGCCAAGTAATTTACTCTTCTGGAAAAGCTTCTTGTTATTGCAGTATGTTCACTACAGCCATCTAGGTGATACTATTTATTTCAAGCTACAAAAAAACACGACAGAATTTTTGTCTTGTATTGTCCGGTAATTCGCAACCCTTGGAGAAAAATGAGATATAGATCCAGAGCAAGAGGGGGAGAACACCCATTACTGGATTTGATTTCTTAAAAAAGAGAAGTAAGTGGAGCTGGGTGTTGAGAGGGGCAGGCAGAGGGATGCAGGCAGCCCAGAAGGATGCTAACCCTACTTGGAAAGGGTCTAGCTCAAGAAATTTCAAGCTACGCAGTCCAAAGTGGGATTTGGGCAGGAATTTTCCCTGACCGCAGGTGGAACTTTCAGAGGAAAAACACCAAAGCATCATCAATGGTGCATCAATGCTTTTGGGAACTTACTTTCCTACTTGCTTAAGTAGGAAAACTGCAGGATAGGGGAGGTATGATATGACGACAGGTTGATCTCCCTTAATTTCAGCTTTCTTCATCCAAAGAGAAACTCCTCTCTCCCGCTACACGCTCATGTTTACTTTCGCTTGCTCTCTTTCTCCTGGGTACATGGAAGCTGTGAGATGTTTGTAGGAGGTGTCTGGCCATGACTACTTGAAGGATCAGAAATCTTGTGCTCCGCTGGACTCTGCTTTGGGGGCAGCTAGCCGAAAGCAGCCAAATGTTCAGTGAGTGGTGCCTACTGCTAGATATAGACCAAAGCCACCATTTTCCCTTAGGCCTGTTGTTGAAGGCCTTTAAACCTGAGAGACCCTCTCCAGGACAGGCATAGCAGTGGGGACCACAGGCCATCTGGAAATAAGGGCAAAGTAGCTCAAATTTGAAGCATGCAGAAAAGTATGCTGATATGGTCAGAAGGTGAACTTCAACTTTCCTTGGAGTGCAAATTGTGCGAGTCTGGTGTCAGAGCAGTCAGATGGAGCCAGGGTATTGGCATCAGGTTCAGATGGATGCAAGACTCAGTTTATATCCACACCAGGACCCAAACTAGAAAGGCTTATTTTCTGGTTCAGTTCTGCTGAACTCAAAGCCCAATCAGCCTCCTGTGCTGCCCTTTGACTGAGGGTTTCGTTCTCATTAGGAGTGATGTTAGTGATTTCAGTTCTGAGCCTCCGACTTGACCTTCCCTCAGGTCCAGGGCAGCACAGACGCAGCCCTGCCGCTCCTGTCTGCTTCGCGAGCTGGCTTCCTCCCTGAGGAGCCTGCCTCTGAGACTAACTTGGAGGAGGAAGATGGGTTGTTTTTTTATTTTCTTTTTTTTCTGGAGAGAATAAGAGCTATGTGAATACTTGAGGGTATGTGCATGCTTGCCTGCCAGCCTATTCTTGTTAACTTTTGAACAGTTAGCCAGTTTCAAAGCAACTTGACAGAGAAGTAGAGCTTATAAAGATAATATATTCCTCAAAAGTTCTGTAAAAATAGTTGGGCAGGCGAAGAAGAGTATCTTTCATGGGCGCAACTGAGGGAAAGCCTGCAGCATTAAGTCACTTCTTATAAGGTGTTAGAAAATTTTCCTTGGGACTTTTCATAAGAAATTGGGATTTGGTAATTCTCCCAGCTATGCAGGTACTTAAAGTGCGGTGGATGGCGGGAATTTGTTTTTCATCTTAAAAAAAAGGGGGTGGGGAGAGGATGGATGTTGATGGTGTCTCCTGTTTGGAGGCCTTGGTGTGCCGTAGTAGTTGCCTAAGTTAAAGTTGCCATTGATAAGAAGCGCGAAAGGACTACACCATACTCAGTAGAACGAGAAAGAAATAATGGGAGTAGATAGTTCTAGGAAAAACCAAACTTGAATACTTTGCAGTTCTGTAACCCTTTCCTTTCAAGGGCTCTACACTGCCTTGAAATCACTTTACATTTACACTTTTGTAGAAAGTTGGTAGGTAATTATGTCACTGTTTTATATGTAGAGAAACAGAGGCACAAGGACATGGGAAGGCTGTGGCAAAGGACATGCACAGAAAGCCTGCGGCAGAATCAGGCTCGGAGCCCCTGATTCTCATCTCATAGCCTTAATCACAAGTCACTCCATTTTCTTGTAACCTGGGAAATACAATCAGAGGACAAGGAAGTGAAGAAGTTATTGGTGGCTGTTGTTCCTCATGAAAAACTTCAGCAGTATTTTCTATTTTTATAATAGATTTTTTAGAAAGTCTCCCAGGCTTGATTTCAAAACTGTAAAGTTAGAGAATCTCTGACATCTCCAGGTCAGTTGTTCCAAAGGTTAATAATTTTTATTAAAAACAACCCCTTTTACTTCTTACAGAGTATTTTGGGATGATGAATGAAGGCCCAGCTCTGCTGTCCTTGAAGCTCTCTACTTTGTTTGCCACTAAGGCCAGAATTACTTCTGGAGCCTCTGCATACAGATGTATGGGTGCTACACTTAATATTATTCATGTATATCCAGATGTGCAGGTGGCTAACCTTCACAACTAGCTAAATAAATCTTCCCTGCAGTCCCTGCCCTTTTAGGAGCTCATGTGTGAAAGATCTGCAGCGGGGCTGGCCGGAGTCTGCCTTCCTAGGGAAGTATTTTGCAAGCTAAAAAAGAAGGCTTAAAACCATCAGCATGTCTCTCTGTCTGAGAAAGAAAATCTATCAGAGATTATTCTGAGCCATGTTCCCAATCAGCCCGAGGCAATGGGAGAATTGTATGCTCCTGTGATTTAATCAAGAAAAACCCAGCATGGTCTAGCCATTCCTCAGAAGTTAGGATGCTATTTTGTACTAAGAATATGGCAGCAGAAGGCAGAGCAAACACATTCCCCTGGAGCCAGCAAACAGAAGCCTGAGCAGATAAACTATCTGAAAAATGGTTACGCTCTATACCCTGCTTAGATTCCCTGTGCACGAAATGGCCAGCTAATAACAGACAGATCCTCAAATCACAATTGAAGGTGTTGTGAGAGAGCTGCCGCACTCTGCTAACTTTCAATAATCGTTGAAGCAACGGCAATAGAGTTTGTGCACTGCAGTGGAAGAGATCTATTAAGAGTCCTTTCCCAGCCTATGCTGCTGGGGAGAACAGTTAATTGAAACTATAGTGCTTATTTTAATTGTGTCTGTCCGTAAGCTTTTGCTCAAATTGCTGTGTCGAGCCGGCTTTCCCACTCCGATAGCTCTGCTCCTGAAGTGAGTGATGGTACAGTATTAGTACGTGTTTTTTTTTTTTTTTTTTTTTTTACAGCAGATTTGTATTTACTTTTGTAAAGTGCAGCAGGACTTCAGAGACGAACAAAAATCAATCCCTCAAGTTCTTTTCTGCAGACAGACGGGGCCGTCTTCATCCTTTCCATGTCCAGCACCTATGGCCTCAGAAGGTTGTCTCCAGCCTGCAGCGCGGGGCCAGCAGAGGATCTCTTGTTGGCATCCAGCAAGTTTTGCACCTAGAAGGGGAGCAGCACATTGGCATTGGTTTGGCCTGGATGGGAGGGAGCTTTAAATTATCCCCACACAGGGCCTTGCTGAGGCAGTTCCCTTTCTGAGTGCTAAGATAGGATCTCTGCATGCTGCAGCACTGAGACGTATAAGCTCCAAGCCAGTCTGGGTGCTAGACATGGTTTGTGTGGGTGGTCTGCACTCTGTCACTGGCCATGGTGTATGTAAATTGGGGACAGCTGCTGAAACGGAGAAAGACACTTGTGCAGTAGATGATTGTTCAAATATCGTTGCCCGCTAGCTGCTAGGAATGCTGTCGCTGATAACACCAGCCAACTTGAGCACAAGGAGCAATTAGGAAAAATGGGGCACTAGCGATGAAAGTGATCCCAGGAGATGAGCAGCAAAGTGATAAGGAGAGGTCCTAGAAAAGTCAGAAGCTGGATCAGCGCATAGTGAATACATGGCAGGCAATGCTACGCTGCCAGCCAGGAAAAGAGTAATCCGGTAGGTGGGAACATGCCTGGCACGGAGAGAGCCAGAACTCACAGCTGGAGGGGTTTAGCTCTTGGATGGACAGCACTGACGATTGCTGTTACCACAGCATTTTGCCAGGACTGTGCTTTTTGCCAGATTGCCTTAAAATAAAGAAAGTCCAAGCGACAGGTCTTGTTGATGAATCCGTTTTGTGCTGAGGAAGTCAGAAACCAGGTTGCACTGCAGATCCCCTTGGTGGGTGCTACTTTTCTAGGGCTTGATCTACAGAGGAGACACAAATATTGGGTTTTAATAACTACAGAGACAACACTAATCAGTGAAGTTTAGCAGTGTCTTGTATTAGTTCAAATCCCCATGCCTAGCCGTTCTTCCTTCCAGCTAGAGCAACCCTTTCACCTTTCAGGAAGGTCTAATTGCTGGTGTGTTGACCAGGACCAGGAGTCCTGGGGTTCATTTCTAGCCAGACTGCTGCAGTGCTGGGTGACGTCTGCAAGCCACTTTGTTTCTCTTGCTCGTCTTCTGCCAGTGCAAAGTGAGGGTGACGATATGACCTTTGGCTTTGAGATTAGCAGATAACACAAAGTTTGGAAGTGATGCTGGCTATTACATTGCTGGGAAGGATGTGAGTTAAACCAAGAGCAGTGCCAGCCAGCTGTGGTTAGGCAGTCACCTTAAGGCAGCCTAAGTCTGCGATTCTGGTGACAGGGGACGTTTCTGTCATGGACTCTGTACCAGCATTCATAGGGCTTGGAGGAGGGAAAAGATGGAGCAGAAAAACTAACCTAACCAAAGAATTGAAGAAAAAGGTTAGTTTTTCACCCGCCACCTTCCTTCACGCGTAGGGGTTTTCGGCCTTGGTGGATGCGTGGCCTCCAGGGTGCTCCTTGGTCACGCACTCAGTGCAGAGCCGCCTCACTGCCCACCCCGTCCCGGGGCGGGTTGCCGCTGGTTTCCGCTCACGCTTTGCACGCCTGTTCTTGCATCCGGCCTTCCTCTTGCGGAGCCCATGCAGTAACGAGATGAAAATTCAGCACACTCACTTCCCTATGCAGGCTAGCGCTCGTGCTTCTTTATACTGCTCTGGTAATGTGAAGGGGACTTAGTGTAAATTAAATTGAGTATAAATTATCCTTATTTCAAACCCACTTCACAGTGCCAAGAGAGTCTAAACTGGCTTTAAGGCTGCATGGGAATCAAGCTTGTTGCTTTAAAAATCTGATCACCTTGTGCTTGGAACCCCTGGGAGGCTTCAAAAGTCTCTAGCAGAGTCTTGCTTTGTTTGCTTGAATTAAAAATGTAAATATATTTAGGCTATGAGTGGAGAGTGGGGGAGAAAAGAAAAGATTAAAAAATATTATGCATTTCCGATTTTTAGATTTATGCTCTTCCTCATAAAAGTGTGAATGACATTTATTTGGCTGGCTGCATAATCCATGTTAACAAGACAATTAGTATGTGCTGAAAGTTATTATTTTCCTCGGCACGTCAAAGTCAGGACTGCTGCTGGATTTGGAATGGAGCCTTGATTCATTTCTTCTTTGCAGTAAAAGATAATATTGAATTTTTCTCCAAAGATCTTGACAGCATGTAATTAATACTTTTCTTTTTTCTGCCTTATATAAAATGGAGCAAAACACAACAACCTAGCTGGGGAAAAATTCAGACAAAAACGAACATTTCTTTTTTTTCAATCGTTTATTGAGTGAATTTCGTGCTCATGAAAGGTAACAGACTGACAGCCGTGGAAGACTGCAACTCTCTGCTCGTTCGGTGAGCGAGTACAGTGCTAGCAAAGGCAGGAAGCTTTTTCCAGGCACTGCGATGTGGCTCTTCCAGATAATTTTGCTGGAGTTGCTCGCCTCTGCTGGCACTGGTTCAAAACCCTTTGGGTGGCAGAATTTGGAGTCAGACAAAGTTCCCAGATGCTGCCACGTTAAGTGACTCTGTGTTACCTAAAATGGTGCATAAACACTGTGGTCACTGCTTGCTTCTGTTTGCAGGGTCCTGGCAGGTTATGCCAGGGCCCCCTCTTATTTTGCTGAAGGTTTCTTCTCCAGCAGGGCTCTGGCTAGTTTACCAAAGCCTGTGCCTGTGCACATTGGGGGTTATAAAAGACCATTTCATAGCAGCATTTTTCACTTTTTCTCTTAATGTTTCCTGCCTTCTCCCCCTGCTCTACGTTGCAGATGTGTACAGCTTTGGGCCGGCTGAGCGGGGAGTGCTAACACCACGCCTCTGGCAGCGCGGAGCTCACTGCAGGATCTGCTCAGCCTCCCAAGCTTTGCAGCCGTGGCTGACCTTCAGGCTGTGGCGTCGGAAAGCCCCAAAAGCACTAATTTTGAGCTCCTGTGCGTACCTCGGGGACCCTTGCCCCAGGAATGGTGGTGGGCGGCAGCCAGGGCAGGAGGCTGTCTGTGGGCTGGGTGAGCCCCCACCCAGGGGACAAGACTGGGCTGGAGGCCACATAGCGAAGAATTGCTCAGAGCAGAAAGGGTAGGGTTGCTGGAGAGCGTGTGAATAGCCCTGCTTTCTAGATTTCAAGTTCTTTTTTATGGTAGGACTTTGGTACCTGTCTATAAGTGGACGTGAAGCCTGTCCTGGCTGAGTAATGGTGGCAGCTGAGTGTGGGGGGCCCTGTAATGGGATGAGCAGAGCTCTGGGTTGGAAGGAGGCAAACACTGGAAACCAAGAAATGCTGCATTTTAGCTTATCCATGTCATCTTATGGTGACAGTCACTGATCCTGGGCTGTTCCTTCCCAAGGACATTCCCAGAGCAAGAGTGGCAATGCTGGGCCTGTGAATCCAGACTGAGCAGCAGATGAGCTGCCCTACGAACAGTTCGTACTGCCAGGTGGAAAGGGTGTATATATGCAGGCCACGCTGTCCCTGAGAACTGTCCTTGTTAGTATCCCAGCATTGCTACGTGACGCTGGGCACGTACCTGGCACGTGTTCCTCCTTCCCGTTGAGCTCCCAGAAGGATATCGGATGCCCGCAGAGCGGATCAGTCAACAGGAGAGGAGGATGCTCTGCCGTTGGAGCAGCGCTGTGGAGGAAGGGGAGCTCATGGGACGCTGAAGCTCTGTTTCTGGCTCTGTGCAGCTGATTTCCTTTGGGCTTCACAGGTGTCTTTGCTGCAACTTGGCTTCACCACCTCTAACAAGGGGAACAGCACTTTTCTGCTTCTCCAGGGAAGATGCAGAGAGCAATTGATTAGCATTTGTGAGGCAGAATGATAAACACCCCTCAAAAAGACCATGGATAATCAAGTGCAGGGTTTGGAGGGGTGCAGTAAATAAGGCAGAGCTCCCATATTGAATACGAATGAATTTAAACATTGAATAACTCTCCTGCTCCCTGAACGCCGTCTATCCTGTGCGCTGAATGAGGCAGGGGTCCTATGGAAAAGAGAGTGTGATTAAATTCTGAAACATCATTCATCCATGCGAGGGAACTGGAAAGCTGTGCAAGCATAATTGTAATTAGTGAGAAGAGCCATCCTGGCAGGGTGAGGGGAAGAGGGCAGGTCTGCATATACAAAGCTGGTCACGCTCACCTCCAAGGTAACGCCATTGGCTTCGCGAGCATGAAAGTAGGGCGAGATCAGGCCGACTATCTTTGAAAAATAGCAAATGTGGCAGAGAAATTGATGAAAAACTTCAGAGAGGTGAAAAGATTTAGGGTTAAGTATGAAAAATGTAAGTGTTCCTGGCAGCACGACAATCTTGAGAGTCATATTTCAATTCCTAGGGGAGAGTGCTTTCTTTAGGAAGGTCACCGGTCTCCTAGCCAGCTACGGCTGTAACTCGCACAAATAAGTGTACAGATTCGCCCCTCTCCTTAAGCATGGCAACACAACTGGAACGGCAGCATTCATTTGCTTTGGATTCCAAAACGGTTCTTTTATCAGTCTTCTCCCATCTCCCTGTAAATCATTTGTTGATGAGGGTCTTTAATTGCCCCAGCGCTGGGTCCTCTGGGTAGAGCTTAATTCCTTTTATCTGGCATCCTGCTGCGTCCACGCTCGGTTCACTGCAGACCCAGTTCGGCTACGAGCAGCTCATCTAGGCCATTAACTGCAGCAGACGCAGGCTCAGGCCTTCGAGAAACGCTGTTAGATGGCACGCGCGGACCAGCCACGAGTAAAGGTTAATTCCATCCATCAGAAGACGAGATTAAACCACTTTAACTGGTAGCCATTGTTCTGGGCTATATCTATTATGAGCATTGACACAGACCATTTCAGGAGCAGTGGTTTCTGTGTTTTCTCTTGCTGTTGAAACGCTAGAATAAATTAGGCCCCGACAACCCTACACGTAAATAATTCCTACACGGTTTTTTTGTCATGTCTCGGGCAAGCACTGTTATTATTTTCATAATTACGCCATTCTCCATCTGCTTGATGGAGCTAATGTTTCGCTTCGTCAGTCCCTGGCCCATCTTCCTCCAGTGTCTCGGCAACAGGCGGCCAGAGTGCGCGGAAATTAGGCTATTTTCCAGGCATTTAAATGACAGCTTTTAGTGCATGTGTATTCATCTTTATGTGTATTCATTGACTGGCTCTTCCTCAATTTTGCCTCCTCAGGAAAAGCACTGTTGCTCCAATTGCTAGACGTGAAGGAAGAAGCTCCCCGGGCTGTTAAGCGCGCCGAGGAGGAATCGGCGTCGGAGGGTGCCCTGCCGCGCCGGGGCAGAGCCGTGGGGCAGACGCGGCCCCCGGCCCCGCTGCGTCTCGCGAGTGGACCTGCAGGCAGGAGGGGTTGAAAGGCGCCTGCGTCTCCCCACCTCGGTATTTCAACGGCACACACAGGCAGAACTGCACTGTTGTGGAGACAGCGGTGAGGGGCTCATCTCCCTGCCTCCCCTTTACCCCCCAAACCTGACCAGACCCCCAAAAAGACAAAATTAAAGGAAGATGGTCTCCTCGGGCAAGGCTAGAGGGAGTCGAGACGGTGCACGAGGGCGAAGCAGCCGCCCGTGTAGCCACGTGAGCTGTGCTGCGGGGCTTGGCTTGTCCTTATTTTCTCATTTACGTGATGACAGCGATAGGCCTCAGCAAAAAGTAGTGTAAGGGCAAAGCTCTTTCAGGATACCTCCAGGAAGAGCCGCTTTTTTGCTGCCCTTTCTTTTTACACGGGGTACAGCCCCTTTTTTGCTTTTCTTCTCTTACGTTTCAGATGTTGCAGCCTCACTGTAAAGGAGCAAGACAAAAAGAAAGGCCTCCCGGAGGCAGGGCAGAGCCACGCGGGGACTGCAGCAGGCTTCGATACGCCCGAGGGGGATTTTAAATCAGCCAGCTCACGTGTTGCTAGTCACAGAGCTGGAAAAGCTCGACAACGGCTGTGAAACTTGCTGGAAATCTGGGTAAATACCTTAGCGGGTAGGCAATGGCACCGACGCTAGCGGTACCTGGGCTGGCTGGGCAAGCTGAAAGCTTGAGGACGGTGGGATTGTGCATCTTTACGAGCCTGGCTCCGTGAAGGGTCAGGAAACTGGGGGAAAGTACCCGGCCCCCTTCCGTGTCCGGGGCAGAGGGAGCAGGAGGTGCCCCGTGCTGCGCCGCAGGACGGGGAGCAATTAACGGCATGGCCACGCTTGCCTGCCTCTGTGCTGGGCAGGGACGGTTTCCCACTGATCTGAACAAAAGCGGACGGAGAAAACGCAGGGTGGAGGTGCCATCCGCAGAAAGCGGGGCTGTACGGCTTCCTCGGGGGTGCGGGACAGGCTCGTGGGCGCCTGCAGTGGTAACTGCTCTGGTAACGCAGCTCCAGCAGGGCTAGTACAGCTTGGGGCTCCCTGAAGCTCGTTTTCCCAGCTGAAGCGCAGAAGGGGTACTGGGCCCAGGCCGTCTCAGTTAAAACTAGCTGGAGTGTCTCTGCACAGACATACGCTAAGGGGGAAGCACCGATCCCTAGCTTTGCACCGCAGTGTGGATAGCTGCAAACGGACATGCGCGCTGCTAAATGCACCCATGGTAATGAGCTAAGGCTGTTGCGTAATTAATATTTCAAGTATTCCCAAGCTAGATTGATACACCGTGAATGGAACAACGCCAGATGACAACGGAAATTATGTAGGAAGCAGCTGGAAGCGATCTGCCCGTGTTTGGGATCTATATTCACAGCAACTTGAAAAAAAGGGATTTTCAGAGCGGTGCCACATATCCTGGGTGAGAAGGGGGACTCATCTTCTGGCAGCCAGGGTCCGGTTGCTTTCCCCATGGCCCCCTGTCAGGACCAGACTCTTCGCCAGCGCGAGTCAGCATCACCGCGCAGCGTGGTGCTGACCGTGCTTGTCACCTGTGTGCCATTGGCCCACGGTCTGGATATTGCATGTTGGGTTTGGGGGCAAAGGAATGTTTTCTGAACTTCACAGTAGAATGAGGCATTGGCTAACTGAGTTGCAGAGGTTTGAATTTCAGGTGTGGATGCTCTGCTTAATGAAAGGTCAAATTTCTTCACTGAGCATTGAGGGTTACAATTTATAGGTTCCATGAGCAAAAAATATAGCTACACCACCTGCAACCAGGCGACAAATCTACCTATTTCTCTTAGTTATTACCTGTCTTGGTGTACAGTTTGCAGTTCATTTTTGGCACATTATTTGTGGAATGTAGATTTGGTTCCAGGTCTTTGGTCGCTAATAGATTATCCAGTTTAATACTGTATTTTGTACTGTGTGTATGATATTTGCCAGATTCACATTATTTATTTCAGAGGAGATACTGTGCCCCCTTCAGCCTGAGTGGTTAACAAAAATTTGAAGTCTGCCTGATTTGTTAGCATGAGAAAGCAGTGATATGTATCAGCTACCTCGTTTGTGTAGTCTTTTTTTAATTTTTTGCAGAAAAAAAAAGCACATCAGTCTTGTTTCCTTAAGCCCAATGGAGATAATTCAAGCAGATTCATAAGCCAGAAATCAACACCTCTGCCACTCCAGTGAGTTCTCTGACTGGGAAACTAAATCTTTCTGGTGTCCCAAATTCACAGCTTCCCTTGACTTTCTGCCACTGGACCATGAGCCTGGGAGCAGAAGGGCAGCTCTACCCTCTCCTACCCGCATCTGCTGCAATACCCCAGCTGGCAGCCGTTTCCACTGATGAAAGGACCCAACTGGTAAAAGTTTCCCTGGCAAGCTGAGCTGGCGGTCCAGACTGCCATTAGCATCTGAGTCTGAGCTTCATCATATTGAAGAAAGTCTTTGGGAAACTCATTTTGACCCTGATTTATGGAAGAGGCATCTGGAAAAAGTCATTGTCCTGTGTGATGCCATCTAGGACAGAGGACTTCTCTTTCCTGGCATGGCCAGCTCTGGCCCTGCAATGTGCCATTTTAGCATCATGATTGGAGACTGGAGACTGCATCCAATTTTTCTTCCAATAAAATCTATTGAATATGCTCCTGACACTCCTGGGCTTCAGGGGTCTGTGACTATCTGTGAATACAAAACATAGCAGCCATTTGCCGCCCAGAGCACAAGTCAAGTGTGAGCAACTCTTCAGTCCTTTACAAGGGTGGCATCAAGAACAGGTAGCTATGTTTGGTTTGGATGAGAAATTCTTGCAGATGAGAAAACCCTGTGATAGTAATACTCATTTAAAAAAAAAAAAAAAGGGAAGAGAAAAATATTCCTTTTATGAAATGTAAACTTCCTGCTGTGGAAAACTATTGAGGCAAGTAGTTGAGTAAGATTATGAAGAGGATTAGATGTGGATTATCCAGGATTAAGGCAATGAACACACTTGGATAAAGTTCACAAGAGGTTTTCATCCTAGTGTGTTTGGGGTCCTAGATAAACTATTACCTTGTATCAGGAAAAAAAAAAATTCTTTCCTGGATTGTGAGGACCTACAGACCATTTGCTTTTTTTCCCATTTCCTCCTTAAAAAAACAACCAAACAAACAAATGAACGGGGCAGAGTGAAATGACCTTGTAATACCAGTTGGCAATAAAGTAGCAGACGAAATTTAGTGTGGCTAAATGTAAAGTATGCACATGGGGTGGAAAAAGTGTTCACTGTATATAAACTGTGATGGACCCAGACCTGACTGTTGCCCTGAAGAATGAGATATTGGAATTATAACAAACAGCCCCTATGGAAGCGTCAGCTCAGTGCTCAAGAGCAATCGAAACTGTGAATCAAGTGTGCAAAGGGGATAGAGCAGCTTCTCCACCAGGGACAAATGATGAAGGGGCCAAGGAGTCTTTGACTTGGAAAAGGAAATGGGGAGGGGAGATCATGACAGAGCTAGAGAAAATCAGGAGTGGCCTGAATTGGGAAGAGAGGTTCACTGCCTCTCCTAAGCCTACGCAAACTCAAACTAAAACAGCAAGTTCAGAAAACCTCAAGTAAGGCTTTGCATCAGGCAGTGGCTTGCTCACACGAGGTTCTCCTGCAGTGCCCAGCCTGGCAAAGGTTTGAAAGGTGACTAGCAAAAATGTGCAGAGAAAAAATCACAACGGCTTTCAGACCTTGAGGGATACTGCCCCAGCTCAGCGAGTCCTCGAGCCACAGACAGCAGGAAGCTGAGATTGTCCCAGGGACACGTCACCGCTTGCTTGTCCCCTGTCCCACAAGTCATCACTGGTGGCTGCAGGAGAGGGAAGAGGCAGACAAAGGCTCTCGCTCCTCTGCAGCGAGCTCCCTGCAAAGGAGCTCGCTGGGAGGCAGAAGCCGTATGAGACTCTTGCTGTGCTGGACAGGCACCGCTCCTGCACCCCCTCAGGCTCCCTGCAGCCCCCGACACTTCTGCGCCTCCCAGCTGTCCCTTTCCTGATAGCAGCCAGCCAAGCCAGAAATACTTTGGCATATATATGCACCTCAGTGATACCTCCTCAGAAAAGGATGTGGGGCGGATGCCTCTCACTTCGGCATGGCCCCAGTCCGACTAACAAGGACAACGTTTGGACTGTACCACGCTGGAAAGGAAAAGACTTTACATTAATTATTCCCTGAGCCTTCCAGTACTGCCTTGCTAGAGTAAAGTGCTGTTTTTGGTGTGCGTTATTACGTAGCATTAATCCACAGCATCGTCTTTCACAACTGTTTACTCTTAGCAAAGTGAGTTTGGAACTGCAACAGTCCAAGTTATCAGCTCCATTCCTGTGTCTAATAGAGGAGATATTGCTTGGTTGTAGACAGTGAAAAATAATTTTCAGATGTTGCTGCTACTCTCAGCAGGGTGTAATGGAGACTCATTATCGTTCACAAGTCTAACTTAATTACATTTTTTCTTGAAGGATGTTATGCTGACTCAGCATGATGTGGGGCTCATCTACATCCATTCCGGGGCTACCTTCTCAAAATTTACTAATATCTACAGTAAAGACCTAAGGAAGGTGGGAAACAGCTTTAGAATTTTCCTTTCATCAATGCAAGCTGCAACATGGCTCTGCTAGGGCTCAGAGGAAACATTACTGTGCCCAGGATCTAGGTGAACAGAGAATAAGAGGTTCCCTTGCTCCTTTCTAGGCTTGTTATATCAGATGGTAGCAGAGACTGAAAATTAGTATTGCCTCCTTTGGTCAAATCTTGAAGGCTTAACTTAGTTTATTCTTAACTTTCCTTCACAGAAGATTTATGGCATTAGTGTGAGTTTGAAAGAGCAGAAGAGAGGACATTGCAACTCAATCCAGAGGTGATAAAATCATTCTTTGGTTACCCTTTGGGTGATTTCTAGGTATAATTTGATGCTGGACATGCTGCCTATAGGATCATGATCCCTGGTGACTAAGACAGAGGGATGCCGTGCTGCAGGTCACTCAGGCAGTTAAGTGCGAGGAGTCCTTCTCTGAGGTCAGTCCCTCCAAAGGCTGCTTTCTTCACTGGTGCCGTTCTACAAGAGCCCGGTGCACTGTGAACTGGAGGCTGAGTCAGGGAGCTGAAAGTACCCAAATTCAAAATGCCTTTGGGCAATTTATTCATGGGTTACCTACAGTGAGGGTCAGCACAGCTTTATGGGTCTATTTTCTAGGTCAGCCTGGGAAGAAGACTCTGGAGTCTGACCCTGGCCCAGCAAAACAATTATTACAGATTAGGATGAGTTTGAGTGGGTGGTCAGAGCGAGCACAGCAATGGGCCAGAGAAGATGAATTTTGGAGGCAGGCTCCAAGACAGGGGAAAAACAGAGGTGAAAGAAGGAGAACTCAGCCATATAATTAGCTGTGTAATTAAACTTTCCCTTGGTTAAGGGACACTGGGCCACTTCTGCCTCCTGTGATGTACAACAACACCTCCAGCACCTCTGATTTCAAGACAAATAAGACCCATGCCTGGGAGTGTTTCTCCAATGGGGGAAACTGAGTACAGAAGTTGTTGCAAGTTTAACAAATGTCTCTGGGGCTACACTGGAAGGATTTAACCATAAGATATGAGATGAGGGTTGCCTAGTAATGCACGTGGCTCCAGCAGGGGAAAGAGGAAGTCTGAAACAAAGCAAAAGTAATTAAACAGCAGCAGAGCAGCAAAGCAGGCAGCATCTCTTTGCTGACAATCTATGCAAACTACAAGGGTTCTTGTTTGGACAATCAATAAGCCAGCCCATTTCATTTTATTTTTGTGTGGTTGCATGTACTGGCTATATTGTGATAGAAACATTGCAAAGAATTGATTCGCAGATAGAAATATATCTGGGTTGCTTGTGGTTTATTAAGAAGATCAAGATAACAAGTGCTGCATTATTGATCAAACCCAGAGGGACACTTCCTTTTTTCTTCTTGTCAATGAAATCCTGTTGTAATTATCTTTTCCCTTTTCTCATTCTTCCCTTCCTCTCAGCCTTCCCTAAGAGGAACTCTCTGGAGACGCAGTAATGAAGTAAGCACAAAAAATGTCCATCAGGACAAGAAAGGGATAGAAGAGAGGAGACAAGCAGATATATTCCTAGGAAAGAAAACATTTGTCAGAGTGTATAGAAGTGCTCTTCACTGAAGCTTACCAGGGCCTGAAGCTGAACAGGAGCCAAAGGGGCCTTTTTTCTTTGCACCTTAGAAATCTTCTTCTGTAGATTTAAATCTTTGCTTACAGCATAAAAAGGCCTCGCCACTGGGCCCTGTGCAGAGTTGGCTCTATAAAGCATGGAGATTGCTGTGGGCAAGGATGGGGAGACCTGATGTCCTGTTAGGAGTTTTAGCAGAGGAAATGGTGGATGTTTTCCTAAGGCACTGGAGAGACCTGCTGGTGTGCACGTATGTACCTGTATATGTACAACTATGTCCATGATACTGCAGCTTTTGTGACAAGCACAATTGGTTTAAAAACTCCAGCTCTTGGAATCATGTGAAAATCTTCATTTTCAGCTAAGGGGAAAAAAAGGTATTTCTTGTCTCAGGGTTGGAGAGAAGAGCGTTGAAGCAAGGAGAGTTTGCTTGGGCAGGGCTCCATGACCTCAAGTTGCCTATGAGCCCCCAGGTGAATCCTCGACCTTCCAGGTGCCATACTACCTTCTCTAAGTGAGCATTTACTCTTCCATCAGTATGCAGTTTCTGCAGAATAAGGCAGTTTTGAAGTACATCTTGTCCCTGTTTACCCCTTCGCAGAATCTAATTCCTCCCATGAATCCGGGCTCTTGTCAGCAGTTCAGGGTGGGTAGACTCTCCTGTTTTTCCTCTCCCATCTCCAATTTTCGCATGTAGCCGTGGGAAGCTCAGCTGATCTTTTGCAGTGATCAGTATTCCTTAAGTTCACACTGTATCTCAGTGATCAGGCTGGACAATTCCAGTCCTTCCTGTTTCCTGTGAAGAAAATCTGTAGACTTTGGGACAGGTGAGTTGTACTGCCCTTTGAGGCAGGTGCCTGCCTGAAGTGCCCTGTGCGTGTCCTTCGGAGCAACAGGACGCCCCACGCCGCCACTGCAGGTCCCAAGGCTGGTCGTGCAAGGGGAGCCAAGAGTCATGTTGAGCTGGGAGTAGACATTTAAATCTGCTTAAACCATGGGGGACTTTAGGATTTGAGGAAACCTCTGTTGGTGCCTGGACTGTTTGTTCATCCAGGTTTTCATGTTTATCGGTAATATAGCAGACTGAAATTTTGTTCTGGAAAGATGGGTCGTCCTACAAAAGCTACTGCCACGTCGTGCTTGTTCCCATGGTTATTAGTTGCCTCCGCTGGACACGTTGCTGACAGCTGATCTTTAGCTGGAGAGTAGCCACTGGTACCCGGCCCTGGACGCCTGGGCGCATGCTGTGCACTTTGCTGCCCATCTGTAAAGGTGACGCTGCGGCTTGTTGAAACCCCCGTCCCCGTGGCCAGGGCTGCTGGCAGCGCTGCCCAAGCATAACTCAGATGGCTTTTCCACTCACACAGAAGCAATGGGACGGGCTCACATCCTTTATATTAAACATAATACCTTCTATGCTCAGCGTATTACTTCCTTCCTAAATCCTGTGTCTGTCTAGGATGCTGTCTGGAGCTCGGCTAGACCCCAGCCCTCCCATACGCCGCACTGGGAAGTGCTGAGTGTACTTAGCAGTTACAGCTTGCCAGGCAGTAACTGCTTTTCCTTCAGCTGCTTCTATCTGTTGCGCAATTTGTACAGACTAAGATCTCCCCCCACTAACATCCTACAACCCCATAAAATTTAAAAGACTTGCCTGGGCATAATTGGGCTGTGTTTTGTTTATATAACCTCACAAACAACACGTTCGAAATACTAGGAGTGCAAAGTCAAGCATAACAGACTTAGGAAGAGGCCAGAATTAAACTGTTTGTACAATTGCCTTGTGCACATATGTGTTATGACCATCTTTAATTGTATGGTCATGTTTAAAAGCTCCCTGCTAGCACTTCAAGTCCTTGCCAGGAAACATGAGATGCTCTAACACTCCCAATGAAAGCGACACCAGCTGTTCCAGTTTTCTTTTTTTAACAAAGGAATGACTCTTTTTTTTTGTTTTCCTTTGTTTTCTGAAACACCTGATTCATTTTAGCTGAGCAAACCTGTTCAGCTTAAGTCAGGCACCGGAGATTGAAATTTTTAGCCTAGCACAGGATTTGTCAGAGTTGTACTCCGGTGAAAACAGGTCTAACGGGGCACTTTTACTGGGCAGTGCTTCTGGTCCTGATGGTGCTGCATGTGGCTGACAAGAACTATTTATTTACTGACAGAAGAAAAATACGTGCAGGTGTTGGAGATCTAGAGTTCACCTCTTCTCTGAGGAATGGTAGCTTGAGTAAACCAAGGGTCAGAGGCTCATAACGTGACAGAGATGGTACTGCATATTAGGCCTGTGAGCAGGTGATGGTTGGGCTCAGATTTAGCACTGAAAACTTAACTTCACAAGCCCAAATAGGCTTGTGAGAAGTGTTAATACACAGCAGTCACCGGCTTTGTCCCGCTGTCAATGAAGAAAAAGACATGTCCAGCAAGCAGTTCTGCCTTTCTCTCCCCAGCAAAACTGCACTCCCAATTTAAGTAGATGTGACAGGCAGGTAAACTTACTTTTGCCTAAATGAAATCACTACAATACTTTCTAAAGGAGCACCAGCATGACTAGCCCGGGTGGGAGAGGGCATGAATCAAAGAAGATAAATTTTATATTCAAAGATAGTCTGGCAAGTCCTTATGGCACTTAATAGCTGGCGAACTCCCACTGCAAGGGAAGCAGAAAGCAAATTCAATCATTTCTGTTACAAAAATCCCACTGCTCTTTATTATGTGCACAGATGGTGTCTCGGGAGCTTTGCTGCCAGTGCTCTGCATGCCTAATGCCAGTCAGGGAGCATTCCTTTTCCAGTCCAGGTGACACTGGGAAAGCTCCCCTCCTTCATTTCCTAGAACTGTGTGGATTTCCAGCCTCTCCCATTTATACATTTCATTTAAACCAACCTTCCAGCAAAAAGCCAAAACATTACTGCAGATCATATTTAGGGGAGATGAAACTGGAGATATAAATTGATTATGTACCATGGAGAAGAAAAGCTCTTGCAAACAGAGCAATTAGTAGAAAGGTATTGCAGGACATCAAATAAGATGGGGAATGCAGTTGGTCTGTCTGAAATCCTTCAGCATTTACAGAACCCTGTAAGGCTAAACGGTATAAGCAGCTAGATCTATGGAAATATTTCAGTTCCAGGAATGGAGTAATCTGACCAAGCGTTTTCTGTTTTAAGGCTTCTTAATGCAGCACTGCCTTCCATAAGAGCATCCCGGCAGCCTGCATTTCTGTAGCTAATTAGAAATAGCCTAACCTAACCTGGCCTTTTATTGTAGCACCATCTTGAGCTGGTCACTATTTGCTAGAGTACGTACCATGAGCTTGCACTCCTTCACTGCTAGCCTGGCTTGGGATACACCTCCGAGTAAAAGTTACAGGACTGTGGAAAGGCCAGATCTACTCAGCCTCTTTTTACTAGTATTACACTAATACTGCTATTTAGTTTAAACAATGAAACACTGTAGGTTAACACTTTCCCCTTCCAGTGTGAAGCTTTGCTAACACTTAACAGCTGTTACATTATGCTATACAGCACCACTGGGATACTGAAAAGCACCATCCCAAGTTCACGGATAGGAGAAAAGACATGGAAGACCTGACTGGCTTTTGAGAAGCACAGACCTTATCTCAGAAATGCTTTGGGCCAGTAGAATTGAACCCCTAGGTCCTTCAGCTGATGGAAGTGGGCATAAATCCTTCTGATTTCATGCTGATAGACTGATCACAATCAGCTGAGAAGTTGAGCCCCCCCCCCCCTTTCAGAGGAGATAAATACCACTACACAGTTAGCTGTAGTTGTTAGGGGTTTGCTCTTGGTCTCAGTTTTGTAGGTTGTGTACTATTGAGTGGAAATATACTTCAAAGGGGAAGCTGAAAGGGGCCAGAAATCCCTGGGTATGTGAAATAAGAACAGATAGTTCAGTTTTTATGTGCGTGCCTGGAGTACCTGTATATTAAATAAATTGGAGGTAATGGACTTAATATGCATGGCATTTATCAGGCCATTGGCCAGCTGAGATACTGACTGCAAATGATTTCAGGTAGAACAGCTTATGTTACAGACCGTTTGGCCCATGGCCAAGTGAAAAGTAAAGGCTGTAGAATGATGCCTTACAGTGGACCTCCGTCTTCTACAGCTAGGCCAAAGGTAAAAATGAGCTCAATGGGAACTGTAGATATATCTTTGAAAAACAGACCTCAGGTTCCTGGTTCTTTAGAAACTTGTGGCTCTACTTCCAACTGACTTCAGCAGGTTCAAGTATCTAGGTTTCTCTGAAGATCTAGGCTTAGCTTGTCTCTAGGCTGAGCATCCATAAACTGAGACCTTAGAATTTACTGAGAGATTTGTCCTAGATCTTTTAATTTCCCTGCCTTTTATTTAACGGGCTCTTATTACAGAACCTTCCGGGCTTCCTTACTGACCTTAACTAATCCACCCCCTTAGGTAACTGCAGAGCAGGCTATAACTCTGCAGTCTTTCTATACTGAGTGCAATGTTTCTATGCTTAGTGCGGTTTTTTTGCTTTTGGTCTTCCTTGCCTCTTTACTGTTCTTTGTGAATAACGGGCCAAAAAGGAAAGGTAGTGTTTGTTAGCCATGCTCAGATTGTCCTGATGCACTAGAGAAATGAAGTAGATGCTCAGGGAGTTGAGAGGCGGTCATTTGTCTTAGCATAATTCTGTTGACTGTTGAGAGAAGCTTAACGCTTCTAGTCTTTCACCTTCAATGATACTAGCAGAGCTGACCTGAGATGCTGGCCTAAAGGAAGTTAAAAAGATAGCTTGTGCCATGAAGTTAGGGGAGTCAATAGTAATGAATATTTAAGTGGTAGAATTTTCCACTGCCACCGCTGAACTTTTGTTCTACTAATTACTGCCATTAATAAAATGCTGCCAACACCTGACTAATGAGGGCTTAGCACCAACTTTACTTAATCTAGGGCCTTTTGTTTTCTTGGTTGTGCAATGTATGTGACAGTTGCCAGGTTGCTGAGCCAGCTTAAGGAGAGTTTCTGAGCATGGAGGGTTTAGAATAATAGAATATGGAAACTGCTTTGCAAGAACCCCATGCTGATGAAAATAAAGCTTCTTGAAGATAACGCCTTTTGGAGTTCAAATAAATGCTAGTTCTCCTCGTCTCCTCTCAGATGTTCAGAGAGATGACTGGTATTGTCTTCTGCCTTCTAGAATGATTCTTGATGTCTGAAGGAGGAGCATGGAAGCATGGATTTGCTCACAGGTCTCATCCTCTCCCAGCAGATACCCAGGAACATGTGCTCCAAAGAGAAGAGGTGAGGACGTAGGATGCTTTATGCATGCTGTGTAAGTGGCTCTCTACTGTGTGATAGCAAACGATGAGGAGCGGGAGCTCTGTTTTCTGCTGGGAGAAACTAGATTGGAGTTTTTGAATTTTCTTGTTGTAGCTTGACTTCTTGTATACACCAGTTTGAAATACGGTGCTCCTATAAGGAAAACATCCATTTGCTTCAGAGTTCTTGATTCAAACTCCTGTTTCATCTCTACCTGACCTTTTAGACTGTTTAGACAGAGATGTAATTCCTACAGTGTGTGCAACAGCTTCTCCTGCCCTTAAAACACCATAACACAAAAGTTGGTTCATTGTTTCAAAGTTAGCCTGCTGGAAGCTTATCTGTAAATAGTTTTAACTGAACAGAAAGTATTTAGCTGTAGAACCATGATGCTTTCTCATGCTGTTAGCTGGTATGTACCACACTACACACAGTCAAATACCTCAGTAGTTGGTCCTTTTGGGGATGATGATGTGTTTTGAGTGCTGGAGTTCCTCCGATCTGAATTTACTAGAGCTTCAGAGGAGTCTATGCAGAACTACCTGAGAAGGGGAAGTCAAATTCTCCACTCAGAAGCAGACCTGAATTGTCTGTAAGCGTGGAATAGCTGTCACTTGTGAAAAGATGCAGGTGTTACAGCAAAACCAAAAGGTCAGCCTGACTCTGAGAGACAGGGGGCTCAGGGCAGTGAATTTCAGTCAACACCAGGCTCTGGCTTCTATCGTTTTAAAGTTATTTCATGTTTAAACAGTATAATTGTTGTTAAATGCAAATGCTCTGCGCTTTAATAAAAATAGCATCACATTAACCTAATGAGTTTTACAGAAGAGATTGATAACATTTATTAAAGGGCTTATATAATGTGTTTTCTTTCAATAAAAGATGATAGGACTTGATGACCTGAGAGGTCTTTCTGGTCCCAGTGTTTCTGGTACAAGTAAACCAGCCAGGAAAGAGCAAGCTCATGTGCCACTAGTGGGATTATATAAAGAGTATAATAAAAAAGCAGTTAATATGTGGACAATCTGGCAGCTCTGGCAAAAAAATTTGCCATTGTTCCATGGCAGCTGGTCTGCTTAGCAGCACCCCTTCATGGAGTGTTACTTATGGAGAAAATGGCTAGAATATGCCATCTGGAAAGATGAAAGAAGGAATGGGGCATCAGAGTCTGCTTTCTCATTGCGATAAATGTCACCAGGAGGCTTGGAGAAGCACATTCCCTACTGCCCTGCTGGTTTCTTTCCTGGGGGTAACCAAAGTGGAGGTAACTTCCAAGCAGCGATAAATTCTTCTTTGCAATCTGTGGGGAAGGTTGGCTTTTTGTACTTTTGTTCCATTACTCAATCACTGTGAGAGGTAATGTTGCCTGGAGTGATTCATGGTCCTTCCTGCCTATTTTTCAGCCTGTGGCAGATGCCCCAACCTGAGTCATGGCCCTTAAAAAGCAGGAGAAGTAATAACAAGTGTATAGCTATGAAACATTTGTGGTAGATTTCGGTCCTGGTTTCTCTTAAAGGAAAAAAAACTCAACCGCAAACCAGAAGGCAATTGTAACGGAAATGAGCTTGATTATGGTGAGCAATTCCGCTGGACAAGGTGGAGGAGAGGTCAGTGCTGAGACTGTAGAGTGTGGTTATGGCCAGACCCTGTAGTATGCTTATCTGCTGTAGCTACTGGACGTTATGGAGTGGGGAAAAAAACATACTGGAAAGATCAACCTGAGTTTGAATTTCTCAGATCCTGGAAGCAGAGGGGAGAAGCTACCTTGGTTGCTAACTACAGTGATGCTCTGGAAAGGTGTGCAGGGAGAGGAACAAGTCCCCGACCTCTTGTCTTTTATTAATGTGAGACACCCAGGAGCAATGTTACTGTGCATCTTTTTGCAGTTGATTTTCGTTTCTTTCACTGTCTCTGACTTCAGTCTCAATCTATATTTTTTCTTTCTCTCTCTTGACCTCACCGTTGTCCTGGCTATATGCCTTCTTATTCAGGTCTGTTCACAGAACTCAAAGGAGCATCTCCTGAATCTCATCAACAGTTAATGCACAAGGATTCCCTGAAACCATATCCAGCTAATGACTCCCTGTGTATTGCTAGTTAGAGAAGTGGTGCAAAACAGGTCAGAGGGCTCTGTAACAGCCTTAAAATCCTTTCTTGACAGAAGTGAATTAGATACTTGGTCTTGAAAGAAACCACACATATGGATGGGAGGAGTGTAAGCTCTGTGTGGGACTGGCTGTGTGCCTGCCTGACCTCTATACTGCAAGAAATGGATGTTTTCCAGTTGCTTGCTTTGTCTGTATTGCGGTGGCCTTGGAAAGCCTTTCTCCTGGCCCAGGTTCTGACTTTGCTGGGAAATACACAAACACAAAGCAAGATGATATAGAGAAAAGTGGAAGCACAGAGAGGTTATTGGCTTCTGAGAAGGGCCTGGCAGTTTTTGCATTCATCATCATGAGCAACCCAAACAACCTTCAGACTGAGTTCAACTGTGCGGTGAATGGATGCAGTTCTCCATTGATTAGGAAAGTCCTGGAAAGTGTCAGAATTTCCCACAGATCTGCTCTGGGTTTCTTAGTGCCAGTAAAGCCCTTGTTATTGCTTATTTCAAAGAAATATATTTAATTGTTGAAGCATATTTTGTTACTCATTCTTTTTTCTTAATTAAGCCTGAAGTTCCCTCAAAAAAAAAAAAAAAGTAGTAGTAGAGTGGGTGGTAGAAAGGATGATGCTGAATGGAAGATTTGATGGAGGAGGTTCTGGTTAAAAGGAAAAAGGGGAAAGACAGTAAGAAAACTAGAAAAAATGAGGACAAGAAGAGAGTGAAGGTAAGAAGAGAGGAAAGGTAGGGACTGTTGGAGGAATGAGAGATCTGACTCCGAAAAGGGAGAAAGAAAAGAGGAGCTGGAAAAGAGGAGGTGGACAGTTTATGAATTACCTAGTGGTCATTGTCCTGGGCAGTCAAATCATGAGAAAACGTATCTGTAGATATTTAATTTTGTGAGGTCTTACAATCTTGAGGGAAAATTTCATCCGGCCTCTTGTTTGGGGCAGTATTTGACCAGCTTTTCAACATGCCTTGAGTGCAGACAGCTGGCTGTCAATCAGCTATCCAAGACCAGCAGAGAAAGGACATGAGAAGCATTATAACTGCTAAAGCTAAAGATGAAAAACTACTCGTTCCGTGGACTTGGAAATAAAAGCTTTGTGTGGCGTTTTTTATTTTATTGTGCTGTGCCTTGTTTTTAAAGGGAGAGAGAAGAACAAGGTTATTTGTGAGGGCATTAAGTTAAGCAACAGAAAAATCTGACTTGAAGTTGCTGCTAGTTTCTTCTCATTTTGTTTTCTTGACCCTAGACACATTACTCTCCAGCATCTTCATAGACCGAGGAATAAAGCATGACATAACTAAGATGTACAATGTGCTTTTTGGCTAAGCTGCAGAACCGGCAAAACATTATCATCATTTTTCTGGCTTTTATTTGAAATCATAAAGAGTTAAGTGCATTCGTTTGCTGTGGTTTATTTTTTCTTCCTTTCTGTGAATAAAAAATGAAGGTAGAGTGTGGCAGTTAATTTAATACTTTGTTGAGAAAATATACTGATCTATGACATCATTAATTGAAATGAAGGGCAGAGAACGTTCAAGGCTGCAAAAAAAATAACATAAAGGAATGTTTGGCAAATGAGATGAAATAACAAATGAAATCTCAGGGCTGGAACTTACTCCTGATATAGTTTCCAGATTCTATTCAGTGATGAATCTGATGGGGCAGGAGTAGAACAGCAGGGTGGGCTTTGGCAGTGGTTCTGCTTTTATGAGGGTTTTTTCTTTTCTTTTCTTTTCTTTTTTTTCCAGAATATCACAAATTGACTGATATTCGTCAGTGTATCTTCACTGAATGCTTGCAAAGTAGATATCTTTTCCTCCCTTTGTTTTAAGGAACAGAGAGTGCTTGTAGAGCCAGTTTCCAAATGTAATTTATTAAGGTAGGCGCTCAATCCATAAGTAGACACCCAATATTTATTTTTGGTGTTTTACCTTTGGAGAATGATGGCAAAGAAGTGATAATAGGTGTCTCCAGGTGCCTGCAATAGTCATTTGAGCATATTTATATACATGTCTCAGAGGAACCTTGATGCGAGATAGACCGACCATGATGGACTCATTTATTATAAATCACACCCAACTAGTAGTACTGTGAGCCTGGAGCACTGCTTTTAAAGATGGTGTATTGATCTCCTCTTGACGACTTCTGGCTATTTTTAAAGTTTCTTTAGGGCTGAATAAAAAGTGCTGTGATTTCATAGTATTTGAAGGCCTATAACTGCTGCTGTTCTGTGAAATATTAGTGGGAAAAGGTAGTATTTACCATTAAGATTTGATGTCGTTCTTATGACAGAGGGAGTGGAAGAAATATTCTTGTGTGAAGGTATGATGTTGGAACACCTTCTTGTTCCAGGGCCAGCAGCCCTGGAGCATCAATGTGAGCTTCAGTATTGCTGCCTGCAAGCTAAACGTAGTGACCAGCAAAGCTCCTTGGAGCATTAGTGAAGAACTAAATCACTGTGACTGCCTTTCTGATTCCACTGACTTTGGCTTTATAGCCCCATTTCCACCACTGCTGAAGATGCCGGAAGGCTGAGCGCTTGAGTAACCTTTGCTGGAAAAATTGATTTGGGAATAGATAAAAAGAAATCTATAGTGGGATAAACATGTCAGGAATGCTGCAGTGACAAGATCAGTTTGTTTCGATCAGCGTAGTGCCTTGTACTTCACCAGCATGTTTTGTCTCAAGGCTCACGTGTCTAGGGAACGGCTCTGGGAACGGCCATCATGCATTGTCTGTGATCTGGGAAGGTAGGGTTAAACGCTCCTCAAGAGTAGATGGAGACAGATGTCTAGGAAACGTATTTTTACACCTATGTATCTTTATCAGAAGATGCTCTGCTCTGAAATTTAAAACTTTAGGGTGATGTGTTTGCACAGAAATTAATTTTTAGACATCAGTGCTATCTGGTTAAAGTAATTGCTTATTATCTGCTTCCCTTGGGTTTTCAGCTCTTGGAAATGACTACTTGCATCTGAGTTTGTGCTTAAAGGAAGGAGAAAATCACACTCCATCTTTCCAAGGCTCTGTTCTGGCTCTCTGATATGCCAGGAGGAAAAAAGAATGCAAAGAAATCTGTCTTCTGACCCGTCTGTTCCAAGGAGTACCAGAGTTTGACTGATTAGTTTGACTGGTGATGATGGTAGCTAGTAGACTGAGATTTGCCATTATACTTAGCCTATTACGGCTAAGCCCTGCTGACAGCCCCAAATGATCCCCATGAGCCCTTCTAATGCGTTAAAAGGTTTTTTTTATAAAAAGACAGATCGCTCATCATGTAGGTACTGTGGAAACTTGTCTCATCAAAAACCCAAGACAGGCAGAGAAATCTAAATTAGGAACAAACGTTAAGCTGCTGGATAGGAAGGTGATGGTTCTCTTTGTATCATCAGTAACTCAGATTTGCAGTGTGTTGTTGGAGGAGACTATTAGATCCTGTTTGTGTACCTCCCAGTGCTGTTGTCAGCAAGACTTTGGAAAATGCCCTATTCCCAGGGCACCAATGTGCTCATGTGGTCACCAGGGAGCTGACTGAAAAAAACAGGATGGTTCAGACAGTTACCACCAGTTCTCTCAGTGGAAGAAGGTGGAGGCTAGTCACAAGATTTGGTAGCTTGGAGTACCGTTATTAAAGCTGATTGCAGCTAGAATGGGGGCTCAGGACCTGAAGCGTTGTGTCCTCTAGCTGGTCCCCCAACGACACCATCCATCCGGACAAGATAGATGAAAATGCCAGCGTGACTGGGGAATCTGGGCACAGGGAGTGAGAAACTGGCACCAGGTCACACATGGTGTCTGGGACGTGGCGAAGGGTCTGAATTAGGATCCATTAGCCATCTAAATCCAACCAGTGTCCCTCTCCCGCCAAATTTGCTGCACCACGTACGTCTTAGGACACAAGACTGCAAACAGCGTGGGATAGAAACCCAATCTACTGCTCCCCATGTACCTTGCTTTGTAGGTTGGGATCTGGTATCACTTGCAGCTTCTGAATGTTAATGAGATTTAAGCTGTGAGTAGCCACAGTGCTGGTTAGTGGTTTAGAAGTTACGGAGCGGGGAATAGTGAAGATTTTGTCTTTCTCTTTGTCTTTTTATTTATTTATTTGTTTCTAAGTCTAGAGTAAACACTGCTATAAACTATGCTGATGTAAAACAACTGCAAATTGAGGCATTATTTCACGTTATTTGTACCACAATTTTATTGCATTCACAGTTATTTACAGTATGTAAATAAGCTCCACACTGTGGAAAAATGTTCTGCTATAACTCAGTTGTTTGAGCATTAAAGGGAGAGGGGAGTGAGAATCAACCAAAACCCTTACATGCATGCAGCAAGAAAAGATTGTGGATAATATTATGGATTTTTTTTTTTTTGTTATAAGATTAGCTCTGTTTGAAAATAGTACCCATTTCCAGAAATGCTGAAATTTGTGTACTTCAGCTACCTGCATTGTGTTATAAATCTATAATGACTATTTTCCATCAAATATTGTATTACAATTGGAATTATTAAATGGTAAATGGCTGTGTATAGATTGCAAAGCAAAGAGAATTTCCTGCCAGCTGAAAGAGAGACCTAGTGTGGGTAGGAACGTAGCTTTTGAGCCTTCCAGCGCCCGTAGACACAAGCAATTATATGCAGATGGAGCGCAGGCAGTACAAAGATAAATGTAAGGCGCTCTTAAATCCTGCTTGCCCTATTCCCTATGTGAATATGGACTGCAGTGAGATTGTCTGGCTCTTAAGGCTTCGTTGTCATCCCACTGAATGTAATGGCAGAACACCTATTAATTTTAGTGGCAGCAGGGCAGGGTGTTTTGGCTGTAGATTAAAGCAGCCTGAAAATTTTGGGGAGGGGGAAGGGAACAACTTTGGCAGAAAAATATTGCTTGGGTGCGTGCAGTTTGAAGAGACTGTTCAAACAGGGAGGAAGCTTCTGTACTGGCCCTTATGGTTTGTATTAGCAAGTTGGGCTGATTTCCAGAGCCCTGATCTAGGCCAGCGTAAAGTTTGTTCTGGCGAAATCATGATGTTTGCCAAATATAGCGTGAAAAGCAGCCATAATAATAAAATGCAGCAGAAATAAGAGCCATTCTGGTAGATCCAGCTAAAGAAGGAAAAGATTTTTTGAAAACAAGGTAGCATTTCTGTTTGCTGAGGGATCTGGTGTATGCTAGTGCATACCACATTAAAGAGACTCGGTACCTCCTGGTGGTCTGTTCAAGGGGGTGATAAACGGCCAGAGGGGTGAGTGGTGCATCTTGTTAACTCCACGCTTGTTCCTAGGTTGTGGGAAGGTGGGATGGCTCTTGCATTGGATTCACAGGCAATGTGGCATGTCAAGCTGTCATGGGTAATGCTAGATATCTTTGCAGTGTATAATCCAGCCAGTGCATGTCTCGTGCATGCAGTGGAGTTACGGACAGGGCATGACTACTGTCGAACAAGAGCAGCACGATCTCCAACCTGCATGGAAATCATCTGTTGTTTCACATAGACACAATCTCTCAGCTTCCCAGCAAGATATTTAGGAAACCAGATAAATCCTTTTTTCCAATTTTAATAAACATTTTGTGTAGACAGCTCTTTCCGCCACCTTTTCCCTCCTCATTAGGAGAGGCAGTGCCTTCCTTGCAGCCCTCCCAGCTGACCTGTCTCTGGAGAGGCACTACAAGCTGTGCTGTCTTGGAGGGACCATGTTTCAGGGCTGATGAAACCCCTTTTTTGGGCAGCAGGGCTTGCCAGTGGGCTCAGTGGAGGCACACAAATGCAGCAAGCTGTCATACTACTGGTTCCAGGAGAGATTTTGGCACCTGAAGGTCATTCCCTTGGAAACAGAAAAACCTGAGAGCCGAAAAGGTAGCGAGAGCAAAATGCAGTTAAGATGTAACAGCAGTGGTTGGTGGAGATGGCTCCATGGTCACATTGGGGCTGTGACGATCTGCCCTCCTGTGCTGTCCTCCCTCCGTCTGTCCTTCTACACTAGCCTCTGCTCTAAAGCCCTTTGCAGCGTGCATGACCAAATCTGAGCGGTTGTACTGTGCCCTGGGACACTACAATATGTTGCTGCACCAGGTCCATTACTGAAGCAGTCTTTTATTGCGTGTAGGTAGCTGATCTGCAACGTATTCATGCTGATGTCTTGAAAGCAAATCAAGCTTTGTTCTTTACAAAGGCCTTTTGGATTAAAAATGATGGAAAGTAAGAGCCAAGCCTGGAAAGCAGCTTGCAAGGCCCTTGTAAGACCTGATGACCCTGCAGCAATACAGAGAGAAACTGAAGTGGTATGGAGGCAGCCTTTGAACAGGAGAAGGATGCAAAAGTACTTCATTATTATTTTTTGAAGCAGCACCTACACGGTTTCTCAGTCACAGCCCTTTCTGAGATTGATATTGTCAGATACAGGCCTATGTTTCCTTCCCCCCAGTCCCCACCCCTGCCAAGTTGCTTTTCCTAAACACTTTTATCTTGGCTTTCTTTCTCCTGTTCCAAAGAGTCAGGGAAAGCATCTATTTTCCAAACCCAGTAAGCCAGGCCCTTAATTGGTGGCAGGGAAGGGGGGAAAAAAAAAGAAATCCAACAGTAGGATGAGCTCTATCCAGGGCTTTTCTCTTTGTGTTTTTACTGGCTGTCACGATCAGACCCCCAGTAATGTGCTGTAATGAATCAGCACCTTGCAGATGTGGAATAAATTAGTCTTGGGAAAAGAACTTTGCCATAGAAGCAGCATAAACTTTGCTGTGTTACCCTAAGGTGCCTGGTAATTGCTGTTGATTGGTTGGGGGGGGGGGGGAGAAGCCATCCAGAGGAGAAATGCAATTTGTTGCTGTGGCTACTAGCTCCCAGATTTATTGCTTCTCCTCTTTCTCCTTGAGTGTTGTTAAATACCCCACAAATTCAGCAGCTCCAACGGATTCTTTTTCTTTTATATTTATTTAGAGTAAATTCTGTCCGCAGCTTTACAAGGCTGGTGAGTGCACCATTGCCATGGACTTGTATCGTAATCACTCAGTGCCCTGTGCTAGTGGTTTGGCATCTGTTCTCAGACCAGATCCGGAGGCCACCATCAAAAAATGCATTTGGTATGATGCCTTTCCCCTGAGGTGTCTCATGCCGGGCGTTGCTGGAGGTGGAGCACAGCCGCTTCCTAGTCATGTACAGCGTGGCTATGTGTCATGTTAAGGGGAAAAAGGAAAAAGGATCTGATATGTCTGACTGATGGTTCAGCCGGATGACCCGGGATATACACATCACACCAGATAATCCCCTGGCCCCAGCAGCACACCTTGGCCTGAAGGAATTATTATGGGAAATGTAAAGAGTATTGGTCCTTGCCTCTTCTGAGAGCTGCCAGCTCTTGCTCCAGGCAGCGCTGGTGCAGCTGGGCAGGGGCAAGGATGTGCACCACGGCACAGCAGGGGCTGTGCGAGGCTGCTCTTGGGGCACTGCCACAAGCCCTCCTCGGTGTGGCACTCTTCCCTCCCTCGCGCTGCTGCCAGCAACGTGCCGTGGCTGCCTTTGCCTTGGCGCATAGTAATCCAGGCTCCTTGTGGCCAAACACTGTATTGCTTTGGGCCAGGACCTGCTGAAGAGCATCCCGAAAACACTCCTGTGGGTATCTATTTACTTTTACCAAGCTGCAGCACTCTGTGCAGGCGCTCCTTTTAGATCTTGGGAGGTGGAGACCTCTTTAAGTCCCTTGCCGCAAAAGCGGGAGATGGGGAAGGTGGAGAGGAACAGCATGCAGTGGTGCAGATCCTGCTTCTCAGAGCCCATCAGAGGTCCTGGCTGATTTTTTTTTTCCTTTCCTCCTGCTGAGTGGAGGAAGACCCAAACTGTGCACTAAGGAGAGACCCAGATCTTTGCTTTCCACTCCGCTTCATTGCTGTCTGTAGTGAGAGTAAAAAGAGGTCCAGTTCTGGCCTCTCCAGCTATGATGAGGAAAGAAGAAGGATTTCCTCTAGTGATCTTCTTAAAGAAAGTCTGCTGTTGGGGAAGCTGCGCTGCAGAGAGCAGACACAGAACAGCAAAAAAGGTTGGGGACAGGGATCCAGTTCTTTACAGTGACCCCCAAAATATTCAAGCCAACTCTAAGCCTAGTGAGTCTGTGCTGCTGGGATTAATGGCAGCCTTGCTCTGAGTGGTGAAACCTATTTCCTTCTGCTGCCAGCACTGTGCTGGAAATGTGGTGCTGAGCTGAGGCAGGTGGAGGTCTCTCTCTCTTCACTCACCAAGAATAGAATGAAGGCAGCTCCTGCAACGCTTCCAGGGCCAGGGTCTGCACAGACAGTGCATCCCTCAGGTGTTTTTTCTGAATACCTTTGCTAATAGGAGCCTTTGTGCACATACACCTGCATGTGTGCCTAAACAAGAAATCAGCTAAAAGGGGCCCTCTGAAGAGCCTTCCTCTTCTCTGGTGTTTTGGTGCCACCTGCTCCAGCGTGGAATCCAGCCTGAAGGGAGCTCCGTACTGCTTGGGCCATTTTGCTTTCTCCATTTTGCTGCCTAACGTCCTCTTTCCAGCACTGGGACTGCCACAGGCACCGGCGATCACTGAACGGACCGACTCTCCTGGCTGGGCCATGCGGCGCCTGCTCACGCCAGTTGCACCTGACCCGCCTCTCCCTTTGTCTTACGAAAGGGCTGGGGCTGCTTCCAGACAATGTGCCTGATCTATGTGCCGGCTTGCTGGGGAACACCTCATGCCATTTATCGATCTCAGGGAGAGAATGGGATAGAAATTGTGTTTATAGCAGTTGTAAATGTTGGAGTCATTTTCAGTAGTCCTTTCTCAAGGCTAGAAGGAACACTCTTGGCTGGTGGGACTGGAACAGATGCTTCTCTTTTTCAGTCTGAGGTTTTTCTCAGCTTGCTAATGTCATGGCTGCATTTTCTGGAGAGGGAGGAAGAGCCTGTGCCAGTGGCATCCCACAAAGGCAGAAGGATCCACTCCTGCCCAGGCTTTGCCTGGGGATGTACACGGGGATACTGCAGAAGCTGTGTTAAAGGAATGCACTCAAAGTCTGTGCTGGGTTAAACCAATAAACTCTGTATCACCCTGACCTTCCTAGGTAGAAATGTTTCATCAGCATTTTGGCCCATTGCAAGAGAGAATTTACATGGTCAGTGCTTCATTGTGTTGTCTTTTCCCCGCGTCCTCCTTTAGGAGATACAAGTTGCTTCTCCTTTCTCTCCTTGAGGCACGTATCTGGACTTTCCAGAAGAGTCTTTCAGTTTATCAGCTACCCTACTGGCTTCTTTTGTTGATGGAAGTTAATGGTTAATGACAGATACTAGAAGAGCTTTGACTGTGGCAGTGATTATTGGATCAATTTTTTTCACCACATTCTTTCTCTGGAAGCCTGTTTGGGACCATTCTTGTGATTTAGGGTTAAACATTTGCATTGCTTTACAACCTCCTCCTATACACACACACACAGAGCCCCCAGGGTTTACACCCACCCTAGGTAAGTCATGTGCTATCTAGTTGCTGCAAGTTGCTGAAGTTGCAAGGGTAGCAGGCAGATCTGAGCTGACTCCTCTGAGGAATCTGTAGCAGAAAACTTGCTCTGCAAAGGTGGTGAGGCCATTTTATAGGTGTCTGAAGCGTGAAGGCAGCCTGAAGGATCTGAGGTCCTCTCTTCCTTCCTGCACCCTAGGGGACTGAGCAGTAAGGCAATAAATCCCCCAAGATACACAGTTTTGATCCCACTGAACAGACTCAGGACAGGCCTCACTTTCTCAGAATTACTCCTGGTGAACATAGAACCAACTTGTTTCTAACATCACCTGGAGTCCCAGAAAATAGTGTTGGATGATATGTCCACCAGCGTTTTCTCTTTGAAAGTTAATGAGAGTGCTTTGAAGCAGCCTGTGTACCTGCTTTACGCAGGCATACTGCTCCGGCACAAGCAGGTCGTGCTGTGGCTTCTCTTCATCTAGCTTTGGCCAACTGGGCAAAGGAAGCGTGGGGGATTTGTTGGAGGAAAACACGTGACTGTTTCATTGATATAAAATAGTCACGTTTATACTCATTTATACACAGTTATATATTGTGCGTATATAATTGAGTATAAGAAAGTGAATATATTGATTTCAAAGGCACATTAAATTACACATGCGATCTGTATTTTAAATACATACAAAAAATTGGGAAGGCAGGCATGAGATAGAGGGAATATTTCTGGGCACGTGTTTTTTTATAGTGAGGGATAGCAGCATGTAGTACTGAAGAAAAGGGAAGGGAGATTCCCTGTAGGATTTCCCAGGATGGAAGAGCTGGAGTTGGATCTCTATTCTTGACCAGGATTCCTGGGTGAGGCTGGGCAAGTCCTTTCAATTTCTGTAAAATGAATATTCTAGCCTCGCTGTTCCTCTCAGCACTGTGAAGTGGTGAGGTTTTAAATTGAGGAATTTAGAGAGGAGCCTCAGAATAGTAGGGGTGGTATTGCTTATTCTGATAAAATTCTTTATTTAGTGTCAGAAGACAGCAGCGGTGTGAATCTTTCTCCTCTGCTTTCTTTTGCATCCATATTTTAAAGATATGGCCCACAGAACTTCCCAGTCCCATCTACGGACTGCGAGTCACAAAAAAGATGCTCCTTGTGGCCTTTGCACAACTTGACTGGAGACGTGGGAGACAGGACCACTCTGCTGTCCTGGGTAATATAGCCACCACTTCTCTCTATTGTGTGATCCGAGTACTGGGTTCTCGTCTGGACATCCTTCATCTTCATCTGTTTGGTGCTAAAATCCACCCGCTCACCAGTTTCTCTCATACCGTTTATCCATTGTTTCCTTGTGGGTTTCTTACTGTTTTCCACTTTGTGGATCTAAGCCTGATATGTTTTCAGGCAAATCACGTTTCTTGTATCATATTAGCCGCTATGTGACCTTTGTCTTCCAGCCTAATGCTTTCATTCTGAGTCCTGTTACTTTATGCAACTCCTTATGAGGTCAAGATGCACCATTTCAAGCACTGTAGACGGGGTAGCTATTGTCTTTTTGCAGTGCACTCAGTGTTGTGGGATGCACGTCTGTTCTAGAGCTGAGTTTTTGTTATCTGTCTAAACATGGGACTAGATTTTCCAAAATGATTCAAATTTTGGACTGTTCAGGCAGGAAAAGAAATGCCAGTTTCTTAAATTTGCCTCATCTATTTGCCTCACCTATTACTTCCCCATGCCAGACTTTTTAGCTAGGGTTTTCGAACACCAAGAGCACAGGGGAAGTTTAAATGTATAGAATTGTTTATAAAATGTGATGATCTGCTGTGCTGTCTTAATGGCAGCCTCGACTTTTCTGCAAATATGAATTGCAGCTCCTGAGTGCTGAGCACTTTCAGCAAAGCTAGCTTTGACATGAGGTGGGGAATGACTCTGCAACCTAAAGCCGACACGGCACAGACGCGTGCATGCAATGTTCGTGTGAGCCAGCAAACTGGTCAACACCACAGTTCACTAATTAGCTCAATTATTTTGACAGTTTCCTGATCCAGCATCAGCTTCTTAGCTTGTTCCTTGATCCCTGTTTAATGACAGAGTGCTCCTGTAGTTAATTTTTATATTTATGGCCCCTGCCGTCATATTCCTTGGGTCTGTTAAATTTTATGCTCTGTAAAACTGTTTATGATTCATGGTGACCCTTGTGCTACGTTAGCTGCAGTGCACAACTGTAAATCTTGTGCTCGCTCTTCAGCAGTTAGCTGGTATGTCCCCCTCTCCATCTGTCGTGCCTTTTATAGCCTGGGCACGAGCGATGAGCAGAGGGCCCAGACCTCCCCTCGCTTTCTGTTTAGATGCCTGAGGCTCATGTTGTTCTGTGAGTCACTGGCCTGGCCACAGCTACCCACCCAATAGGGTCTGGGGCTGAGGAACTTACAGTTCAATGCTTTTTCCGGAAAACAGAGAATTTCTCTTCAGGGTTTGCTTAGAGCTGGGTACCAACAATGGAGCCATCCAAATTTGCTAAGTACTTTCGGAGAAAGAGCACAAATTCAAAAAAATCTTTGTATAAAAACTTGAAAATGGGAAAATCTGAAGGCTATTTTAGAAGTTCTTCAGTTTCTAGAATTGGCGCCTAGTTTCAGGTTAGGAAATGCTTTCCAGTGTTACAGAAAAATCTTTTTTTTTTTTTTTTACCTGCTTAAAAAAGGATTTATTTTTTCACAGGAACTCAATGTAAAAGTCTATGGTTCCAGATTTCTGAGAAAATACATTCAGGTTCTCGTTTGGCTCATATTCTTTACCAGATAGTGAGACATCAGGATGCGATTTTTTTTTTTCTCCCAATGGCAATGTAGCACGCCATAAGTTTGTCCAGTCATGATAAAATACTATTTAAACTTCAGGGACTGTAAATTCTTATTTAATATGTATAACGATTATGAATTTTGTCTTGCATCTGAATAGGTTTGTAGACTGAATTGCTGACTTAATTAAAATGAAGGCAGGTTTTTCTATTCCAAATGAAATTATTAGTTTAGCTATGGATTTTTAGGAGAATCAGAGAGATCGTTGTTACAACCCAGACTAATTTCTTGTATAATACAAGCCATAGGATTTCACTCAGTGATGCATCCATCCCAATAACTTCTGGCTGACCTGGAATGAAAATGTGTGGATGTGTATATACAATTCAGTCATCTTAGAAAGATATGAAGCGATGGAATATCTACTGCATCCCTTGGAAATCTGTCCCAATTTGTTAAAATAAGTTCTCCTAAGTCTTCTTCCGACCTTCATTCAGATAAGGTTGGAGTCATTTAAGCATCCTGACTCATCACTCTTGCCTGGAAATGTTTTACGGTTGCCAGTGCTTCCAGCTGCTGCCCAGGTCATTCTTACACTTAATATCAAGATTTCATTGGGATGTTTGATTCTTTATACAGCCTCTGAGGTTTTGTTGTATATGAAAAATTAAAAAGTACTCGACTGGCTCCCTAACAAAATGTGCATAAGAAAACTTCCCAAAAGCACATGCATGACATCTCAGAAGCAATCTGAAGGTAGAAAAATGTTAACTAACCTGAACGGAAGAACAGCAGAAATATTGCTTTTGATTTTGATTTTCTATTTGTAAATAACAGTAGTTTTTGGAGGCTACACCTGATTAATCCCAGACCCTCAAGGAAAGTTTTAAGCATCGTCCTGATTTTGTTCGTTCATAAACACAGAAAAATCCTAATTCCCACATAACATACTTTAGGCAGAGGTAACACTGCCGGTTTACTCTATCTCCACTTTGTCTGTATTTCAACCCCGCTGATGAATCACTAGTCTGCTGGGGAGCATCTGCCGTTGAGAGTCTGCAATGTATGCCTAGCAGACTCATGGGTCTGTGTGTCTGTGGAAAGTCCATTAGGGAAACTACATTCTGGAGTGTCTAATTGATCCTGGTTTGTGAACACTTGCAGGCTGCCCTTTGTCTCTTATTTTCCCTTCTGCTCACTAAGTCAAATTGTTGGGATTTAGTCCCTGGCATTATGTGCTTAAGTTGCGTTGCCCTGACTCAGAAGGCACACATCAAAAGGTGCTGATGCTGTCTTAAGAACAGTCTGTGTTGGCCCTGATTTTGATCCCACCAGCACCAGTTTCGTGCTTTCAAATTCAAGTGGTAACAGCGTGGCTGCTTCCAGTTTACCCCAATACAGGCAAAAAACAAAGCTAGGTCATTTCATTTTATCGCACCAGACATTTTGCTTTGCACATTTCACTTCCTTCTGATTCTTTCCACTTTTCCTTCTTGCTTCGCTTCCAGGTTCTCCCCCCGAAGCACTGCAGCGTGGTTCCGCTTGGTCTTGTGCTCACGCTAGCTGTCCTCTGGCTTATTTTTTTCTCACAGTTCAGTGTTTCCTTGTAAATCCGCATCAGCTAGTCTGTACCTGCCTTATGGCTCCAGGCACTTCTGCCAGGCCCATTTTTGAAAATTGTGTTGATGTTTCCATCTAGTTAACCAGAACATCTGAGAGCTCAGTACATACGTTTTCTGTGTCTTTTCCTAGCTGGTCACGTCTCTCTCCTCTAATCATGGAGGGAAAACAAATGCTGCTGCATGCCACAAGGTTCTGTCTGTTTAGATGGTCCTCTTCTACCCAGCTTTAACAATCTCCCTGTTGGCTGTTGTGTGCAGTAACAACATCTGCCAGCTACCAAAGCAGGGTATATTATGGGAAGACATGAGCATCTGGATATATTGCTAAATAACTAGCTTTTAAAATGATAGTTCTTTATTGAATCAAAGCATTTTTTCTTGAGCACAAGAACTTTAGAACGACAATAACCCATCAGTAAAATAAATATTTAAACCCATAAATTACATTAAATCATTATGACCTAAATTGGTGGCCACTGCTACTGCTTCTACATGAATTTCAGAGCAAGGATCCTCACAGTAGCAGATGTGAGACCTGTCCAGGATCGCACCTTTCAGCTCAGTGTCAGCCGTGTTCTTATTTGACAGTTTGGAAGAGATTGGCAAGGGATACTCTGACCAAGAGGGACAGCATCCCGTGGTCTCCGCAAAACATGACCCCTGAGTCTGATGCACCCTGAGGTACTTGACCTGCTATAGATGCTCCATAGTCCTTAGCTGAGGGTTGCTTAAGGTGTTGTCTGCACCTGCAGTGTGGTGATGCTACAAAGCCTAAAGGCAGTTCTGGACAGGGTCCTGGTGCTGCTTTTCAGTCTTCACCATGGAAGCTGATAGCATCCCTTAAGCAGTGATTTAAATGTTGAAGCTCAAGTATTTTAATACCTCTGTATCGTTCAGTAAAATAGACCTGAGACTCATACTCCCTCGAAGATCCCAGCCTTTGACTATGCAGTCAGAGCGGGGTGGACATTTAAGGAGCGTTTGCTTATTTCAAAACAAGTGAAAGAAGGTTGCGCCTCTGGGATAGTGTCATCCCAGAATATAGCCAAAACTGACTGCAGAAGCACCCGTGATGGATGATCATGAATGGTTTTCTGCATGAGATTTCCATTTTCTAGAGAGAGACATTTGTTACTAGTTGGTGATAGTGTGGTCTCTGGTTTTTCATCTGCTATTTCCTAATCCACTGATAGATCTTAACTATTCAAATCCTAAATGGTGTTGTTATTAATTATCTAAGTGGTCCTTTTCAAAGACGACCAGTATCTGCACAGGCCAGGCAGCCTGGCCTGCCGTCTGCACTGTGGACCAGTCCTCCAGCACAAGTGGAGCAGAGGAAAAAGGAGGGGAAGAGGGAACTGATGCAGCCTGACAGCTCTTTGAGGGAGATAAGGAGCAGGGCGATTGGACCTTAATGCTGATGCCTCCTTCGGCCTTTCTGTTTCCAGGACAGCAGGCTGGGAGACCTTAGTTAGTTTGTCTAAGGGAGGCCACTGGGTAGGCTTTCCTTCACTGCTGGAGGATTTAATCAAGACAAACTCAGAGAAGCAAATGGCAGGTGTACTGGGGAGTTTCACTGCTAGATTTAAGAGAAGGCCCTGAGCTCATACATTTTTAGAGGATGACATTACTTGCGATAACATTGAATCCAAGTGGCTGCAGAGGTTCAGCTGTTTGATTTGTGAGCAATGCAAATGGGTAGTTCGCATCTCCCACGCAAGCCTCTGGAGTGGGCATTGGATATGTGAGGACACATCTCATATTCCTGTGCATGTCAAGGCCGATTATAAGCTCCAGGAGCCAATCTGTGTTTTCTTCAAGGGCAAAAGACGTCCAGGCTGGAGTTAGTTCAGTAAGGAAGGCTGATCTCTTCTCCAGCTCTGCTGAGATCAGCTTGATTCCTGCAAGACACCTGATTGAGTCAGAGCAGGCTCTTGGGTGCTCAAGTGAGAAGCCCTGGCCCTTGTCTAAAGACCATCTTTCCAAAGAGGCTTTGGTTGCTGTTCCAAAGCTACAGCATTGCCATGTTCAGGAGATACATTAAAAAAAAAAAAAAACCCACCCACCTGAATAAGACTCTTCAAATCCGAAAACAGTGTCATTAAGAACTTTTAGTCTGTCATGTGCAAGATATTCTTCAATTTGGAATTAGCCCTAACTGTGCACTCCTCTGACGGAGACTGGGATAATCCTTTCTGAGGGGAGTTACTGTGTGTTAATTGTTCATCTTGACTCTTTTCCTTCCTCTTTCCCTACTTCACCCTGTCTTTTACTCCTGTACTGGAGCGACAAAATGTGTCAGAAAAGCTGCATGTATGGAAAAAACCTGAATATAACTACTTCTCACATATTATGTTTTCCGATTATTTTTCAATAAAAATTTCTCAGTTACAAAGACTTTATGTATAAGAGTGTAACTGTATCATCCACCACTTTCCAATTGCTAGAGAAAAAAACCTTAGCCCAAACAGAGCTTTCTGTAACTTAGCATTACGATTAGATTTAGAATCTTTCAATATATCTTAAAAAATACTTTCTCACACATTCAAAGCACTTAAAATAATTTAAAATCATTCTAATTTCTTTATACAATTTCTATCAACTGCCTCGTGACATAAATTATTCAGTAATTATAATAAATATAAGTTTAATATACATATATATCATTGTAATTAACTGTCCAAATAACTAGAAGTAATTTATTTTTGTTTTAATTCACTTCTACTTTCATGGCTCTAAAAGTTGTTCTTTGCCTGAGATCCTACATCTCTCTCATAGTTTATCCCTACCAGTAGATGGAGGCTAATTTATGTGCTCGGAATTATTGTCAGGATGAATTTCTCCAGTTGTAAAAGGAGCTTGGCTGGCTGTTCTAGATGCCTAGTTAGCCAGTTTTCCTTGAATTGCGCTGCTGTCTGTAGTACTGCAGCCCTTAAATACCAGTGTGTTTATCCCCACTGTAGTGTATGGGTGACTGAAACACTCTTCCATCACTGGCAACGTGGAAGCTGAGTCAGGTCCTCTCCTGCTGGGGCTGGGGCCAGCTTCTCCTGGCAGGAGGCAACCCCTATGGAGGAGCCCCTGGTTGTGGTGGGTAAGCAAGCAGAGCCTTGGCCAGGAGGTGCCAGGATGAAGCCAGCGGTGTCAGAGTCCAGTGCAGTGCTAGATGCTGTGCTCCAGCTGAAAGCCTATACCTGTGGACTCTTGGAGATTGCTAGTAGAGGATGAGAGCATTCATCTGTGAGAGGAGAAAGCAGATCCCTTTTGGCCAGGGCTGAGCAGTATTGCAGGGCACAGGCTGCCCAGGAGCCAGCATATGTCCTATCCCAGGCTGTGAAACCAGAGCATCTGATGCCCTCATACTGGTGCCGGGTGGTGAGTCCATGTTTCCTTTTATATCCTGCTGTGAACAAGAGCAGTTGGAGAGATGGTGGTGAAGAACAAAGAGCTGGAGGGCTCTGTAGAGCAACCTGAACAGGGGGAATGAGATATAGACCAGGAAATGGGCATCCCTAGGCCTTCACCTTTGTGGGCTGTAGCCTCCACACATCCCTCACTTCTGTTTGAGGTAGTCCATATCAGTATCAACCTTTGTTTAAAAGAAAAAAAAGTGAGAGAAGAAAAATGTAGAAGAAACTTCTTGGGCACACAGATTATCGAAGTTCTCTCATTCCTTGTTCTCTGTCAGCTAGTCTTATTTTTTATTTTGCAGTTATGGAAGAAAAAGGTATTTGTAGAGCTTGGGATTTCTTATTTATCCTTCGACAGGTACATTCCTGCCTCCCCCTTCCAATGCTTTTCAGTGTCTCTATTTAGGGACCGTGATGCTAGTAAGCCCTTTGTTCTTTTGTTAGTCTTTAATCTTCCTTCTTTACTGGAAGGAAGAGTACTTGGATGGCAATAAGACCACCTTCTCTATCCTTGGAAAGCACTTCCTAAACCTTGCTGCCAGCATCTATCTTCTGCTTGGGCAAGACATGCCCTGGGAGCTTTGTGGCATGTTGGGTATGACTAAAGCCAAAGTATGTGATACATGACTGTTTGTATTTGAGTTTATGATCCAGAGATGGCCATGCCAAAGTGGTCTCCAGCTGTCCATGAGACTGTAGACAGTGTTCTGCTCGGGATGCTTGGAGATTAGAGCAGTATCTTACCCACCACTGGGGGCTTGCCCAGCTGGGGTGCTAGAGGGCAGGAGAGCGGAGGAGCTGACACTGCTGGGGCAGCCCAAGTTTGGGGAGCAAATCAGAGGTGTCAAGATATGTCATAAAAACAAACAGCTTGTTAAAACCGTACTAGGCTGCTGGAGATTTTGTTTTTAAACGGATGGGGGGAAGGACAGGGGATCCTGATACTTTTATTCAGCTGACTAAAGAGCTCGTGTTAACATTCGCTTTTTAAAATACAGCGTCAGCCTGCTTGTAAAATGAGCTTTGAAGTGCAGAGCTGACAAACCCCAGGGGAAAGCATGTGTTTTATTAACAACTGCCGGTACACTTCAGGAACCTTATTTTAATGTTTAGTGAAAATGTTTTCTGTGAGAGTAAAAAGGGTTGAGAAATCCACTGGACGCAGCAGGAGACTTTGCTCTTCACGCTGTTTGCCCTGCTGCCGAAAGAGCTGCTCCCTCCCTGGGTAGCTCTGTTCACGCCTGCAGGCAGGGTGGGAGGAGGCCCAGCTAGTGCTGCCCATGACGACAGTCATCGCGGAGTCTCGGTGAATAAGTTGTAAGCTGTGGTGTGTTGCAGCTAGTTGTGTTACAGGCTAGCAACATCGTACCTGTTTGTTTTTTTAAGTGCTAAGGTGACTTATGGCCCAAGGCTTCCCCTTGGATTTCAGTGATGTGCTGAGTTCTAGTTCTTCAAAAGGTGCTTAGGCATTTTTGGCAAGATTTTCCCTTTAGAAAATGGTTTATCAAAGAAGCGTGATTACTGCGCTATACACATATACCTCAGATCAGTTTTAAATAAAGGCCAGATGCAAAGCAGATTTATTTTAAATATATTCATATAGTATGGAAAGTGGGCCCATTCTTTTCTGTCTTTAAACAACCTTGGATGAGTGCAGATTTATTGGGGAGAGAGGGGATTGGAGCTGCTTTCTTCATCTCCCATCAGCAGTGCTTTGTGTGCTACTTGCTCCTGCGTAGGCCCCTTGCGTGGCAGGCCCAGATCAACAACATTTGTTTGATAACCAGTGGCACTGTGCTGCAAATGTGTGGGTAGAGGAGCGTCCTCTCGCCCTTGCAGATAATTATTCCTGTGGGTAGGGCTGGATATTTTAGACTGCTAGAAATGGGCCACAGACCCCAAGGTTTCAGGTCAGCAATTCAAGCCTTGTTAGGGATGAGTGGTGTGACAATGACTGCGCGTCACGGCCATTCTCAGTATGAAGCATGCGGTCTGGGGCTGGTCTCTAGCAGGTCTGGAAGGTGTTGGTCTCCCCAGTGATGCTATTGGTTAGAAATTTTGACCATAATAATAATAGAACAGCCATTGGTTGAAGAAGCACTGACTTCCTTAAAAAGAGAAGAAACAAGTCACATTGTCAGGACGGCTTTGGGAAAGCTGAACTGCTACCAGCAATGTTGTCAATAAATGGAAAAGCCTTCTCCTCCATGGCAATGTTGCCCCTTGCCCGTAGTTCCCAGTGTACTCTCTAGCTGGAAGGCTCGTTCTCTCTGTTGCTATAGTGGGATCTGCCCACTGTTTCTGGAACTTGAACAATTTTTTGTAAACTTTCCCTATAAATAAACTTCTAAAACGTAAGCAACTGGCCTTTAAATTGGAACTGCTCCCTGCCAGCCCATGGTTATGACTGCAAGGAAGAATCTGGCTATCCTGATTCCTTGATTAAAGGCAGCAGTGGACTACAAAGGCATGGCTGAGCTTGCTGTTGAGGCGGGGGCCAGAAGCGTTGCTAGTTTGTCAGTACTTTAGCCTGTGTCATGGAGTTTATAGCTTAAACAGTTTAAGGGACGCATGTGGTTGCACAGTCAGGAAGTGGGGTGAACGGCATGCAAACTTTCAGTTGCAGAGTCCATAGGAAATCCACTAAGCAAATGGCCACAGTGAGCAGAAGTTGATGTACCTTATGCCATACTAAGATGATTTCCTAAAGACATCATCAGCAACTTCGGCTCTCCAGGAATCCTTGCACCAAATGTTGAGGTTTCCATCCACAGCCCTGGATCCCACACTAGCTGTCCTCACAAGAGTGTCTCAGCTTCATAAAATTATGCATAGTCTCATAGGGGTTTTTAGAGAGATCCTTGTCTTAAGACAGTGGGAGGTTAAGCAACTTGCCTATGGCTAGAGAAAGAGGTCCGTAGCAATGCATGATTAGACCTTTGCAGCTCTTGGCTTTGAGATCTGGGGATCTGGGAATGGCTGATATAGAATGAAATATGAGCATCCTGAATTTTTAATGTTGCAGTTCAAGTATATTTGGGCTAGATTCATCAAAGGAATAACCAGGAGAGATATTTTTCATTTGTAGAATCTTAATGAATACATGACATTGCTATTCATTATTTATCTACTTCCACATTTTAATTAATAGTTCTACTGGCCATTTATGATTTTTCTATATTTATAGAAAACCATCACTTCAAAAATATTGAATTAATATGCTGCTGTTTGTATCTTTTTGTAAAATTTCCTTAAAATTAGGGAAGACTGAATTGTGTTGTAACCTGTAAGTCTATAAATGAAGGAGAAGAGTGTCATATATTTTTCTGCTCCTTTGAGCCCTGCCAAAAGTTTGTGTTTTGTTTCTTCTACATGCCTTTTACAATGCAGCTGGCATAAATTTGCCAAGGAGGCTGGTGTTTCCTGTATGGGTAGGATCCACTAGAGGACACCACCTCTACACCTCATGAAGCAGATAGGCATAACCATAAATGAAGAAACTGGAGGAAAAGTGTGGTGATGAGGAAACGCTGTTTCCTACTGTTCCCTGGGGAGGGACGGAGCTAATCCAGCACCTCCTTATGGCTAGGCAGTAGACATAGGCTGGTAATGCGCAAGTGCTTGCAAGACCTTAGACATCCTTACGTCCTGTGATGCCAGGCCACGTCTTCCTGGCAGTGCCCCTTGTTGCCTGGAGGTGGAGGAGGCCTCCAGGCTTTGCCAGGCTGGAACAGCTCAGGCACTGCAGTTGTTGGAGATCTACCTGGGCTTTCTCTGATGGCTCCAGAAGCATTCGTAGGCTTAAGAATGAACTAATTTGGAGACTGCTTAAAACTGAGGGCTCAAAGAAGCGTTAGACATGCCTTCAAAAAAGGATCAGGCTGCTGACAGCCGACTAGATTGCAGGCTATGCAAGCACCAGCTCTGCCGGGCTGCTGCAAAAGAGGCTGACAGCTTGCGGGGACATATGACTGGGGCAGAGCATGCAAGGTGCGTTAGTGATCCTGCAGCTCTGCTGTGCCCAGGAGGCATGGCATTGCGCCCTGGGAACACAAATGCCTCTAGGATAGAGCCCAAAGGAGAGGAACAGGAAATCATGTATTTTGAGGAAAGTTCCTGAGAACAAGCATTGTTTGAGCTTAAAGAATGGAAAGCTGAGCGCAGGTGTGATAGGTCTGTGCGTATTTTGAGCAGTACAAAGGAGAAGGTGTTTGTCCTCTATTGTGGGGACTATCACAGGAACTGGAGTGAAATTGCAGCAAGGAAATTCAGACTAAATATAAAAGAAATCTCTCCAACAGCAAGCACTGAAGAGGTAAGACAGATCTCCTGCAGGGGTGCAGACTACCATAGAGCTAGAGAAACTCCTGGCAGGGTTGTGCTGCATGGTAGGCGAAAGGATTAGGTGACTTTTCTCAAGTCCCATGCCACCCCTCCAGCACAGGTGTAACATCCTTTATCCTGGGAACAACCATTCACACTTCACTGAACCCAAATTGCAATTTATGCAAGATGGGCTTTCTGATATAACTGAGGCAGCCTCGTGAAGCTCTAGGAGCATGTTCTGCCTCCCGACTATCCCCTCAGAGAGCTCTGCAGCATAGGCTGGAGGATAACGCTCTTAATCTTCTAAAGCTAACGGGAAAGATGATGGAGATATAAGGCAGACCTGTCTCTCTTGAAGTTTCCCCTTAAAGAAGCAGTTTCAGGAGCCATGAAAGGTTTATAATTTTTCAAATGACAGATTTAAAGACAGAATAATGATGTCAACAAAGCAACTAGATCTAGGAGATAACACAAATGTGAACATTTCTTCTACGCAAAACTAGTACCCAAGCTAGGTACTGGGATCTCTTCTATTTGAGAGAGGGGAAAAAAAAACTTTCAGACAAAAATATGTTGAACATTTTATTTTTAAGTATTTCAAGGAAAATTATCTGTGACAGTATTAGGACAGAGAGAAGCATCTACGGAAGAACCAGATCATGAAGTCACATTCTTGGGCCTTTGACTGTAAGTCAAAGGTCTCTAGAACAGCGAGTTCATTGTCATTTCACAAGGTTCTTCAACCCTAAATGCAAAAGAACCCCAAAAAAACCGACTGGGAAAGTTTCCCTCTTTCCTGTATACCTTTTACCTTCTCCATTCTGTGTTGTGAATATCAGAGGAGCAGTGGGCATTGATGCTTTCTTAAAGGTCTTTTAATCCCACCAAAATCATGTAAATTGTGTGAAATCTCAGTTCCACTGAAGATGACTGCATTTGATGTTGATTGCTTCAGTCATGACAGGTTCTGGTGTTTGGCTTTCACCCTATCTGCTTATTGTCTCTATTGCTACTGCTAACCCCTAAATGCCAGGAATTTCAGGGAATGCAAATGCATCTAGGAAAATGTTCCGCTTATTCTCTAAAAAGCATTTTTAAATGGCTTTGAGTTTGCTCCTGAAGAGTAAAGGCACATATGCACACATGCCTCTCCCCATGAAAGGATGTTTTCAAAGAAAGAGGGTTTACCCGTGAACACACAGGACTCTGCCAAACCTAAGAATGTTTTTCTAAATGAATTTCTCCAAATCCACCCATATTTGTTTCTGAGCATTTCCTGGAAAATTGTCCTTTGACAGTGGTTATTGATTGCCTCTTTTTTGTTAGAAACGAAAACCAAAATGGTTATTTCTATTGTTAAATTTCCATTATATTTCTAGGCCTAAGGCTGAATGCACGACACAGGATGTTAAAATCAAAAATAAGATTTCCAATGTGAAGCTTCCCCTCACCTGTTTTTTTAAATTATTACTCTAAAAATCTGTAAATTTGAAACCTTTTTCTTTTTGAATGAAAAGAGTTCAGAGTAAATTTAATGAATCACAGGAACAGGTTTTAAAAAAATATATAGATATTTTTCATTTGCATATATACACACACATATGTGTATGTGTTTATATGTCTATGTGTATATATGTATATACACACACATGTAATGAAAAAAAGATTACATATATCTTCATTTTATATATTTTTTATATATATATAGAAAAAATATATACAAGATTAGAGGTATATATTATATTCTTCTCTTCCTTCTTGGTAGAATGTAAAATGGTAATTTTGCCGGGATGCATCAAAGAAGGAGAATAGGAACCTATTGGGGAATTTTTCTACTGGGGAAAGAGCAAAACCTGTCTCAGCACGGTCCCTGCCTCGAGGAGGTTGCACTAAATTGAGTGGTTTTTTTTTCCCTTTAAACCCATGCAGCAGTGCTATTTTTAACCAGCACAGACCTGTGACTGTGCCTCTTTCCATCTGGCTTTTTGCATCAGGACTGTAGTGCTGGAAGGCTGTAACCCAGGCCAGAGCATGAGCGAGCGCGGCGGGTTTGGGAGCGGGTGGCTCTGCTGTGTCCTTCTGTGCAGCAGTCACCAGAGGGGGACAAAGCCCCATGCACGGGCGCTGTGAATTTATGCACCTTCCCCACCTCCAGACTCCTTCCAGGGGTCTGCCCGGCTGGGAGCTGCCCTGGGGCCGGGAAGGGTGAGTGCGGGCAGCCGCTCGCTGCCCGGACCTGCTTGTTTGCCCTTTGATAACGTATGACACCACCTCTTTAGCTCAGGAGATACAGTTGTGCTTTTAAAAACACACCACTTGCCCTGCAAAGGCTCTGATCCTTGCTCAGGGTAAGGGAGCAGAAGATGGAACTCATTTTGCAGAGGTGGTGTCAGGGCTTTCAAAATTGATCAGCCTTTCCTCATTTCAACAAAAGAACTATTTAAAAATTAGCATTCATTTGTATGAGGATGCCTGGTTTTGACCTAATCTACTGAAAACTGGAGTATACCTGATGCCCCGGTATTTCAGTTAGCACAGCCAGTCTGGGAGGAAAATTTGCAACCTGTGGCATTGGAAAAGAGACAAAAAGCAAATTTGATGAGTATTTGGCTTTTTCAATAGCTAGCTATGCCTGATTGAAACCTGTAGGGAAAACAAACAATTATTTGGGAGAGATTGAATTTCATTTCCAGCAGAAAATATGAAATCTGTCACCTGCACGTTCACTGTAAGCTGGTTAAAAGCCCGTTGCCAGTTGGACAGTACGCCAGCAGCGGTGCCAGCGGGTACCGACAGCAGCAGCATCCAGCTCTGTCTAAGGCTGCGTGCACGGGGGACCTGTGTACTCATGTCCTTCTGCTGCATGTGCCCCCAAAAATGAGGGTGCCCCAAGTGGAAGGAGTCAGCACTCTCCCAGAAAGCACAAGCGGAGACAGGCAAAGCAGATCGCCTGCCCTCAGGACCCAGTGCTGTGTCCCCCATGGTATGCACTATAGGCTGCAAGCCTGCGTTTGGCTGGTTGGCTGGCCAAGCCTGCTCTAATGAAGTCTGTGAAACCTTAAGACTGAAATAATATTTGGCTTGAGTTCATTTGCTCAGTGCTGGACAGCTTGCTGCTGAATGAAGTTTTTTCTCCAGGTCCTCAGAGTCAGACCCTAGCCCAGATCCAGCTGTCCCTCGTAATTAAATTTTAATGCCTCAAGCTGGGAGTTTGCATTGGTCTTTGAAGTGAAGCGTGTTACGTGGTCAGCCTTGCCGCCGTCGCAGGCTTTGAAGCTCCCCCTGTGCTGATGGGGATGACAGGGGAAGTCGCACCTCAGCGGGCGCTGCCGCTGCCACGCTCAGCCCCAGCTGCATCAATGAGGCGGTTGTCCATTGATTTAGAGAATGAAGGCTCTTTCTCTTGTGCAGAAGGGAGAGAGACTGGAAAGCTAATTAGAGTTTGTTCCGGTAAAAGCAGGCTCTGAAAAAAGCACGATATTTTCTTGAGATGGACACTAAGTGGTGAAGGTCCATCCCCGGTGTTTGAGGCTGTTTGAGAGGAAGCGCAAAAACGCACCCTGTCTTCTCGAGTTGCTATGCAGCCTCCAAAAGGAGCTCTCGGATGGAGACAGCTCATGCAGGCAGTTCAGCGCATGCATCAGGCTAACACGAGCTAAAAATAGTCATTCTGTCACTTTGAGTCAAATGGTTCTTCCTCATACTGTGTTTTGGCAAAGGATTTAATTAGAATTGAAAAAACGTGACTGTGGCTCAGGTTTTGCTTGAACCGTGTTTCAGGAACCTGTTGCTTCCCATGCTCCCTGGTGGCCCTGCCTGCGGCGCCCGTTTCGGACAGCTGACGGCTGCCTTGCTGCCTGCCTCACGGCACCATGCTCCCAGAAATGAGCGCTAGGCACAGTGACCACGGGCACAGTGACCCTACCACTGGGTCTGAACACTGCCTTGCTCTGATAGACGGAGGCACCGAGCCAGCATCCTCCTGGGTGCGCTCCAGGGACGCAGCCGGGAGGTGAGCCGCCTGCCGGAGGGTCTCCTGCGCTCCAGAAGGAAAGAGAAGGAGCATGGCAAGAAAGAGGTGGCTAGAAAAGCCAAATTTGCTGATAGGCAACATGCTCTTTCTCCTTTTTGTGGTTAGACCTTTTATTGTAATTACTGTGCAAACAGAAAGCCTAGGTAATTATTATGGGGTTTGGTGGATGTAAACTTAACAAGTCATTCCTGTGTGGTTACACTGGGAGGAAAGACTTTTTCCTTTTTCCTCAGTTTCTGTATGGGTTAAGTGTAGCTGGTTAACAGTGACCTGATTAGGAACTAGCTCTGTGTGCAGATCAGTATCAGGACCTGGGTCCTGCCGTGATGCAAACCCCATTTGAGGAGCTGGGGAGCAGCAGCAAGTGCTTCTGCAGAAGCATAGAATAAATACTGGCAGTAAGTCTTGCAAGGCATCTGAGAACCTTCTTGTCCTCACCCAAATCATCGTGGTTAGGGAGAGCAAATGGGACACTGGAATAAACAAATCCCGTGTTTAGATGCTGGGCGTTTATAGAAGCATCGTTAGAGATGATGCATTGGGATTCACTTCTGCAGGACTCTGGCGGCCAAAGTATATTGAGCTAAAGCACCTATCTTGCATAAAGTCGTAGTGAACAGCTGATGGTGCAAATGTATCTTAGGGACACCATTTTGTGTTTTTATTTCTGACTTTAGCATGCTGCACCAAAGGTCATGAATCCTGGCTCATATTCATTTATTTATTGTAAGTGAAATTTGCATGGAATTAGAGCAGTTTCCTTTTCAGGCCTGTCATAAAAATCTGACTTTTGTCACTACCTCGCCTGCTTAGCATTAAGCCTCAAAATAAATCAGTGTGGATGTGGCTCACTGAAACAAAGATTCAGCAGTTCGAGATGAAAGAGGTGGCTACAAACAACTTTGAATATATGTGTGTTTGTGGGTCTGTGGGTAATACAGTTGATCAAACATCCACTGCTGCGTGAGCTTCAGAACAGGTGAGTTGGCAAAGACTCTCAAGTAAGTTATAAATTGCTTCCCGTCACCCAGGCCACCTTCTTGTTCTGTTGTTCCAACCCTTTCTATTGCATTTGTTTCCTTCCTCCCTCCTTTACCCTATATTAAAGCATAGCTGAAAATGCTTGTGCTGAAGGTGCCTGTACTTACGCGCTGCTCGTAGTATTTTTATTAGAATCCCCCTAGGTACCGGCTGCCTGGCTCTCACCAATGAACTAGCCAGCAAAGCCTATTGCTGAGCAGCTGATTTTCTGCTGGCTGGATAAAGATGCTGTCTGAAGCAGTTTCATCTTTTCAGTTTATCTTTTATTTCCCACACGTACGCTCCATGGTATAACATGTCCTGCTGAGTATTAAACCTGTCAGTGCTTTTGGATGTACCTCTACTGCAAGAGCTGATGTTTTATTTCAAGTTTCTTGTCATCAAAAATATATTGGGCTTGTCCTTCTTGTGCACAGCCCCGGTGAGATCCGTGCAGGACATCGGAGGTGTATAGTTGGGCCCACAGGCATTCAGGTGCCCTCGAGTGTGTCTAAGGGGCCTTGATTATCCTCACACACATAAAAAAACCCAAATACCTTCTGCGTTTTAAAGGGCTTACAGTGGACGTGATTAAGTCAAGTGGGTTGTAGTCTGGGGGGAATAAAGGAAGGGGTTATTCTGGTCTTTCTCTTGTTTTCCTACTTGAATTCCACTTAATCCATGTTGTCCTTGGGCCATGGAGGAGATGAGTGGAAAACTAACGCACAGTGTAGAAACAGAGCCCCAGGCCTTCATACTTCCAACAGAGAAAGCAACTTGATTGTACAGAAGCTTTCTAAAGTAGCCCCATGTGGACTTAGGGATGCTCCTTGCGCCTTGCCTCTGGAATATGTCTTCAGCTGGCAGAGCGTTCACCGCAAGGGTGTTTTTAAAATCCAGTTTGATGCCTAACCCCTGCGGCAACAAGGCTCCGATGTTTTTTGACTTTGTGTAAGTACTGTGAGTCAGCCCAGGCTACTTATCTCAGGGTAAAAATGCATCTTATTCACAGCTAAGACAAGCACAGGGGAAAACATGGATCAGGAGGGGTGGGAGTCTCTGCTGAACTGCTCTGGAGCCCTTGCCTACATTCAGGCGATCTTATCTAAGACAAAGCAAACCGAAACCTCCCACCCCATGCATCACCAACAGCAATAAACTTTGCCTACCCGGGTTCTGGGAGTGCTGCTGAAGCGTAGGCAGCACTTCTGAGGCTGGGCAGGTACCCGTGCGTTCACAGCACCTCATGGCCTCCGGGCTTGGCCGCCCGGATCGCAGGCTCCAGAGGTGTGTGCTGCTGCGGGAAGATACCCGGGGAATCTGCTAGGCCAGAGCATTCCCACTGCGAGCTGTGTGCAGCTGCTCGCTGGCGTGAGTGAAATGGGGACGTGCCTGACGTGCATCCATAGCCCCAGAGGGCTATCCTGCTGGACCAGGATTTCAACTGATACTCAGCTAACAGTGGCCTGCGTTTTAGTGACTTATGTCTGCCAGATATTCATGGGGGGGGGGGGGTGGAACAGCCAAAAATAAGTCTGACAGCGGGTGGGAAGGGGAAGATGTACATCTTACGGGAAAATGGCTCTCAGTATAAGATTGTGAAAAAAAGAATCAGAAGTATGACGGGCATCTCATTTGAAAAAGTAGAATGAGAAATGATTTTTTTCTCTCAGGAAAATGTGTGAGTTTTCAAATTAGAATCAAAAGTTAGAAACTGGACACTTTTGCTAACCAGCCAATTAATTTTGTTTACTCAAAAGGAATTAAGGTTTTTCCTGAAATTAAAAAAAAAAAAAAGTTCATCTAACTTGGAGCATTTTTAATTTAAGGTTTAAAAATATTTTTCTGACTTTCTCTCTTAAATCAAGAAAACATATGAAAGTGACTCTTTCTTCTAATCAGCCTCCATTTAATAGATGTATATTTTTCAAAGGAAAGATGTTACATCAAACTTTTTTAATGAGCTCTATTGATTGGACACGGCCAAGAAAAGTGTCTGGCTAAAGTCCTGCTTGCATTGGTTTCTTCCATCTGTGGAATAAATAGAGCGATAGTTTTGTAAATGACAGGATGAGATGGTGAAGAGAACGGGAGTGAAAAAAGCTCCCTGATACCTGGAATTTTTTGATAGAGATCTAAAGAAAGCTCTCAGTCTTGCACAACCGAATCAATCCCAATAGTGTAATCACTCATGGATCTTCATCTGCCCTGGGATGTCTGGAAAATCACTGGTAATATTCAGATACTGATTGTGCTTCCAACGATTTGGGATTTCAGTCTGACTTGCTTTGGATGTGAGCTTCTCCAAAGTCCATAGGTTGTCCAGATTCTGCTCTGGGCTTGTCTCTGCGGGAGGGAAGCGGGAATGCTGCGCGTTCTTACTGTGTGTTTGAAAGGAAGGTGTCAGACCTCTCTTGTTCACTTCGTTGAAAAATAACTGACGACAAAAGAGATTTGGGGTTTGGATAAGATAAGAATTAAATTGAATATTTGTCCAGAACCAGTAATGCACTTGTTGGTTTCAGGAGGTTCGAAGAGTTTTGCTTATTTTTAGAATAGTTTCTCTGCTTGCTTCAGCTCCTTAAATTCTCTGTGTTGATATTATACTCAAGCACTAAAACAATCAACAATCCCAAACACCACGGGGTGACAGGATCCATTACAGTAAATGTCTCATTAAAATTCTATAATGGAAAACACTCCCGTCCCTCTTTTGTAATGGTAAAGTACCCCGGGAGGTACAAATATCACATGTAGCACAAAGCCTTTGGAGATATTTTTATAATTTGCAGAAAAAGGGACGACTCCACGGAGCTGTTAATTTCAGAGACGGACCCAAGCCTCACAGCTGAAATTTCCATATTGTCCTAGTTCCTAAAAGCACTTAAGCGTGTGCTCAGCTTTAAGCACATGCTTCCATTTACCAGATTGAGCAAGGCACTTCAAGTCCGTATAACGAGCCACGTGCAATGCCTCCCTGAACAGGAACTGCACGCTGCAGGCACAGGTCAGCGTCTCTGAGCCTTCTTCCTCTGGTGGACCGCAGCTTACACCTCTTGGACAGAGGCCTAGTGTCGTCCTTCTTGGAGGCGATTCCTCTAATTCCTGTATAATTAGGTTAGCTCTGACTCTAGATCTACCTGCAATAGACAGAGAATAAATTGTTTTGAACCTTCACAGATCCTATTGAGGATGATCCCTGCTTTTCTTCCAAGGGGGACCTGGTGCCCAGCAGAGATCACAATGAAGTAAAGCAGCCTTTTAAAAACAAAGTGTTATGTAGCGTTAATGCAAGGACCAGTGCAGCTTAAGAGAAGAGGATGTGTTCATCAGGACATTGGGAGTAGATACTGAAATGGCAGGTTCTTCGTTGCCTCTTCTTTAGGGGCAATAAGAAAGTGTGCGCTTTCTGACAAACCTCTCAAAAAATTTGCTTGGTAGGCACCAAGAGCAAGCAGCAGGGGACATGGCCAACATATGATAGTCATAAATGGTTATAAGCAATTCAGAATCTGTTACCATGTGATCAAAATTAAGAAAGAGTCTAAGAAAGCTTCTGAATCAGGGCCTAAAATCTAGCATGAGTTGCAACGTTACCCACTAATCAGCTACAAGAAAATGCATCCCCTTAGGTTGTATTTCTAGTTAGTACACAGTGCGAAAATTAAACAATTAGAATATTTGTGGCAAATAAAGCATTATGCTTTCAAGCAAGTGACTGTCTTTATTTAATGCCCTGCTTTTTAGTCAGAGTAGTTGCACAGATGCATCCTATATGTGCTCAGTAGAGCCAGTTGAATTGTATGTTTAGAATAATTCATCAGATAAATTCGTGCCCATGCATAATCTGCATTCAGATCATGACCTTTACCAGTCTGTGCTTCTACCAGAACTCAGAGCTATCAGCTGATGCTGCCAGGAGGCGGGAGGAGCACAGAAAAGCTTTCTTCCTCCCCCACTTAGTTCAGTAGCTTTCCTCCTTTTTGAAGTGGGGGGGATAGCCTCAGACCAGAGGGTATTTCTAAATGGGGAGAAGGATTCTCTGAGAGTGCTGTGCAAGCTGCTCCGGTCAGAGAACCGGGAAAGGAGTTGCTGAAGCAGCACTGCTTCAAGTACTGACGAGTGGTTGGGAGCAGTGTGGCCTTACCATGGGGCAGCCGAGCTGCGAGAGCTGAGCGTGGCCAGGAGCAAATGCAAGGGCAATGCAGGGTAAAGAGGCTTTCCTTGGCCAGCACAGACCGGGCTGAGTCGCGCTTGCTGTCACTGGCCACCAATAATTGAAATACAGTCACCAGAGCCCAGCTGATGTGCAGCATCTTGCTAAACCACAGTTGCCCAGTGGTATGTTTGAGCCCTGAACGGGGGTTGCAGGTGGTAATGGCTGATTTAGGCAACCTGGTGTCTCCCAGCTGCTGGACTTTGGGAAATGAGGCAGGGCAGTCCGTGTGAGTGATATAGGCCCATAGACGTTTATCCACTGAAACAGCTGGCTGCTTACACCAGTACCAACCCGATGGGGAAAACCACTACTGAAGCAGCTCACTGCTGATGGTGAGTGTCAGTGTGAGCTGAACTCCTTCTGTGCCTCTTAATGCCCTGGAGACAACAGGATAAAATTAAGATTGCTTCAGTCACTACAGGCAGAAACTTAGAAGAGCACAGATAAGAGTTAAAAGCAGTCGTAACTCCTGGTGGGTTTTACTTATCATGACAAAAAATAATAGGAAGTAAAATAGCCAGAAAGCAACAGGACTGTGAAGTGTCAGGAGCCAGAACTGAGCCAGCGTTTCCATGTAGCAAGCACTGGTCACTGGTAAACAAGCTTGACCACACTGGGAAAAAAAAGGTGCATCAACTTGTTTGTGTAGATTAAGGTAACTTTCTGTTAATAATGAAGTAACAGAAGTAGTCAGATGCCATTTCTCTATTACTCAGCCATGGAATGATTCCTATCTGACCTGCATGGTATTTGGACCTTAGCTTCTCAGCATTAGATAAGTTGGGTATTGTTAGTGATTTTAAAAGTAAACATTAGTGATTTTAGTATAAAACATCTACATGCTCTCTCATTTATTTTCAATAGATTCAAAGGTTTTGTGCTGCTCTCGCATAGTAACTGCAACGTTCTTTATTGGCTTTTTGCATTTAAGATTGTAAATGACATTTTCTATGATATGTTTCTGTGGAAGTGGGATTTCTCTGTGGCATGTTGCTCAGGCTCTTTTGGATACTGGCTCATTTGGATGAGGGAGAATTCTAAAGGATACAAGTCCTGGAGCAGCTGAACTGTTTGACAAGGGCCACAGCTTATTTAATTCAGGGTGGCTTGATGCTTTGAAGCACCAGGTCGCTGGAGGAGCTGTTTCTCCTTCAAAATGAGCAGGGAAACTGAGTCTCGGGGCTGGATTAGATGTAGGGTCTACTCCTCGCTTCGCTGTTCCTCGGTGATATCTCAGTGTCCCCATCTGTAAAATGGGGGACTTGTAATGATTTCTCATTGCAAGAGTTTGCAGAGTGGGCAAAAAGTATAAAATAAAAGGTGTTCTGTAGGAAATGTATGTGAAGGAATTTTGAAAAGGAGGACAAGAAATACTGAATTTTGAGTTTGTATGTATACGGTGAGGTTTATTTGCTCTTTCAGCTCATTTGTTCTTTCATCAGGCCATTGAACAACAGCCAAAGAATAGGGAAGACGACATATTTTTAAAAGGATATTAATGTTCCTGTATCTTTGAAGCCAATTAAGTAGCAGCAGGTTTGTGAAGCAGAATGGAACTGCTTTAAATTCTTCCTGTCGGGGTTTTTGACTGCAAAAGCGTGACTGAATGGGGCTTTCATTATTTCCTTTTATTTATTTTAGGCTGTTAAAGAATTAATGTGAATAATTTTCCCATTCCACCATCTGCTTTGGACTCCATCTCAAAAGGTTCCCAATGAGTGTGGCACGTAAAACCCTTTAAAAACGATCCTCTCCATATTTCCTGCGCTCAGCAGTCTGCTAATGTGGCCAATAGATCTAGGTGATGGGGCCGCATGATTTAGAGAGGATCATTAGGGTTATGATGAGCTGTGCAACTGTCTTGTTTATTCACAGTTAGCAATTTCACGGCAGTGCCCCTTGTCTTACAAAGATTTTTGCATTTAACCTTTTATACACAGAGTCGTGCCAGAAACATTCAGCCAGCGGCAGTTCCATCTCGGTCTCCGGAGCAAAAGCCGCTCCGCTGCTTTCTGTTGCCTTTCCCCCCGTCAGTTGGTCTTGCCACTGCTTGCAGCAGCTCTGGAGAGCATTTCCCAGCTGACGTGCTGAGAAATGCATGTCTCCCACCAGCACTCAGAGGGTCGTTTGCAAGGAGTTGACATGTCTTGACTGTCAAGCCACTGTCTCCATGTATTTCCTACTCCTTCTGTCTCTTGGGTCCAAGGTCTGTTTTTCTTTGCCTCCTAGTGTCTAACGCTACTGAAGCCTCTATTAAATATTCTTACTGTGATGCCTCTCAGTACGGTGCACAAATGCCCACCTTTCCTGCGAGGAGGAGGAGGAGTAGAAAGCTGAAGTATTTAACCTCTCTGTGAAACAAAACCATTCGCAGCAGGTGAGGTGCTGAGGATGGTCAGTCTTGGCACTGCCCTGTTATGCCAGCTGTAGAATTGTTCACGTACAGAAAGAAATAGGGTGCAAATCTTAATTTCCTTCGTTGCCTGTAAGGGATAGGAGGAAGAGACCTTTCAATGGTGGATCTTTAATGCAAGAAGCTCTGTAGCCCCCGTTCACCTCTCCCCATCAGGGGTACTGGCTCCTTCAGAGGAGAGGAAACTTGCATCAGGCCTTGAAATGGCTGCTGCTTTGGGCAGGACGAAGGAGCGAAGACGCATAGTTGGCTGTGGCCCTGCTCTGACCTGGTAGGGTGTGAGTCACTGCCCGTCCCCTCAGCTATTCAGGCACATTGGCATGTGACTATATCAACAATAACATGTGCAGATAGATTTATTAGCATGGGTACAGCTTCGTTGTAATGAGGTTACACATCTCCTGACATCTTGGAACCAGGGTGAGATAAATGTGCGACTCCCCTCATCTCTGCCCTGTAGATTTTGTTTGTAGTTCAGAAGGCACATGGACAGCCGTGTAGACAAATATACTCAGCCTCTTCCCCTAAGAATGATATCATTGTAGGTTTTTTTTATATTAACAGTAAAATATTATAGTGGCACCATTTCCATCCTTCAAGCAAGAAAAAAGTTGATCAGATCTTCTGTTCTTCCCACGAAAAGCCTATGAGCCTGTTACTTCGCTGGGAATTGTTTTTTTTTTTCTTTCTTGAAAGGGGCTGCTTTCCTTGCCTAAAAAAAATCTTATTTTGGCTGAAATATACTTTCTACTATGTTTTGTAACAGAATACATAAATGCCTCCGAACATTTTCACTTCTGATTCTATATACTAAAAGTTAGATTTATATTTCATATTACTGACATCACATAAAAAACTCTAGCTTTTTGTTTTTATAAACTTTTGTTTTTACTTGTCCTTTTCTCAGTGCACCTGCACTGGTCTCTTACTAGTCCTGGCAATTCACAGTGTAATAAAAGCAAATATCAATGTGCTTGAAAAACACAGTCTGGCACTCCCCCGGCCATGGTTTGAAAACCACAGTTTGATTACTTGCTCGTTAATGCTGACACAAACCAGCTGCAAAAGTCTTGATGCAGACCCCGCAAATCAGAGAGTCCTTCCGTGACTTACCGGACTTTGGCTCAGGCCTTTAATGTACGTACAGAAACAAGACAGACAGACGTATGAGTGATCTGAAGAGATTAGGTTTACGGTAGACATTGATAAAGACACAGACGTAGGACTGGTCTGAAGAGATGAGGTTTACAACAGACATTGAAAATAGGCGGCAGAAGGCTATGGATGCCCGACAGGTAAATAGAGTGGGTGGGTGGAGACGGTTGTAACATAGGCCAGGAGGGCACTGGAGTGCGGCCTTTAATTTCGCATTAGCATTCTTCTCGTATTTGTTAGATAGAACAATATTAACCTTTTGAATTTATTTAGAAACTCATTAGTGCTTTTTCTATAGTCCATTCTTTTCCTGATTAGCTCTCCTCATTACAATTCAAATTTCTTTCTGCTACATTTACCACATTGTCCTGCTTTCTCTCATCTCTATTGTTGCTCAGCTTAATTTATTAAAGCAATGAAAAAGGAGGCGGGGGTGGCGGGGGGGGGGAGAGGAGATCAGTTGACATAGCAGACTTCCTAGTCCGTGGTGCTCTGGGAGAAGTATCCAGGGGGGAGGAAAAACGGAAGAAAAGAGCCACCAGGAGCTCTCCTCCTGCCCCGGCAGCGTGGTGGCGCGGGAGCGAGCGGCGGCAGCAGGTTGCTGTATGTGCGCACACGGCGTCAGGGAGCCTGGGGCAAACACCGCGGTTCATCATTTCAGCACCAGGTAAAAGACATTTGGGGTCTGCTCTGATTGTGCCCAGAGCTACAGAGAACGGACAGAGCCACTGGCTGCAGGCAGCTGCCGTCACACGTGCGCCTTCTGCATCCCTCTCTCTCCCGATGCTGCTTCAACTTGGGGAGGCTTAGCTTTTTCCTTTTAAGCTTTTTCCCTTTAGTTGTTCCTTAATCTAGGAATTTTTAAGTTGAATTCACTCTGTAAGTTCAGTTTACTCATCATGTTTGAGAAATACGCACAGCTAATCCCCCAGACACCTTGGGCACCTGTTTTTTAAGGTTATTTTAAGAACTAACTGTATGCCTTTGGTAGTGTTTCTTTTGTGTACTTTTTCTTTGTGTCAAGATGGAAGTCTGGGTGCTGCTGTAATTGCTCGTGACTTTGCACGCCTCCAGCACAATATGAATTAACATTATAAGCCAGTATTTTTATGAGAGACCTAAGGAGGCCCTTGTTTTGGAGGGAAGGGAACGGGGGAGATGCTAAACTTTCACACTTGCATTTAGGTGCTTCCTGCCTTGCAAGATACTTTCCATTAGGCATATGGATTTTTTGCTGTTGTTTTTCCTTCAAAATGGAATGAAAGGCAGTCTATTATCCCGCTTGTGTCTCAAGAGTGATGCTGTAGTTTCCCATGCGTTTGTGACTAAAGATACATATGCTTTTGACAAGAGATGACTGCCTATGGCCAAATGAGTGCCACATTCCCAGCCGTTGTGGTTTTCTGATTATTGGTATATGTGGACACCTCACACATGTGAATGAATGTGCTTTCGCTGCAACTATCATGAAACATGGAAGAGTCACAATGTTTTATTTGAGGCATGGAGAGATTAAGTGACTTGACAAAGGTTATAGAGGGAGCTTTTAGCAGAGCCACAAAAGGAATCTAGATTTCTGAATTTTTAGTCCAATGCCTTAATCATAAAACCACCTCTTCTCTGGATTCTTTTCTCTCTGCTGTAATTATAGTTTTTGCTGATTTTTGTGTCCTTTATAAAAACCTGTCTTTCACACTTTTGTGAAACCAAAAAAAAAAAAAGAAGATAAAACAGTCATAATTTTCCGAGCGCATAGTTTTGGACTCCAGCAGAGGCCTAAAACAAGTAAGGTAATTATTCCACTCAACTCAGCACCATTTGGAGAATTAGGCTATTTTTTGAATTGTAGTTCTAAAATAAGGCACATGAAGTGGAAAAAGTTCAGTGATCAACATGTTAAATAAATGCTTGCAAATATGAGATTTAAGAGAAAGGGAGCTGGCTATAAGCCTGCTTGAAATTGATGGAATGGTATAAAACAAAGGAAGATTGAATTATTCCCTTTAGATAAAGAGGGAAATGCCAGGAAAGACTTTCAAGGCTAAATTCACTCCACTCCTGGTGAAAATTAAAGAAAAAAGATTTTCCCCAAGGGTGAATTTGGCTCCTGGGCAATCACAGGGGGTCAGTCAGGGGAAGCTGCCAAGAGGAGGTGGGCCAGCATTACTAGAGTTGTTAAGGTCTAGACTAGACTTGCATTTGTTAGTGATGGTTAATTAACTTGTTCCTTGGCAATCAGCCATCAGGGCAGGAGGTAGACTTGATTTACAAGTCACAATTGCCAAGAAAGTCACTGATAAGTGCCTGAGAAGTTGTGGCTTTCTGCTTTTCACATTTGGTCTTTTGTTCTACTGCAAACTCCCCCCTCCCCACCCCCAGCCGCAGGCTCTTGTCCTCATATAAGACCATTTTTATGGTTGTCACTACTGATGTGGTTGAACCTCTGCCACAGTCTGATTTTGTGTGCCAGTGCCCATGGCAAGTGGAGAATATCAGCCATTCATATAGACAATAAGAGAAAAACTGCATACGGTTGAAGAAGGGATTCAGGACCATATTGTCTGTGACTGAGGACAGCACAGGGTCGCTTTCTATCAGATTGTCTTTCACTTTGTTTCTAGTTCCAGTTTTTGCTCCATAATATCTGAACACCCTCTGTTGTGCATTGAGCAACATCTCTACTGCACTGCAGTTGTCTTGGTATGATGTGGGGACTGACTGTGAAACAGGTCCGGTGTTGGTGGAAGAACCCACGTGATCCTTCCATTTCCAGTAGGTTGTCAAGGCGCAAATCAGTCTAAGCAGAAGGGAGAGCATAGGTTTAGAGTCACCACTTAGAGAGGGCCAGCCAGACATTGAAATTATTTTCTGTTTGGCTAGAGGTAATGTATGGGGTGCACATAGCAAAGAAAGCAGATTGCCTGTGCAATGCGCATGTAACGCAGAGCCAGAATCTGAAGATCAGGAGGAAAGGCAGTTTGCATTTATTCTTTTGTGTGTGTTCCCAGAGGCAGGAAAATGGTGGCAATTGCCATACAGCAAGTTTCCTCTTGGCCAGCTTTGGACCATTGTCTATTTCATAATGAAGCAAGTCAGGAAGGATGGAGAAGTCAATAGTTTTAATTGATTTTGACTGCTTCCTGTGTTCCTGAATGTAAGTGAAAGAGAAGGCAGAGAAAACTTGCATGACTGATTGGATCCTCCTCGCACCAGCCTCTACTGCTGGCACTGAAAAGTGGTATGAGGAGGGTCTCGGATTCTGGTCCAGGCTGTGGCACAGCTTTACTGCTTACAAGATATGGGGAAGTCCTGCCTGGAGGGCTCAGGTCTGCGCTCTTGCAGGAAAAATTGTTGCTGGATCCACAATGAGGTGGTTCTGCGTGGGGGATTTAGGGGGAGGACGTTACGTTTTGGTGGAGGACGGTCACCTGTCAAAAGGCAGAGTGGTAACAAATCGGTGAGACAGGGAGCAGTTGCAGATGTAGCAAGAGACTTGGAGGAGTCAAAAGGAAGAGAATGACGTTAGCATATGATTTTTGACAGTTGTTGCAGAGCATAACAACTTCAATTTAAAAGCTTCTCATTTGCCTCACTTTGTGCCATATTATGGGCTCCAACATATATTTAATGTTGGGAATATCAATTTTTGCTCCTCTAATTCTATGCTTGCAATTGATCCACGGCAACCGGATAGATCCCCATTTGGGTTTCTGAAGTATGTGAAGATTCTTGCTATTTGTGTCCTGAGAGATGTAAAACAATAACTTGAACTCTCTTTTTTTGGTGCATGTATTATTTTGCTCCTTTGCTTCCTTGTGGAAAGACCAGAGTAACAAAAGAGTGAACAACATTGTTTTTGTTATATTTCAAATATCTGTGTCATGATTCCAGCCTGCCTGGCAGGTTCCTCTCAAATCCCTCTCAATTTCTTTCATTTTGTGTGGGTAACTCCATGTCCAGGAATGAAGACATGGAGTTCACCTTGCTCTGTGGACTGTCTTAGCTCGGAACCAGGACCTGTCGCACCAGGGCAGCAGAGGCAAGCAAACAGCCTGGAGCCCTCAGGTTTTCTGAAAACCCTAGTTTAAAATACCAGTTCTAGGTCTGGCTTTGGTTTGGCTTCAACTTTTTTGGCAAGACAAAGGAGAGCTAAGACAGAGGTGCTGAGGATAGGGCATCCTGTGTAACCCTGATGGACCACCTTCCAGCTCATTCAAAGTTCATTTCTTCAGCTGCAGAACATCTCCAAGGACTTCCTCAAAGTGCTGCCATAATTAATGTGATTCACCTCAGTGACCATGTCTTTGCCGAGAGAACTCATATTAAGCAGCCGTTAGCAAGTCTTTCCTGCTGGTTAGTACATTTTATGCTCACAGGTTATGTTAAGACAGTACAGCTCCACCTACTTATATAACTGCATTGAGGCATTCTGATCCTGGTGAGTTATGTGTCTGCAACTTTCATGATGAAAAAATAAATAAAAAAAGATAGGTATATATTTTATTGGCACAAAATATCTTCATAAAAATTGAGCTTGGGGGAATGTCTCCTTTAGGAAATCATCTTTGAATCCGTAGGTTACTCGTGCTGCACATAGTCTGACCATCTCTACCTTTGCTGCAGTGTTTAGTGCCAACTTCTCCTTTCATTATTCTGTTTCTAGCAATGCTGTAGATCTTTTTGAAAATATTTTTTTCCTTTGTGACTCATCCAGCTTCCTAAGTGAAACTGCAGGTTATTCAAAATATTCTAAATCTATTTATCCAGGCAAATATTTGGACATGTAAAACACTAGTAAAGTGCCGTGATGTCTATCAGGGCAGGAGAGCACACGCAATCTTTGAAATCCTAAGTGTCTCTCTAGCATATTTTATCTGAAAATATTAATTGGCAAAGAGCAGTGCATCAAGTTTGATTCATACGCATGCACACATTGAGTGGAAGCTTTGTACATGTTTGAGCTCCATTTTCCCAGCACTAGTTTTTAGTTTGCACAGGCTAACTGCTTTATCAGATACTTCACCATGAAGAGAGCAAGGGGCTTTGCGGTTAGGTAACTGCATGTAGATCTCTGTCCTCTGTGTTACTGCTTCAGTCTTTAAAAGCCATGAGTTATCATGAACTGATGGCTGTATAATGGATTCTGCAGAATCAGCTGGTACTCACAGACAGACTCTTCAGATTCTTACGTTTTATCCAGAATATATTAGATGTCTGAAAGTTAGCCTTGAAGAGGATTTCTTGTGTGGCTGCCGATCAGTCTTACTTCTTAGTGTGGCTGAAATGCCCTTGGAGCACGTACTGTTGCTGTGTTTGAGCTTTTCTTGCAGTAAGAAAGACATAGTGCCAGGAAGAGAAACGCAGGGGTAAAAGTGGTGAAGATTTTTGGACTGGTCAAAAGTTCTCGTTTCTGTTTTGGTCAAGTTCAGTTCAGTTGGTCTTGTCAACTACACACTGCCATACAAGTCATATATGCCAGAAGAATTTAATGAATATCTGCAAGGGGAATCCCAGTCATAGTAGGTGGTATTGGATGAGACCTCAAGAGAGGATCTGTCCTGTCCCTGTCCTTCAAGTGAGGCTGACCCTTCCTCCGAGAGATGCGTTCTCAGACCTGCTGACGTGTGGTCCTGCGCTGGGTCACTAAAGCTGCACAGGGGACAATGGGATGTGTAAATCACCATATAGGTGGCTAGGAATATGGTAAGATTTCACTGGGAATGCTTGGTCTGAGAATATTTCCCATGGATCGTGCTTTTCTGGAGGCTGCTGAGGCTGCAGGTGTGAAAGACTTGGTTTTGTTCTCCTTCTTTGGCTCTAAGTTTCTATCTGCCTGAGTTCCTGTGTTTCTTCTTGATTCAGTAACAAAGACAGAGGCCTGAATGCATATGTTTGTTTTTATTTGCATTTTTTACTGCATTTAGTCTCATTTCCACATTGCTGAAGGCCATTAGTGAGGAGCTAGATAACTTGTCTAGGTTTTTGCTTTTCGTAATTTTCCAAAGCTCTATACATAATAAATCAGGCACAAGTTTTTGCTTTTGCAATTAGCTAATCCACAATGCAACAAAAGCAGTAGAAGTGATTGAATATGTCAAATGTTAAGCCTCGAGGAAAAAAAAACACTGCAAAATAAAGAAACATTTTGTGGTGATGCTTTTCAAAATTGTTGTTCTCACTCTTATCCAGTTCTAGGGACAAGCAAAACATTTTTGCCACTATGCCATCCACCAGCCTGTCCTAACCTGTGCTTGATGTGGACTTCTAATATGGAACCTCTGCAGCCCAAGTGTTGCTTTACCTTTCAGTTTACCTCACCTACACACAACAACTCTCTCTTCCTCCTAAAGGAAGGTGCAGGCCAGCAGCAAGACCAGCAGCACATGCTGTCTTGTATGGGTAGGTTGACCTGCGAGTTATAGCTCTTCTGTGGCGAGACCCTGTAATTCTTCCTTTTCAAAGACCCTTTAATCTCATTGTTTTATCTTCCTTCGCTAAAAAAGGAAGGTTGAAGGAAAGGAAGCTTGGAGCAACTTTATCAGAAACACGTCTGACGTTGCTGACTGCTACTGACTTGTAACATTTAATCAAATCCACATTAAGCTACGTTCAGATAGGAAGCTGTTTGATTTTAGTCTGACCACTTTTCTTAAATAAGCAAAGAAGAGCATTTGAAAGTCCTCTCTTGTCACAGCCTAGTGAAAACAAAGTTGCCTATCAGGTGTCCTCTATACTGACAAACTATTCCTAGGTCAGAAACTGCTTCTGCTAATCTTGAACTATTTACTTTAAATTATTTTTGTCATTTATTCCAGTTAAAAGTGTCCTTGCTTGTGATGTTTCACCACATGAACTTCACCTTCTTTTGTATAGAAAGCCCTGGGTCATCTCCTGTATAGCTCATACTCTGAGGTACTTCTGCCCCTCACTGGCATGCTCAGGCCTTAATTCCTTGTGCCGTTCAGACTCGACGAACTTTTGCAGTTCTACTGTGCTGAGTTATGTCAGAGACCTTCTGTTCATCCCTTCAGTCAGGGACAACTCCTTGAAATCAGCCTGTACAAAAGGGTGAAATCTGCATGGGAAGAATGAGGTTCACAGCAGTTTCCAAGTTTTCTTTTGTGGGAACACTTCAGTGGAAGCTGCCTGTTACAGAAAGCTGTTTGGACACATTACCGTCTCAAGCAGAGACACCCTCTAGAATTAGGTGCTAGAGGCAGGTCCTTTAGTGTTCCTGCACACTGGCTAGAGTGAGCTGGTGGACCGGAAGAGTTTGTATTTCTTTACGAAGAGACAACTTAACGAAGTTCACACAGACAAAACACACAATACAGAGAAAAGTTAATGCAGACTGAGCGCTGGAATCCTGCTTTCCTCCAATAGAGAAAGAGCATTCAAAGTTCCAGCTCTTTGTAATTATTTCCTGACTTCCATGTACAGCTGCAAAATATTGCTTGCAGTAGAACATCAGAGACCATTAGAAGAATATTTTCTGTAAGGAAGAGAATGAACTAAAGATTTTTATACCTATGTGGTGAATGTAAGAATATTAACAGAATAAAAATATTAATTGTCAGCAAATGAATAAATTTAGCTGGTGATGACGGAAGCATAAAGCATTAAGAATACTTAATTTAAAACACACATTTGAGGAGGAAAAAGTATGTAATCTGAAGTAGTCTTCATTTTAATAGATATTTTCTTGACTTCATTGAGGCTCATTGTTTTGAGTTGCAAATATTTGATATATTCTATATTATCCACTCATTAAGCAATGCCCTATTTGCTGCTTGTTTGTTACTCTCATAAGCTGCTACTTAGGCTAGTTTAAATTAAAAGTAGCTTTCACTGAGGGTGTACATAGGAGCTAAGGGACTGTGTTTCACAGCTGTGAAATGGAAGATCGTCCAGGACGATATGTATCAGCCTGATATTGTAAGGACAATCTGTATCAGTGTGTGCAAATGCAACTCAGGAAGCCACCCCTCAGATAGCAAAGGTGAAGGTAAGTTTTGTCTGGTTACAGCAACGAAAATCAACCAATGACTTCAGCTTTTAGTTCCTAAAAAGATTAGGACAAGAGTTGCACTAAATTTTTTCTCAGGACTGCTCCTTGGTTCACCCCTTCTGTGCACTGTTGTGGGTCATCAGCATGCTCAAAGTCTCGATAAACTGCGCTTGCGCTATTGACTCTGCAGATGCAGTACACGCAGGACAGCTGCCCTCTGTAATTGCTGATGAGGAAAGCTTTCATATTTACTGGTAAGAGCAACCTCTCTCTTAAACTGTCACTGCCTGGGTCAGGAAAGTGTAAGACTGTTTCCTTTGGAGCTGATTTGCCTTCTCTACTGGGAATTAGCTAGGCATTAGTCATAGCTTCACTGGGACCTCTCTTTGCCCTCTCCAAATAAATTGGTTTGGAAGAGGAGGGCAGGGCTGTGAGACTCAGAAAGGTTGAGGCACTGTCCAGGCAGCTTCTCCTTGGGATGACTGATTTACAGAGCTCGAAGGAAGCTCTTGGGAAGCCAGTTTTCACCTCTGCATGGGGGGGGGGGTCCGTTTATCTAATTTCACCCTGAGATTGCCTGGTGATGGGTCATGGATGAGACATGGCCCCTGGACGTTACAGCAGCTCATGGAGTCCATGTCAGAGGGCAATAAGGGATGCTCTCATGTCAGGGATGCACAGAGATAATTCTCTGCATCCCATTTAATCAGTGTGATAGGAATGTTCCTGAGATAGGGTTTTGGGTTTTGAGGATTTTTTTTTGTGATCCCCTCCTCATTCCAAAATAAGTGCTAGAGATCCTGCTTAAGCAGCAGATGAAAAAAAAAAGGCCCTTATCTTATCTCATAGACAGTAGAGAAGGCCAAGAGGGCATGGCCTCTTCCCTGTCAGAGCCGTGCTATTGGCAGGACATACGACCTTCCCTGAGAGCTGACCATTGTGACAGAACTGCAGAAAGAATGGTGAAAGGTGTGAATGAAATCCTTGTGCTATAACGTCCTGGATCCGCTTGGGTGATTTACTAGTGAAAGGATAACTTATGCGAGACTATGGAAATCTGTCACAGCCTTCTGTTATTGATTTAGAAAGGCCAGGATTTCACCCCACAGTGCTTCAATTCTTCTTCTGGTCTTCAGTGTCTTTTCTACCTGTTTTCATCTACTGTCTTCTCTGCATACTACTTTCACTTTTTATCCAACAGAAAATATTTGCTGCTCTCAGGTCCGGACTAGCTAGGGTTTCCTTAAAGATGCTCTATCCATCAAAGAGCTTTAATTCAGAGATGGAAACTACTGAGATGCCCTTGAGAGTGCCCATTGTTCAAGTATGTCTTCCCCCTACCCTCTCCTCACCAAATTTCCAATATATGTTTTGGCTTTCTGAGTTAGTCACATGGACTGACGGCTTTTATTTCTGGGTGCCCACTTTTGAAAACTGCATTGAATCAGTCACTACAAGAGCAATGGCATGATTCATTCCTGAAGAAAAAGGCAGCTCCAGACACCAAGTCTGGATCCAGAGGTGGACTAATTTCTGCTCAGAGAGTGGGGATCTAGGGATCCACAAGCCGTTCATCTGCAATTTAGACCTACATCTCTGGAAAACGGCAGGAAGGCATGCTGAAAAAAAGTAACGCAATAACATTTTCCCAGTGAACTGCTATTAACCTTTGTGTCTTCTGTAGCTTAAAGCAATGTTACACATGAGAAAAGATCAGCAAATACTTTTCCAAAGGCAGTCAAACGGTGTTGTTCTTTATCGGCTCAAATCTTTGTTGCCTGAGGTTATCTGAATCATTCCACTTGCTAAAATGTGGGGATGCTTTTCTTTCTTTAGTGTGAAAAGTTTATGCGTCTAAGACTCATGCATGAAGGACCAAAAGGAATTTAGTTTGCCTGCGCAGTAAAATAGTAGTTTGGTGAGTTCATTGCTTTGTTACCTTAAACTGCTTGTTACAAACCAGCTTCATCACAGCTGTTGCTGCTGTTAAGAATCTGTGCCCAGGTCTCTGCACACCAACACAAATTGCAAAATGTATAGTTTACACCAGTTGTTGCTGTGTGCTGGTAACAGCTGGTATGTAAAAAAGCATTCTCTCTTCCCCAGTTCGTGTTACTAAATCTGGGCTGTGTGGGTGTTTGTCAGGATTTTGCTATTTCAATGACTCCAAAAACATCTCCTGATGGGGCAATGGGAAGTAACAGGGATGCATTAAGCAAGGACAAGATATCTGGGGAGCCTGATTAGAAGCACAGCAAAATATGCCTGAAGTGGAGTGGAACTGAGCAATGGATCCCGCTGTCGGTCTGCCCTTCTAGCAGGCAGGGCAAAAATCTTTGACTTTTCTGTGCATGGCCCAGCTGAGATCCTTTCCTCTGCAAGCCTGGTTTGATGTCTCATGGTCCTCTCCCATTCTCAGAAATATGCTTGGTTATTTTGGGCATGTGTAGCTAGGGGAGTGTAAGTAAGGCAAGTTTTGTAGGGTGAGGTAAACTTCAAGAGATTAAAAGCCATAGCTGGAAGAAAATGCATTTTGGGATGTTCAAGCCCATGCCTGTTACATGCAGCATGCTGTTCTTTAGGAAAGGCTTCTCCGAGAGCTTCATGTGGAGACTCTGGGAGATTTACAGGTAACAATAGCAGTCATATTGGTAAAAGTTTCTGTGGGTTTACTGTCAACGGAATCTAACTTTCTTTTCCTGAGAATGTTTTCCTTAGCTCCTTTTTTTACCCTAACCCTATAAAAGCAGTTGGAAAATTAGATTTTAGTGATGGAAAAATTGTACATGAGTCTCTGTTTCCATCTGCATTTGCAACGGAAATAAGTTTGCTGCAACCTGACTTCTTTTCCTGGTGATGCTAATCTTTCTTTTTGGGTTAGTTACTCGATGCAACCAGAAAAATAATAGCAATTTCATGGAAAATGGAGGCTGTCCTTGAACATTTCCTTTTGTAGAAAATCCCTCTTTCCTTTGCGAGGGAAAATATTCCACTGGAAAACTTTCAACCGGTCTTGATTGGGTTCTTGCCTTTTCTACATTGTAGCTGTGGCTCCACATCAAATCATTCCCTTTTGTCTGTGCCTTCTTCCCTCCCATCTGCCACACTGTGATGGGAAATAAATCTCCAAGCTCTTTTCTATTCCTCACCATCCTGAAAGTCTTCTGTTCTCACTGACTGACTGAGATCATACATCTCCTCTTATAAAACACTAAAAGCACTGCTTATATTTTTTTCCCAGAATCCCTTTTGACTGGTGTCAGATATAGAAATACTAACAAAATTAACCTCAAGGATAAAAAAAAAAAATGCATCTCTGGTTCTATTTGCACTAAAGATAAGATCCTTTTTTCAAAGGAGATGGATGTTTACAGAGATGCTCTGGCTTCTCTCCCCTTGCCAGCCACTTTCCCATCTCCTGCAGAAGCCAGTGCAATTTGGCCCCATGCACTTTGGGGCACAAGTTGGTTCCTGTGTGGGTGGTGGTCACACAACACCACATGCCGTGTTTCCCCATGTTCCTGTTTTCCAGTCTGAACTTTTCCCTAGGCAAGTGGATCTGGTCAACCCCCGAGTTCCTTGCTCCAGGATATTCCTCAGCGCATGGCTTGGAGCGTGGCAAGACCTTGCCCTATATCCTGAGACTTGCTGGTCCTTGATAAGGGTGGAGTGGGGTTTTAATTTTGCAGTGATTTCCGAGTCAAATCTGCCCATTTTTGTTTCAGCCTGCCTGATGCTTTCTGCTGGGGATCTGTGAGTCAGGCTAGGCTCTCTCCAGAAATCAGGAGGGTTCTTACCATCATGCGCTCTGTGGTACCCAGACATCCCACTGCCTAATCAGAGTGGCATGATTTGCTTTAGTCATCTGATTTATATGCTTAGAATCACCCTTTCGAGGTGTCTGCTGTGTCTGGGGAGAGCTTAGGTCCCTAACTGTTGAGTTGCTGAAGATAACTGTTTGTACCTGAGCTAAATGTCTAACGCCAGGCTGTAAAGTCCTCCCCTTCCCAGCAAGCCGCTCTCTTGGCATGCTTGGCGGAAGTGCTGCCAGCTCCTGCAAGGCGAGCATGGGCAACAGCTCCGTGTGCGCGTGTGGGCACGCAGTCAGCAGAGTAATCAGATGCAGTTGCGAGCATGCCCAAGGAGTAGGAAGGTGTCACTTTTACATTAGCCCCTTTTCAGTGCAGAATCACACTTGAAGCTGTGTTTCTCATCAGATGCTCAAAGCAAAGCATCTCTGATACATATTTGCCATCTTTGGAAGGGAGAGCGTCCTACTTCAGCCAGCGACTTCATCACGTACCTCCCACTGGCTCCTGAAAGGCCCTTGACTGTACACCCCAGATACAGCTCTAAACGACAACGCAGCTGTGGGGTGGTGGAGGCACTGCCAGAGGTCAAAGGCTAATGAGCAATGGTTCCTTTAAGGAAACACATTGTCACCTTCAGGGCTACCGTTTGGCCGCACCAGCTCTCCCAGCTTTACGACGGCTCGGCTTCATTTTTATCTGTTCTGAGCATATCCATCTGCTCTCTGAGGCAGCGAACTGTCCTACTAGTGTGAGGAATGAAATGTGAAGGGAAAAGGAAAAAAACCATTTGATTCCTGTCAGGTAGATGAAAACTCAGTTTCCCTCCTTCTCTTTACTGCCTCCTGGAGAACGTACCGCATGTAGAAGGTGACCTTTTGTCTCCTTCCTCCCCACCCGAGCTGAAAGAGATTCGGCTGACACATCCGATGACAGATAGATACCAGCATGAGCAAATTGTGCTTGAACTTGCTCCAGAGAAAATTGTTACCAGGCGCGCACACAGGCTCGGCTGCATTAGGGAGAGCACAGATCATAGTCAAATGTTTGTGTCATTTGCAAACGCCGTGGAGAAGGGACGTGGAGGGATGAACAGATGAGCATTTTAAACTCTAAAGGTTACTGTAGGGAACATATAATAAGGCTCCGTGTTTGACTTTTGAAGAATGTTTTGGGGAAAATCATTTGAGGAAAGTTCAGATGAAATCATATTAATCTCTTCCACCTGGAATTATTGTCTTTTTCATCTTGTGTGTTTTTTTTTTTTAAACTTATTTTAAAGATGATTTTTTGTTGTTCTTTAATAAGTTCTTGAAATCTTTATGCTCACGAAGCTTTAGTTGATGTGTATGCTGAGTACTGCTGGTACGAGCAGAAGTTAGGGAAAACAGACATGAAAACATTTTAAAGCTGCAGAAAGTGTTCATGAGAATTAAATTCTGATTGAAAATCCCAGAAACAAAAAGGGAATCTAAATGCAAGCACTTTTAAAGTGTATCCTTGCCTGTCCAAACAGCATTTCCTGGCGGATCTGCAGTAAAGGCCACAGCAACTCATAAATTCATCAAGATTTAATGAAGAGTTGTCCATTCTGGCCACCTCTATCGTCCTGCCACCCATGTCTGAACAAACTCTCTCCCTTCCTGCACATGTACGCAGTGAACCTTGCCAAGCTCTGCTCAGACAGGAGCAGTGAGTTCCTTCCAGGCTACTTTTAAGATGTGAAGGGATGTTTTGGGATTAAATGTATAGCGAGAGAATAATCTCTTCTTTTTCTCTCTTTATCTGTCACAGTGAAATCATGCCTCTCCATCCTTTGAGCTTAGTAAGATGGTCATTTATGGCACTGCCTAATGCTTGGTCATCCTTCAGGATGTTCAGAGAAGCAGCTTCACGTCTTGTACCAGGTGGCTCCTATTGAATCTGTTTAGGCCATGCCTATTTAAAAACTAGGCTCTGCAGGCAAGAGGACAGCAAGAAATGGATGGTGCTGGCATGCAGCCATTCAGAGGACAGAGACAGGATCAGCCTACAGTGGACAGGGACAGAAAAATGAAACCTGCAGGACTGGCATGCAATTATCTTGCTTGCCAAGCTCATTACAGAGAAGGCACGTATTTCTAGTGTATTGCCCCTTGCCTCACAGAGGAAACTGTCAGCCTGATTCTGAATAATTCTGGTAGGGCCAAAGCAGATGTAGTTTCAACAAAGCTGATTTGTTTGGCTTGGCTTGATCGAGGATCTCTGTCCATTTGCAGGGTGGATCAGTCCCCAGGATCACTTCGGACAGCCTGATGACTGCTGGGAGTTACACAAAAGTGCAGTGACCCTTTTTGTGCTGCTCTGAAGCATGTTAGATCAATGTACTCTGGTAGTATCATCACCGCCAGAGCAGGTGCCTGGGAGTTTTAACCTGCGTCGTAGCCCTTGCTGATTCTAGAAAAAGTCGAAAGTACGAATGTGGGAGCCTGAGCCAAATCTGATCCTACAACACTAGCATTGAAAACAGCAAAATCTATAGTATGCAAACCTCTGTGCTCTCAATAAAAAAAATTAGTGGCATTTAGATTATTTGGAGAAATGCCTATATTTGAGACACTAAATATTTTACCCTTGGCAAGTGCAGTTACAATTTCTTAGGAAGATGTTAGTCTATGGCTTGAGGTGAAATCCAGGTAGAAGATTCTTTATAAAAAGCTGATATAAGGAGCTGCAAAAAGAACCTGTTTGTAGTGCCGGGTAGTAAGTTTGGAAGGCCTAGGGTCACCGCTTCATTCACGAGTGCCATCTACTGGCATTTATCTATTAACTTGTCACCCACAAGCGTACAAGACCCACCTTCCCCTGCTTCCCTGCAGCAGCTCACTCTGCTTGCAGCAGGCATCTGGGCGGGCCATTTCAGTGGCCCGTGGCCCCAGATCACTTGCACCTCTGCCAGGGTGGTGTGATCGAGGTTAGAACCGGCATGCCCCCACCCACCACCCATTTTGAGATGGGAGGAAGGATTGTGGGAGCGTAGCAGCCTGATTGTCTCAGAGGTGGCTGGCAGGTCTGATGGCGATGTGTGCACACCTCCTTATTTACAGCACCGAGAAGCTACCTTGGCAACACAAGGCTGGAGCAAAAAGTCAGTGACGCTGCCCTGGCGAGGTCTCTGACCCAGGTCTGCCGCATACAACTTCAGCCAGGGGATTTCCATTGCTAAGACGATCCGAGGCACTGCTCTTTAACAGTCTCCAGACAGCAGCTTGTAGCCTGAGCGAGCAGACTGGAGAGCTGTTTCAGAGACAGCAAAATGCACTGAAACACACAGTTATGGCCATGAAGGCTTGTTTGTAGGACTTGGCCTGATGATGGGCTTTTATGGAACGTGACCCATTGATGTTGAAAGCCTTAAAGTTCCTCAGGCTTATTGACAAAAACTGCATGCTTCTCCTTAGGCAGCTGAAGCAATAGGGAAGAGAACATTTCTTCTTAGCTAAGAAAACCCTATTTTGTTTGGGTTTGTTTTGTTTTCTTTTGCTGCTGCTGCAGGAAGACAGCCCATCCTCCCAGACTGCATTAGTGGATTTCAGGCACGTTCCCATCCTCTTGTGATTTCCTCAGGATGTGTCCAGGATGTGTCCTACCTGTTCTCAGCCTTGCTATGGTTTTGATGATAGTGCCATGTCCCATCTTGATCAGGGAGGCTGTTGTCACCAGACACCTACCCTACTCACGTGAAGATGGAAACTCCAGCCAGAGCAAGGAAGGACAGTGACGCAAAGTCGGCACCAGCTCCTTGCACCCAACAATGCTCAGGTATTTCCATGAAAGCTCCTGACCAGTCTCTCATTTCCACCACTTAATTCAATGCGTATTTCCAGTTCAAATGAAACCCCACTAGGGCACTACAGGAATCAGCAAGGTTCCTTTATTTGGCTGTAAAAAACAGACACCAGAGCTGATCTACAGAGTCTCAGCATGTGATTGAAGTGAAAAAAGAGTCCTTGTCTTCCCGTTTCACTCTTCAGAAGTGATATCATAATATAATATATACATAACTTGGAGGAACCCCATATAAATGATATTCGGATTCAAAGCTGACACTCTGTTTTAGGAAATGCTTCACGGAATACTATGTGTGTAGCTCTAATTTGGCCTACGTGGTTGCACAAACACGTGGTATCATGCAGATTTTTCTGCTGAACTTTTGCTTTGCCAGGGCCTGGGTAACCATTCAGTGTTTCTTCCTCTTCTTCTTGGGCCCTTCTTCGTAGATGGTGTGTAGAATTCAGATTCACTTCTTCCTAGTTTTTCCTTTCTGTAGTACCTGTGATTCATGGACAAAACTTAAATTTCTTTTTTTACAATACTTGTAAGCACAAGCATTGTATATCGGCTTGTTTTGCAGTTGAGAAAGTGAGGCACAAAAGACCTGTAAGCACTGTCCCCTGATTTTCCTTTTTCCACCTTGAAAATTGCTAGGACTGATTATTTATTTACAGCACTTATTTTTCTCAGGGATTTTTACAAGTTTTTTTTTTTTTTTTTTTTTAATATATTCACAGCTTCAGTCAGCTCTGATTGGTTTCAGAAGAGTTCAGGGCATCTACACATCTGGCTTCAAGTGTCTCACATAGTGGAACCAGTTTGCCAAGGAAGTGCTCAACTTCTGGCAGTCTTCTGCCTCCTTTGCCTCACACCTTTTGTGGCAAATGAGACCAGGATCCAATAGGCAAGAGTCTTCTTCCCACCAGAGCCCTGATTTATACCCAGACCACCACCTTTCCTGTACACTGCAGAGAGAGTCTGGGCTTAAAAGACTGCAGGAAGCTGCCTCTGCTGTTGTGCATGCATCCAGGAGAACTGAGGCCTGCTGTGAAATGTTGCTGAGAGTCTGCCATGATTTCGTAGGTGTTATTTCCCTTCTGCATTTGGCTCAGGCAGTATAGGTTCTTTACAGGGGTGCATTCCAGTTACTTTGAGGGCTTTGGAGACTATGGTGCTCCCCTATGGCTCCGTTTGGAGATATTCAAGCAGAACTTCATTGCCTGAGCCAGGGGATGATATATGGTAATTTTGTCAAAATCTTATTACTGAAAATGCTGGCTGATGTTTATAACATTTCCTGACTGATTATGTACATGGCTGGAGAGTTAATTTACTCCATAATTAACTACTTGCCTGTTTACCCTTGCCAATCTTCCCTCTCTATTTTGTCTTCCATGGCAAGGGGATTAGTTTTCTAACATGTAGCATCACTTATTCATTTGGGTTTCTGTTTCTTGATACCACAGGGCTTGTGGTTGTTTAGGAAGGTGGCTGATGCAGCTCTGTTCAGGCCGCAGTACAGTATACCATACCTCAAATGTTGGGGCACTGAAGCACAACTTTCTTTGTCATCACCTTTCTTCTCTGGAGCCAGACTGGCTCTTTAGTTTTGCGCAGTCAGTGCCCTACAGGGTCTGTCCTGGACCCCTGCACACTAAGGTTTTCAAATGGCCTGTGATTTCTAAGATAATTGGGCATAGTCTATGGAAGATGATGTAGGAATCGCATGATGTAGTCCTGTGACTCAGTTCTCTTCTGCCTTCTCAAACACCAACTTAAATCTTGAAACCAATCTAGCAGCTTACCTAAGCAGCTCTGAAACCTATCCAATCCCCGTATCTGGCTTCTTTCACCTGTTCCTCTCTACCCCTTCCCTTCTCTGGGGCTGTTCATCTCATTTAATACTCCCCACCACCTGCTTTTCCTACGTTTGGCTTTGAACTGATCCATCACTCATGCCAGCTAGTAGCTTGAAAGGCTTTCTTGAATGTCAATATTGCTTAGGATGCTTTCCTCCAAAATATATTTGCTCCAAAAGGACTCCTGTGATTTGGAAGCCCCTGGGTGGCATTTTCAAAATGGCCTGTGTAACTTAGGAACTCAGATCTCAATGAATAGTAGTAACGAGAGATGCCTTGATCACTTCTATGCTCTTTAAAATCACTGCTTGTTGTTTCAAAAGCAATGCAGGCAGATGAAGAAATGTCAGTAGGCAAGGACTTGCATTTCTCACCTGTTGTCCAAACCAGGAAATTATCTACTTTTGTATGCATAGAACAGTGAAGTTGTTGCATGTTGCAGATGCTGAGTGAGTTTCCTGTCTGATTGGACATGTAGCTCTGTAAGAAATATTTGGGCTGGTAGGTTTGGGGTGGAGCAGATATGTGATCTCTTTGGGTTTTCCAGGTGTGTGATGAGGAGACTGAAGTGACTGTTTTCAAGAAATACTCTCCTGCCCCAGGCGAGACTGTCTCTAAAAGCTATGGCTTTTAGGGCTGCCTTTAACTAAGCTGTAGATGATGGGTTATATGAACCTAAAGCTGCTATAGAACTGCTGTACGACAAATTACCATAGGTAACTCTCCCAGGCCCAGGTGGTGACTACACTCCATCGAAGAACTACTGCATTGCAGGTTGCAATCCAGTGAGAGGGCTGCTTTAATGTCTGAACAGGTAGAGCAGAGGATGGTAAGAAGCCTTTCACTTATGGGAAATCTGAGTCATGAAAACCATTGGATAAATTTAAATACATTATTCTAGCTTAGAGAAGGAGACCATCTGGGTAAGGAGAAGGATGTATGTGTCTTACCCCTTCAAATCGCATAGGAACTGTCCTGAGCTTGAAAATTTGCCAGAGCTGAGGACTAGCTTTGAAAGACACTGATTTAATGTTTGCATTTCAAAAATCCAGCTAAGGGACATAATGCTAAAGTGTCTTTTAAAAGTGAAAAAAGACTTGCTGGTATTTGCCTGGTGTATGAAGGAAGAAGGCCTGGAAATCTCATCAGAATTGTACATTATAAAGCCTTTTAGAGACTTTTGAAGGAATCTTGTATTTGTATTCTAAATTCTGTGACATTTGTACTCGAAATTCTGTGACATTTGTACTCTAAAGTCTCTTTTAAACAAAAAGCTGGGAAAGGAATGGGAAGATCTGACTGTAGTGAGATTGCAATGGGCTCAGACAGACTGGTGAGACAATCTGGCTTTTAACTGGTTTTTGAGAGTCAAGAGTCTGGTTTGCTACCCGGTTTACCCCTGCAGGTCTGAGTTCATGGCCCTTGGTGAGCCATGTGGTCTCCAAATGGACTTCCTGTGGTTGCGTTTGTCTGGGAATCGCTGTCACAAAGTGCGCAGCAAACAGCCTGGTGTTCTGGCTGTCACTCCTTGCACTTACACTGGTCTCGAATAATGATATTCGAGATATTCGTAATGATATTCGTAAATGGCATGTTAGCAATGGTGTTCAGGTAAACTCCATTCCACCTCTCAGAATGAAAAGCAGCAGCTGTTAACTTTCACAAAGAGCCTGGACAGTGGTTGAAACAAGGCTGATAAATGTGAGAGCTGGAGGTGAAGTGGAGATGTGCAGGTTGATCCAGGTGAAGGTGCAAAGAGGGGTGAATAGCCCATAATTTCCCCAGGACTGAGCTGCGATTGTGACCGTGTAAATGAAGACGGTTTGGGGGAAACAATCTGAAGTTAAAGGCCTCATCGCCCTTGCTGTGATGATGGACAGATTGCCCACAAAGTGCATAACGACAGCATCCTCTGTCTCATCGTCTGCAATCATCTTATTGGGAAATGAGCTGCATGATTTACTGGTACCACCACTCCCAGGCTCCCAGTGACAATAGCAACCTTCAGCAAGTCCCGTCTGCCACCAGCTTGTGACAGTGCAATTGCTGAGGTGAACAGGGGGTTCCAGGCTTGATGTCACAACAAGACGGGGTTTAGAAAACATCCAATTAACTTCTAATACAAAATAAACAAAGGCCAATGGGGCTTCCTCTCCACCCTTGCTTTAGACAGTAAAGATAATTCGAAGTTTTATTATGACTTTTAAAAATACAGATCTCAAAGCACTATGGTACAAACTCATTATTGTCATCTTACAGATGGGGTCACTGAAGATACAGAAATGAAATGATTTCCTTGGGACCATTTAAGTGGGCAAACGACAGGGCTAAAAAAGAGTCCCAATTCAATGTTTCATGCAATCCATCACCATCCCTCGCTCAGAGAAATAGGGCCAGGGAAGTTACCTTAAGATCAGGTTAATTACTATTTAACTGAATGACTACCCTCGGCTGAGTCCTCTTGGTAAGATGCTTTCACAAGTACTCCACTAGACCACTCTGATAAACCAAGACATTTTTGGACAAAAAACAGTTTGACAGAAAGGACAGCGAGCCACATATGGCTGTACTGTATGTCAGTCACAAGAACCCTAATACATTCAGAAGTTCCAAATGCCTTTTAAAGCTAATGGTCTGTGTGCTAATAGCTCCTGGCCCTGGAATCCGGGCTAGCAGCTGGTGCCACTGATTGGTAGCCCCAAGGATGAGCATGTGTGCAGTGGACAGGCGACTGGATTTCAGGAGCGGCGAAAGGCTTAGGATTCCTGCCTTGCTAATTTTATCATTCAGTGTAGTCTTTAATCAAGATGAAAAGTCAAGAGACCACGAGGGGCTAACTAACAACAGCTTGGCCTGATTACTGGAGTCCAGCTCACTCAGACCTGACAGACATTGCCTGCAACTGCCAGGCCAGTAACAGCTCGTAAACCTGCCGGAGTTGCAGCTGTTCTTCTTCCCCTGTGGTGTCTGCTGGACAATGCTAGAAATAACATCGGAGAATAATATATCTGTTTCTGGCCTTTTTGATGATGCAGGGTCTGTTATTTGAGGGGTGGATGTCAAGTCGTATAAAAGCATCCAGACGTCTCCAGCTAAGCCCAGCAGAAATAAACAGGCTGTCTGATATTGCAGTATCGACTAGCGAAGGCGCGTTATTATCTCTCTTCCTTCTCTCTTTCTTGGTCTTTGCCTTGTGGAATGCATCTGAAGAACATAGCCCTGTAAAGCAGGGCCACAGCAGAAAGAGCAAGAGCACTAAAATGGCTAAAGGAGGTTGTCAGAGAACTGAAGTCATTCAAGGAGATGCTGTACATTGCTGAAGCCAGAACAGTGATCCAATCTGTATCTGGAGGGCGATTTGGAAAGTTGGTTTGTTACTTGAGCTGTGCAAAGCAATGGGTACCTCGTGTTTTCCAGATGGCAAGAGGTTTTAAGGAATCCTCTGATGTCCCGTTTTAACCTTGATAGTCAAGGTTTTGATATTCCACACAAAACCTGATAGCCTAGAATGAACCCATCTAAGCACCATCTATCTTTCTCCGCTTGAGAGCTGAGCCAGCCCAGACTTGGGAGCTGCAAAATCCCTGCAGTTGCTGAAAGTCTTCTGATGCTCTGCAGATCCTCTAGGGTCCAATCCAATCTTCTGGATGAATTGGGGTAATACTAGATTGAAAATCATTTTGGTGACTCTCTGTACTGTATCGCCTGACGTTCTGTAGGCCCCAATTGCCATCACATCCCATAGCTCTCGCTATCTGCCCAGAAGCTTGCCCTTAGTGGTTCCAGATCATACAGTGGAGACCAGAAAGGCTCTTGGAGCGTCAGAAACAGTGAGATCCAGAAAGAGATCACCAGCTCTAAGCATATTCATCGTTAACCTTCCCACCATTTCCCAGAAATATCCTTTCCCATTATGCTTGTGATTGAGTCTGAACCTTGCTCCAGATGGCAGTGGGCTGAGGAGAAGAATTTGTACTGCAGTCAGAGCTCACAGATACACAAAAAAGGGAAATTGTGAAAAATTGCAATGACAAGGTTGTTTGGGTACCCTGTGATGTTCTAGCTTTAGAGAAATCCATGCCTAATGTGCCTACGTGGCAAGGTAAACTAAAGACCGTGTAATTCTATTTAAGCTTAACGTAGCAGAGGAAGAAACCCCCTGTACCCTCAACTCCTCCTTGCCGTTTGCAAGCATTAAGGCTAGTTTTTACATATGTTACTCAGTCACTGGACGTTAAAGAGTTTAGGAAAAAGTACTTCTGGAACTGAAAGAGTAAGGAGCTTCAGCTCTTACTCTGCCATATTCACACTTTTTTTTTGGACCACATGATCTGGTACACTGTGGCGATTCAGGGGTTCATGGAAGAGAAGACCTACTTACTCCTTGCACCTCCCTATCCATTCTTCCTGCCTCACTATCCTTTCTTCCTGCATCCCTTCTGCAAGGAGGATCTTTACATCTTATTTCTCTAGTAGTTCTGAAGCTGAGCTTGAGATGAGAGATGATAGGGGCTATCAAGAAGCTAGACTGCAGCTATGTATACAGTTTATGTTTCATGCAATGACAGGAGGAGAATCTGGTATTTAAAGTGCTGAGGTGAGCTACTCATCTTGGGCAAGGCATGCAGAAGTGGGCAGTCTCTTACAGAGCTGGAGGCTTAAAGGGGAGTGAGAAACCACCTTCCCACTTTGTGAGGTGTGGTTGCATCACTCTGTGTCGTGGTATGGGTGTCTTATGGGGGGAAGCTGAAATCCTAACTTGGCTGAGGGACAGGGAGCTGGTGGAGTCTGGGTAAACCTGAAATTTTCTCTCTATTCCTTTATTTCCTATCTCTATTTTTTTTTCTTCTACTTCTTTTTCATTAGCATTTGCCACTGCGTTTTCTCCCCCCCACCCCAACTCCCTTCTTTCCTCTGATCTTAACAATCCTATTTCCAAGCCTGGAGCATTTAGGAGTGTTTGAACTTAGGAAACGTTTCCTGCTGTGTTCTGTGTGGTACTTGCTAAAAGGTTAGCTATATTTTAATACAGCATCAGCAGTAGCAGTGAATTGAGGTTTAGAGAATCATATATTAAACAAGTGAACACAGATATTCTTCACAATAGCTGCCTCATCTCGCACTATATATTAATAATGCAGGGAGTTCTAGATCGTCTGTCGCTGTCATTGCTACTACATATTGATTTAATCACAAGGACTAGTTGTTAGAAAGCAAAATAGGTGAAGCTGTTCTCTGACCTTTTCCTCACTAATAAATTCTATCGTTTCTTTACAACACTGCATCCTGGCAGCAGTATTTTGGTTGTGTCCATAATGCTGAGTCTGGATATAACCAAACCTAGGGGATAAATGCTTTTCAGAAAGGTTATATTAGTGCAGATCTTGATGATCCACTGGCTTATATATGTGATTATCTTCCGTGCCAAACAGGAAATCTTAATTCATGTCTCTGGTCTCTGTCTCACATCTTTGCAGGGTACCCGAGTCCATCATTAGCTACAGTCCTACCTGGAAAGCTATATGATAGTAGAAAAGAGGTTATAAGGAAACTGGAGAATTTTAGTCCACCCCATGACCCTGAGGTTGTAGTGCACTTCCACAGGATGACCTAGATTTTTCAAGACTGAGTATGTGGAGCAGGAGTGGCATATGTCTCCCCTAACAGCTCTTCTTGATGAAGAGGTAGGTGGGAGCTGCATTGCTCAGCTCCAGAAGTGGGCAGAGCCTGTTCATATGGGATGGGTACTGACCTGGCAGTCTGCCTTCAGCTGCTCTGCTTGTGTGGGTACAACCCCAGGGAGGATGCCTCCCCTTTCTCTGCAGAAATGACTCAGGCCCCAGAAACCTGGGGAGTCTCTTCATGTGCTAAGGTATCCGTAGTGAAGGAAAGCCAACAATCTCTCTACTTTTGTTCATGAATTTCAGGCTTCTCTCATTGGGGTACCTGCAGGGGATGGAAAGGAAGTGGATGGCACCCCTTTGTGCTTTTGTCCATACAAACAGGGCTGGCTCTTGTGGATGTTTGCATGCAGTACACACAAGTACAGCGTGCTTTTGAAAATATGGGTCCAGGGGTCTCGCCTCCAGCTGACAGGCACAGCTACCACCTGCCTGTATGGGCAAACACTGGCAGCTGGCGTTGCAGTGCTTCAGTTCCCCTCTCTCTAAGAGCTACGGTGCTGTGCTGCCTTGTTACTCCAAACACAATATTGATAAATACTCGTTTAATCTCTGTTATTTTCTCAGAGTTAATGATAGCGTCAGTGGTCCCACTTCGGGTGGATTTTTCCCTTGTTGGTGTCAGAACTGAGCATCCACATGGAGCTATGCCCTGTCTGTGTGGAGCAGGCAGGAGGGGACTCATGTCCCCGGGATGCAACTTCTGAGAGAGGTGACATTGTTAGAGAAATGTATGCTGGCACTCATGGTCTTAATGATACCAATGGTGCTGGGAGCCAGACTCTGAGCGACAACGGGGAGTGGGAGTGATGGGTGACGTTCTGCAGAGAGACACTGTGGGACTTGCTGGAACAATGAGGGCTGTGTATCTCCCAGAGCTCTTTTTGGGCACTGTTACATTATAGCCCCTAGGCTGATGTAATTAATGAGACATCCCACCTCATGTACTAATGTGTTTTGTGTGACTCACCCTAATGAACAAAAACAATACCATGTGCCTCATAATGGGACTCCTGGTCTTCATGTTCCAGTGTTTGCTATGAATTATTTAAGGCATCTGGAGGGATTGGAGAGCGGTGACTGATTCTGTCTCTCTTCAGATGACTCGAAGGGTTCTATTTTTGGCTAGTCCTCAACCTGCAGAGTCTGCCAGCTTGAAAATGTTTCTATTATCTTGTCCTCCACTTTCATTTAACTCTTGATTATGTTTTCCTTACTTTCCCTCAGCTTAAAAAATAAGGTGTATTCTTCCATATCTCATGTGTATCGTGGGTGTGCTAAGGCTAGGTCTCTCAGAAAAGGAAGACAAGCAATTTAGCTCTTAAATTTAAGGACAGTAGCAGCAGTCATGGTAGGGTCTCACTCAGGCAAGTCTGTAAAGTGTGCATGTTCCAAAGGAATGAACAGATCAAGTTGCTTCATGGGCAGGGAAGCTGGCAATCACTTCTATTTAGTAGTAGGTTGAGTCTGAAGCTTTGTTTCTTAAAACCTGGCGTCTTTTTTTCTTTTTACTTTTTCTTTTTTGATACATCATGTTCACTTTTTCACTCGATGCCTTGAGGTTGCATTGCACTTCTGGACTTTGAGGTTGTGTGAAGACATTCTTCTAGCTGCAGCCTTGGAACAGAAAGCCTGAAGGGAACTTTGGAAAGATTAAAGATTACTTCAAGAGAATGAATGAGAGCAGACAGCTGGGATTTCCCAAAGCTAAGAGCTGGTGCACAGAACTTTAGTGCTTTGTAGCAGCTCTGAATTTGCCACTGCTAATGGCTAAAGGGGATAAAACTGAACATCTGCCATCCGTGACTTATGACCAGCAAGGGGCAATCCTCCATTATTCCAGGGAATGAGACTCTAATGTAAAACACTTCAAGCCCTGCTTTTAGTGACATTAGAAGGACACAGATGTTAGGGTCATGTTTCTATTTTTAGGACCCCACTTCAGATTATAAGCCTACTAGGTCAGTGGAAAGGAAGCTGGTCTCCTTTGAAGGAAATGAGTTAGGAGGCTTTTGAGGAAGCAGAACTGAAGAGACAAGTGCTGTAGGGAGAGGCAGGGATACATGCTTCACTCCCACCAGACTTAAGCGGCTAGAGTTCTACGACTTCTCTCTCACTTTGTGCACATACAATAGAGATTGCCTAAATCCTCAAAGATATCACCTGTGAAATTTTAGGAAAAAGCGGCTTAGGACACAACACCTTTAAACACCTGCCCTCAAAAAGTAGTGGCTATTACGAATGGTTAAGGTAACTGGGTACAGTGAGATAGTTTTATCATCTTTCCCTGAGTAAGAGAACTTAGGAACACTTCAAAAGCAGAGTGAATGTTAGTTTCAATCATAACAATTTAAATAGTTCAAATTTTTTCTGTAGTTTGCATAGGCCAGATCTTTGGAAGGTTCATCCCCTCTGTCTCACTTTTAAGGTTGCAAAAGGGGTCTTTAAAGCAGAAGTCCATGGGGCTAGCGTGTCAAAGTGGGTGGTGTGGATATGTCCTGGATGATGGCATGACCAGTGGCAGACATTATCTATCAGTACTTGCTAGAAACACCTTGAAGTGGTTTTAGTTATAGCAGGAGACAAATCAGGAAGGGTGGTAAAAGCTACTTTTACATCCCATCTTCCCCCGCATTGCTAAACCAGCCCTGGCAAGCCCAGAAGGAGTAGCTCCATGTAAATACTTGGCCTCAGTCATCCTATTCATATTTCTTCTTGTCACTTTCACACTCCTTTTTTCTTCAGAAAAGCCCTAAGAAAATTAATCTGTCTTTGCATGTATGGTTAAAAAGAGTAAAAATAATCATGTTAACAAGATTTGTATTTATACCTTGCAAAATTTTTCCCACTAGGGAAAAATTTGCCTTAACATCTACAACAGACTCTAAATGCTTTCTTCAATAGATTGATGTGCTCTGTGAATTAACAAGTATTAGTTAGAGGACGATTCTGCCGTGCTCCCCTGAAAGCAGTAGAAACATATGGGGTATTACATGAAGAAAATTCCAAAAAAACCCAAATGACTATAGGAAGAGGGATCCGCCAAAGCATGATTGCTAGTTCTTCCCAAGATGCAAAGTTAGCTAAAAACAATTAGATAGAGGCACAAACTGTGCAAGCAAATCCATTTCCGTGTGCAAAATCTTCCGTTAGTAATTGCAAATTGGACAGTGATTTGAAATTCTCCCTAGTGGAGATGGGGAAAGCACAGAGGCTTCTGCCCCTCTAAAATCTTGTTTGTCTCTGTGGTACTTACAGAGACCTCATTAATGAAATATTTAAGCATGTTGCAACCTTATTGCAACCCTTGAGATTAGTATTTGTTTTACAGGCATAACCTGAAATACAGGAGCTCTGTTAACGCTTACCTTGGCTCAGCTGTTCTGAGAGTAGCAGCCTGCAGCCTCCCAAAACTCAGATCTGCACATCCACATTGCCCTTATCGGCAGGCTGTGCTGCACATCCCATCTGCTGTAGTGGAAGGTAACAACCAGGTCCTTTTAAGATCCTTGGAACATTTTATCTCACCAGCCGCAGCTTTCAGATGACTCTTACAATGTGGATATGTGGAGGACAGGCACGGCCCATTTGCCTTGGATTCAAAGTCTGCCCAGCAGCTCTAGCACCTGAATTACCACCAGCATGAGCCTCAAAAAACTCCACAAAATGGTCATGCTGTAAGTTTGGCCTCTGGCCAAGCGTCAGGGGCCATCTTTTACTTTAGAGCAGAGGCATATGATAAGTGCAGCTTGTTCAAGGTTATGCAGAAGGCCGGTGGGCAACGTCGCTTCCAGTTCTTGAAACCCCAGGCTAGGTGGATAGTGGAAGCAGATGCATCTGAGATCCTTTTGTCTTCCTAACAAATATGTAGCTCTTTGCTCCTTGCAAAAGTCTCTCTGTCTTGAACGCTGTCCTGCGCCATGAACGGAGCACTGCTTAAAGAAGCCATGTTCAGGGCACAGCCTGTGGAGTAGAGGAGATGGTTTCCCAAAGCGAGATTCGAACCTGCTCTGGCATAAGCCTGTTTGAACTGAAGTGGCATTCAGTAATCTCACAAAGAGAATGATATACTATGCTACCTGTGATCACAGGATACTGGTATAGGTGATCCGGGAGGTCCTTTTTCAGTCCTACATTCTTGTAGCCATTATCCTCTTTTGAGAGAAAACTTAGACCACAGCTGAAATGAATTAGTGAGGGATGATTTCCATCCTGTTTATGAATGCCCTCTTGCTTCCAATCATGCAGGTGGCTGCACATTTTGCAGATGAATCAATGTGAAGGAAGAAAAAAAGCCCTAATTAGCTGCACGCTTTGCTTTTTCAAGTAATGATAAGCAAAGATGTTTCAAAGTTGTGGCTCAAAGGTACTTGGTAAATAAGATATCCAAATACAATGCTTTTTTCATCTGAATGTTGGATGGTTTCAAAGAAAGTCCTAGGAGAAAGACAGAACAGTAATAAACAAAATGTTGGTGGGCTCACATGGAAGTCAGGAAGTTTTTTATTAATCCCACGATGTTTTCCTGGACTATTTTAAAAGATAGAAATTAAACATCGTTCTCTAATGCTGACTATTTTCCATAGCTGGAATATGTTTAACAATAAATGTGTCCAAAAATGGGTCCATGCCAGTGGTTTTTCTCTTGGCACTGCCCTTGCTGACCTGCCACAGTGTTCCAGCTGTCTGCCCGACTCCTCACAGCTGCTCCATCTCCCTTGCATGAAGACCTTGACCCCAAAATTGCCCCCATTGTGCTTTCGCATCCTCCATGCTCTTCCCAGCCTGTTCTTCAGAGCTGCGATGCAGCCACTGGAGGGGTTTACTCGTGTGGGGATAGGTATATTCATACATATATTACTGTTTGACTTCCTGCTGAAGACTTCCAGGGACCTCATGAGAAAAGGGGCAGAAGGGGCAGCTTTCAACAGCTCAACCACCTTTGCAGTCAGCGTTACTGCCTTTGAACAGCCCGTGAATATCCATTCCTTCTGGTTCAGCTTGTTCTTTTGATTTTATTTTAAAAATTCAAGTCTAGTCCCAGCTAATTGAGAAAAAGTAAAGTTGGGGAAACTTTCTTCGGGTTCCCTAAGCCAGAAGAGAAAGCAGCAGCCTACTTGGAAAGAGATCACAGGATGGATGTAGAAATACCTGAAAGGTCCAGACATCGACCAAATTAAAATAGTTATTAAGAAATAGGGGAGAGCTTCCAACAGAGAGAGCACTGGGAGCCATAGCTGGTAGGATACCCTGTGCTGGCAGTGGATGTAACAGCAGCTTTTTGATGGCTTGTAGTCTTAGAAAGGCACAGTATAAAATCCACCCAAATCCCAAAGCAACCTCGGGCTATGAAATTAAGCAAGTCCAAAGATTGCAGTGGAGAAAGTAAACAAGGAGAGTCCTTGGAAGATATTTATTGCTGTAGAATATATGCTTTTTAGAATATGATGATAAAGAATGCAAAATAAATTATTAGCAGACTGGAAATCAATTTCCTTCCACACCGAGTTATTCTTCGTTGTGATAATCCTTCCTATTAATAATTTTTAAATTTAAAAATTGGTTAAAACTTTGTTCCTTGCTGGGAATATATGTCGCTACAAGGCATTGGAAATCTTCTTTACCACCTTCCCATAAAGAGTGGTTGACAAATATATGACTCATCATGGGACTAGAAAAGTTTATTTATATTTTTCAAGACATGCTTAAGATCTCTTCCTCCCACCCCATCCCACCCCTTCAACTTTGGCCCTATTTCTGAAGTTTTTGTTGACATCTAGAAGGGAAATAAGAAAAAAGGAAGCCAAAAGTAGGTAAGATTTGAAGGAATCCAAGGGGCTTGCACAACACTTGAAGGACAACCAGACACAGCTGTATGCATGTTGGTAGCTCATGTATCACACATGGGTGCAATCCTGCTCCCGTTTTACCCTGGTGCATTTTTGGAGGTTCAGTCCCTGTGTGTTCACTCTAGGTAGGTGCTGAATCTTGATGCCTTTCTTAAGCTTGCCTCAAAACCTGATTCTCTGTCCTTACAGGCAGTAAAGCTACAATTGTGGGTCTAGGACTGACCAGAGGATACCTGGGACGGGCATCTGCAACCCAGCCTCTCCGGTGCTTGTGGTGAGCCACAAGGTCTTGTGGCAGAGGCTGTGCATGAGTACGATTTGGGCAAAAGGGGTCAGGCTATGAACCATTGTTTGTGTAAGGCTGCTCTCATGTCTGACCTTCACATTGTTAGCAGACAAAAACGTATGCTGGCTGGGGGCTCTGCATGCTTCTCCATAACAATTTTTACACCCATTTTATGGCTCTGTGTAGCAGGGAGGAAGGGGATGTAGAGTGACTTTTCTGTAATTAAGAATCAGATCCTGTAGCTCTTAAGAGTCTATTAGCAAACTCATCGGTACGTGGTAATTAGAGGTGCTCAGGTGTCTGCATATATGAAAAATGCAGTTTCTGCAAAAGTAAGGTTTTCCATGGAAAAACGATTTTAAAGCAAATGGATCGATTTTTCTGTTTGGTCAAGAAGATTTAAATAAAATATATCATTCTAGTTTGGTGGAGTCAGATCGAACTATCTTGGCATATTAAGTCAAATCAAAGCATGTCATTTTCAGTTAATTCAACATTTCTTTGTGTTTGCCAGAGCTGCTCCAATGCCCTGCGGGAGCTGTAGTTCAGACGCTGTGTGCCCTCCTCCTGCACTGATAGCTCTGTGGCTGAAGTACATCCTTCGCGATGAACTGGGGCCCCTCATTCGGGTGGGAGAGGGTGGAAGGACAGACAACTACAGGAGCCTGGGAGACAGCGTTTGGTTTGAAAGCCCAGCTGATAAGAGAGGAACGGCTGCGTGGCTGCAGCTACATCTCAAGAAGGCAAAGCAAAGCTTTTTGACTTATGAAAATGGTTCTGTTATACGGAGAAATGTTTCTAAACAAAACACATTAAGGTAATCAGATTTTCTGATTTTTTTCCCTAACAACACTTTCCTATGATCCGCATTTGAGCTCCTCTTTCCTTTCCATTTCCTAATTTGTAAAGCTTCACAGATACTTTTGTGTGCGTCAGTTTCTGGGAAAAGACTGGATTTCAGTCCTGAGCTGTAGGCCTGCACAGAGTTGAAACCACACCATTTACACCACTAACAGTTGGTATCTAAGAGAGTCAGAATAAATAATTCCTGTGTATTTTATAGACTGGTGGCATCAAACCTATCACTAAGCTACACTTTTTTAGGAGAGTGAAATCCTCTGGATTTCTATGAATTTGCACAAATAGAAATCTGAAGTATCACCATGCATGAACTAAGCTGTATGAATCCATCTACTAAAGCAAAGACATTTCCTACATGCATGATTTGCAAACGAAGGTTGTGCTCAAGTGAAATGTGAAACGTCAATTGACATCAATCCAAACCTTGCCCCTGGTGAGGAGTAAAGCTCGTAGGGATTGCCCACAGATTTTGATTTAGTTCCCCAAATTGCAATGTTAAAGCTATGAAAGATTGGGCTGGCTGACAACCACTGAGTTTGCCTGAGTAAATGAATAATGTTGATTTCCCTTCCAGGCCCACTGGGTGCTGAGTATGATTAAAGGCAAGTCAAGAAGGACTGTGTGGTATTAATTCTATAGAGGAAATCTTTTGCATTATTCATCAGATGTATACGGCTTATTCTAGGAGAAGAGAAAATAGGGAAGCACCTTTGGTTGTACTGTAACATCTGTGAGTACAGCTGGCTCTTTTTCTATGTGTTCCACTTATTATGTGCAATTTGTATGTTTTCTTCTCCATCCTCAGTAAAAAAAAAAAAAAAAAAAAAGTTGCAGAGCTTGTTATTACCAGGGCAAAACTCCCACTTCTCCTGTAAAGACAGGAATGGCCAAGCTCCTATTCATTCTTGGCTGTAATATCTGCTATCATTTGTCAGCCTTCACATAATCAGGTAATTTAATGTAATTCCTACACTCTCAATCAAGCTTGGTGAGCAGATGGCAGAATTCAAGCCCATAGATTTTGTCTAATGATGCAGCCTGATTCCAGATCTGAAACTACCCCCCTGTTGCTGCCAGTGTGGTCTTTATGTTCAGGCCAGGGATGCAGCTCCACTTGCCCAGCTACGAGGTGGCCTAGGAAAAGGGGGTCAGCAACAAGTGAGAGAGAGAGGCTGAGCCCAGACCAGTCACCTTCCTCTTCATTACAGTGCTGGAGCCATCTCTCCAGGTATGAATACAGAGAGAAGGGCCAAGGGCGCACTGAGATCAGGTGGCATCTTATTTCATGGGGCATTGCAGGGCATTAGGGCCACCGCAGCTCCAGCATGCTCCTCACCAGTACCCGAGCTGCGAGACAGCTCTGCCAGGGGCTGTTGATGTGCTGTGCTTTGAATGCAGCATTAAACCTAGATCCTCCCTGCTGGCCAAACAAGACTCAATTGATAACAGCAGTTGGTCAAAGGCTTGACAGTGTCCTCAGCACCAATAAATATCATCCAAGTGGTGTCTAATCAGCTTCAGAGAACATGGTCACAATGTTTCACAGCCATAATGCTACCATGGAACATCTAAGCTGATGAGAAGGAACAAATGCATATGAGTGGAGGAGCATAGATGTGATGGTTTTTGTGTGACACCCAGCCTGTCTTGGGAAGTTTGGCCAAGAAAGGTGAAGCTTCGTTTGCCCCACTTGTAAAGTGAGAGTAGCAACACTAACCTTCCTAACATTAACCTCCTAACACTGACTTTGCACACTGAAGAGGATGCAAAGTTTATCCTACAAATGTCCATGAAATGCTTTGATAAATAATGGTAAGGAAATCTGAAAATATTATTGTGCAAGATTTGAGCAGCCCTTCACACACAGCTGCTCCAGAAATAACATTTTGCTTTGGAAATAGGGAAAGCCTTACGTGTGTTACACACAGAGAAAGGCAGGTCAGCTTCTCTCAAGAAGTATGTCTCTGACAGCTTCCCTTGGGAAATACAGCTTAGCTCCAGGACGAGCCCTTAATAGCTGGATCTCCTCTACAAAATGCGTTAGATCATCTTCTAGCCTTGACTGCATTACTGCTACCTGATCCTTCTCCTCTGATGCACAGCTACTCCCCTTGCCCTGGCTGGACTTGTCACCTGCTGAGGTTACCTGCTCAGAGGCCACTTTGCCAGGCAGCAGGCCACACTTGTACGTTTGGATTTTTTTTGCCCCTGTTGCGGGAGGTGTTTCACAGAATCACAGAATCGTTTAGGTTGGAAGGGACCTCTGGAGATCATCTAGTCCAACCCTCCTGCTCAAGCAGGGTCACCTAGAGCATATTGCCCAGGATCACATCCAGATGACTTTTGAATATCTCCAGCGAAGGAGACTCCACCACCTCTCTGGGCAACCTGTTCCAATGCTCTGTCACCCTCACAGTGAAGAAGTTTTTTCTCAGGTTCAGATGGAACTTCCTGTGGTTCAGTTTCTGCCCATTGCCTCTTGTCCTGTTGCTGGGCACCACGGAGAAGAGGCTGGCCTCATCCTCTTGACACTCCCCCTTCAGGTACTTATACACGTTGATGAGATCCCCTCTCAATCTTCTCTTCTCCAGGCTGAACAGGCCCAGCTCTTGCAGCCTTTCTTCATAGGAGAGATGCTCCAGCCCTCTAATCATCTTGGTAGCCCTCCGCTGGACTCTCTCCAGGAGTGCCATGTCTCTCTTGTACTGGGCAGCCCAGAACTGGACACAGTACTCCAGGTGAGGCCTCACCAGGGCTGAGGAGAGGGGCAGGATCACCTCCCTCGTCCTGCTGGCAACACTCTGCCTAATGCACCCCAGGAGACCATTGGCCTTCTTGGCCACAAGGGCACACTGCTGGCTCATGTTTAACTTGTTGTCCACCAGCACTCCCAGGTCCTTCTCGGCAGAGCTACTTTCCAACAGGTCAACCCCCAGCCTGTGCTGGTGCATGGGATTATTCCTGCCTAGGTGCAGGACCTTGCACTTGCCTTTGTTGAACTTCAGGAGGTTCCTCTCCGCCCACCTCTCCAGCCTGTCCAGGTCCCTCTGAATGGCAGCACAGTCTTCTGGTGTGTTAGCCTCTCCCCCCAGTTTAGTATCATCAGCAAACTTGCTGAGGGTGCACTCTGTCCCTTCCTCCAGGTCATTGATGAATATATTGAACAAGACTGGGCCCAGGACTGACCCCTGGGGGACACCACTAGCCACAGGCCTCCAACTTGACTCTACGCCATTCACCACAACCCTCTGAGCTCGGCCATCCAGCCAGTTCTCAATCCACCTCGCTGTCCACTCATCTAGCCCACACTTCCTGAGCTTACCTAGGAGGATGTGATGGGAGACAGTGTCAAAAGCCTTGCTGAAGTCCAGGGAGACAACATCCACTGCTCTGCCCTTATCTACCCAGCCAGTCATTCCGTCATAGAAGGCTATCAGATTGGTCAAGCATGATTTCCCTTTGGTGAATCCATGCTGACTACTCCTGATCACCTTCTTGTCCTCCAGATGCTTAGTGATGACCTTCAAGAGGAGCTGTTCCATCACCTTTCCAGGGATGGAGGTGAGGCTGACAGGCCTGTAGTTTCCTGGCTCCTCCTTCTTGCCCTTTTTGAAGACTGGCGTGACATTGGCTTTCTTCCAGTCCTCAGGCACCTCTCCTAATTGCCATGACCTTTCAAAGATGATGGAGAGTGGCCTAGCGATAACATCTGCCAGCTCCCTCAGCACTCGTGGGTGCATCCCATCGGGGCCCATGGATTTATGGATGTCAAGTTTAGACAAAAGATCTCTAACCTGATCCTCCTCAACCAAGGGAGAGTCTTCCTTTCTCCAGCCTTCCTCTCTTGTCTCCAAGGTCTGGAATTCCTCAGGACTGGCCTTAGCAGTGAAGACTGAAACAAAGGCAGCATTCAATAACTCTGCCTTCTCTGTATCTTTTGTCACCAGGGCACCTGCCCCATTCAGCAGCGGGCCCACATTTTCCCTAGTCTTCCTTTTGCTATTGATGTATTTGAAGAAGGCCTTCTTGTTGTCCTTGACATCCCTTGCCAGATTTAATTCCAACTGGGCCTTAGCCTTTCTTGTCGCATCCCTGCACGCTCTGACAATGTCCCTGTATTCCTCCCAAGTGGCCTGTCCCCTTTTCCACATTCTGTACACTTCCTTCTTCTGTTGGAGTTTGGCCAGGAGTTCCTTGCTCATCCATGCAGGTCTCCTGCCCGCTTTGCTGGACTTCTTCCTCAGAGGGATGCACTGATCCTGAGCCTGGAGGAAGTGACGCTTGAATATTAACCAGCTTTCTTGGACCCCCCCTTCCCTCCAGGGCCCTATCCCAGGAGATTCCCCTAAGTAGGTCCCTGAAGAGGCCAAAGTCAGCTCTCCTGAAGTCCAGCGTTGCAATCCTACTCATTGCCCTGCTCCCTCCTTGCAGGATCCTGAACTCCACCATCTCATGGTCACTGCAGCCAAGGCTGCCTCCAACCTTCACATCTCCAACTAGACCTTCTTTGTTCGTTAGTACAAGGTCTAGCATTGCCCCTCTCCTCGTTGGTGTCTCCACCACCTGAGTCAAGAAATTATCATCAATGCTTTGCAGGAACCTCCTGGACTGTTTGTGCCTAGCTGTGCTGTCTTCCCAACAGATATCAGGGTGGTTGAAGTCTCCCATGAGAACCAGGGCCTGTGATCGTGAGGCTTCTTCCAGCTGTCTGTAGAAGGCCTCATCTATGGCTTCCTCCTGATCAGGTGGCCTGTAGTAGACCCCCACAACAGTGTCACCCATGTTACCCTGCCCTTTAATCCTTACCCATAGGCTCTCAACTTGCTCTTCATCCACCCCGAGGCAGAGCTCCATACATTCTAGTTGCTCCCTCACATAAAGAGCAACTCCACCACCTCGCCTTCCTGGCATGTCTTTCCTAAAAAGCACATAGCCATCCATGACCGCATCCCAGTCATGTGAACTATCCCACCATGTCTCTGCAACCGCAATGAGATCATGGCCCTGTGACCGCACACAGATCTCTAACTCTTCCTGCTTATTCCCCATGCTGCGTGCATTGGTATACAGGCATTTCAGAGAGCCAGTCAAGCACGCAGGCTTCCCAGAAGAGGTGCAAGAGGATCCTCCATAGCCACGTTGCATGCTGTCTCCCCTGGTTGTATGCACCCGCTGGAGGCATCCTGACTTGAGCGGTGTTTTACTGACTCCCCTGCCACTATACCACTCCCCTTCCCCCATCTTGCTTAGTTTAAAGCCCTCCGTACCAGGCTGGCCAATCTGTTGGCAAAGACACGCGTGCCCCGCTTGGTAAAGTGGATCCCATCACTCCCTATCAGCTGTTGATCTTCAAACAGGGTCCCATGGTCATAGAAACCAAAGTCCTGTTGCCAACACCAGCGGCGCAGCCAGCTGTTAACTTGGAAAATTCGTCTACTCCTCCTCCTGTCCTTTCCCCTCACAGGCAAGATTGAGGAGAAAACAACCTGGGCTCCCAGACCCTTGACCACCATTCACAGAGCTCTGAAGTCCCGTTTGATGGTTTCCAGTTTGCCTTTCGTGTCATTAGCACCCACATGGAAGATCAGCAGAGGGTAGTAGTCCGACACGTGGACAAGCCTTGGCAGTCTTTCCACGACATCTCTTCTTCGAGCTCCTGGCAGGCAGCAAACCTCTCTGGACAAGAGATCAGGTCGGCAGATAGGTGCCTCTGTCCCCTGCAGTAGGGAGTCACCCACAACAATCACTCGCCGTTTCTTCCGGGGGTTCCTGCACGGCACAGGGTCTGCCAGGCCAGTTGCCTCCCTTGGAGCCATGCCCAGCTCCTCCTCGGCTTGGAGGGCGCTAAACTTGTTCTTCAAGGGTAAGTCTTGAAGAGGAGCAAGAGCCTTTCTCTTTCTACGAGAGGTCACCAGCTTCCAGCCCTCTTCAACAGCGTTATGATGTACCTTTACACACGGTGCTGAGCCCTCTGACACCTCCGCTGCAGTGGGGACAGGGGACTCCCAGAGCTGAACAGTCTCCGAGAACACCCTGTCAGTCTCCCGCTCATCCTCTCGGATGCTACGCAGCCTACTAACCTCCTCCTGTAACTCCTTTATCTGGTGACGCAACTGGTCAACCACAGCACACCTCACACAGGAGAGCTGTCTGTCAGCCCAGGCCTTGCGGAGAGGCCCCAGGCACTTCCCGCAGCCTGACACCTGCAGAGCTGCATCTGCTGTCTGAGGGTCTGTCTGGGTTGAGGCCTCAGACACAGCACCTCCCGCAGCCACTGGGGAACGTGCTCTGCGGCATGTCATGACCATGCCCCGGGGAAGGACACACCACTGTGCAAAGCATGCAAAATGGAGAGGTGCCTTCTGCACAAACTGCTGCATCTGTTGGCTGTGCTCTAGGCCTGGCTCTTATATAGGCCTCTGCCTAGCAGTGACTCACAAGGGTGCTTGACCCACCCAATCAGGAGCCACCTGAAACAAAAGCCCCAGCTCCCTGTGACCAGGGCAGCCCAGAGAGCTCGTTAGCAGCAGCCCCACCTAGCTTTCAGGGTTTCTATCTTAATAACTTAATGAGAACTGATGTCAAGTTATATAGACTAGCTGCTTAGGACTGCTGTCCTAAGAGATTGCTAAAGATGCATAGTCTTTTCATGCCTGATCCCACAGGAGAGCTGGTAGGTGGTTCCTTTGCATGTTGCATTAGCATTACTTTTCTAAGTGGCTAAGCACCCCAAGAAAAAACTTGAGAGCTACCTTGAGGAGAGAAAACCTGGACATACTATTGTTGCCCAGATAGCAGTGATCACTTGTGAGGTTTGCACTGCGCATCAACTTAATGCACGATATGTGGGAACTGTCTATCCCCCCTCTCTTATGCTTGCAGATTTCTCTTGTTGCTGCTGTGGCACCTGGGGAAACACAGATGCAGTCGGTATTGCTACTCCTGAGGAGCGAGTAGGTGCAGGGAAGGCGTGCTGGAGCCTCTGAACACTGCAGGGCAGTCCGAAGAGGAGCTGTGTTTGCAAGCAGAGTCCTGGGGATGCAGTGAATCTCACTGCTCTCTCTGAAGTAGGGTGTTCATCTCTTCGGTGGAGCTCTGCTAGAAGACACTTTGTGGTAAGTAAAGATGTGCTAATAACTACGGATGTCTGCTCAGCTAGAAGGACTGAAAGGGGCTTTAAAGCCCTCCTTAAAGAACTCAGAAGTCCTGCACTGCTGGTACTTGTCTCAGAGTGATTAGAGCCTTATAAACTAAAATGCACAGGTACGTATCCGGACACACAGCTGTGTGCTGGGCTGCTTGGGTGCAGTGACCCATTTGTACAGGCACTTCCCAGATGTCTGGCTGATTCAAAGGAGAGGATGAGATGTTTTGTGCACCTGTGACCACTAAGCTTGCAAGCTTAGGTGGCAACATTTAACCTGGCTGTTGGAAACATTTCCAACCAGCTACAGGGAGAGATGCATTTTGACTATTGGAAAAAATGACGGAAACAAGAAGGGAGACAAGTGTATTTGTGTTGCTTTTGTTGCATGTGTTCATATTCTGATGGATGGTCCTTCTGCTCCCTGGTGCACGTAGCTGCTGTCCTACCACGTGTGTGGTTTGAGGATTGGCAATGACCAGAGGGCTCCACTAACATCCTTCGTTCCCCTCCCTCCTCAAGCAGTAGAGATGTGAGATTAATTCTCAGCTGTGATAGTCATTGTCTCCTAGTGCAGGTTCATCAGGTGCAACACAGACGCAAGCTTGTCTGAACCTTGATGATAAGCTCTCCTTGTTAAAAGCCAGTATACTTGCTACTAGCTGCGTATAATTCTGACTGACTACCACAGTTCTCCCCTGCATGTAATTGAATTCATATTCATCATAAAGCAATGAAAAATAAATTGTGCGTCTGTTTTTTCCCCCCTCATAAAGCAAGGCATGCCGCTGGCTCTGCCTTCCCTGTAATATTCCCCCTTGCAACTTATTGTAATAGAATTCATAGGAACAGAACAGCAGAAGTAGATTGTGCATTTTTGACCCACCTCGCAGAAAGAGAACTTTATTTCAATGCCAAGGAGGAATTGATTAATTCAGTTGGCTTCAGGGGAAAGCTAAAGTCCTATTTTAAGATGCCTCAGTACTAAAGAACAGTGCTTGCCCAGTCGCAGGCTGACTAAGATGGGCTGACAGAGGCCCTGTGCCTCCAGTTGTGTGTGTGTGTGGGGGGTCTGTGGGTGGCAAAATACCCCAGTAATCAGTTATTCTGAGTGTAAAATCGTAAAGGCTTAATGTGTCTCCATGTGAGGTTTCCAGGTTCAAGCCTCCATAGCCTGTGTGCTTCCAGCATGCAAAACATCCAAGTTCGAGAGAATTTGCTAGTCCAGTGTGCAGCGCAGATGGGATCAGTTCAAGGAGGAGTCTGTCATCCCCTGATAATTAGCTGTCACCATGGCAATGACATCCATTTGGTGTAGAGGGGGAAGAGTTGTCTCAGGCTATTGGGACTGCTTTCCTAAGATGCCCCAAAGGGTGCAAGGCATTGCTGTGAGTGGTGCTCATTCCCCTAGAACCTGTTCCTGTCCAGGGACTGGTGGTTTCTGTTATGTTGGTCTGCTGGAGTGACATCCTCCTTTGAAGGAGATATCACACCACTTGGTGCCCTCCTTTAAATTGTTTTAAAGCCCTCTTGACTGGGCAGCCCACAAATGATGGATAGTTGGTAGAGAGCTGGTTAACTGAGGCTATTGCCTCCTCCTCATCCATGTTTACATTTTTTTTGGTCCTTCTATCTTTGATAGGATCCAGCAACCAGGATTTAATGGTGCCCTGTGAGCACAGCTGCTACTACCTTGCAGAAGCCTGTCAGAAGAGCTCTGACAGGAAAAAAACAATGTTTTCTGCAGCCCCTGGCTCACTGCCACTCGTGGGATAGCTACTTCAGAGACAGACCAACGCGAGCAGTCCTGATGCAGTATATTAGCAGGTTTTGCTCAACAAAGGGTTCAAATGTCTTACCAGCTAATTATTAATTTAATTACAGTGAAATTATTAATTACTTGAATTATTTGAATACTGAAAGGCTTTGCTTCTGCAATTTGTGAAGTTTACATAAGGAAAAAAAAAAGGAACTCATTGGTAAAAAATCCTGTGAGTTACGTGAGTGTGCAGCAGGAGTTAGAGAGTTTGCAGCCCTGTGTGAGGCTCCCGCTTCTCAGCCTACGCTCTTTCTTCTCTTCTACCTCTCAGCACCTGTGGTGATAAGCGCGTAGGTGGTAGGTGGAAAGCAGCGCGGGCATGTGAGCAGCACCGTGCTTGTGCTGTCCTGCCTAGGACATAGTTTCTGTCCTAGTCAATGCTAGATGCACCTCAGGAATTCAAAAACCTTCCTTAACCTTACTCATATTCACTGTCCATTGTAAAAAGCCGTTCCTTATTGCAGTGAAACTTCATTATAGTAAAAAATAGTAGAGTAAAGTAGAGTAGGAATGAGTTTGCAGGTCCCTGAGGAAGCCCTCTACCACAGATGAAGTTTAGGCCCGGGACTTGGACCCTCAGCACTTTTGCAATGCCTATAAAAATGGTCAAGTCACCTGTCTTGAGGTCTGGGGAGCAGAAAGAGAGAAATAGTTTCTCCTTCAGCAGAATATTGCCAGAGGACTTTCAGATTTTTAGGGGTAATAATATTTTTCCCTCTCATCACTCCTTATGGTAATATAGGACCGTACCATGAGATGAGGAAGTTTAATATATGACTTCTCTATAAAACCACACAACTAGTACCCCTCTTTGGGGACCATTAATGCATCACCTTTGCACTGGCTAGTTTGCTCTGATGGCTGAGGGAATAGCTTAGGCTGTGACGATATAATTAGAGATATAATTGCAGTCAGCAATTATTAAAATAATTCATCTATTTTCTGCCTTATGAGGGAAGTCATGAAGTAAAACTTGCAGAAGGGAATCTGATACATGATACAGTAACCCTGCTGGGCATTTGACAACTGTCTCTAAATTAGAAGTGTATTTTGATGGGTGTTCCTTGGAGTATCATATTATGCATAAATCTCTCTCTGCTTTCACCCTTATAGTTTTGAGATTTTCTATAGCTCAGTAAACATTTTCCATTGGAGACAGGAGTTGCCATGCAGGATCAGAAAAACGTTTCCTTCGGTTAGAAACTCATCTCTGGTGGTGGCCACCATAGCAACTTTGAAAGGGGGCAGGGAAAAGCCATGGAAGAATGGACGCTAGAGAGGACGATGACACCTTTACATACAGTGAATAGCAAATGCTACCTGCCTTTTTGAAGGATTTCTTATGCAGATCTTTCAAAACTTATCTTCTAAAGTTCAGTGTCATTTATTCCTCATTTTATTGAAGAGGAAATTGAAGAATAAGGAGGCAAAATGACTCAGCTGAGATCTTCCAATCTATGAAAGGCAGAATAGGAAAGAGAACCCAGGTCTTCTGTGCCCCTCTCCAGTATTTTATCCATTAGGTGTTACTCTCTCTTGGTTCTTGTGCTTTCTGTTCATATGCAGGTCCCTCTAAAGCCCTTTGCTTGTTTCATGAATGTTGTTATTTGTTCTGTATAGCTTTTGAGCTGGTGTGATCAGAAATGAATACGGTGCTCAAGTGAGATCGTATCGCTGGCTTATACAACGGCATATTTATGTAGGTAATCAGATGTTTTGTTTGCTTTGATTCCTTTGAGTTGTCTCATACTAGTTTACAGTCATTTCTACAATGGCTTACAGTTAGTTTAGGCCCTAGCAGAAGGTTTAGACTCTTTTTAAGAAACATTGGAAAAAAACCAAGAAAATATATTCAAGTAATGATTGTGAAATATTCCCCCTTCTAACTGAAGACGGAGGTGGGCAGTTTCTCCATCCCTCTCAGAAAATTATGCAGTTAAATGGAAAATGAATGCATTTTTTGAGCTTCTGATAACTTCAAAAAGGTGTCAGAGGAGGTCAAGCATACATACACACACATACACAAAAATGTATATACAATTATGTATAACATGACTTTTAAAAATACTTCCTCCTTCCTTGTTTCCTCTTATCTGCTTTGCCTAGCAATGAGAGTGGATGGTTAGGGTCTTCTTCCCAGGCTCCTCAGTCTCTGTCTGTCCAGTCCTTGTGTTTCAACAGCTAATCACCCAGCTTTGTAAGGGCCTGCTGAAGTTCTTGCAGAATTCTCCAGCACCAACCAAGTGTGTAACAATCTTGACTGAAGCTTGTTAGAGGAGTTGTGTTTCAAGGCTGATTGACCTAGCTGCAGAAGGTGATCCTACAGAGTCCCCGTCACATCCACTGTTATATAAGAGCAAGGCTTTCTAAAGAGAGAGAGGGTGAAAGCAGTCACCAGCAAAACATGGAGGACTGAAATCTTTAGCACAGAAAATAGTAAGGTTGCAGGGGAGAAGGCCTGGAGAAGGGGAGGTCCATTGAATGCAGCTCAATCTGTTAACAGATATTCCAGCAAAGGTGTTTACATGACCCCATGATAGATGGGAAACAAAGTCTGCCTGTGTGAGGACACCTGCAGCTGCTATGCCTCCTGGACTGGCTTCTTTAGTTCGATTGCATGAGTGGGACTGTTATGAGAAAAGATGGTTTCATGGAGAGGGACCTTTTGGTTGGAAAGGCAGCAGCAATAATTCCCAGTCATGAGAGCTCAGCCCTGAGGAAGGACTTTGATCCAGCCTTGCTCTTCTAACCATGGTGGCATTTCTGTATGACTGCAGTATGTTTGATGCTTCCTGAGATGGTTTGTGAATACGACATCATGCCAAGTATATTGAGGTGTTTATGTATTCCTGTGTCGTGTTAATTCCCTAGCAGGCTAGTCGGGAAAGAAGAGGGAGACCAGAAGGGGATTTAAGATGCAGCCAGCTCTGAAATGTTGCACTGATTATGAAGGGCATATATCCTTGTTCATGCCCCGGGTCTCCATCCAGTGTTTGCACTGTATTTCTCAGTTTGCACATATAACATTAACCTGCATACAATTTATGTCAAATATTTTATGATCACCTAATGTATTCCGCTTGTCAAATGGGGCTTCTTCTTCCAGGCCACTGGAGAGGGTTTGGATGCTAGCAGGTACAACTCAGAGAAGTGTTTTTAAAGACAGTGCATTCATGGTGCAGGCTTATGGCCTCATGAATCTTACCGTGCTCATGTGGGCCTCTTTTGATTTTTTGTCAATACACCTCTTATCTTCCTAGCAATAGGGCACTTCCAGTAATGTGAAGAAGTAGAGAGTGACTAGGAAGAAAATTCGAGTCAGTGAATGAGCTGTAAAAAAAGAAGCAGGAGTCCAGAGGCCTGGCTCCTTCAGTCCTTGGCAAAAGGGGAATTACCACGATGTCCTCTTTGGACTCTGGCCTTCCAAAGTTGGATAAGCCTGATCTTTAGGAGGTAAAGACTAGGCACCTAGATTTTCCCATGGACCATCAGATGAAGTAATTAAAAAAAATGGAGAAATAGCCAACCTTATTCTCTTATTTTAACCACACAAGATGTGTACCCTCGCCTGGTTCCCTAGCAGCAGGGAAGAAGCAAGCAGTCCTCCCACTGAACTACAGCACTGTTCAAGAACTAAACCAACACTTATTCTCAGATGCTTAAACTGATTGCAGCCATGATCTGCCTGGTCAGCCTCTGAATACCACTTCCCCTTGCTTGAGTCATTTAATCACCACTGCCAATCAGCACTATTGAACAGGGGAACAATACATTTCAAAGCTCAATCACCTTCATAATTGTCTCACTGTCAGCACATGTGTCTCCCTGGAGGGAAGAATTACCAACAGATGAGATGCAGGATGTTTTTATAGTTGAAATGTTCATCCGTATGTGCGTGTCTTGTGAGCACACATGTGACTACATGCATACATGAGTATGTATGTTATGCTCTTAAAGGTAGACTAAGTGTTGGGAGAAGCATGCACTCAGATAGAATAATATGCATTCAACAGAATGTGCCTCTTCTGGAATGTGAATAAAAGTTCAGTCAGCTGAGAAATGTGCTTAAAAACAACGGTGATATTGCAAGGCTTACAGTGACACTGGTCGTTGTTTAAAGGGAGAGGGATCACATGGAAATGAGCCCATGATAGACTTTCTGCTGGAAGGTCTCCTACTTTGCTTTGTATAGAAACTGGGAGGGGCAGGAATGCAATTTCTGTCCCTGCTGCCATGCTACCAGACACTGGTGCTAAATCTCCTCGTTATCATCAAGTTGTTCGAGCTGCTCCTGTCTCTCTTTTTAAATCCAGAAACTTTCTCTGGAAAGCATCCATGTGGTGTGAGAGACAGGAGCCTCAGAGAACCTGTTGAGCTTTGTGGAGACAGTCAGTCACAGAGCCTTCTCTTTCATCCCGCATAAATGCTCCGAGTAGGCTGGGAAGTCCCCTTGCCCACCCTCCCTTCTCTCTCCATGTCCTTCTCAGCAATAAGTTCTCTGAAAATGCAATAAGTTCTCTGAAAATGCAATAGAAGAGGATTTTCATGCAAAAAGTTCTTTAACTGAGACATTTTCAGTTCTGGTAGCTATCCACTCCCTATTCGTAACTATTTTCAGCTTTCTACCCAGCTTTCTCTCCTTCATCGCTCCTGATATGCATCATCCAGAGTTAAACCTTCTTAATCTTTATGCTCTAGAGCACCCTGTCTAGCACCCTCAACAAGTCCTAACTTCACTTTCAGGGAATTTACAAGCAGCAATGTCACCTGTTAGTCCTAAGATGTGGGAACATGCATCCTGTCCCGCAGTGGTTGTGCTCAATGGTGTTACTAGGATCACTGGCTTTTGACCCACAGCATAGTACAAGGCTGATGGTATATAATACTCTGTTGTGATTCATCACTCAAGAGTCTAGACACTAATTATAATCTGCCTTTTATATATGCCACTAACCTATAATTTTAATCCCAAACATTTGTGTGTGTAATGAGGCAGTGCTGTTATGGCTTACATCCTGGTGTAAGCCTGTGATTTGTAACATACTGGAAATATAAAATCAAATAAGAGGGAATAAAAATAAAACAACAGCAAACTTTTGCCCTTTGAATATAAAAAAGTGTTGTCATGACTTTAAAGTTTGCAAGGAAAACAACTGAATGTGCATGTATCTATATCTGTGCATATGTGTGTGTGTGTGTGTGTGTGTGTTTATATACATAAACAAAGGTAACTTTCAAAGTCTGGGCTTTCTTCTCCGACACTCATCAAAGCAAATCTTTTTGGTATCCTTGACCCATAGGGAATGCTGTGAGTAGGATCAAATCAGAGTCATTTCTGCCTTTGACTTATCAAGGCAGAGTATAAACACAACTCCGCTGCATGCAGAGCTGCTTCCTGGTGTCTGGATGCCTTTTCTGGTAGGCTTTGAGGGGGATCTTTACCGTCCCCTTCAGCAACTCCCGGGCTGACATGCAGGCCTGCATTGGCACTCAGATTAAGTGATTTTGGGGTCTGGTTCTGACATGAGTGTTGATTGGATTGCTGCAATATAATTTGCAGGGTGCAGATTCAGCTCCTATTCAAGTGTTACCTCCTTTAACAACATGACTGCCACAGCAGCTGTAACAAGGCCAGATGGCCATGAAGGTTCACTAACCATAGGACGTATGAACTGGGTGAAGAAGTAGGAGGTGCCAGCAAATGTGGTCTTATTAATCTGTACCAAATCAGGAAAATGCCCCATAGGGAAAAATATTATAAGGAAGAGTTTGGGGGCTCTGGGCACTTTTCCAGTAAGGAACATTAGAGCATCTGGAAGGAAGAGTCTGTCTGGGAGTGGGAGGCCATTGCAAGAAAAGGAGGTGCTGTTATCACCACCGGCTACTGCCAGGTCGGACACGTGGCTCTATAAACCATATCCCAAAACTTCATCTGTCTGACAGCCATGAGGCACATGCCACATACCTGGAAGAGCTGAGGGAGAGAAAAAGATTATCAGTTCCCACCAAGTTGCTGCTTTGCAGACTGACCTGGTATCAAGTGCTCCAGCTCCTTGCTGGCTTGCTGCCCCCAGCTGGGGTTTGATCCCACCCAGCAGCCTCTGCGCCAGCATAACTGTTAATGTTAACTATCTCATGACATCAACTCTTGGATGGTCGAGCTTGTCACAAGGCTGCACAGCCAGGAACCGGGGATCCCAAAGTGTCAGTCTGTGCTCTCCTGAAGGCTTTTTTGTAGTTCATCCTGGACAACTCATCAGTTTGATGGGCATATGAACTGAATAAATGTGCAGGGAGGAAAGGGCATATGCTTTGTTGGATTCTGTTTCTCCTGAAGAATGCTCTTGATCAAAAGTTGAGGTGTTATGAGAGAGTGAGTAGGCAGCAAATAATAAAAAAAACATTGATGTCTGAGCACTGGAAGAAGAAACCAGCTTTCCTTGGAGAAAGAGAAAGTACTGAGTTGGAAATAATCGATGTTTTATGTTTTAAAATAGCAGCAAAAGCAATAAACTATTCCTTTTGGCTATAAACTATTCCAAGCAAGACACTTTAGATGGAGGCTTTTCTCGGTAATGAAAATTATATGATCTCACTTGTAGATTGGCATGATGTAATAATCGTGTAGAGAGTATTTCATTGTTTTACATGGGTCATTGAAAAACTGGTTGGTAAAATGGATCATAAGCTATAGGGAACATTCCTGCCAGAATTGAAAATGTCCAAGATATAGCAAGTGACTATAGGGTTTTGAAAAATCCCACTGTATGTAGTAATTGTTTCTAGTTACAGTCACAAAAATACTTTTTTTTTCCTCTCTGATTTTTCATTGTTTTTTAATAACAGCCAAGGCCTCCTTTCCTTCTCATTCAATAACCCTCCCGAGGCCTTCTTTTCTCCTCTGTGTTAAGACCTGATGATCCATTAAGGCAAATCCTATATTTCGAATTGCAGCTAAATTGATAGTAGAACATGGCAGGCTTGCTTCAAAACCACTCCCATTCTCTTCTTTTGGCAATTAGATGGATTTTTCTTTCTGAAAACAAATGAGAATTTTGATTGTATGTGTCATTCAAACTGCAATTCCATCTTATTAAATGGTTCCAGACAGTTGGTGCTGGGATCATTGTAATAAGGACTTTAACATCTGAGACTGTTTGGCTGAATTTGCCAGCCAATTGCATGCACTTAGTCAGGAAATTCTGGCTGTGGCTAAGTGCGCAAACTGAAAAACATATGAAACAATGAAAATAAGTGTTTTATTATGTCACTAATATTTAAAGTGCTTTAGGATGGCAGCTGTTCATTTCTGCATATTCCAATGCCCTAAGGAACAATAAGCTCTGGACTTCTTGTTTTCGGTGTATGTCTTGGCATTGCAACACCATTCCTCTTCCCCCTTTCACATCTCAGATGTCACTGAGGAGAGGAAGCCTCAGATGGAATAAATGCTGCCTGAGACCAAAGGATAACATTTCAGGAATGCACTAATCCTCCTTTTTCCCCCCAAACAGGAGCAGATTCCAAGGAAGGATGTGGGCTTTGCTTTCTTCATTTCTATCCATCTAGCTTTCAGAAGAAGCCCAGCATCCTAGGCAGGTTCCTGGCTCTGTACGGCGCCGGCAGAAGGCAAATCGCTCTGTTGGGAACAGAAGGAGCCAACTTCTACCTCGCTCGGATCCATGGAGGGCCCACAATCAGCAATGCTGCCCTCAAGCAGGTGCTTCCAACTCTTCTTTTGAAACAACACCAGTCTGGCACAAATGCACATCCCTGGTCAATGTCCAAACGCTCAAGGGACAGACTGGGGTGTGGGTTATGGTCACTCCCTGCTAAGTCAAAAGTATTGTGCAGAGAGGAGTGAGAATCTTAGCGAGAAAAGAAGAATAAAGGCAAAAAGGCAGCATGACTGTAGGCTTGTGGAGGTCAGACTAAAATACAGTACATAGTATATTAGTTCACACAGGTCTTCGTCAGACTAGGATTGCAGATACCCACGTGCTGTGCAAACAAGGCAAGCATCCCCTGCCTTTCAGTTAGATAATCCAGCTGGAAGGGAGACGTCCCGGGTAGATTCTGTAAGGCCTGCGATTCTTTTTTTTTTTCTCTTTTTTTTTTTTTGTTCAAAATTTAATCGCTGTTTAAAGTGAAATGCAATTGCTGCCAAAAACCACAAACTGTTCAGTACAAATGGGACGTGCAGCTCTCATGGCGACTCAGTGCACCCTGATTCAGTGGCTTGATTTAAGGAGACTGCAGTCACCATCAGCACAAAATCCATAAAAAGTAGGTACTTGTATGGTTCCTGCTTGGAAGCTGTACAACAGCTTCCAGGTCAAACTGAAGGGCTTTCTTTTTTACCTATCAGCACCGCTTTCCCATACGGAAACAGTTTTCTCCCAGCAGAGCAGAGCTGGAGATAGAAAGTGTCAACCGGTAGCTAAGCACAGGTGACCACTGGAGAAAGGAGGCTGGAAACAGCTGCCTTTGCAAGTCACTCAGTCTCTCTCCTCCCAAGGCAAAGAAAAGAAAAGAAGGAAATTTTAGGAGCCTTGCTTGTGGTTTGAGTAAAATCCCATTAAAAGGCCACCAGAGGGGGTAGCTCCCACTACTTCATAGAAGCCCCAGAAAGCTGGTGCCAGCATGGCACACATTAATGTTATTATTTATAGCACTCTACCTATACTTATGTAAGTGGTGCTAATTAGTAGATGGAATTAACCAACTGCTCTCGGCAGTATAATTGTAAATAATTTCCTAACGTTTCACTCACTGAGTAATGAGTTTCTCTTGGAAATACAAAAGATGAACTAATGATAATCTGGCAATTTCCAGCGAGATGACAAACATTAATTATATGGGATTACAATGTGATCCTCAAATTTAAGTCACTTTAGTATTTCTAGGCAGAGATAGATCTTAAGACTTAGTGGACTTATTTTTTCTTATTTAACAGGGAAATCTCATACTCTGGAGCTGATGCTTGATTTCAGAGAGACCCTACACCTGCTGATGCAGCCATATTTCTTCCTGATCCAACTAGATTTTCCTCAGGTGCCTCTTCTGCAAGCATTGCCTAAATCCACCCTTCTTTGGGAAGACTTGAGTCATCACTCATAGGGAAAGGGATGTAGAAATGAAACTGAGTGCTAGGATGTCAAAGCCAAAGTGCATTTTTGAATTTTTAGGTCAGGTTTGATCACCATTATGTATTCAGAATCAGTCCTAGGCTAATTATAGTTTCCACATTTTTAGGAAATTGGAATTTCATATATGGTAACCTTGCTGTTCTCTCCATATTCACTGGTTTTCTATAAATAATACAATTCGGTTATAATAACCCCTGGAATGGTTCACTAAAATGAGAAAGGAGACTTTATTCACTGAAGTAAAGAGAGGAAGACATTCATAGGTGGTGGTTAGAGTGAAATCCAGGGGCATCAGGATGTTCAGAAGCAGCGTTTGGCTTCTGAGTTTGCACAGAGCCGACGCGAGCTTGTGCATACAGCCACTTTGCTGGGCATCAGCAAAGCCCCTTTCTGTTCCTGCCGCTGCAGCTTGCCTGCAATGCGATCGTGGGCATGTAACAATCTCTTTTAGTTTCTCCCTCTACACCCTGGGGATAATGATACTTTGTCATTTACACAGAGCTCCTTCTTTCGCTCCCGATCCCAAGGTGGTATGCAAAGATGTGCAAGTATTGCAGTAATCGTTGTATCACTGCCAGTGTGCGCTGGGTCGGCAGGACGTGAGCTGACTGCACGCTCCTAACAAAGCCTGTGGGCTCTCTGGGTGCTTAACTGCTTGTTTTCAAGTCCCGCTCATCCAACACAAAGCCAGTAGTTGTTTGAAGTATAAATACTGTGCGCATCTTACTCCACCTTCCCAGACCTCTTGCAATGCTCGATTAGCTTACTTGGAATTGCTATGATTTTGCTAGATACTAAGGACCGGTGCTCCAACCTTCCAAAGTCCTATTGATTTAAAAGCAAATTATTGTTTTAAAAGCCTTTGAAAATCTGCCTCTTGGGGTCTAGCTGCACAGATACAGGTGCAGGCTTGGACCTAATTCTGCCATCAGTACTTAAAGTGAGGAGTAGCTAGGTATAGCCGAGTTTATTTCTTTAGGTTTACCCACACAGTATTTATCATCTTGCATCATGAAAGAGGAGAGAAAAATCCAGCCTCAGGAGCTGAGGTTTTCAATTTAAAAATCATTATCTTATCATTTACATTCACATCTATTCGCTGAAAAAAGTTTTTACTTTCATATTTACCTTTGTACCAGGTGTGATCTGACAGTGCTGTGTCTGTTGTGATGTTCACAGCGGCTGTAGGATGCATATTTTTATATAGTGCTAAAGGGTGTTGCAATTGCCTTTGGCTCTACCCCAGCCTGTTTCCCAGAGCCTGCCACACGTTACATAGCTTCCATCTACATGTGAGAATAATGGTGTTATTTCTCCCTTCTTGTGACTTTTAAATCAGTAAAAACTTCTCTTACCTCAACTGTCATAATTAAGCGTCAGAGTTGATTTTGGTCTAGAACTGGTGCCTGAAGTAGTAACATGTGAGCAAGCTTTACTGATAGTATTGTCCCAAAGAAGGGTTCTTTCACCCGGTGTGCAATGAGCCGAACCCTTCTTTGGGACAACAATAGTTTTTGTTATTTATTGGTAAGTCCCATACAATCCACTAGAGAACTGGTTCAAGTGAAGGTTACTTGTCTTGTCATTTGGGGATTTTTTTGTATGTATAAACTAGATATTGCATTAATTTGCTCGCCATGCTGGCCGCAGTCACATCCCCCTTTTCAGGGGAATCTTTCCCAAACACTCAAAGTTGCTGATAAAATCAATTTAAAATTTTTTACTCCTATCCTTCAGTCTCCAGCTTTTCTTTAGCGTTGCTTCATGCAGGAGCACTGCCTGTCGGTGAGTCCTCTAACACATCTCACTGCAAGCTCCTTGTAATCCTGCCAGACTATGTATTCAGCTGAAATTTTCTGTAACAGGTGCCTGGCACCAGCTGACTTGCTTAGAGAAGACTTCAGGCAAAACAATTCGAAGTTTCCAAGAAAGGGTGAGAAGATATATGTTGCTTCACTCACGCTAACGAAAAGCTTCCAGCGATCTCTTCTTTCAGAAGCTCCGCTTTGCTTTAGACCAGAGATTTAAAATCTCTATTGAGGATTTTCCTTTTCCTCTGTCTTGAAACTGTGCCAAATATGTCCACACACAGGCATCTGGAAAAATGCAGTTTGTGAATAATGAAGATTTGCTAGGTCTTTGTTGCTGAAAAGGCTGAATTCCTGTTTTATTTCCCCTGAACATGCTAAAGTGTAGGTGAAGGAGGATTGTCTCTACAGCCGGGACCGCGAGATGCTGCAAGCCTGCAGAAGCCAAACGTCCATATGGAAAAAAGAGCTTTCCCCAGCTCTGAGGCTCCTGGCTGATGCTCAGGCAGGATGAAATACGAAGTTACCTGATTCCCTTTCAGAAGAAACAATGACTAGACCTACGGAAAGAGCGTAGTAAGACTAATCTGGGAAGATATCCTATAAGGAATATGACTGAGCTTAGAGCTTGGTGAGCAGGAAGAAGGGGAACGAGACTGCAAGCTGGGGGAGGTAGGAACTGGCCTGGCGGACATTGGGGCTAACAGCAGCTATTAATTGCAGTACAGAGTGTGTGAAATGCATGCTGATCAGGATGGCGGTCTTTTAAACTCCCCTTTCCTGCATTTTGCATCCTGTGAACGCGTGCAGGACAGTAACAGAGATTCAGGACTGAGATTGTTAGGCAGGTATTTCCTTCAGCAGTTCCTCCGAGCCGGCGAGTGCACGTGGTTGAAGGGTGTACTGGTTTCCGTAACTTTGCGCCTGTTCTTTTCTGGTTAGGGACAGCCCTTTAAGTGCTTTCTTCGAGTAAGGACTCAGACCTTTAATGCTCATTGCTGAAACCCTTTCATAAACATGCAGCAGGATATTCAATTATTTAATAAAACATAGATTAAAAACCAGGATCTTGAATCTTCATTTTTACTCATTAGCATATTCTGTTATCTGTTATCTTGTGTCTTCTTCCCTTAGCAGTCTCTTTCCTTGTCTTGTGCTACTTTAATTATGAAAGTATCTAATACCTAAATTGATTGAGTCTTGACCTGTATCTAAAGGAGAACAGTCCGTTCGCAGAAGGTAAGCTGTCAGTTTGTTATATATCTCCTTTAACTGTGTTTATTTCAGAATTAGAGAAACCAATTTACTGTGGGCAGAAACTGTTGACACTAGCAGAGCATTTGGCCATCAAAATTATGTACATTTTATTGTTGTGTATTATTTACTAGCTTATGTAGCATCTTTAGTAAATGCCGCTGCACTGTAATGAATACCCATTAATTTTGCATTAATGTATGCTCCATCAAATATGTTCTAGAGAGTCTGGCACTGGGTACCAGCTTGCTGTGACCTTGGGTGTGTCAGTTAATCACCTGGTAAATGAACACTGTGAAGTGGGTCGTGAAATGATATATACCTCGAACAATGTTGTGAGGCTAAATCAGTTCATAGCACTTTGAGATCTTTTAGAGAAAAGAACATTTAAAACTGTCAGAAAATAATATTTAAAACAGGAGGTGGTTGTCTGATAGCTGCAAGTACAGTGGACGCTGAGCACTTCTCCAAATAAAGGCTGAACGCTTGCAAGGGACGACAAAAAGACCTGCAAATATTTACTAATGCTTTTAAAAGCTCTTGGGAGATTTCTGCACAGGAGAGTGCCGTGCTAAATAGAAAGAGGGGCTAGCAGAGGTACAGCGCAGTGGTGCAGCCATGCTGGCTAGGAGAGAAGCTTGGCCAGCTCGGAGTGCGATCCCAGATGAGCACCAAAGCTACAGCTGTAACAGCTTTGCATGAGAAAAGTGCAGTCCTATATTTCTCAGGCTTGGCCCCTTTTTGCAGGCATTTGGACGGTTTAGGTTTCCACTGCAGAGCTGCCCACAGAAAAAAAAAGTTGGAACTCCTGAGCAGATATGCTAGTGGAAAGAGAATTTAGGATTTATTTCGTTTACGTCCAGCCAGGGGGCTTGAACAAATAGTCCCCTGCGGGTGAGTGACTTGGCGCCCTGTCGGAGTGCAACGCAAGTGGGGAGTCTAGCGGTAGGTCAGAGAGCAAATGAAATTTGGAACAAAGAGCGAACGGCTGGGCAATAAACGGACGTGATATGTTCATTGACATTTGTGAGCTGAAGTCTCAGCTGGCTGAATGGTTATGGATTGTCTGACTGGCTAATGAAAAAAGAAGTATTTATTCACTTTGGTTTACGGTCAGTTTCTATGAAGATTCACTTTCCGGTGGCTGCTGCTATGGTGTTTGGATCACAGAAATAATGAGACAGTATTTCACACTCTGGAAATACAGCATGAAATCCTGGCCTACCTGAACGCCAATGTAAAGGACCCATTAACCCTGAGGAGCCAGGACTTCATCCCTAAACCTTTCACTGAATGCCTTCTATTTATTGATCCTGGAAAGGTTTCTAAAAGATATATGTTTCTGAATCACTCATCAGATAGTCAAAATTATCTTTTGACTCCTACCTGGACTCCCTGTCAAGCTGGAAGAGAGGGGGCTCAGAGGTGTTCCAGCATCTTCTGAGCTGCAGCACGAGACACTGGGGCAGGAGCAGACCAGAGGGGAAGGTGTTATAGCCCCCAAATTGGCTCCCCTCTGTTAAATCAGGGCTCATCCACTACTGCTGGGGTCGCAGTGGAGCAGTCCCAGGACAACATTATCCTTGGTGGGAATGGAGGATCCTCAAGCTGCACTATTCAGTCCATCACTGTCTCCTTTGGTTTTGTTTTACAAACTCCTGGTTCAGAAAGTTCTTTTAACAGTATCCTTTCTATCCAGAGTCAGATGCTTCTTACCTTGAACGTACAGTACTATAGTAGCCGTGATGGCTTAAGGATTTGTGGCGGGGAATAATATCCTTTACTGAACCAGCTGCTACAGATGGAAATCCAGAGAAGCTTTCTGAAGAGGGCTTGTGCGCCCTCAATTCTCCTGATGTGAAGTAGAGGTCACCTCTCCTGGCAAACCTTGCTCCAAGTTGACGAGTTCTGCCTAGTTACTGTTGTTGGCTGCTTGAAGGTGAGTGCTCCCACAGCAACAGGTATCCCTGATGCCTTGTTTCCATCTCTTTGCCTTTCTTCGCTTCCATGAAATGTTCCGCTTCAAGCAGTGAGATGGATCTCACAGGCGTGCAGTCACACCCAAAAATCAGAGCTCCCTTCCCTGCGTGCCGTGCCGAGTGAGTTGTGCTGACTTGGGCCCCTAAAGCTGTCCCAGTTCTGCTCTCACTTTCCTCATCCTTCCCTTTGACCCTCCTGCTGTGCCACCCACTTGGTTTTAATTGCTGGGTATGGTGGCTGCCCACAAATCAGGGCTGCGCCAACAAGTGGCTGCAGCGCAGAGCAAACACTCCACGAAATACTAAAATATTCTGGTTTATTGCAGTACGTCTCCTTTCTTCCCACCAGCTTCTTTCACTCACTTTACACCTGTTAGGCTGCCGCTGTTCCTCATCTCACAGCTCCTCACACTTTTCCCTTTGCTTTCATTCTCAGAGACTGTCACATCTGCTGGCGTGAAATATTTGTGTCTCAGCAATGGGGAGATTTTGGAAAGTCACTTTTGTCAAAGCACTGCTGCTGAGACAAGTCTGTTTTATCTGTGATCTCCTTGGACTCACCTCTTCCTCACACCTTGCTCTGCCTCTCACCGTCTCTTCTTAAATTAGTACTGACTTTCTGACTCCATGTGTTTCCTGAGTCGTCAGTGTTGTCTTAATCCCACCAAGGTATATTAGTGTATGGGGAGGAGAGTGGGTAGAGAAAGCAGGGGAGGAGAGAAAAGCTATTATTTAAGATGTGCCCTAACTACATTTCATTCATGAGAGCGAGCACGGCCTGGGATGGAGCCTTCGTTTGCGTTGACTCCAGGCCTCTCTGTGACTTACAGACTATTTTATTTTTGGAACTATGTCTGCAGGCAGCATAATAATGGGATAGATCCTGACTGTGTAGGCATTAGTTCAGACTATGTGCTGGTGGGCATACAGAAAGAACGAGAACAGAATAGATGAGATTAGCCTAGAGTAACTAGCAGTCAAATGCACTGTAGACACCAATTTATACCAACTAAGGATCTAGCCTGTGCAATCTGGCTGAACCTTAATTTCTGCTCACATTCCACTTTCCATTAGCACTGTGTGAGCATGTCTTTGACAGAAGAAATTTTTCACTGTCGTAAAAAAAGCAGTCACGTTTCAGGGGAAGCTACTGCATTCAGTTCATCTATACACATGCATGCACTCCCAGACATGCACAGAGCTTAATTTTGCATAATCACATTGGTTTTTAACCATAGCAATATATTCAGATCTTCAGGCACCTGACAGTCAGACCCAGCTCTCTAGCAGCCACTCTGCTAGGAAAGCAATTATATTTGTCAAAAGGCACCCAGTGGAGATTTTAAACATGCCTCAGACCTACCACTCTAGAGGGAGCAGAGAGCCTTTCAGGTCAACCACTGCAAAGGGAGCATCTTGGCCAGACTTTCTACCACAGTAAAACTCAGGTGATCAAGAATAATTGTAACCATATCCAGCAAAGGAATATGAACTTTAACTGGCTAATGGGTGATTTGATCAGACTGTCTTTCACTTTGTGGTGATGAATCTGCTTGTTGAGATGTGTCAAAGTCGAGTAATGAATTTCTTTATCTACCCTAAAAGAAGGCAGATCCCTTCTGGTGGAGTTGGAGGGCTGTGAGGGACACCCAGCCATTTACTACCTCTTCTGCTCAGCTTCTTCTCTGTGCATAAGGTTATTTGGTTTCACTAGAATCTGTGAAAAACCCAACTAGTAGCAAACCAGAAACCAGTAATTCTTCCAAGCTTTCTGCCTCCTGCTCAGTGGGCTGAGCTAGTGGTGGTGTGATCTGCTGCTCTAAATGTCACTTTTAAAAGAGACCACCTCCATGAAACAATCATGACTAACAATAATTACATTTCCAAATGAATAGTCACTGTTGTTGGATCCCGCTTAGAATTTTGATGCTGGTCTCTGAGTGAAGACACGCGTGGCTGACCTCTGCCAGGGATGATGCAGGGAGAATTGATCCTGCCTTGGGGCAAGAAAATAAACTAGGCAGCCTCGTGAGGCTCTGGGCCCCTGTGGTGAAGCAGTTACGTGAGCGTTTTGCCTATCTCTTTATATTAAACCATTAAAAAAAAATCCTGTCATATGACAGAGAAATGGAGCTGTCACAGGGCTGAGAAAGCATACTTCTGAGGAAGAAGTTAAGTAGCAAAATGCTACTAATCTCCGATTAGAAGTTTTTGTAGACACTGGAAGGCTATCTCCTTGTTTTCAACATGATCTAAGACCTGAAGTGGCTTAAATAAGAAACTCATAAATAAGAAACTTGAAAAGGAGAAAATGTTTTGCTGGGTTTTGGTTTTTTTTTTTTTTGGAACATAAACGTAATTTGGGTGCAATAGACATACTGAAATGTAATGCGTTCTCTCTCTCTCATCTATATTCAATGAAATAAAAACATTTAGGGATGGAGCCAGAGTTTGATCTCAATTAATGCATACAGATGTAACTCTGAAGTAAGTCTCTTGCTATAAATACAACTTTTTCAGGCTCCTACTGGTGTAACAAAGATAAAAATCTGTCACAGAGGTTCAAAAAAATTCTTCCAAGGCTCAATCAGGCCCACATGCAAAGTCCAAACCAAAAAAAAATAAATTGAATATACTGGAAAATCTCCAAGAGTATGTCTAGAATGATTCCAAGATTTTTCTATTTTCCAATTCAAATGAGCCCTATTACACATCAGGAATATCTGGAGGAGAAATGCAGCCTATTTCATAAAGCCTTACTATATATTTTAGTGCACACAAGGTAAATATGAAAATGTCTCTTGGGCATTTAGTTGTTTCAGTTTTATAATTTCATGTGTTCTTTGTTTGCTTACGAAAAGTCTTCAGAAAACACTTTTATGATGTTTATTTTATCTCCACAAGAACTACAGTTGCTGGATCAAACTCTGTACTTTCTGAGTGCATTTTCAGTCACTTAGTTAACTTTGATTGATTGACGACAACATACCAAGTCAGAACGGGTCAAGCAATGCCATTCAGGAAACAAAACCCAAACTGAAGCAGCAGTCAGCCTGCAGCAGACACTCATCCTCCTCAAAACTGAAAAGGGAGGAGATACATAAGTTAAAAGCATTCTTTTCTGCCTTCTATAACCCCCAACATCAGTAGCTATGAGCTCCTTTCGGCTTTACTTCCATCAGCAACAGGTGTCAAAAAGCTGTGTATATCCCAGCACCATCATACATCCCTGAGATACCTAACGAAAACCTCCTGCTTTATACCATCCGATCAGCACAGTTGTCACACACTGACAGCCTGATGAAGGAGATTTGTTGCCACAGGTCCAGTTAGAGACTTCCAGGCTAGATGCAAACTGAGATAGAGAACAGAGGGTACCAATAACCTCTTCTGCAGGTGGGATGAGGCAGCTCTGGGTCAACTTTCTCGTCTAGACTGAACCATCTTTCTGCGGATGCCTTTGTTGTATACTGCATAGTGTGGTAAAAATAGAGGTCAATATATTGAAAAGGCCAGTCCCTCAAGTAAGCTGTGATGAGCTTGGTATGGTCCTGTACCCTGTAGCTCATATTTCAGCCGAGAAGGGAGACAATCTCAAATTCTGCTAGGGTTGACAAAGATATGAGCAACAGTACCCGAGCAGTTTGCTCAGGGCAAGGGACCCTGCCGCTAGGATCCCACTTCACTCTGAGCCAGCAAGTCTGGCTGGTTCTTTCCCCGTGAGCCGAAAGTAAGGCAATGGTGTCCATGCAGCAGCGTAGTTCCTTTGCCTAGAATGGGCAGTGCACAGAGAAAGTCATGCTGAAGTGATTTATGTCTCTGGGGCCCAGAGCTTCCTTCATATAGTGCAGAGAAAACATTTCAGCCTGCAGCGATACACTGGGAACAAAAGGCGTGTTCTTCCAGCGCTAGGATAGTGATGTAAGAGTACAGCAATGCAAGTACGTTACGTTTGATATCATTAGGACCTTGCAGGCACCAACAAGCTCTAATTGCCTTGATGAGCCTCACCTGGGCCTCCAGCCCTTGGCCTGGGGCTCCATTTAAGCTCAGGCTCTTGATTTTGCTCCTCTCCTGAGCTGAGCTGAGCGTATCTGGCCTTGCACCCTGCTGACTCTGACCTGCTGACTTGGCTGCCTGGCTTGGCCTTGGACCTTCCTCTTTGCTAGGGGCTTATATGGCCATTTCCAGCCGGTCTGTGACCTAGGGTATTCTCTCTGCACCTGCTCTGCTCTCCATACTCAGGTGTTGTGGGGCTGTGTGACCTTCCTAGTAAGGCTCGTGCTGTGTAGACAACTTCTTAAATGCAAAGTCATACATATATGTGTATATATAGATAAAACCACATATATATGTATTTTCCTATAAGGAGGAGAGGTACAGTACTGGAGTTCTGACAAGTATCTGTTTCATTTTGCTTTTTCGTATTTAGCTTGGATAATGGGAGCTTTCATGCAACAAAGAAAAAACAGCAAGTCTTCCCATTATTTACAAATCTACAGAGGTTTAGCCACTGAAGTATAAATCACAGAGCCAGTAAAGCCCTGTGCCTACATGATTTTGGTTTTATGGGTCGTTAGCGTAAGTGGCTTGTGATGCTCTTCTTTTAACATACAAATGGCAACATTTTTACTTACTGTGGGTGGGATTGATTTCCCTCCCAAGAAGTCCCCATTGAACCTATCAGTATCACCACTGAGCATGGAAAGAGGCGTATTTCTTCAGTTGTGTGAAACACTTCCTTAAGGATCAGCTTTGTTTTCTCTTTCCTTCAGCTTCCTCCCAGTTTTTATGGCACTGTTGGCTCCAGCTGGAGCTAAAAGGCTTGTGGGAGTAGAAAAGCTAAATATCGTTGCCTGTGTGTCACTCAGTTGTACTGAAACTCCTGCGACAGGGAGTACTGTTGAGCCTATGATTCCTGGGGGAGTCTCAGGGCATCTTAGCACCGTAAAGGATAATTATTGTAAAAAGCAAGGTATGCAATTCCTTTAAGGTCCTTTAAAAAATTTCTCACCAAATTCAAGTACTGCAACAGGAATTTTTTCTCTCTTTGCTTTTGCAAACGACTGGCAACTTCTGGGTCTGCTTCTACTGCCAGGAAATAGCTGTGTCCTGACACAACAGGGGTGCAGCTCCTCAGTTCAGCAGTGAGTGGCCTCCAGCTGGACTTTGTGCTATTTTTTCAGGGCTTGGCTTATTCATGCAGGATTATATCTGTCCATGCAAACTGCCCAGCTGGGCCCTCACCTGGTGGGCAAGAGCGCTGGGTTTTTTATGCATGACAGGAACACCCGCAGGTGCTTGGAGGAAGGTGCTGCTGTACCTTTGCAGAGGCCTTTGCTTAGGATTTTCTGGTTTTGCTCCATCAATTCAGTACAGCCTGGGACACTTGATAGTCCTTGCTCTACCTTTGCAGAGGCCTTTGCTTAGGATTTTCTGGTCTCGCTCCATCAATTATGTACAGCCTGGGACACTCGATAGTCCTGGCTCCATCAGAAGAACAGTCTCTGCTTCCCTCTAATTATCTCAGTCATGTGTATATATAGGGCATAAGATTGCTAAGTGATTGATTATTTACTAAAGCTGTGCAGATGTTCAGCATGAGGATTTATCTTCTGAATTTCTAGCAAGCAAATACATTGAACAGTTTCTTAAGTCTGGCACTGCAAGCTTTGGTCTCCTTTTAGAGGTCAGATCTAGACAAGAGAAGTAGGTCACTAGTGTCCTGTACGGTGGAGTCCCACCAGAGGTAACATGGCTAAAAGTTCTCCCAGATAAGTAATTTCATAAATAAGACAACTAAGAGGATAAGTTATAGGAGTAATCAGAGGGGTAGAAGACAGGCTGCTGGAGAGAAGGCTGGAAGGGTGTTATGGACACACTTGCAATTGAGTCAGTTCTGATGTGGCTTTTATGCTTTTTACTATCCCACAGGAATGACAAGGGCTGCAAATATAAATATTCATTTTCTTCCTGTAATAGAACTGTCGCTGGACAAAATAAAATGTCAGGCAAGAGCGGTGTTGTTTTCTGAGTGGGGAAGCAGCCCTGTGCAGTGGTGTGAGCCTCATCCTGAGAATGAAACAGGCTTGTGTGTGGTGGTGGGTTTTTTTGCTTTGAAGGCACCCATGCCTTGCTCATTTACAGTGGGGTGAACAACAGCCCTGCGCTGCTGAGTGAAAGTAAAGCTGCAAAAGCTGGCTATCTAGTTAAGCGGGCAAGATAATAAACAGAGGATATTGAGGGCATGAAGTAGTCAAATAGCAACTTTGGAAGACTGTGCAGCAGCAGCAAAGATGATCCTGTGTATTTTATAGTGTGAGGATGGATTATATGCAGGCCTGGTCTGCCGCTTGGTCTGTGCAGAATTGCATCCCCAAACCAGTGGGTGTAATATAGCCAACCACTGAGTGCAGTTGTTTATTTGTCTTCTCTTTATGCAGCCAGATGTTTCAACTGATCACTTTAAAACGTTATGCTTGATGAAGGTATTATACCTGATGGATCCTTTATCCTTCCTTTAACAAGGGGCTAACTCTTTTGAGACATTACTGCTGCCTTGAAGCAGCCACCAACTAATATATTTTGCTTCAGAAGCCCAGCATGCAGGTGCATGTGGCCGTATGTGCACCACCTTCACCTGCATCTTTCATTTGGGTTTCTTCCCGCCTTTTGATGTAATCTTTATCAAGTAGGAATCTGCTTTACTTCCATTTGCACGCTACTGTGTCAGTTCAGTGCAAGCAGAGATTAACAGTAATGTTGATTACTAACCTGTATTTAATTCAAAAAAATCAGTGGAAAAAATTCCTACAACTCCCTCACCCTCCTGCACCATCAATCCTTCTACCCACATTTGTAACGGCAAATACCGACTGTTTTGATTGTTACTTAATGCACATGCCTCTGTTTTGGCAGGAAGCATCTTGCATCCTGCTGACTAGCTTTAAATTGCACAGATTCAGACAAAGACACTTTCAGTTGCCTTTTCTCCACTACAATTAAAGGGATAAGGCCAAATAAAAACACAATGGAATTGCTCTCTGCTTCTTTCCAGCAAATTTTTTGGACCCTATGTACATCAGCTGGAGATGGCTTTCATGTAACCTGGCACTCCTCTAGAGTGTTTTTTAAAAAAAAAAAAAAAACAGAAACCCAACACGTGGTGCCTTTAAGGTTTTTTGTATTTTGCTGGACATGGTGTTTTGCCTCTTATCATGAAGATCAAAAAGCAAAACCTTTATTTTTACAAGTGTCATGCCAGCAAAAGCTAACGTTGACAGCCTTGGAAATAAAAACTCTACTTGTGGTCCAGGTAGTGTTAGTTTGGTCTTTCTCACATGTACATACATTGCGTGAGAGCTCTAACTTAAACTTGAACAGGCTTGCTCTAGGAGTGAGCAATTCTGTTAAAATGCATCCCTTCCAGTTCTTATAGCAGCTGTGACTGCTACCTGAGGCCCCAGCTCATGCCAGGGGTTGAGTTATGTGGACACCTAACTATGAAGGGGTCTTTTGAGACTTCCCTCAAATAATCTGACAAGTCCACAGCTCATATTGACCTCTGAGATTTCAGGCCAAATGCTAAATTTCTATATCCTATTGAAATTTTCTGTGTTGAATCAGAAGAAGTTTGACAGGCGTGATATAGGAACATAGCACTGGCAGGGACATCCGGGCCCATCCAGTTCTGTCTCTTGTTATCGTGGGCTACCTCCTCAACCAAATTTATTTATGAAACTGTCTAGGCTTTTTCAGTCTTCCTGCTCCAAGTTGAAGGCTGTTCAAGTACTTCATTCCCCTTACTGCTGGGAGCCTTCTAATTTCCATCCTAAACTTATTCTCCCCCCCGGCCACCACTCCCCATTTGCTCTTGTCATTGTTATCTTTTACATCTGTGATGAGGACAACTTGCAAATTTAATTAGCATTGATGTTGCAAAGGTTTGTGGTATATATAGATGGAATAATTACAGTAATTACAATATTTTAGTATTTTCATCTGATTACCTGAAAATATTTTGTTCTCTTCCCATATTTCACCCAAGTTTCTTTTAATAACAGTTTACATAAATTTTACTCTATAGGGATTTGCTGTAGTTGCTTTGTATTTAAAAAGCGTAAGAGCTTGTTTGTAACTGTGTCTTGTAATCATTTGTAACACTGTCTAATACGCCCTTTATGGCACTCTAGAAAAGAGAACTGGGGAGGACATGAACTATAAAACTACAGGAACTATGGAATCATAAACTATGGAACTGTAAAACTACAGGAGGGAGGACAAGAGGGGATAGGGACTGACTTACTCTTTTCCCCGGCCCTGGCATTAGGGGGTATCACTTGAAGCCAGAAGAAGCTACCTTCAAAACAAACATTAAAAGGTGGTGGTGGCTCTTACAACTAATGGTACACTTACTGGACTCCTTGCTGAAGAATTTGGCAGAGGTAAAAAAACCTCACATGGATTCAAGGGGAAATGAGTTCACTGAAGACAAATCTGAAGGTTTCAGAGCGTATAGAATTTCTTTTTAATCCGGGAAGATGCTGAGCCAAAAGAATTTGAGGATGGGAGAAGGAAAGTATTGCCTGAGTTTGCCCTTTTGCTACTACTCTCTAGGCAAATAACACTGGAGTTAGCTTAGCTCACTGAGCTTGGAGAGTGATAATGGTAACTGTAGCTGCGCTTTTTAACGTGGGTTAACAACAGCCTAACACAGTAGGTTTGTCCCACAGTGTTCAGTAAGCAGCTTCATTTTTGTATATGAATATATCTTATCACTCATGATTCATATTTGCAACTTGCCTAAAAGGGATGTGACACCCTGAGTTTAAGAGGCATTTTAAAACCGGAAGAGTTACAGAGGTAGGTGGGAGAATTTTTAAAAGCACTAGCACACTGCCCTCCATTGACTTCAGTAGCAGTCAGCTTTGTAAGTGTAACCAATTTGCAAGACTAAATGAATAATTTCAACTGTATGAATCACCGCAATCATAAATATTGGAATTCCAAACAACCTGGCTTCTTGTGAAATTAGCTTTTTATCCCTCAGTCCTTTAAAAAATATTAAAAAGTAACAAAGAGCTATTGTTTGTGCTATCATCACAGGAACACCAAAAAAAAAAGTTCACTGGAGTCATTGCAAGTTTGGCTTGTCTTAGCAACATGCTATTCTTCCCAGATTGTTTGAGTAGGTTTGATTTGAAAATGTCAGATAATCACTTTTCCCAGTGAAAGTCCACGTATGAGGCATAGGCTTGTGCAGAGGTCACTCATTATATCTCACCTTTGATGCTATTATGTCAAAGTTGGGCCCTTTAGCTCTGTCTGGCATCTTGAATTTGAGTAAAGAGTCCAGAGGAATTCAGTGAAAGAAGTGTTATTAATTCTTCACAAAATATATAGAGAGATATAGCAATTACTGTTTTAGGCATATCTGTTTCAGCCTCTCAGGAAAGGAAAAAGGAAGAAAAAACTGAAAAGTTTCTATACTCAGAGCTTTCTGTAAAGGGACATTATGTCATGGCCTTGTGTCTTGTGTTAGATCTTGCTCTGAAGCAATGAAAAGGGAAGCTGATCGTGAAAGTTTTTTACTATTTATGTATATACACATATGTGGGTACACATACAAATATATGCCTATATATGAAAGCAATTTTACACCAGTACAACTTTGTCTTATGTTTCCAGAAAGTCCTCGGTGCACCAAAGTGGAAGTGAGCTAGGTGCACCAAATGGAAGTGAGCCCAGTCCTAGGTCTGGTTTTATAAATATAAAAGCATAGCTTTGGTACAAATGCTTGTGACCCTCTGTGCTGCTTCATCCATACCTTGGAAGGAGCATATGATGCTAAAAAGCACAGCATTAAGACCCTTGTAAAGGGATGGTTTATGACCATTAGTGGAAAATACGCTAGTGTTTTATTTAATGAAGAATTGCCTAGGAAGGAGGTGGAATGGAGTAATAGAATTAATGTTTATGACTGAATCAGTGCAATCAAGGGATCGCTGTGACTGGAGAAGCAGAGTGAGTGAGGAAATTGCCTTCTTCATTCATCACTTGCTTTTCCCTGGGCAGATAACTTGAATTATTTGAAAATGACACCCATCTCTGGAAGGTCTTATGCAGGTTCAGTTCATCTTGAAAGGACTGAGAATGGTTTTTGAAAAAAAAATCTACAACTGGTACTTCCAGAGCAATCTGATGGGCCTCTTCAGATAGTATTTTAGGTAGATTTGTGATTTCATAGCAAAAATGCTGACAGTATGCAGTGGCATGTTGGGGTTTCTCTGGGAATTTTATGGTTTCAGTTAAGGATATATTGATCTACTCAATAAATGCTGAAGCTCTTGCATTTCTTCACATACATAGCTACAGTCAGATCTAGTGTCCAAAACATTAGATTTTTTTTTATTTATCTATGTTGCATATTCCTTATAGCTCAAGGAACTATTCATATCTTAAGGGATTTTTCTGTGGGCCTGGATACAGGTCAACTTGAATATGTACTATAGCAATAATACACAGTTATGCTGGTCCAGCACTTCCCATTTTAAGACCTTCTTAGCTGCTTTTAGCCAAATTGTTCAACCTGAACAATTTTCTGTGCTGGATACCTGCCTCAGTCTGAATCCCTTTTGGAAGGTCTCAGCAAAAGTGATTGAGCTGTTTTTGTGAATAAGACTATGGGGAAAGGATTGTTTTATCAATATTAGGGATGTCTTCCTCAATCTGACGGAGCAGGAGAGCCTGTACATTTGAATACGGTCCTAAAATTTCAGAATGGGTTTGCTCTAGCAACATTGCATCCAAACTTGGTTACTCTGTTCAGCTGTCACAAAACTTTGTGCTGAGCAGGATTTTCCTGATAGTTTTTCCTCTTAGCTAGTAGGAAGATCTGTAACAGTATAAAGGATGAGGAGACTGTCAGTCCCAGACCTTTCTGAGCTACACCTGCTAAGCCTAGGCAGGGTGAAGAGAGGGAGGAGGGTTGGTATTTGACTGCAGTACACAGGAATGTGGTTATGGACCTGGCAAATGCGGAAAACTGGAGACAAAGGACCTGAGGGGAGTCTGAAACTTAAATAAGCAGATGTGAAGGTAGAGGAGTAATGGGGTTATTGAGTTGAGATGGGGAAGCTGAGCATTGCTGTGCTTACCCCATGGTGTGAGCTGTCAGCTCAATCCATCACTGGGTTGATGTGTTGAGAGTTCACAGTGAAGTCACCATAAGGCAAGGATCTCTGAAAATCAGATCAGGAACAATCTGGAATAGCCTACAGAAAAAACAATCATTCCCCCCCCCCCCCCCCAATTCCAATTTTGTGTTTGTAAAATTACAATTGCTAAAATGCAAGGGTGCTGGAAAAACAATTTATGTAATGCTTATGAAATACTGAAGTGACTTGAGACCACATCTGGAGTACTGTGTCTGGTTTTGGGCTCCCCAGGACAAGAAAGACATTGACCTCCTGGAACAAGTCTGTCTTGAGTTGGAACAAAATTCTGTCGCTTTTTTCCAAGTATAGTTCTTTCCCCCCTGAATTAAATTAACTTCTGAATTCAGTGTTGATCTTCTGAACTGGTGATGCAGTCTTACCAAGACTGCTGCAAAGGTAGATGAAAAGATCTTCTAGAGAAGACATGGGCTTCTGTGACCTGCCAAGAAGGCAATACAGCAGGGTAGTTTGCAGAAACCAGGGATATCTCAAATTCTATTTGAGAAGCTATATAAAACTTCCAATTTATTCGTGTGCCCTCTCAAATCTTGTATTTGTTCTTGTGCCCTGTGGAAACCCAAGGTAGGAAGCAATGTGATTGGAGAAATTCTGTGGAGTAATGGATGGTGTGTCCATGCTGAGCTTTCCTGTGTGAAGCATAATTACAAGGAGAAAGGGATGGAGGACAGGGAGAAAAAACTTGGGAAAGGTAAGAGAAATGGGTAGCTGAGTTGGCTGATGCCAACTTTTTCCAAAGCCCTAATTCATTCTGGCTTTCACATAATCAGTAGTAGCAGAATTAATTACAATATTTGCCACCATATCTCTCAACTTTCCTTTTGCTAAAATCTTACCTGCTTCCTAGAACTTATACTGTTGTAGCTAAACCATTCCTATCATCAGTGCATATGATTACTTTAGCCTTGGTGAACATACGATGTTGGTGAGCCAAATATAGAGAAACGTGATTTTAGTGAGCTGTGTTTGACACCTTTCTGTTGTCCTCCTTCAGCATCCTTCTGTGATGGCAGGTTTGTTAACTCGACTCTGAGTGTAGGGCCTGACTTCTCTATCTGTCTTAGATGAGGACATTAGCCGCTGTCCTTCTCTTGAAAGGTATTAGGGTCTCACCAAAATCTCTAAATAACAAATTTTGGCAAGTACTGTTCACTGTGTCCTGTCCTCTTGGCCTTAGGAAGATGTACTGTATTGCCAACAGCTGTGATATCTTTTGGTCAAAAATTGTGCTCCGGCTGCTGCTGAACCTTAGCTCTCCTTTGCTGACAGGGAATTGCAAGGGGTGTGCTGACTCCTCTTTGGGTACCTTTTTGCCAGCCAGCATTATCCATGTTTTGTGGCTGGCTGTCTCCAGCCCTTCAGCAGTCTCAGCCTCCTTCTCTAGCTCTCTCTGCATCTGGGCTTATGCCCAGGGGAGCTCCTCTGCCCTGGGCTTGTCAAGCATGACCTGCCCCAAGCTGGGAGAGATGGGTGCTCCATCACAACTTGTGTTCAGGGCATAGTGACCCAGTTAAGGACCCTATCACACCTTTGTGCAGCAACTCTGACTCTGCAAAGAGAGAAGTAGCCACACAGACAGCCAGGGCAGAGGGCAGGACGAAGTCTTCTCACCACAGACACCTGGCAAAATGCACTGGGAAGCTGTCACAGAGAGGAGACCTCAGAGAAAATGCCTCAGGGGTGCAAGCTTTTGGGTGGGAGAAATGCACAGTGGGAGTGAAAGAGGTTTATTTTTAGTGTTTCTGTTGGACTGAATCCAGAAAGCCAGATGATGCGCCTTCTGATAAGCAAATGTGTTTTAACTGGCTTCAGCAAACCCATATGTATGTCCAAGGAGTTATGTTTCCCTTAATCTCTCCTGATGGGAGCTTCCAGCCTGAACTACAGGGTGGTGTAGCTACAGGGCCCTTTTAGTGAGCACATATGCTCTACACATTTATGCAGCATCATGTCTGCCATATAATTTAACAGAACCTGCAGAGATCTGAGGGTGGGAGGGAAAGGGTGGGTTAATTTCTAGCTTGCCCATCTCCAACAAACTGAACTCGGGACAAGTTCTGGCTTGGAGCTACCTACAAGATTAGCAGTTCTATAATCATGCAGTGGGCTAGTTCTGCTGAGCAGTGTAGGATGGGGTGGAGGAGTGCAAGGAGAGAGCTGAGCAAGGATCTGAGCCTTAAGGAGACTGTAGGAAGGAGATCCTGCAGCCTTTAGACTATAGGAGCAGTCTGCTCAGATCTTGCCTAACGGTTCATGCACTGTTTCCATTTTTTTTTGCAAGAAACTTTCTAAAGACAAACATGTAAAGATTTCTTAACTGACATTGCTGCCACAACTGCTATCAGCATTCAAGTCACTTGCCTAAAAATCAACTTCTTACTGCCTTCTTTCTTCCTACCACCCTCCTACTCTTTTCAGTACCATACGGGTTGCTGATATGCTTCCTTTCAGTATTATTTTGTTTCTTGTGACAGCAGTTGCTGGCTTGCCAAGGCCAGAGCATTCCTAGCACATAATAAACTATGTCCCAGGACTGGAGTCCTTGTCTTCTGCAGCCTCATGGCTTCCATTCTCACAGGAGTGCTAGTCTTTGATGTAGTCTCCTAAGTCTTACTTGAGCTCTTGCTGTTTCCATTGTGCAGTTATCTAGCACCTGCTTTGTGGCACAGTAGTTAGTCCCTGCTTTGTTCCCAAACCTCATTTTCACTGTTACATCATGCTTAGCTGACGGCTAGACCTGTTTCTAAGTTCTTGTTATCCCGGCTTGTCTGTCCTGACTGCCTCTTGCTCTTCTGCTGCTGTCTTTAGTACCATCCTCCTCTGCCTGTGCCTTATGACTGCTGTTACATTGCAACAAGAGCCTTTACTCCTTTGTGGAAGCGCCCTCAACTGCCTTTTTCATGATTTGTGGTCTCACAGTCATCTTGCAGCACATGTCTAAAGTGGTAGGTTGCTGTGCAATTTGCTGGTTGTTCCAGAAGGTGCCGATAACAGCCCTAAACTTTTGGCTACCTTGCGACAATTCTCCGTTGTGCCGGGCTGTCTACCTACCTCAGCACTGACTCAATGGCATCCGTGCCTGCTAGTCCTTCACTGAATTGCAACAAACCTTCTCCATGTGATGTGGTGTCTTGGCTCTGCAGCTCATTGGTATCTCTAGGCTGTTATCTGTTTTCTTTCCTGCTCTCTAATCTGTTCTCCAGCATAGCTGTTGGAATCGTGTACATCGGGAGACCAGAAGTCACAGCTCACTTAGGAACGTGATATAACGCCTTTCCCAGTCTTAATCTTCAGCTGAAGTAGGTTCATTTCCCAAACAGGGGCAGAGACACTGACAAGATCCAAATTCTCCTATGCTTAAAGAAAGATGAAAACCGCTGTCTTAGCGGGAGGGAGGTACCTTCAGGTAGAGCCAGTGGAAATGAGGTGAAAACTAGGCTCTGCCATCAATGAAGAGATTTTTGGAGAGTTTTTCTTAAGGTTATTTCTTCTGCCATCTTTTCTGTTATGCACAAACCAACTTACAAGTGTTGCTATATCATTGTTTACTACTTAGCCAGTGACAAGGAAAGTATTTCTCTCCTCTTAGGCTACAACTGCCAACAGTTAGCCTTCAGGAACATAATGACCAGCCAGTGTGAAACTGTTAAAATTACCTCATAAATAACTCTTAATGCACAGAGAACTAGGAGCTGCTCTTGCTCATGGATGAATTATTCACTGCCATTATGGAGTATTAAACCATGGCTAATATTGGAGGTCTCCATAGGGAATTCATTAAACACCAGAGGTTTCCTATGGATTTAACCATCGGGGAGCTCTTGCTCCTTGTCAGCTCTACTGGGTTAGAGGTAACGCATTTCTGCACAGGAGTACCAGGGATGCTAATGGACCAGGAAAATGCCTCTTAGTGAAAAAAATAACAACATTGTTAAAGTTTGGCAGAATGTTGTTTGTAGAAAAACTTTTGTCCTACGTAGGCTCTGGAAGTTTTCTCTTTTCCCTTCACAGGAAGGCATTAAGGGACTGTAATTGGAACTGCTCCTCTTACAGTCAGAAACATGCAAAGGGCAATATGTCAGACTTGCCTACCCTGCCTATGAAGATGATTTCCACATATTTGCATTTAGCTTGGCTGAAAAAGATGTGTTGCCACATGTTCATTTGCCTCTGACAGATCAGAGCTATTGCAAGGCATATCTACCTGTGTTACCATCACACTATGCCTGGTAGATGAACCTGCTGACAAGACACATCTGCACCTGCATTTATATAGCCATGCAACTCCACTGAAACACTATTTCAGCAGCCCAGACACCTTCTGCCTGTGCAGAGGTACTACCCTGAGTTAGAAGGCATAGGCTCCCTATGATCAAGTAAGGCATGTCAGCATGTTTTGATAGTCTTTGAGCCTATAAAAGGTCTAAATCGTCCTTCAGAGACTCTCCATCAAAAGTGGACTGAATTGTGACTACAGACCTATCCATAACTTCACCGTGTACTGAAGGTGTTGAGCACCTTCAGGTCCTCAAATCGCAGTTGTGCCACTGCATTTTCCAACATCTGAGTGGTTCATGTGCATTTGTGCTTGTGCATCACAGACACCCACTTACAGTAAAAGCCCAGTGAAAAGATGTTACCTACCATTTTGGAGGATTTTGGGAAGGCTTGATGGCTACTGTGAAAGTGTTTAGAGCTTCTTTTTTAAGAAAGTTTTTTAGTAAGTAATTACTACCACCATAGTATTAACTGTACTTCTCCAGCATGTTTTTCCATTTTTATTCCCTCTTGTGTTACTACTTTAGCATAAATAATTTTAATATTAAAACAATTTAATTTTTTGATATATTCAGTATTAGTGTTATGTAAAAGGCATGTCCTTTTTAGCATTCTAGTGAAACTGTAGTTATTCTCAAAGCTATTGTAGCTGTCATTTTTGTATTGTTAAGGTGACTACAATATTAACTACCCTCCTGACACTAATTAGACAAAGGTGTGAACAGAAATTCACACCCAGCAGTGTTCTCTATTTGGCCACCTCCTCCAGACCTTCCTATTCCACATTTTAGTTAAATATTGGGTCCAAAATAGCCACATGAATGTGGACTTGTGGCCCAGAAAAAGCTGCATCAACGGAAAAACTACAGGTTTCCGTCTATGCAGTTGGTACCTGATGAAAGTTACTTTGCTGTTATGGGCTGACCCACTGTGCGTGGTCTAGACACCCCAAGGCAAAAAGGGAAGATCTCTTGTGACTGCCAGCACAGGCCTGAAGAAACTTGGCTTTCTGTGGTTGCATGTGAAGACGGCCAAACAAGACACCTTTGCTCTTTCACCTTCGGACGCAGGCACTAGAGGCAGCTATGGCTGGAAGTACTGGTGCTGCCCTGGTTTAGTGCAAACCCTGTTACTGACTCCCTTCAGAATTGGCCAGAACTCAAGCTGTTGAGGGGGAGAAGGGGATCTGCACCATTTAAGCTCTCTATAGACAGAATGGTCTTACAATAGCTATTCAGGGCATCTATGCTGTGGGCCTGGCCCCTGCTCAGCTCAAATGAGTTGAATCTGCTGCCATGGCAGGGTACGTGTGCTCAGTAGTGCATGCTCCTCCTGGTCTGCTGACCCTCTGTAAGGAAGACCTGGCTGAAACATGCCCTGGCTCCCTTCTGGAAGGCAGAAAGGGAGGCAAAGCACAGTGTAGAAGAAATCAAAACTAGGATAGGAAGTGGCTGGGCAGTGTTTAAAGTGTCATGGTTGAAGCATAGCTTGAGCGTCTATCAACTTATTTCACTGATTGTCTAGGAAACCTCAGCTTCTGACGTTAGGAGACTAAATTAGCTGATGTGATTACTACTTTAACTCAAATAAGATACTAATCCTTCAGGCATGCTGATTTTTCTGGCTTCTCTTCTATTCCTACCCTCAAAGTACAAATTAAAAAGATGAACTGCTATTACTGAAATAGTCTTCAAAACGCTGCTTGCTTCTCTGGCCCCTGTTTCTGCCTCAGCAGGACACCAAATGATGCCTGCTGAGTTGGGAGCAAACCTAACCCTTTACCATGAAAACAGTCTGAGATCTGAAGGGAGAAGGCAAAGGGAAAAGTAATTAACTGTGCTACTGACTGATCAAGAAGTTTAATCCTCACCTGCAGCTGGACTGTATTTAGCTGATAGAAGGGAGGGAGACTAGGATTCAATTTAGCCAGCCCCAGAGCATCCTGCTGTATCCTGCCCAAATTCTTCTCCTCTGGCTTCACTGTAGCCACACTGGAGCAGACAGGATCGGGCCTAGTGCGGCTCTTCCTGGGTCACTTTTTTCATGCTATGACTTACATATGAAACAGGCCAAGAGACCACGTAGAGATATTGCAAGTCTTCAAAAATGTTTTATTCTGGTATCTGCATAACACTGAGTCTGCCTTGGTAAGGTTATTGCAACAAGTGACTGATGAAACAGCATTCAGTGGCCAGTTATTTTAAAGTGCTCCCAATCTTGTTTGGTTGTGATAAAGAGGATAAATAGAGAAATGCACATATTCACATCCACACAAAAGCTGAAATCACATGTGGCAGAGAGAGTCAGAAACAATAAAGTCCAAGATTGAAAAATGAAAGAGAAGGATAAAGCCTTGTGGTTTAATATGAGGGAAAATATATGACAGAATCTTTCATCTCTGACCGTGTTTGCTGCAAAGTAATAAGATACATTGGCTCTGAATGGAGAAGATAAGAGACCGGGTTAAAAAAAACAAGCTTCAGTACAACAATCACGGGAGCAAAATTATTGCCTTGTTTTTATTACTACAGGCACAGAAATGTGGTCAAAAGATGTAGCCGCAGGGAAAGCTCAACGGACTGGATAGGCTGCTAACACTTCGGGTGCTCTTTTAAAAGGATGAATGTTCAAGCTATTTGCTCTTTTAAAGCTATCTGAATAATGCTGCCTCTGGACAGGTTGAATGCCTTAAAACAGTGGTTGTAGCTTACAGCTTTGAGTGAAAATGTTGAGAAATTAGGACCTCCTACAGCAAACCAGTAGCAGCTGTCTGTGCAAGGACTGGGAGGACGGTGCAGAATCGTATCCGACAGTGCTAGCTTCCAGACACCCTTTCCGCAGCAGCGCCCTGGTGCTACAGCCGCAGCCCCTGCCAGGGAATTCAATTTGTGACCAGGCTCGGACATTTCTTTCTCCCTATTTTAAAGCTAGGGAAATGGAAATCAAACCAGAATGACATTTTTAAGCACAGGAGTGTACTGCTGAGTTCCTAACTTTGCATGTAGTTTCCTAAACAAGCAGGCTGATTTTCCAACATGCTGAGCAACTTCTAAAGCCAAATGGAAATTCAGCTGGAGACACAGCTGGGTCACTAATGTGAAAAGGGGCTTGGGATGAAAGGCACTGTATGAAAGTTTCTGTCATGCAGTTGCTTTGTCTCCATAGACTTCCAGAAAGCCCTGAAAGATCAAGCAAATGTAAAGATGCAGCTGAACCTGGGAGCGTGTATTACGCAGCACTGCTGGGCTTCTTGGATCTCATATATTGCAAGCCAACTTTTAAAGAAGTTGGAGTCTTTTTCCCACTATTATTCATCCTCCTAGCTCAGGAAAGCTTCCTTTTGCTCCCCTGCTAGGACAGGAGTTTCCATTTTTTCTGTATTTCTGTTTGGCTGCCAGGGAGAAAGAGGCAGGGGACATGCAGGTGCTTGCTCTTCTTGCCAGCCTCTGGACTGCTCTTTGCTTACTAGGCCCAAAGAGGTGGCAAGCAGAAATGTGAGGTCCAGCTCTCAGAATACCAGGGGATTTTAGACTTGCATCAAAATATTTTGGCTTTGACCCTCTTTTGGTAGCAGGTCACACCAGCTTTTGACCCAGACTTCCATGTGCAACCCTGTTCTAGGGGATTGTCTGGGTTCTAAGCCAGTGTCACTCTGTGCTGTTAATTCGTTCCTGATGTGGTCAATGTGTTTAACTCCATCTTATATGGATTTGAGGTTCAGATTGACTACCTGTTTGTCACCAAATAATTGGGTTTTTTTTTTTCCCAACTTCACACACGTTTTGGCTAAAATGCTGTTTTTTGCTTGTTTTCAGCTTTGAATCAAGACAGACCAGGTTTTGTAATCCTCAAGACCACACTGCTCGGAGGAAGGGGGTGGGGAGGAACAGCCAAATTGCTCTGTGTCCATCCACGTTTCTCTTACCTCCCTCCTGCCATGCTCACCTGCCTGGCCTGGCCTCATTAACTGTTCCCACAGTCCAGCGTCGTAGTCTTCTTGCCACTGTCCACACAGCATGTGCAAGGTCTCTGTGCTTCCTATGTTACTTGGTGTTGAGAGGTCCTCAGTGATCCTATTTTCTCTTTATAATCCACACAGCTGAATCTCAGTGTGGGGTGGCCTTTCCAACCTAAATGTTGGAGCTCAGGTGCAGGGAGGTGTTGGGGAAAAGATGAAAATGAGGGACGCTTGTAGCCTGAAGAGGACACTGTGTAAGGTGGACACCTATCCACCAGCAGCACCGGTGTGCTCAGTGGGCTGCTTGTGCCCGGCAGGAGGAGAGCCTTCTATTTTCAGAGGCTTATGGGGAGAAGGATCCTCTGTGAGTCTGCGACCTCGCAGCATTACTGCAACTCAAATAATTATTAATGCAACCTTTTGCTATGCAGCCCAAAGGGGCTGCGTTTTGTGGCGTGGAATGCACTGACTTCCTGCTGTGTTGTATCTCATGTTGCAGTGACAGCCGTCTCCCAGGCTCTTCATTACAGGAGCTTTGCTTGTTTGTTTATCAGGAGAAAACACGACAAATTTGGTCAGGTTATGGAACAAGGAGCATGTGCAGGGTTCTTCTGAAGAGTAAATCTCCCTGGAGCTTCTTCCTCTCCCTCCCTTTTTTCACCAGCGCCTTTGAAGGTTTGGCCTCTCCAGCTCCCCCAAGTGGATTTGTTCACTAGCTCGTAAGCAGTTTTTATTTGAAGCGCATTAAAATGAAAACTCTGTGGATTAAAACAGCATTTCCATCATATTTGAGCAAAAATATGAATTTGAGATGAAAACATGGTTGCTGTACTTGAATGCAGTTATACTTACTAGAAACTATCCTTCACAGGACCTACATATACTTTCCTGATAGGAGAGGTAAGCAGGACACTAGTTCCTTCTCCAGCTGAAGGTGCCACAATCTTTATTGGACAAAGGAGAAAAATGGTTATTTTTTTAAAAGAGAATTTGGAGGTTTATACAGAGGAGCCATTTCAGCAGATCTCTGGTCTGTGAAGTTTACTTAACTTCTAGAAAAAGCTCGGTAGCGCCGGGGCTCTCCTCCAGCCCACCGCTGCAGCAGCGTGGTGTGGATGTCCTCCAGCGAGAAGCTAACTTGGCTTCAGACATGAAAACATCAGATAGCTCCAGGCTGATTTTGTGATGGCAAGAAACTGCAACGCAGAATTGCAGCCATCTGTCAGAGTGAGACCTCTGAGCAAAACGCATGAGTTACCCTCTTGCTGCCCCAGCGGAAGAAAGTGGCTGCATTTGTTTTGGATGTTGGGGGTGCGGAGTGGTTTTTATTTGCTTTATATCTAGGCATGCCAGCACGATCTGCTGATTCATCCCCTGACACATTGATCCTGGCATCCTGAGATGCTGAGGTCTTTTTGGGGGGACCGTGGCAACTGAAGTCTCTGACCTGAACTTCTGCACTGAGTGTACTCCTTCTCTTTGCTTTATCACTTGACCATAGACGTTGAGTTTTGTGTGACATCAAAGATACAGCTGCCGCAACCGAGAACAACACCACAATCATCAGTGTGTTTAAAATAAGCAGCTGTAAATTGTAGAGTAATGCAGAGGTATAACTCAGAAAACCAGCCACCCTTCCGGGGGTGATGTCCCCATCTGCTCAGGAGTCCCTCTTTCCCAGCTGGTTTTTCAGTTTGGGCTTATGTGGGTGAACTGCAGTGCTCCTCCTAGAGCAGGTCTGCTGTCATTTAAAGGCCGCTGTGGATAAGTGTGAAACATTATATTTCAATGTTAAAAATATGGGACACTTCAACAACAGTTAGAATAAAGTTTTTTCAAGGTTCAGATTTCCTTTTTTATTGAGAGTGTCCCAAACTCAGGCATCTCGGTTCCAAACCAATAGAAATAAAGGTATTTATTTTAAGTGAAGTGATTGTTTCTATGACATCAAAATATTTCGTTTTATTTTCAGTATTTTATGCCTATTTTAAAAGTTAGCTCTTTTGAAATGTCAGTTTAGAAAAAAAAACTTAAGCATTTCATTGTATATCATTTCAATCTTATCAGATTTTCTTTTGTAAGACAAAGTTGTGAGGTTGACAAGCATGTTTAAATTTAAATAGCCTCTTTCGGTTTCAGATTTCTTGAAGGAAAAAGAATTCCCATGGGTCCTGTTTAAAACCTGCTGTTATGTGCATTTAAAAAAAAAAAATCCAAACCATAAAGTGTCATGAACCAGGATGTCTTTTATTCACCCTAACATAAATTGTGGGTGTAACAATGCCTGTGAGAAACAGGGAACAGGAGAGTATTTTTCAAGTACTTCAGCATACCAAGAAAACTGCACCCTCATCAGTTATTCCTGCTACAGCTCAAGATTTTCTGAAGTAGACACATTTAAGAGTTTTTCAATAAAAACCCAGAGCCAACAGAAATCAGCTCATTTAATTCTGAGTATGAGGCTAAGACCAAGTTCTCTGAAAGGTTAACGAAGGTTTCTGGTCTATGTAGGCCTTGGGGAGTGTATCTGATCAGTCCCAGACCTTCCTGTGATTTTGCATTAATGGTCTAAAAAGGACTTTACAACCCCTTTAAATATTAGTGGTTAGCATCCCACACACGTTCTAGGCCCCCCCCAATTCCCTAAGCCCCCAAAACCAAACCAAACCAAAAAAGAGAGAAGAGGGGACAACTGATGATGGAAATTTCACATCTGGCACTCAAAAAAAAAAAAAAAAGACCTTGAAGGTGTAAGTTTAGGAAACCAGCTGCCTGGTGCTTGTTAGGTGAAACTGCCAATCTGGGTGTTGCGTCTGTACTTGCTAGGGGTGCAAGGCTCGGTCTGCTAGCAGATGGGAATCAAGGTCTTCAGAGTGCTACACGCTCGTGTGTGCTGGTAAAGCTTCCTCAGGTGGTTCTTCCCCCAAAGACTTAGCAGTAAGTATTTTAACATAATGCAATATGTTCTAAATATAGATGTATATGTTATATTCCCTGAAATGCATATTTTCGAATTGCATGAAATCCTGCCAGTTTTGCAACATTTTACATTTATATTCACTAAACTACTTTGCAGGTGAATTTTGTAAAGTTTGGGAGACCTCTTTCTTTATTTACCTAGAAGGAGACTGGATAACATAGCTTCACGTTTAGAGATTTCATAGTTTCTACTATCTGACCTGTGAGTAAAACTGCATAGCTGGACTCTTGTTCCTTCACACAATCCTTTTAATGCCAAAGGAGAATTTTTATTACGGTAAAGACCTCTGCAAGTGGATTTGATTTAACTTGGGAGGCGGGCAACTGTGACTGGCTGTTTTTTTTCTCTGCAGGTGGAAGCGGGAAGGAGAAGGAGAAATGCAGGTGTGGAGGAGGCCCATGAGATGCATTGCTGGAAGAAAGTCCTGGCTGAGGCTGCAGTAGGTCTTAATGCTGTCTCTGGGTGTGGCAAGCTGATTTTTCTGTTGTCACTGCTGATCTGAGTTCCTTTGTTTTCATGCCTAAACAGGCATCTAACTGATTCTCACCTGGGCTACAACTACCTGGGGAGGGAGAGGGATGAACATCAACGGAAGTGGAAATTATTTTTAGCCAAATTCTAGAGTCTTGATATACCTTAGTTTTCACTTTCTCAGCACATTTTATTCAATTTTATTAGGTCATTTAGCAAATAATTTTAATTTTCTGCTTAGATTTGAATTTCTGAAAGTAATGTACTGTTGTACAGTTAATGAGTCTGCTAATAAGCTCCAAGAAAATGTGATTTGCAAATCATTCCAGGACATAACTGTCACTCAGACCCTATGCCAATTAGCATAACCATTAGCAACTATCCCTAAGAGGTCCTTGAAATTTAAATGAGAGTTCCTAAGATCCCTTTTTCTAGGGGAAGGCAAAGATTCCTCCTCGTATGGAAAATGCAGCCTGATAAAATGCAATAACTCATTAAAGACAAAGTGTATCTTTAGAGGTAAACGGCCACCTGGGTTTTTGAGCAGCGGCAGTCTTTCTGTAACGCACTTCATGTTTGCTTGCCCTTATAACGGTATTAAGAGGTATCATGGCCGACTACCTGCCTGAGCCGCAAAGAGCTGCTGCCAAGGCATTGATACAGCGATAAAGTGAGGAGTAGGTTTTATTGTGAACATGAAATAAATGTTAGCATTACAGGGGGACTTGGGGAGCAATATGTTACCTGTAAGATCTTACCAAATCTCGGTGAATTTATCAAAGCTTTTTCTTGAAAAAGGGCTGCATAAACATTGCCTGAGGTTGCAGCTGATGCTGCAGCATCCTCAGGTGCTGCAGGTGGCAGAAACTCCTCTGGGTCCGAGTGAGTTAGGCCTGGCTGCAATGCACGCTGGACATCAGACACCACCATGTCGCACCACAGGCCCAGCTCAAGAGGCAGCACTTTTGTGCCTCCAACCTGTCCCCTTCCCCTGGTGCCAGCTGCTACCACAGTGCAATGCTGCCTGAGGCCTCTTGTCCACAGCGAGGACAGGGCTGGCGCTGGGAGATTAAGACTGTAGTTTTTGTAGAAAAATTTTTTCCACAGATCCGACGTGTCCAGGAACCTCCTCCTCTCCTTTACCTCAGTTAAAGTTAATGCTTGCAAGAGGAGAATTGTAATGAGGGTTCACTTTCTGCTCTACTTGACCATATTTGGGGAGGACTATTTGTCAGGTCAGCAGATGATGCCTCTGTATATTTCCAGCAATGGGAATATCTATAATTTTGTCTTTTCTTCCCCTGTCTCTTACTGCTTTGGGCTCCCAGGACTCATTTTGTCACATATCCTAGGAAATAAAGGACTTTATTGTTTTGTTTAGGATAGCGTAACACCACGGGGATCTTGCCATGACATTGCAGATATGTCTTCCTGCAAGTAATGTTTTAGCCAGGTGTATCAGACGAAAACAGCACTTCAGAAGAAATGTAAAAGCATTTTACTCAGGAGACTACTCTGGTTGGAGGTGAAAGGGGAATGAAAAAGTGTGCCGTATTAGGCATGTTTAAAGACATAGCAAAGGCATTAGCTTATTCTCTTCTCTTTCTCATTTCCGTAATAACTAATCCTCGTACTTGCACCTAACTTCTGTGAACTACGGTCGGGTGGTACTTCCGGGCCTCACTGGCCAGAGCCAGGCCACCACGGGGATCTTTCATCCATCTCCTTTCCCTCACAGCAGCCTCATAGGCAACAGACCCTTGGTGCAGCATGTGAAACCCTAAAGTTGCACACCGTCTCTTGTGCCTGAGTAGACGTGCAGCCCTGGAACTACCACCACATCCATGCGGCCTGCAGCAGTGCAGCCCAAAGCTAATACTCAGTCCTAAGAACCTTGTGCTGCCTTTCTTTCCACTTACTCTTGAGAGCAGGCCAGGAGGGTGCTCACAGCCTGAGGATGGAGCCCAGCAATGAGGCCGATGGGGTATTTGTAGCTTTGACAATCTTCCTAGCGTCCAAGTGTCAGACAGACTTTGTCTGGGTTTTAACTAAGCAAAATGAATGTGAAATAGAGGATTAAATAAAGCAGAGATCTAGCACCTGATGCGAGTCATCTAGGAGAGATTAAAATTGACAGACAAATGAATGAAGCAGATAATACACTAAGGTGAAAGAGGATGAAGTCTGGGAGGCCCAAGGAGCTGGTTCAGAAGGCAGTGTTGAGAACTCATGGCACAGTTCAGCTGGCCATCAGGGTAGATAATTTCTTTTGCTGTCCTGTGCACGATCCTTCACCCTTCCGCCTCTTGAGATTGCCCTGCCACCACGTGTGTTCCCATCAGCTGGAAGAACGTTAGCCCGTTGCTGCCTGCCTTGTTTCCAGCGACGGTGCCGTGCTGGGTTCCTTCATATCCCACCTGCTAATGATTTGTCTGTTTGTTTGTTTTCCCCCTTTTTTTTAAAGTGACATTAAAGGCATTTAGGACTGGGGAAAGGATGCATGCAGTAATAATATTATGCCAACAAAGCAAACTGATTATGATGGTGATTATTAATAGTAACATTAAGCAGCATCTGGGACCTGATTGATTAAAGACAACTGAGAGGTACAGGAGGCCGTAGAGCGCTTTCCAAGGTCTGTTTTCTCCTTTCCTGGTGGATTCTGAGCAGCTGTTGCCTGGATGCTTGTACCGGCTTGTGCAGCCAGGCTCCTTGCTAACCTATCTTATCTCTGGCCAGGACTCTGCCAGAGAGGTACAGTCCTTTCAGAGCTGCCAGTGAGTGGTTGTATCCCACAAAGCATTGCAGCTCAGGCTAGTCAAAGCTCAGTAAATGCCAGTTTTCCTTATTAAATAAGGAGATTCTATGGAAACTCCTGTTTCCTGCAGTAAGCCTAGGAGAGGATGGCTATTAAATCACTCCCAGTTCAGGCCTTATTCTGAGGCTAAGCTTTTCTTGTCCATTTTGGCTTTCAGTGAATAATCATTTGCCATGTTCTTTTTTTTCTTCTTGAAAGGAAAAGCCAAAGGCACATAAATCATATTTTCTCGCAAGAGGGATTTTTTGGTACAGATTTTTTTGGTATTTGCCATTAATTTCCTTCTCAGTTTTTGCTAGACAAGAAAGGATATTAAGGGGATTGTGCAATGGCCAATTAGTTTTAAAGGTCTTTAGGTCCAATACTTATCTGGAATAATTTGTAATCTTCCTTTGACAAAGGCAGCCAAGGAACCCTTTTTGATAATAACACTAAATCAGGCTGCTAGAGCACGTACCGATTAACATATACAAGGGACGTTACACCAAACAGAAATTCAATTTAACAGATCCCACAGCTCCAGCCTTATCCCAATTATATTCATATCCTACTACAGCCTTCTCTGTTTCACCCTCTTATCCCCATCTTCAGAGGTCCGCGCAGGAATTTTAGCATATTTCCTCTTACCCTCTTTCATATGCAGCTTACTCACTACCCACCACTTTTTCCCATAATGTTCTTTGATCTTTTCTTTCTTTACTGGCCTCTTCAGATTCGGCTAGCTACAGAGATGAGGGTAATTTTGTTACAAGGAAAGCAGGAAAGGCACATATACACTTAAGCCCTTTCCCACACCCTAGAGATATGAGAAAAGTGTGCTGACTTTAGTCATTTAGGGTTTACATTTGCTGAAGCTAGGCCAGTTGAACTAGACTAGTTTGGTAAAGGACTTATCCTTTCATTTCTAAAGCACCCGGGGCTCAGTGTCTTTGGGAGAATCTGCTGGAGTTCAGGCCAGGACACTGGGAAGACTGACTCAGTATTCTGCTGCTCCAGCAGAGCAGAAGAAACCTAAGTGCAGACCTGATCACGCACAGACAAAGTGCCAGCTATTTGCTCCAGCCTTCCTTCTTGGTGGGAGCTACCAGACATTGGGCAGCTGGCCAGCTGCCCGGCTTCCTTCTCTATTTTAGCCTTTAGAAAGGCAGATGGATACCTGTAAATGGGTGTTCTGAAAGAAGTATAATATCACTGCCTTTGCTGTAATGCAAATGGGAATAATTTTATCACCTATGACCGCTAGAAATGGTTTGAGAAATAAAGGCATTGAGAGGAACAAAGAAAGTGAGCATGGGCTGAAGGCTCTCTGAAAAGAGCCAATCGTATGCCCTAATAGGAAATAAAATCCTTGTTAAGGAGCTGTTATTGCATTAAAAAGTAGAGGTTGAAGTCTGTTCCTAAGGAGTTGAGCCACTTAAGGGTATCTGCAGACAAAGCACGTTTTTATTAAAGGACTTGCCCGTCTGTGCTATCTCTGAATGTTTCTTCTGACCCTTCTGAAGGCATCTTTTCTTGTCAAGGGAGGGTACTGTTTTCAGTGGAGATTTTGTCCTCTTTATGGTGTGCAGATTGCATCAGCTTTTTATGTGTAGTGCTGGAGACCCCAAAATGTTGTTCTAGCCCTACTCTCCACAGAGAGCCTGGGCACGTGGCCAGCCACAACTGCACCATGAAGCAGAGGAGAAGGCAACTTAGCAGCCAAAAGAGACAGTAGGACTTCATCTATATCCTCCTGTCCCTCCTGTAACCTGTGCTGGAGAGAGCAGTGATGTGACATTACTTCTATCTTTCTATTTTCTCTACTTCTATCTTTTATTTATTTGTTCATAAGCTGAGAAGAATTTCTTAACAGTACTTGTGAATGTCAGCAATCAGGATGCAATGCCACGGAGACCTAAATCAGCTGTCATCTCTCAAATGCCTCTCCAATGCTGAAAGTGTCAAACAAGTTTGTCAAAATGTGGGAAGATGCCTGCACACAGAGCATTCATCTGGGGCTGGCTTCTGATATCTACTTTCATACTAAATATTATCTTTTTCTATAGCTAACACAGGCAACAAAATCTGTCACTTTCAAAAAAATTAAACAGGCAGAAAAATGTGGAGTCAATGCATCTCTGTTACGCGGTAGGTTTTGCAATGTCTTGGTTATTGTAGAGCTGTAGTAATTCAAACCAGTCTGCTAACGTCTGTGTGCTAGTAAGCTGGAGGAGCTCCACTCGCTTGAAGGAAATGAGGATTTGGTTTTGACTTTGGGTAGAACAGTTCTCTCTTGTCTGCTTAGGTTGCTCCCCTGTTCAAAGGCAGGAGCATTTCTTCCCTTTGCCAACCTTTCACAGGCTTCTCTCATGAAGCAGTAAATTTTCTGTGGCAGAGACCACCTCTGTTAATGTTTGTCCTGCACTGTAGTCACTACACTTCAGTGATGGGGTCCAGGCACCTATTTTGGGACCTGCATCTTACGGACTGCACAGATCCATGTCGAGATGTGTGTGGGCACGTGAGACCAGGTTTGCATGTGTCCGGATGGAGCTGCTCATAGTAAGGTGCAGTAGGAAATATGCCTTCAAGGCTCTTCACACCCTGCTGTGTGGCTCTGGGTGTCTCTCCAGAAGCAAGGTACAGAAAACCAGAATGCCACCCCTGTATATTATGAGGGAAAGGCACCTGTAGTTTAAATGCTTTCATCCTGCAGACTGGATCTGGGCCAAAGCCCACTGCTAGACCATGCTGGCGTAACCTGCATGACAGTCCTTTGCTGAGTGTAGGTACAGGCCTGAAGTGGCACTTTGTTTTCTTATCTGGTTTCCTAGATATTTATGGGCTCGTATCTGTCTATCAGTTCTCCCTAATAGTTCCTAAGTTATTGTCTACTTTCAACCAGATTTGGTGTAGAGCTGGAGATTTCAAAGATAATTATGCTTCTGCAGGTTACATGAAAATAGGTTGCTGGGTAAAAAAACAGAAAGAAAAACTCTATGAAAGTGCCCACTGAAGGAATTGTTCACTCACTAGCTTAAACCTAAGACCTCAAAGGGCACCATGTTGAATATCCTAAATGCAGAAAGAGCTTTGTCACACTCCTCAGCCATCAGAAATTCCAAATACAAGACATACAGCTATAGGAACCAGGTTTCATCAGTGCCACACCTCACAAAACTGCCAATTACATCATGTACCTTATAGGGTTTGTTGTCCCCTGGATCATGCCAGACGCAGAGGATTGACCTGGGAGTTAGGAATCCACAGCTTCCATTTATGCTTCTTCCACAGTGACAAGGTGGATGGATTTCCATCCAAGTGATTTAAAAGAGCCACTAGAGAACCATGATTTAAATCATCCATGTTTGCTTTTTACATTGGCACAAAGGCAGCTTTAATGATGTATGTTCCTACTGCTGCGGCTGAAATATAAATTCCTGGAATATTCCCTCTAGATAATCTCTAAAGTTCATATATTTGCCTCAGGGTAGTGAGCTCCACGCAAGGGAGCCTATTCTTGGCATGGTTAAGCAGTTTGGAACTACTGCAGCTTGTATTGGCAGCCTGAAATAGGCAGCCAGGAGACAGGGTGCCAAACAGGAGGATATTAAGTACCTCTTGGCTTCTGCTGAGCAGAGGGCTAAAGCGGAGGCTGTTCTGAAGAGTCAGAAAGTGCGGGAAGAGGGGTGGTAGGACCACCAGAACGGGACACTGCATATCTGAGCCGTGCCCTGTCATGCTGTGCAGTGACTGCCCTGCAACACGCTGAGGGGAAGAAATCAGTGAAGATGCTCCTGTGTGTGGAACAGGAGCCGTGTGGGTGACAGGTGCCACGCAGGCAAGTGTGGGACTCGGGATGGTGCAGCCCATAGAAGAGGGGTTTGCTCTGGGGTGCTCCCCAAGAGTTTAGTAACGCCAGGTGCACCAAGGCCAAAGCCACCAAACTGTGGGGTTGCTGTAGCCCTGCAGTGACCCTATAAGTGCAGAGCAAACCTAGTCAGCAACCGCAGACTCACACTGTAAGCATCTATGTGTACTGTTATCTGTTGAATATGCGTATTGTTATCTGTTGACGGTACTGCTGAGCATTTTGTTGACCATCCTTTTGATATCCATACTGTTATCGACTGAGGCCATCTGTTCCATTGTCCAACTATGGTCTGGTATTGACTGACTGAGTAATGAACTAAGCCCGAGAAGGATAAAAGAAAGCAAGCTGCATACGTCTGTGTGGACTCGGACTCACCGTCAGCTGGCCCGTGGACCCGACAACCCACCCATCAGCGGGAACGCCCCTGATGCCAACTGCCGGGGAGAACCTGCATCCTCTTGGTGCAGCTCGAGAGTGGTGAGAACAATCCGGGGAGAACTATACCGGAGGGATGGCCCATAAGGACAAGGAAAGGGTGAGAGCAGTCACTATATCGTGCATCCAAAAACAGTCATTGTACTGTGCTTCCATGGCTTAACCAGAGAGCTCTGATATGTGTGTTCTCTTTTTAGTTCTTTACTATACTTCTCAGCTTTGTTATACTTGTAGGTTGTCTGCTGTTAATTGTTTAGTGTTGTCCAGTGTCCGTCATATGTGGAGAGCTGCTTAGCTCTAATAAATTCTTATATCTGACAAATGATGATCTCTTGAGTTCAGTGCAACCAACCCCAGAATCCAAAAGAATCCTGGAAGCCCCTCTAGTGGCATGTCACAGTGGGCCATATGGAGCCTGTGAATTTTGGACTTCCAATATGTATATGAAGGTATTCTAAGCAAAATTTCAGGCCTGGACAGAAGGGGAACTTACAGAGTAGATATGCTATTAGTAAAAAATAAAAGATCTTTCAAACCATGAAACTTTTTGATACAGAACTAGTAAATACAGGCTTGATATTCAAGCTGGCTTTTCAGGCTTTTTTTTTTTTCCTGCTAGCTAGAGAAATGCCCTATACTAGGCAGTTATTTGAACAAGTATGTTGTTTAACCACATCTTAATTAATTCTTCATTTTTATGTTTTGCAATGTTAAAAACGGTGAATGATGTAACTTCTTTATTAGCAGATTATCAGCTTCTCACCTGCAATTTGTTTCAAGTTGCACTTAGGTGAGAAGCAGAAGGACATGAAAAAGCAGTGTTTTACTGTTGTGTCTTATTCATCAGCAACACTCTATCAAAGTGCTGAATACAAAAGACAGTGAATGAGGGAAATATTTCTGGTCATCTTATGATATGATTTTATAAAAGGTAGATCTGGTCCTCCCATCCTTAATTTATATTCTTGGGTTGAACAGCTCCTGACTTTTTGACTTTTAGTCAGCTGATCATAGAACTGAAATAGTTGAATAAGCTGGGGGAAAAAAAAAAAAACGTGACCGCAAGTTTAAGTGCTTCTGCAAACATCATTTCTGGGTGAGCCAGGTTAGTTGCCTTGACCTCTGCTTATCTGCGGTGACAAGCTTGTGCCATCCAAATACGGCAGTTGTAATTTAGGTTTAAGATATGTAATAGATTATAATAAGTTTATACAGTCAACATTTAATCAGCCAGCTCTTCCTTTTTCATATTTTCATTTCACCATCCATAAAGTGGAGAAGACACTTGCCATACGGGTACAACACAGTGGGATTCCCCAGTTCTACACCTTCAATTAATCCTAACGAATATTATTTCTTTATTGCAGAAGGCACTTTTCACGCCTTGCATTATCAAAGCAGCATGATATACATCTCGCCATATCCTTTCCGTTGTGTACAGCATCCCCTACCTTTCCAGATCATGCAGAGATGATTAACACCACCTGACACAATAGCAGTTTCCTGACATGGCTTCCTGAGGTATTTTGTGAATGCAATAAACTTCAGAAAGCCTGTTAGCTAGGAGAGATACAAACACACCTTACCAGGGTGGGTCAATTGAATCGCAGAGGGTGTTCCATGCCTTGCATTTCAAGGCCAAGCACTTGATGATGTGGAGTACTATATTCTTCTCTATCTTCTGGCTTCATCCTGGTAGCCATGGCAATAGTGTGTTCTGCAAAGTGTTCAGCTGGCACTGAGCACCACGTACTCCCCTTATCACCTACAACAGGTAATCGGAGGAGCAGGAGCCTTTTTGTCTCCTAGCAGTCACGTTAATGCAGAGCACAGTGGAACCAGCCGACGTTGGTATTCCAGCGCTCTTCTCTTTTCCTCCTCAGCTGCCTTCTCTCCCCTCGCTATTTTCTACACAAACACCCATCTAAGGGGAAGGGGGAAAAAAGACAAATGCTAATAATTTTAATATGATTTCTGAAGCCAGGAACCTTGACTGGCCTTCTTATTCCTGGAATGATAATGTGGTAAGTAAGAAGATAACATCAGAAGTTGCTTTCATCTCTGTAGATACTTAATAATGTCTCTGTGTAGATACCTATCTTAGACTCCACAAGGATTCTGACTGGAACGCTTTTCTGAAAGTCCTGCTTGCGCTGCTTCATATTTAAATTTCAAAACTTATTAACAACACACTCTCCCCAGCAGAATTCATCAGCACAGGACTGTAACAGTAGAGGAAATTCAAACAGCTCCACTACTGCCTTTTTGTGTGTCTGAAGGAGGCTGTGCACTGGGGCTCGTTTATCAAACTACCTGTTAGGAGAAAACAGAGCTATTAAAGAACATCTATTTCAAACACCGTGACCAAAGAGTACAGTAACACTTTGGCCTTGTGTGGCTCTTTTCATGTGTAGATGTCAACGTGCTTTGGCATCACTAATTTGAAGCAGAAATTTCACTAATTAGTATTAACATCTAGGATGGAGGACTGTGCTTTGCAAATCAGCAATGACATGGACAGTCATGATTTACTATTAGATGAAGGATAACATATTGCGGAGTAGGCTTTGTTCTCTTTTTTTAAAAAAAGCCCTCAGTTTACTTTGGTTACAGAGAAGGATCTGCAGCAGAGCATAACATCCCTAACCTGAATGGGAAGCTGAAGTCCTATTCTGAAATATTTGTACCCAGTTCTCCTCCCTCTCTCCTTCCCTCCAGAGTTTCCTAGGCGTGGAGAAGGAGACTGATGTCTAAGTGGAGATCTGATTTTTCCCCTTTGGGTATCTGTGGTTTCAGTAGCTGGTGATCGCCCTTCTGGTAGGTTTGATGGTGAACCTGGCCCCACTCAGAACAACAGAAAGTTTTGCGTACTGTATGTTGCAAAAGAGAGGATTTTGCAGAAGCCTTCAGCTAGCAAACATTTCCAGGAAGGAAGGGTAGGGTTGGTTCGTTTAGGGCCAGTGCTCATTTGTGCTCATTCCTGATGCTTTCTGGGCTGTGCAGCGGCTGCGCTTGCTGACCGATGGTGGGCTGCTGCAGCGTGGGACACAGGGCTTCACAGTGCTTACTGTGAGGATGGCTGTCACCTGTGTACCAAGTGGGTCAGATTGCTGTGGAGCCCACCCTGCTGAGCAGCCCCTTCGCCCACCGTGTTGCCCAGCAGGGTGAGATGAGAGACAGCAGCTTTGCCTAGAAAAGCTATTTTATGTCTCAACTCATTGGCCATATCTACATCCAAAGCATGAGTTTTCTAAACAAAACCAAGGAGATCTGTATGGACAGCTGGGAGAGAAGAAGCTCCTGGAGCAAGAGGGCTCTGCAGATCTTGATGGTGTTTCATAAGAGCATTTTCTTGTCAAAAGCTGTTGCTTGGGATACCAAGCTCTACCACAACATGAGGGTTTAAATGCAGTTCCACAGTGATTCAGCTGGTGGAACTGCCGGTTTTGCTACGTCCAATTCAAATCCTCTGCTTCAATTGCTAGGCCCAACAAGTGAAGCCTATTAAGTCCCCAAAATATATTGGTAGAATAATGAAGAATGCTGTGCAGCACTTAGCAATAGAAAAGCCTGGGTAATGAGAGACTTAATTTGGAACATATCATTTGTCAGATAATTTGGAGGCACATCTCAAAACAGTGCTTAAGAATGGAGTTTGCTGTGCCAGCTGAAGTCACCCCAAATGTTCTTTCTTTGTTGAAAATCCCTTTTTAGACCCAAGCCTTCAGAAAAGAACCTGGAACTTATAAATGACATAAAAGAATAAATGTTCACAACAAGAATTTGGGTTGGGTTCAAACACAATATTGGAAAGCCGAATTAATTGTGTTTGCATCAAACCCGAATATATTTTATGAAACAATGAGGTCTCTTAAATGACTAACTGCTGCCCAGAATATCTTCTCCCTGAACCCAACTAGGTAACAGCATATCCCTCTTAAATTGGTCAGGTGAAATTGCTGCCAAATGATGATTTTGTGCCCCCATATTTATTCACCATCTGTGACTTCCATATCAATTTGCTCATTTTATAAATCAAAACTAGATTTTTTTTACCCTTTCTTTCTTTCCCCTGCCACAGCTGCAGTGTAACTCCAGTGTCTGAAAACCAAACTATGTTGTTCTTCCTGCTGCAGGAATGGTTTATGCTGATGATGCATGTTAGTGTGTGGCTTGCTCCCCTGCAGCTCTGTTGGCTTTTCAATGTAAGCAGTAGGTAAGGCTTATTTATGCCAGTGGGCCATAGATGGGCAGCAACACGGGGGAATTCCCTTAAATGACCTATCTTTTCCCAAATGAATGGTAGAAGAGTACCTGAGCTTAAGAGGTAAGGGAGATGGGGGCGGGGGAGTAGGTGGAATTATGTTTGCACTTTTGTGTCTACCTTTACCAATCCGAAAGGCTGCACTTGCTTGATAAATTCCAGCTTATGATGGAAGCAACCAGCTCCTGAAAAGGAAGAGAATTAGAAAAATTGGTGCCAGATACTAGTAACTCAGCATTAGTACGGTTCATCTACTTCTGTTCTGAAAAAAACCCTTGATATTCCATGAGTAGAGAGTATTCATGGTGCTCCATAGCATGTCTCTTTGTACAGCTCTGAGCTCATCATCCACCTGCCACTGCCAGGGAGTAGGCAGGACCTCTCTAAGTCAGAGATTAAGACTGAAGAGCGTGGCACTAACTGATTAGAGTCCTTTTTGTCTGCTTCATAATGTAAGAAACACAGGGTCACTCAGCAGTATTAATGGCAGTTAAATGTAGGACAAGTAAACAAGAAATGCTACTTCATGCAGAGTGTGATCAGCCTGTGAACTTCACCACGGCCGAGAGGTCAAGTAGCCAAATGTGGTGACGGATCTTAGGGGTGATTCTGGCAACGCGTGTAATCCCATAGTTACCTGCACTCATCAAGTACTCAAAGCTCAGGCTATAAAGCAACCAAAAGGAATTTCTCTTGCTCTTTTATCTCAATTTTTTCACAGCCTTCCATTTTTAGCATTGCACACCTGTTACTATAGTAGCAGCCCAGAGTATTTTTACGCTCAGCTGATATTGGCCACTCTCAGAGAGTAATCAATCCATTACAGCAAAGCCAGCATCCCTGCATCTGAAAAAAGACAGCTGCTATCAAATCACCAAAGTAGCTCAGATTTGGCTTAGAGGTCTTGAATTGTAAATAACACTGGTACATTTAAATTCTGAGCAGAATTTATGATCCAACTGTAGATAGATACATTCTCTCAAAACTACACATTGGTGTTAGGCCGATTTCCTGCGGCTCCAGAGGGTGGCTCAGTTAAACAATCTTTACATTTGTTTGTTGGAGTTGGAGCAGAGTGAAAAAACAGGGTTGCTCATCCAGGCTTTTGTTTTTGTTTGACATGATCTTGTTTTGAAGCAAGTAGAAAACTATGTGTACCTGTCTGCACAGCTTGCATGAAGTGCAGCCCTAAAACTCGGGCTCAGATTTTATGAACCTTTCCAAACGGATCTGTGAAACTGATGTAAACGTAAGCATTTTTGACAAAACCCAAGAACTGATGTATTTTGCTTTGGTTTTATGTTGTGCTGCATATATTCTTTACGGTTCTAACTCAGAAATCTTTCTGAAGTTTCTTTACTATAGACATGAGGTGGCAACCTCACAACAATAGGCTGCCTCATGAAATTTCTAGTTCTTAACACGCTTTATGGGAAACATCATCAGAACCACTTTTTCTCAAAGGTGTCTGGATACTTCCATGCCTTCCTCTGTTAAGGATATTTTAACTGTAGATACGAATCAGAATTTGTCTTTTGAATGGAAGTCTCATTGAGCTGTCCTTTTATCTTTACCCTGTCTCCACAGCTCTTCTGCAGGTGGCAAGGGAAACATGTCATCTGGAAGCAACAGCTGGCAGGATGGGAGAAGACGTGAAGGTAGGTGCAGGGATGTTGTTGGCCTGCCTGAGCTATGATCGTGTCAAATGAACAGTGCAGTGAAAGGAGATGAAGGAAAAAGGGAAATACTCTCCCAGGCAATTTTCTTGGAGGAATAGAATTATGCAAGGAGTGACTGACAGATTAGAAGCACCTTGCCCCTAATTTTAATGTGCTTAGATCTTAGTGAGGAGAACTATGTTAAGTTTCAAATTACCCACCTTGTCTGTTGCTGCCTTCTCTAAAGCCAAAATCAATCTAGACATTTGTTACTAAATCTTAAAGAAAAAAATCGCTTTCTATAGTACGCTGCTTTCTTAAAACAGCTTTATTTGTAAGTCCAGCTGAGCAAGTTAGTTTAAACAGTGAGCTGGTACGTGATAGTTGAGCACTTGTTATTGAGTCTGGTTAGCTATATGAGTACAAAGCACACTGCCAGGTAAACTTAAACTCAGCCTAACCTTGGGCTCTAATTCAAAGCCATCTGATATCCATGAGAGACTTTCAATTGACTTTATGGCTTTTGAAGTGGATCTCAGGTGATGTCAGCAATCAGTGGTGGTCTCGCTTAATTTATTGCCCCCAGAGATCCCAGTTCTCAGGATCCAGTTCTCTCTGACTAGGGTCTTTTAGGTATTTCATGCAGATTTACTTATTTGAAGATATTTTACGTTAGATTGGATTTAGATTTAGTGTAACGGTATAGCACTATACTGAAATCACAATGCAAGTTTAAGTTACACTTAGCAGAATTGTGGTTTCCGTTCTCTATAATATGCTCACCGTCATGACACTGGGTGTCCCCAGTCTCTGGGAAGGGATATATAGGCTGAAACCAGCTCAAGTCCATTGCTTTCTTTCAAATTCTTTTGTTGGCTATTCAGTTTTTATTCTCTATGTTGGGCTGAGCCACGCATACAGTCCCAGCCCCATGCTGGTCTGGCTAGCTCGGGGAGACATTCACACTCTTCTGATAAACTCAGGGAGAAATTTGTTGATACGTTCAATTTTAGCTGAGCCACTCAACTGATATAGCTCTTTATCTAAAATAGAGGCCACTCTCCAGTCCCCTTTGTGCTGAGATAAATTCAGATTTCTTTGCAACAGTTGTGGTCAGGTACTCCCTACAGTCTTCCCTGAGCTTCGTGGGCACATTGCCCTTGCCCATCTCCTCTGAGCCTTCTTCCATTGTAGGGGTTTATTGGTTGGTCACACCAGAAAAGGAGTGATTTTACCAAAGACCCTTCTTTTTTCGCCTACTTGCTTGTGCAGCAGCTGTTCTTGTCCTACAGCTGGTTACACTCCCTCAGCCTCAAGGGAAGCTCCTGTAAATCCGACGGCTTTGGAGTATATACCTCTTTCTCTGTGTCTGCGTATACACATGTACTGTTCCCAACGAGGGCCAGAGCTTGTGAGGCACTGGGGAGATCTGAAGGTAGGCTTTAAAGCGCTCTTCAAACTGGACTGCTCCTCAGTCAGTCCTTGAAGCTCTTTCTCTTGACCTCAGTCCTTGTAGGCTTGCTAGAAATAGGATGTGTCCATTTTATTTAATGTAAGTGGTCTGAAATATCCAGTTCAACATCCCAATTAAGTAATGAGACTTATTGAAGCTTATGAGCTGCCTTGGCTTGCAACACAATTAAATTTCAGGAAACAGAAAATATTCCAGTGAGACTGGTGGATTCATAATACTATTTGAGGCTTAATGCATAATAAAAATTTGCTATTTAAAGTTTAATGTAATACGCAATGGCCCTAAATGACCAGTAAAAACATTATGCAAATTTTTAAGGAAGTTATTGCCTTCTGTAAAAGACAATTTATCAGTGGCTCGTAAACAAAGGGTTTTCCTTATGATTATGAACCAAAGAAAATTCAGAAATGAGCAGGCATAAATGGGTTGTAGCAAGATGAGGTCAACAGAGTCTGTATAATATGAATAGTTGTGGGCCTTCCTGTCAGCCAGGCCAGGGAAGTAATGTGCTATTATTTCTGTGTGTTAACAGACTACAGTCAGGCCCCTGAAATAAAAAAAGAAAAGAAAAAGAAAAGTTAACTGGCAGCCAGCTTCTTGCATGATCACAGGAATCTAAATTGTAAAACATAACACTGCAAGATCCTCAATAAAAATGTGAGGGGTTGCGAACATCGAAAATAAATATACCACAAATACATCACAAATACACCCTAAGTTCAGGGTTACCCTGTGGATATCTGCAGCCATAACCACCTTTGGACAAGAGGAGGACCTGCTAATCCTGCTCCGGAGCGAAGGGGTACAGCTGCGCATGCACCATGCCATTTTGCCTTGTGCAGCAGGCATAGGGGCAGCCAGTTACTGCCCACCAGTGGGGAGACGGAGGAGAAGGAATAAGACTGCAGCGCAGTCATACAGTGTTTCCCTAAGCTTTTTTTCAGGCAGCATGGATGGAGCTGGACCCCCAGTGACAATCCCATCACATCCAAGTGCCTAACATTGTGATAGTTTTGAAAAATGTTTCTGCTATTATGGAGCCCTTTTTACAGTAGTGCCATCAATTCCATATGCAGAGATATTTTATTTTAAATGTGTTGCGAAGACATGAAGGCATTTGCATTGTTAATTTCTCAAATGTCAAACAAACACCATTATTGCAAAATGAATGCAGCTACCCAGCTGAGAAACAGATCTATTCATTGCAAATAAGTGAAACTTTAAAAATGAATGAGTTCTACTGATTGCAAGTATCATTGGAAATTAATAATATACTAGGAGTTTTTCCCACAAAAGATAACAAAAGCATTGTAACTATTTGTTTCCAGTTGTTGATCTTCATCCCTCTCTGAGGTCCAAGGGATCATCATTGGCTTGAACCTCGGAGGTCCTGAGTAAGAGCATCAATTTTGTTGTTAGTCTGAGGAGCTGATTTTTTCAATGACATGTGATGCAGCTCTCTAGTCTTGCCAGTTTAGGCGGCTTTGTGTTCCTCTGATCAGCCAGGCTTCTGAAGCAGGACATGATGAGCTTATCTGCTGTCATTGTCTCATCTATGCCAGATCATTGCAATTTGCAGCTAGCTGTGAAATGTCTCACCCTGTTCTTTCATCCTGACTCTTCCTCTTTATTTCTTTGCACGTCAGCTAGCAGTTATGCATCCTTCCTTCGATAGCTAATGCATACACTGCTGTTTTCATCCTTCTTTCCCCAAGGCCACCTTCCTCCTCCTTCTGCTTTATATCCATAGAATTTATGTCTTTGTGTTCATAATAACAACTTCAACTCTTGGAAAATTAGGTGAGCTGGGCTTGTTCTGTGGTAAATTAAAGAGGAACAGCTCCAAAAAACATTTTGAAGTATTTGTCTGTTTCTATATATTCATCTGCTAGATGAATCACTTGAATCATAAGAAATGTGGAAGAGAAAAAAATCTAATGGAAATGATAATATGATTACTGTCCATAATTGTCCCAAATCAAGCCTATCAGTTACGCACAAGTATCTGAATGTCTGTGTTTTTTATTTTATTTTATTATATTAAACTGAATTAGCAACTGATTGTAGGTCCTTATATACCTTTCCACACAGCTGATACTCGAAGTGAAAAGCAACAGCTAGATATTTATTTTATGACTATGCAACAGTTGAGTCTCATGGGGCTGAAGGCTGTGTGCCCTTCTTTGTATCATCTTGGTTCAAATATTGAGAAAACACAAGAGAAACATTCATTTATATATGTACTTACTGAGGAGTTATTAAACTAGTCTCCAGGTCAACCTGTATTTTACTTAGTTATTTGGCCTATGAATGCTTTTCCTGTGTGTGTTCAGCAGACATCGCTAAGGAACTAACAGCCTTATTTTACATTTAACGATAATATCAAAGCATGTGGCTGAACTACAGTGATTACCTTGCAGAATTAGTGACAAGATTCAGACTTAATGTCTTCTACCAGGGAATCATAACACACCAATAAAATGCTATTTTAAAAATGTTCAAGTACAGAGACGAAAGCCCACTGTAATGAGAAATGAGCTGCATAGAGACCAGACATTAATTATTAAGAAGGTATAAATACTTGTGTTTGTGGGCTGAACACATAGGGTAGGTGCATAGGGTGGTGTTTATTCTTGTTACTAATTTTTAAGCTGAAGACATTTATTGTAAAATGATATAGTTACTGTTACAAACTTAGACAAGCATTCTTCTCACGAGCTTGAGTTCTGACTTTGTCCATCTTGCTCACCAGAAATGCCACCTTGCTTGGAACAGCACACTTTCTGAAGACCGTAGCACAAGTAAAGACATTGGGAAACCCTCAGCACACTTCACCCAGCAAGCGGGATGCTCCGCTGTGTAATCACAAGGTAGAAATGGGCTGGGAAGCAGATGGTGCATGAAAGTGTGACCAACATGGTTTTACTATTGTGCCAGTGATGTGTCCAGCAGCGCATGCTCCTCTTGCTGAGAGCTGAAAGTGTCCGGTCGGGAAAAACACAACATTCCTATTACTAAATGCTCAGATTCCTGCTATTGATGTTTACATATCCTCTCTATGAAGAGAGGAAGAGACTCACTGCTCTTCATGGCAGCAGTGTGCATTGGTCAGCTTGCAGCCCGCTGGGAGGGCTGGGTGGAGAGGAGGACAGGCTGGCCAGCCTTGCACAGGTGCGTTGTCATTCCAGATTGCAAGCTCTTCTTTCTAGAAGGCAACTTGCAGCCTTCCGACTAATTTCACTGGCACTGCAGGGGCTTAGGATGGGAGACAGAGAGCAGGAGAGGTCTTATGCTGTTGCAGAAGAGGATAGACTTGAGTGTAGCCCAGGCTGGAAACTAGGCAATTAGCTTGGAAAGCCAGTCAAGGCCTTCCTGCAGTCACTGCGGGACAGGAGCACAAAAATGGGGCAAGATTCCTGATGAGATCTGTGAGATGCTGATACTGGTTCTTTTGGACCTCACAACTTGTTTTTCTATGGCTTGCCTCCCTTTCTCTCAACTCTGAGCACAGCCCGATGACTTCTCTTCCTCTTTTTGCCAGACACAGCTTCGTCACCCTTATCCAGCCCCATAGGCAGAACCATGGAGTGAGATGAAGCCAGCGGCCAAGTGAAATCCAAGCTCACAGGAGCCTCATTAGGATTGTTCGTCCCCAACTACAGCCTAGCTCTGTGAGTCTGTCCACATCCCTTGGCTTAAGGAAGGAGATACTCTTCAGATAGCCATAAGGTGATCAAGAAAACTGGGAGGTTTACTCAACCAGGGAGATGATAGAAGTACAGCAGTGACCGGAGGGCCTCTGAATTATGCTGCAATGAAGGCACAAAAGATGAGCATAAAAGCTTGAAGAGTCATTTCCATTACAACTTGGACTATTGATAGAGTTAGAGAGTGCTAATTTGTGTATCTATGCTCTGGTAGACTCAGTACAATCCTGGGTGGACGTTTAAGAGTCTCTTCTGAGGGTCCCTGAATAGTTCTTTGAACTAATCAAGGATTTGTCTCTACATAAGTAAAAGAGATGATTTATATTTGAAAGCAATCCTTACCTTTCCCTAGACAGAGTTTTGGCGTACTGAGAAGTGGGCATGCCTGACATTTGAGATTAATTAAAAAGAGGTGTCCCCTAACAATAGAGCTTTAGGATCTTCAGATGAAAAGCAAAATATTCTTATTAAATATGGAGTAATTCATATCACCTAGACTACTAACTCTCCTCCAGCTGTATGATTGAATAAACACATTTCACCAAGATAATCAGGTATAACTTGATTCAATGCACTATTTTCCCACCTGCTCTTGAGAACACAATTGGTGAAGAGATCGCGCCAGAGAGCAATGAAACTGGTCATACACATGCAGGCCAACACATCTGCTTAGTGCTCATCTTCTCTTGATTTCAATAAGCATTTCGCTGGCGCCAGGATGGGAGCTGTTGGGAACTACTCCAAGTTTGTTATTTCAGATGAATTTCAAAAAATAACATCTTTTCATTTGTTATATTTTGCCATAAAGTCACTGGCTTAATCCTGCCAAAAGACACTGGTTATGAAGTGCAGGGTGTATGCAGCATATACTCATTAAATATGTAGTGGGGTTGTCCTGACCTGGGCACCAGAACCTTGGTACGGAACATTGCGTTCATGTGCCATTGCGCTAATGGGAGAATTTTGGAATTACTCCATTTCTGAGTTGAATCCAGATTTTAGAACCAGTCTCCAAAAGGTATCTGCTCATTTAATTCATTTGTGGTAATAGCCTCAAATGAGAGGCATTAATTTCCTCTTAACGTAACTATATTATGAAATTCTATTGTGGATGAGGCACTTGGAGGAAATCTTAATTATTTCTTAAAGCTTTACTTCCTTTCAGTTGGACAGATTTGGAAGATACATTTGCCCTTACAAGTGAGCCCTTACTGCAGCTCTGAATAGACTTTCCCAAGCTTTATTCAACCAAGAAAGCACTTAGCTTTTCTGGGAAAAGGCAAAGAACAAAAACTCCACACAGTGTTATGTATCCTGCTGCTTTTTGGTAGCCCAGAAAATGGATAGAATACACAGTATTTATGTAAATAACTTTTTGGTTTTTTTTAAAGAACTATTTTTTTTTTCTACAGTACTAATAAATGTAACCCAATACATTTGACAATGCCCAGCACCTCTCAAGTGGCAGCAGGAATTGACAGCAACCAGGAGCCATAATTTCATGAGCTATTTTCTGTTGTTCTATAGATCAGCAAATGGCTGTGGGCTGTACAATTAGGATCACAACTACTGCTTGTTAGGTGTCTTCTTCCATCATCTATGCAAATGTGCAGTTACATTTATTTGCTTCCTCAAGGTTTATGCTAACATTTTACTTTACCAGCAGAGTGGGCTTAGAGAGCACATTCAGCCAATTCAAAAAATTAGATAACTGCTGGCATTTCCCCTTACTAGGCAATTCTTGGCAACCCTTACATGTACTTTAATATGCCTGTATGCCAAATGGCAGGGTCTGATCCAAGGGTGGTCAATCTTGACTTGGATGGGAGGTGGAGACTTCTACCTGGTGGTGACCATCACTTTGTTCTTTATTCAGACCAGTTTCAAGGGAAAATGCTCCTGAGCCTCCAATTTTGTCTAGTATTAGCTTTACAGAGACAGTAAACGTGACTCAGCATATGTGACCATTTTGTCTCAGCCAAACATCTTTTGGTGAGTGATCTTTAAATTTCCAACAGTATCATAACCAACTCGCATAGCATTTATTTTCACTAATCTGTTAAGTTGTTGTGGGTCATCAGGAGATGCATTTTCTGTTCAAGATGATCATGGTCAGGGAGAGGGGGTTAGATCAATGGACTTCTCTGTATTGTGCTGCTCCTTATCAATCCCACATAGCAGTTGCTGCAGTGCAGCACTTAGAGTCCCTTCCAGCGGGCAGTGATGCCAAAAATGATGCCTCCAAGCCACGGGATTGCCGCCTTTGCTGCCGCCTGTTTGTTCGTTCTTGTCAGGGAAAGGCAGGACAACACCTGTCAAGCTCCCTCTGATGCTCAGAAGTTGCTGACCTAGAGTCTCTGGTCTTGGAAGTTGCAAATGGACTATTAGGTAATCTTCCTCCCATCAGGAAATCCATTTCTGGCACCAAAGGGCCAGAGCACCTCTTCCATTACCTGCTCTCAGGCTCTCCCAGTGCAGACTTATGGCCAAACTGAAAGCAGAGCAAGTGGCACATCGCTGATCAGCTTTGTGCAGCATTGCAGCTTCACAATGTCTGTCCCTAAACCAGCCTCTGGGAAAGAAGATCGCAAAGAAAAAAAACTGTTGTTGTAGAGGCATTATTTTGGTATGTGGATTCAATGGGAACTTGGCTCTCAGGCAGGCAGGCTGCGTTCTGCAGGGTCTGCTGAAGCATCACCCACTACCACCAAACTTTAGGTATCAGTTTAATATTTCCATTGCAAATCAAGACAGACATTGCTGCTACTCACACTTAGACTGGAATAGGGAGGAAAGGCGAGCTAGATCCTGGCAAATTGTATCTGCAGCCGTGTGTATGCAACTGTGTATATGCCTTTCTGAACGCAAAGAAGGGAGTCTTCTTCATCCATGCTCTGTGATGTACATTAGCCTTCTCTCTCCAGGGACCAAGAGTAAGTGCTAACTCTATGCAAGTACTGTTCCTAGTGGAAAAGCATTTTTTTATTCATCTTACCCTGCTTTCTATCATTTGACAATAAAAATAAAGACATTTTCAATTTGGCGTGACGGATCACCACTCTTATGTAAAACCCAGGGCTGGGATAGCAGGAGCTATTTCTTTATCTTGTTCTCTGTTTTGAGACCTTGTTATTAGACTCTCGCTGCCAGAGGGTACGTTGCATTTACTTGAAAGGGGTAAGTACACCTCACAAAGTGAAAGGTGAGAGAGATGGGTAAGATGCAGAGACAGAGCATTTTCAGCTCTGATTTCAGTGGTACAAAGGTTCAGATATGTGTTTATAATCCAGAGGATTTTTTTTATTTTAGAAGTGCTTGAAAGATTAATGGCAACCTGGAAAAATCAATAGTAACTCATCCCAGGCAAAATCTTCTGGAACACAAAATCCCACAGGGAAGGGGGCTGGGGGCCTGGGGGTGGTACAAAACAAAATTATGGCACTCTCTAGAAGGGCTAATGAGCCTGTGATTGAAATCCAGGACAGTGTCACTCTGTAACTCTCCCACAGGCTTCCTTGGCAAATGGACCAGTCAGAGGCCCAGATCCTGAAAAGTAGTTAGGCACCAATTTTTTTTTTTTTTTTTTTTTTAAAGGCAAGTTGATTTCTGGATACCTTTTGAGAATCAGGGTCCACCTCTCTTTCTGCCTCAGTCTCCCCTCTGTAATACTGTGAGATTTCCTTTCTCTCCTGTTGAATCTTTTTGGCTTCTTCAGACTGTAAACTGATGATGGATAACTGATTCGGAGAGCACTTACTCTCTGAATACTGCCCAGCAGACTCGTCTTGACTTGCACCTTAAATGCTGCTATATCTTAACAGAAGTAACTAGTGAAGGAAAGTTTGAGCTGGAATATGTTTGAGAGACAATCAGGTAAAGCATGAAACAGACTTCCAAGTGGCATCTTGAAACAAGGTCCTTAAAACTCATCAGGAAAAGGCATAATGTAAATGATAGCCTTGAACTGGTGGCAGATGCAGTTGTTTTAAACATATTTTGAACAGCAGCCATTAGCTATTCAGGGTGCTAAAAAGTTATATGAATTGGTAAGATGATCTCTTTTCCAAGAAGTCACTTGGAAAGTAATAGTGATTTAAAACCACCAAATACACTAATAATTTCTGTGAATGCAAAATGAAGACAGATACAAGATTATGGAGCACTTCTGGCACAATACCTTTGGTCTTTTGGGGCAAGAGAGAATGAAACTGTGTATATGTTGAGAGCTATTCTAATAATATTTATCAGAAGAAAAAGCTTTACAGAATCAGCTGCCAGGATTGAATCAGAATGTGTCAACATCCTGCTGCCTGCGATCTACATTAGATCTAAAAGATTTGGCAAGAAATTTGGATCAGAGCAATTACCTATGTGGCTATTTGTTAAGGGTTGTCTCAAACACAGCACTCAGAGAAATTGAACTGTCAGAAACTAATATAGGAATAATAAGAGGACATTTCATCTCCATTGGACACCAGAGATGAATAGCAGGTAAGTCTGAATGAAAAAAATTAAATTGAATGTGTATTTGGCTTTAGTTTTTGTTAAAGGACTATAAAATGAATAACGAATATTTTAAGGAGAGAAGACTGGGCCTTCAATTTCTTTCAATAATGTTAGTGTTGTATATACTGGTTTGAATAAAATACATTTCATAAAACACCTACACACAGCTCTGCGATGCATTATGGATGGCCCCTCTTGAGAAATCTTACATTGCTTTCAATTTTGACATAGTGATATAGTAATAATAGAAAATTCAGGCATAATATTCAGACTGCATCCTTTTTCCTCCTTTATTATTCTTTGCCACACTGAGTGAGCACAGATATGCTTTCCTGATGTTTCTTTCAGCAGCTAGCACGGCGCTGTGGCACTAACAGACGGCGGTACCTCATGCAGCAGGAGGGTTGTGTCCCAGGTTGTGTAGATTGATCACGGAGGCTGGAGCAGGGTCTTTACCCAAAAGCTCCAAAAGCCATTGAGGGTTGGGCAGAACGAGGCAGCTGAAGCTGAAAGAGCTGCCACCAAAACACAGGCACGTGCTGTGCTTGATTAGAGTCAAACTATGTAGCCCACGGGGTTTCCCTCTGGACTGATGGAGAAAACTCGAGTGCTTGGACATCGACTGAAGGGGCAGTGCGTGTCTGAGTGTGTATGAGAGCAGCAGTTAGAAAACAGGAGAAAGAAGGCATAGAGAAAGCAGTCAAGGAGATAAAGAGTGTTTGAAAGAGCTTTACTGCATTGTGCTAAAGGACTCAGGAGGTGATGGTGCAAGATGGTCCAGCAAAGATCACAAGGCAAGAAAACTCCTCCTTGTTTTTGTCTTGTGAGCAAAGGCCAGCATGAAGCTCTGAGGTATGTCTGCCATATAATCCTGCCTGCCTGCTGCTCCCAGCCTCATGAAACCTTTTGCAGGAGCCCTGGACTGCAGAAAGAAGCTGATTTCCTGGCCTGATGGGGGATAGTGTCTGAAAAGCTCGCTGTGAGGCTGGAGGAGGATAGCCTTTGCCTGTGCCCATTGAATTGCCTGCTGTATCCTGCCAAAAGGCTGCTAAAGCAAACTGAAGGCTAGGTGAGAGTCAGGCAAGGGAGCAGAGAGGCCAAATAGCTGTACAAACAGCCAGCATTGGAGATTAGCAGTGGGTTATTATCCAGTGGTAATTACCAGCTACGCCGGATTTGAAAGGCCTAGAGTGCCTGCTTTGAGGGCAATGTGTAAAAGGCCCTATTTCCTGGCTAGTTTCCATCATAAATATTGCACTGAGATTAAAGTCCAAGCAAATGCCTGCTTTTATGCTCAGATTTGAGCTACTCTGTGACCGAGGCTGGGGACAGTAGCTGTGATCAGCCGACACGTCTCTTCTCAGACCGACTGTCACTGGACTTCTAGGTCTGCTGAGATGAGAGGACCTACAGAGCTACTTCTTTTCCGGCTGATTTTGCCTTTAGCACTCCCTCCCTCTACCCTTTGTGAGAAATCTCCTGTATCTATTTCCTATCTGTGTAAGCTGGGGCTCATAAAATTTGTATCTACTGTGTGGGTGTGCTCTTAGATTAATAGCAGGGCCGTTTAGCTTCCAGCTTTGCATGCACAGCCTAATTTCTAGGCAACCTGATTAGCAGGGAAGTTTTGAAATGCCGCAGTAAACAATCAGGCTTTCGAGCTACACAGGACTCTCTTACTGCTGAGCAAATGCTAACCCAGGCAGTGCCATCCAGGCTGGATTCAAACCGAGGAATCAGACAAGACAGCAAGAGGGCAGTGAGAGACAAGGAGAGGTGTTATGAAGGTAGTGAAGGTAGAGCCAAATGCCATCCAGGGCCAAGGGTCATTGTGCGTATAGATTTGAAATGCTTTGGCCCTCTTACTCTGTGGTCTAGGCTGAGCCTAGCAGCCCTGCTCCCGGGGACCTCTGCTCCCATCCCTGGGGGCAGTTTCCAGGCTGCGTATCTGGGTGAACCAAGCTCTCTCGCTGCTGCTCAAACCAGATGGTGCCCTTGGCCGATGCTGGAGTTTCCTGCACAGCAATTAATTACCATCAGGCTGTGCTGTGCCAGGTCCTTTGGCACAGGGGCCTCCTTTGTGCAGCAGTCCTTGTGCTGCTCCAGGACCTCCAGGACTTTGCTGCCCTGGCCCGCTTGGCAAAAGGGAAGCTCTGTCAGCGTATCCCCACTGCACATCTTGCAGACCCTTAAGCTGGTCTCTGTCTTTTTGCTTATGTTCCTGGGCTTGTGACTACTGCAGGTGCTGATACTGGAAGAACCAGTGATACCAGAACACCAGTGACACAGGCTCGCTGCTCTATCTGGGGTTCCGAAGTTTCAGTGAGAAAACCTCCAGCTCCTCCTGCTTTTTGAGATGCTATTTTCAGAGCCTTTTCCTAATGTTGAAAGATCCTAGACACGGTAAGATGGCACAAAAGCTATGTGTCAGCTCCATTCGGGTGGCCTTGCCAGTCCAGGAACAGTGATGGATCTGGGAGCAGCAGCCCCACTCTTTCTAGCTCGGGCTTTGTTGAACTGTGATTTCTGAGGCTGATTTGATGCAATGTTCATTTATGCTCTTGTGGAGGACTAAAGGCAACATGGGGCTGCAAAACTCCCCTGTGTATGAATAGCTGTCAATGTGCTCCATATTTGGACCCTAACATGATATGTAGCCAAAGTGGCTGGTGTAGCTTTTGTGTTTCTAGAGCAAGTCCCGACCCTAGGATGATAAGTCCATGCTCCACAACCTTAAAAAAACAAGGAAAAAAAAGTGAAAGTGAAGGCAAAGAGTAACCTAGATTGAGGTGCTTTGCTTCTGCTCCCTAGGATGTTGTTTCCAGCAGTCCTACAGAAGGAAAGAGGCAGTTTGCTATTTAGGAAACTCTTTTCCCTGGCACTGTCAGAAATGCCCGTGCCTCCCAAGTAGGCTCAGTTCATTTCTACCAGGCTGTAAGTGCTTAACGGCATGGACAGTCAGTGAGCCATACAATCGCTGGTTTTCATTAGTGGAGTAAAATCAGTAGAAGGGAGGTGCAAGCTCAATGAGACTTGTATTAATTTCTGATGGTTTGTGCTCAGTCTTGTGCAGAATTCACTGCTGCATGTGTTTATTCCCCTGCCACTGGCACACCCGAGCTGGCTGAGGAGCAGACCTGAGACTCTTCTCTGTCTATTATGAGGGGTGCTGCACATACATGCACTCCCTCCTCCTGGTCCAGGAGGGCATGTGAGCTCTTCTGACTCTTTCTTTAGACTCATGTGGCCCTGTGGGTCACATCAGAGAGTATGCAAGACAGGCATGTAAAGCACAAGTTGTTAGCTTCGTTGTCCCCATTGAGTTTAATTGTTGTACATCAAGACCTTCCCACAATTTTCCGGGGGAACCATTTATCTGCAGAGGAGAATAATTGCCACTGATTATTCATTAGCTATCATTTGTCATCAGCTACTATCCAGTTTTGAAAGTATCAGTCACCCAAGAAGGGAGAATAGGTGAGTAGGGATGCTTAATATCCCAGCAGATAATGGAACATAAGTATTCAAATGAAGCAGCCTCGTACATTGTCTGGTAGATAAAAATAGCAAAATAACCAACAAAATCAAATTTGCTTCAGAAATGCTTTACAGCAAGTGAAAAGCATCATGATCATGGGCCCTAAGAACCACACCACAGAAATCGGACACAAAACGTACCCACAGACCCACACCAAAAGGTAAAATACAACATTCCTTAGAGCAATTAGCAATCATAACATTATGTTCTTTCCCATTACTGTCAGCCATGCCTTAGCCACCCACTATGTAAAATTATAGGGTTAAGATCAGAAGTGTATATCAGCTGATCAGCTGAGAGCTCCCTGAGAGCTGTGCTATACAGCAGGAAAGCATGCATTTAAACGGGAACAAAATGGAAATCACTTCAGCCCTCAGGGTCAAATCTGCACACACACATACACACACGCACACACACACTTACACACATGCACACAGAGTACTGAAAGCACAATATTTGTGAAAGAACTAGAAAGGAAGCCATTTCCATTGACGATGGTGAAAGGAAAGCCCGGGGAAGACGGGAAAGCAAAGGTACATTGAATAGAGAGAATAAAGGAAGGTAGATGGTGAGTGGGGCCATCTGATTTGCCTTCGCCATCTGCAGAACATCAGATTGTAAGGCTTGGAGAGCTGATTTGGGACCTGCAGATGTTTCCAGGGGACTTAGCCCAGCTTCCCTTTAAATTTCGACATGGCACGGATGATCTCCTTCAGAATGGATATTTTCACTTACGTTTGTTTATGTCCTTATCATTCCTCTTTTTCTCTTACACTCTTATCTACTTCACTTATTTGGTTGTTCACCTTCTCCATTTATTTCCTATTCCTGCTGCCTTGCCACCACTCTTCATTTCTACTTTCTACTGTCTGTGAAAAAGAGACAGAGAGAGAGAGAGAGAGACAGTAAAAAGAAGTAAGAGAAAGGAGGTGGGAGGAACTCCAAAGTTTCCTGTCTGTCAGTATTCATGAAAACAGGAGGGGCATGTAGAAGGGAACCCTGCAAGCCTGGGGCCTGCAGGAGACCCAGTGTATTGGGTGCTTCTGGAGTGTATGCTCCAGAAAAGTCCTGGGAGAGGGTGTTATTCTTGCAGGTAGGGTGCAGGAAGAGCCAAAGAGCAAGTGAAAAAGAAAAGAGAGAAAAGGAAAGACTAAAGGAATAAAATGAAAGAAGGAGAAAGGGAAGTAAGTAGAAATGAGGGAAAGAGAGAGGAGAAGACTAACAATTCAAGGGGATTTTAGAATTCAAGACATTTTAGAAAATGAACAGAACCAGAAAGGGGACAATGAGAAGTAGGACTGAGACCCATAAATGAATCAGGTATTCGTACCCAGGAGCAAAGTGCCTTAGGGAGAGGCAGAGCTGTGGGCTTTTGCTCAAAGATGTTCAGTCATCCCCATCACATAACCAGACTCAAGCCTGACAAAATCTTCCTAAGCAGAAAGGGAAAACCAGCCCAGCCCTAGCGCTGCTCTAAATCAACTCCTGCACAGTTAGAGTGCACCCGAGAAGAGGACCTGTCTTGTGCTATCAGCAATATGCAGGAGAGCCATCCTCACAAGTGGTATTTCCTAACACTTGGCCTAATGCAATTATCACCATTTCGGGAGAGGACGGATGAGGCGGGAGCTTGTGTTAGTGACCTTTGTTCAGCCCTTTGCTTTTGCTGCCTCTGCTTGGAGCTCTTTGCAACGCTAGCTCAGGAAAGCTCAAGAACAGAAGGAGTAGCAGAAGCAGAATGAGTGCTCTAGAGCTGAACAGCTCAAAGAAAAATAAAACAAAGATCCTTTAAATCCCCCATGTATGCAGGATAGAATACCGGTTTCCAAGGCAGTGGAAAATTTTCCCCTCATAGCTCAGTATCATTTGTGAAAAATTATCTGTGGGGAAAAAAATATAATTTCCCAGTCAGCTTTCTTGCTGAATGTCTCTGCCTGGTAGCCAGCTGTCTGTCAACTTTTGCTAACATCACCAGATCTAAAATTATAGTTCTGGGACAGTTTGTGCTGCCTGGCAGCAATTTATAGGAATTGTCCAACTAGAACATACCAGTGGTTTATCCAGACTAATGTCCTGTCTCAGTCGTCATCAAAGCAAGATGTTTTGGAGGGCTGGCTTTGGTCTGTTTTTCCTTATTTCTTTCTACCCAATGTTTCCTTTCCTTTCCTTTCTGTATCTTTTGTTGTCTTACATTGCTCTCATTTTGCCTTCTTCCTTCTCTTCTTGTCTTTTCTATCTCCTTTGCTAAATCATTTGCTCTCCCATGTCACCGCTCCCCTCAATATCAATACCAGTATCAATATCATTTCTGCACTGATACTATGGGAAACTTTGTAGGATTTGAGTGGAAAATGCAGCCTGTTCTCCAACCTCCACTCATAGCGCAGGCTCCTGGTAACAGAAACGTGCAGGGATCAATAGAAAATGGGAAATGAGTTTCATTTCAGCTCTTCACAAGGACATTTACAGCCAGCTCTGCTGGGCATTTTTGTTTGAAGTCCCAATAGAAAGCCCAAGGATTGAATAGGACATGAAGTTTTTTGTAACAATATGACTCATTAGGATGATATATGCCTTGGTTACAAAGTAACAAATGTAATCCTTGAGCTATCCTAGACTTAGCTCGAGCAAAGGTAAAAATAGACCCCTGGCTGTAAAAGCTTTTTTTTTTTTTTTTTTTTTTAAAGAACATAGATTAAATACACAGATAGTCTTTCAAATTGTTGTCTTCCAGATATAACTGAGACTTAATGAATAAATAAGTACAAAATTAAAGGCTCATTACCCACCCCAAAAAGTCCCTGTCATTTATTAAACCTTTCAGAGGCAGCTAGGAAAAGGGAGAAGTGCCCATTAGAAGGATAAACATATCACAGATCTGAATGTCAGATCAAATTGAGCAAAAATTAATTAACTTTGTGAGCATTAGAAGGTAGAGTCTGGTGCCAGCAGAGACTGTGTTTACCTATTTGTACTTTCTCTGCTGGCTTGAAAGGCAGTAGAGGCTGTGATGGAATTAATGTGTGCCAGGTGCAATGCTCACAGCTCACTTTCACGAAAGAAACCCTTTCCTCATTTCGGAAGCCACTTTTCTTGTGTCTTGAAGAAATTGTCTGTAAATGGGACTCTCCCTTGTGCCAGATTCTCTGAGAACTGAGACTTCTCTCAAGCTGCTCTCCCAGCTGGGGACTTATTAACCCAAAGATCTTGCCGAAATTGCTGTCCAAATCATTTGAGAGCGTTTTGGATCAGGCCCTCAGCACCAGCTGGTTTATGGCTACAGCGTGACTTAAAAATGATGCCCTGAAACTGAACTATCTGTAGCTGGAGAGTTAATCCCCTTGAAATCAATAATTCCTGATCCCTGAAGCTGTTGTTTCAGTGATGGATGGCTGGCAACTTTCTGAAATCATCCCCCTTTTCTCCCCTTTCTGAAACAAGCTTTTTTCCCCCCCATTTTTATACCAGCTGATAAAACAACTGTAATCAACTCTTTTCTGCTCCATAAAATAGTTACTGCTAATTACTAATTATTGGGAATAAGCCTTCTACCATATCTGGAAGCATTATAGTGACTGGGAGTTAACAGTGATCATTGCTTTAGGAAGAGCCATTATTCACTTGTAAGGGTTGCATATGGCACACTGAAGAGTTTTTAACTGCCACGAGCCAAAAAAGTGTTTGAAAGGGAGATTGAAGATTGTTAGATATTAATAACCATACGCATTTTTACATGTGTTTGCATATGAGACTGTTGAGTGCAGATTGAAATTCAAGTCATTGCTTCCATTAGAAGCTTACTGGCCTTTTTTAAAACAAAAACACTTGATTTGTGTAGACAATTACAGTAATTGCGTGGGCTAAGAGTTGCTGCCTTGTGCCTCCCTCTTGCAAAAGTTGCTTCTGGGCATTAGTTAGCACTAGCAAGCAGAATCCAAACTCACTGGAAGGTTATAGCCATATGCTGGAAATAAGATGTTTCCAGTCTTTCTTCTATTGGATGTCATGGTTTCTAGGAAGAGGAATTAATGAAGATCAGACCAAAGTGACCCAGCTACAGAATAACCTCAAGTCTTCCTCACTGGGAAAACTCATTCTATAATCTTTGTATAAACATTAATTTCAGCTGCAGAGGGGAAAATCAGCCAGATGGATAATCATATATCAGAAAGTCCTGATACAGCAGGGAAGAGCATATTTTACTATCAGTCCCCAGGTGCGAGTGCAGCACAAGCTAATTCCTTCTCCCCAGTACAGGTCGCAGTAGCAGTAAGTGTGCTGGAGCCTGGGCCACAGCAGGCCTGTGGGACTCCAAGCAGACCTGCTGGAATCCGCCTTTTGAATGCCAGGTTTTCCTCATTTCCAGGAATAGCAGAAATTGGGGAAGATCAAATAAGAATTGACCAGAATTTACACCTGAAACTTGAACTGGACAAAGATCAAACTTTACTGGAAGTTCAAACAAGGACGTCTTTTGTTCTCTTCCTACCTCCCTTTCCTCCCTCTTTCCAAGGTAGCCAAATAGCTGAAATTCCTAGAACTCACTTAAGATATCCAGCCTATTTCTGCAGTCTCAAGAAATACGCCCTCATCTGAAATTACAAGTTCTTACATAGATCAAGAGAAAACCATTCCTAAATAAAAGACTTGCTTCTGTTAGCAGCAGAGATCCACAAAGTGAGTATACTTTGTCCGTGCCTGACTCACTGCTTGTTTTCAGAGTGTTATAATGTCCAGATGCTATTCCAAACTTAATTTAAAGATGGTATCTTCTACATGAAAGAGCTTACAAACTAAATACACCTAGCCAGGTGTTTTCTTCAGACATAGGAGTGCACATAGGAAGGAAATGAGGTTCCCACTGCTTCTGGGTGCTGGTACAAACCTGCAAGAACCTCAGCTTCACCACAAATCCTCGGGGTAGTGCTTAGAAACCAAGACATTAGAGTAGACTCTGAATCAGTTGCTTGATTATCCCCTTCCAATCCATCTTGACTCTGGCCGCTGCCAGAGGTTGATCACTGCCAGCATGACCTGGCCCATGTAGGACCAACTTCCTTTCTCCTTTGTTACAACAAAAAAAGCTTTTTCTTCAATGCCTTTGCCTTACCAGATTCCATACTCCCCCTTCACTTCTATAAATGATGCTCTGGTGATTTGTTTCTCCCTATACCTACAGACCAAACTTTTTTTCTCCTCTTCATACAAACACCAGGACAAGTAGCATGTGTCACTATTTACTTTTCATTCTTTTGCGACTGGATTAAATAAAAGAAAGTAAGATCTTAACCAACCAGTTATTAAGCATAACTAAGAGGCTTGAGTGTTGCAGCTGTGCTGCTCTATTATTCTTCCTCTTTTCCTCTACCCACAGACATCTTTTGGTATGTCTGAATGATAGTCTGGAAGCGCTCTGAGCACAGGCTAGGTCTTTTTCTCTCTTCGTTGTGTCTATAAAATAATAACTAATACTAACCAAGGTGCAAGTAACCCACTTCGATGATATACTCTTTAGTTTATGGACTTACAGCCCCATTAATTCTACTACATAATTCCCCTGAAGGAGAAATAGAAAATGTTCATTACAAGTAGAACGGAGGAAAATCCATCCCTTTTGATTTGCAGGAACTAATACAAACTATAGATGGGTCTTAGCTTCTTAATCTCTATTGCGATTCTCATCTGGATCTAACAACTGGCAATGCTGGAGGTTCCTATCTGCCTTGCAGATCATCCAAAGCCCGGAACTGAGATAAGAAATAGAGCTTCATCTGTGACCGAAGGGCATTCGCTCCCATTCAGCAACATATTAAATGCAAAAGTAAACTTGGGGCCCTTTTGATTTAATCTAAATAGCAACGGATGCAAAGAAGCAACAGCACTAAGTTAAGCTTGACACAAATTCCCACTTTATGCAAACTTTACTTCTTTAATATTTGGATTAATCTGTAAAAACAGTAATTTTGCCGGAAAATGCAGTTTCAAGGGGAAGCTATTCATGATTTTTGGCTTAATTTGGAAAAGAATTTTGCTGTAGAACTAGCAACAACCATGACAAAGGTTTTATTTTTTTCTAAAACTGATGATTTTTCCTTGAACTTTTAAAAATAAAACTGGCATAGATTTTACAAGGTTGAAAAAGTCTTAAATAGCATCATATTAAAACATATTGCGTTTTTTAAGTTTAGTGAAATATTGTCAGTTAATCCAAAATGTTTTTAGTTAAGTTTTGTTCTTTTTCCCAAAAAGAAGGATAATTTCTTTAAACTTTTCTCTCCCTGCCCCTGCCAAGAAAAAGCAACCCCTCCAAACCTTTTCTATTTCAACTTGACCTGAAATAAATTTTTGCCTGTGCTATTTTTTGATTTTGCCAAGAAACATTCTCTTGTCCAGCCTCTAATCCAGCTCATGTCAAGGCCTCCAGTTTATGATGACTTTTTTCTGAAACACAACTGAACCCTACCTGACATCAGTAGTGGGTCCAGGATCACTAGGGACTTGGACCCAATTTCCAGATCCAACTTTCATTCCAGAATTTAACCCCATCCTGATTCATTCACATCTTAAGTGTGACTCAGCCAAAACTTCAGCTGGAAACTTAACCACAGAATGACAGAATGGTTGAAGTTGGAAGGTACCTCTGGGGATCATCTAGTCCAACCCCTCTGCTCAGGCAGGGTCATCTAGAACACATTGGCCAGGATTGCGTCCAAATGGCTTTTGAATATTTCCAGCGAAGGAGACTCCACTGCCTCCCTGGGCAACCTTTTCCAGTGCTCTGTCACCCTCACGGTAAAGAAATCTTTCCTCATGTTCAGACAGAACTTCCTGTGTTTCAGTTTGTGACCATTGTCTCTTGTCCTATTGCTGGGCACTGCTGAGAAGAGTCTGGCCCCATCCTCTTATCACCCTCCCTTCAGATACTTATACACATTGATCAGATCAGCTCTCGGTCTTCTCTTTTCCAGGCCGAGTAGGCCCAGCTCTTTCAGCCTTTCCTCATAGGAGAGATGCTCCAGTCCTTTCATCGTCTTAGTAGCCTTTTGCTGAACTCGCTCCAGGAGCTCCATGTCTCTCTTGTACCGGGGAGCCCAGAATTGGACACATTACTTCGGATGTGGCCTCATTAGGGCTGAGTGGAGGGGGAGGATGACCTCTCTTGACCCGCTGACAGCACTCTGCCTAATGCAACCCAGGGTACCATTGGTCTTCTTGGCCTCAAGGGCACATTGCTGGCTCACGGTCAACTTGTTGACCAACTTGTTCTCTGCAGCACTGCTTTCCAGCAGGTCAGCCCCCAGCCTGTCCTGGTGCATGGGGTTATTCCTTCCAGGGTGCAGAACCCTGCACTTGCCTTTGTTGAGCTTCATGAGGTTACTTCCACCCATTTCTCCAGCTTGTCGAGGTTCCACTGAGCACAGCTCTCTGGGGTATCAGCCACTCCTCCTAGTTTTGCGTCATCGACAAACTTGCTGAGGGTGCACTCTATCCCTTCATCCAGGTCAATGATTAATAAATTAAACAATACTGGACCCAGTATTGACCCCTGGTGGACACTGCTAGCAACAGGCTTCCAACTAGATTGCACCGCTGATCACAACCCTCTGAGCTCGGCCATTCAGCCAGTTCTCAATCCACCTCACAATCTGCTCATCCAGCCCACACTTCCTGAGTTTACCTAGGAGGATGTGATGGGAGATAGTGTCAAAAGCCTTGCTGAAGTCCAGGGAGAAAACATCCACTGCTCTCCCCTCATCTACCCAGCCAGTTGTCCCATCGTAGAAGGCTATCAGGCTGGTTAAGCTTGATTTCCTTTTGGTGAATCCGTGCTGATTACTCCTGATCACCTTCTTGTCCCCCGCATGCTTAGAGATGGCCTCCAGGATAACCTGCTCTGTCATCTTTCCAGGGATTGAGGTGAGGCTGACTTATCTGTGAAATAATGAAATATAAAAACTCCCTACAGCTGTAAACACAAGTCAGTCATCGATCTGTGTTGTCCTTATTATTTTCTATTTGTTCCAGCCTGAAAAAGCCTATGTAACTTGTGGAGATGAGTCTAATAATCAGAGATATTACCAGAATTCGTTCCTGTGGGCACTAAGACCTCAAACAGTATTTAATTTCCTCATGACTGTCAACTGTGAAAAATGTAAGAAGACAAAGGCTCCCCTCGTGTGGACTGGTTAAAGGATTTCTGTGGTCTGTGAAAGCACCTCACATAAGTGAAGAAATGGGCTCCAAGCTGATTAGTCTTCCCAGGTGTTATAGATGACATCTGAGGAAATCTCTGCTGGCAAATCAAATCAGACTGACTATCTTTCTGTATTGCCCTTCATGCCAGTTGTCTTAGGCCAGTTCAAATGATTAGGAAGAGCCCACACCCAGCAAATCTATTTGAAATCCTTTGCTTTAAAACTTTTAACGGGTTCAACCTCATGACCTGCCAAAAGGTAGTTAATCAAAACTCTTAGGAGTACGACTTCTGAACTCCTAAGCATCGCAGAGATATAGACGAATCACCAGCTAGACACTATTTAAAACTGAACCTGAGAACCACAAATCACAACACAATAAATCCTGAGTTAAAAGGACCACAAAAATGTCCAGGAGCTGAGCAAGTAAGTAATTACTATAATATTAATACTGATCTTCTATAAAATGATTTTTTTCCTTAGGAGATTTCAAAATGCTTGACAAAGTGTGTAATTTCAAAGCTGGTCAGCATATTTTCGTGTAAACTGCTTTCAGTGGGAAGATGATGTTTCAATAAGCCTGAGACATCCCATTACGTGTTGCCCCTTCTATTGCTACTGGTAACACATGCTAAAATACTGCGCAAAAATAGAATAATCTGAAAAAACCCTTTGTTTTCATCTGAGCCATAAGCTGCATTTGAAATGAGATTTCCGAAATAGTACTTTGGGGGCAGGGAGGAATTTATATTTTACAACAGATCTTGCAAATATCTGGGTGTTATTCCAAACCAGAAGAAAATACATCTTAAATATAGATGTTTGCCATTTGCCCATTTAATAAAATAGGGGCAGATCAGGAACGGTGTCACTTTTGTGCACGTCCTTGACCTCCAAGACACCTGGATGCATCCCAGCTAACTGTTATCTCAAACCGATACCCTCACACAGGCGCATTTTCCCCTGAAGTTACCTGGCGGGGTGTGGGGGGGTGGCCTTCGACAAGTTTCCCTTGCATGCTCCCAATTATATTTTGCAAAAGCTAAAGGGCTATTGTTGCCTGTTAATGAAATCAAAGACTCTTAAAAGCCCTTTGTGCCCTATGGTTATGCATTTATAATTTACAGACACTTTGCTACACATTCAATCTTGCCTTGCAGAAACCAGTTCTTTCCTAAATGTTGCTGCATATGCAGTGTATAGACAGCTTTTACTTATTTCTTAAAAGACAGTAGTTAATCAACTAGAGCAACCAGTTGCAATATACTTTGAGTCAACTGGATTAAAGTGATTATGGGATTATTAAATGGATTAAGTTCTATCGATAACTAGTTGTCAGCCAGAAGTCCTAATAAGCTAGAGAAAAAAGACCATGCCAGCCACTTATATTTATGGTTCACCTTGAACTTATCTATAACTTCTGCTTGTTTCAGTCATGTTTCTGTAGCAACCAGGGTAATTGACATTAATTACCATATTTTGTCTATGGTTATTTTGTGCTAATTTCATTTTTGAATTGCTTTGAATTATAATGTGAGACCCTAGTAACAGCTTTTTACTCTGTTTCTCATAAGGTTTTGTGGGTATTAAGGTGTCCCCTTGCCCCCAACACACGCTAGAGGCATTGTGAGGCGTACATAAACACATACACGTGGGGAAGCAGAGGGACTGGAGCACGTTCAGCCATGAGAAGACCGTGGCTTTGGGGGGTCCGTGCCTTCCAGCCATGGATTCAGAGGACCCAACAGCAGCTCCCAGTACCAATAGGGAAGTTATCAAGAAGATAGAGCCAGATCTTCACAGCTGCGAACAGTGGGAGAATGAGAAGTAAGGGCATGAACTGAGACAAGAGAGGTTCAGCCAGGATATAAAGAAAAAAAAATCCCCATGAGAGCAATCAAACATTGGAACAGGTTACCCAGAAATGTGCAGCTTCTGTCCTTGGAGGTTTTCAAGACCCAAATGGATAAAGTCCTGAGCGACCTAGTCTGGCCTCATGCTTTGGACAGGAGGTTGGACTGTTTTGGGCAGGAGGCTGGACTGCAGACACTGCCTGAGGTCTTTTTGAATCTGAACTACGCTATGGTTATGTGCTTATGATCCTACAATTATTCACTTCTTTTGTTTTATTTTTGAATAATCATAAAAACTGTGACTGCACAGTCTGTCATAGTGCCGTAAGATTCGTACTCTGCCCGAAGAACTTCTATTCTGCTTTAATTCATTTGCTGTCGATATTCCAGTATTATTCCTATCAAGGTTCATAGCTACATTGTTTGTGTCTTCCCATCTAAGATTTAGAATCTAAATCCTCAAAGGCCTGAAAATCCTATTGAAGTCCATGCTTTGCCTTTTTAGAAAAAGTTACCCTCAGCTAAGGAGAGTTTTAGATGATATAAATTGGTCACAAGGAAAAAGAATTAACTGTCAGCTGTTTTTGCCAATTATGATAATAATAAAAATATAGAATAATAATCTACTGTTCCCCATTTTTTTAGGCCTTGACTTCATGAGATGGTAAGTGTTCTGGCATTCCAGGGATACCAGTAGAAGTTGGAGGCACATGGGTGCTCTCTGAATTGGTCCTTCAGCATCTTTCGTAAGCATGGACTTTTTACTTGATGCATAAATATATTCTAGAGAGATCCCAGAACTGTTAAGTGTCATTCTTCATTTCTGAGATAGTTAACATCTGCTGTAAAACTGCTGTACAGCATAGGTGCTGTCAGGCTGGAAAAAAATCTGAACTTAACATAAGCATGAAAACTTCGAAGCTCTTCTGACAGCAATGAATGGGGCGTGTGTTAAACTCAGGGAAAAAAAAGATCCTGCAACACTCTGCGTCACTGAAAATTTTAACAGTGCATTGCAGTCTTGTAAGTTGCGAGCTAAAAACGTAGTTTAAAATCCTTACTCTGAAATATCAAATAACACTGGATTATTCTAAGGTGTAATGGAGAGACATCTTCTACTGTGTGTATGCATGCATCCCGTAAAGCAAAAAAATGGTGTTTCAAGCTAGGAATAGTACATAGCAGAAATGTGCTAAAGACACATGTTAGTTCACCAAAAGCACGAAACCAACATTATTATGGAAAAAAAATAAAAATAAAAATAGCAATTTGAAAAGAAACCAGAAAGCATCTCTAGTTTATTTCTGAAGAGCTAAGAAATGTCATTTCACCCATATGAGAGTGCGCTCTGACATCCAAAACTGAAAAAGCTCGTCCTGCCAAACCAGATCCAGGCTAGGGAATGATTACAGCCATCCTCGTGGTTAAAAAGATTGGATTTTTTTAACCTTTGGATGTGGCCGCAGCACCATGAAGCTCTGCAGGTGTGATCTCAACAATGACTTCCTTTCTGAGGTACACGTTCCTTAGCTGCCCTCATGCTTTGTCTTCAGTACATTTTTCCTATATGAGATCTCCTGTGTGCCAGTTATCCCCAAGCCTAAAAAAGCATAATTTATTTTATTTTGGAAAACTTGACTTATGGAAGTGGAGATCCCTACGGACTTCTGAGGTAGTTGGAGACCTTACAAGGAATAATGCATACTCAGCAGTCCTTATATAGAGGACAAATGCTCTAGCATTTCCTCCAGTTAGTGCATGTGATGAAATTTCTCTGCAAGGATATGTTGATATATCCTCATTCTGTTATTGCAATAGATTATAACTCTTTAGCCTTGGCAAGTGGAGGAGGTAGGGAGAGAACTCTGCATAAGGAAGAGAAGAGCTTCATCAGAGAAGACAGGAAAGGAACACTTCTTAGAAAAGCAAAATTTTGTTTAGGCAATTACACTTACTTTTTGTTGCATTTTCAAGGTATTTCGATGAGACATATTTAATTTGACTATGTACTATCTTCAATTATTTTTAAGAAACAACTTTTTAATGTGCTTTGAGTGAGTTCATGCAGTCAATGCCAAGCAAACTACAAACCCAGACCTTGAAGCAGAGGTCCTAAAAGGTTAGGTATTTTTGGAGCTCAGGCCTTCAATTGCTTCATGTTGGACAGAGAGCATTAGATTTGCTTGGAAGTCTTCACAAGTATTTTCAGAGCCTAAGTTATACGGTTGCCTATATAACTGCAAGCACCTTCCATGGGTCTTGCTGAAATGGAGCCTCTGAATCACAAAAACTGTGGCTCTAAAAGAGGGAGGGAGAAGGATGGAGAAGGACGGAGAGGCCTAACTGAGCCTATTTGAAAAAGTGGCCTTGAGTCATTTTCCCATTTGCAACCTTGCTTGCAATCTCTTTTTTTCTGTTTGATTGCCTTGCTCGGAGATGGCCTTTGTGATGCTCCATGTGGATGCGGCAACAAACAAATAAATTGCACTGCAGCACATTCTCTGAAAAGAGCGCTCCTCCAGGCTGTGAAACTGCACAGCAGAAATCAAGGGAGCAGACCTGAATGATGAGGATCAGGAGAAAGGAACGTAACAGAGGATAATATACCGCGCAGAACTTCTGAACGTCTTCCCTTAACTAACGTATAAGACTATTAACAAAGAAAAGTACACTTCATAATAACGTTTCAGCATTGCACTCAGATTCTCCAGTGCCTGAAAGACGGTTTATTAACTCAGACATTGCTGTGTAGAGAGCATTTGCAGTCTTTGGCCTTACCCTTAATAACTCACTAAGCATGAATGGGTTCAGTAATTCATTCCTTGTCTTGTGTGGCTGCTCAAAAAACACATTGAGATAAAATTTATGGCCTGTTCTTGCAGGATTGTGAGCACCTCCTGCAGGTCTGTGACAGCTCCATGCTGCTGTTAACCTGAGTGAAGTGCTTCAGACCTGGCAGGACCAGGACCTCTGCCTTAGATGTGCTAGGAAAGGATTAGTCAGATCTGTGCTAGGCTTCGGTAAGAATTCTGGTTTGGGGATTGAATCCACCCCAAACTTGCAGTTTGGGCCTCTGAGACTTTTAGACTCCCCCTATACTTTCCACCACCTACATCATAAGGCTAAAAGTTCTCACTTGATTATGACAGGATGACTGGAAGGCTGGAGAACAAGCAGATTATGATATTAGAAACTAAAACAAGCGGCTGAAGGAACAGAGGCTGTGCAAAAGAGACCATTTCTGAAAGTCTGCTTTCGGAGGGATATTTTACTGACTCCTGCTGGACCAAAACTCCCCTCTGTGAAATAGTCTACGCTTCTTGAGCCAGGGGCTGGGAAAGCTTCCTCTCTATTTTGAAGTTGTGTTCTCCAGTAGAGTAAGACCAGACTCAGTATTTCTGGTAGCTGTAAGGCAAAATCACGAAGGAGGAAAAACAAAAACTTTGAAAACCCTCCTCCCTGTGTCTTAATGAATATGTAGTGTTATTCATCCTAACAGAGCAATTGAGGGCACGACAGAAACAATAAACATTAGCTGTTCAGTAAACGTGAATATATCTGAAGTCCTTTCCTCTGTGTATTTTGTGTTGCAGCAGTGACATATGGAGGAGAATCAACTCAGCTCCTCAGCCCTTTCAACTGTAGCATCTTTTACTGGTGAATCATGTTGCCCTTGAAAATCTGACTGAAATGCAACAAGAATAAACCCTTTGTGGTAAACAGTCAACAGGTTTTGCCTACAGATGCTGGTGCGTTGTGCATAAAATGCTGTCACTTGGCACTCTGAGACTAAAACCCTTGCTGTGAGCAGATGTGGGCAGACTAACAGTGACTCTTGAGGGGAAACTTGAAATTCTCCAGTATAAATATAAAGCAATTAACTTTGCCTACAATTTTCTGTGCTGCCCTCTTTACAGTTTTTAAAGATGGGAACACTGCCTGGTGTTCTTCTTTCTGCCTGATCTGATCATATTGCCATTTCGTTTCAGTAGTCTTCAGAACTGACATTTTCAAAGAGACTAAGGAAGTGAGACTCCCAAAGAGGATATAAACATTCAGTCCCCTTGGGAGAGCCCAGACTAGATTATCTATGAACATGACTGCAGGGAGCTTCAGAAAACTTCTGCGAGACAGAGAAGTGCTAGTTGGCTGGGGAGAAAAAGGGAAAGGGAAGGGAAGGGAAGGGAAGGGAAGAGAAGGGAAGGGAAGGGAAGGGAAGAGAAGGGAAGGGAAGGGAAGGAAAAAAATAGAAAAAGCTGTGATTTTTTTCCAGGTCTTTCAGAATGCCAGATGCAGAGCTGATTAATAGAACTTGTATCATCAACCTCCCAGTTCAGACTTCCATCACTAAAAAAAATCTTTCCTTTCTCTCAAAAACACAAAGATGGATTCTTCACGCATTCAACCTTCGTATAAATCAGGAGTAACACCATGGGTGTCCCCAGTGTTACTTTGTGGGTGAGAGGAGAGTTGAGTCTAATACTTAAATTCACAATGACAGGGGTTTCATCAGGAGTCAGATGCCTAAATGCCTTTGTGAATTGAGGCTTTAGTGTCTTTGTTCATTAATGAAGCAAAGAAAAAAATGACTGTAATTAGAGCAAGAGAAATGCCAGAAAGTAGCTGCATGAATAGTCTCTCATATTGGAAAAGATTGACTTCAAGCTCACTCTTGCTTATTGGCGTGAAAGAGAGTTTTGTTCACCGGTGCATGCAGGAATGTTCTGTAAATACGGGAACAATCATATTCACTCTTGCAGCCATTTGGAGGGTGAACATTTCAAATCGGACAGCGTGAATTTGAAGTGAAGTGTCAATCCCCCTGGAAGAACATGTGCAAGGGCAGTGGCCACTGCAGGGAACAGGGAATTCTACCTGCCATGAGTGGCAGTTCCCAGATTTCAAACTCTAAATGTTAAGGACTCACATTCAACCCATAAGATGATAATGTGGTAGGGAAGAGTTTGAATAAAGCTGAGCAGCTAGAAAAAAAGGGCTATTTTATGAGTGGTTTATGGGTGAGATGAGAGGATACTTTGCCCATTAGATATGACTCATGATGAGTTAATCATTTGGCCCAGTTTAATGGTGAACACTGTTCCTGCTCCACTGGGGGCAAATGAAAAGAGAGTCTGCAGAGCTATACCTGCAGCTCCCCACTTCTGCGGCTGGAGATTGGCATGCCCTCAAGCAGAAAACCCTCAAAAGACCACACACTAGCCAGGACTTTTGAAGATATGCTTCCCTGACCATGACAGGCTTCTCTTGGACTTTCTTGGGAATCTTTAATCTGATGCTTATGGGCAATAGACCCTCTGCTGGCGCTGCTTGGCCACCAGACAGCAAAGTGTTAAACCAGGAGTAGTGCAGAGCCAGGTTACAACACGGAACCCAGGCCATTACTGACCAGATGGAAAAACCCAGCATCTGCATTTAGCCAGGGGTATCCTGCCATGCTGTTGTAGCCAGCACTGTTAGTGTCTAGGTGTTATTGGAGGGTCCCATTCTTAGCTCATGTAAAGCAATGAAGATCCACTAAAGTTCAAGGAGCTACATAAACAGACTTATAACACCTGAACAAAAGTCACCAGTCATTAGTGGAATGCATCCTAGCAGGTCACACCTAACTAATTCTATTCTATTGGAAAATCAGAATGAAATAAATCATGGGCCAAATGATCTCTATAATTGTAGCCACAGTACCGCTAGGTGCCCTCCATTTGCTGTGCAAGACCCTATGTTTATACATATGGATTGGTATTGATTCCTTGGAGGTTTCTGGCAACTACAGTGAGGTGAGCAGAAAGAAATTAGGCATCTGAGAGGCCTCATCAGGCAAGAGCATTGCTAAGTGTAACGGATTTGGAAGCAGGATGATTTCTGTATAATTTGCCTTTTCCACAGAAGCCACTTGTTCATTGCTATTTGGGATAAGGCAGCAAAACCATGAGGCAAGCTGAGATTGAATGCTGAAATTATTTTGAACATTTGTAATGTCTAGCATGCTTTGACACTGGCAACTGTGATAAATTATTTGTAAAGTTACTGTGATTTTAGTGACGGTAGTGTAAATAAGTTGGTGTTTAAAGTAGATGGTTTTGGTTACAAAACAAAGAACACATTTCAAGATGTGTTCTTTGGAGCTATCCCCAAGGTGGCATCTCTAACATCAGCTGGTAACCTCAACCTGCCAATCTCAGGAGTGCGTGGATAGGAAAGCGCTATCTACTGCTAGCAGGACGGCTTCTCTGAGTCTAGCTGGGCAAAGCTGGGGAGGGGAACAGCTTTCCTTAGAGCATCTGATATAGTGGAGAAGACGACCAAAATTTCAGAATCACAGCTCTTCTTTGTACGTGAATTAGAAACAGCACTGTACAACGGCGAAAGTCATATAAGAACAATTTCTCTAAATTTAGCTCTATTACTTAACTTGGTCTTTGAATCTAATATTAATAAATGCTAATTTTGTCTCTTATATTTGTCTCTGAAGGAAACCTGTGCATTTCTGAGAGAATTTGTGTCTGACTGGTGAGGTCTAAATTTACCCAAAGCAGCAAGTAACAATCCTTATCTAACCCCAATCTAATCTGAGAACTAACCTTGGCATTTGGGCATAAATGAGCACCTTCTGCTACATTGCCTTCTGCCCAAGCTTGCAGTGCTTGGAGAGCAAGCAAGATTCGCTGGGTGCAAGCATAATTTGTGAACATAACACAACACATATTGTTTTATAAACTTGTCACTGGGAAAGGATCTATAGTGTTTTTACCTGTGGTTTGAGAAATGAAGATAACGCAAAGGCTGAATCTATAAGCCTTATTTTGCAAGACAGGATTTATGTACTTTTGGACATTGTAGGCATGGATGGTACGACTTCACAGTCCTCCTAGGTGGTATATACACAGCAAGCCAACTGAGCACCTCATCCACGTCTCGGGTCCTCATGGATAAGAACTGGTTCTGGCTCTGTTCCCACCAAGCCAGCCGCCCTGCAGAGGAAGCTGCAGTGTGCCCCGTCCGCACAAGCTGGGGCCAGCGCCGCAGGACTTGGTGCAGGATGCGCCCACCTTGCAGCGCATGGGCAGCTGGACACAGCTAACCGCAAACCTGTATGGGCAGCCCTTTGTCTCTGAGGCTGTAGCCAGAAAAGGCTCCACTTTTTCTTTTAGATTTAAGTCCAGTCCACTACAGTGAAGAAGCTGATGAGGGTGACTATGAGGGTGCTTGATGAGTGTGACTGCCTCAGGCTTCCCCAAGTGTTTGCATAGAAACGTACGGCAACCACCCTTGTTGTAGAAAGATGGAAGTTTAACAACCCTTCTGCAACAAAATATTCCAAACTATAACAGGGCATAAATACATACCTTCAAGTAGAGTGCTTTTTTTTCCCCTATTGCCTACACAGTAGATTATAGTTAATTAAACCTCTGCTCACATAAACAGAAAAAGAAAGGATGTAAAAGTAATGAGCTGACAACACGGTCTGTATTATGTTGGGCTTCTAAGAGAATTTAATTTGGAGAAGAATTATGCATAGGCTGAAAGACAGTCCATTAAACTGAGCCAACTGTCTGGAAAGAGATAAAACAAAAAAAGCGTTCTGCCTCCTGTGAAATAAATAGCATGGCATGCTTTCCTCATACCTTGTGGGTGCCAGGGCTGCACACATAAAGGCCAGTGGCCAGGCAGCCCGCGTGCCCGAGAAGGGGCAGGGCAGAGCACAGCCTTCTCGAGGGAGCAGCAGAGACCTGGGCAGAGACCGTCCAGCCCTGTCCTGCCCGAGGGACGCAGGAGCAGCAGCAGGGACAGCCACGGAGCACGCCCTGCCGGGACTCGTGTCTAACGGGACTGCAAGTTTTACAGGAGGAAAGAAACCTAAGTCAAGATAAATACTGGCAATATTTACTCTGGTAAAGCCATGTCCAGCACAGCGCAGTACATAGGGAGCAAACTGAGACGATCCCTGTCCTACTTACAAACAACCTCAGCAACATCTGAATCCAGGTTTTGGCTAGTTAACAGGTTAACGACACAGCCAAACGCAAACTTATCACGTACGTGGGGGACATGGTCTTCACCTGATTGCTGTTGGCATCTCCCTCATCCTGTATTGCTCGTAGACTGTTACATTAAAAAAAAAAATGAATAGAGGATATCAGCAAAACAACATGGCAAAGCATGCATGAAGGTATTGCCAAAAAAACAAGCCAGTTCACTCAAGGTATTCATTTTCCTGTTGTGATCTCCTTGCTGCCACTAATAACTATTTAGGATAACAAACTTTTAAATAATATTCTTTTTTTTTTTTCCTTTAATAATAAAGGCACTGGGGCTAAAGTAATTTATGCTGCCTATGGACCTCCCCCAAATTATTTAACCTTATAAGGTGAGAGGTTGTGTTACTTAAGCTGCTCCCCCCTAGCAGCTGTAAAGTCATAATCCCTTCACATGCTTCCTTCTAAACGTTTTTCCTTAAGCCTGGGGGAGGATGTTGATTAGAGCTGAGAAACTAAGGGATTTATTTCTTTTCAATTTTGAGAAAACATGGGAAAATAATTTTGAGAAGAGAGAAAACATAGGCTCGTTTTTGAAACCTCTAAGCAAATTTTTTAAAAAAATCTATTTTAAATTTAATGAAACACTACATTTAACATCTTCTCCAACCACTCTTAAAAGGAAATGTTAAAATATTTCCAAATAAATCTGAAAGCACTTTGAAACAAACGTAAATTAATGCAAGAAAAAAATCAGGTTCTTTTTCACGTCAGTAAAAGAGAAACTGGTTAATGAAAGATGCCTACTGCACCAGCTCTGCATTTTGCAGAGGTATTTTGAGATAATCCTCAGCTAAAAATGGGACCTACCCGCAGTTCGCATCTCCTTGCTGTGAACTCCAAGGGCCCCATTGCTGCAGATAGACGTTTGGCTGAATGGCTGCGGCTGGAAACCACCACACGTCCTGCAGGCAGTGCCAAGGCATGGCTCAGCCTCCCATGGAGGCCAGTGGCTTCGATGGCAGTGCCACTTCACTAGGTCATGCAAGCTGAGACACTGGTCCAAACTCAGGACAGGTTTTTTTTTTTTTTTTGATTTAAAACAAATAAAGTACAATTGTTACAAGTTTGCAGCCTCTCTTTTTAAACGAAGGTGGAAGCTGTTCACCTCTGTGACGAAAAGGAAGGGCTGGTGTGAGGAAGAGCCACGGTTTGCAGAATCACAAGCTTTGCGGTCTGCTTTGTGGACATGCCCACATCTGCAGTCCTCATATCGTCTGGCATGTGTCACACCAGTGGCTGCCTCCTAAAAGAGTTTTCTGTCATTTACCTTAGTATTAGCTCTGAATAGGCCTGTTGGCTTTGGGGCAGGTGCTGAAGCAAGTGAAAGAACAGCTGAGCTCCTTCCTTTTGTTTCTATTGCTTGGTTCATTACTTTTCCCTTTCCTGTCTTTTTGGAAAACTTCGGGCATCCTTATGGGATGCACTGGCTGAAGGTGTGCATCAGCCCTTAAAAAGCAAGGAACAATCTGTATAGAAAACGAGGGAGAACATTTCAATTTGACTTGCTCCTGCCAGCTGGCCAGATGCCTGAATAAAAAGATCGAGGGACTGCAGCATTGCATTGTCTGGATTTGCACAAGATTTGTGAATAGAGAAGTTCTGTCTGCTTCTTAGCACGTTCCTCCATTTGTTTGCCATTCGTTTGAGTAGGCAGGGATGATTGCTATTCCAGCAGCATTATCTCCCTTATTCCAAAGGGATGAAACCTGGCAGAGTCCATTTGTTTTGGATATTGACAATAATCCCTTAGTTTCCAAGAATCACAAAGGCCCTTAAAATAAATACCAAACCCGAGCAAAATAAAAGTATCAACATTTAGCCCTAGATTCTCAGAAAAGTTGAGCACTCACTCAGCGAAACATTTAAAATGCAGACATAAAAGCCTGCTGAATGTACTCCCCGAAAGGGCTCTAATCAGCTATTTGCACGCCAAGCTGCATGCTGGAGGGTTGTGTACCCATTGCTGTTACTGCACACACAGGCTCTGCCAACGATATTGCCTTTATCCAGATCTCCCATTTTCTAAAAACACTATGTGCTCCGGCATTTTTAGAGAAGGACGGACAGTGCTGGGTAGGAGAGACTCAACATGCAGCAGGTTGTTCGTGGGTTACGTTCTTCTTCCCGTAGACTCAGAGGAAGGAGGCAACGGCTGCGGCGAGGCAGGAGCGCCAGATTGCAGCACAGGCAAGACGGGAATGCCACTACACATGGCTCTGTTAAGGACCAAGACCTTACTAAGTAGTGTACAGCATAATCTCCATGGCTTTTTCTCCTCTTCTGGGCATACTCTGTCACTCAGTCACAGTTGTATTGGCTCACAGTCCTGGAGACGGAAAGAAACCAGAGCGTGTTCTGAAGTCATGGGAGAGGGGTAGGAAGGGCAGAAGGAGCTGAGCGAGCCTCACACAGGCTGGGCGACCTGCACTCGTCTGCTCACCACAACTGGAGCTGAGGGAGTAGAGCAGAGTGATGCAGACAACTGGCCCTGCGACACTGAACTTTGGGGCACTTTTTCTGGGCTCCAGAGGTTGTAAATAGACTGCCACTCTTTCCAGTGAGTGAGATGTGCAGTAGCCCTCTGTTACTATCTAGCTGTATGACATGAGCTGGGTCACAACCCCAACTGGATGTCTACACAACAGCTTGTATCTAGGTGGAGGAAGGTTTATCAGCTGTTTGACATGACCCGACAGAACTGCTCTACTTTGTATAACAAGTTATACAGGAAGAAGCTAGCTTAGTTCCCCAGCCTTGGCTGGAAGCATTCATTCATGCCCAGATCTCTGTCATTTCTTCTATCCATCACGCAAATCACTCCTCAGCCATCTTTCCCACCCATCTCAGAAGGGCCTTTTCATTAATCCTTTCCTCTCTTCTGTCTCCATTCAGGATGTATGGTAAAGACTTTACTCCTTCCAACATCCCTTTCTTACAGTCCTACCTCAAACCGAGTTCGGGGTTTGACTTCCATGCAGCTGGATGTGCTGGCTGACCAAAGTTATGATGATGATATGATACTTGAATACAGTCTCAGCCCTTTAGCCTTTGGAGAAGGAGCCCATGCTGTTGTACATGTCTACCAAAGTTATGCTGAAAACAAGCAAAATTCTTGGATGTGGTTGTTCTAACAAAGTCAGTGCTCAGAGAGATCCGGCAAAAATGACACATTGCATGCTGCTGGTGACAGCTGGAAGCCAGCTGGAGATTCTTAGCAATAAGCACTGATTTCAGTCGGCCTTTGAGTGCAATCTGAATCTTTCTGTGTGTCTGCATTTTGCTTGCACGGAGTCTCCAAGCTGCCTTGCACTGCTTTCTAGACACTGGCACACTTGATACAGCACTGAAGCTATTGGACATCCTGTTAGATCCTTAGTGAGGGGACATTGTCTTGTTGTTATTAGTGGGGGATTAGCAGTTTAAGGCCTCAGAGCTTAATGGCCTCAGCAGGTCGAGAGCATGGCACTAGCTGTGAAAATGACAAAAATCAATAGCTAATCCAGTGCAGTCAGTCAACCTTTTCAAAGCCTCGTCCATATTGATTTCCAAGTGCTGCTCTTCCTGTCCCTTGACGTAATCAGTCTATTTGCTCAGCAGACAGACTTGCTCTCTTCCACTCTCCCCCCTTTTTTGGCTTTTTTACACTTAGAAATGGATTACTTAGATCCCCCCAGCTTTTCATCTCTCTGGCTGCTGTCAGAGTTATGATTAAAGGGGAGGCAGACGGGGCAACCAGCTCCTACAAATCAAGGAAGAGCTGACCTGGAGTATGATGGATGTTTCAGGAAAGGAGCAGGCAGGCTTCAACATGGGAAGGATGGGAGACATCTGGTCAGGTTAGATAGTTACAATCCAGAGAGTGAATGCATTAAAAATTACTTCTGCCCCCTTTCCCCATCATTTCGAAGATACATCGTGCTGATAGAAAAGCCCCCAAGGCACTACGTGAGTTTACGGACTAGCATGAAAATGCCTTGGAGCAAGTTCTTCTCTTCCACAGAGGATAACAGTCTTTTTTCTTCACCCATCCTGTTCTGGCTATTTGCATAGAAACTTTTAGGGGCATCTAGACACCCTTGTCAAAATACCACTGTAATGACTCCTAAAGGTAGAAGCTGCTCAGGGTAGTGGTTTCCAGATAGTGGCTCAGGGTATAGATGGTTGTGTGGAGGGATGGTCCAGAGTCTTTGCAGCCTGAGTGAGGGCAATTCACTGACATTAAGCAAGTGCCAACCGTGGGTGTGACTACAGTAAAGAGACTAATTAATGGGTGCACTTGGTGGTGCTTTGAGCAGCCTCTAAGAACTGAATTGACCCTAAGAGTGGTATTTGAATAAACAGATCTACCATTTTGCATTGGCAAATAAAAAAAAAAATATTGCTTGTTTGCAGTTTGATGACACACGTGGCTGTCCACACCGCAGTAAGGGCGCCTGCAGAGTTGGGCTCACCACTGCATGTATCTGCAGCCTAAGAGTACTCCAGTAGCCCTAAACAAGGTGGCAAAAAGCCCAGAGAGGTTTCCTCTGCCTGGAGTGCTGCCATTGCAGCGGGCCATCCCAGTAAAGAGGGGCGTGATGTGTGCAGTCACCAACAGAAGCCCTGTTCACAGCAAAGTCCCAGATACTGGGCCCTGATGAGAGAATCCTTGCCCCAAACTTGCACAGGCACAGAATGGAGCAGAAGGCCAAGTGGCTTAGCTGGGGCTTCAGGAACAGTGCAAGATCTGTGCTCTTGCACAGAGGTCCTTTGACCCACAGTCAAACCAGTTGGCCAGTCTACCTTTGCAGACACGGTAGCATCACTCTTTGTGCTTGGTGGGTATCGGCCTTTTGAAGATTTGTTCATTCTCAGCTCTGAGCTGACCCGGCATTGTTAGATTGGGGAGATAAGAAAGCATAATTTACTGTAATGTTTTTTTCCTCGGGCTGTTTAGCTGTGCCTCAAACACAGCAAACAAATTCTGTCAAATCTACTTACCATTTATTCTGTCTTTTGTAGCTGGGATCAGAGGGCAGACATTTATCAGACAGGCAGCTGAATTTCCAAATTACGTTCCTAAAACAACCAAACAAAAAGCTCCTCTGCCTATGACTCCATCTGGGGGTAGCTGGGGAGGGGACACCCAATGTTTTTCCCTACAAATTATGTTGAAGCATCTGCTATCATTAGAGTCACCACAATGAGTCTAGCAGAACAGCAACTATCGAAGAGCAAAATATTCTCAGCAGAGGCCCACTGCTTAACAATATAGCTAATATTACTTCTTCTGTTAAAATATCATGCCAGCCACAAAAAAAAAAAACAAAAACACTTCCTCGATATACAGGTTTCGAGAGGAAAGTCACCTCTGTACCTGCTGCTCCATTCTGCCCTAGGCTAACAGCAAAGAACAGCTTTGGGCTGCTCAGTGACAGTGCTTTATTACTCCTGCAGATGGGACAATCTGGCAGCAAAGCCTACCGTTGGTCCCTTTCTCACCCAGTTATGTGTTAGGGGCCTTGTCTGAAGTCATCTGGTACAAAGAGCCGAGGAGATACTAAAGGCAAGCACTGTAGAGCCACGCGGTGAGGTCTGCCGGCCAATATGCCTTTATTTTAATGAGAATTCAGCGAGCAAGTCCCGTAAGATTTTCAGGTGGCACGATTAGCACAGTGAAGAGAAGAAGGAATTAGTCTGAAACGACATCTGCCCTTCAGAGGATAGTTGCCAAACCTCTGATAAAGCCTTTTACCTCTTAACGAGTTTCTCTCAAGGACCTTGCTGAGTTAGACCCTGTTTCAGCATAGAAGAGAAAGCCCTGCCCAGTGTGCTAGTGGCCTGCCTGTTGGCCTTGAGATAAGAGGTGGACTTTGAGGATGGACCATGGCAGTACCAGGAGACCACGTTGTCCTGCAGGACAGTATGTGCCGTGATTTCTGTGCACATTCATTCCTGTACCAACGCCATGTTGCACTACTGCCTGTCTGGGCTCCTGATCCCTGGGAAGGTTGCTTCTCCTAGTCCCTGTGGCAGGATGGTGAGTACAGGTCTCTCTCCCTGTATGTTTGTAGTGGGATTCTTTCATCTGATGCTCAAGAACGCTCCCCCACTTTTGCCAAACATAACACGTGCAGATATTTTTCCTTTGGGACTTGATGACTGCATTTTCTAATTAGAAAGAGACGGTTCTTGCAATATAAAGTGTGATATATTTGCCAGGAGAAGCAGAAGGATGGCTAAAAGGAACAAAGAAATGTAGCAGCACGTATCAGGTTACCGGTGCTCGATGCTCGGTAGTTCCCTCAGGAGCTGGCAACTGGGCAACTGACAAGACCTGTCCGTGGTGTCCCACATTCCCTTAGGAACCGGAGCATTTACTCCTCTGCAGATTCCCCACCTGCCTGCCTGCCACAGCTGGCAGGATCCCTCTTCCTTTCCCTTTCTGCAGGCTGTGATCCGTACAGCTTAGCATCCTCCTTTGATCTTCAGCTTAGCCCTGGGAAGACTCGTCTTCACCAGCCTGGAGGGAGAGGCAGAAGCTCTTCCCAATTAGCAGCTCCCCTCTTAGTTCTTGCCAGGGCTCATTGGGTCCCCAGTTTCGCTTGGCTCCTTAACAGTCCTTCTGATCTCACTCCCTCACAAGTAACTGCAAGGGGAACAACCAATATTGGCCTAAGTGACTTGTGAAGCAGCTTTTCTTTGGTTAGGTCTGCACTGACATGGGCACCATTTCCCCGGCTTACTTTTACCCACCTTAACACAGAGCGCCTGTTTTACGAGGCTCATCTCCTTTGGCTTTCAGTGGAGAAAGAGCCAGGCTTCAACAGAGCGTGCTTCATAGCACTGATATTAGGCTTCTGCACTCTCTATAGACTAAACAGAGAGAGCAGGGTTTTAGCAAAGGCATCAGAGACTGACACATGAGGTAGGCAAGGCGATTTCCTTCGCTGCGTTCCTAAAGGTGCCATTTTTCAGCTGAGATGCCAAAGCAAAGTCTTGACTACTTTTAATAAACAAGGATCCCATTTTTAATATTCTGCAAGGGGAGAGTTCTTATCCCAAGGGCAATGATTACATTTTCCTATGAGTGGAGGTGTTAACCTTGTTGTACAGGCTACATTTTAGCCTAAATTATTGCTAAAAAGTATGAATTTTTTATGTGATGATGACCTTTTCCAGGAAAGCTCTAGGCTTCATAGTTGCAGCAAAATGCTTTAACGCTATAGTAAAAAGCACCGCTGTTGACTAGACAATGCAAAAAAAAAAAAAAAAAAAACTTTGTGGCTTAACAGGACAAAATTGTCCTGCTTAAGTATTGAAAATTAGATCCTAAATCTATATTTAGGCACTACATAGAAGTGCAGCTGATTAATGAATGATTGCAGTTCAGAACCCATTTTAGCCACTCAGATTTGCAAATTCAGTCTTAGTTTTCCAATGGACATGACATAACTAACAGTGACGGGATTAGCTTACCACTGCACGAGCAGTAAATAGGTAATTACTTTTTCATGAGTTCATTAAACATTTAACCAGCCTTTATACATATAAGTGACATGTCACAAGGTAGTTTTAACAGGTTCATTTCAGATTCAGTTTGCAAAGATGTTAATTGACATTTAATAGTTTTGTAATTGATCTCTGTCAGCTTACATTCTGGAAAAATGCTAGAATATATTTCAGCACAATGGAGAATGGTACAATTTAATGTAGTATTAACCATACCATCAAGCAAGATACACATTTATTGCAGCTGCATAAAGCTAAGTTACACAGAAAGTAATTTGGTAGTTCAAAATTGTATTAATCTTCAATATTTTATTTCGAACCACCTACAAAATTTCAGTAGGCAACGACTTCATACGGCAATTAAGAACACGCATTTATATGTAATATTGTGGATACTGACAATAATCCCTTGCATACGTACCTATGTATGCATACATACCTAGTTCATTGCTGGTTTTAATAATTCAATATATTCAGTACATTTACTGAAGCACACACACTGTCTTTTGTGAGTGGCAATGTGGGTGGAAGAGCCGTGTTTATTATTATAATTGCCTGATGCTTATACCTTTATAGCTCTTTTCAGTGACCCAGAACTGTACCTAGTTGTAAGCTTCTATATTGCTTTTGTGTGAGAATTTCTGGACAAATATATATGTATTTTGTCCAGGTAAAACATTGCTGGTACCTTGAAACTGAGCACTGAAATTTAACGCGAGCTTCGCTTTTATGGCAAGGATACATCATTTGTTGCTTTTACGGCAATCGAGCAGAATTCAGGCAGTCAGGGGCATGGTGACACAGGGCAGATGGAGAGCTTTTTCCACCTACTACAAAACAAGAAAAGAAAGTGTATTAACAGGACTTCACTGCAGTAATTTTCTCCAAACATCGTTGTGTGTTATTTCTGCTTACGTCGCAGTGAGCAAAGCACGATCCGTTGCACAGTGCTTACCTTTACAGCCTGCTGCTTTAAAGTCAAGTAAACAAGGTGAGTAAGAGGTTACCCGCAGGAGGGCAAGAAACAGTGTTGTGCAGAGCACTAACTCAACAGGACGGGCTTGAAATAACTTCATTGGTTTAGCATCATCTGGAGCTTTAACATCAGTGTAGACAGGACCTAATTTATCCAAAGGTGCATGAGCCGAATCGCTGCTCCGCGGCTGCAACTTGGAACAGCCTCACTGGTTATTCATTCTTATTCCACCTGGTATCATAAGATGGAACAAACTGTCAGAGCCATCACTGTTTGTCCACCACAAACTGTCTTCCGCAGCGCTTACTAACTTAACTCCCCACATTAAGCTGTGGTTTCATTATGTCATTTTCTTCCCGGTATAAATAATCTGTCTGTGATGAATATATCTGTGACTTTTCCCTCACTGACTTTTGGTTGCTGAAAAAAAGCCAGTCACTCCTGATCACCTAGAGTTTTAGTCTGAAAAGCCATAGAACGACAGAGCGATTCAGAATTTTAGAATGTTGTTTCTCAGTGCTTTTTTTAAGGGATACTGTCAAACTGAATTTGTACAAACTGAATGTGACTCCTTTTGTATGTGCTGTGAACCTCCCATTATTTGCCAAAGGAAATCCTAGAAGAAAGGATTTTTAGAGGTCAGCAGAGGTCTGGGAGATTAACACATCCGAATCACTGGTTTTCCATCTGCCCTATGCCAGTGCTTAGCCAAGTAGTTAGCAGAGAAAAGATTTCACATAATCTGGGGCTCTGGTTAGATGTGAACATGTTCAAGATTTGAGCATCAGATGCTTAAGCCTGGTTTCTGTGCATCTGAAGTAAATGTATTTATTCTGACACACACACGCAACCTACCTGAACAACTAATTCTGAAAAGCAAATAGAGAAATGCTTACCCACTGACGACCGTTTGTTTGCTTCCAAGAACCCCTGAACATATTAACATATTGACAAGTTTGGCAAGTCTCAGGTTCAGCCTGGGAATGCTAGAAGAACCAAACTTCATTATATTTTACATTTATTTGCTATTGAGATGCTTACTTAGTTTTTTATGAACTCTGAAACTTATATATTTAGATCTAGACACCTAGTAGAATTTTTATACAAACAAATTATTGCAATTAACTGCTTCCATAATACCAGTGTAAATGAAAAGTAAGTGAGGAACAACACAAATAGGTAGACAACTACTCAGAATGCCCCCTTTCTCAGTAATGGTCTTTATGAAAATATTTAAAGATCAGCAAATACGGATTATCTGCAACAAAAGAATGGGCTACGACATCGCCTTGGGTTGCACAGTAGGCAACTCAGGATCTAAAAATACTCAGGAAAAGGCTGTGATGCCCTTACTCTCCCCTCTTTCTCTTGTTCTAGATCATGTCACTTTCATATTGGTTATTCAAAACAAAAGGGAGGAATAACATCCAAAGCCAAAGTGTCATGGTTATAATGGGGACAGCTGGAGTACCCATGCTGTCCTTAGCTGATGCAGAAGGACACCAAGAGATCATCAGTCTCTGGTAAATGGTCATCTCAGAAGACGTGCTGTAATTAACAGTACGTGTGAGCTGTTATCTGAGCTCGTGCATTGGCTTGACGTTGGTCTCCATCCTTCCTCTTAAATTTGCTGGGTGGGGACTCAGCTGGCTAATGAAAAGAAACTATTCCTACCGTTGTCTGTTGGAGCAGAAACAAACTGATGTGGTCAAATACAAAAGCTTGATCTGCCACTGCCCACACTTTTGCTCCCCTGGAAGGAGAGGGGCAGTCCCTGGAAGCCGGATGCGTCAGGCATTGAAGGCATTCAGGGTTCCTATGAACTCCAGCGAACTGGAAAGTAGGTTCTTTTCTGCATTCAAGATGTGAATTCACGACTGACGTGAAGACTATTCACAGAATCACTAAGGTTACGTGTTTAATTTATTCAGGCACGTTCTTAAATTCTTTGCCAGGTTATGAGAGGTCTTACATGTTGGTGGCTGTTTGTAGAAAACAAGGAAGTGATTCTTTAAGCTACAAATGTACAAAAGTGGGAGCCTAATCCTTCAGCCTATCTGTCATTAAAGTTTCTCCTCCAGTGATCTGGAGCTGGACTTAAGCACAGCTGCCAGTCTTGGTCATAGATATAGATGTTTATACACTTAGAAAGAGGTACATATGCGCACGTGTGTGCGCGCATGCGCGCGCGCACACACACACACACACGCACACATGCACATACGCACACATTGGAGCAGTTTCCATCCACAGATACACTTTCAGGGTACAAATAATGTCAGCATTGTTTCCCCCTTCAGCCACGCTACGTTAGACCGATGGTCAGTGCAATGCACACCACACTGAACATCTGGAACATCCAGCTGCTCTGGGGTAGGATAGTATTTTGCAGATCAGATGAAATGGATATACTCTTGCAGACTGTGCAGTGATATTTATACTAATGCAGGATATATCTGCAACAGACTACTCTGAATCGGATTGTATTTTGTTGACTTAATTGAACTAAAAGAGGCAGAGCCCGGGTAAGCCAACAAAAGGTTTATGGGTGAGACAGACAACTAAAAAAACTCCACAGGTTCCAGGAATAAGGAAATTCAGTCATCACTCCCGTTAATAGAGCTTGGTAAACTCTCAGGGCAAACCATTTTTCTCATTATATTTATTCCTTGTGCTGATCTGTGAAATTCTAGTGAACATAGTGGCATTTTACAGATGTGTTTACCGTTCAATAGGTTGTGTGGGCTAGTGTTTCTGTCAGTCTGATGAGTGCTATGGAGGAGAGACTGCTTGAAACTGTTAAAATTAAAACGATATCATACCTGTAACGTGGGCAGAGAACCAAACAACTTGTGCATTGTCATTATTCTTGTCACCAAAACAACAGAAGGAATCATTTCTATGGATGTTCTTAGTAAACAAATCAGAAAGGTTACTGCTGCCAGTGAACAAAATTTGAGCTTTCTATTAAAAGCTATGTTCACTGATACTTCTAAGCTAAACCCATTCCTCAATACCTCTGTACACTGGACACTGCTTTTATGCTTACAGACAGCATTTGATTAAAAGAAAAAACAGAAAAAGAAATAAAATAATTTTAAAAAGCTGATTTCCCATTCAGATTAAAGAGGTGTTATTTTCTTAGAGATTATCCTGTGTCGTCCTGAGACCTTCTCCTGCCTGCCTATGTCCGAGCTCAAGTAGCTGCCCCAGGCTGGTGCACTGGACACCACTGCTGGAGGGCATTCATGTTTGGGGAGAAGACTACGGACCTTAAACCTCTGCAGAATGCCTGAGCAGAAAAGCAAGCAACAAGATCATCAGTAGCCACATGCTAATTAGTGCTATGGTGCTTTTGCAGATACCTAGTTTTGAATTTTTGCTTGTTGCTTTCTGAGGCCAACATCCCCAAGTCTTCATGCCTTCCCAAAGACCAAAGCCTGGGACTGAACAGAGCGCTGCCTGATAAGGGATCATTCAGCAGCAAAGAGCTGTAGCAGTGGGGCCCATTTCAAAGAAAGGGAACGTTGAACTTTGACTTAAATGAAAACTTAAGCAAGCTGTTCTGAATATTAAGTTTCTTCTCACTGCCCCACCAAACACCAGTGATATCACCCCTTGGTAGAGAGCTTTCCAGAACAGGTGCTCTCACACGATTTCTGGTACCTTCATATTTCAACTATGAAAATAGATGATATGAGAGAGAGCTTTTTTTTTTTTTTTTTTTTTTATTCTTACCTGATTTGCATGTAGGCAAATACTCCAACAAAATGCAAAAATTCTCTGGGTCTTTGCCCTTAATAAACAGCACTGTGAAATACTCCAGTTCTACCTTCTGGAGGATTCACTGCCTGTTTTATAAGGTGTGCAGGTTAAATGTAAATAATTACCAGCTCTCATATCCTCATCCAGTCAGGAGGGATGCCAAGAGCTTATGTGTTTATCTTCAGATTTATTGGGAAATTTCCCAAGAGCGTGAGCTCTCAGACATTTAGTCAAAACATCTAGTGATAACTGTCTCCAGAACATTCAGCAACTCTTTGATTGACATATTTCTCATCAACAAGTTGGCTTTGTTTACATCTCTCTAAGAAGTACATAGGCAGTGATGGAAAAAAACACAGCCAGACTTTTCTGTTCTTAGACTTTCTTCTTCTAGCAAGATGGGTTTTATTTCAGGAAATGTTATCAGCCCAGATTTGCTAGTATTAACCAGCTGGCCTTGCTGAAATGGCCATGCAAAGCAGCATGCGAATACTCCTTGAGGAGTTTTCCAGCAGCTCTGTTCTGAAGCAGGACCGGCAGAAGGCAGAGATGGCTTAAAGCTTATTTTTCTTTCAGCCCACCTAGACTGAGCACATGTATACCACTTCAGGCAACCATGCCTTTTATGAAGTAAATTCTATCTCTTCCTTAAACACACACAAGCACACACAAGTGCTGATATCAGATTATATTTTACTTAACTTAATTTCATGCAATTATTTCTTGTCAGAGCGGCCAACCTCTGTAAGGATTCCTCTCCCTCCTTGCAGTCTTGCCACTTCTAAAATCCTCCTGGAGAGGGCCCAGGCTCTACCACCGACATGCGGCATAGAAAACTCAACACAAGCTGTCTCTCTACAAGTTCAGTTTATCCATTCTAAAATGTCTCCAATACTGACTTACCTCCTGAGGCTGTTGCAGAATTTTATTTGTTCATGTATACGTAATGGCACACCTCACAGGCCTTCATCTAGCTGCGTTTTTTTGTCGCACCTCTCATTCTGGTACCTAACTATGCATTAGGAGGCATTTGTTTTTCCAGCCCTCAGTCCTGAGAGCTGCACTGTGTGTTAGTCTAACACAAGATTACTTCCTTGCCCTTGGCCAACCCTTGGTGCTGCTCACCCACAGGCTGGGTAACCCTGGTTACTCAAGCCAAGGCACTCAGGTGCTTGTCTCTCTTAAAAAAAAAAAAAAAACAAACCAGCTCTAATAACCTTGAAATACTATTGCAAAGTCTGCCATATTATCTAGCAATTAGGAAGATTTCTTTTTTTAAATCTGCAGCTAGCGAGAGTTCTTGAAAAAAATAGCTGTTTTGGAACAGAAAAAAGGACAAGCTGTTTCAGTTATCGTTTTATTACTGACTCACAAGGGAAATCAGTGAGTCTACCAGTGGTTCATGCAGTTCTGTTGCCAGCTTCTCAGAAAGGAAATGTCATGTATAGCAACTTGTTTTTCTATTGCAGCAATTAAAGTACATAGGAGGCCACAACAAAATCAATATAAAACTGGTAAATCCTTAATGAATGACAACAAAATACTGATCTTCTAGTCTGAAGAAATGTCTACCTAAATGCCACCATTTTCAGGGTTAGGCAATTGAAGGCTTTTCTGGTTTATCTTTTGAAGGATCTGCCTTTTTTTTAATCTTGTGTTTATTTATGGATTGCCAAATGGCCTCACTCTTCTTGCTTGTTGTGTTTGAGTTTCCTCTGAGGAAATTGTGTTCAAGTGCAAATTTTCACCTAATGTGAGTGCAGTTTATGCTCCATGAAACACATGCATGGGGTGCTGCCCGTGGAAGCCCCAGAGAGGCTCACCAGGGAGCCCACGAGGTGGGATTTGCAGAGAACCACTGAGAGCCTGCATTTAAAAGGGCTAAAGAAATCCTGCCAATTAGAAAAGACACACACATACACACACACACACGCGCACGCACACACTGCTGTGACCGATTGGGAAGTCATAGACACTGATTTCCCTAGGCAAAGGCACAAGGACCTCCATGCATGAATCTGGTTGAATAACTGGACCTATGTGACCTTTTTTTTTGGCTTTAAAGGATGTGCACAGTCATCCCTTTCATCTGAAACCAATTATCTGTGGAAAGACACTGAGCAAAGAGATCTGGAAGCTCCTTTAAGTCCTGTCAGGCATCTCCAGATGGACTTTGGCAGACTGGAGGCCTCATCCTTTACATCAGCCCTTGGAATCCCATGCTTCTTCCCCTCTTATGTCAGCATGACACCCATTTTTCTCAGCAAGGCTGTCTGATATTGGCAAGTAGGTATCTTCCCTTAGTGAGCCACGATCAGTGGTCCAGAGATGGATATCAGCTTCCAACCTCACAACAAAAATATAGCAATTTTTGAAATAAAAACATTTCTCAGCCAACAGGAACTGCTTCTACATGTGACTTGTCTATGTCCAACTGCCCCTTTGAGGGCTTTAGAAGGCCCAGCTACTTGTGCCTTCACGGAGGCCTGCTGCAGTGTTACGCTGTCCCTTCTTACCCGTTCCTGTATGGTCATGTTTTTTGTAGTCACTTTAAAATCTTTCAAATCACTTTTTTGCTTCTTTCTCAAAAATCCAGGCCAAGTAACTTTGGTACTTCTGCGGATACAGGGAAGAAGAATTTTCACAGTTAACAGTGCACACATGGTTTTCCCCTTCCATGTTTTGTAGATAATTTACGCAGACCAGAGGCCAGCTATTGCCTCTGAGAGCTTCCTACTGGCCCTGCGAAGCAGAGTGCTCAGACAATATGAGTTCTAGTAAGCCAGCACAGAGTGATCTCAATAACCAGGTCACATACAGTGCTCGTAAATAATTGCAGATTAGCCCTACATTCTTCACAGGATGACAACCTCATTTGTTTCTTTTTTCTTTCTTTTTTCTTTCTTTCTTTTTAATTTCCACACACTCTTCTATCAAAACTGTGGCCAAATGCCTTTTAAGTAGAACCAGCTAATGTTTTTGATTGTAGACAGGACCTCTGCTTATGCACTGCATGTTACTGCATTTGTGCCTGTTTTTTTTACAGCCAAACTGTTTTCTAGTGCTGGAATGGCTTGATGTGCTGTACTAAATGCTCATCGTGTCTGTCACATGCTTATCCTATTTCAGCAACGAGAAATCAATAGGAATTGATTTGAGAATGTCCAAGCTTACCAAATATCGAGTGGGGCACTGAGATAAACACTGAGCTGATGGTATAACATACAGATTTTAATAAGGCATGTAGCCCCAAGTATGACAGCCTTGTTTAAAAAGGATGGTTGGACTTCAAGGTGTTAAATGTATTTGTTCCCCACTATGCCCTCGGCTTTCAGATGGTGCCAATTTCCATACTAGCTCTCTCGCAGCTAAAAGCAGAGTGTAAGCACACTCTGTAGTACTAGTAGAAGATTATGTAGGGATGCGAGAAAGCGTTGCATTTAGAAATATAAACGCTGCCAGCAAACGCTATTTCAGCAATTACCTATGTTTAGTAATTATGCTAATGTTGATTCTCAAAAGGCTGTTATTTGCTCAGCATGTTCTTCATACTTTATCTCTCTACCTGCCTAACCCTTTATTTTCACTCTAGCTATTACTGGTTGTTTGTCAAGTTAAGTGATGTTTGCAGTGCCAAGTGTTGTCAAGGTACTGTTGCCTTAGCTGAATTCCTATTTTTCCAACACCAGCTGCTGTGGTTTTCTGTTCATCACAACTACGAGGCTTTGGGGATTGGATTTCACTGTTTTCAGGAGGCCTTGGGTGCTGCAGGTGTTGTTGGTACTTTCGGCTGCAGGATGAATGAGCAGCTCCTGGGCTCTGTAACAACACATTCGACAAGGTGTGATGGGCAACAATTTTTAATTGTTGAACTGACACGCATGGGGACCCTGTATCCTCCTGTATTGTTGGAACAGCACTCTACCTCATGCCAATGTGCTGGCAAATGGCAAAGGCACATTAACATGAGAATTAACTATTTAAACACCCACGGAACATGCCCCCATGAACATGACTATACCAAAGGCTAACAGTTTAAATGACAGGAAAACCCTAACCAGAGCAACCTAATCAGTTAGCTTTGAGGAGGTGTCTAGTACTGTGTGTGCACTTTTAGATGTAGAACTGATTGACAGCCCATAGCCTACATGTGAGTAGGTGTGGGCATATATACGTACGTACATGTGTGGGGGTGTTTGTATTTGTATGAGTCTTGCAGGTGCATATCAGAGAGGAAAGCACTCAGTTGTCTGTAGGTGCCAAGCAAACCTGGATTACCAATGGCAGCACACGTCAAAGTCAGTGAGGCCAGTGGACCACAACGGGCTAGTATTAAAGGCCCTGTCCCCAAGGACATATTCACTAGTCACCAGCACCCTCAGCAGTATGCATTCCCAGCAGATGCAATGGCAGAGCCGAGGGATGAAGTGTCCTGCCTGGAACAAAGAAAGAGAAGCACTCATTTGGGGGCAGGAAAAGGGGAAAGACTGGCCACAGAAAGCCAGTCTGCATACACATGCAACCACTTTAAAAGGAGCCTGTTTCAAAGGCAGGCCTGGGTCTGTGCCATGCAATGCGACACCATGCGTGTCAAGCCTAGAAACCCTGTGGATGCAATGATGCTCAGCTCCTCCTGTTGAGAAGCCTGTGCCACTTCCTTGCCGGGCTCCACACAGTGTGTTACTGCTGCCTCCTCCCTTCCTTCTCATGCTCTGCAGCAGTTGATCTGCTGACAGAAATTGTTTCAGCAATCCTCTGTTTTGGCCCAGACCAACCAACACACTTCCAGACAATTCCTAGGCAGGATTTGGGATTTAATAGGTTAACCACTACCTTGCAAACAGCAGACTATGCTAAAGGACAGCAGAGTCCTGGAGTATGGACATGAGCCTGTAAGTGTCATTGTCAGGGAATAATAACCAGGCATATTTAATTTGCCTGTATAGACACGGCTTCTGAGAACTTGACTCCGTATTCCAGCCTCATCATAACCTGTAACAGTCTCAAAGGCAGAGCACTGCGCTGTACACCTTAATAGGTGTACATCTAATCTATGCAAGTAGATGCTGGTGTCAAGTAACAATGGTACCTTACTTGAACTCTATGGTCTCCAACTTTCCTTTTTCATTGATTTTTTTCTTGTAATTTTCCAGCATGTTCCTGCTGTTCAGAGAACAGAGCAGGAGCCCTCCTGTGGCTAATTTAGCATCTATTAGCTCTTTATCAACTTATCTGTAAAGTAATTGTTAAGACTACTTTAGAAGGAAGAAATTACATCTGATCCTCAGCATTCTGCATGGAGGGAAAGTCAGCCTTTGAACAGGAACAATGCTCCCACGCAGAGATGTGCAGTCTCTATAGACAGCAATGTTAGTGAAGAACTAGCTTGTTTAAATGGTCAAGATAAGCAAGGTACAAATAGGGCTGACTTGGCATATGTGTTCATTAACTTAGATGTGGGAGCTTTGAACTGAAGAGACAAACGATTAAGCTCTAATTGTGTCTTCTTTAAGGGGGCATTTTGAACAGCTAACCCTTTTGTAAGGTGGCTCTTTTTACACATATCACGTCCTCCTATGGATAAACAGCCCTTTATCTCACTGGACCATTCTATTTTCTTTTCCTTGTGAAATGCTGGATCTGATTTAATTTCTAACATACCACCCAGCATGCAGTGATTCAAAACTCAATAGGTCTTTCTTGTTATCTCTTTCCTTTTGGAAAACCTTCATCAATGAAAGCCTTGAAGATGTTTTAAATGACCAATATAGAATACTGCTCTTTTACTGCGTAATCAGAGATGATTTACTGAATGCGTTTCGGGATGATTGTAGCATGTGTTAAAGGACTCTTCAAGAAACAGAGGAGAAAGTTGCTATGGTTTATGTGCCTCCCCCAAGGGGAAATGCAAAGCTATAGGAGCACTAGCTGCATATGTCACTATTATTCTGGGATAAGGAGTATCCATCAAAAAAACAGAAAACCCTCTATGTCAGGTATTTGGAAACTTTCCACTTGCTGTAAGACCAGCATAAAGCATAAGCATGAGTGATAGATCATGCTGACATGTTTCCTAGTTTGAGCACTGATTTATACATGCTACTTGCACACCCATTTTTTTTTTTCTTCACCAAATGCATCTGCATATGTGGTTCTCTGCTTTGCACATTCAGTGGAAGCTCAGTTTAGGTGCTGAAATGTACATCTATCTTGCATTAAAGGCAAGTTCTTCTTACAACATATGTTATTTTTTGTCTCATGGCCAGCTGTCACAACATATACTTGTAGAATATATTCAAGGTAACAAGAAGGAACAGCAAAATACATTGATCAGTGGCAGATCTCTGGTAGACTTCACATTCGCTCCATCAACTTTGGCTTAGTAGAACTGTGCCAGTTTACACCAACCAGAGCAGTTTAAGTCAACCTTTTCCCAACTCATGAGAGGATGTTGGGACAGCAGGTGATCTCACATGTCACATGTATTAGAGTCTGCAACATTCAGACCCAAGAGACTGCTGTATTCACTTTCTCTCTGCCATTTCTTGGCTTTATGTGTTTAAATCAACCCTGAAACATTATTTGATTGAACCTTCTTTTAGCTTAATCAGTTTCAAATGTTTATTTGTCTTTCTGCTCTAAAAGCCTTTCTATGCCTATTTATCACCTGAGCTGAAGCACAGATCTGGTTCTTAGCAGTAAATATCTCACAGATGAGTGTGTGTAAAGAGAAAAAATGAGAACTTCAGTGCTCTGCATGAGGATTAGAGTTTACTATAATAGCACTGAGCTTACAGCAGCTTGAAAATGTAGGAGAAATCTGATTCAGAGAAGAAATATGATTATTTGTGGCCAGAGGGAATCACGGAAGGCTTTAGCCAAACTGGAAATTACCTTTTGGTGTTCCTTTACTATAATTCCTGCAACTCCAATTACAGTAATACAATAGCTTGTTTAACTCTCTCTTATAACACCATGCCTTGTGCATCACTTAAACCATTCAACACCTCTTAATGAACTCAGCATTCTTATGATGTCTAATTACGCAGAGTGTTTTGCTCTAGTTTAAGGGAAAGTGTTGAACTAACATATATTTAGGAAGGAAAAGAAGACATTCTAGATAAGCTAATGCAATTCTTTTGGGGATCTGTGTGGCAATGCCTAACTCAGCAAGAGGATTTGATGCATAGGGTGAAACTGAGGTTACAGACTGATTTGGGAGTTCTGGGTGTGAGGCAAAGCTGAGTGCTCTGTTTGACCCTGGTGGTTCTGCAAACCCTGGTAGTACCCTAACCCCCTGAGCTCACACACTCTATATTAGTCTCTCTGGGACATTATAATATTTGTCTGAGCTGGAGCTAGATAGGCACTAAAGCTGATCAGAAAATGCTTTTTTGCCTGTTTTTTTTTTTAAACTTTTTTGCTCAGAAGTACTTAGATCATGAGATTCTACCAGAATGCCCCAAAAAGATAATTACGTCATGCTCCTAATTTTCCTTACCCATGGGACTATCTTGTTATGCTATGTTTCCAGGCTGCACCATCATCTCCTCTCTTTCTGAGGGAAGTTGTGCATAATGAAAATCATAGTATTACTGTGTGCTTTGCACCAGAATTCAGCCTGTGAAGCTAGTACTGAGAGGGTGAATGCATGCAAACCTATGTTCATGCAGCAGCCGGTCCACGCCGCATGGATACTGAACATTGTCTCTCCACGCAGACTCTAATTCTGAGAGGAGGTTCATTTTTTAAAATTGAACTTTTCTACAGAAAGCTGATTCTTTTGTCAAAAACCTTCACTTAGTCTTTAAAAAAAATTCAACTGCAAATTGCTAATCACCCTAAAAAGTTCAATGGGAACACTTCTTCAGGACAGAGGCTAGAAATTTCCAACCAGTGAGATCATAGCAGTCGTCTGAATGTGAAGGATTTGTTCTCACATCCCTTTATATTTATGTTTTCCTTCTCAGAGTATTAAAAACTATTAAATAGATACAATAGTTCTTCACATTGTCATATAGGGCAAACCACAGTTCAATACATCTGAAAAATGAGCTATGCTTCGGTGAGGTCCATGAGCCAAGCACATAAATCAGTTGATTTCTAACCCTTACTGGGTATATTGGGAACTGGGAGAAAATGCATTGCTCTAAAACTATTGCACTTCATATACTTTACTGTTGTATTTTAGAGAGCAAGGTACAAAATGTTAGATCTCGAGGTACAGGTAGGTTGAATAAGCAAAGGAAATATCCTACATTTTCATGGGATGTTGACAACTTCATCAAGCTGGTGAGAAGGAGTGTGACTCGTATAATTCCAGCATATGCGGTCACTTGAGAAAGCAGGGACTTCTCATGGTGTCACCCGAGAAAGCGGGGACTTCTCATGGTGTCTATAAAAAAAAAAAACAACTCATATGTAGAAAATCTGATGATTGCGAGGGAAAGTAATATATTTTCTTCCAACAGAAGAAAGGACAGCACCTTGCAAGAGGCTTTCAGGCCTTGATTCCTGGGAGGTAGTCTCACAGTTTCCTGCCCATCAATAATGTTCTCCAAACAGTTCAAAAAAAAAACCCAAAACACCTTTTGTCCACAGCTTTGAAATATATCCTTTCAGAAGGTCTCCCCTACCCTTGATAAGCAGCAACCATAGGCCTACCACAGGTTCTGAAGTCTGAAAGCTATCCTCAGATAGCTGCCTCCTCTCCCTCTCCCACTGCTCTCCTTTCAAACAGTTCAGCCTTGCTTTTATTATTTTTTTTTAAGGCCTATTTGTATTGCTGCTGGAGAGCAGCAGAACAGATACTACAGAACTGTTTCAAACCCATCTTCACTACCAGGCAAAAGTCAATATTCAGGGGCATGGCTAGGTCAAAATTATTTCTTCATGGCCTTTAGGTATTCATTAAATACATACAGCTCGGGAATATTATCTCTTTTTAGCTATGTTACATTGCTTTCAATAATAGCTACAATGTAGAAAGCGCACATAGACTAAAATAAAGCTTACAGCTAAACTACAACTCAATGAATTTGAGGGGTAAAAAGGGCGAAGATTAGGTAGGTGGATGTTTCAGCACATAGGTCCTAGCTCTGGCAAGCATTCGGCCTGCAGAAGTTCACATCCATTCCTAATCCAGACAACAGCCCAAGGAATATTTTTTTTTAACCATAAACTCCTTTTCCTTGTCGAAGTTGATTAATTTCCGTACGTTTGTAGTTAAACTCATGCTTAAGCTTTGGGCAGGATAAGGATGCTTAGGATGTTTTCTGACTAAAAATCCATCCAAAATGATTAAAGTTTCCAGACAGTCACAAGAATAGAAGTGCAAAAATGAAAAGCAGAAATTATTAAAACATTCAAAATGTCCAATCCTCTTTTTCAAGCAAAATCAATAGCATTTTGAAGCAGTGAAATTTGATGTAAACTCTTCTTGCACTGAAATTTTGAATTTCTCATTCTAGATTGGGTGTCTAGACACCCCTAAGATTAATACTTTCATGACTGCCCAGCCAGAAGGATGACTGAAGGAAGGCAGAAGCATAATAACCATCTTAATAAAAATGTCTTAACTAAAGTGCCTGCCAAGGCAGTGAAATTTCCTGGCCTGAAAAGAAAAGCAGCTGAGTTTAGTGGGGAAAAAAGTACCTGTCCTACGAGCATCCCCAGAGACGAAGTTCAAGGAAAATTCTGAACATCCAGAAAGTTGCAGGAGGCTTTGTTATGTATCCAAAATATTGTTGTTTGACATTAACTCAAAGCATGACTTGTTATATGGGAACAACTGCTCATCGAGTACCTGTGAATTCCTTAATATTACTTAAACCAAATGCACCAATTTGCTGATGTTGTCCTTTATCTTTAATTCCTTCAGTGTCTGCTTCACTGCCTGGCACAGGCTTAGTGTCATTTAGCTCTGTGATACCTGTGTGCTGAGTTGTTTCCACTGGACTCAGAGTACGCAAAGTTAGGATCCTACCTGTCATGTTTAAAAGTTCACTTCATTAATCTCACAACAGCTATGAGGATCAATCTGGATTGAGTTGTTCATAAACAGACAAGTCAGGATTAAGCATGCAATCCAGCAAGCAATCGGGGAGTGGAAACAAGGCCACGAGATGCAGGAGCCTCATCCCATGGGTTGAATAACCAATCACTAATATGTACAAGCCTAATTTTGCAAGCCAACCTCTAGGCTAAAATGTGTGTGAAAGAGTGCAGAAGGACTGCAGCATTTAACAGGTAACTGTGAGAAACGAACAGCTCGACAACAAAGGCGACCTGTTTGCAGGTGGTAAAAAAATATCAAGGCCACCTTCTGCTCTGTCAATAATGCCAGCTTATTGCCTAGCAGTTATATTTTCCAAAAAGCTTCTTTTCTTTTCTTTTCTTTTTTTTTTTTTTTGCATTTTACTGTGCTGACCATGGGAAGAATGCAAAAGTCTATCATTCTCCTCCAAATAGCTCATTAAAATTCATCTGTGAAAAGATGTCTACAAAATACTTGCTGAGAGCAAGGCAAGTTGTGCTGTGACAGTTACTTGCCACACCAGTGATAACTGTTTCCGTTACAGTGTGTTTCCTGTCTCTGTCATACCTATTTGATATCTTATCCTTGACTAAACACACTGTGTTAGTATGGTTATGCGCAAAGCTTAACCCAGTAAGAGCCACAATCCATAAAGAGTCGTTAGAGGCTACGGCAATATAAATAATACATAAATCATTCATAATAATCAATAACTACATTCCTCAAATGCTTTATTTCCAATGAATAATTCCATCAGTTCAATGCATCAGGCATGGCAGCAGGCAAAAAAGCTGCAAGCAGCTCTGAGAACTTCCCAAATTATAGCCTCCTGCAGGTTTTTTTCCTATGGTAGCTGTCTAATGATTTTAAAAAGCAGATGAAGGATACAGGAAATCCACAGGTAGAGTAACTCTGGAGGTAGTGCTGACAGTCTGCGCTAGAGTCAGGAATGGCATGAATAATAGAGGGAAAAAATTTGGCAAAGATAAGAAGATTTCCCCCAAATCGAAGAGAATGAGATACACACATGAGAGAAAAGGACAGACTCTAGGGGGTCAATCAGCCAAGGCATGCATGTATCTCCTTATGTTTGCATGCTATTTCCTGCAGATTAAGAAAGGAATTTTGGGAGACTGAGGTTAAGATAACACATTCGCATCTTTTCAAAATCCTATAGCCTGACACTACACGAAAACCCTTCAAGAGGACAGTTTTGGGAACAAGCTGTACCCAACATGCAGAAGTATGTCATAGTCTTCTCTTCCATGAAGATGTCTCATAGGGGTCCACTTCAAAGGGAGCTGGGAGGCTCAGCCTCCTGAGGACTGCCAATAAGGCCACAGCAAACTCACCTGCAGCATAAAAAGGCTTCAGCCTCCGAAGTGTTGCCATGGTTAAAGGTGTTTGCCTCCTCATCGTCTAGTTCACTTGACAACAACTTTCCTCATCTGACCTCCTTCGCAGAGCAGACATCTTGGCTCTCTGACAGGCTCACTTTTTACAAAGTTAGGCTAGATCCAAGCCTTTGATAACTCACAGACCTGCTGTGCACAGAAAGAGCTTTTGTCTTTGGATTATGAAAAACAGCAGCCTGTAATGCTGTCTCCTCTGGGAGCCTTTGGTTTGGTAGTGTCAGGGAGCAGTTGTACAGTAAATTTAATCAGAATAAACTTTTGCACTTACATGGCATCATTTTTTGATCTTGCCATTACCCAGATATTTCCTGAACACTGATTAATTAAGTCCTGCAGCTCCCTCGAATGGTGGGAAAATAAGTGCATGTATATTCTTTGTCCAAGGTAGCCCAAGACAGTCATAACTTAAATAATTTGGCTGAAGTCACACCATGAAGTTGTGGCAAACATAAGCGCAGTACCCACTGCTTTCAGTGCCTATGAGTTTTGATATATACTTATAGAAGTGTTAGACTGGTAAGACGTGATGACCTCCCCACCACACCACCGTTTGTTTCTAAGGCCACTTGTGCGTTTTAAGAAATACCTACTTTTTAACAGATGTGGTTTTCTTGTTTTGCTGTTTTTTTTTTTTTATGGAAAATTGGTGCTGGCCACAGTGATCAGTTTCTGAAATGGGAGATATCGTGAAAACTTTTTATGAGTAGCAGAAGTCTTTTCTGATGCTCCTGCTTCTGGCCGCAACCTTATTAGAAAAATTGCTAATGATTTGGCAGCTGGATTTTGTTTCAAAGCCTTTCATTTATCTATCTCTGCCTGCCAACACAGTGACACTTAATCAGTTCGGGGAGCCTCTGACACTTCCTATTGACTAAATGCCATAGCCAGTCTGCAGTCATTGTACAGACACTGGTGACAGGCTTCCTTTACCCGCAGATGGACCACAGAAGCCACATCATCATGGTACCTCTTTCTTAACACTGAAGAAGTTTGCCTAATGATTCCTACATTCAGGGCTTGCACAAGCAATTTTCTCCACTGGCAAGACATCCTTTACGGTGCAAGCAGAATGGTATTTCTGTAAGCAGGCACCTGCATCCTGTGCTGACCTAACCAGAGCTCAATGAAGTCTAGCTATTGACCTTCTCACAACACTGGCATAACCCTACGTATGTTAACGCTGATGCCCCTACCATACACCCCGCTGTGTTTATTCCTGCATGTTCTGGGGAAACCCAGGCAGTTGTTCCTTAGTTACTCCTTGTCTTATTGCAACGCTTAGGTCTAAAACTGGTGAGATGAACTGAAGTCTAGAAGTGGCTGCAGAGGGAACCTAAATGAAAAGCGCAGATGGAGATGCCTAAAATTAGGTGAGCCGCCTCCTATCCCAACTGTGTGTGCACAGGGAGTGGAGTGTGCAAACACCCAAACTGCGTCTCAGTTACCAACTGTTAGGCACGTCATTAACACCGCACTCTGCCCAAATTAATATAGCCTATTTTTCAAAGAATACATTAACTTGTCTGGCTACAAGACCAATGGTACACAGCTTCCAGTATCCAAGCAAGAGCAGGGCTCCACTGTGGTCCAAATAGGTGTAAAAGCAGAGGAAGATTCAGTTCAAGGTCACACCACGTTACAAAGACCCCATCAGTATCCCAGCAAGAGCTCCTGACTTCCACTCACCAATTTTAACCACTAACCACATTCTCCATGCAACTGCATCAGAGTAATAGCCTTCTGTCAAGCTTCTGCCATTCATCCATCACACATTAACAATCTATTGAGATTGCTCAGGTACATTTAATCTTCCCTGACACCAATAATTTTCATGTTACCCCTTTATTGAGGCAATTAAGTCTGCTTCCAACCTATAGATTTAGGGTTGACCTTTACATTTTTAATACTAGTTTTCGAACTACCCTGGTTCCTTTACGTTTGCAGGGTTTATTTCATGCCTATGTTCAGCTCACATGGCACCCTCAGCACATGGTGTCAGCTATAACTCCCTGCAGAATCTAGACAGGAAGGCCTCACTCATTTTGTATTTACACCAAAAGGAACCTGAAAACATAGGAACAGAAATGGGATACTTCCTTCTAACTTTGACCATTTGCTCATGCCCTATAATATTATTACATGAAGATTAAAAAAAAATCCTATCTATCATGATTGTGGTTGTTCTCATTATAATGCATATAAATGAATAATCCAGTGAGTGTGAAAAAAGACACAGACAGGGAGAGAGAAAAATCCTAATGAAAAACTCAACAGAGCATACAATACATCTGTCTAGTGTTTTAAAGGGTTGTCCATCTTCATGGTCTTCAAGACCACTCATAGTTTATAGCAGAACAGGTCAGTGAATGCTTTTTCTTGCATGATTTACATAATAGAAAAAGCTAGGAGATTTTTTTATTTTTGCTGAAGAAGCTACATGCAACAGCGTTTGGACCTCAGCAGCAAAAGGCAGCCCCATCTGGCTACTCTTCTTTCCTATAGCAGTACTGGGAGTGCAGGACATTGCCAGAGGCCTGCCAAAAATGCTGGATTGTGCAGGGAAATGCCAAAGAAACTCCTTTATTCCCCACCAGTTTCCACACCAAGACTGGAAAAGCTCTGCACAATGGGCTGCCCCCCCTGCCCATTGCACTTGCTAGCAGGAGAGTTGCCAGCTGCAGTTCCCCAGCCCCAGCCATCCATCAGCCTGTTACTGCCACTGTAAACACCGCATTTGTCAACGGCTACTGTTTTTCACATTCAGGGTGTGATGGATTAGTCTTCATTCAAAATGAAGGGTCAGACTTCATCAAGATCAGATCAGAATGCTTTGAGAGAGTCCCATAGGTGCTGCCAGGGCATGATGAAGTCCCAATCCACCAGTTATTTTCCCAGCTGTAGAACAGTGACCAAAACCCTTAGGGAATGGGTCTGAAACCACTGTTAAGCCTGGGCGTGAAGAATGTTAAAAAAAACATGAGTGCTTGACATTTATGTAGGAGGTGTGGTACCACTACTGGATCCCAAAGCAATGAGTACTAATTCCCGTGAGTCACTGTAAGCTAGAAGAGCGGGGAACGGCCAAACCAAAGTACGGGCTCAGCCTCACGTAATAATACTGGTGGAGCTACAGCTACAACTCAGATATCCTACTCCCCGCACCTTCCCAGGTCCTGATACAAGGCACCAAGCCTTGGGGACAACGAAGTGTGCAACCCCTCTTTTACTCTGTGTTTGAACAGGAGCTGATTTCCCCTGATACCATCCTCCAGCATTTAGTCTCTACCAAACTGCAGTGGAGACAGGTTTCCTTCCTGTCTGTGAGTCTGTTTGAAACATCCAGAGCTTAGATACCGAAGAGGCCTTGCCATTGGATAAAGCTTCTCATGTTGTATGTCTGCCTCTATAATATTTTGTCACAGAAAGCCAAGAATATTGCTGAATACTTGTGTGTGTGTTCTCCTTAGCGACGCTGGCAGATTGCAGCCCCGTGGCTCTGTAGATCTTATTCTGGCCTGGGTACCTTTTCAGGTCTCAGAGCAAAGTTTATGAAAGTCTCATTTATTCCATAGACTGGCATGGGTCTTCTAAAAAGAGGTTAGTCTACTGAAATAGATGATTCTTGTGGTTTTGTAATCATTCTTTTGGGGGGAAAGCTTGAGGAGAACCCCCCAGGAAAGCTACAGGAGTCTCGGTGAGCTCTCATTTTTGATTCAAAGGAAATATGAAAGCTTGCTGAAACCAAATCTGCCTTACCCGCAGCACATTTCATCTGTCCTCTGCTTTGATTTTATTTACAGAGTTCTTCTGGCAAAATCACTTAGGTCTCACACTCTGCTTCCTCAAATGGCAGCTTAGCAGATTTGTTATCCAAACTGACTATGACCACTGACTCCTCTGCTTTCCTCCCCATATTTTATTTACCCTCCTCCCTTCCTGATAACTCTATGCATGTGCCTTGTTAAGTTGCTGAAAGAGCTACCGGTGGTGGATACTGCACTAAGAGAACGTGTACAAATGCATACTCAAAAAAAGAAGAAAAAAAGAAAAAGGAAAAGACAGCATATAATTAATTCTTCTTTATCTCAATTCTCTCCATCCTTCACAGCTGTTAACTTCATGTAATGGGTCTTTGCTATGAGGAAGCAATGTCGGGGAGCCGCTCTGCTGTGCTAGTTGGGACCCCAGTCACGCACATCCCCTAGCCAGGAGCTCCCAGAGAGCCAGCAGGGCCACCCGAGTGAGTCTGGCAGGCGCCGCTGAACAACAAGCGGCACTCAAAGATGCCTCCGCTCCAGGAGGAACTTGCATATTATATTGAGGATGAAATTATTCAGATCCCTCACTGAGCTGCCTGCTTCTGTGGCAGGGGGAACAACGTGTGAGCGGACAAAAAGGCAGTCTCTGCTGTGTGGATATCATCCAGTCCTTCGCTGTTCACAGAGCAGCATGAGCACGCTGGTCCACAGCCTGCGCCTGAGGCTCGTACCCCATCTTACCTGGCAAAGGCAAGCGGGAAAGGGCGGCGGGCGATGAGCGGCGCAGGCTGCGTGCCAGTAGGCTCCGACAGAGGCGTCGGGGAGTCTCCGCGGGAGCTCGGACAAAGCCACCCTGACGAATGGTGCTCACTCCTCCGATTTCGCCTCTCTGCCCCCTGTATTGATCTGGCCCGCAGGCAGAGCCAGCTGTCTGCTCGGGCAAGAGACGGCGACTGCCAGAGGCGGTGCACTGCCAAGGGCAGCAAAAGCAGCCTGGACTCAGTGCTGCGCGTCTGGGCCAGAGCCTGCAAAAGCCCGCCTGGCTCCTGCTGCTCTGCCGGCAGGTTAGGGACGGGCTCACGGGGGAGCAGGGACACCCCCAGCCGCAGCCCTCCCTGCACGGCTCAGCTTTGCCCACGCTGCTGAGATGTGCAGGGGACAGAAACGGTGCTGGTCTCTCTGACTCCTACCAGCACCCCCATCTGGTGGAAGGGTTTTGGGGAGCCCCGGCTCCTTTTCGTGTATGACGTGCACAGGCAGGGTTTTACTGGCTGCCATCCACCTCGCGTAGCGGGCACTATAACGGTTCATCACGGCGCTCTTGCGCTGCGATAACAACCAAAGTGGACTTTTTAATCATTTTCCACAATTAGTAAGAACATTTTTCTAGATATTAGGTGGCATTGATGCAGTCTCTGTTAAATTGGACTGGCATTATTTAGCAGCCTGTTGTTATTTAGCAACATGGGCTGTTACATTAGTATTGTCATCTTGTCATCAATTAGTTTTTAATTAACGTGAATTTAATCTTTTCTCTCCCAACTGCAAATGGGAAAAAAGAAAAGGGGAAGGGAGAGGGGAACGGGAAAGGGAAAGGAAGAGTAGTCAGCAGTAGGTGTATGCGAAGTATCCACAGCAAAGAATCCACACAATTTCCCTGAGTAATCCACGAGCCAGTAAACACTGAGGCCACTTTCTAACGTGCACTGAAACCATTATGAACATGATGAGCTACATTAAGTTCTAGTGCCCTCTCTACATTTTTGACCTAGAGCCACCACTTCCAGCCAGGATTCGCTCTTTCCCACCAGCACGGTTAGGAAGGCTAGCCACCAGGCAGTCATGTTTGTGTGGTTAGTTTCTGAGAGTGCAAAACTGTACAACTCTTGAACTTTTGGTGTTTTTTTTTCTCTTTTGCACCAGAGAGAACCCAGAAAGGGGAAATCTACTCTAAAGTTGGGAAAAAAACCACTAAAAAAAGAGTAAGGTAAACATCTTACCACCTTCTCTCCCAGGGGCACTTCCCCCTATTAAACATTTGCCATGGATTCCCTTCTGTGCAAAGCTCTTAGGATGCCAGCATTTGGGAGTCTATTCATGGAGAAAAGACCTCAATGGGAAGGGAAGTGAAAACTGGCAGATTCTGTGGAGTTTGAGCTCCCTGCCTGAATGCACACCGATGACGGTAGAGTGAGAGCTGACTGCAGAGGTGTGGGAACCAGCCTGGAGAACCAAGCAGCCCATCAGACCGCTGTTGGAGTTTGGAGGGAGGTGTGTTATCTGTTAGAGGGGATACACTAGACATAGAGCCATTGTTTTTTTACTAACGAAACCGTCATTATGCTTCTGTCTTTAAATACCATTTCAAGGTGAAGGAATTTGGTTGAAAGATCAAAGACATTCCTAAAACATCTTGGTTTAAGGATTTATGAGGCTTGCAACCTTAGATAAAAGTGCTTGAGAAAGCTCACTGTTCACCATGCAGTTACACAGAGAAAACAGCATATTACTCATCTGCTTGTCATGTGGCCTTGCGTTTCAAAGTCCTTATCCTGAAAGTAACGCTGGTTCTACCTCTGCTTAAATTTTTGGTCCCGGGAATTTCTTTTCAGGACAGGTCCACAATTCCTTGCCTGTTTTTGCACTGTTCATCCTGGGCAAGCTCGATATTACCCCTTGCCCATGGCAGCATTCCGCATCAGCACATCCGATTCAAGTCCTGATAAAGGTCATAATTTAAGCCTCAGATTCAGCCTCACCACAGCCCACCTCTTCGTTTTGCCTCTTTAAATTGCCTTTCAGCTCAGTCCCAGACCGAGTAATTCAAATCTTACAAAAAATGAAAGTCGTGGTCCATGGAGAGATAACAGTTACCTAAGAGCAGCAAAAAAAAAAAAAAAAAAGTGGGGGGCAGATTTATCCTCCCCCCATCGCTAAATCCACCTGAGTTGAGAAGGGTTATAAATCAATAGGTCTGTTGATAGCTTAGTTTCCTGTGCATGCTTATCATCCCATTTTATCTGGCTCATCATCTTCTGGACCTACAGACTGGCAATAAATAGGTAGCTCCAGAATGGCTCAAGATGACATTAAGGAGAAAAATGCCTCCCATCTCCCTGTTTGTTTATGCACGCTGCTTCCACTCCACAGTCATTTGTGCAGCATTCACTTCTTGCCACCATTCTAAAATGAAATAAAAATGAAATAAATCACAGAAGCCTGAGGTTAGAGGAGGTTCAGCAGTCCTGAGCAACGACAGCAGACGGTCTTGAGAGGACCGACCTGGGAACCTACACAGAGATATTTATTTCAAGGCCCCCTCCCCACCCCCCAGGAGAAACCACTCCTTGCACTCCCCACTTGCAGATGACTATACCCACCCTCTCTTTTACCCATGCAGTTGGAGAAGATGAGGGATGAGGACAGAAGGATGTCCCCTCCCCTTTGGCCTCTTGTTTTTCCTCCCTGGCCTCTGATTTTGCCACAGCTCTCTGGCACTCCCACAAGGGTCTTCCTCAGCAGGTAAGAGCAGTCACATGGGTTTGGACCAAGCATCCATCTAGTGCTGCACACTGCCCCCAGTACCTTCTCTAACCTCAGCCTCCTTTCCACTGAGGGACCTTTTCAATACCGATGTGGCTCATGTATTTGGTAACCACCAGCACCCGCGTATGCTTTGGTGAAGGACGCTGCAGATCAGAAACCTGCTCAGTAAGGGACCTCGCTCTTGCTTGAGCGCTGCTCCCACTGTGTGAGTATACTCAGTGAAAGACATGCACTGATCATCAAGATACCAGGCCCTAACTTACTGGTAATGGAGGCACAAGCGTGAATAAAACATTGACCTTGGTCTCACCTTGGCTGTTAATATCCTCTACAGAGCAAAATTTATCTCTGTCCAAGCCCAGGCCTACAGCAATAATATAGCTCTCAAGCTGGCCCCCCTTCTGGCCCTTTTATCCTTCTTAGCCACTACTATCAGCAAGATTAAAAGCACGGTGCTTCTTTTCTGGATTATAATGTATTTGGAGCTGTGGCCTCACATTATAGTTTGCTACACTTGCAAGCCTCTAACTCGCCCTGAGTTACTTCTGTTGTCTCTGTTACCGTAGCACTCATTTGTCCCACAGGCTCTAATGAACATCTCTAAGAGCCTTGCCAGCTGGAAACGCTCCGTGCTACCTGCTTTACAGGTGGGGAGGTGAGGAGCAAAGAGAGGCTGACTAATCTGACCAGGGCTGCACAGGAAATAGGAAGCAGAACTTAAACCTGAACGCAAGCCGTCAAAGTCTCACTTTGACACTTATGTTGCCATGTCATATTCGCGGTAAGAAAATCTAAACTCATCATTTAGAAATCTACTTATAAGGAAATATTCATGTAGCATATAATCTTTTCATATTGAGATCTTCCTGTGAAGAGTCCATGTTTCGGTAGTCATTCCTGTATTCCCTGAGCTAGAGAGTTACTGGAGGTACTTCTCAGTAAACAGACCTGACGCACTAGGCAATATCTGTATGCAAAACACAGGGCTATTTTAGTTTGTTGATTTTCGTCTCCTTCCCCATCCTGCTTGGCTCAAGTCACCTGCACCTTTTTGGGTTTTGATGTAGTGTTGCCACGAGAAGCCACATTGCCTGCTTTGCTCCAAGAAGTGTGAACTTTTATCTCCCCGCTGCAAGAGAACAGTAAATCAGAACAGGCTGACAGCTTTGTCTCACAGCCTGTTATCCGCAGGCGAGAGGATGCCTCCCCCGAGATCCCATTAGGTGTGCTGTCTCCACCGCTAAACTTTCAACGAGCACATTCGCTGAGACCTGCATGTCAAAGAGAGTCCGCCAGCTAATGATCACTGGGAATTCACTTCCTCTTGCTCTTTCTCTCCCTCACCCACCTCTAACTTCTTTCCCTCTCACACTTTATCCTCAAGTTTATTAAAAATAGGCTCCATTTAGTGAAGTTACATCACTTACAGCCTGTGTAACAGCTCCTGTTAAACTGATGCTGTATGTGGTACTGAATGCAGCCTCCAGCTGCATGAGCAGGTATTGGAAGCAGCGAGGAGCTACCATGAATCCTGCCTTTCCTTTGCTGACACCAACAAAAAGAAAATGAGACAGAGTGACAGGAAAAATAGCTGGAATCAACAAACCCTCATTATGTCTAATATGGTGCTCATGGGACTTGTCATTCACAGACACAGGGGGAAGGTACACCTAGAGGCCATGTGATGCTTCTCTCCCCCTCCCAAAAACTGTGAGCACATCCCTGAGACTGAAGCCATTAATGGGTATGTGCAGCGAGTGGTGTGAGGGAGTGATAAAATGAAAACAACACCAGCAACATCTTGTATCTGGAAGGGAAGCTTCTGCCACTGATAATATATTTCTTGGACACCACTATCCAAGGCCTCATCAATACAGGACGTGTACGTGGAGCACCAGCAGAACAGCACTGCTGAAATAACCAGTCCTGGCGTTACTGAATGGCTATCAGCCCAGCTCCAAAGGCTCCAGCTTCTCTCCCATGCCAGAGGACAAAAAAATAAGATTTGGAAATCACCACACAAGCCTGAGAGAAGCTGCCATGGATGTCTAGTGGTCCTGCAGCATTCCAGCCACGGTGTCGTATCTCAGTCATAGCCACCCCGCTGCAAGAGAAGGGATGGAGACTTTTCATCAGAGAGTGATTATAAGAAGCATATCATGCCAAAGGCAACAGATTCCACCTACAACCGTTGTGTGAGCGCATGATGAGCATACTGGAAATGCACTCACTCTCCAGGAGGGGAGCAGGCCTTTGGTAAAGGCACAGTAGGGTACCTAAAAACCCCAGGCTACTCATGGCAAATGCACTGGCCTTTTTCATCAGTTGGTCTGGTTTTGGACTTGCATCTCAAATAAGAGGAAGCATAGTGGATTTCTGTCTTAGAGCTCATAGCTCAATAGGTCAAATATAATTCTAGACTAGAAAAGCAGGACACTATGCATTTGATAACTAAAAAATTAAAAATATGGAAGCCCTTGCCAAGGTCAAGACAAAGGTACCTATTGGGGGGGAGGGGAGGAGGAGGGAAAAAAAAAGCTTACACAGCATTTCCTGCTGCAGGAAAACAGTTTCTAGGAGCCTGTGGGAAAGAACTTCTCCGCTCTATCTCTGCTTCTACAAATAGTTTTCTAAAAATACCAGAACCCAGCAATTATCACTAGAATTATAAATGACAATATTTATTGTCATTCAAATGCTGATGTAGACAAAAGGCACTTACCACATGTCAGCCAGAGCCCAGACCACCTCTCCCCTCTTTCTGTACTCTGGATGAGCAGATCAAATGGCAATATCTGGCCCTGGTTATATAGTTTCTGCTAATTTGGCTCAGTAGGTGCAAGGTAAATTCCACAGCACACTTGCTCCAAATTTTACTCTCCACTGACGAATCCCATCTGATATAACTTTAAAACTCACAGAACAGTTGTGGCCCTACACACACAGAATCATTGTAAGCTACCAAAAATACATTATCATTCCTCATGAGGGTTTATATGTAAGCACTATCCAGAGCCAAAGTTATGGCACGGTGGAGCCTTGTAGCAGAGGTCTCTGATCTTAAATCTTAAACTGGTGTTGTGTCCCTTTACACAGCAGACTAATGGCTGAATGACCCTCCATGCGCTCATTAAAGTGAAGCCCAGTTAATAACGGAGAGGATAAAGCAGAAAGCCAGGTCAGAGTCTCTGAAGCCAGAGAAGCAGTGAGTCAGAAGCTCCAGCTCACGCTCCCTCCCAACAACGTTTCTTGAGGCTGAGAGCCAGCCCACAGGCATCACACAGAAAAAACTGCAGGTTGGGCTATCACCAACCCAAAAGGAAAAAAAAATCTGGTTTCCGTGTCCCCTGGCTTCATCTGAAGGTTTGCATCCGGCAGTGGTTTCCAGCCACTTTCTCATCACTGTGTGCTGATGTGAACAGGAACATGGCAGAAACGTACTCAAATGTGTCCTAAGAAACCAGCTTCGAGGCCATTTTTCTCAAGTTTAACTGAGTGGGAAAATGACTTTCACCTAACTTGCAATGAGTTTACAAGACAATCAGTCATTGCCTCTGCTGGAGAGATCTTGCAGCCAAACCAGACCCCCGAGGCAGTCCTTTCAGCAGGAGGGAGATTAAGCAGAAGCTGGCACAAGGCAATACAGCTACACAAGAGTGCAACGGCAGCGCTGCAGTTGTACGCAAGAGTATGTTGCTACACATATGTACAAAGGCAGGAGTATCTTGCTACACATTAGCATGAGAAACAAAGTCATGGTAGGGTTCAAATTGACTGTAACGTGCCCACTATTCTCTGATTCCTTTGCAGCCTGAAAGATCCCCAATATGCACAAGGGAGAGCAGAGAGATACAGAGGAGGCACTGACATGCAGAGGCTGACTTGTGGGAAGCATCCTTCCCTCCTTCTGATGCAATGGCTTATAGGACTTGAGTTACTTTGCCAAATTACCTTTTTACCCCTGCAGCCGTTCTCCAATTTAACAAACACAATGGTTTATACATCCTCAGCCCGTGCCAAAGTCCGTCACCAATGTGTGCATAGACCAAAGGGATATCCAGATGCTCATGACACATGCACCTTCTTGATCAGCTATACCAAATGCTGTTTTCTTCACACCCAGCCCCTCCTCGAGGCAGACTAATATTGTCTTCTCTTCATCAGGGCTTCCTAACACAAGCCTGTTATGAAAGGTAACATTGCCAAGGTATGAAAGTAATCCAAAGTCTCTCAGCCTGAAAATCCAGCCACCATACCTGCCGTTTGGAGGCTATTTGGTATTGACAGGGTTTTGACAGTTAGAGAAGTCCAAGGCACAGCACAGTGACGCAAGCGCTATTGGGTGCGGGAAGGTACATTGAAGCACAAATAGGAGGAGTGACTGAGAGGCTCATAGGGAGGGAACAATAAATGCCCCGTGGACTCTCCTGGGCTAGCTGTTCATTCTACGGTTGCCTGCAGAAACTGGGGTGAAGCTTGGCCCCTAGTTTCAAGTGGTATTCTACACCAAAAAAATACCTGTGTAAAATGGGGGCGATGAATTCCTGACCTTGGCTTAATCCTTTCTGAAAATAAGGACTGGAGTAAGAGCCATATTTCTAAAACTACTAGGCTCCTGGGATCCAGATGGAGATTCAGGTCTGGGAGGTGAGACTCACATTTATCTCCACAAGAGTGAGAAACAAAAAAATACAATTTAATCTGTCTTCTATCTTGTGTTTTGCTGACAGCGCCATAGGGGACCTGAGGACGAGAGTAGCAGAGATATTGCAGGTACAGCTGTGAGTGAAATGGATTTTTCAGTTCATTTGGAAAACAAAACAGAGCTGTTATGTGTTGACCTGAAACCATTTTTTCCACTATAATGAGAGAAAAGGTGCAAAAACTCACTTTCAATCAACTGAAACATCCTGTTTGACCAAAATGAAAGCTTTCATTTTGTTTTCATGGCACTCAACCATTTTTTCATTCATGGCAAATTCAAAACAAAAAGTATTGCCAAGAGAAATGTTTTGGCTTTGCCTAAATAATTCTTTTTTCCCTCTTTGGGAACTCTGCACCAAATTCAAGTTAAGTTTGCAAATAATTTTGGTTTGCCTCTGAACTATTTGGAAGGGTAAAGGGAAATCTTACTCCAAGCAGGACCTCCCCTTGTCCCCACAACCTCATTTGATGCATTACTGCAGCTGCAGGTAACTAGGCCTGTCTTCCCTTTGCATGGTTATAATAACATGACTAACTCCCTCAAATTAGCAGTTTTAAACTCCTTTCCTGCCCCGTCCGAATATCTGCAATAAAAGTAATTCACAGCTCTAGAAAGGTGCACCCTCCTTACCCACTGATGTCTACCTGCTAATAAACTGCAGAAGTGCCCCCCAATCTACATCTCAAAGTGTGTTATTAATGGGTTGGCGTCCCTTGGAGAACAGCAGGAGGACTGAAAGTAAACCGTCAGGATATGTCAGGATTTGAGTCACAGAGCAGCTCTAATTGAAATCTTCTCCGTCATTTGCTCATCAGGAATGTAGAGCTTCTTCTTTGAACGAAACATTAGACGCTGGCCTGACAGCTCCAGGTGGAAGATTATTCAGCAGCTTAATCGCTCCCTGACAGCTCCAGTTACTCCCACATCAGCATCTATTACCTTTTGTTTTATTCAGTCTCCTTTATGCCTTTTTTTAATCTGTGGCTCTGGGGGCTTTGGAACAAGAGCTGGTCCAATCTCAAAAAGGATGGCTGAGCTGTGTTTTGCCGTAGCAAAGCTAGGATGTTTAATTGGGCAAGCATTGCCTGTTGGGTCGCCCACTTTTGCATGGAAGTCTTAAGAGAAGAGGTTGCCTTGTGAAACTAAATTATTAGGCTGGCTGGGAAGGAGATAACCGTTTTGCCTGAAGTTGGGACGTTATCAGAAGAGTCACATTTTTGGGGTGTACTGTTTAAAGCCCCAAGTCACAGATGTGAAAGGCACCGTGAAAAAATCAGTTTTCACTTAATTTAACTTTTTTTCACAAGTTAATTTTGAGCCTCTATGTTTGCAGAGAAAAGTTCAAAACCAGATGCGAGTACACCCTCAAGGCTCAGACACTAGAAGATAGATAAAAAGAACCCAAAGTTTATCCTCTCTAAATCAAGACCGGATGTCTTTTGAAAATTGATGCTATAACTCAAACAGAAGTTATGGGCTTGATGCAGAAATTATTAGCTGAGGTTTCCTGAGCTGTATTATGCAGGAAGTCAGACTAGATGATGATAATAGTTCCTTTTTGCCCTCAAATCTATGAATCCTTCTCCTGAGTGCTTTGCAGTTGTCCCCTAATTGTCCTTCCCTGTGTTATATGCTTGGGTCCAGATTCTCAGTGGTGTTCAGATGCCTAGCACCAAGTATGGATTTTTCATGGGGAAATAAAGCAGTTTTAGCACCTTCATAAAATCTCACTCACGTGCTGCAGTTCTTTGCTCCAGTGCAGAGAGCTCACTCAGAGTCCCCCTGCCCAGAGACAGGAAGCCAGAAAACCTCTAGCAGTGAGCAAACCTAGGCACTTTGAGCTTTGATTGCTCCAACCCGGTGACACAGGGCAGGTGCTTGTTACCGCTATCAATATCAGTGAGGTATCCTCACTGATAACACAAGTGTATCTCTCCCTGCTCAGCAGCTACTGAAACCCTTGGAGGATTTGAGCCTTCATACCTCGCAATACACCTGATGTGCTGCAGAAAATCAGACCAGCATGTTCCTCAGTAGATGAGAAGCAGGGTGGCCATCTTAAGCTCCGTATTTGAAAAAAAGCTCTTTATCTCAGCCGCTGCCTTTATCTCTTCCAGTTTCATTTTGTGCTCCTCCTGCCTTCCAGTTAACTAGTATTTCTCCATAATGCAATGAGGCTGGCCAGCTGCCAACTAGTCCCAATTACCTATTTGTTGCTGCACCACATGTTGCTCTGCTTGATTCCTAGCTGGGCCAAATCTTCTCTCCACTCATGGCCGCAAATGCAGAAAGATTCAATACTCCTGCTTCCTGCAATTCTGGTAGATTTTGTGTCAGACTTGGTGCAGCTTGCCTTTGCAGGCTCCAGTCAGCTCTGCAATACAATAGTGCAGTCATGTCCAGAATAAATAACTCTCTTGTGAAAGGACAACAGCAGGCCTCCCATTCTCCTATCTTTGCTGCTGTACATGAAAATCAAGACCAACAAAATGTGTCCAAAAAGTTGTCTCCATTAAGAGAACACACAAGTTTCAAATAGCGGTGCTGTACTTCTGCAGTGCAGTCCTAGAAATCTGAAATTCTTCCTCCCATCAGGGGCTCCCAGGCCCATTAATAATCTGAAATAAGATTGAATCCTTGCCCAGTAGAGTTTCCAGCTAAACCAGACAAACCAAACTGGCACTCTAGATAATAGATGAATGTTGGAAGGCAGGGAGAAAGCTAGGTGATGGGAAAGACATGGAAAAGCTTCCTGGAAGGAAAGCATAGAAAGATGGATTTGATGGAAGAGAGAAGAGGCTGCCTGGTGAAAAGGAAAGGAATATGTTCAAAGCAAGCCTGACCCAAGATATAACACCAAGAGTGAAGAGACCAAGGGAATAGGAGAATAAAGGGGCTATGAAATATGAAGAATAGAAATAGGAAGAACAGCAGGGTTTTGGAAAGGTCTGTGTTGGAAATCAGACTGAGCTAAACGTGTAAGAAGCTATGAACCCAACGAACACACTCAGGGGTAGTGCTGGTAAAGGCAAATAAAGACAGAAGTGATAATCTGGAAGCAGAGGCAGAGGTGAAAATATCAAAAGGACTGAACAGGCAAATTCTCCTCTGATGAAGACAGGAGATGACCTTGTGGCTTAAGAGCTCTTTCACACTGGGAACAGAGGGAAAAGATGGATGTGGGTAAAGTTCAGTTTCAGTTTAAATATATTTGTATGTATAGATAGATAGATGGATATTCTACTGCTAAAACAAAAGGATAAAACCACCTCAGACAGAAGTTCCTGCCTTTCCAGAATAGCTCTGATATGATAAGGAACAATTACAGTCCGTCCCAGCCACTAAGATAACTGTGCTTTTTGACAGGTCAGGATCAGGTGAGGAACATGAGAAGAGTAATAAGGTGCCAAGATGAGACTGCTACATACATTCAATCAGCAAAATTGACCCTAAATTTACAAAAAGGTCTTAAAGATTCTTTGCTTTCTAGACTTTGATTTATCAGGCAGTCGTCAAGGGCACCATTTAGCGCAACCAGAGCACAGCTGCATGTGATGGAGAGCAGACATGCTGCTGCATGGATCTCAGACGCATTCCTCTTGATTCGCTATTGGCCTTTCCCCTTTCAGCTCCCATTTACTTAAAGGGAAGAAGCCGGAATTAAAAAAGCATTAAACTTCCTTTTCACACACCACTCTATCAGATACTTGCATATTAGATATTTCATGGGAAGAATCCAGATTTTGCTCTGTTAAAGAGTCTCAGTTCATGTGCTGTAATCTGTGGGGTTTTATTTTTAACAGTCTGTAAATCTAATAAAATTACAGCCTTTCAGCATGCAATAAACCATAAAGATGGTTTCCCATCTTGAGATTTCCCATGCCAATTAAGCATTGATAGGCCTAGAATATGAGATCTTCTCTCATATTCTAAGACAGAGTTTGGTTCCAACTATGCTGCTAGTGAATAACAGCACTAACCCATACATGCTCAACAGGGATCCTCTGCTTCACCAGTAAGTCAAGTAGGGGACAAGCCACCATGTTCAGGTAAGGATCCAAATTTCCCAAAACTTGGATTTAATTCAACCCTACTCCTAACATGAAAGAAAGAGGATATTGACGCAACACTCCTGGATTTAGATGGGGACAGTAAAGCATGCTGTTGGAGGACGATGGAGACCTTTCTGACAACTATGAGAAGTCAAGCACATGTATCAGGCACATGCTGATTGTGGAGGATAATTTACTTGCCGATAGTGACGATGGTCCCAGCTCTGCCGCTGCGTAACTTTAGAGAAAGGATGAATGTTTGCTGGCAGTAGATTTTGAGTTCTAAATTATGGGAATTTGACACGCTATGACCCCTGCTGAATAGTCGACCTAGAAACAGGGCCAGGAGTGCTTAACGGTGACATGTCACTTTAACACTGCCAATTCTATCTGCATAGTAAGCATTAAGATAGTAATCGTTATTTATAGCCCCCACAATGCAGCTCACCTGAGGAATGCAAGTGAAGAAAAGGCTTTGAAAGGCAACCATTGTAGCTTATTTACAGTGGCTCCATTGAATCGTAGAACTCTCCAGATACATGTTAAAGCAGCAATAAAGGAAGCAAAAGCATTTTTAAAATCAGCCTTTATAGCTTTGCATTGGTGACATGTATTTAAATCATCTGCATGCCATCAAACATGGGTTCCAATTTAAATGTCACTGTGGAAGCTCTTTCTCTCATCTGCTCAGAGAGTCATTTGTCACCTTCCGATTCATGGCAATGAAAGGAAGCGAAGAGAAAATAAGACAAACAAATGAAGATCTGTGTTTTTAATGTGAAATGTAACCCTTGAAACCTCTTACTCTTTTGTTTTTTTTTTTCTTTTAATATCATCATTCAGGAAAAAGGGAAAAAGAAAAACAAAACAAAATTATCATTAGAGGATATAATAGACAAAGAAAAAAGCTTTCTCTTTGCTTAAATACTAGAACTAATAATCAAATGAAATAACCATTACGGCTGATCATCGGGCTGCCAAAATTGATGTTTACCTTTCCATTTATTACCATTACTGTTGTGATCAACTTGAATAAACATGGGAAAAAATTAAAATTAAGTGGAGGAGCTTTTTTCATTGCCTTTAATTTTAACCTCATGAAAAGTAGCCTCATTTTCCAGAGCACTGAAATGCGTAGCAATTTTTTTCTAGCAATCTGACAAAGCACCTTATACAACCTAATAATTTTTTTCTAAGAATGCCCTGTTTATGCCATACCAGTTCATAACATTCCTCTAGATATGGAAACCTTTGACACCCTAGGATACTTTTGACCAATAACCTTTTTTTATCTTAGTCAGAATATTAAGACCATAATCCATGAAAAATATAATACGGTGTCTATATCTGAAGACACCATTAAACTACTATTTCATTTTTATGTTTCAATGGCAACTATAGAACAGCCATCCAAACATGGATTATATGATAGCAAAGACAAAAAAAAAAAGGTCACCTACAAGCACAGGCCGAAAGCACTAGTCCTAGTCCATGCAACAGTCCAAGCACTAGTCCTAGTCCTTGCTCCTGATGTCAGAGTATAACCTAGTGGCTGGATTTTTCATCTTAAAGGTGAAATTATTTCAAATCAAATTAATTTAAAATGGTTTCTGATGGACAAGAGATTTCTGGCCTCAGCCTTCATATTGTCAAATATATACTTGGTTTCCCTTATGAGAGTGAGAGTTTTGAATTTTTCCCTGAAAGGCCCGGCTTCTGCAGTCTTGTGATTGAAAAAAGAATCATTGTTCTTCTATACGAATAACCAAGATTGTAACCTAGACCTGTATGTAAGAGAAAATGCTTTAAAATGAAAATTTTGTAGGTTAAAATATCAAAAGATGCAATGAAACATCTCAGAATGTTCCTTAAAGGAGTCTCATCATTTGATGCAAAACCCACGCTTTTAGGGAGTCTTGAATCATGGTTGTACTCACAAAGTCACTTTAGTGAAATTACTTATGAGCTTGAATTCAAAACTCACTCAAATTAGATTTTTCTTGTGCTGTGACGAGGCTTTCAGTCATGATTACTCTGCATACAAAATGCAGCATGCGGTTTCAACACCACAGTAAGTCTCAAAATCAAAAACAGTGCCGAAGAGATGGGTGGAAGGGGTACTGGCTGTTGCCCACAAAAGTTCCACAGAAATTTACCAGAGTCAATTTTTAAAGTTTTGTTTTAATTTTCAATGCATCTCTTGGGCTTTTCAGCCAGGGGCCTGACTTTGAATATTTACATTAAGAAACCAGTTTCTTAACTGATAATCACCCAACTGGCACACCTACCTTGTTATCATCTTTGCACCAGTTAAAGCTTAATATAACAGAATAGGAAACAGCGCTGACTGTTACAGCACATTTTTCCATAGCCCATGAACTAAAAAGTCTCACAACTAACCTGAATGTGTGCGTAAACACATCGGTTATCTTAAGAAAACAGTTTTTGTTTCTCTGTAATCTTTTCAGGTGCTTATGAGTGAATTTAGCATTCATGGAAGCAAAAGATTAGATGGTCTAGATCAAAGAATAGCATGAGATGGTCCCAGTCAGCATTCCCAACAGGGCTGGATGAATAATCTGCTCTGTGAATTTGGCATCTTGTTCTGTTCTCCAATTATCCGCAGGCAGATGGTGATTTTGTTGTATTTATTCACTATATAAATTATTTGCTGAATAACTTCAGTAAACAATTCTTGCATGATAGACTACCAGTGAGTAGTTCACTGAGGTTGCTCAGCACTTGCTCTGGTTCAATAAGGTGGGAAGATCACCTGCGATCATTGCTGTCTGCTGGGACAAGCAGAGCCCTTACGAACAGGTTTCCTAAGCAAATTGCTGCGATTTCAATTTCAACATTCCCTTCCTCAGAATATTTTTCTAAATCGTTCTTTTTCCCAAGAGCACGTCTAAGAGTCATCCCAGTGGCCAGAATTATCCCAGGTACACAAAAAGAGAGATATGGCCAAGTGCCCTAGTTCCCACTGCGTCTGCAGTCCTGGCCCTGCAGGACTTTCCTACCCAGGCCTAAGGCTTTTGGCTCTTCCTTTGTGTGGAGGGCAGTCATCCCATCCCCTCCCAGACTGGATGTCCACAGAGCCCCTGCGACCAGCTGGGGTTTCCCAGCATTCAGGACCTCTGTCCCAAGAGTGACAAGGAAAAGTTAAGCAGCTGCCACGTTCCGTGATAAGTTACGCCACTGACCTATGGCTGCGCTTTCTTTCCCGGCTAAGCAGTTGTCTTACAGCATTTTCTCTGAAAAGCTTTTATCTTAATGAATGATATAAGATACCTTAAAAAACAACAAGGCTGCTGCTCAACTTGGTTTACCTTCATCTGGGTGCTTCAGCCTCTCTCTGTGACAGCCCATCTCGCTGCAGGTCTTCTGGCACCCGACCTTCTCCTTTTGCTGGAAGAGGCTTTTAGATGCTGAGTGCTCCCCTGACCTCCAGGTCCCCCACTTCAGCAAAAATACACTTGCTACTTACCACTTAGCAGTGATAAAAGACAGGTACAGATCCTTGAATCTGGAAGGTTGTCCGTTGTCTGTCAAGCATATAGGTTAACAGATAATATCTGATAAGCTGTTTAGCTTTATTCAGTGCTTGAATTCCACCGAATCTGAGCATTAGTGAAATATTACAAATACTCTACTCTAAGACAAGCTAGATCAATAAAGTCATAGAGAAATTGCCATGGCCCATCACTGCTCATACAATAATTGTATTTTTCTAACCGGGCAACCTACAATATTCATAAAGCTACTGCATTTCCATATTTTTGGATTATTTACCTAGAAGACCCTATAGATCACAAGAATTCTTTAAAATGTGTGCACCTATTTATGAAAAACATTCTCCAGTTTGATTTTGTACAAAATAAAATCCCTCGTGCCTGTCAATGAATTGTGGGCCCACTCCCATTTTCTATGTGTAGATTTCCACCAGACAGAAATAAAGTACGAAATATCATTAGTGTAGGTTTTTCTTATTCTATGGGCAATAAGAAAAATCACTGATCTCGAGACTTAAATGCTGGACAGCAAACGACCATTCAAAGATGAATTACAGAAGCATAAGGAATCGCCTATAAATCACACATTGATACCAAAAGCACACAGAGACCTACCAATCCCAGCAGAGAGAAAACCAACATTTTTAACACTGATATCCAAAACAATCCCAGCAGCATCACCCCTGAGAGGACAGAAGTGTATTTTCCTACAATTCTGAGAAGAACATGGGATTTCTTAATGAACAGGCTGCAAAATCATCATTATATACATGAATGCAGAAATACAAGATGAAGCCAGGAGCTGAGGTATGTGAAATGCTTGTTCAGCTTCAAAGTAATGCAGATATATGCTGAGCTAGCAGCCTTCAGCATAGGATAGGGCTGAAGGCATATAGGACTATGGCTGAATTGCCAAAAATTCAGGGTTTTGCAGCTCAGCTTGCCTAAGAGCGGATGTTAGAGTGGGAAAGACCAAGTTACTTTCATGCTTGGAAGGCTGGGCTTGGGACAGCAAGGGTCTGGACAACCATGGAGACCTACCAGCGTGTTCTCAGGACTGAGCTCTGCAATGATTTTTTGAAAGTAATTTCACTTTTAAGCAGAGGCTTTTCACAGTATCTTATGCTCAGGATTAATGATGTAGCAAGCTGCAGAGGATGCTGTCACGTATTTGTTGGAGAAGGACTTAATAGTTGCAAGCTTTTCTCGTTTGGATTCTACAGGTTAAGTATACAAAGGTAGGAATTCACACCGCCTAGTTTGAGATGAATAACTAGTCTAATTTGACTCTCTCTCTAATTAAAAGAGAAATTCAGACCTCTCTGAAGGAGCATTTCAAAGTAGGAACCTAATTTAGCTGCTCTAAGTCACACCCCAGAACAGCTCTCCCTGCCCCACGTTGATTATAGAGGAAACGAGAGATCAGCTAGCTAACTTAACTGATTAAATTAGATGTCTAAAGTTATGTGCTACAAGTGCCCTGCAAAATGCCCTAGAATAGGAAGATTAGCACAATTTCCAGTGCTGTGTAAAAAACCTTGAACTGTATCCAACACAAATTACACAATCTTTCAAACGGCTACTATTTTTTGATAGCTGACACTGCTAACAATTCACTGCACGAAATATTGTTTAAGTACTGTAGAATGGCTTAGCACTGAAGCAAAATAAAAAAGTCATGATTAATACTGAAACCCTGCATAAAGGTTTCTTTCTTAGTGGTACTAGAATTTGAAATAGAGCAGGAGGGTGACAGAGCAGCAGAACGGATGTGCTAAAAAGGAGAACTTCTGGTAAGTGTAGATGTTTGAAATGGAAAATTTGGACTTAAAAAAGTAGTTTGTAACCTTGTTGGAGGATGAATTCCTCTTTGTAAGGCAAAAGGCTATGTGAAACAAAGAGTAAATAAATGCAATTCATAATAAAAATAATAAGCATAATGATTAAGCTTTCAGCTTCTACTGCAGCCTGACAATGGATGTGACAAGTTTGGAAAAGGATCTAACAAGGCTAGGAAAAAAGAATACCTGTTTTGTTTGTGGCGGGGAACCTCATTTTGAAATCCCTGAGGAGTTTCTTATTGACTGCAGCGATACTGCCTCATGAACAGTCTTCAGGTAAAAACTCTGGGATGTAGCATCATGATCACAAGACTTATCTGTCCTTCAGAAGACGTTAAACAGTAAGCCATTTTCTTCCATAAATAGATGCCATATAGCAGCTTTACTCTTCCTTCCACAGCACCTTGGTCTACTGCTAGAGAAAAGAGTCTGGCCTACGTTCAGCTTGCTACACTCCCATAGAGGAAAATCCTGAATTCTTAAGTATTTATGGACGTGTACCAGCCTGTGTTAGCAGAGACTCTTTAGAGCTGTTTGGGCTAATTGCACTCCCTTTGGCATTGCTGAGAGACTGTGTCCTAGAAAAATTATCCCAAGATGGCCTTGCTTTCATGGCTCTTCTGCTCCTCTTGTTTCATCCCTGCAGAGCTGTAGCTTAGAGAGGCTCATTTTACAAAGCATCTCTCCGCTGACTTATGTGGCCACCAAGCTGTCCCTGGTCACTGGAGCAAAAGCATTTTGCTTCCTGCTTCCAGGCCTCCAAGTCCTGTTACTGGAAATGAAGTTACAATGTCAAAGGCACTGGAGCAATTGCTCGTGCCTATGGAAGACGAAAGCACTAAACTGTTAAATTAACAACTGTAAACAGCTCATGGAATTGGGATGAAAACAAATGAACGTGACTGCAAATCCACCACTTCTGAGCAAAGCAGACCCCTGTACAACCTCAGACAGAGGACCTGCCGGCGCTCAGGGCACAAAGCAATCTCCTGGAACGTGGTGCCGCAGGGGCTATCATACCAACACAACCTCGACTTCTGAGACCAAACAGTTTGGATAAAAACACTTATAGGGCAAAAAATCACCTTGCTACTGATGGAGAAACCTTAAAAAAAACATTGAGAAACTCAGTCTGTTAAACTTCACATTGCTGCTCAGCTGGGGGTATTTTTTTTCTAGACCGTTTCACCCATCCCTATATGATGATGTAAAAGTCAGCGCTTCACTGAACTTTCTAATAGCCAGGACATATTTCCTTTGCAACCCCCATGCTCTCTCTCACTATGAGCTTTCTCCTAAGCAGCATGACACAACATATTGTAAAGGGAAAATGATAATTAGAAGGAACATTCGAGCAGAGGAACTTGTCTGGAAAAATGCTTTAGTTAAATGAAGCGATAAAGATTGTTTTTAACTTAATCTGTTAAACACACGCACACACGCACACACACATACACGCAGATCTATCCCAGTACGAGAATGTCTGCTCACCATAAACTTGCACTCTCTATATGGAGGACAAACAGACAGAGAGAGGAAAAATGAATTAGCATTTTGAGTATGCCAAGTTTAAAGTGAGGTACAGAGATGTTAAAGGCACATCGAGAACTGAAACTCTGAAGGGCTGCATGAGACACTTGTATGACCCACTTCTATCACTATTTGCTTCTAGACACAAACCCGGGAGATCACAGAGTGTAGATGTGCTGGCTTCTTCTTCCTCTAATTCAGGAGTCTCTGCACACTGCACAACAGTACCAGCTACTGTGCCCCACAGCCCCAGGGGAAATCTGCATCACAGTCAGCAGCAGAATTTTGTTTGGATGCCTTAATGTTGCCATCATCCTTCTTAAGGGCTAGTGTCAAAACCTTTGGCATTGTCAGACAAACATGTAATAAACACACATCCAATACTCATTACAAATACTGGAGAGAACAATAAATGGAAAATGACGTCCTGAGAAGATGAGAAGAATCTCTTGCCTTGACAGTCTGTTTGTACCTTTCGCTGGCGGGGGGGATGAGGGGGTGCGGATGATGGGAGACAGTGGCTATCAAAAATATCCAGTTTTCCAGTTAAAAATATTCCCAACCATCTTATTTTTTTCTACAATACATTGTAGAAATGCTTAGAAATTGTATAGAGTTTTTCTTAAATTCATATATACATACATACCTATATATATATATGTATATACACATACATATAGATAGATATTCCCTGTCATAGATAATGCCAGGGGCTTTGAGACCATTCAGTCTGACCACAGCAGCCTCCGAGTAGCAAAAATACATATCTGTTGTTTAATAAGCATTAAAAATCACCTCATACACTTCTGAGTGTGTCTGTTTGCCATCTCCACTGGGTTCTGGTTTCCTTACGATTACAGTTTTGCTGTATTTGAAGAAAAGCTGCCTTAGTGTTACTTCTACAGTTTTCTTTAAAACAGAAAAAAATAGTACTGATTTAATCCATTACAGCAGTGCTCACTTCTAAAATAATACTAAGTTTCCATAGGAATTTCAGTAGCTTTAACTGAGTAAGAACTGCAATGGCCTTATATCTTTCCTTAGCTCCTGTTTAACCTGACGCTGTCAATGTGAATATAAAAGGAGTTGAAAAACACTTCAAAAAAGTAGATTGAAAGGAAGTCCTATTTCTTCTCTCATACCTCAAGGCAGGTGTGAGGCTGTTGCAGGAAAAGCCTGTCCCTTCTATTGAATTCTCTCAAAGTACAGCAAACTTGAACGGCCAAGTTGCTCCCTGAGAACCAAATCCCCATGTTTGGACAGAGATTCCTGAAAGAAAGATTAGGAGTGCTTGCTGCTGAGAGTCGTCTCTGTTCAAGAGCTGGTGTAAGTTAATCCGTTGTACTGTCCTAACCATACCACCACAGTGTTGACATGACCTCCACTCAGAAATGCTTTGTTATCTCTTAGAAGAGGAAACTATACTTTTTTTGGAGCAGGCTAATTTGGGAGCGCAGGGGGAGATGAGCATGGAAGCCTCTCTTTTTTTTTTGGAAACATAAAGAGCAAATTCCCTTCGAGGAAGGTTAACTCTTTGAGCAAGTGGTGGATTTTAAAACACTACAGAGATACATGGCTGTGAGAAGCAACCCCCAACTGAAAAGGGGTTACAGAGTTCAGGCAAAGTGGCCAAAAGAGTTTAGTAGATATGGTGTGTCAGGTAAGGCTCCATCACATAAGTGTACCAAAATGATGAAGAAGGATCTCATTGTGCAGCCTTAGGAATGGGTCAGTGGACTACTTATCAGTGCAAAGCTGCTAACAATAAACAGAAATAAGAAAGCAGTGCCGAAATTGCAGTGAGAAAATGAGGGAGAAGGAGTTTTTCTACTGCTTGTGGCTTTGAGCTTGCAAGTATAGTGCGAAAAGAAATTCATACAGCAGTGCAGGTATCTGCCAGAACAGAAACATTCTCTCTCTCTCTCTCTCTCTCTCTTTTTTTTTTTTTTTGTTAAAGTATGATTTCTTTTCTGGTAACCTTCTGCTTTCTTATTTCAGCTCTTCATTTCATTTTGTCTTCAAACACAGAGAGAGAAAAATTTTTAAAGAAAAGCTGTATTTCAGCTCTTTGCTGGGAGACACAGGGCAGACACATTTGTGCTCAAGCTCCTTCCACTAACTCTGTTAAGTCAGCCTGGGACAGGATAGCTGGTAGGTCAATGTTATGACCCTTTTTTTCTCACACTGTTATTCAAAATCTTTCAGATAAGCATTAAAATTACCAGTATGAGTAAGACCCAATGACCATTTCACCTAGTGTCCTATCTCAGGCAATGGTCAACACAAGAAGCCTCATAGGGAAATGCAAAAAACTGCCACCCAGTAAAATAATTTAGTAAATCCTCAGTGTACTAGAAAACAAGTCTAAAGAAGAGCCATTAAAGACCCATAACACATTCAAAAGCACCCCTTGTGATCAATCACTGCAGTTTTGAATATTTGAATCTGGCTAAAAATCGTTAATTTCTACACAGGAGATGAAATGAGGCTGGCAGTCCTAGTCAAATCTCATCCACTGCATTCTTCTACCCATTGCTCAGATAAGCTGCCATGTCCTAGAATATATCACCGACAGAGCATTCATTTATCATAATTCCTGCTTACAGATTTGCTCTTCACATCTACGTAAATCTGGATTCATTCCACCTCAGAAAAGAAACGAGTTCCTTGCATCCAAATGGGGAGACTAGAGGATAATTCAGTGGTGTGAAGATGAACTCTGATTAACCAGTCTTTGAATCTTTCTGAATGGGGACAGTAGAGGCTCTCCTGTGTTGGGAGGAAGACAGTCATGGCAGGATATATTCTCCGGCAGAATCTCTGTCTCAGACTATCAGCACATAAGATTCATTTCTCCTTCTTGGATTTTATGTTTCCAGTAAATTTTGTGCAGGTGGAAAGTGTCACATTCATAGCCCTGGAGACCCAGGCACTATTGTAGAGGTTATCTCTTTTCCTGACATTGCCTATAAACAAGTTTGTTTCTTTCTTTTTCTATTCTTTTACAAGATTTCCCACAACAATGGTGTCCAAGTTCACTCTTTATGCAAACAAAACATGTTCACACATGAGAGGGAGAAATATCGACTCTGCTCAGGTCAGCAACAAACTCCGATTACCTTTAGTCACACCATAATTTCATAGTTGTGCTTCAAGCGTAACTACTTCCTGGGTTTAAATGTAATATAAGATTAATACCAAAGTCAAAAAATTAAGTGTCTCCCTCAGTTTATTGACAAATGCTGGATGTTCCCAAGGTGTTCCCAAGAGACTCTTTGGTTCCTACCACATATTCTCTTGGCTTTGGCAGAACCAATTCTTCTGTTTTGAAGCAAGGCAAGCCCAGCCATCAGAATTGTCTTCTGAGTTGTAATGGAGTACTTGGGTGCTGCAGGTTAGTTGAATTGACACGAGCTTCCTGTTTTGTCCTGCCGATGTGAGTACCTGTTCCTAAAGGGGAAAAGATACTTTTTGGTTGTTCAGTCTGGATGACCCACTCAGATCCTACTTGTTCTGCTCATGCATAACTTGTCTGTGGAGCTTATTGCTACAGGATGCTTCTGAGGCACAGGGAATTTACTATTTTGCCTTGTTTTAGTGTAAAGCAAGTAGCATTTGTTATTTTCCTGTTTTGCTCCCACCATATTTGAACTTAAAATTCAAAATGGAGGTTGAGGGCCACGTGAATCCTCTTTTGTCACAAATAATCAAAACTGAATCTTGAGAATTTTGCGCTTCTTGTGTTGTGAACTGGTTTCTGGCATCCTGATGCTTTAATGTGACAGGAAAACATCCATGAACATGGCAAAATTGCTAATAACATACAATTAAAGCTCCAACACATGACTATGTTTTGTATCTACAAGTCCCTGGCATAAAGGCAGCTCATATCGAAACTACTTACCAGATAGTTTCTCCTTTTAAAGTGACTTTTCTCTTTGTTTTTTCTGTTGTTGAACTTTGGCCACTAATATTAGCATCTCATTCTTGGGAGCTCAGAGCACTCAAAACATAAACTTTTTTCCAGAAGGATCTGCAGCAGAAGGTGCTGAGACAGCATTCCTCCCACTAACAAAACTGCATAGCCCTCATTTTTAAGGACAGTATGTCAGCCAGCCAGGCTGAATAAAACAGAGCTCTGAAAATATATCTATCTAGTAGTGTGGATACCAAGTCATCTCTGAAGGCCGAGAAAGACCATTTTCTGCATCAACAACAAAAAACCAGTACACAGAACGGTCACTGACTTCAGTAGGAATAGAACTGGACTTAGCTTAAAAGGAATCTGCTCCAGATGATCACTCTGAGCTTGTGAGTTATTAGTGGTTGCACAACATCGGTGTAGCAGGAGATACTACTTCTGGGTGAAAGCCTATGGTCTGCCAAAGACATCTTGCTTGCATGCATTCTCTCACGTAATAGGAGTAAGTACTTTGCCACCCTGTCTCTGTGGCTGTAGCAGTAAATATAGGTAATCATCAAATCAAATTTTTCATACTAATTTAAGCTTCTTCCCGTCCTATTAGGTCATTACAGATTCTTTCAACAGCAGTTAAGGAACTTCAGGCCCATAGCTTTCACTGTTAGGTTTGCTTTCCAGATAGAAAGTTAAAAATAAAATTCAAGTTCAGTAGCCACTCTTCCTGCAAAACGTATGTCACCTATAAAAAGCCATGACATATGGCTATGTGCTACAGCTCTCTCTTTACACTTTGTCTGCAGGTGGCAAACTAAACCTAGGAAATAAATATGCCGTTACAGTAAAGTTAAATGGAAAACGAGCATTTTCACATCAGAAGAACTTTGATTTTACCACCATCATGTCCACCAGAGCACCACACAGAAAATCCCCCAAAGGACCTCGGTGTTTTCTTCAGCCTAGGCCTGCAGAACCAAGTCAGTTGACTGTAAGATGCCATCCTGCCCTTCCACATCCCTTTCCCCCCAAACCCTGTGTCCATGATGCCAGTGTAAGTAACTGCGTTATGGTCTTTATTTCTGCTTATAGCGGAATCCTGCTTGGTCCTTCCTATGCCTGGAGAGGCAGGAAGGCGAGCATCAAATTAACATATGTTCTTCTAAAGACATCATTCATCCTTAAATTTAAAGGATGACGACTAATCTTTCCCATTCTTTCTCTTCTAATAGGAAAAATTCTGCACTAGACAAATTTGCATAACAGAGAAAACAATTGATAGATATGTGAATAAATAGTAGGAGTCAACATAGCTTTTACTGAGTCAGATTGTGATCAGAAATCTACTGGAGCTCTCTGAAGGCGTTAATGAGCTTGTGAATAAGGAGGACTGGTCAACACAGTGCAACTGGATTTCTAAAAAGCTTTCATTAAACTTCCTCACTAAGGGTCTTAAGGAAGTGAAACTACCATGGGATAAGAGAGCTGCTCATTAATGGCTGGTTGTAAAACAGGAAATATAAAAGTAAGGATAATTTTCACTATCAAGGGAGGTTACTAGCAAGGTCTTGCCTGCATTTATTTGTAATGATATGACATAACATCGTATAGAAAATGGTAAGAACTCTAATTTAATAAAAGGTTGCCTATCTAAATATGAAAAGGATCTCTGGTAGAACTTCTTTTATTCAACAATTCTATGTAACCTCAAAATGGGGATAAACAGGAACGTGACAAGTTGCTGATGATACAAAGGTATTTGCAACAACCAAAATTGAAGTTCATTGCAAAGAAGTGCCAAAGGTTCCCATGACACCGCATGATAAAAATGGCAGAAGAAATTCAGTGGGTGGGATATCCATTAACTCAGTAGAGAATGGAACTCTGGACTAGGTTAAATAGACTAGGATTATTCAACTGGGGTGGATGAAGAAAGAGAAAAGACAGATACACCTACAAAATTATAAATTGTGCACAGAAGTTGAACGTGGAGGGATTGACAAGGAGGGTTAAAATAACAATAAATAAAGAATAAAATTTAAAAATAGATGAAGAATTACTTTGAGGAGCTCATTGTCAAAGGATATTTCAGAGGCTGAAACCACGAACAGATTCAAAAAAGATTTATTGAGATAAGCTGTTATTACTCATAGCTCTTGAGATACATCATCAAGTCCACAGAGTGCTAACTCCAGAAGCTGGGAGAAAGATCAAATTATAATTACCTGTTTTCTTATAGATTTCTTGCCAGTTAACCTACTATTGGCTAATGTCAGGAACAGCATAGAGAGTTAGGTGGGCCTTTGATCCAACCTTATATGGCAATTCCTTTCATTTTCACTATAACCATCACCAGAATCTGCCTGCTGGCAAACAGACTGCCTGAAAGGGAGTTGGACGATAGCCAGTTTTGAATGCAGGGAGGAGGACTAAAACAATTCTGGATTTAATAGCTGTTTATACCTTTGTATTGCAGTCATTATTCCTTCATTATACCTTCAATATACCTTGCATTATACCAGCCTTGCCTGAATTTATTTGTAATGATACGACATAACATCGTATAGAAAATGGTCAAGAACTCCAAGTTAATAAAAGATTGCCTATCTAAATATGAAAAATATGTTCTCCTCATCTTAATGGAACTGTTGTTGTGAGCTGTTAGCTTACCAGTTGTTCTTAGCTGAAACAAGGAGACTGTGGTAGAGTCAAACTTAGCGTGGGAAACTGGGGATGGTTATCTTTAGAGAGAGAGACAAGGGGGTCTATGCAGTAAATTCAGGATGAAAGAGACACTATTCACCAGGATCATTAGCTTGATATCTGCCTTGTCTCAGTTCTAGCTTTTTCCTTTCCTGCTGCTGTAAGAAGGTTAGGAGCTTCTTGGAAGGATTTTTGGTCTGTGAAAGGCATCCAGAAAACATCCTTCTCTTACTCCCATTCAAATATCATTGAGTTAAAGGGTGTCTTTCTGCAGCATCGCCTCTTTTGGGTTTAGTCCCCAAAAAAGATTACCCGTGGAAAATAACTGTCGGAGAGCAGTGCTATGCTCTCCTTCTCAACTCTAGTTAGAGAGCTAAAGCAGCTGCCCGTATCCCAAAGACGTGAGCTCTTTGCAGCTCTCTAACCCTGGGTTGGTTCTTGTGCTGAATCTGTCCACAGATACATGATACCCACCTCTCCATCACCCCTCCAGCACAGTTAAACTGATCAAACTCAGACTATTTCTTCAAAGCTTCTACATATTTCTACGAGTTATCTGCTGAAAACCACTCCTCTGATAGTTATCACTTGTACATTATTAATGAAGAAAGATATCATCTGCTTTCATGCTAGCTATCAGCTCCATCTCATAAGAATCTGCTTTTTAGAGTTATTTAGCACTTAGTTGCCTTGTCACATTGGTTGGGTAATGAAAGGGTATAAAAAACAGCCCGAGACCCAGTACTGGAGACATATAATTATTTCTGATATCAAGAGAGCTTGTAAGTTGGATTTTTTTTTATTATTTCTGCTGTGACAATTGTATCTGAGTGTTTACCTTTTAGCCTTATCCCTAATTTAACAAGCTAAAAAGATGGATGCATTAGCAGGGTTTCTAAGGGGAAAGGAGTGTAATAGAGTTTCCAGTACCCTTTGCTGCTACATGAACCTTTCTGAAAGCATGGGCCGCAAATGTTTGCAGTTTGTCTGAGCGACTGTTCAAGTTTATTTTCATCCCGTATTTTTTTTCTCAATGCTGGATGTCACATAACAAATGCAACATGGCACAAGGCTGTGTTCTGATATGGCCCCTTTTTTGCAGCAGATTCAATTCTATATTAATGAATAACGGTGCCCGAGCAAAAATATATACATTTAAAGTCTAAATACAGCACTACTTTCAGGTCACCGTGGCATAACGGAAGCTCAGATCATCCTCAAACCAGACAGGAATATCCCAGCCCCCAAAAGCCATGGGTTTCCCACAAGATAATTCAAATCCTCGCTGTGGGTTGGCGCAAGAGCCGGCTTCTCTGCCAGGAAATATCAGAAAGAAGATATCAATGTTGGCATACAAATGCGCATTAAACATATCAGTGATTTTCACAATAGAGAGAATACTACTCCATGCATCTACTTTACAGGGGAGAGAGCTAATTAAAGCTTTAACTTTATCATGTCTGCATCCCACAAGCCTAACTGGAGTTCATTGGGGACTGCAAAGTTCACACTACACCATTGCACGCGGTGTGAAGAAGGATGAACCCAAGGATGAACCCATGACTTTCTTTTTTATCTTCTCCATCTCCTGTTTCTTGAGACAGACCAAAGTTATTGAACCTACAGAAATGAATAGGCATGCTTGCCAGAGCATTCTGATTTTCAGAAGTGCTGTTCACCAACAGATAGTGCTGAAAGCAATGACGATTATGTGTATTCACAATGTTCAAAGGTGAGGTGATATTTTAGGTGCCTCATTTCCAGCTTACAGGACTGTGCAGTTGCTAATTTTGAACACTTGTAGCAATTTCAGTGCAAATTTTCTCCCACCCTTTCTTGTCCCCAAATTAACACTAAGGTGAGTTATTGGTTAAGTGACTCAAATGAGATAAAATAGCCCTACCATGCTAAAATATTCTTGAAGTTCAGGTGAGTCTGGTGCTCTTTTTTGCTTGTCTGTTTTTTTTAAAAAAACAGCAGAACAAAGGCTTTTTTCATATATATATATTTTCCTTCTCAGGAAAAGATCTGACATACCTGATTCTGGGGAATTTCCAAGTTCAAAGTGATTCCACTGTTGTAACACATCCAAAAATCTGGGCAGGCTCACTGGATATTTTCACCTTCACCCATCACTTATTAACATGCCCTGCTATTGTATTAAAATAGTGTGTCTGGAAAACGTCACCCGTTTTACCTCGGATCCCAGTTACATACTTGGTTATCTGCAACTGCATTGAATAAGGGTGTGTTGATTGATGGATTCTGAAGGCAAATAGCATACTTAATTTAAAGGAAAATGATCCAGAAAAAAAGAGCTGATCACCCAGTTCCTTCCCACTGAAAAGAAGAGCCCCTTCTAGACATTGTCTGGTCAGGAGCAGAGGCGGGAGAAGGTCTCTGAGTTGAGAAAAAAGCAGACTGTGTGACTAAACTAGGGTGAAAACAAGCTCTGATCCATCGGGAGTCAGAGTCTGGCACTTGCCTCACCTTCATCCGTGCTGTTTCCTCTCCCGCTGCTTGAAGATAGCCAAGAGCTTCCTTTTTAATCAAGGACCATTGGAAAGTAGCAGCGGGTTCCCACTCACAACGCGTTGATTGGCTTCCAACTGCAGTGACAATTGCATCCTGTAATCAAAATAGCAATCATTAATGGCACAATTATTCCCCCCCTCCACACACAGGCACACACTCTTGTACCACTGAGTAATGACTCAGAAATGCAGACTACAAACAATGCAAAATGTATAACCGGCTCTGGGAAATGCTAGTATCCTCGGCCTCACACCAGGCAGCTCTTTTTTCAGAATGTCAAATGCACTTGGAAAGCAGGTGTTGATGACAGAACCTGCGGATCAAGGGACTAATTGGAGATTTAAAGGCAAATCTAAAGGAACTGAGATGGGAATCCAAGTTGATGCAATTTTTATTTTCACCTAGCCTTCCCCCACCCCTTCCCTGTCACACCAGCTTCAGCATCACTCACCAGCCTTTTATCTGAGCACTGCCATTGTACTGGGAACTACCTAGCAGCTGTTTTCCTTCCCAGTCACATGCAGTGCTCTGGGGCCACAGAGAAAGTAATATTTTTAGGATATCTGATTTTCTGGCTGGTTTGAACGCAGAGCTGGAGTAGTTTGTTCTGACCACACTTAATTGTGCAGCCAGCTTTTCCTTTTCATCTTAGGTCCTCCCTTGCTTTCTGCTTCCTTTCTGATGTATCATTACTGCACTGCCTCCCCCTCTTCCATACCTATATCTAGGACATGGACAAGGTCTCATTTTCTGCTCCGAGCCCTCTGCTCCACAGCTTCACACCTATCTCCTTGAATATCTTTCCTCATCAGTGGCTCAGGACTCCTTTAACATAACTGCCTTTTTCCCTTCCTTTTGAGTGTGAAAGAAATCTCTGCAGAAGTATATCCAGATGAATGATGAATCCCTTTAACCTTAATACTTGCAAAGCAGAAGAAACAAGTACAGTTGCTACAGAATCAATTAAGTGCCACCTTCTTCTTTCAAACTTCTGATTTCCTATTAGAGCTGGGTGGACAATGGGCTTCACAATTTGCTGTCGAGGCAGAAATGAAAAAATTAAAAATGGATGCTTTTATAATTGGGTTGTATCTGATGAAATAAAACTAAACAGAAATTTCTGTCAGGTCATTTCATTTATTTATTTATTTTTATTTAAAATGAAGCCTAATTTTTAACAAGTAGCTCTTCTAAATCATAGAGTTTGCAAAGTTCTATTCTGAAATGTCAAAAACAAAAGTATTAACTGTCTCAAAATTCCCCTCTTGGCTTTTTTCCTCCCCACCAAGGGTATACAGTGAATTGAAGCCTATTTTGTGTGTAAGTTTCTTCCCTCTAATTTTCACTTGAGTTCTTCAAGTGAGCGAGTGGAGTGAGATGGAGAGTTTATGAAACGATATTCACGAATAAATCTTCTGGATAATAAAAACATGAATTCTGTTCACTCTTCTGCAGCTCACCACTTGGAAATGTTGTCATGGCATCGTCTTTTGATTCCTTCTCTCCCTTCTCAGCTGATTTGCAGGTATCTACCAGCGAACAGAAGGAAGACTCTTTCACAGAGTCTTCTGTCACTATGAGACAGAGGCACAGGCCCTCATGTTAGGAAAAGTGTTTTCTTGTCTGCCTGCATCAGACTGACTTATTAGCAAATCATTAGCAACAGGCGAATCTCAAGAGTTTGGCAGTTTCATTCAGTTTATTTCAGATAAATATTTAAAGGTGTTTGTCTTTATCGCTGTTTCCTGGGCTTATCCTAATACGTTTGGCCTGGAAATCAGACTGAGGATTTTGGAGTCTGAAACAGCTTGACAGAGCCCACAGAATAAACACAGAGTAAATCAGTGACGTGTAGCAGTTGCACTCGGTAGCTTGACGAGGAGTAGCGTTCAAAGGAATCATCAGATTGGATTTAGGACCTACCGCAAAAGGAAATAGAAGAGTGGAAAGAGGGAGCCTGCCTGTACAGACGGACAACTGCACAGGCAGAAACACTGGGTCCAATTACCATATTTGCTATGGCTCACTTGCACCATGATGCTCTTTCAAGGTTGGCATCAGGACTGCTCTGTTGCCAGACGGAGATAAAGTGACCCCAGCGCAGGACCACGGCAGTGCAGTTGCTCCGCTGGCACGGGCCCCGCTCGCTGCCCTTCCAGGCACACCCTTACCCTTCGTTAGCAACTGTTCTTGCAGGTGACCACTTCTGCTGCTTCCAAGTCAGACTAAGGTGCAGTGAGACCTAAATTAACTTTTCAAACCTCAGTAAAGGTTCCAGACAGTTTTAGGAGTCTTTTTTGTTATAGCTTGTTCAGCTGCCAGTCGAGCCCTGCAGCAGAAAGGAGGACCTATGATTTAAGAAGAGGAAAAGTCTTTCCCTGCTTGATTCTATTAATAAGTTTTTCCAAGCACAGACACTTTTTATTGTAACAACTAGCTCTGGCTATACCAGGGATTTCAGCCAAAGATGGCCATCAACTGAGGCACATACCAACTCCCAAAGAGCAGAATGGCTCCCTAAGCCACAATTTTCCAGCAGCTGGACTGCTGGAAAGAGGGCCAAGATCTTCACAAAAGCAAATACTGCCTTACTGAAGCTTTGCCTTAAGGGAGAACCTGCACTGCTACAGCCACTCTAATCACTGGGTTCAAGGCAATTCCCTGCGCAGGGGGGAAAAAAAAATTGGCTGGCTCCTCTACTACATGATGAGACACAAAAACATAAACATGTGCAGCATCGCCTTTTTTTAAAGTGTATTATTATTAACTAGAAAGAGCAGCCAGATCCATCATGTTCAGCACGCCCCACATCACCGCTTCACTAAACACTGCAGATTATTTCTCTGTAATTGCCTTCTTGAGCTATCTAGCAGCCTTGATTCATTTCCATTAAGGCTTGGGAGGATGAGATCACTTAATATTTCCCCATTCCCCCTCCTTTTTTTTTCCCCTCTATTTTTGTAAACGTGGCAATTATGTGCTCACTGCCATTCCTTCAGTCACAAAAGTTAAAGTTTAGCACTTGATATGGCAGTGGAGCAGCCCAAACAGTAGTAAAGTAAAGACTGTATCTCTTACTATATACTTTTGCCTCCTTACCTTGAAAGGGAAAAACATTTGAGTCCAATAAAATCACACAACAGTTTCACTTCCATTACATCCATTAGTTTTGCACACAACTGCTTGATGGAACGGCCAAGGCAAGTGAAATAACCAATAACCTATAGAGAAAAGCCTGATATCATCTAAGAACCAACATCAAATCTATAAGCCTGCAGATTTTTGCCTTTAATAGTTGCAGAACATTAATTAAAGATGTTCTGGATCTAGATTAAGTTTCTGCACTTGGAAGCTATCATCAATGCCTCACCTGCCTTGAAATGAGAACTGCATTTTTTTGATGAATGGATTGAAAGTATCACCTAGTTTCACTAGGTATCTGTATCTTCCCTCTGAGGATTTACTCTTTGGCGAAGTATTCCAGCTCTGCGTTGCCTCCCATGCTGTAACCCTGCACAAAGAGCGTGCGCTTTCTCCAGCATGAAACAGCTCCCACCTGCTCCTCTCGGTAGAAATGCTGTGATGGACTAGGATGATACCAGTTTTAACGCCAGGATCATGTCCTCATAATAGCATAGTTAACAAGTGTATGATCCTTGCATCAGATATGTACAAATCTTTGACCTTTTGCTAGCTTAGAAGGAGTGCTAATGTCTATATTACAGTTTCAGCTCTGACTTTGTCTCTACCCAGATACTTATTGTTAATCTACTTTTGAGAACAGGATGCAAAATGCCGTGTTGCCATTTCCGTTCCTTTTTCCAATTTTCTGCACATGAGCTTGTTAATTCTGATTTTTTTTTTCCTTCTGATAACTGTTAATCTCATAAATGAACTATCGTACATTTAAAATCTCTCCTGTTCTGGCAATTATTACACTTTGATGCAGCGATCTTTTGATGTTCATTTTCATTAACTCCCCGTTCCATTGCTGGCAGACTCTGACCTGATCTGACCCCATGCTCCCCTAAAATGACTGCTAGACTGGCCCAGGAGCCCACACGGGTTCAAATGTGGCTTTTGCATTCTCATTTCATTGCCCAGCTGTGGAAGTGCCAGGTAAAACTGGGATCCGTGCAGCTTGTGCTCGTCTGAGCTCTGTCAACACTTTGCACCAGTTGAGGAGATCAAGAAGTAAAAGCCCACTTAAAAGGTCTGTCGAGACAACTTGGAGAACCTTCCGTAATTCAGAGGATTTCAGATAGTCCAGAACTGTATGTTACATATTGGCACCTCCATGGGGATATGAACAGCAAAAATTTGTATACTATTGGTATACAAAGAAGGCACAGAATAGGAAATGGGATTAACAAGGATAACCAGTAAAGGGACATGTTTTACCATCCTATGTTACCATTCCAGTCTTGATCTCCCAAAGCAGCTGCGTAAATTATGTTGTGCACCATCCCTACTTTAACCAGTATAGCTTTCAAATTACTGTTGTGCCCACCTTTGAGTGTGCCCCCAGCACTCTGAGCCGCTGAGCGCCCACTCCTTGGCTTTTCTGGGCCCTCCAAACGCTGTCCTGGGAACTCTCGCTGCCTCCTTGCCTCTGCCCTGGCAAGGAAAAGTGGAGGAAAGCGAGAAATGGAGGGGCTCCTGAGCTGCAGAGGGGATTATGTAGGATTCGCCTCCAAAAAATAGTTATATAAAAATAAATGCAATAGTTGGCTGGCTCCTAATTTTGACTTCACTGGAGGATATTGATTTACATCAGTTGGATGTCTGTCACTATACACATATTAAGATCTGATAGAGAATTACCAGGTCTGCCAGTGCTTAAAATACTCTAGGGATGAGGAGGAATTCAGGTATAATAGAAATAAAACTTTAAAGCACATTGGCTCTTTGAAGCTCCAGAAGAGAAAGCCACCCTCCGAGAACAGAAAACCACCCTACAAGGACATATCTGCACGTCATCTAGGAGGCAGCTCAGTTAAGGGTCCATGAGACTTCTCTGGCCTCAGACCACTAACAAAGGTGTCAGGGTTGTATTTAATCCAGGTCTGTATCAGTGAAAGAACATAGAAAGTAGCTAGGAAATGGGCAAATCACTGAAATGCTTGTTGCCTGACCGAGTAAAGAAAGAGACAAAGAGAAAGGAATTTCTGAGTCAACTGCAGACCAGAAAGAGGAGATCAGCAAAGGACCTGTCTCCTTTTTGATTCTTCTGCGCTCAGTACCCATTGTCCGGAAATTTCTAGGATTTAATCATAATTCTGAACTTCTCTTGTTAATAAAACCACCCAAGAGTCACTGGATATTGGTGGCCGGGATTGGTACACTGGGATGAAGCCAGGGGATGGAGCCTACTGAAGGCTTCTCTTTCCTTCATGGTGCAGTGTGGCTATAGGGACTGATCAGGCAGCAAAGCAGGCATCGCAAGACTGAGTAAGCTACACAGGTCCTTAGACGAGGCTAGTCAAGAGCAAAAGACCCAGATGGTCATAACTGCTGCCGAGTGGAGTATGGATGGAGGAGGAAGGGTTAAGAGAGCAACTTACAGTTGGGTTTTTGTTGGGGTTAAGGAGATGAGCATGTTATTATTGGTGCAGGTTGCTGCCTGGAAAAGGGCCTACTGCCATCGAGGATGGTCCTGCTGGAAGGTATGGGGGAATCTACAAGCCATTTAGCCCCACCTTCCCCAGGAGATCTGCCAGCAGAAACCTGGTCAGGAAACCTGGTCAGGAAAAAAAGAGCCTTCACTATATAGATAACACACACATCCAGCACAAAAAAAGAAATCCTGCAGGGAGGCAGAGGTATTGTAAGAGAGATACAGACAAGTCAATGAACACAGCAACTTGGGGCTGCACCTAGGGAGTGAGAGCAAGATCGTTGCCTGAACTCCGCCATCCAAAGGCTGGAAGGAAAGGAGAAGAGAGATGGCATTTCCCAAGGACAGACATAGAGCAGATGATAGAAAGAAGAAAGATGCGGTGGTAGGCATGTTTACATTCAGTGCATCCACCAGCAAGAGAAAAGCAAGCCATACTAACAATGCAAGCTTCGAGCGAACGGACACCACTCTCAGGGGAGAGAGGGAAATCCTCTATGCAGCAGGGGAAGACAGCTACACAGGGACTGCTGTCAATGTACAGTCAGCAAATAACATTTTGCAGACTCAGGAGATGTAGGAGACCTAGAAAGGCTTGAAAGATTTGACTGTTACTAGTCCCCATGAACACAAGGAAAACCATTAAAACGTGACCAGCATGTCACTAAGACAGTGATGTCACTTGGGGCCAGCTAAGAGCCAAGCAGTAGCTCTGAGAGGCATGAAAGAGCTTCTTCCCCTGCAGGAAACTCTTGGCCCTGAAGGCTCATGAAGATACTTTAAATGTTTTGCTGCAGATAGCTGCTGTCAAAGCAGACTGAGGCGGAAATACACAACTTAACTGTCTTCCCTGCCAGGTCAGATCACACGGTCACTCATGTCTTGGGTAAAAGAGGGAGCAGAGAGAGAGTGCACTCCCCTCAGTAGTACCAGAGTGCCAGTAGTACCAGGTCCCTCATGGCTGTGCAGCCTCACACTGCTGCAGGCATCAAACGCTGCTGCTACACTTGCCCAGCCACCAAAGCCAGCCACCCTTACCTAGGGGTGGCCATCCCCTGTACCTTCTCCTGTTGCCCAAAATCATTTCCTGTTGAAACACTGGGCACACAAGAAACTATGTGCGGCCCTAAATGCACAGACTGCTAGTCCTCCAGTCCAAAATGCACTATCCCAAGGTGTCACCTAACCTTAGGTGTGCTGGCAAGGAAAGGAGGGGAACGCAAGGTGGCCCGGCAAAATTCTGGGATTCATACTTAAAATATTCTTTTCTGCAGCCCTATGTCATTTCCTTCCTTAATGCAGCACAAAGGCTCTTCCCGGCCCAAGAATCACGAACCCTATGTTAGGCTGACTCATCTAATGGCTAAAACGAAGGCCATACTTCCACTGCATAAAACCTTTTATTTAATTTTTTAAGGCAATCAATAAGCCCCTAATTATAATGTTCCCTTTCTTGCCCTTGTTCAGCTCTGCGTCAGCCTGATAATGTCACCAAGTGGAGCAGATAAAAGTTTTACTAGTCCTTCAGGGCTATTATGCCAAATGAGGAATTGCTACATATTCACTTGCAAACAGCTGCTAATGTTTAATTTTTTACATCAAATGCTTTGGAAATAAAAATGCAAGGCACTGAACAGCTGCTAATGTTCTCTTTTGCTTGTACACTGGCTGCGGAGTGGAGGGCAGCGCTTATCTCTAGCATTGCTGCTGCCATGCTAGATTGAATACCACAGTGTAGAGTGAAGCCTCATCCAAACCCTTGCTCATATCAGCTCCAGCTGCTGGGCTTTCAAAGAGTCCTGGAGCTTGGGCTCACATTGCAGAGAAATTTCAATCTTAAATCTGCTGTTAAAAAAATAGATATATATATTAAAAAAAATCACTTCCTAGCGGGGAATGCTTTTTTTCTCTTCTTTTGTTTCTCCGCATAAAAAGAGATAGATTTTGTTCCCGGTATCATAGGACGCCAAACCACTTCTTTCTGCTTTTCCGAATGATATTTTATTTCTTCTGATTCCTCTTCACAGCTTTCTAGGTGGGGGACAATGGCTGAATGAAGCTGGACATTGCCAATGGTCTCCAGGCACAACCGGCTGGTTCACCTGTTTCTCTAGCAGTACATACGGAATCAAGCCATCAAAAGGAGTGGAAACAAAACTACCTATCTCAAGAGGACAGAAAAGGGGAATTAGTCACCCTTTGAAATATGGAGGCTATAGCAAATGAGAATAGATGGGCTTTGATGTCAGGAGGAGATGTTGGCAGTTGAGCTCAAATCCTGATAGCTCCTTCTCAAAACCCAGCTCAGATTGGCTTTCATCTCTAAAGGTCTGAAACAGCTCTGCGCTTCAAAAAAGGAGATGCCTTTGGGAATCTCTCTGTTCAAAAGTGAAGCACAGGGAAGGAATTAGATAAAGGCAGTCACATCACCAACTACAGCATCATTCAGCCCGACAACTGATGTCTTCCAAGTCCTGCCACATTTGCTCAAGGAATCCATGAATTAGAACTTGAATTAGGAGGCTCAAGTTTGAGAAATGGTTGCTGATGCCCTTTAACTAAGAGGCTAGTCTTCTCACCTTAACTAAGAGGCTAGTCTTCTCACTGTTGTCTTGACACTATTTGAGCACAGCCCATCTAAAAGCACAGGGCAAATAGATTAATTAAGCCTCTGGTAAATAAGCTCATAGGGAAGGTTTACCAAATCAAGGCACACAGCAGCAAAGTGATCTATGCAAGGCTATAGCTAAGGCTGGTCCTCTGAATTAATTCCCTGTGCACAATCAGACCACACGGTTTTCCAAGAGCACTACCACCCTTTCTTCCTTTTGTACTGCAAAGCTCAGCTAGCCCACAAAACTGATAAAAGCAGGTCATTTCAATACACAAGCACTCTGGACCACAGCCTGCTGGGTCTCTGCAACAGAGCTGAACTGAGAGAGCAGAATTTGGCTTTAATGCCCTAGGGTAAATATCTTTGAGTGTGTCTGTGTGCATGAGACTGAATAAATGTGATTAGATTTGGTGTGACAAAATTATCAAGGAAACATTTGCATTGCCATTTATGCAGCAGGCTGCATGATGCAAAGTAGAAAGAGAACATGTTCAGGGTGTCAGGCAGCTGTACACCACGATTAATGGGAAGAGACATGTGAGCCAGAGAATAATCATACTCATTAACAGTGACATCCAAAACTAACACGGACAGTGCCTTCTCATCAAGGGCAGCGGACGTGTTTGAGGCTCCTCTGACTGGAGCCATTGCCGCAGCGAGGCTCAGGGCAATTGAGCCTTTGCAGCCTTTGGCTGCCTCAGGGGCTAAGGACGCTCCGACTGCAGAGAAGGAGGCTGCAGGACACCACGGTGCACCACAGAGCGCAGCAGCCCTTTTGCTTGGTGCGTCCTCTTGGGGCCAGGACAGCTAAAGGGGAACTGCCAAGGAGCCTATTCTCCTAACACTTTAAAATCAGCTTGTGAGTCAGAGCAACGGTTTTAACCCATTTGTGAGCAGGCACTATCTGGGGTCAAGGGTGGTATCATTTTAGGATGTGATCTGTTCTAATGGCTCTAGCAAATTCGAAGTGGAGCGGTTTTTCCCTTCTGCTTTTGCACCCAGGTGAGGGACTGGTGAGAGTGACTTATATTCAAGAGAACTTCTGAATGAAAAACATTAGAGAAAAAAAATCATTTTCCAGGTCTCTGCAATGGCCAGTTTTTGGTACAAGAGCTCTCTTCAAAGAGAGACTCTGCCAGACCTCAAACAGTGAGTATTTTGTATGGCCTTGTGTGCGTGTATGTGTTTTAGTGGCTTCTTCATCTTCAATCAGTTCTTCTTTTTTATTCCTATAAATACAGTATGATTTGTCAGGGTGAACTGCACAGGGTGGAACTGAATAATGGCTCTCAGGGTTTCTATAAATTAAGAACAGCCAACTTGACAATGTACATGTCGTCTTCATCAATTTACTTCCCAAGTCCATGCCACGCATCCTGCAATCAACTTCCTGTCCATTTCATACCCAATCATGTGTAGCATAAATCCCACAGATCGGAGACTGTAGGAGAAAGGGAGAGACAGGGCTAAGAAAGGATGAGCCAGGGGTGTTTATCCTCTGACATGATCGAGCCGAGACAAGCATTCTCCTCTCCCCACCCTCCACCGTAGCAAAGGAAGCTCAACCCAGAGAATAATCAGTGTTTGGGTTATTTTCTTCTCTCATCCAAATGTAAAGCATCTGGACATCCCCATGAGCTGTGCTGTCCTCCACCCTTTTTGTTTTCACTTTGCTCATAAACAAGCTTTAGGTGAACAGCAGGTGCTTGCGCTCAGCACTTTTCAGGTTTTATCCCACTATTTTTAAACACAACACCAATGTGATTAACACATCATTGATTATTTCCAAAAGGATTAAAGAGGGAGACTGCCAGACAGCTTCAAGTCTTTCAAAATACTATTAAGGTTAAAGACAGCTAGTGGGGTTTGGAGAAGTGAGATGGGATGCAGAGAATTATTATTGTACTTTAGAAGAGCCATGGGAAGGGAACAAATGTAGCATCGTACTCTGGCTCTTTGTGTCAGCCCCAACAGCCTAAGTTATCACGGAGTGTTGTTAAATTTGGCCCTTTCTTTGAGGGTGAAGGTAGATATTATAATGGAAACTCACCGAAATCAGCTCTTCAGCTCATGTGCCACGCTTCTTCCTTTGCTGGCATAGTACTCTTTTCACGTCTTTGTCTTCCGTTCTGCTTTTCTAGCCACTTGCCTGGCTTTTCCAGGTAGCAGATAGCCCAGTCAGAGCAGTTGCTCTTGACCAATCTGTCCATTCTGGACAAATGAGCAGGGTGCACATGTGGCGAATCCAACATGTCTCATGACAACACACACACAGATACTTTCAACGATATTCAGGTATCTACAGATCTTTCTGGATATGATGGGCTAACTCTGCAAATGCAGCACAGCATCTGCACTTCCATCTGGGAAACTGGGGAAAAATCTGGACAGGCATATGGGAGTCGCTATTTTTTAAACTTCCAACATTGACAGATATGCACCCGAATTTTCAACAGCTGCATCCTTGGCTCACAAGGTGAACTGCATTTGCCCTTCTCCATTGGGCGAAATGGGATTTTGGACCAATACTCCACTGGTGGAGAGAGAGAGCTCCTCTGTGTCAAGAAAGAATTTGCACTCCCTGTTGGGAGGCCGAAGGCCACTGCTGGACAGCACTGTGCTGCCTTGATTCAGCTGCCTAGAAGCCTGGGATAAGAAATTCAGCCCCAAAAGTATCAGTGCTTTAGTCACACTTGGGCCTGAAAAATCAGACCGTGTAATAAAATGTGTCGACAGAGAGGTGAAAATGTTTCCTGTTCTACATAAACAAAATTTATTTCCAAATCACTCCTCTCTGCAGACCTTAAAATTCTTTTCCTTGACATTTCCTTGCCCCTGTCTTCTTTTCTTATTCCTTTTCTTTGTAGGCCTGGATTAAGCAATTTTAGCTAAATGTGGTTTTATACATATGTGTATGTGTATGCATGTATCTACATATGCATATCTGAATCCCATTGCAAAATTTTTACATCTTTGAAATCTCCTGGAAAATTCCCCAGCAGGCATTAAGAGGCAGAAACCTCTAGGAAGGCTAATAAATCATTTTAAGTATGATATTTGTAGGTGAAGTCATTTTAGAGATGATAAAAAGAAGTACATTTTCAAAATGTCAATGAACCCACAGAAATGGTGAGCAGCCCTTCAGATGTCTGCTCATTTACTGGAGGTGGGCAAAGTCAGGTACTGAAGACCTGACTAGACTGAAGACTAGAAAAAGTTAGAGTATAAATGACCGTGTAGTGTTTCCAAGCCTATGAAAAGGCAGGCAGGGTTCAGAAATGATTGGAGGAGAAAAAATGAGTCTCCCACAAGCCTATTTTTCAGAAACCAGAGTTCAGCTTGTTCCTGAGAACTGCAGGAAACTCGGCACAAAGAAGCGATTGCTCATGAGAAATTCCTTCTGAATACGTGGGGACACATTAATGAGCAGCTAGGTAACAGAAGATGCAAACCTCACACCTGGCTGCTGCTCAAGAAGCTTTTGTATCAATTTCTGCATGTCCATCTATTTCCGTTACATACATTAGTTCTTGGGAAAAATGTCACCCAAGTCAACGGCTCAGCATGTGACTTTCCAAACCCCGGCATCTCTCATACAGCGGTACACGGGAGATCTAAGAGGTAGAAATGCTGAGCGTAAACACCAATATAATATGTAATTGCACAAATGAGACGTAATGATTACTGTAGCTGCTAACACATTCATTATGTTCCTGCTTCTGAGAGCTACAGGGAACAGGAAGCCCACTTCCCTCCCCAGCACCACAATTACAGAGCATTTTACTATAGCTTCCTAGCTTTTTTCTTCTTTTTTATGATTGGTAGAGTAACCATTTGGAAATGAAACTCTTGCAACCTTTCATTAAAGAAGATAGGAAACCAAGAAGGTAGCACTATATATGGCATTTTTATGAAACATTAGACGCAAAGTGATAGCTGTATTATTGTGTATTAGAAAGCTCTGCGGGATGCTTAGCCAGCATGATAGCTTGATTGCATGAACATTCAAATACATCTTTTTGGAAAGGAGATACGGGTTAATGGAATAGCTAGCAGGTCATGTTTTGGCTGCTGAGGGGCTGATTTTTAAAGCAGAGCTATGGCTGAGAGTCCTAGTTTCCTAAAAATATGGCTTAGTTAGTAAGACGATTGAAATATTCACAGTTATTTTCTAATACGCCCGGGACCTTATTCTTTTCCCACATGTAGCACTGGTTTCAGTGCATTTATGCCTGATTTATATCAGTGCAAAAGAAAAGAAACCCCAGCTGCATATTTCTTTATCTAGACCTCAGCTCCACAAGGTATTTAAGCACAATTTTAAATCAATCCCTATTCAGGGAAGACTGAAGTAGGTATTAGGCTTTCAGTAAAGAAACATACTTAACTGCTTTGCTTAATAGGAATGAACTACAAGGTAGGGCTTTAGCAGCTACTTTAGGTCAGCAACTGCACCTTTCCTGATGAACCTTGCTAGAGAGGGAAGTAATTATATCCAAAGAAAAGGTATCTGTGGTATGAAGCTAGACTTAGCTCAAACCTGCAGGAAATTTCATTACCTGGCTGCAGCATCTCAGCTGAAAAAGATTTGACATTAATACCCTTCCCCTCAATGCAAAATAAATATTGAGGAAGGCAACATACCTAAATATTGGATTATGTTTTAGCAGGCTTCCCTCACTGCCTCTGCAAAACCTGCAAGTCTCTCTGTTCTATGAGAGGACGATCCTGCTTGAGGCGTGCAAAATCGGGGAACGCATAAGTGAGCTACAGAGCTCACAAACTGGTGTTTTAGCAGACTCACACACAAGCACACCCATCCTTCGCACAGCCAAGATATGCTTGTGCACTTTATAGACATAGTTAAAAAGCCAGCTGGAAAGCTAATCTGCTGCGTTTCACACGAAGTGAATGTTGACTATAATTAAAATAATTTCTATTATGCAAGGGCAATTTTGTAACACTTTTCCTTCCACCGAGGGCCATGAAATGCAGCAGCAATTAGTAGGTGACATGACTGACAGAAGTTACAGTTTCAAAAGGTCAGAGACAAGTTTCCGTGCTCACAGTGTCTGCATATTGCATCACATTTAAAAGGTGCTAAAACCTAAATAAACGGGTTCAGGTTTGTGAATGCCGCACTGGCCCCAGGTAGATGTAGATGGTACTGACACATTCAATGCTCCTGTACAGCATGCTATCCAGGAGGCCCCTGAAGCCTGCTGAGGAAGCCCATGAAGGGCTAAAGCCTGATGCATGTCCTTGCCTGTGGCCTTCTGCAAAACCACCTACCCCAGCTCTGTGTAGGTGCTCTGGCATCCAGCACGTCAAGAGAACCAGGGCTCCCACCGGCCGCAATGCCAGGCCAGCCTGATGGCTCATTACAGAGCACCGACGATGCAAGGGTGTGGGGGGGCATTACCTGGGCAAAGCTTCCTTCCTCCTCCTCGTGCTGGCCCAGCTGCTGGCCCTGGGTATCCTGTGCCCTCTGTGGGATGTCAGATGAAGCCAAGGGAAGGTCTGGTGCAAGGGGGAATTGTCCCTGATGCAGGGTAATGGGGCACAGCCAGGAAGAGCCCCTTTGGCCCCAAATTTAGCCAGCCCCTAATGCAACTCCTCCAACGCAACCTGCTAGGAGTGCGCAAGAGAGGCACCTATAAATAAACCAACAAATACAGAAGTTCTTTTTTTTTTAAGAAAAAAAAAAAACTCTTCTAAACTAAATTTGAGGCACTGATAGGTAATTAGGGGTTACGGTAGAATATTTCACAATGTCCAGAGCTTCGTCAATGGCACAACTCACTGTGGATAACAGGGATTTATGTGATTGCATCCAGACCTGAGCTTCCTTTTGCTTAAAATCACAAAGCAGTTAGCAAAACAACAATTAAGGACCCCAAGGAAATGAATATATTAAGTTTCTAGTTCCTTCAAAGGAAAACTTGAAAAGATAACCGGCTTGTAAATCTGTGCAGAACACTTCAGCAATACCACTCTGAATGGTAATTTTTTGAGGTATCTCCACCTGCATAACCTCAAGCGGGGAGGCAGCAACAAAGGACCATGGTCCAGCCCAAAGCACCTGAGAGCATGGGAGGCAGCTAGATCACAGAGCACCCTGTGTCATAGCCCCCCATTCAAGGCTGTATAGAAACAGTCATAAAAGTTTATTATAACTCACTGGTTCTTCATCTCCCACAGGTACTTCCTCATTCCTTTGGCCATTGTTGCACATGCAATGCATTACTGCATTGTTGCAGTAACGACAATGCCCAGAGCAAATTCCGCTTTCTGGTACGTTGGCTATAAAATCAGAATAAATCCACTGTCCTCCATCAGGTTATCTGAGACTGATATGAGTGTATCAGACAGGAAAGTCTAATACTTTAATCTGCTCGTTGTTCTCCGAGCACAGCAGCAGAGAAAGTCAGCATGGAAGGTCTTTGACAGTTCTTGCACTTTATTTATTTATTTATTTACTTATTTTTGTTTCAACCAAAGTTTTCCCCATTTAAATCTCAATTCCCTTTCTTCTTCTGCAATTAGGGTCACCACGGCAGGGGTGAAGGCAGTAGATATCTGGTTACGCACAACAGACACCAGTGCAACAGAAATAAAAGAAAGTGCTCGACGTATGACTCTAATTGTTAGAATAGAAACGTACTGACCTAAATGGGATTTCACCTTGGGAGCTGCAGCTGAATTGCATCTGAACAGGGGTGAAATTCCCCGTGCATATGGCAAGTCTGCCGGCTGGCGTGCTCAAAGCTCCACATCGCTTCCTCAGGCCCTCAGAGCCCAACATTAACTCTACAGAGTGCTGTTATTAGGGAGACGAGTAACAGCTGTAAGCGTCTCTTAATGCCAGTGGGGAACAGGGGAGCACTAAACTACTGAACGTATAATATAAAAGGAAAAGGAATATAGCTCCACTGAATTAGTTTAGGCCACTGAGGTCTGTTTGTTTCAATTATCACTGGTACAGCCAAGTCCTCTGAAATCCACCATTAGCTCCCAAAATGTTCTTTGCAGGCACACAGGTCTAGGCCAATTGGATCAAATACCTTTTGCTGTAACGAAGCTTTTTTATAGCACACATTGGAGTAGATATCTAAAAGGGAGTGCCAGCACTTAGAAATAAACGGGTCAAATGTGTCCCCAGCGTAACTGATTGGGATGGTATTGACACTCTGTTTAGACCTTAGCTGCTGGGCAAGAAAAGTGGCACAAAAGAAAAATAAAAACCTGAAGAACTGAACCGAAGAGCTGCCTTGTCTCCCTGCCCGGCTTCCCTTCCACAGATGTTCCGTACACGACGCTTGTGCTTTGCAGTGAGACCCTTGCAGATAAGTCATTTCCTACCTGCCAGTGCTATTTACCAAGCTCCTTCTAGGAAAAGGATTAAATTCATGCCTGGTGCCTCCATTCATGCCTCCACTGAAGTAGATGGAAAAAAATGGCTCCAAAGGGTAACACAGTTGCCTGGTTTCTCTTGCCCGGTTGCTGCTACCACATAGAGAGAGGACTGAATTTGTTTGAAAAGCCCAGGATTGTACCTCAATTAAAGTTAAAAAAACATGAAATAAAGCCAAGAAGGCACAGTTCAAATCTTCTGGTCCCTTCATACATTTGACAGTACACTGGCACGAGTTTTGCTCTTTGCCCCAGGGAGGAAGGATGTGCAAGTGTAACCAGCAGCGTAGCAGAACAGGGATGGTGCTGAGAAGCTGCAGTTCAGAGCAATGCGAGTACGCCAGCAATTCCAACTCCCCCTGCATGCTAACAGACAAGGAAAAGAGGTTCTCACTAAAATTGGATTTTTTTTTTTTAAGATATCGAATCTCATCATATGCAATCCACTTGCAAGCCCACAGCCAGCTCTGCTCAATCTGGCTGCTAGGAAATGCTGTCTTATTTCAAGGTTGACTTTATCCACACCCGTTTTCCAGACTTCGTGTTAGGCTCTGTCTAGCAAGGTCAAAAGACCCTTGATTCTCAAGACTCCTCTCCATGTACATGTTCTTAAAATGAACAGTAAGGTCTCCTCTCAATCTTCTAAAAAGCTCATGAATAGAGTTCCCTGTGCCTCAGGTCATAACTTGTTTCCCATCCCCTGAATCATTTTCATAGCTTTCCTTTAAGGTCTCTCTAAGATCTTCATATCTCTCCTGAAGAAGCAATATCAGAACTGGAGTAGTTCTTCAGCAGTAATCGTCACAGTCCTGAGGACAGAAATGAAGTTACTTCCTTAATTCCATTTGATCCTTTCTTTTCATGCACATTCAAGGCTATACATGGCCCTTTTGCTGAAACACTGAGAGCTCAAGTTGTGGCTATTATCCACAACGCCCCCTAAATCCATCTCCACGTCATCATCTTCCCAGATAGAATCTCCCGTTCTGTAGACCCCTCCAACCAATTTTCCTTCCCAGCTGAAATCCAGCAGCATTAAACCACAGGAGAGTGGACTGCTGCCTCTGTGGCTGCTCTCCAGGCTCTCTCCCCGCACTGCACTGCGTGCATAGGTAGCAGACGGTCACCCACTACAGTTTACAGGCCAGCCTATTTAGGTAAACCAGAAATGATTTGAAGCTATTTCATCATGGATGGTGGCATTTCAGTGATTTGCTCCCCAAATAGCTGAGCCATTCACAGAGGGGTAGCAAGCAACCCTGGGAAAGGTGCAGAGAGCCAGGAGCTGGAGCCATTGCAGGTGTCTCAGGCTAAGCCTCCCCAGCTTGCCATCCCAGGCCCTGGGAGCGCAGGGGGCCATAGTTTTCCTGGTACTAAATATACAATGAAGAGTTCAGCTTCCTGCGTGGATGTGAATGGAAACTGCAAGCAGAGAGCATGAGGGTTTTACTGGATTTCTTCCCTTTCTAATGATAAGGGAGGGGCTTTAGTTTACAGGGCCTTTAGCGCCCTGAGGACTGGTGGAAGGCGAAAGCTCTCTGTAGAACAATACAAACAATCAAGCATCCAGTAACTGCCAAGATTTTAGCAAGCTTTTCCATAGATTTTTTCTTTAAGAAAAAAGACCAGCATTATCCTCCTGAGGAGATATATTTCACTGGATGGACTATTTGTTACGGTAGCTGATGCCCCTACCAACCCACAGGAAAGCAAACAGAGTGATTAAGAGAATCTAAAAACTATTGCTGCAAGTGAAAAAGGACATGGAGCAAGTATAGCTATTTTTAAGCTATGTGGCAGTGCTGCCTGCTGATTCCACAGCACCAAAGTTATAATGTCTTGTTGACCACGCAGTTACCTTTTTCTCTGTCCAAATCTCTGACCAAATTTGTAATCCGTGTCCTGTGAATCACTACAGTGGCTACCAAAGGGAAAGAAAACCCTAGTTTGCAACAGACATTCACGCGCTGGCCTTTAAACTCTGGAGACTTGGATCGGTTTCTGAGTGCAAATGGCCTCTGCAGATCTTAACGATGGATGAAAGGAAGCCCTGGATTATACTGACTGAAAGGGCCAGATGATTTTTGAATTTACAGAGTATCTGGGGAGATGCGTGTACATATGTGTGCCCTAGTTAATGAAAAGGCATGCCAGGCACTCTGCAGATGAAAGAGCAAAGAGTTTCCGTTTATCGCTCCAGATTCTCAAACCAAGCACAGCGGCCAGGAAAACCTGACGACAGATTTCAGGAGATGGTACAAACTTCTGGGCTAAAGCACTGCTTGTAATAGTGACATGCTGGGAGATGGGAAACACGTCCACGTTTCCACAGGTGGAATCTCAGTAATCCCTTAAATCCCCGAGAAGCAAAGACCTGCAGTTCTGTGCAGGCTTGCTGGATTTTTTATCAGTGCTGAACTGCAGTCAGTTCCTTTTAGCCTGCAGTAAATACAGAAGATATCTCATTAGCCTAGTTTAAGGTGGGGAGGTAAGACAAGATATATCCACTGGTTTTAAGTGGAATAAAGAATTATACACAAACAGCACAAGCCTGCAGCAGCTGCAGTCAAGAAAACAAATCAACCATTTATTACTTCTCCTTCAGTGTTTTTAAACATTTATGGAGCATCATCAATAACCAACTTAATTGTGAATGGTTGATTGTGTATTTGCAAAGCCTCCTTTAACCTGCAAAAATCTGAACTGCCGTGAAAGGGACTTTTCGTCAATGACAATAATTATCTGGCCTTTTAACAGCTTTCTGCATGCCTTCTGGCCTAATCCTGTTCAGCAAGTCATACTGGGCTTTGCATAATATTATTAATGACTGAAGCTGAAGAATGTCGAGCAAAGGGGAACAACTTATTTATTTCTGTGTGCGCATGCAGCTGAACACCTGCTGCGGAGCAAGGAGGTGGCCACCACTTTCCTAGGGAAGGAATCACCAACATTTGCAGCCGAGCAAACAAAAACGCTCGACGGTCTCTGCCATTTACCAAGGGAGAAATTAATTCTGAGTGACCTCGTTACTGCTTGTGGCACCTTCCTTAACTAACTATCCAAATAAAAAACAAACCGCATACCTGTGTGCTGACCTAGTGTCAGAAATGAAGAATTTGTCCCCAGACTAATTTAATCGTATCAGAAGACGGATGCCAGTATTCATTACTGTGACAAAATGCTTATTGTTTAATCACATTATCCGTCAGCCTTCAACCAGGCTGAGACAAGTTTATCTGACAGTGACCAGCGTTGGGGATCATACGGAGCTGCCTGACTCCAAGTGTTTTGTTTCAGGACGAGTCTGGAGTCTCCATGGGAGGCTGAATATCTGAAGGCTGCACCATGTACTTCTCTTTACGGCCAATCTGGCTTCTGTTCCCTTCCTTCCCTTCCTTTTCACCTGGCATCTGCAAACAGCTATTGCACAAAAAGGAATTTCTGATCCCCCTTCATACCTCATTGGACTTGAGCACCCATCAGCTACCTTGCACTCCTTGTGCATTCAGCTTTGGTTTGTTGGCTGGTTGATTTTTTTTTCACAAAATCACATAATTTTTGATCCTAAACCATGAATTTTGCACATGATGGGTACCATTCTATCTATGATAGGTAACATGCATGCAGGAGCCATTCCAAATGTCCAGAAGGACATAATGCACCAGCACATAAGAGGATAGCTATCGCTATGGTAGCTCAGACTAGTGGGCGCTCTTGTTTGGGATCGGTCAGTGGTCAGAATCATTTGCTACAGAATAACATGAAAAAAATCATACATACTCAGAGAGAAAGCACTTTTCTAATGTCTGATTTTTGAGAAACTCTCCTCTGAAGCAGGGGCTACACTCATCAGTCCTCATGCTATAACCATGATGCCAACAGAAGATTTCTGATCAGTCTTCTAATAGATGTATCCAGACTTCCGAAGGCTTTTAAGGATGTCTGTTCACTGGCATTATTCAAGGGATTGTATTTTGGACCAAACACAGGGAAACGCAGTTTACCACCTTCTCCTATATTGCTGGAGATGGCTGCCCATACCAGCAGGAGGGAAACCTCTTTTTCAGATGTAGTTCGCTCTGGTAAGAGCTTCAACGGACTGTGCTAAGCTGAACAGGGATGTAGAGAAGGAAGCAGGCTTTCTTTGGTCATAAAATTCCACAAAATGTTAAGCAGTGCTGAATCTTGAATAAATTGGGGGAGTAGGGGGAAAAGCATCTGGTTCTTGTGTAAGGATACATAAGTAATGGCTTATTTTGAGAAAAATCAACCCTGTAACACATCGTTGGAAGAGGAATCCTCTGCCACTGCTCACTGTGAGGAGGAACGCAGCTTCCCAAAAGAAGCCAGAAGCCACCTCCAATTCCAGAGACTTTCCACTCTTAACAAGCCTTGCTGTACTGTCTCCTCCCGTCCCGCATTCCTGCCACCACGGGCAAAAGAATTCCTTATATCTTGTACTATCTGGACCAACTTTTCTAAATCTCTCTGCGTCCTCAACTCTGACTTTTTCGAGTTTTCTGTAAAGCATAACTTTACTCTGTTCCCTACGCCCTAGCTTCACTCGACTTTGGCTCCAGATGTATTGCACGAAAATATGAAGCTAATAGGCCCAATTTTGGGTAAACTATACCAGCATAAATAAGAAACAACTCTAGTGAAGTCAATGGAATTGCACAGGTATAATTCAGATCACAATGTGGTCTACTAGAAATTTATCCCAGTAAGCACTTCTTTGTCTATTTTGTAGTGCAATTAAGTAACCAAAGACGTAAAGAATGGTGGTACGTTTGTATAAGGAACTATAAAACATCATTTTTAGCACAATTTTTAGGTGGAGTCCTATTCCTTCCTGAAGGTAAAATCCAAAGAACTTAGTTATTTTCCCTGATTCACAAATTCCTAGGCTAACCCCCACTCAGGTTCGCCCGGCTGCCTCAAGATAAAATTAGAGCTCACAGAATAGGAAAAAAATGTGCTTAAAATATTTCTGAAATGTTTTCCGTTTTGGTGACATATTACAGATTTGAATGTTCTGCTCAGCTCTGGTAAGAAATGCAGAGAAAAAAAGGGAGCTCAGGCTTTGGCCAACTAATTTCAATGTGGGTAGCTATGTCTCACCAGTAATTCCTGTAACTAGAGTGCAGAACACGAATAACTCTCCTACAGACCCTGCTTAACGAAGCTGTAAATACACAATTGTGTCCTACAGACTGCACATCCTCAAGCTTACAACTTCTCTTTGAGCTATGACATGTCTTTCACAAAGACATTTAGCCTCGAGCTAAGGACTTCAAATGATGGAGAATCCACCTTGCCGCTGGGTAATTTATTTCAGTGGTTAATTACTCTCACTAAAAAATGTGCATCATATTTCTAGGCCACATTTGTCTAGCAACTGCTCTAGTGTAGGTTTTAAAATGAGTTCAAATGCATGCTGGAACAGGACTTTGGGAGTTAATTAATACTGTTTGGATAGTCAGACAGTGGAGACATGTTGAACAAAGCTGACATTTATGTATCACTATCAATTCACAAATATTAAATGCACAGAACTCTCTGTAAAGCTAGAGGCGCATGCATTTTTATGTATTTTAGTAGAACTTCAATAAAGTCATGAGGAATAATCTATTTTATTTCCACCAAAACCTGCTTTCTACAATTAAAGGTAGAACAGTTTTATATCTCATCATTTAGGGGAAAATATTCATTGTATAGTCCCTTGCAAGCCTCAGCTGAAAAACATTTATCTTACCATTTTCATTTTTTCTCCCTGATTTACAAATGTTGGTGTCTTTCCCTAGAGATGGGTCTGATTTTTGGTTTCCTGACATTGATTGATTCAAGGGGAAAAAGTAGGTAACATTTGATCTGACAAGACGCATACATGCAAGCCTTGGACAGATGTACCACTGAGAGGAGGTAATATTTTAAGTCTTGAATAGAGTTCTTTCCAGATCTTATCTGAGGTCAGATTCTTTAAGAAATTACTGCAAATATGCAAAAAAAAAACAAAGAAAAAAACAAAAAAAACCACAGAGCACTGGGAGAAAAAGGCCTTTCCAAATACAGCCTAAATGGAATTGTTCTGGCCAAATCATTTATTGCAATTCGTCTTGAGAAGCATACCTTAGCTAAAGGGAATGGACAGGACTTTTACTCTGCTTCCAGATCAGTCAAATGAACAGACGTAGGACGCTACCTAAAAAATGCTAAGACATGCAAATACTTTACAACCACCACAAAGGCAAATCTCCTCTTTCTCCTCCTACCATCACATAGTCATTAGAAAAGCAAGGCCCCTCCCTTGTTTGGACGAGCATAAGCTTTCAAAACTCAAACAGGTTTTGAAAATCCAAGATTGCAAGGGAAATTTTTTTTTTTGATTTGGGCCAATTCAAATATTTCAGTTCAACTTAGTTTGAATTAGCTCCGTGCACTCTGTTCCTCTGTTGTTTTGGCTTTTTTAACCATAACATAATTATGGTTAAAAACAAACATGATTTTGTGCTGAGAAAAAAACAATAACCAAAGCCTAGAAATTTATATTTGGATTATTAAAAAAAAAATCAATACCAATGACTTCATTCACCTTTAATGAATTGGCATAGCCTAAAGAAAAAGATCTCTTGTTCAAAAAACTCCTTACCAGCCCCAACAAATATTTCTTCCTGTGTTTGTCTGCCTCAGTAAGTGCCTGTTGTGCAATGAGAACCTCTTACGTTTCCCAGCAAAATTCAATATACCCATCACCAAATGTGAAAGAAGTACAGCATGCAGACACGTATCCAAGTAAAAATGACTTCAGTGAACATTTCCCTTCTATTTTACCAAAAGTAACCTGGCAAGCCTTCCAAGAAGCTTAGTCTTAGGTGAAGTAGATGTAACTGTATGTAGCCTTATAACCCCTACATCTTCATTTGAAATGCATTGTTTTTAAAGGAAAACACTGTATGTGTCTAATGGGGCTTGGGAAAGCCACATTTTCCTTCAGCTACACCCTCAAAGTAAATCAGGAGTGTCAAGTAAAAAGGAACTAATTCTATTCTGCTTGCTTTGAATGAGAAAAAGAATCGTCTCTCCACCCCCTCTCGCCCCAAGCAACAGTCCTGGCAGCAAATAATATTTTTTTCATAAAGCATAATGCAGAAGCAGCTCTCATTCACTCCAGCAAATCCTGTTTAATTCCTGGATTTGTATCGTTTGCTGACTACACTGAGAAATTTGGCTGCATCTAATCCTTTGGCTTCTGAAGAAAAATGGCTGATTTAAATATTTAGCTGCACTTTGTCAATAGCAGTGGGGCAGGGGTGATGGATGACAGCAATTACGCTGGGTGCATCTCCATTAACATACCACTTTCTCCAGGTATAGAGTCTGCCTCTCGTATGGTTTGTTTAATGATCAGGACTGAAAAGGAATTTTAATGATCCCTCAGCAGCTCACGTCCTTTTGAGGTTGGTTCTTAATTTGTGGCATATAAGTAGCCAGTGAGTTGGGATGATCAGGACAGTGGATTAGATATGTACTCTGCAAGCAAATTTTCTCCATACCTCATGACCCTCTAATTTGCGACAACTAAAATAGACCACATGGTAACTAGAAGTCCAGCCATAAAAGCTGAAGGAGCTCGCAAAGTCCTTCAACATAAGGGATTACGTTTTTAATAAATCATGCGATAAGAGTATACAACACCTCACAAAATATCTATCAATCAGTGGTATATTTCTGTCAGAAAGTATTTCTTCTCTCTCTCTCTCTGTATATGGATATGTGTATATATATATATGCATGTGCATATATGTGTGTGTGTATGTGTGTGTGTGTGTTTGTGCATCTATATCTCTGAGGATGTCTTCAGCATACTAGGGTTTGGAGCTAACAGTGAAATGCTGACTCTGCAGAAATCAGGGAGCGATTTGCCAGAGTGGGCACCTCAGGTTTGGAGAGGGGCTGCTAAGGACGTCCTCGTGTACGCCCCAGGCTCATTGCTTTCTAGGACATGCCAAATAAATTCTTATAGCCCAGTGTGGAGATGCAGACTCGGCCCCTGGCTGAGTAGCAGACATGAAAGTGGCCACATACGTTCATGAGCACAAGTGCAAACACTCTCTAACGTTCTTAGTCACCAGAAGATGTGTCAAGGATAAATCTAAAGCCACTCACTCACTTTTTTTCAGACTAGGCACATCCATCGTTTGTATTAGAGCAGGTCCAGTCCTCCTTACCAAGCATTGTAAGGGTAAACACAGAAGAGATTGCAAGACAATGACAACAGGGACTACTTATGGACTTATCACAAAAACTTGAGTTCGATCTTAACTTTTTTCCCTGGACCCAAATCCTTTCTCTCCCTGTCTAGGCCAGGGGTCCTGCTCCTGCAACCGTTCTCTGTGTGCTATTCATAACTTTTTTCCATGTACAGTAACATTATTTGGCTGCTATTTTGATTATTAATTTTTGCCTTTTCACATGTTGCTGTGTGTATATAGACTTTGCATGAACTATTTCCCTCATGGCTAGCACAGTACACAAGCAGAGCAACGGTTATTCTGGGTGGACTACAGTACGCTCAAATTACTGAGAAATCTATAAAGTAAGATGTGATAACCTGATAAACCCCCAGTTCCTCTCCATGTCTCAGGTGCATGTGGCGTAAACCATGTGTAGTCCTCTCAGAGGAGAGGACAGATGAAGAGAACTGAGATTTCTGCATATAGAATCATCGTCAGGCAAAATACAGCCCTTTTAAAATATAATGTGCATTATAAGTAATATACCTAAATTGAAATTCTGAGAGCAGGCTTGGCTGCTGAAAGGGTAGTACCAAAGCATACCTAGAGAAGCGCTGTACTTTCCTCCCTTAGTGCACCCTGACGTCAGAAAAGACAACTCTGTATTCCTTCTGCATTTTGGAGGGGAAAAAAAAAACACTCTGGTCTTCCCTACCATCCAAAAAGTGTCTGTTCCAGATCTGCTTCCTCACATACACAGGCTGCACCAGCACATTTTTTTCCTGACTATTTCTTTTGCTACAAGTCAGCAGTTGCATTGGAAAGATCCCCGTACAGAAGGTGTGACAGGCAGTTCTAATCAGCCAGGCCACAGACTTGACCTACATTCTCCACTTCAGCCTCCACTGCAAAGGAACATACACAGGCCACCTTAACAAATAATTAAAGGCAGACAACACAAGGCATCTACGCGGCACTGCCGTCCAGTAATGGAAGTGATGGATGCTCCCTATTAACTTTGCCACAGCTGCAGCCCTACAGAGGGGGTAAGAAGCAGCTGTGTGAGTGATTCACTGAGGTTAGCTCTTGAAAATTGTATTAATACTTCACTTGTCTATGCGAGCAAATCCCTCCTTCGCTTGCTGAAGGGGTGGACTGATCTAATGTTTCAAGGTTTGGCTAGCCATATGCTCCCTCCAAAGCTGAAGCTGAAAAACTGGAGGTGAGCACCCACTCGTGCCCAGCCCTGTGGGACATCCTGGTGCTGCCTGACCTTCTCACAGGGTGTTAGGAGGTGAAGCTATCTGTAGTCCTGTGGATTTGCAGTCTGGTGGGATCCTGGAGCTGGGCTCGTTATATCTCAGGAGGAAAAGATCGGTATTTCAGCCTTGACAACGTCAATCCCAGCAGCCGGCACTCTTCTGTGGACTTTTTGATTGTTTTGTTGACTGCAGATCACAGTCTGACAGGAGGAAAGAAAGGGACATAGAACTGATCATTCACTATAGACAGATCTATTAGTTTCACCTTTCACCACCTATAAATTGTCTATGAACAGGTCATCAAATTCTCAGATTTATTTGTTACTCAAAAATATTTCAGTGTTTTTTTAAAATCACCTGAGATTCCCCACAGCAGTTTGGACAAGCTGGTGGTGACACAGCAAACCTCGCATGCTTGGCGGCACATTGGACGCACTGGGCTCCATTCAAACACAGCGAAAGGGCTATCCAGCGAAAGGGCTCTCTAGCACTGAGGGATCCTAATAAATATGCAGGACAATTATTAAAGTGAAGGACTGAGAGCAAAAGGAAAGGCTGCAAATCTCTTTAGCACAGTGGCTTAGCTGGACCTCAGCTGTAGGAAAGGAACACCTTCCAGGTGCACCTCTGGGGACGATCAGTTAAAATTAAGTTTTCTGCAGCCTAGAGCCTGGGCTGCCATTCGTTAACAAAAGCTGCATTCAAGGCAAGCTGGAAACTCGCACAGTTTCAGGAGGGAAGCAATTAGAGATATTTTGCACTGCTGCCGTTTCCATACTGACTTACCTCTGCGGCAGTACCACCAGTTCTCACACACGCCTTCTGGGACAGCTTTGTTTAAGCGTCTAGCCACAAGGTTGCTACCCAGCTCTGCTGTTCTGACAAACCGCTATGGGCCTCTGCTTGGTTTATCAGGTTAAATATGGTCATATACACAATCCAGGGCAGAGTCCAGGGAGGTCCGCTGCGACGGGCGTTTTCTAACAGCAGTGGCATTACCAGCTCAGATCTTCTGGTTCCAGCAGAGCCCCCACACACTGCAGACCTCCTAAAGACATGTCCAAAGGGATTTACAAGAAACAGCAAAATATCATTTGTGCTCTTACAAAATTACTTTGTGTTTACTTATACCCACTCCTTCCTGACAGTTTTAACTTAAATAAGTGCTAAGGAGTGGTTGGGAGAGAGGGAGAGGAGGAGCAGAGCGGTGGGAAGAGACAGAAGCAACCAGCAGGCTTTGGGTGAGTGCCCTAGATCAAAAGAGGAGAAAGAGTAATGGATTTGGAGATTACAATGCTTTTTTGAATGTTTACACTCCTTTGTACATTTCCAGCCTTTTATATCAATCTGTAAAGTGTTAACTTTCCTTGTCTCTTGCCTACCTACATGTAGTCTAATTTTCAGTTACCTGCTAACAATAAATAATTTAAAACGCTACAGAGATTTTGTGCTTTTTTTACTTCTTGAGCAGTCATTTGACAATGCGTGAACTGGGAACTGAGCACGGCTGAGACTGAGAAATCCTGTTGTCCAAGCAAAATGTGGGTGGCAGAAGCAGGGAATCTGGGAAGATTCAAAAGCAGCTTGTAATTACCCGAGAACAAGGAGACCTGAGGAGGACTAGCCTCACACAAACCCACGCAAGTACATTTTCTTGCTGAACGGAGTGATGGTAGAATACTCCTTATTGGGTTTATCCTGCAAATACAGAGATACTCAGGTTAGCTTAAAGCACAGATTTGAGGATTTAACCCTGAAGAGAAAGAATATTTGCATTTTAACTGGGAAGGTCAGTGACTTCACTGGAAATTGTAACTGTTACAGCTTCCAACTGGTACTGTAACCACCACTTTAAATACACAGCTGTGACACCACCAGATGTTGAAGGCAGACCAGGAGCACCTCCAGGAGAGGCTAACATGACACCCGTCTTGTCTTGCCAACTAGTAGGTCTCCCCACAGCTTTTACTGCAGCGTGACCAGAGGGGACCATGAGTCCGGATAGAATAGCTTTTCCTACTGATGCTGCACTTTCTCCACCTCACCATGGGGCAGAGGAGATCACGTGCAGGATTCGCTCCAATTTCAGTGATCAGCTACTGCCAGGAGAAACATCAGCTGCAGCAACAGAGCCCACGGGATGCAGAGGTAAGAAGGATCACTTGTCTCAAACGCTGGCTTAACCCAAAGGCATGGAGAAGAAAGCCCGTGTATTATCTTCCCTAAGATGCCAGCAGTCTGCTACATTTTGAGAAGTGCTACCACTGTTTTAGAAACTTGAGAGCCACACACCTCCCTGTGACGCTGAGCAAGAACTGGGAGGGGAAGGTGGGAGAGCAGCAGGCGACCCCAGGGGTGCGGGCAGGATGGCACTGGGGCCAGGGCAGCCCTCAGTGAGGAGCAGCAGCTGGATGAAAGGCAGGCACACCTCGCTTGGATGCACATTGGGATGGAAGTTTGCTTCCCAGCACGATGGAACGGTGCAGCCTTACCCATACCCGCTCTCTGTATGCATCTCTGCAGCTCCTGCCGCAGCTCCTCTGACTGCCATACAATGTGTCTCTGACCTCCCCCTTCTGTCTAACCTCCACCCTCCACAGCTCTGACTTTTTACACCTTTTTATTTAAAAGCATACCTTTCACACCTTTGCTCTGCTCCCTATACACAAACTTCACCAATCGTTAGCTCCAGCTCTATTGTATGAAACTATGAAGTTAATAGGCCAAATTTCAGGCTGCCTATAAACCATAAAAAACGATTCAAGTCCAGTAAGTACATCCTCATTCTGAAGCATGAAGAGCAGACAGTACTACTGCATCAACTTCTCCCAGCAGTTTCCAAGCTATTGCAGCATCAGACAGGTATTCTCCCTTCCAGCTCATTCACTGCCCCTCGATGTGTTTAAAAGACACAGGGAGCGAGAACAAAACCCCAGCATTTCTGTTTATATAGTAAGACAAATATCAAAGCATTGGAGGAAAATTCCACAGCTAATAGACCCTTGGAAGCAGAACAGCAGAAGGAGGTTGCGCAGCGATGTGTTTCTTGTTTCCAGTTACCTGCCTCTGCAAGCGCTTGCCACCCCAACTGGGGAGTCTTGGCCCCCAATACCAGAAAGAAACTTTGACAGGACAGCTGCAACAGGTCTGAAAAATTTTACGTGTTTTTGCACAGTTTTGTTCACCGACCAAATGTGCGTTTTGAGTCTGAGTGTTGTGGGCTTGGGAATCTATCTACTTTCTGCCACTGAGTATATGAAGGAAACAACGTCTCCCTTCACCTAGCTCTGTATCAGAGTTTTTCAAAACTTTTTCAAAAGCAGGAACTTACATCACAGTCCAGTAAAGATTTATTATTCAGCAAACAGTTCATTTCAGAGTACCAGCTTCCCTGTTGTTTTTGATTGTGAGATATCGCCATTCTGGTACTACTTACTTTGCACAGTTTCGTTGTGCAAAGCTCTCGGCCCCCCTGAATTTGGCTCACAGCTTCTCATATGAAAGAAGGTGTTAGACAGGGGCTTAACAGTGAACCCAAAAACTGCTGGAATATTACTCATTTGTTTAGATAAAAGTATTAAGGAATTTTTTCCAGAACAGCTGATGGTTACTTACAAGTATATTTAGAAGAGAGAGAGAGAGATGAAATACCAGAAGTACTTCTTATCTTGTTGACACTTCTAGGGAAATAGCTACATGTAAAAATGCCTGATGCTCCTCAGCAAAAACACTTTCAGAAGCAGACATTAACATTACAAATACCACAGCAATGATAGAAGGCTCTCACAGATGTGGTGTTTGTAATTTGAATTGCAGTGCGGAGCACTGTTTACAAAGACTTCAACAAATACATGTCAGAGCTTTAATTTGAACCTTTCATTTTTACATGGAAATCAAAAAAATGACGTTTGTTCTCTCCCCGGCTGCTCCCAGGTACCGTTCAAGCCAACCAGTTATATTTAACAAAAAAACAGTACTTTTTGTTACAGGAAGTTATGAATACAGCCTTATCCAGAATAGCATAGAAATATGAGCATCTTCTTCTGCAATAATTAGCAGGAAAGTTTAACCACAATTGGTCTGATTTCTCACATTTTTAGTGGCAAGAATAACTTTTGCAGCACTGGGCTAGATTTCTGGAGGCAGAAAGAGCGAGTCCGTTTGCTAACTTTCTGTTAGAGCTACTCATCTGATGGAAACAAACAATAAACACAGACAGCAGAAATGGTGGGAAGGATTCCCTCCACTGGCGTTTGCAAGGCTTGCAAAGCCTCAATTCCAAACAGAGCCTTCCCTTAACCCTCAAACAGAGCCTTCCCCCATAACCCTCTCCAAGCGCCGGCAAAGGTAAAACGCTTTCCTTTCCAGCCATCTATGCTTCTCTGTGCCCTTTGAGACAACGGTTTTCCAAAACATGGGAGAACATAACAACAAAGAGAGGTAAGGAGAGGAAAACATGAGACTGATACAGAAGAAGAGGAAGAATAACTGAGAAAGAGAAAAGCAAATAGTGGTGCTCATCATGGGGAATACTCAGTGCAACCCTAAGGGACTCATGACAGCTTGAAATTAGCCTGGGTAGACAACCCCTGGCAAGGACCTATTTAGAGTTTAATCCCTATAGAAAGCCACCATTTAGAAAAAGAACTAATTTGGTTTTATACTGTGCTTTTCATGCCCAAGTCATTGAAAAGCACCATGAGAAATGAGATGCATTATAATTTATGACTGCTGGCAAGCAGAGGAGGTTTTATATGCACAGTGATGCATATAAAGCTGCCTTTGACACAAGAACTTGCTCTTCCGAGCAGGCGTACATTGTATCTGAAGACAGGAGCAAGGCAATTTGTTCTACTACCCCTTCCACGGATGCTCCTAACAACCTTATCCAGCACCAACAGTAACAAGTATATGCACCAGTCCCACCTTGGGACCAACATAGCTGTCTGCGTTTAAGGGTTGGGGAGAATTAACACAGCCAGACTAGATCAAGTCCAAAGTGCTAAGGCCTAAGTGTCCCACTGGGCAAGCACAAGTGTCCAGGATCATCTAAAGGAGCAATGTGAGTTGCTTTTATGCCTGGATGGCCTGCTTCGACTGATGATCTTATCATTTCCATTAACGATCATCCAGCCATTCACAGGTGGGACGGCTGGAGGCAGAATCACGGGTTTGCTTTTGTAGGGAGAAGCTCCCCACTCCCAGTGCATGTTTTTCTGGCATGTGCAGGCTTCTCCAACGGGAGACCTGCACGACCTCAAGCTAACCCAGAATCCCAAATCAATGTGCTGGGAACAAAGCTGTTCACAAACGCAGAGTGAGCTGTGCGAAGCAAAGCTACACATGAATAAAACAAGTCAATTTGTTATCTTGTGTTAAACCCCTGGTGATTTCAGTTGAGTTTGACTTGATGTGGGGTTTCATCAAATCCAAAGTTCAGGGTAAACATGGTAGAAATACGTGCACGGAACCCCGCAAGTCAGAACGATTGGCTTTGTCTCAGATGAGGAGAAACACACAAGCTGCGCTCTGCAGAGGAATGGTGTAAATTATGATAAGAAAAAACCAGCAACTTGTTTACAGTGAATGTTACCTAAATTATGTCAATATTTCTCCCACTTTTTTGTTAAAAGGCAAACAAATCCCTTCCCCACCCCTTAGTTTTAAAAAAAATCATCCAGCTACATCTCCTCTTAAAACGCCAGTTGATTACAGGCTTTAAAACATAAATATAAAAACAAAAGATCTCATTTTTGTTATCGAAATGCACATAAAATAAAAATACGATAGAATCAGCCCATCATTAGTGAGTATTTCCTCACAACCCACGGCGTGGCCTTCACTCATTGTTGATGAAAACTGGTCTGCTTCACAGTCTAGCTCTGCAGGTTAGCACAGGGAGCTCTCACTGTGTCACGTGCACGGGGGTTAATTAATACTGCCTGAGATCTGTGATTAAATTTGTTCTAGAGGATCACTGTACCTGGCACGTCCAGGGCCATGTGTTATGTACTCTCCTGAAAGAGAACAAAATTACAGTGCATACCCTCCTCCTCTACTTCAGTAAAGTAAAACAAGCAATGGAGTTGTTTTTTTCCTAGACAATCAGAACCTACAGCAATAACTCTCTGAGCAGCCAGAAAGTTCTGGAGGTGTATTGGTTTCTTGAACTATCTGATATAAATCCCAGGGGATAATTACAGAACAGAGAAATAAGCCATAAATTGTTTAATTGACATCAACAAGAAAAACAAAATGGGATAGAGTATCATTCCTCCTCCTGCTTTCCCCACGTTGTTTTTAATGTCTTCAGGACATCCGGAAACCAGGGAAGGTCAGACCCAGAAATCAGCATCTCAGCATGGATGGGGAATCTAGTTCAGAATAAGGTTTATACAGAGAATCATCTGTCTCAAACCTGGGTAAGGGACTTACTTACGTGGAAAATCAACCAAGTAGAAAACGGAAGTCAGCCTAGATTATCCCACTCCAGGACTACTGAGCCTGCATGACCTGATTCACTTAAACAACTTGAGAGCTCAGCTTTCAATCTGCACAGCCCAGGCACCGTACAGGCCATGCCAGTGGCACACACGCTCTTGGTAAGAGTGAAAAGGAGAGCTGGAGCTCTTGTTCCCGTCAATGCTAACCTGCTGCACTTACTAGTCCACATTACCATCAGCACCACGCTCCAGACTCGCAATTCTTTCAGCTGTGTCCTCTTGGCAGTAAAGGGCCTGGTAGAAATGAGCAGAAATCTGTGCAGTTTTACTGCCCAGTAGTCAGCATTTTAAGACAACTCACTTGAAAAGAGAACAAGCTGGGTGCAGTCTCCCTTTACCAATCAGTTTATCGGTAAGCTAGTGTTGGAAGAGGCAGCATATCCTGGCGGCTGGATAGCCAGCTCTGTTCTTGCAGTTGTCACGAACTTCCTCTACGTGCTCACCTTTAGGGGAAAAAAAAAACCCCACATTGAATGAAATGTCATTACTCCCTGAGCTAACTGAGAGGCCTGAAGGTGGGCTTAACGTTTTAGAGCAGACAGAGCATCTGTTCCCTGGCACTGGCGTTTGAAGGACAGTGCTGGGGCACTCACTCACTGTTCCTAGTATGCGAGATACCAAGCAGAGTGAAGCACAGAGTCTAGGACCCTAGGCCAGAGCATCTGTCTGCATGAGTCTCAATGCTGTACAGGCTGACAGTTGTTAAAGTGCATCCTTGGCTTGCTTAAGAAGTCTAGGAGGAATGATGGCAGGGACTAAGTCTGTGACCCCCAGCGCCAGTAAAATATGTCTCCACCCTAAGCTAGAGAAGTTGCTCTCAGTAACTGAGTTGTAGCCTCGTAGCTGAAGGAAATGTGATTGCATTTGTTAAGTCAGTGTAATCCTCCAAAAGTGATTTGCCACTAACCTGGCACAGAAAACACAAGGACCAAGACTGCAACAAGCCTCCACCAAAGGCAGAAGAGCTTGATTTGTCTCCGTTCAACCTGAGGGAGCAGAATCAGTCTAGTCTGGAGTAAAAGAAACCCAGCAAGGTCCCTGTGCAGAGCTGGTTCAGCAGTTATGGGATGGCTCTGGTCTTTGGCGGTGGTAGTTCACTGCGGTTTCTTCAAACATCGATTGCTGAGACTTCTTTAAGCAAATCATCACTGAAGTGCCCAGAGCAGTGTTCAGCCAATCTATCTACACGTGTCGACTTGGATATTGCAACAGCTCTTTATTTGTCAGCCACGATCTAATCTGGTCCTTTTGCTTACTGCTACTTATCCTGAGAGTAATCCTGCAGGCTGCTAGCTATAACAACCTACTGCCCTGTCTTGTCCCACCATCCATGTGGACAAAGTGCAAAGGGCAAAGAGAAGAAGGAAAATCAGCTGTTCTTCTACCTGAAGGGAGTAAGTGCTCTCCACTTTCAATCCCACACCCTCCTTCTCCTGGTCAGATGCAAAGGACAGGAACACACATTTCTGTTACTTCTATACGTATGCCTTTTGCAGACTTACAAAGCAAAAAATCCTTGAAATACATCACCATGGAAGCTGAGGGAAAACATAAAAGCCTGCTGATACTAGCACTAATCTTTAAGCACCAAGACCCAGCAATGTCCTCTGCTCAGCTTGCAGTGCACCAGTCCAGGAGACCATCTAGCTTTGAATGGTGATCTGGTACCAGACTCATAAAAATTTGCTTTATACCAGCCTGAGCTCAAAGACCGTTTAGTAGAGAAGAAACCATATAATGACAGTTATACTTCCCTCAAGGTGACAGAGCTTCTCTGCTGGGGATCTATCAGCCTATTATGGAGAAATGCAGTGCGCCTCATAGCCCTCAGTTACACATGTGCACACTGAGACAGAGAAGGAGAAAAATTACTTGATTTTTGTCCACACGAATCATTTGAGAACATGGGTTACTGTGTGCACAAACCTCATGAAGTGTAGGAGCCGTAGGATTGTTCTTCATCAGGCTATTTTATACCTGTTTATGTGGAACAACACTGAATCACACTGAAGACATGAATCAGAAAACTGATTGGTGGGGGAAATAGTAATCAGTGAACACAGGCCAGAAGATTGCAACCTGAGCCTTCAAGTCCATCCCTAGCAATCATTGGCAATCATGTAATCAATCATTAAAGTTCAGTCCACTGAGCATCTTCTTTGCTATTACACCCCAACCTCAGTGCTGTATCTTAGCCTGTTGCTTGTAGTATGAAAAGCCAAAAGCCTCAAGAACTTGTGCTGGACCTCAAAGAGGTAGAACAAGAGACCAAGGGCACTACCATCACAGGGAGCTCTTGGTGGGCAGGGTGTCCATCAGCCTCCCCAGCTGACACCCAGAGACCTCCTCTGTCAAGCTGCAAAGGAAGGCAAAAGAGGAGGGAGCAAACCTATCACAATCTCAATTCTTACCATGCTCACCACCCTGATACTTGACCAGAACAGACACTGGATAAAATGTTATCTCCTCTAATGCTGCTTGCACAGCATTATAGTGACTGGATAATTAATGTCCACATTGTGGCAGACTGAAAAGAGATCCCAGCTTCTTCCCACCTTGACTTCGGAAGGGCAAAAGGGCACCTATTTGCAGTTTTAGTCATGTGCACTATTTTCCTGAGTCAACCCTGCTGCAACCCAACCTTTTGTTTGCTGCAGCACAACTCCATGTAGCTATAAAGCAAAATGTCACTCCACACAATGACGCCGCACTTCTTGCAACTGCCTTTGCCTCTATGTCTCTGTCCCAGCTGGCAAAGACAGGCCCTTTCACTCAAAGAGATGCAACCCAAGTATCAATAAGTCAAAATGTCACAGTTGATACAATATAGAAGTGAGCAAGCTTCTTTCTCCAGGTCTGCTCTGGCATTACATTCTCCAGGAGTTGTACAGAGAGCTGTTGAGAACAGCTGCCATTCATTTTTGTTACCTGTACCACAGAAGAGTAACTTGCAGCCCTTAGGAGGAATAGAAATTCTTCCTAGCAGGAGGAGGAAAACATCTGGAGCAGAGACTGGAGTGCGCCTCCCTTTTTCCTCCCCTAGATACCACCTCCCCCACAACATACACTTCTTTGTTTGTTTGTTTGATTGATCACCTGATTTGAAAACTTAAAAGAAAAATTTTGCATCCCTTTCACTGAAGTCAGCGGGATGACTCAGGAGCTTAGGTGCTTCACTAGAATGGGGATGAGAGCTCTATTGAGGATCTTAGAGAAAATAAGACTGCTTCTTCCTTTACACTCCTATTCCTCCTCAACACTGTGTTTGAGATGCAGTGGGACAAGACTTGGGGGCTAAGGCAATACTGTGTGCTTCTGAACTGTAGACATGATGAGCAGAACCATGATATCTTATGCAAGTCTCAACATATTAACTAAGCTCCCTCCAGAGACCTGGGGCACAGGAGCTCTATACTGCACAGAGGCAGACAGCCTGATACCCAGCATTTACCATGGAGAATCACACAGCTGATCCCAGGCTGTGTCGCTCAAAGTGTTCATGGTAGTGGCTCATTGATTTGAGCAGCCCAGGAAGTTCCCACCACCATTGCCTTGCTGAAGGGCCCCTGTTTTGCGGGGACAGGCACATCTCCAAGCAGCCCCATGAATAAGGGGCTGTGGGCATTTTAAATGTTTCCAGGTTCTCTCTACATGCCACCCTGTTCTACACGGCCTCCCCAGTGTCAGCCAGTCTTAACGGAAACAAAAAAGGGCTTACATCTTTATTATATACTTCAGAAACTGACGAGGAGCAAACCTCACGGGCTTTCGTGACCCAGTAACGTCATCTGTTCCGCAGGCCCTTCAAGAATGTAATTGCATACTGGTGATGATAGCAAGTCTCTTCTGCCTTTCCTACGAAGACCCCCCATTCACTTCCTGTCAAGTGGATTTATTCTGGATTTTCAGGGGACAGTTGGTTCATTCTTTTTCTTCACGTTTACCTTTTCAGGCCTGGCAGCAGCCTCCAGTTTAAGAAGAGGAACCTAAGCTGAAGGTTCAGCTCTAGTTCTGGATGCAGTCACGGTCCCTCATACGGAGGCCTGGGGACAGATCCTTCCGTCTTTGAACGCTGAAGGGAAATCCCCTTCACTGCACTCAATTTAGGATCAGATCTGGGACAGGACTGGCCTCAGAATTTTCATACCAAATCATTTCCAGCTTAAAAACCACATTTCCCCCTCACTTCTTTTAACGTATACCTATTGTTGTCTCTAGACTGTTTGCACTAACATAGTTTCTTCTTCTTTTGCGACCAGATGCAAGCTTCATCTTCTGTTGATTATTGTAACATCCTCTTTCCCTCTCACTGTGCTCTCTCCCCCTCTTTCCTTTCATCTCAGCCTTATTCCCTGTTCATTGTATTCTCCTCTTTTTTAGGTACTGTATATGTGCCCTCCTTGGTGAGTGTCTAGTTCTGAAAGGAAACTCATGATGCTGTGTATTCCAGGAAGTTATATTAGCCTGTATTCTTTTGAGAATGCCAATGCTTTTAAAGAGGCAGCCTCGTTTTCATTAAAGTAATTTGCATTGCATTACCCACATTTGCATTCAAATGCACTTATCTTGATCCTAAAACATAGGTGTATTTGGGAGCAGATTAACAGTATGTTTGCAAGTAGTTTAAAATACAGCAATCATAAAAATTCCAGCAGCTTTGGGAAATTGTCTTGCTGGCTTTTGCTGCCTGGGCTCTGTGCTAGTCTGTACACCAGGGGTCCCAAACTGCTTGTGAAAATGGAGCAGGCCATTTAGAAGAGCTGTCGCAGTGGTGGATCATATGGTTTCCAGTGAATTAAGCGGAGTCACTTAAATTTGATTATCCCTCTCTGAGTTAGCGCACCTAAAAGTGTCAGGAAAAAGTTGCCCAGCATCCAAATCCTTCCATTAAACCATTTTGTGAGCCCAGCTTTCGAACAAGGTTGACAAAGTTAGGGCCTTTATTGTTGCCTTTATATATTCCTCCTCCATCCCTAGGATATCCAGAATGAAAACTGCCAATAGCTATTACCTGTTTTAGGAATTCATATTCATGTGTAACTATCAAAGTCTTTGAAAAGAATAACAACCACAAAAATAAAAGGGGTGGCAAGGCCAAACTCTTAGCTATTACCATTCTTTGAGTTTTTGCAAAAAGACACAATTAAATCTAGCTTTTTCATCCCTAAATCTAAATGCTATCTTTAGCACCCCAGTGAAGCTGTAATTCCTTTCAGTACCCTCTAAAAATACGTCGCTCTTTATCTAAGCTCCAGACACACAAATTTAAACAAATAGGGAGTTTGGGACATGCAAAAAAATGCAAAACATCACAATCAAGGTTATTCTCTGCACAGCACCCTAGGAATTTAAGGCTGGATCTTCTAGCCACAAATTTCTAGGCTTGCATGACGCCTTTCTTAGCCTAATGGGAGTCCAGTTTAAGATCGTCTCTGAGACTGACTACAGTCACTTAAACTGTTTTGCTCTCGAGTGGAAAGATCTGCTGTCATCTCATTGTGCAGCCAGTGTCCCTACAGCAAGAAGGTGACATAGCCCCGTTCTTTGCTGCTCTGTGTCTCTCAGGCCAAATGCAGAAAGGACAAAAAAGTGAGAGAAGAAGAGCCTCCAGCATGTGCTACATTAAATAACGCCATCATGCACTCTCCAAGGTCTGTCACCCTGCAATGCTGCAACATGAGCAACGGCTAGGACGAAGACATGCATATCCACAGGTAAACACTGTGGGACAGGGAATAGAAAAGAGAAAAGACAAAGGTAGAAAGTTGGAGCACAACCAATATCATGATGCTCTCTGCTTGTGCAAGATGCAAGGAAACTTTATCGAAGATTAATATGTGAAGGCCCAGCAGGAACTGTGCATGCTAGGGACTGTGGAGGGAAAAAAAATAAAATAAAAATATGATTATACTATGATATGAGAAAGCCTATAAAACAAAGCACATTAGCAAAGTCTTGCATGCACAAATACATCAGCAGAGACATTATACCACTTTCACGTGTGTGAATAGGGACTGAGCAAAGTTCTTTTCTGTGAGGGATTTGCTGATCTTAAGTTTAAGTCATAGATGTTTCCCAGGAAAAAAAGCAGCTTTCATCTCTTATCCAACTGATAGGGTAAAAATGTGATTGTTTATATGAAACTAATATGAAATCTCAGGCCACAGACAAAAAAAAACCCTACCGCAGCATGCATTTTTGCTTTCAGTTTCAGTTCTGGTTTACGAAAAACCAAAAAAAAGTTTTTCTAAAAACATTTCAGGTTAGCACACACTTGCCCAAAGCAAGTGGGCAGCAGTATAACGAAGGCTGGGCATACGGCCTGCATCACCTGAGATACACAAGAACATCCTCTGGAGCTCTTTGTGAGCTCTCTATGAGCTATCTGGATACATGAACAAGTGAGTGTCTGAAGCTGATGGTGGGAACGGAGAGGAAATAGCTGAAGGCTGTCTTCTTGCCCAATATAATAAGCACTGTCTAGTGGCTATAACGAGTTGCTGCAAGCAGCAAGCAGGCACAGACAGATGCTGGGGTCTCCCTAGGGCAATGCGAAAATATGATCCTAACCATGTCTTCATGAGATAGATTGATCCTTCCTTCAATTTTCTATTAAACGTTCAACTATTTAAAGCATAGTTGTGAGATATTCACATGGAGGGGCAATGTTTTACAGAATCTTTTTCTAAATACAGAATACTACAGGGACCAGACAAAATGAAGCATTTAGAAGTCTCTGTCCTGCTCTTTCATATTATGGTTAACATAAGGCTGATTTTTTTCCCCCAAAACCACTCAATCTCTTCTTCCGGGAGTTCTTTTAATTATGCTTATAATATTATTTTAGGAGAGGCATGATCTTTCCTGTAATACAAATGCACTTGCTCAAAAAAATTTGTTTAATACTCTATAGGCTCAAACAGTAAACAGGAGATGTTCCATTCCCGCCCTGTACAACCGGGGTGCAAGACAGAGGGAACTAGCAACATAGGAGCTCTTGACTGTTTTTTTGGCAATGTTTTTAGCAAGGACGATGAACAGAAACTTGTGGAAAAGATAGTGTTCTGTCCTTTTAGAGAGAGAGAAAGCTTTAGGTTTGCTGCTTCTTGGATCTTTCTTTTTGTAAATTGAAAGGTATCAAAACTATTTAGTCAGTTCCGAAAATCTTAGCTTTGACTTCCAGCCAAAGAACCTCCAAGGGGAGCACTCTGCAAGGAAGATAGGGCGAAGTACTGCAAAGTCTTCCTAACTTTTACTAGGAAACATGCCATGTTCTATAGCCTTGTCCCAAAATGCTACAGGAGGGGGGTTCAATGGTTCGGGAACTCCAACAGCACTTGAGACTAATCTCCAGCTCTCTCAGAATCCTCATATAATTTGAGGCGAGTCACTCAGGCTCACTGCATCAAAGTCCCCCTGTGCAGAAGTATCCCAAGGATAGCTAAGAAGTTTATGAGCTGTTCAAAGGCTATAGTGATAAAGGCCATATAAGAAGGTAATTGGAAACATCACTGTAACTCTGTCTGCTGGTGTTATTGCAGGATGCCAACATATCGCTAACTTAGAAGAAAAGGTAAAAATCTCCTTCTTTTTAGAGCAATGCTCAAGGGCATTTCTGGATGTCTCTCTACAGTGTGACCTCGCACCTAGAAACAGACTGAGCTGACACGTTCGGATCCGGAGGCAATGTTCTGTAACTTCACAAGTGTTAAAAGACAGGATTTCAGCTCGGCATTGTAGGGAGAACAGGGAAACGTTTTTTCTTTATGCACAAAATGCAGATGGTTGTTTTTGTCAGCAAAAAGCAATTGTGAAAGTGTCATTCCAGGATGTTATACTTATTCTCTGAGAGGCTGACCAAAAGCCCAGGAAAGCCATGAAAAGCTCCCCAGAGTCCAGATTCACTGAACATAACGTTAGCCACTTAAACAGCTTGCACAAGTCACCTAGGCTCCTGCAGCAGTTAGTCGGAAGAGAGAGAGGCACATCTACCCGCACATTGTCCTGCTCTGGCAACATCAGAGAACCAGCTTGAAGAAGATGGCCGAGCAAGGCTGATCTGAGGTTTGGAGGTGGCTGTCACGGACGCTCTGGCAGGCAGATTTCTTTCCTGTGACAAAAATGAGAAAGTAAGAGCTCTGGGTAAGAGTATACTACATTTACCTTCCCCGGCTGTGGGGCATACGTGGGAGGCGGAGTTCTCTGGAGCAAGCCAGTTTGATTTGAAATCCACTGAAAACAGATACATTCAGGAAAAACAGCATTTTAACCTATTTATTTCTAACCATTTCTTTTAACACTGACATTCAGCACAGAATGAGATCAACCTCTTTATTGTACCTTGGAACAAACATAGCTGGATTTCTCATCTAAATGCCTTCTGAGAGCAAGTTAAGCTTGTATTTAATATCTCTACAGTGAATTTGTTTTCAAGGATGCTATTATATGCTGTTTGGTTCCCAACCATTTATAAGAACTCACCTCTGAATACTGTGCACACATGTGGCATAAAATGCGCAGCTCCACTGGTTCAAGAATTATACAGTTGAGATGAGCATCCCTTTCTTTGTGAAGAATCATCACTTTTCAAGTTTCTGAGTCATTTGGATAGCTCAAATGGCTATTCAAACGACCCCTAAAGCACCCCTAGCGAGAAGCACCCCTAAAGCCCAGAATAAGGTCTTCTCCCTGGAAATCTATAAACAGCAAGCAGGAAGCCATGGATTTAGGCCAAGACCCTACGAGGTCCCAGGTGAAACTTCTTCCATGAGGACTGACAGAATTCAGTCAGTTACCCAGCCAGGAGCTCCTGAGTTTCCCATCCAGCCATTTTAAGCTGGATGCTTAAAGCGCGCTTTTATCGCAGTAGCGGCCCAGGTAGCAGTGAGTGACGAGGAGCACCTTGCACATGAGCTGGCCTAGGAGGTTCCCTTGGGAAGGCAACTGCTTGCGTGCACAACTAACCTGGTTTATTTTTCATCCTTGTTTTATTTCTCTCTAAAGCACTACTTCAGCCTTTAGAACAAACCAGGATATTTTTAAAACAGTCAATGTACTTTGCCCTCGCCCAGTTGCTCTCATCTGCCATGTGGTCTGCAGTAATTTCCTCTGAGAAGATGTAATCCCTGCTTTCAAATCCTTTCTGTTCCTCCACTGGACTCAGAGCTACCTGGATAGAATTGCTTCAAGTCCTGTGGCCTTGCAACAAAAGCAGGGGTCATAGGTGCTTGAGTGCATGTGTTCATGAAACCTAAGATGCCTCCTCCCGTATCATCTTGGACAAAGCCAATGACTTTTCATGGGATGGGACATGTACTTTGTTTACTGCCATCCAAGGGAAGGTGCCACATGCTCATGAATCCTCATCCCTTTCCTCCCCTCTCCACTCCATGCAGCTGTAGTTTTCTCAGCCTAATTCCTCTTTTGTGTCTGCAATTTGAATTTTCATTTCTAGTACCTCCCAGTAACCTGTGTGAATCTTACCCACCTTGCACCTGAGAGTGGCTGGCCTCAGGTCATCTTCTGATATGGGGCAACACACTGGCACTGCCCAAAACACAGACACTGCCTTAGGACACAAGGGACACAAGTGTCCTTCGCTGCGGTCAGTGTAGCCCTGCTGAACAGGTTTGCGTATCCAGTAATTGCTACCAGCCCTCTGCAGGGGAGACAGCACATCCAACCCTGGCAGCCCTGTGAAAGCATCCATGTCATTTATTAATAGCAGAATAATAGCTTCTCTTGAGCTTGCAACCGTACTAAACCAACCTTATGATTGAATGCAACTCGCAGGGACAAATATCACGCAAACCCCAAACTGCACAAGGTGGGAAATGCAAGGCCATCCCACAGGAACACAGCTCTATCCATTTTTAATTATCGCTGTCGCACTGCCTGTGTTTCCATGTTCAGGAAAGAAAAACAAAACCCAAAAAGCCACACAGCTGCACTGAGGCAATGGGAAAAACCATTCAGAAACCTACTGTAGACCTTGGAACTTCCATCTCATTCTCACTCTTTTCTCATCCCAGACGTAAGCATCCAGGATGCAAAAGGCAGAGCCCCAGCTGTAAAGCACAGAAGCAGTGGGCTTTGTTCACAGAGCCCTTGGCTAAAACCAATTCTCCGTTCTTTTTGTGCCTCGGCCAAAGCTGAGTTGGTGGAAAGACAAAGAAATTAGCTCCTCCTGGCTCTAGCAGTCAAACATCATCCCAGAATAACATAAATAATATTTCAGCATTAGAGAGAAGCAATTGTGGATTTTTTAGTTCACCAGAAATTAAAAAGTAGAAATGTTTCTAATCAAAGTGAAAAAGTATTTAAGTGGCCTGAAAGCCTAAAAAAGATAGGAAGGTGCAATTAGAACTTTTTTTTTCCTGTTTTGGTTGAATGCTATTTCCAATGTGTCATTATAGATATCAAATGAAAAAAAAAATTACTCTAAAGAAAAATTCAAAACAGTAAAGCATTTTAAATCATCAGAACAGTCTGATTTCTTCTCTAATGAATAATTCCGCATGGACTGAATAGTTCAGCATGGACTTTTAAAGCATCAGCTTTTGAGAACATGAAAATCTGCTTTTTGCTTTTTTTTTATTTTTTTATGTTTTGATCAAAAATGTTCACTCACCAGCAGAGTCCAACTGGGGACACTGATCTCAGTGTACCGTACTCTTTACAGGACACCAGTCTCACGATTATACATTTCAGATCATACATCCTTCACAAATCAAGGAATAATTAGAATATTGTTCAAAAAAGACTTTTACAGGGACTTAACTTTTGCTAGAAATGAACTATATGCACACCAAGTCTACCCTCACCACAGGGTAGGGAGGATTTCTGTGAAAACTTCAGGAATACAAGTTGGCTGTGAACAACTAGAAGCACCAAACTGATATTCCAGCACTGTTATGAAAGTGCCCTCTTTCCTGTGAAATGTTAACCCAAGGTCGGCCACTTGAGACTCTAAGAGGTGCTTTGAACAAAATGTTTCTGACCTATGCACTCCTAACCAAATTCTGGTTGTGGCTGGTGGCATTCTGCTTTTCTAAGCAGTCTGTTGTCTGTTAAGCCAAAAAAGTTCATTTTCATTCTCTGTCATAAAGGCTTATCATGTTTCAAAGTGATCTTTCATAATTGCTATGGCTCCTCTTAGCTGTGCTCCAGAGGGAAGATAGTCAATTCTTATATATTTTTAGTGTAAATCAAGAGTAATCCCCCTGATGTCAAGGGTGCATAAAAGCAAAGTGAGAAGACAATTAAGTCCTGCTGTTTTCAAAGTGCTTTGGAATGTCTGGGAATAGAAAGGTGCTATATGAACATAAGATATTATCTTATTTATTAGTGTATAATAAATCCACGTAGCATAGTAATGCACATAAAAAATCTAAGTAACCAGGCACAGGTCGGTAGGCTCTCCATATGTCTGTTTTCTCTCTCTGGAGAGCTATGCCATGTATAACGAGAAGTGAGCAGCAAAATAAAAATGTGTAAGGGCCAATAAAAACAAGCTGTTTTTTTTCAGCCCTTATAACTGAACAGTTTGTTTCAATGGCATCTTCACTTAATACTTCCATATTTTCTTGCTTCACAAGTCCACAGAGTAATGACAGGCTACAACAGAAAGCTTCAGCACAAACTTCAGAATGCCTGAGTCAGCCACTTATCTTCATTTATCCTCTTCTGATGTTTTAAAAAAACTAAACAAAACAAAAAGCACTACAATTTCATAATCCTAAAATAAATAGATTCCTTCCCGCATCCCTCCCCCCAGTTTTGCTGGAAATAAAACTGTGTCACACTATTCTCCTGCACTTCCTTGTTATGCCTTTATCCCTAACTTACATTTAGTGCCAGGAGTCATACTGGTCTCAATGTTAAAGCAGTAAGAGCTTATATTTAACAACTAAATTATGCTTTATTTAAAGATTGCAGGACACCAGGGAATGAAAGACAATTTACACACACGATCTTTGTCATTCGAATTGCCACAAAGAGCAGCCTGAGCGCCAGAGAGACTGATGCGTGGACAAGATCTTGCACGCTGTCCAACTTTTCAGGACAAGTAGGCACCAAACCAAACAAATGTAGCAGTAACACTGACATATGAATGTTCCAAAACATAGAAATGACTCACTTCATATAACTAAGGTTCAGAATTTGTCTCCTTGTTTGGAACTGTCTGGACTGTTCTTGAATATTTGGGCAGCCACACCCTGTTCAGGAGAGCCAGGCAACTGCTGTGAAATTTTTATCCTGTGCCCTGCGCTTCTGCATGTCTTAATATTTGCTCTGCTTTCTGGAAATAGCTTCCATCTTGTATTCTGTTCAGATAACAGCATAGCAGAGGAGACATATTCTGTGCTGACAGTAAAGAGATTGTTAGAGCTGCTCTTAAAACTGGAAAAGAAAATAGCAGCAGAAGAGGAATATCTTCCTCTAAGAGGAGTTCTTTCCCTTGGAACTTTAACAGGTATATACTCTTCTGGGTTAAGATTTGCTCTTCATTTGAAATCAAGCTCAAGTTATATACTAGTGCCCATCACCGTGTTCATCTCCTATCTCTCTACATAGAAACAGTTTTCATGGCAAAGTCTCTAGTGGACTCCATGGGATCCCGTTCCCCTTGGATTCTGTCCAGCTTGGGGCAGCTCTGGACTTGCAGAACGAAAAAATTGTTGTCACTGTCTACATCATTCTGTAATATCTTCTGATCTGTCCTGCAGGGCACGTCTTTAGCCAGCTTCTTCTGGACAAGAATGACTTTCCTCCTCCTCTCCTCCCAGCCACACATAGAGAGGGGCTGTTATCTACCACTGCGCCAAGTCCTACTGGAAAGCAGCAACTGCAATCACAGGACCACTGGACCATCTAGGCTAGGGAACAAACATGCATTTTAAAGTGATGCCTAAGTACAACACCGGCACATGATATGCAAATCATCATCACAGCCACCCTGAAAAGGAGCGCTGTGCTCCAGCTACCTTACATATCACATAACAACAACCTTACAACAAGGCAAAGGGTTAATCACTAAATTTCAGACCCCAAAGTTTGATACGATGGGCACTGAATGAAAGTGATAATGAGACAGAGGAGCGCACTGGCATTAACAGAAGTAAGTTCAAAGGGTTTTGAATCAGGCCTGAGGTGAATCCTGCAATATATCCAGCTCTGAGGAAAAGCTGGAGTTTCTGTTTTTATTTGTTTGTTATTATTTGGTTATGGAAAATCAAGGCACATATATTCCTGGGTTTAAAAAAAGCAGTTGCATTAGATTTGGCTGACAATGAGGAAATGGGAGTTGAAATTTGAACTGTTTTAAAAATCACAGTTTATGATATAAGGTTTCTTATAACACATTGTTTTTCTGTAGAGTCTTCTGTGTGCAGTCCCAAAATCCCTTTTCATAAATAAAGCCATCTGTCTATTTTGAACTACAGTAGCTGTAATTTAAAAAGTCATTATTTGCTAATATCTGCAACTAATTACCTCCAAAGCAGTGAAAAACTTCAGCATCTGATGCACCATTCAGCAGTGCCTGACAATTGCTGTATTTTAAAAATGGTGCCCCGTAGTCGTAAACACCGATTTTTATGAAAGATACTTTGAGCTGCAGATGTCAGGTGATTTGAAAAGTAGGGATGGGATTAAGAAAAGAGCTGAGAACTCGACTTCTTTTCTTCTGACAAGTAAAATCTCTCTTTGGGATCTACCTGGATATAAGACGTTTGAACAGATAAGCATGTTACTTCATTTCTATGTGTGTGGTTAGCTTCAGTTACAATGAGAAAGAGAAAGGGAAAGAGAGTACATTTCTGAATGAAAAAGATCTGCATAGATTTGCATATTAGCAGGATCTCTGGGATCTCATATGCTGTAAAGATGGGACTCTGGAAGAGCTGTAGCGCTGTCAGCAGGAAGACTTGGAGGGGAGGACAAAGGAAAACATCCATCATCGAAAAATTTTCCCTCGCAAGCTGCCTTTTTCAAATGGTGCATTTACAAAACTTTTGTGATGGTTAATTGCCAAGATCAAAATGGGGAAGTCTATTCTGGTGACAGAAATATTCCCTGGTGCAAAATGTTTTCAGAGCTTCTGAAGCACTTTCCTATAGCACAAACAATTCCTCAGGAAGAAGGTGAAGTGCCTTCCCCCCTGCCTGCTTACCTTTGAAGTATAGCAAGTATCCAATCTGCATTTCTTTGAACCAAAGTAGCTGTGCAAAGAGGATCGGCAGGGCTAATGCTTTTGCAGACCAGAAAAGATGACTGAAAATTAGAGAAGAAAAGTAGGAGTACAAAGCATATAGTGCATCTATTGATTTTAATATACTACATGTAAGAGAGAGGCTCATCTAAAATCGGATTCCAACTACATGCCTCTGTGACATACATTCCCAAGATCTTGCACACCTACAACTTAGTAGTAAGCTTTCAAAATCTTTGGTAAATATTTGGAAGAGAAAATAAATCCAGCTTTTTTTAATGGTTAAGTGGGAATTGGGAGGATTGTGTTTTGGCTGGGATTCAGCAAATGTCTTCAGCACAAATCTTCCCAGTGAGATTAACGAGACTAAAACATATTAAGTGGTTTGTTGAACTGGACTTGGTTACAAGACTTTTTAGAAAAATCACTTACCACTTTCTAACTCTGTAAGCATCTGTAATATGGGCCTAACACTGATACATGACAGTATCATACCTCCCAGGCAGAGGTCTGAGTTATAAATGTCATTTCTTTAACCTCCTCTGAGAATCTTCAGAGGAATCTCTTAAGAAAAAAACAAGACTGCTCTAAAATAAGGATAAGACCCCCAGCCAAAGCCCGCTATAACCAAAAGAATGACCAGCTTGATTTCAAAGGACTTTGAATGACAACCTAAAATGTGCTTATGAAGGGTCTCTGAAGACACAGAGGGTGATGAAAGAGGGGATATGTGTGTGCATGTCGGTGTGGGTGCATGTGAGTATGTATGTGTAGGAAAGAGATTAGCTATCAATTCCATCTAAACAGACAACCATAAGCAATTCTGGAAAGGTCTTACGGAGGCTCAGGGGCTTAAAGCAATCCTTATCATTCCAAGAAGATGCAGCAGGACCAAGATAGTTATTTCTGCCTTTGAAAACGGCAGATTTCAGCAAGGAAGAAAGATACAGTTAAAACAGTCTCCCTCTTTAAACTCCATTTTCTTCATACTTCCACCTTCCCATTCTAACTATTTTTTGTAGTATATTCCTTTTCTCACTAGGAAATAAAGCTTCTAATGAAGAACTCCCAAATATGAAAAGCAACTGCACATCCACCTACTTCCCAATGGATTTTTTCAGCCAAATGCCCTGCTCTGTTATCTCATGCAACAACATGGGGGGAACACAGAGGGAGTGGAAAAGGGTGCATTGCTGCCTTTCTTTACAGTCTAGTCAATGCTACAAGAGGCTTCTCAAAAGGAAGGAAAGGTACTGCAGAAGGTTACAGCTCTGAACGTGACTGTGATGTGTTTTGTGTTTGTTGCTTATGCCAAAAATCTAATTACCAATCTTTGGTGAAGAAGTCACCAAAAAGGTGGCACTCATCAGCATGCCACAACTGAAGCCACCTCCTCCCAAACAATATCCCTCTGAAGGAGCAGAGGAATCCACTAGTTAGAAGATGGCACAGGCTGGCATCTCCTTGCTCTGCCGTGGTTTCTTACACACCCTTGGAAAAGACCCGCTGTTTCCTCCTCAGCTCCCTTCTTCATTGTCTTCTAACACCGCAGTGCTGGGACTGCTGACCCGTCCAACCTCATGTCTCTGTGCTATACCTCTGCTTTTGTTTGTCTGTCTCCATCTGCAGTGTCGTATATTCTTACCAGAATACAAGATCTTTGGAAGAGGAACATCTTTTTGTTCTCTTTGTACAGTTACTATAAGCTAAAATTCCTGATCTCTGTATAGGGCTACCAGACATTGAAGCAGCAATACAACTAATAAATCAGTGCTGTCCTTTCTCCTTCCAAGCACCCTATTATCTGCAGTTGTAAGAAGCTTACTTAAGGCTGTGAATTACTTCTTGATCCTTGGATAAGGTCTAAATACAAATGGACATTTATCTTGATTTCTAGAGTGATCAAATTGTATACACTGAGTTTGGCACTTAAATTCTGGGCTAGATCTTGGAATAAATTTGGGGTAACCAACTTTACTTTCCTGGGACAATTTAAAATACTGCCATGAGGTGAGTTGAACCTCCTTGAAACCAAGCTGTACAACCTCATTTAAGACAGTTGTAGTGAAATGTCAGTTGACTGAAGCACTATCCATGTCACAGCCACTCAGGCTGGCTTGTGCACACACTGAAGAATGTAACCTGAAGAATTTCCTGGAAGTTGCCGTAAGGTTATGGATAGTGACTGGTGGGATTGTAGCTTCCTGGAGACTTTAAAAGCAAAATGCAGGAAGGTACGGAAGTATTAGAGACAGCCAGAGAAACACTGTGGGAGTAAGATCTCCAAAAATCTAAAAGGGAGTCTAGTACAGTGGGGATCCAGACTCAATTTAACTGTTATATAATACTATGATGAATATGATTGTTGCCAATAATAGTACACGGTTCAGTTTGCTACAAGTCAACTCTCTCAAAGTCAGATAAGAGTTTTCATGGCAAAGTTTGCCAGGAAGTTTGGAAAAAGCAAATTTGTGGCCCCTTAGATTTCATAAAATCTTTCATCTGGCATTGCTAATATCAAGTGAAAAGCCAAGGTGCAAGTAAGGCCACTTGTTGAACCGGAGAGATGTTGAACCGGAGGAGACCCGGACAGACAAGCAAAGCATCACTTCTCACTTAAAGTACAACAGCAAGGAAGCAGGAAACTCAACTTCTCCTCTTCTGTACATATAGGGATTTCTATCTCTAGGGCTGTTACTACAGCACCTTTCAAAGACAGTGAATTCTCTATAAAAATAGAGAGATAATGAGGCTGTTTTCACTCAACACTGCATTTAGATAGAAAAACAAAACAAATAATGCTGTCAGGATTTATAGCAAATACATTAGGAAGGGCACTACAACATTTATATAAAGAGCTCAAATGGACCTGCAGTAGAAAATACACTTTACTTTTATGACATTAACTTTAGGGCATGAAAAGACACCTCATTAACAATTAGAGGAATACAGATGAGCCATTACAGACTATATATCCTTATAAATGATACAGGGAGAACTAAAAGACAACAAATTACAGTCTCTAATGTTCAGCTGCTTTTCCCCTCCTCACTCATTTCTTTCTCTCTCAATCTCACTGCTCAAAGAGGCCAACTGAAACTTATATTGACCAACTGCATATTAACTTAAGCAAATAGCTAGCTATTCTAGTAGTTGGAGCAGACGGCTGATCTGGGCTATCGTCACTGTAACACCCGGAGGCCAGGGATGAGCCAGAGACTTCGTGATGCTGCTGCACGCGCCGGCATTGGGGCTGACACCCACCACTTGTGCAGCGCTCGCAGGTCTCCCCGTAAGGGTCTTCTTGTGGCCCGTTTCTAGCAGCCTGCTGGGTTCGTCAGGGAATTGCTGGTTGCTGCCACAACAACCACTCACACGCAGCTGCCCTGAGCACACGACTTACTTGACTGGCCACCGGAGATGACTTGCTGCAAGAGAGCGTCCTGGTGAACTGTCCTCGCTGAACTCCGCTCCAAGAGTGCGTTTGGACTTCAGGTTTATGCTCTGAAAAAAGAGGTTTTATATTCTCTATAAATGCTTTTATTTCAGAGTCTTCAGTCCTCCTCGGTCCCTTATGTCAAGTGCAGTAGCCATTTGGCTGAAGTGATTCTGTTTACAGTATTTTAAAATAACTTTCTTTACTTCTTTGCACGAGCAAGCTAAGTGCGTGTTCAGTCAGGTCTTGCTGACAGACAAGTGACATTATTAACTCATTAAGTCACAGTAAGTCCCTTTGCATTATTTGACCTTATGCTAAAAGACAACCCATTCATCACAGGATTGCCCACCTTGCGGACAGGAAGGAAGAGAAGAAGGAAGGAAGACGAGCGAATGGAGAGGTAAAGTAAAATTATGCGACTCACCGAAGGTCCAGTCAGAGGTCTGCAGCACAGGCACGGCCAAGTTCAGAGCTGAACGCCAGCTCAGGCTCTTACTGCCAAGAAAATTCTCCCTCTAAAAATCAGAAAAAGCAAACATTCCACCTCAGGAGTGGAGCCAGCATTTTCCATTCAAGGTCAGGAATGGAGGGGAGGCTGTGGCTACAGGTCTCGGCTGTACTTGCCACTCAAACATTGACTGACCTCCCCAGCATCAATGCTAATGGAAAAGTCCCATCCTTTGTGGTGGCCTCTGCTACCAGCAGAACAACTGGAGTGGAAGAAATTTTATGCTCCATTACCGCACTAGAAATAATGCAGGAAGAGGATACACTTCCCCATCTCCGGCAGGGCACTGTGTCTGAAGAGGAGAAACCTCATTCCCTAATAATATTTTACAGCAGCTTTTTCTTCATTCTCCTTTCTCATGGTGTTTCAAATCCAGAGGCTCTCCAGAGCACCACTGAGTGCAACAGGGTCAAAGCTATGGCAAGGATGGAGAGAAAAAGAAGTCACAAGGAAGGCAAGTACGTTGAGTATATGAAGGGCAAGTTACCAGAGCAATGACTCATTTTACAAGTAGTCAACCAGCTCTTACAAGGGTTTCACAGGTAGCATGGTGCTCTGAAGACAGTTTGGTGTTCAGCCAGTAGGTCGAGAGGCAGGGAAGAAGAGGCTGAAAGCGAAAGCTTTTCCAGTACTGCCTTACCTATGGTTGGGGCACAGGTGATTGCTGCAGTGTGGATAAAGCCCAGCAAGGAAGTCAGTATAAGTAACTCGAGGAAGATTAACCAGAAAAAAAGGAAATCTTTCCAAGCCAGGGCAGCCCACAGCATGGCTCCAAGCAGATAAGCAGAGCCACTATATCCTACACTACGCACCAGTCTCCAGCTGGGGTATTTCTGCGAGTCGTTAAGGAGACTGTTAACAACCAGAGTTAAAGCAGCCCAGAGGCTACCCTATTGCAACATGGTGGGATAGTCTGGGCAACCTAGCACCCATGAGAGCTTTACGTTACCCTCTGCAGTTCTCTTTGGCCTGGAAACGGCAGACTGTTACCACAGACTAAGGTCAATGGGTCCCTAGGGCTCCTTGAAAGCTGCTGTTGTACTGGCATCTTTTGAGCTCAGAGCTGACTTCTCCATTGCCTTGCGGCATAACTCTCGCTTTATGGAGTTCTTACCTTGGGGAAAAATGGGTTTTTATTGCAAAGTCAAAAGGTAATTTTTACATAGCCTCCATTACCTGTTTATAATTAAAACCATAAAGTCCCTTTGTAGGAGGCTTAATAACGTTCCTCCACACCAAAGGAGATTTTCATAAAAAGACTCATTAAAAGTACTCACAGGTAATGCTGTAAAATGAGGGGGAAATATAAAATTATTGGGGCTTATTTCAGCATTTAAAAAAACAGGCATTTTTTCCCATTCATTTTTATAGCTCAAAGTGATAAAAAAAAATGGCAGGCCAATCTTATCCTTTCTAGTCCTTGTCTTCTCTCTTTCCCTTCTTCCAGGGGATGATTTGCCTCAAAGGAACGCCTGGGACTTACCAGCATTGTGAGTGCAAGTTGGGAGAGAGCAGCTGTGATTTCTGACCTTGAGACACAGCTCTGGGAGGTTCGAGGCTGGCAGTTCCTATGAGCTGCAGCTTCCTGTTTGTTTGTCTTGACCTCATGCCGTTCCCAATCATGATAACCCAGGGATAATACGAGCAGCATGCATAAATTTCTCTGAAACTTTCTGTCATTTGAGACCCTGGAGGCTGCTGAAAGATGTGCTTGGTTTCTGAAACCTATTAAAAATATATATCTCTGCAACACTATCAACAAGAAAATGTGGCCCCCCAAAAAAACAGATATAGAGTAAGCTAACATATTTTACTTTGCAATAACAACTAGCTAGGAACGTGGATATGGTTGGTTACCAGCGCTTGGCTTGGTAATGTATTAAGTTGTGTAATTCAAATGGCTGAAGTAGTTCCTGCCTCACTTAGGTAAGCCCAAAGAGTTTTAGTCATAACCAGCACTTCAGAGCCTTTCTCACTGGTCCCTAACCGTATCTCTGCCATCGTCTTTAACGCCATATCTGTTCCTCTGTGTTACAGAACAAAAGTTGAATTGTCGTGCATCTTCTCAATTAAAGTCAACATACTGCTTATGTAATAGCTCACGGTTTAGGCATCAAGCTAGGATATATCTGAGTACGATTCCTGTTCGATATGCTAATGGGAGATGCTGCCACATCAACTGCACTTGGGTGTCTGAAACTGCAACTCCCTAGAGCCATCTAAGCAGAGGAGAACAGGATGGCCTCTGAAAGTCTTTCCAAATCAGTTCCCAGGATATGATGGGTTGTATAAGAAGTGCTAAGATAAGAAACTTGGTAGTGTGAAGTATTTATGCAAAATAGTGAGGGCCTTTACAGTTGCAAAATTAAATTAAAAAAAAATCTTACTGTACAAGAATTTAAAAAATAATTACATTCTCAGTCTGATGCGATCCTGAGCCAATCACTGCCCTGAGAGCTGTGTTGGCCCTTTGCTAGACTTGAAGAATAAAAACAAATAAGGAAAAATAGAACTAAAAACTTAAACAAAAACTACAAGACAACCCCTCCTAAGGTCCCTCAAACCTCAAGCAAAGTTTCTAAAAACAGTTATTGGAATTATACTAGCAGATTGAATAACATCGATACAGGAGCTACAGACATCTCAACCAGAGAGCCAAGTCCTACTCTGCAACCATCTTTGTTTTCTGTTTTATTATCCCTTCAAACAACCTTATCTGCAGCTCAGATTTCCAGCCTGTGTTTATTCTTTTTCTCTTGCCCTAAACAACAGCATGTCATTATCATCACGAACACTTGATAATGTCACCTTGGCAGCAAATTATATGTGCAAATGAGATAAAATTGGTTAACTTAAGTGGTACCACAGTGGAGGTCAATCCCTGCTCATGCCGAGTTCACTGGTTCATACGTAAGTGTCATCGCCTTCAGCACAGGAGAGCTGATCTATTTGAGTCTGGGGAAGTCCAGTCTCTTTAGAGCCTGGTATAAAACGGATATTAGTTTTAACAGAAGTAGAGTGAACAGAGACTCTTTGAACTCAGAAAGCCTGGAATCATAATTTTGGGAACAATGTGCTCTAAATTGTGCCCTGTGCACAGGCTAGTCACTATACAGTCCTGTTCAGCTACAGATTTGTTGCATCATCTTATTCCGTTCTTCCTAGTCAATGACCGATTTTCTTAAATTTATCTTCGTTTCTTGCAGTCATGGCTCTAATATCTCTTGGACTTTTTAAATTATTTATGGTCAGAAATGCTGAATCACAGAGAACTGAGGTTATAAGAAACTTTTATTTATGCCAGAGAAATTGACCCTTTTAATTTAAAGCCTTCCTGCATTACTATTTATCTTATGCCTCTTATTTCAGGTTTTTATCCCACATTTGGCCACGGCAGGAGGAGAGCCATGTATCTGTCAGAACCGTAAAGCGGTCTCTTTGCTCATCTTGGCCTCCTTGACCATGCTGCTGACCTTGCTTTATTAGCGCAGTCCTTCAGAACTTCTGACAGAGTGAAATATTCCCCCTTGATGCCCTCCTTCATTTAATCTAGCAGTACTTCAAATGTCTTTTTCAAGTTGTAGCAGCCTCTCAGGTCCCTCCCACCTGCCACCTCTTTCCTCTTTCTCTTTTCTCACTTTTCCTTTTTTCCTAACTGACACTCACACTCCACTTCCTTCGTGAGCTTCTGGTCTTTCCGTTTCACCTTCATGTCACTGTTGTACAGAAACAGCTGTTATTATGTTAATCTCATCTGACTGTTTCCTCCACTTGGTGACCTTCTTCCTCTTGGTAGAAAAAGGATTTACTTCAAAAACCCTTCTAACTCCCTCCCTCCTCCCTGAAGTAGTGTGGCAAACAAGACTTATTTCATCACTCAGGTCTCCTTTGTACAGTGTCGCCTACCAGAACAGAGGTTTTTTTGATTTTGTGCTGTTCTCCTTGGCCTCAAGAAATTTCTACTCCTTGAACACATAGCTTTTTGCCACCTTCCACATGTTAGGGCTTTATCTCCATAGCCAACATTACAATGGTCCCATCCCTTCAGACTCCCAAGGGGAAGTCAGCTGGACCAGCTAACTGCTGGCAGTCAGCATCATCCGTTCATCCCACAGAAGACCTCTTTGCTCTGAGATGTCACGAAGTGACAGAGAGCAGGAAGCCCCCTGAGGTGGGCATCCGTGGGGTAATGCCTGTGTGCCCAGCACCTCTGAGGGGCAGCAATCCCGGTCCATCCTCTAACTGAGGCAAAAAGTCAGCTGCTCCTTCAGCAGCCAGGAGAGATTTCCAATGATGGCTGTAAGAAAATGCTTTCTATCTCATTTATCTGTCCTTAGTACATGAAGGAACCTTGTAATGTGAGTTTGTACCTTGCAGTTCTTTCTCTCACTATTATTTGTAACTCACTCTCCTAGAAACGTCCAAGTAATTGGCCTTGGCCGATTTTCCTGTCAATTCATCTTTCCCTACTCCTTAGCTGTCTTGCCTGCCCAGCCTGTAAAGACTGTGAGGAAGGGGGCAATGCCTCCCTACATGTGTCCTGCACCTACTTCAACAGGACCCGAACCCAGGTGGGGCTTCTGAGCAGCAGTGGAGTGACAGTCAGGGAAGGCCCCCTTGCAACTCCCCCTGCTCTCGCTGCCAAGCGGAAACTGAAGCAGGCAGATGGGTTTTGTTCCTGCCTGAGCACCAAATCTTTGATGGTTTCTGCCTGAACCTCCCCACCTCTGGCAATATTGCTCCTCACTAAGCTAAGGCCAACAGGTCGGGCTTTCTTAGAAGGGTCCTGAAGAATTCATACAGAATTGTGTGATATGTTAAACTGCAAGAACGCACTTTATCAACTGCATGCCACAAAAAAGCAATCACAGTGGGAAGGGAACAAAAATTAGACGGGTTAATGAGGCTGGGGATGAGGGAAAACATAATTCAAAGACAGGTTAAGCAAATCAGTCATATCACAAGGTTACTTTTCTGGTGTGTTATTTGCAGCTCGTTCATGTATGCTTGCTCCAAAAGAAAAAGAACATTACACTTAACAGAAGACAATGAACACTGGAGGAAAGTCTGAAATCATTTGAAACGCTACACAACTGCTGTCATAGACTTACAAGGAGTTTACCAAAGTTGGAGGCAAGAACAACCTGCCTCTTCTGTGTCTTCAAACCCATTCAGACACTGGATTCTCCACCGCAGTTTCAGGACACTAAATAGCTGCGGTAACTGATGAACAACACAGAAATGTCTTCTCATGCCTTTTCACTCCCTGATTCTATCATTCAGTTAGGAGAAAAATTTCCCAACAAACAGTTTTTTGGTTGCCCATTATGCAGCTCTTTCTCTGAAGCTGGTAGATTCCCATTCAGATGTCAGGCACAGCCATATAGCACAGCAGACTCCAGAACCCAGATGCAATTTTTACCTCTGGAGCCAATGACCTACGTCATATCATTTAACCTTGCTGTACCTCTCCAGTCATAACAAAAGCGCAAGAATAACTCCAGTCTCAAACTTCCCTGGACTTTGATGTAGATTATGAGCACTATGAAGTAAAGACCATGTCCGTGGCATGGTCTAGAGAACACCTGATATAATAGAGCAATGATCTGGTTTCGGGACTGCAGAAATGGCTGATGCAAAACTGTAAAAGATCAAAGGTGGTAATTTCTATGTCACGTAGTCTGTCTCCTGTCTGGGATGGATCTATTTTTTTTATTTTCTTTCTTTTTTTGTTAAGTTTTTCAGACACTTGCAGTCTGCAATGATACCCACTCCCCTCCTCCAGAAGATGGCTTCACACTGGATCAGGCTAAGCTCTGCAAGCAGTAAGCTAATAAATAAGAAACATGCGGGTACCAAAACATACACAGTGTGTGGTTTTTTTTTAAAGGCGAAGCACTAAAATCTTTAAAGATTTAATACAATAAATGCTTTTAGACCTAGAAATTAACGACGCTCGCTACTAAATTGCATTTAAGATGCAGGTACTTGAACGCGTTTGCCTAATCATTTCTCTCAAGGAACCTCACTCCTTCACCACCTCAGTACACAGGAAAGGCCATTCCTGCCAAATTAACTCCTACCCTGCAATCATGTGTAGAGTGAAAAACCTGGCCCCCTGGTCTGCTAAATCCAAGCCCAATGCTTTAGGGACTTTTATCTTTTATCCCAGCATTGCACCTCAGTGCACACCTCATTACTTTTGTTCTTTAAAAAGCACACGCGCGACACAATGAGTAAGAAACTTCTCATTTTTCCACACAAAGGCAGGAGAGAGACAGAGCCAAACAAACAGCTTCCTACAGGAACCGCAGCCGATGCAGCGTGCAAAGGGCGACGTGTGCATACAAATGGTGCCTAATTAACTGCTTAAGGACAGATTAGTTGCCATATGGTGCCAAGAATGATGGGTGGGCTTCCAGAGCAGAATTAATCGATTACAAACATGCCATCTCATGAAATACACTGCCAGAAAGACGAGCTGTTTCACCCCCTGGGGAACAACGGGAAAGTAGCTGCGGGGGCGGCGTGCGCGTTGGGCTGTTCAGGCAGCTTGTGCTGCTTTTCCTCTTGCCACCGTGGCTGAGCCACAGCGCTCGGAGGAGCCGGCGAGCCTGCAGGCATCGACACCTTGAAGTTACAGGTGCTCCTTCTTGACGCCGCCTCGACCAAACGGCTGATGGCAGCTCAGAGAGAGGTTCCGCACCGCTAGTGATAAACAGCAATTACGCTGCAGGGCAATGCCATAATTCAAGGACTAAGTCAAGACATTGGCTTACAAGGCCTTCGCCAGCTCCTGATGCTGGCAGTCAGGTCCAGCTGGGTGGGCCAAGCCACTCTGCCTGCTTGCTGCTGCTGGAAAAGGTGGTTGTGTCCTGCAGCTCTCTACATGGCGTAAAACTAACTGAGGAAAAACAACAGTGCTCTGCCAGCTCAAAAACCTCCATCGGCTTGTCGAGGGCTTGGCCACGCTGCTGGTGCATTGCCAGAAGCAGAGAAAGGACAGCGAGGGATCACACCTTTCAGCAGCCGCGAGCTGTTACATCAGCCAAGCTGCCTCTTTCAGCCTGTGCTTTTTCCTGCATGTGTTACTCAGGGGAAATCATTTAATCTCTTTGTTTCTCACCTCCTTTTCTGTAAAAATGGGTTATTGATATATCCCAACATTGCCTGGTTTGGCATGCATAAATCCGTAACTGGCACTTTGTTGCCATGGTTATGGGACTCGGCATGCGTATGGGTACATGGGGGGAAAAATGCAAATTGCAATTCATACAGATTCCGTCTTCCTCAAATCACAAACTGCATCGCTCTGAAGGCCTGAAGCAAAGTCCCTGGAAATCAATGAAAAGGTTTCATTGCAGTGCAGATTAGTCTATTAAAGTCTAATCTCCAATATTTCCCCCGAGAATTCCCCAGGCCTGCCAAAACTGACAGGCCTAAAAGCAAGTAGAGACCTACCCTGAGTGCTGCAGCAGCAGATTATCCTACAAGCACCATACCATTGAAGATGGTATTATAATGAAGAGTAGATGACAGAGCAGTCATTGTGAACGTCAAAAAAGTCAAGTGATCCCATGCTTTCTTAGAAGTAATTTATATGGTGCTTCAGGAAGATCTGAAAGAGAATAATCTTGAGTAGGAATTAAGAGCTCTCATTGAACTCCTCCCTGGACCTCTGTGGGAGAGCTGGAAAACCAAGGAGATTTGTCAGATGTTAAACACAAGCAAAAGAAATGATCTTCCTGCTTTCTCAGAGTCTTTTCAACTCCTCTTCCCAGCACAGCTTTAAATGCCTGCCTCACCCTCAGTCTGAATCTTGTAACACTCCTATACATACGCAAAATGTCACATGGCAAGCAGTGTAAAAATGCTCATCTGCTTCCTAGTGCCACGTAGCACTTGAAAAATAAGAAGGAACCAGCAACACTGGATGAGGCAAAAAGACAAGATCCAAATACCTTATGCTGAAAATGGGGTATAACCCATTAAGATCTCTGGTTTTGGTACAGCTCTGGAATTCTTTACTATGGAAGCCTAAGGAGCCGAAGAACTGAGAATTGCTGGACTATGAGAAAAATCTACTCTAATGCAGAGATGTTAAAGCAACTTTTAAACTACAGCCAGGAGGCACCTAAATACTGCGTTAGAGGGGGGCCATTGACCATCACAGCAGCACCAAAGGAAGGGAAATTATCTAGAGCACGAGAGGAAAATTGCAAGGCAGAGAGAAAATTTCAGGACTCAAGCTCCTGTAAGAGGCTTAGCATGTCCTGTACACGCACAATGCCTCTTTAACAAAAAGTGATATTTTTAACTTTAAATTTAGCCTTTGAAAAACCCTGTTCTGTACAGAGAATCCATTATACAGAGCAGGTCGAGAGCCAGCACTGCATGTGCTGCATGTCACTTTTCAGTTATCTGCAGTAGTTCCGGCTGCAAGTTTGTCATGAGTGGGATCATGCGGCGGATTTGAGTAGATAGAAGTATTAATAAATGGAACCCTATTAAGTAATGTCTGAATATCAAATACCTCAAAAATTATTGGAGTCAGATATAAGATTAGTTCCAGAAGAGAAAGAGGGGAAAAAGTTATTAGAAGATCAGTGTAATCTGGTAAAACTTGCCACTTTCTATTCAAACGCAGTTCTGTCGAAAAGCCTCACACACAACGCATTGGGTTCCATTTACAACGCTCTTCGCAGAGAGAAACAATAAACACATTTTTTAGAAGATAAGGCTTTTCACTGCCTTCTTTATTATCATTACTCTAATTTTCTGGGGTATATTTTTTCCTTTCTTCTTCAAAGAATATGGAAAATACAGAAAAGAAATGCAGTACAACATTCTCTCCCTCCCTTTCTCTCCCTCGCCCCATCCCTTTTAAGAGAATGGTTAAAGGCTCTCTTTTATGAGCCTAAAAGTAAGATATTAAATATAGACAGTCAAGAGATTGTCACTTATATGCAGTGTTTTTACAAAACCCAGCAAATTACAGAAAAGCAAAGTTCTTCAAAATGACCTTTTAGGTACTAGACAATTTATCTGAAGTGGGAGAAAGAGGAAAAAAAATCAAGAGGACTTTCTCGTGATAGCATGAAGTGCACTTAGTAAGAGAAAGCTGTTGAAAACACTTATACTCTATTTTAGGGCTTTCTACTGTTGCCCATCACCATGGTATCAGAACATATGAAATGGAAAGTAGATTAGCAAACACTAAGTCCTGTGTGGGGTTTCTGGTTCTTTGCTTGGCTTATGCAGAAACCCATGTCAGGTAAGTACAGGTGGGCTTGTGTTCTGTGACGGTAAAAGTAATTTTTCATTTTTCCACAGCACTGGATAACAGAAAGGATCTGCAGCAACTTCTCAAATTAGTGGGACTCTGGATTTGCCCATTTTTTTCTCAAAGTTTATTCCATAATCTGGGCCCTTCTTGCACTTCACTTACCTACACTTTAGAATCTGACACAGGTATTTTAGAAACTCTGAGACCGAGGTACATGTCTTGAGGTGTCAAGTTGTGTTTTATTATAAATTCTTCATTTCTAGGTTTGAATGGGTTAATTTTTGCAAGGGTAATTCTGCGAAATTACTCCAATGGCTGTGAATTCACGACACAAATTTTTGATTGCTTTTACCAGAATAAAAACCCAGCCTCTGTTACATTTCTGTGTCTCTCCTAAGATGACAGCTAGTCATCTGTGACCATCACTGTCACAAGTTACATGATGTAGCTATTATCACCATGAATATTACATCGCAAATGATGGGATTTTGTGGTCATCTGGTTGTGCTGTGTAAAATTCTGTTTGAACAGAACTAACCATGAAACATTTAGAATGATTGCAAAAAAAAAAAAAAAAGAGATGAACAAAAACCAAACTAATGGAGGAGAAAAATAGGACTTGGGGACATTCTCCAGTGCAGCCAGTACCCTCACACAACAATTCTTATTTCTCCTATAGCATGTAATGAGGATCTTTGCTATAGCTGCATAGCTGGCCTGGGCCACTCTCAAGCTCTGTTACAGCTGTTCAGCCCATGTGCAGCCCCTAGGTCACTGGAGCTCCAAATCCCTGAGGTAGGGTTTGGACTTCCAGTGACATAGGATAGCCAAGCTAATAATCTTGACACTCCACAGCACGCTGGGTGTAAGCAGCCAGCGCTCCAGTCCCACGTTAGACCATCTAATCTGGTTACATTCACATTGCTACACAGTCCTGGAAACCAAACTTATGTAAATAAATTATTCCACTGATCGCACGGACTGAGTTAACGCACAATCGGTTGTATGCTATGAATGCAGTTTTACCGTTTGGAAGGCTCAACAGCTGCATAGCGAATCCGCGCAGGCAGAGACACCGCTGCCTTCTCCTCTTTGCAACCCTTCTGCCAGGCCTTGATTTGGCAGCATACAGAGCTGTGTGCAATTTCCAGGGATTTAGCAAACTAAATTGCTGGTTCAATCCTCCACTCAGAAATCTGAGAAAATTAAATCAGTCTATCAGATCTACGGTAAGACACCAGTACGTGCCCGCTGTCTCTGAGCCCACAGATGCCATACACTGCCTGCAGAGTGGCAATCTGGGGCCAAGGAGCTGGAGAAGAGGTCCATGTGGAATTGCCCCGAGCCACCACAGCGCCCACCCTGAGCAACCATTGCCAGTGAGGGCACCCCATCCCAGCTTCCAATGCTCCAAGCTATGTAGGAAGGTTAGCAGCTAGCACCATCACTCTGTCTCCAAAGGAGTTAGCCCTGATCAAATCTTTAAGAAAAAGGTCTACTTTTAGGGGGTGGTCTCCCAAGTCATGCACGAAAATCATCTTTGTGGTGCCCTCAAAAGCACTGGGTACACCAGAGGGGGCCAAACACAATGTTTAGGGTTTCCTCTCACCTCCACTGTGCAGAGAGCACAGTGACTCAGGGTGGCGTGGGCCCAGCCTGGCAGGAGGCAGGGATTTCTTTCTGAAGGCACCCATCAGTCCATGCACTATAGATGGAGACTGAGGACAGCAGAAGGTTAAGCACTGCAAAGACCTAACTTTTCGGTAACTAAGTTTTCTGTTGCCTCAGGACTTGTGGCTTCTTAGCTGGGACTTTGCACAAGTTCCTTGACAAATCATAGAATCCTTTTACATTATATACTCTTAAATATCACTGAATTCCATAGCCACCAAACACTGTTTTCACAGAACAAGGAAGCAGTCAATTACTGTAATTAATATATTCAGTGAAACTATTAACAAACCAGTATTTTGAAATATCTTCTGAGGGTGCAGGGGAAGTTATATTTAGAATAGTTTAGCCTAGGGTTTTTACCTTTTTTTGGCACTACATGTAGAAGTAGTGTTTACTTAAAATAATTACAAAGCCTGTATAGTTCATTCAGAATCACTTCAAAATAAGTGTGAGCAGAAAGAACTTTAAAAAATTTAAAAAGGAATGAAATCAATGCCTTGAAGATAAATGTAACCAAAAAAAAGTATGAGACAAAAGCATCACTCAGGGAAGACAAGTCAAATTACTACTGCTTTGATGCTTATGAAGAAAGGCATCTTGATATCTACAAGTAAAACCAAGATATCACCATTATCCTTGAAGAATAAGTTTTCAGGAGAGAATTGGGTCTCTGTTATGTCTGTTTTGTTCTGAAATCTTGAATAGTAGTGATTTGATTCAATCACCCTCCAAAAAGGGTGACTATATGCCAGACCAGAAAGACAAAAGCTCTGATGAATTTACCATCTAAAGGTGCACTTCTGGAAAGAGCTCCCTGAAGGCAGAGCCATGCAGTTCCACAGAACTTCACTGAGGAGGTAATTACAGATCTGTGCAGTTGAGTGGGTGTGTATATTTGCATGCCCAATCATTAATTCCGCTTTGACATAACAATTTGTAACAAGAACATATTTTGAAGATGACAAGATAAGAATAATAAGAACCAAACACCAAAACACTGAGTCAGCTCCCCAAGAAAACAATTTATTTATAGAGAGATTTATTTAAAAGTTATAGAGAATCTAAAGGGAGTTTATTGAGAAGATGGAGACAGATTATTTTCTGAGATGCACAGAGAAAGGACAAGAGGCGGCAGTCATAAGTTTCAGGAAGAGAAATTCTCACTAGCCCTAAGTAGAAATTATTCACAATAGTGGGAATTTGTGTCCAAAGAGTCTGTGAAACCTCCATCTGTGGAGATGTTCAAAACTTGATTGGACAAGGCCTGGAGAAACCTTCTCTAACTTTGAAATTAGCGCTGCTTTAATCAGGCGACTTAGCTTGGACTAGAGATCTCCAGAGGTCCCTTCCAACCTGAACTATTGTGTGATCTGCTCTGAAAAGACGGAAGGAAAGAACATATCCCTTGCACTATTTAGATAACCGCAGCTTTATCTGAATTCATCAGAGGATATTCGATCACCTGGTAAAATTAGATCAGCTCAGATGGAGAAGTCACTTAGACTGGAGGAACTCACACTCCCAGCAAGCTCCTAGCATCTTACCTTGAACTACAGCCTGATGCTTCATACCCAAGTTTTCCAACAGCCTCTTCCTCAGAGCTGAAGCCCCAGGACGAGGAAGATGCTTGTGCTGCTCCCAGCACGATCCTGCTAGACTGTCTGCACCAGGCAGACTCCTCCAACAGCAGCTGCCCTAGGATAAGCAGGGAGAAAACGAGAGACAGGGAGAAACAGGCTATTTCTACAGAATAATTCATATAAGCAATTGAGCTACACCTGTGTTTTGACACTGGATGTGCTAGTATGCATCCAAACCTCAGATCTTACCGTGTATTCAGCCTGCCCAGAAAGTAGATCATGTTCTAGTATGAACAATCCCCTTACCCCTTTATGAAGTATTCCTGACAAAAATCTTTCCTGTGGTCAAGTATCTATAAGTACATTTTAAAATATCAAGAGCTCCAACATGTTCAGACATTTTCAAAATAAAAGGCAGATAAAAAAAATCAAAAAGTGAGGTGCATTCATTGGCAAGAAGAAACACTATTTGTCCTTTTGCTCATCATTTGTCTCAGTCCTCAGGGCAGGAGAGGGGCAGAAGAGGCTGCTATTTCACACGCTGCTACAAAACTGGGGACACGTGGATCTTTTGCTAGTGTCAGTCTGTTTCGCCCCAATAAACAATCCTCCTGCTATCCCCAAGCGCCTGCCCAAGCTTCTCCTCTTCCCTGTACATAGGAACAACTTATCTTAGCTGCCTTCCCAGCTCTGAGGAGGTCTTCTCTTTCTCTGTAGGTTTAAGCAGACTGAAAAGAATTACAGAATCACAAAATCACAGAATGGCTGAGGTTGGAAGGGACCTCTGCAGATCATCTAGTCCAACCTCCCCTGCTCAAGCAGGGTCCTCTACGGCATATTTCCCAGGATCGCATTCAGGTAGGTTTTGAATGTCTCCAGGGAAGGAGACTCCACTGCCTCTCTGGGCAACCTGTGCCGATGCTCTGTCACCCTCACAGTGAAGAAGTTTTTTCTCAGGTTTAGATGGAACTTCCTGTGGTTCAGTTTCTGCCCGTTGCCTCTTGTCCTGTCGCTGGGCACCACGGAGAAGATGCTGGCCTCATCCTCTCGACACTCCCCCTTCAGATACTTATACACGTTGATCGGATCACCTCTCAGTCTTCTCTTCTCCAGGCTGAACAGGCCCAGCTCTCGCAGCCTTTCTTCAGAGGAGAGCTGCTCCAGTCCCCTCATCGTCTTTGTCGCCCTCCGCTGGACTCTCTCCAGTAGCTCCATGTCTCTCTTGTACTGGGGAGCCCAGAAGTGGACACAGTCCTCCAGATGTGGCCTCACCAGGGCTGAGGAGAGGGGCAGGATCACCTCCCTCCACCTGCTGGCAACACTCTGCCTAATGCAGCCCAGGAGACCATTGGCCTTCTTGGCCACAAGGGCACACTGCTGGCTCATGGTTAACTTGTTGTCCACCAGCACTCCCAGGTCCTTCTCTGCAGAGCTGCTTTCCAGCAGGTCAGCCTCCAGCCTGTACTGGTGCTGGGTTTTTATTCCTCCCTAGGTGCAGGACCCTGCACTTGCCTTTGTTGAACTTCAGGAGGTTCCTCTCCGCCCAGCCTCTCCAGCTCCCTCTGAATGGCAGCACAGCCTTCTGGTGTGTCAGCCACTCCTCCCAGTTTAGTATCATCAGCAAACTTGCTGAAGGTGCACTCTGTCCCTTCATCCAGGTCAGCGATGAATACACTGAACAAGACTGGACCCAGGACTGACCCCTGGGGGACACCGCTAGCTACAGGTCTCCAACGAGACTCTGTGCCACCGACCACAACCCTCTGAGCTTGGCCATCCAGCCAGTTCTCAATCCACCTCACTGTCCACTCATGTAGCCCACACTTCCTGAGCTTACCTAGGAGCATGTGATGGGAGACAGTGTCAAAAGCCTTGCTGAAGTCCAGGGAGACAACATCCGCTGCTCTGCCCCCAACTACCCAGCCAGTCATTCCATCCTAGAAGGTTATCATGTTGGTCAAGCATGATTTCCCTTTGGTGAATCCGTGCTGACTACTCCTGATCACCTTCTTGTCCTCCATATGCTTAGTGATGACCTGCAGGATGAGCTGTTCTGTCAGCAATTGGCAGTGAATTTTTCAGAGAATGTACAAATTCAAAAATATAGATAATTTGGGCAAAGAAGGTGGGAGTTCATGGACAAGTTTGTTTAGCTGTGCTTGGTTTCCTGGATTTGACTCGTACCCTCGAATGGCAGGGTCAGGAGATGGAGCTGCTCTGGGCTCAGGTTTGAGCTTCCTTGGGTATTCAGAGAGCTGGCGCCTTGCACCACAGCAGAGCATTAAAGCTCCGGCCCAGTTATCCAAAACACCAGCATTCAGGTATGGGACACAAGGTCTAAAAGAGCTGGAGCCCCTTCCATGCAGATAAAAGTAATTTCAAGGCCACTTATCACTGGCTGAGGTTGGTTAACGTGTCTGTATGCCTGTGGCATTGAGTCCTCCCTTACCTGCTGAGGGAGGCTACTGCAGCCGTGCTTGGGTGGCTCGTCAGGCCAACCACAGCTTGGCCGGCTTTTGAGGAGAGGTCCTGACTGCCAGCACTGGCGTTCAGGCAGCAAAGAGTGACCTGCACGTTCCTGCTCCTGGCCTGAGGCGGGGGATGTGGGTGCCAACATGCATTAGAGTCCCTTATATTCACTAAAGAGCGAATATGTACCTAAACTTTGATGCAGGGAACTTGCTAGCTGAAGGGCTGAAAAAGCTTAACAAAAATAAAAATAGCAGCAAGAGGAGAAGTAGGAACATGCAACTTGGAGCAGCCCTGCTGCCTTATGTGTCAGTTCTTGCTTGTCCTTGGACCTCCCTCCAGTGGTCAGTCAAGCACTCCGCGCTCCATCTAGGAAGTCTAGGCCAAAAGTAGGAGTGAAAACTCTTCAGTTTGGCCCAGCTAATAATAGAATTCCTGCTAACTTTCAAAGTTTGCTCATTTTCCAATTAATTCAGATTCCTTGTGTTGTTTCTGCGTATCTAACATAGCCCTTTCTCTGCCTCATCTTTTTGGGTTTATGCTGTGATAGGCACTCTCCAGGGGGTTTGGAGAAATGTTCCACTCTTAAGATGACACAAAAATGATTTGTGAAAAAAAAAGTAAAAAAAAAAAAAAGTGGATAAATAGGGAAACAAACAAAACTCCCTTTGGAGACAGCAGAGAATGGCACGAGGCCACCTGTGCCCAGAGACGAGCTCCAGGTTTGCTACTTGCCATCTGGGACTTTTCATCTCTGCAAGCAGCTGACAAGGAGGCCGTGCCATGCGGAGGGATGGCTTGTCACCACCCCGCTGCCAACTGCAGCCCTCTGCCAAACAGTTCATAGCTTGGCCGCTTGCTTTTTTTTTTTTCCTCATAGCTTTTGCTCAGAAGCTGATGAAGGTGCAGGGGGCTCTAAACCATGCCTAAGCGCTGCACAGAGGGACCCTGTTGTTCAGACCACAGTGGGTTTTATAATAGGTTTAGGATTGCTCTGGAGTTCCAATAAATCTAGGATTGGAAGAAATCCAAATGAAGGGTCTAGGGTTGTCTTCCTCGCTCCTTCCTTGTGAAAGCAATTTCCTTTACTGGCATCTTCAAAGCAAAAGTAATCTTTCTGAGGGAGATCTGGCAAAAACATGGAAGCTTTTTATAGTGACAAGGGCAAAGGTTTATAAAACTCCATTGAAGGCATTGTAGTCCAAGGTAATAGGTAGCTATAGACTCAAAGGAGAATTAATAGAAAGAAAACAGCCTGGGTATTCAGTCGAGAGAAAGGAAGAAACCTTAGTTTGATTTTTGAAATTGATTTTTAACCAGTATTTTTCCCTTCCAATGCACACACAGCAACCATACCAAACGCCAACATTTTAAAAGGCAGATACGACTCTGAAAGCAGGCATTTCAGAAACTTTCCAGTCCTTTAAAGCAAAGAATTGCACTGAAGAGTGATTCTTACTTACCCACCGAGTCCATGTAACACTGCAGTTCCCATCATTATAATCTGGATCCAGAGACTATTCAAAGCAACAGCACAATGGGATGTGCTTCCCAAGAGCCCTTTTGTATTAAGGAGAGAGCTAGAATGATGGGTGACAAAAGAAAAACAAGTTTGTCCAAAGTCTAGTATTTCATACAAAGCAGAGTAAGCTAATACCAGGATAAAAGTCATTCCCACAAAAGGCTCGGCAGAGTCCCCTAAGTGCAGACGTGGGACCTCATATTCTCTGGCAGAATCAGCTCTTCCCCTGATCATTTGTGCTAGAAGTCAGGCTGAGCTGTCATGCAGCAAGTTTTAAAGCCAACAAATGTTCCCATCTCCAATTGTTTTTCATGTTGACAATTGCAAGTGTATTCCAAAAAGAAAGCAGGCAGATAATAGTAGAAGGATTATATTTCTTAGGCATATATGCTGTGGGGATCATGAGGGTGAGACAGTAGTTGGACAGCTCTTGGCAATCGCATCTCGAGGAGGAAGCCAAAATCTTCATTCCTTGTGGACAAAGCGAAACTGTTGCCTTTATAAAATACTATTGTTCAAAATCTGCAAAAATAAAATTATGACATTTTCCACTTTGCTCACAGTTTAATCTATATATTGAGCTGAAAGACAGGAAAAGTTAAGTTTGCAAAATCTTGCCTGGAGCAAGTAGTTTTGTTGTAGTTAATAATGCTCATTATTTCATTTTTAACATCTGTTTTGATTTCTGAACCGTGGGACACAAGAAGCTGTCGGCATCTTCCTCTTTCCATTATTTAGCTCCAGGACTTCTCCCCAGGACGAGAGGTAAGCGATCCATCCCTACAACCAAGAGTTTCTGCATATTAAGGGGCTGGATAGCACATATACAGCAGTCAGTGACAAGGGCTGTAGGAGCACCAAACATGCACACAGGGCAGGTTGCTGAGCTGTGTGGACTGAGATACTCTGGCACTCCACAGTAGCCATTGGATTGGTGCCTTCTGCCTAATTACAAGTTTTATAATCATGCTTTAAAGAATCCATAGATAAATAAATACATATGCCCCTATATGGTGCCTCTTTCAAACGGCTGCCCAAAGGGATGCTCTACCTTTGCAGCTGCAGCGCTTTGCTGGCTCTCAAACTCAGAGCCTGCCAGGCTCTTACATACAGTATTTTAGCATAATTCTTTCAATCATCTTAACAGGAAATTCTCACTCAAATTTCTCAAGAATCATGGCTCTACCTGAGTTTCAAGTTAATGCAGCACTTTTACAATCAGAAACTACAAACCTTTCCTGCAGCATTACGGAAACCAAGGCTATAACATAGCACTCAAATTTTAAAGGCAGTGCTTTAAATATAACTCAGATCTTTGCTATTAGCCTGTCTTGGAGTGAGCAGGGAAGAAAGAAAATTGAGAGGAAGAGACTGCAAGTTTGCTAGGAGGTGTTTTGCTGAGCATACATATATGACTTGGTGATATTTGCTTGGTGTATGCTGCACAACGTTTTAGACATGAAAAAGTTACACCTTTAAAATACTCTCATGGATGGAATACTTTGGACGGAAGACATTTCCAAAGTTTTTAAGTCTGTTAGATTCTCAGTTGGTTGTGGGGCCAAAAACCCAAAGCCTCTAAACGCAAGGGTGCCAAAGTGTGGCACAACCCCACGTTGCCTGCTGTTGCCCATTCTTAGCAAACAAATACGTCTCTCACCAGAAACACAAATCCACTGGCTTGAAGATTATTGTACATTTTTATCTCCAAGATAACGGTAAGGGTCAGTTCAGGCCCAGATTTTAGGTCAGTATTTCATGGAAGGAAGGACTGCATCAGGGAAGAGGGTTTTTGTTTTTGTTAACTTAAAGGACAAAAATCTGTAATATCCTGAGACTAAAAAGTGTTTGAGGGAAAGCAGTGATGATGACATTTGAGGTAACCAGGTTGATAAGATCAGGCTGTCAGTGTTTGCTTTGATACCTCACCTCCCTTCCAAACCCCCTTGACTTTTTGTGTTTGTAACTGGAAATACACAACACAAATCATCCTTTCAAACTTCCTTCTACCTTAATTAAAAAAAAAAAGAAAGAAAGAAAAAAAGGGCTTTACAATTCTAATGCTGTAACCGCCGTGCATATGCCAGGAGTTTGTTCCTACTACTACGTCAGCTCATACAACAGCTTGGCCTTATCTGCACTGCACAGAGATTTGAACAGGTTTAAAAGAGCTTTCAGAAATTTAAATTCTCTATTTACCACCTAGTAGCCTCCTCTGCTCGTTAGCACACAGTTCCTACCATGCTGATGAACAAACACAGCCCTATCCTAGTGTGCTAGGATTCCTCAAAAGGAATGATATAAATTAAGGTGAAGTCCTAACTTGACTCAATTCAAGGGAAGTGCTCAGGGTGGTGGGCACTGGATAGAGAAGAACTAGGAAAGGGTTTTAGGTCTATATAAACTCCCTGACTGAAGTGAAGACTGAGATTGTAAGAAAAACTAAATGATTGTCAGTCTGATTAGCCAAGTCTTCACAGAGCTTACCAAAGGAAACAGCACTGTCATGTTGAGGGATGTCAAGAGAAGCAGTAAAGTTTAGAAAGATTTGAGACAAAATTCCCAGGACATCAAAATGTTGACCTTTTGATGATAACGTGGACCTTCTGATGAACACCACCACCATACATCTCTTCCGGCAGGTATCATTCCAGTACACATTCCCGCAAGCTAACACCTTCCCCAGTTAATAGATACAGCCCCAAGCTTGCTAGATAACTGCACACAAAGCTGCATATAAGCTATTTACATATATGTGTCCTGACATAATATACAGCAGTTACACAAGTTAAACTTCTGAGAAAAAAGTTACCTTGAATTTCTCCCAAAAGTGAAGGTGAAAAATGCCAGTAAGATCAAAATGGTATTTAATCCAAATTAACTTGAGTCTCTCTTTCCAGAGTCCCAAGCTGCTGGAGCTTGTTGTCCAGTGAAGTTACCTTACCCAGCCACTGAGCCAGGTGGGCCTGCTTGGGCCAACTTTGCACAAGGAAGTGATAACCAAAGAAAATTACTCTCCAATGAAGACTGGTAGACCTGGAGACATAGGGTAAGAAAAAAGCTACAGAAAATTATTTCAATACTTGGTCATTTCATGTTGGATGGAACATGTTAGCAAAACATGGAACTGGCTGCCCAGAGAGTCTGTGGAGTGTCCTTCCTTGGAGACAGTCAAAATCTGACTGGACACTGTCCTGGGCAACCTGATCTCGCTGAACCTGCTTGAGCAGTGGGGCTGGAACAGACGATCTGCAGAAGTTGCTTCCAATCCCAACTATTCTGTGATTTTGTGAAAACATTTCATTTTGATCTCTCCATGACATGTGACTTCATTTATAAAAACAGTTAAATCCTTCTGCAATTTTTTTTTTTTTGAGGCTGTCCGTCAGGTTCAAAAGGTACAGTAGTAAGTCCTTATCGATCCCTCAGAGCTCACTTTGACACTGATAATTTCTGAGCCTACCCTTTTTCAAAAGATTGTCAGAGAGCAAGAAAGGGAAGCAAACCGCAAGTAATAGCATCCTGAAATGATGGAGTTATCTCCCTAAAAATAAGACTAGATTCCCAGAAATAAATGTTCCTCTCTGATCTCCTTGTGGTCTTCTGCTTTCAAAAACTCACTACTACTTAACCAGTTCTGTGCAGCGTCCACAGTGGGACAATTATCTGAAAAGCAATAGTAAAAAAAAAAAAAAAAAAAGTAGCATTGAAAAAAATAGCACTGTTTTCCACAGACTAATGTATACAAAATTCAACTAATGCATACGATTTATTCAACATGCTTCAGACCAAAAGCTGTTACAGTGTCGGGTACTGACAGAGATCTATTCTCTTCTAGTAAGCCAGTAACTGCTTTAAATTTCCACTGTGTTCGAGGGTCTTTTTAGCCCGGTCTTATAATTTCTGAGCTGCAATTTGCAAAATTAGTTTCCAAACTTGCAAATCTGATTCATGGGAGCAACAGTAGCAGTAGGAGTTTGTCAGTGAGAACTACTGGCATGTTTACATCTAACACTGAGCTTGGACTTGATAAATTATTTGTTCACTACTTGCTGAATATTTTTGCAGCTAGTCTTCCAGAAAGGGTGCAGTGAGGCGGCAACGCTTGGGGAATCTGAGTAAGGGCAGAGGGATGATTCCCAGACTGTAGGGGGACAGGCTCCAGGAGACCCCGCTGCTGGCAAATATCTGGGAAGAGTAGATAGGAGGCCCTTGGACAGGCCTTGAAAGTGATAAAAAGAAAGATGGTATGAAATGTGTTGTAATCCCGAAAAGCACTGAAAGTTGAGGAGTGCAGAAGCAGCCTGTGATACGGTGGGAAAGGCAGTGTTTGGTTGTTTCTCCCCTCTCTTCCCCAAACGCACTTGCTTCTCATTTCCCAGCTCTGAGCTTGTGCCTAGCCACAGATTCACATCTCAGTCCTGACCCTATTGCAACGGGAGCACATCGGCACTAAGGGAACTGGGGTTACGCGTTACCTCGTTCGCTAAAGCCTGTTTTTCACTGCTGTGCAGTTCCTATGGCACCAGAATAAACAATAATTTTGGTTCTTTGCACGTCACCAGCATTATCCTAGACAACCTGTTCTTTCATTGTCAGCTCTCTGGATTGTATAAACACTGCGAACAAAGCCTTCCGGTAACTCATGTTTTAGAAGTACATTTGTGCTCAGCTTTCACAAGGAGGAGGCAGCAGAAGATACCTGCACCCAAACACGTGCAGGCAGAGTTGCATGGCCAACCATTTCCCTGCTTCACTGATGGGACAGGTTCAAACCCTCAGGGGCAATTCTTGCTGCACATACTCTTGGCACGCTCTGCTGTTGGGTCAGAATCCCTGCATGGATCCTATCAATGGAGAAAGCCTGTGTGGGTTCAAACACAACTCAGCACAATACAGGGAAGAAAGATCCAGCAAGATACCACCTTTCATTTGTGACCTCCTGCAATCGGTCATTATATCAGAGAAGGTCATTAAAAACTTACTGTCGTTTGTATTTTTCCTCAGAATCCACTGTTTGCCATTATCAGAGACAGGCTATATGGCTGGTGGGATCTCTGGTCTGGTCTCCTACAGCTGTCCATATCTTGCTTCATGCAGCTGGAGGAACACAAAATAACTTTCCTAATAGCAGATGGAAAGTCCATGGTGGAGCAAAGAGCTAAATGTTTCCTAAGTAATAAGCTGATGCAATAACTGCTAACCTCTCTTTCCTTCTCAGTGCACTCAGTCATGAAGCTTAAGTGAAGCGATACACCCAGAAACATCTTCAGAAATTTGAAAGAAATGGATATTTAGCACAAGATCTTCAGCTTCTTGAGCCTACGTGGATCAAGGCTCACATTCATCCTAGATGTGAGCATACTGAGATTATTGCAAGAAACTCCTGGCCTTACTCATCTCCAAGAGTAAGGCTGCACATATTTGAGTGAACTGTCTACGCAAGCCAGGCTTTTCTCACAGACAATTTAGAGGGAACCATTTATACATTCAGAGAAAATCTACCTCACTGTTTTACTGAAAAATTTACCAGGTTACACTTCATCCTAACAGTCTATCATTTACAAGGTATTAATAAAGGAGTAATAAATATGATATTGCTTCTGATAGAAAGAGTATATTATAGGTGTTTATAAACACATCAGTAAATGTTACAGACTTTTAAGTAACCCTACTGACCTGTAGTATAAGTGGTCTACAACTATTGATTCACACCATATATTAACACTTTATAGATAAACTTTTAAAAGTCACTTATAAACAGCCTCCTAGTACAAATGTTATGTCTTCCCAAATACATAGGGAAAGGTCACACACAATCATTCCAAGAAAGAGCACAAGTCTTCTTGTTTGGTTTAGTTCCTGTAAAATTAAAGTTGTACCTCAGAAGTAAAATTAACACAGAATACAATTTTTTAAAAATTAGTTTACTTCACTATTCAAATGTAGAAATTTAACAAAAGAGAAAAAGCACCTGAAATGGTCAAACTACATTGTTCAGAGGAAGAATGTCCCAGAATAAGCAAGCAGTATTAATTCTGCTTGCCTGTCTTTTCCTTCTCCCTTTCTCTTTTTATCTTGGCAGATATCTACTAACGGGGTGAATAATCCCATCTAATTTCAGACATCTCAGAATTGGTTGTCTGAGTCGATATTGGTCACCAAGGTGACCAATTGCTCCATAATCAATGGTCACCAAGGTGACCAATTGCTCCATAATCAATGGAGCAAAACGGGCACATTCAGAGGACCATCTAGTCCAGTCATCTTACCATGGCTTTATCCATGACGAACTCACCCTCTGCAGAGGCCTTTTTCTCATCATCAAGCGGATCATCTATGTTCGCTCTCTAGAGTTGGACAGCTAACATGTAGATGGCCATGCCTGACTGAGATACACCCCATTTTTAACATCTGCTATTAAACAACAGCTACATATTTGGCTTGGTATGATATATGCAATTTGAAAGTTTAATTTGTGAAACTGAGAGCTTCAGTTTAGGTGAAGAGAACCTGTCAAACTTGACCGAACTTTAAATAGTATCAGTAGGAAAATACTCGTTATCATGGGGATGGATAGAAAAGTAGCAGCTGATGCTTTAAGACAGTGATTGATGTTGATAAAAATCTCTACTGGATCCACACCTCTCAGCCTGTGTCAGTAATAGCAATACTGAGGAAGACGAGGCAAAGCACTTTGAACCCCTGGGGTTTCAGACTTCTGTACCTGTGGTCCACTACCACCTTCAACCCACTGATATCTTTGGGTGAGCAATGCAGGGTAGACAACAAGATGACAGAAATGTGAATTAGTATTTGTTTCTAAAATCTGGCACTTCAGCGTATATCACTGTAAGACTGCCTGGAATCTTGCAGAGTTCTCTCTGCTGTCTACCTTCCATAAATGCAAACTTTTCTTAATACAAGTGCCAGTCTTTTTTAATATCAGGTGTAAGCAAAACATTTTGCAAACCTGGATGAAGCATCCTATGGCAAGGCAAAGTGTAATTAAGCATTATGAATACGTAACTGTCTCTGTTAAGCAGTTAGGACTGTTCTGGCAAAGTTTCCTCTCAAACTAACACTGTGGTGAGGAAGTTTCTTTGGTAGCAACTTCTTCCTTCTAACTGACTCCTTCGTTTACCAATAACTCTGTGCAGTTGCAGGGAGTTTTATGCAGTCTAACCTTGTTATAATGAACCCTTTGACTAAATTGCTGTAATAGCTGAATGGTCAACCACAATTAAGATGCAAGAATTTGCTGCATCATCAGGCTAACGAAGGAACAGCACCATTTGAGCCAAACATATCTAGTACAGTTGCAGAGTTTTGTTCACATCAATCAATAATTAATCCAAGGAAGTATTTTCAAAAGAAAACTATTGAAGACATACACAAAGGAAGGAGAAAATATGCTTCCAGGGTAACTTTACCACACTCAAAGAAAAACAGGAGTGATATCGTTCTTGTTCAGATGCCTTTTTTTTTTTTTTAGTAAGGCTAATTATGAATGCAAAAGATATTAGCTGCTATCATTGGGGTTGTATTACTGAAGCTAGAGCGTAGCAAGACATGATGCTCCTGCTTTGGCACTCTAAGCTGTGAATCTCAGCGTACTCTTGTGCTTGTACGCTGGGAAAAAGTGGCCTTCCGACTATGTGAATCCTGTCTACTTTCTCGTCTACAACTTGGTACTAACTCAATCAGATGGCAAGGTGCCATCACGTATACGTGCTGACAGACAAGGCTGGAAGGCCAGAAGATGGCAGCTTGCTGGTAAAAGTGTGAAACTATTGACTACTGACACCCAAATCCTAAATTCAAGCTTGGCGTGTGTGTGTGTGTGTCTATAGAAAACACTGGAAAAAATCTCACTATCATATTAGAAATATCTATTCAGCACTTGAGTAAGTAAGGAAATAATGCAGTAAAATCTATTCGCAAGAGAGCTTTGCAAAAACGTTCTTGGCTCTAACCCATGCTGTTAAGACCATAATTTTTAAAAATACTTAGCTCACATATATCTAGGTTATCTAAGAGGACAGACTCAAAAGTTTCAGCTGGATTGAACTGTCCAGTGAATTCTCTTTGCTGCTGTTGAGCTATTTCTGAATTATAACCATGATGTAAAGCCATCTGCCCATCGATGTGACAAGAGGCTGGTGTTGGTTCTTCCATGCTATCACTCCTCCATTTCTGATGGTATTACTTGCAATAAATTATCCCCTCCAAGTGCAAAGAAAAGGCACAAGTACAAGAGTCTCTTAGTAAAACATTAATCTCAGATCACAGATTTATTTTATGGATTTGCAACACAGCCCATATTACAAACATTGTCTGGGAACATTTACAAGAATAAATAAGATGAACTCGCAGTTGTAAAAAAAAGATTACACTTCACTGTAATGTACAGTCAAAAAATATATCTGATATTCATTGACTTGACATTATTTACCTTCCTTCTTTTAAGCTAGAAAGAAAAGACACTGACTGCACAGTGTTGAGATTTCTGTATTTATATTTTTTTTTCCTTTTTTTTTCATACGTGCTTTATCTATCAAACATCCAAACTGTACAAGTGAGTTTCACGAGTAACCCATAAGGGCCAAAGAGGGAGGGGGGGAAAATTGCAACAGCAAAGAGATTAGCTCTCATGCAGCACTCCTCCCTGTTGGCCGAACAGTTGCATTCAGGGAGCAGAAACAGGATACTGCTGATCCAGAGGCAGCCACAGCATTGCCGTGTGACAGAGGAACAAGGCTGGCAGCAAGTGATGCTAGTACGTTTTAATTTCAGCGGAATCGGTGCGGGGGGGAAAGGAGGTGAAGGAGATAAATCAATATGGGAGTGAATTTTGTTAACATGGTTAGTCCGTATGAGTTAAACATGTAAAGGATATGGCTGAAACTTTTGGCATAGAAGTACAGTGCTGGAGAAGTAAGAAATGGCTGCAGGGATGATGATGGGATAATATCAGTTCTGGTCCAGGTACATGAAGTCTAGCACAGGAAGTCTGGTGAGACTTTTAGCAATCCAAACAACTGATCATCATTTGTCCTGGAGAGTCTTTTAGAGTAGCTAAATTCATGACAGTTTGTAAAGTGCTGGCCACACTCCCACTTACTTCTCTGCAAATGTACTCCCTTCCCTAACTTCACATAAATATGATCCCCAGAGGTCTCCACTGACAGATGATGTACTCACACAAGAATGCCTCCATAGCGCAATGCTCCTAAGGTATGTCACAAATTCCCCCCAATACGTTACTGTTCTGGGACATCAGATCTCCCAATAAAAACCAACACCATTGAAATACTGCCACTCTGCAACAAGTAACTCCACTGAAGTAAATTCTACATTGTTGGAAACCTACATGCAAGAGATCAGGACTCCTCCCAAAGGGTATAGCTATGCTGTAACCTCACCTGGCAACAAGCAAATCCTGGCTCCAGACAAACTGGTGTCGACTAGCCCATGTCTACACTGCTCAAAAACAGCTCACGCTGAATCGGCTTGGAAGAAAAACATTTTAGTTTGTTTTTGTCTCGTTTCATTCTCTTCCCCGCTCTCCGCCCCACCATTAAACACTATGGGAAGACCAGCATCTGTCATTCAGCTTGCTGCATTGTTTTGTTTCTTAAGGCTCAGGTTGAAAACAGAGAAAAGGGACCAAAAAAACCTGTTTGATGGTTTGGGACAGGGATCTCAAACCATCCACAGGGATGGAAAGATTAATTTACATCCCTGTGGCTTTTACAAACTGAAAAAGCTACTAGTATTTCACAATTACGCCAGTCTGATAGGAAACTGGAGGATATGCCATGTATAGTTTATTGTGTACAAGGGAGGCTTTTCAATTCTTTTAATGCAGCAAATAAAGATTACAGACTAGAGGCCACTGGAAGTCAGGAATTTTTTTTTTTTTTTTCCTCCCTCAAATTCATTGCCACCAGGATTTGGGTCCTGATGTACCTGACGTATGAAAAATTATGATTCATCTTGACTATTATAGCAAAATTGCGCATTACTCAATTAAATATATTAGGAGTAAGACAACTGATACCTTTTCCAAGTTAATTAACAGATAACACGCTAGATTCTCCTAGTGGCCCTCCCCAAAACTGTGGAAGGTGGGCTTTGCTTGCTATGTTATTTGCTGGAGCTTGTTGAAGGAAGAGCTGTAGGCATTTCTGGAAATAGGGAAGGGCACTTGGCGTTTTTAAAAATGTGTACCACTTCTGCATGGCTATAGAAGTTTTAAATCTAAATAAACATGAACACAGGAGGATTAATGGAGTTCTTATACCCACTTCTGTATGCCAAATTTGATTAGCTGGCTCCCCCAGTTTCTACTCCTGAAAGGTCTGTGCAGGGAAGATGCAGTAATTTGTTCTGCTTTTTCACAGTCTTCTAAGAAATGCATCGAATTTTGGACCCACAGGTAGCGGTCACACTGAACAACTTTTGTCACATGGCTCCATTTACGTTTCTAATGAACTAGAATTCACATAAGTTTGTAAACTCAAGACAATTGAATGAACCTCAAATGGAAATATAGCTGGCTCACATAAAGTTCTTGAGATGCTCCTTGCAGTGGCCAGATATACCAAAGTTAACTGTGCCACAATGTAATACACTATATTATTTAAATTCATTATGGGACAATGGTGTTTTGTGAGGGCAACATTTCACTTATATTGGTTGTACAGGAATACATTAGGACTGTGCATTGCTCTGTGATGACTTGTTACGAATTCTGCAAGTGCGACTGGTAATGGCACCTTGTATTTGAAGATTCCTCTCTCAAGCAAATCTTTTCTCTTTGCCCCTCAGGATTTATTCCCTATGTTACACTGACTGCTTGGTCTCCAGAGAGCTCCACAGGGTGGAATGTGGTATTACCTGTTTTTATGATCTTGGCATGAACTCAGAAAAATAAGAGATATATAAGTGGCTCTGTTCAAGAATGAGACAGAACAAGGTGCAAGTTTCCTACCTGTTTCGGGACTCCATTTAATCTGCCTTCTCCTCTGCTGTTTGCTTTTCTCCCAAAGGAGACTTCTTCTCCTTTCCTTCTCTTCCACATGTCAATTAGATTAGCTGTCTTCTGAATAACTTTCTGGAGGAGCCTGTCTCCTTTGCCTGCCTCTACAGGAGGACATCAAGAGCAGTGACCAACAATCCATGATCTGTGGATTCTTAGGGGAAATCCCACAAACTACTTCTAAAGGGCCTGCGAAAAGTAAATAGAAAAAATAATCTACTGTCTGCAAGCTTAAATCTGCTATTTTGGGTCTACATTGTCACTAGGCATTTTTTATAGGAAGTTTACAGTTCCAAAATAAAAGCTTGGAAACTCCTGACACACAAACATGTGCTTCACTAGTCAGAAGTTATACATTGTGATCTCCTCCCAGACTAAGTAGAGGTCACAGGCATTTCTTAAAATCTCTGGCTACTTTTGGGAATTACCTGGACATCCTCTTCAAATGTGTACAGGCAGGGTGCTGACCAGGAGCAATGGGATCCAGCAACAGCGGCTTGGTTCAGGGCTGAAAGGCCACGAAGGCTCCAGCTCTTCTAGGCATGTAGAAGTCTTTCACTGATAAATGCCAGTTGCATGTAGACCAAGGTGGACAACTCTAGCTAACATAAATGGCTAAAATGTGAATAAAGTAAGAGGGACCTAACAGTGCACTAATAAAATTGGCTGAAGCTAAGCATGGCAAAGGCAAACATGAAGTTTCATGCAACTTTGCTAAAGAATTTCAATCATGAACCCAAGGGCCTCCTACTAACAGAGTCCAGAGACTTTCCAGGTCAAAGAACACCATTAATGTCAAGCTGCAGACATGACCAGAATAACCAAACCTCCATTTGCCTGCTTGCTACCAAAGGTCTTGATTCAGCTGCTTGATTCAGCTGCTTTCATATATACACTGCGCTCCCTTGCAAAGTTTCTTTTCTATATTAATAAACAAAACCTGGCATGCAATAATCTATACTGTGTAACTGTCAGCTTGTCTGTATTTTGTGCTTTGTCACCCAGGGCTCTCCCAGACAATATGCAGGCACGTGTTGAGGGAAAGCATGAGCTCAGGTTCATATACAGGAGAGGTCAGACACCTTCTCCTTACAGATCATTCTGAGGGTGGGGGGAAGGTGCTAGCATATGATACAGCTCCTGAGGAGCTCTTAACTAAAATTAAAAAAAAATTGAAACGATTGTCAAGGCTACTGTACTTTTTAGGGGTTTTCGTCTCTATTTCTCACCTTCAGACAAGTCAGGGTCTTCTCCAGCAATCACTCTAGATATTTCTGGAATTCTTTCCTTCAGTTACATTCCTTAACAATTTGAGATGTTAGTTACCCTGTGCATGAGACAGCTCCCTGCCACCTTTCTTCAATTATTCCTAGCTCCCTGAATTTTAGATTATAATTTAGACCAATACTGTGCTATTAATAAACAATGGTCCATTGACCCTGGAGATGCCTGAACAGGAATAAATCTGTCTTCATTATGATCAAAAAGATATTGTCAATATCGTATTTTCCCATTTTAAGTTCAGTCTTTTCTATCTTTTCTACCAACTCCACTCCTCACTATTAATCCTTTCAGGAGCGAGACAAGTCTCCTTTATCTCAACTCATGTCTCTCTTTCCCAATGAAAACAAATCCCAACACCCATAATCTTGCTTCAAACACATTACTTTTTGTGCTATATGTTATTCTCTGTGGTTTAAATAACCTCATGGTGGTAAGGTTATTTAAAGTGAGGTTGTTCTTTTCTTTTTCCACTCAATTCCCTTCATCATTACTTCATGCAGAGCATACACACACTGTGCGGTGACGAACAGAGTAAAGATCTCTCAGCCAACACACAGCAAGCTCCTTCCCCCAGAAGCAGCCAACTCCACCAACTCCATGACAACACAACTGCTTGGGTCTACAGACAACTGAACCGGCGGAGTTTGCTGAGCATCTTCCCACATTGACTGTAGGCAGAAAATTAGAAGAAAGGCCAAGACACACAACTGAGTTACCATGTAGGAAGTTGTGTCCATCAGCCGGGCTGGGCTAACAGACACCTGCATTACTCATTCCTTACAAACACAAGGTAAAACTTAGCTTAACCATCTTTCACTGAAGTTTATGCTAACACAGCTTTGCATTTGCAGAGGGCTAAAAGCATGCCCGTGACAAGTTGCTGCGGGTCAGCTGATACATGGGCCTGACCCTTTAGTAGCAATTTTCACACCCTGAAAATACACTGAAACCTACCTCAAAGCCTTAAACAACTCCACTGTGGCGCTGTGTGCTCTGTCCTTCTGACACTTGCCTCTCTCCACGCACATTTGCTCGATGAATTCTCTTCTAGTTTTTTAATTCACTTTCTTTTATGCTACTCTTAAGCCTGGAACTACCTCCTACACCTCACATTTCAGTCATATTGTCATTTCTTCTACCTCTACTTTCCTTTTATCCTTCCTATTATACCTCCCTGTTTTAGTCTTTCAATAATTCAAGAGAGGAACCTCTTTTTACTACTGGATTGTTAGCTTCCATGTAAAATTCACAGAAAGCTAAATACTAATCAGTATTTTCATAACATCCCACTAACACTGGTCATATCTGGGTATGCAACACCGAACGACACCTCGGACGACTCGTTTTATAAAAAAGCTGAGAATATAATTGAAAAGCAAATCCCCCAGGAATAACTCAAAGAAGAGACAGCCTGGCCATGACAACCGCGTCCAAGCACACAGTACCTTTTCTTTAGACAGGCGTTAGGGATTTGGAAAACAGGCTGATTCCCTCTGGCTTTCTGGACTGAATGACTCAGGAATACCTTGCTGACTTGTAGCTTCTTTCTACCTAGGCAGTCGTTGAAAAATCCTGCCCAAGGACTGAGCAGGATGGAGCACCAAGGAGGTGCTCACTCCCCTCTTCTCTGCAAATGGCACCCGACTTTGGACCTACACTGTTGCAGCAAGCCACCTCTAACCAAAACACTACTATTTTGCCTTCCTTTTCATTTTTATGTCACAGTGTTGCTTTGCCTTTTATTTTCCTTTTCTGTTTGCAAATACTTGACATCTTTTCTTAGATTTTTGCAGCTCCTGGCAGAAATGAAAACTTTTCAGTTAGGTACAGGTACGTTTAAGTCAAGAGTTGTTTTTATCAGATTTAGTAATTTTCCTCCTTCACTGTCAAGGCAAAGGTAAGACTATTAAAAAGAGAATGACAACGGATCAGAGCAGTCTTCTGGATTTACGTATGGAATTATTACTGTTTTTTGAACTTCTGGCATTTTCAATGCCAGACATTGACATGACAGAGCTCCCAGCACAGTCTCTGAGTATTTACCTGAAAGTGGAAAGCTACAGGGTGGTCAGAAAGTAGAGTTTTCTTAAACTCTCACCTTCAATCTAGCTTTCAGAAAGTCTATGTCTGAAGAAACGTACATCTCCCAGGATCTAATTTACATAGAGAACAACCTCATATTCCGTCTAGATAAATAAATGGCTAAACTGAAATAATGAGTACTGCAAGGTCTTGTTCATTTAAATTTTCTTTTTTCTCTGGGATTACCCCACAGACCTTAATGATTAACTACTTACGTATACTCTTTTAGAAAAGCAATTTCTTAGCTGCAAAGAAGTCAGAGTAAGATCCAGAACCGTGGCAAAACACATCTGCCGTTTGTTTTAAAGAAATGGAGTTGCACGGGCATTTCTGCAGAACAAAACAAAAGCTGTTTTGCTTAAGATGGAAAGTCGTTGTGCTGGTCTAATGCATTTTTTAATGCATGTCACTATAGATTTCCGTGTAGGTACATTGCCTTTCCTAGAGCTTGGATGGGTTACCACTTTGAAGTTTGCAGGGTCTGGAAATCTGGATAAGTTGCTCAACTACATCTGACAGTACAATAGTTTGGAAACAGTGAGGAAATCTTGATCAAACATAACTTTAAGATTACCTTCAGGTTTTAAGCTCTGTGAACAGGAAGCTTTTTTGCTCTTTGTTTGCACAGTGCCTAGTTCACTTCGATCGAGTCATGACTAGGGCTCCTAAGTTCTACAGCCATACAAATAATAAATAAAAAATAATAATACATAATATATGACCAATAAGTTTTATACCCTGTTTTTTAAAGACACACTGCACCCCAGTAATCTCTTGAAAAACATGGTAACAAAGTTACCAGAGTTGCAAGACAAATGCAATTTGCTTAATGCCAATATTTAATTTTAAGGTTTAAGTGGCTGTGGAACTCTTTAATGATATTGCTTCATCAGCAGTGAAACGAACACGGATCAGAGAGAAGCAACCAGCTTGTGCGCAGCCTTGAGAGTCTAGCAGAAACTGGGAGGAAACATTTGTGCAGAAGCTGAGGCAGTGCATACATGAACAGCTTCTCATTTCCACTGCCTATTTTCATGTTAAAAGGAATCGGATACGGGAAGAGAATTCCAGCATTTTGTTTTTGTTTTTGGTGTTGGCCTTTACATTTGGAAAAAAATAAAACAAAACAAAAACCAAAAAATACCCCCAAACAGAGAAAGCAGACACATTGTAACAAAAAGTTTCATATATCCCCTATGGCTATATCTCATTTTTCCCAAATGACTGCTGCATGAAGTTCAAAAATTAAAGACCGCGATTTGAGAGCAAAACCACAAATTAAAAAGGAGACATTTAAAAGACAGAATTTCCTCGGGGTTTCATTCTTTCTCCACTCTGTAGTGAGGAGAGCAAAAATACAATCCAAAAGAGGAGAGGAGAAGTCAGCGGGGATTAGAAAGTCCAGTCTTCCAGGCTGTCTCCCGTTTTGCTAATTTGTACAGTAGGTTATTTGAGAAGCGGTAGATGCTCCAGTAGAAAGCAGGCAGCAGCAAACACAGGCATCGTCTCGTCCTCCCAGCGGCACTGAGGTCTGTGCAGTCGCAGGCTCTGGCTCCGGGAAGGAGAGTTTTTCCTTCCCACACTTGTTACTGCCTTCGAGTGTGGGAGAGGGGAAGAGAGCGTCTGTCAGAGACGGGGGGTCTGGCTTTTGGGAGACTCCCCTCCCTCCGCTAGGCTAAAAGGAACTCAAGTATTCCAGTGCAACCTCGTATACAAATTTATACTGTTCCTGAAAGAGAGAGCAGAAATCAGTGGCAGCAGGACACAGGTGAACTCTCCCGAGCCTCATTCAACCAGTGGATGAGAACAGCCCCCCTCTCCCTTATTTATACCATTTGGCAGGAGCAGGCAAACATTACTTGTACTTCTGTGGGACACCGACTGCACGTTGCTAAGAGATGTTATAGTCAATGGAAGGGAGAAATACCCAAAGAGGCAGGCATGACACAGGCTATTCATTACTTCCTTCAGGCCCTCATCGCATGCACTGCTTCTGAGGAAAGAACTCCGTTTGATCAATTGAGATGCTTTAATTCAGGACAGCTTAATCTCTTCAGATACAGGGAGCAAGGCCCTGGGTTTGGGCTGCTCTCCCTTCCCGGTTTCAAGGCATGTCAGAGCACTTGGCTCTGGGCACCGTGCACGTGCACAAGGATGACTCCCATCCCTCCCCGCAGCCAGGGGGGACACAACTGGCAGGTTTAACCTCCCGGAGGCAGCTGGATGTGCGCTGCTCCCCCTCGTCTCAAGGAGAGAAGCAGGAGGACCCGTCGATTCATTGTACGTGCTAACAATGGGATTGGTTTCGATTCTGATGGTGTTAAATGAAGATTGGTTTTGATTCACACAGCTAAGCCAGGAAGTTCTTTCACTATGCTAAAGTCCCCCTGTGTATGCTCGGTAGGTAAGGTGCAGGAGCCGAGCTTACCAGCGACTCCACCATGTTGGATTTGTTATTCCGCAGTGTTTTCACTATGTGGAACACATCGATGATATTTTGCTGTTGGATCATTTCGCACACGCTGCAGATGGCACAGAAGGTGCCACTGCGTCCCCCGCCATTCCTAGGTGCAGAAGGAAAGAGGCAATAGGTAAAGCTAGGCAAGGCCTAAGTAATGGGAAAAGCCTTTCTCACACGTCAGTGCATACAGCACGTTGCTCATAGGCGTCTCTGTATTTACCAGGCTGAGTAAAGCAGTTTAGCAGCTTGTGAAAGTGCAGATCTGTACTGGCAACATCAGAGATGGCAGCACGGGATGGGAGTGGAAGGGCTAAGCTGAGCCTCGGCGGCAGCAGACCGGAGAAGCCCCGGGACCGCAGTGCTGCTCCCGTTGAGAGGGAGCTGGCCGCATGAGAGGAGAAGCCCTACCATGACCAGAGCTGGCTGCTTGGCATTGCTGCTTTTGCTGAGTCTGGGCTGCAATCATGAGGCCTGTCTAAATCCCTATTTACATGACACACAGCATCAGAGCCTTTTTGGCTACTCTTCATTATACTCAGTAAGTCTGTGGGCCAGGATGCTATGCTGTAGCACAATATTCGACTTGAATTGTATTGCAAATGTAATTTAACTTCATTTTCCCCAGTAGAAGCCTGGCAGTCCACCAGATCTATAACCAGTGCTCGTCAGACAGCACTCACAAGGTCGCAAGATTTTCCAGTCCGACTTACAGGCAGTGGACAACAGTGCGTCCGTCCCTCCCATCATACTGTTCCTGCCACTTCTCCAGCCTTCTGACCACCTTCAGGAGGGAGCGTTTGGAAGGAGGGGTGTCCCTGTATGCTGGCCAGCCAATGTACTGCAGGTGCTGAACGATACGGTATCCATCCTGGGGCTAAAACAAATAGCATTTTCAAGATGATAAACGAAATGGGTCAAAAAGCATAGAGAGAAAGGGTAAAGCAGGGTGTACTGGTTACGCAGCACTGTCCCCTCCGAATTTGATATTATCAATGTTAGCAACCTTTATTGTGGATGCTTAACATAGTGGGGAACGAGGACTTTGCAAAAGCCTGGAGACAACGGTGACCTCAGATGCTACAGAGCTGGGCAAAAGCTAAGTACTCAAGATCCCTGTCTCCAATAAAGAATCAAGTCTCATCAAACTGTGAGAACAGATCAGATATGTCTTTCTGGTAGCCTGCCCTGGAGGTTAGCCATTCCATACGAACTAAAGGCAAAGATGACCCTCACAATATCTCTGGGGACCATAGAAGGAAAGGATCTTCATAAAGATTTTAGTAAAGCTGTTGTTGTTGAACACAGATAGGTGCAGAGCGCCATGAATTTACAGCAATCACCCTGCAAGCTATGCATTTACTAGCTAATTTTCAGTGTGGGAGTCATAGAGGCTTAGTCTTATTAGCTACCTAATGTCAGCGCTGTCCCTGGTTCAGAGGCAGTTGCCTTGGGATATTGGCAAGGTGAATATGTATCTGATTTATCTGCTCATGTAAATGGACCACAGGGTACATTCTGTAACGGTATAACTGAATTGCTGCATAGGCTGTACCACACAATCAGGCCAATGCGTTAAATAGGATGGAAATGTAATTTCTGGAGCCTGTTTCTGTTTCTGATTAAAAAAAAAAAAAAAAAGAAAAAGAAAAAAAAAGAGGTATAATTAATCTGGGAAATAATTACTGAGTGAAAAATCCTCTACTGAACTCCTGTCCACTGCAGCCCTTAAGTTGCATTGCTTGGGTCCAGTGTGCAGATAAAATTTGTTAGTACCATTTCAGCTACCCTAGGGCTGAGGGAATCAGACAGGAAGCTGCTTACAGAAATGGCAGTTGTTATTTATGGGGAAACAGTGGCAACCGGGAATCCCAGTCTAGCCAGTAAACACTGCATCTGTCTTCAGAGACAAAGCTACTGTAAATACCCTGCATGGTGGTAGACAGATGGAAAGCAGTTGACATTATCCTAGTTTATTTCCTACAGTATTGATGGTTTTATGTTGGCTACTAGGTGATTAATTGTTTTCAAATACACACAGAAAATGCATTCCATTTAAATACAGACTTCCAGCTTATATCATCCACTTGCTGCTTCAGCCAAGAGCATTTTACTGATGTAGACTGATGCAACTAAATGTTAATTAAAGGAAATAGCTATTAAATTTTGCACTGGAATACTGTTCCTAAGCGCGACATTCAGCATCTCTAAAGCACAACTCTTAGCTCTAGCTCTTCCTCAAGCCAAAATATATTTAACAGAATAAATGAGGGATCTTGTATTTCACTGATCTTACCCTGGCCATGTTGCAGATCCGGAATATCCGATTGATGATATCTTCATCAATATCTGCTGAAACAAACTCCACTTGAATTGGGCCATAACAGCAGGAAGTCTTCTCTGGCCAGTACTGCATGCAGAGCTAGTGAAAACACCATAAGAAACAGAATGCGCATTAACTATTAACAAGGAACCTTATGATAAGTCTCTTTCCATTCAAATTTATATCCACTTCAAATCTGTAACCCGGATTTTTTTAAATGCACAATCTTTGCTCATGCTAATGCTACTGAATTGAAAGTATAAAAAAATCCTAACGACACAGATTTCAATCTAAGTATTTGAAATCCATCTGGAGATAGATGGTTGCAAAAAAATATATTTTGTATGAGATCTCATTAGCAGTTTCTGCTGAGATTGTATTTCTTTGTGCTTTTTTCTTCCTATTTTCAAGTGCAATTTTTGAGAAGTTTTGAAACCCCCAGATGCTCATTTGAACTTGATCTCAAGCTATTCAAGTTCAATCACTATCAGTAATGACGTCAAATGTGTGCATGCCACTGCATTAAATCTGCATTCCCATTGTTCCTTTGATCACATTGGGGGTAAATTTGCGTGGGATATTCACACAATCTTATAATCTTATACAAGATTAAAAAGTAAGCCAAGACCACATAAGCAAGTCCTCCTTGGAAGGCTGTCTTTACTCTTCATTCAGACCGTCAAGTAGCCTACTGGTCTCCTCTCAAAGCGTTTGTCCAATAGGTAAGAAGATTTAAGCTGGGCAGATGCCTTAGGAAACCACCTCCAAGTGCATTGCAAAGAGAAGAGAAAGATTAAACCCTGCCCTAACATTACAAAACTGCTTTTCATAAAGCAGGTCTGTGAATGGCCATCTACCCAAACGCATTCTTTTACATCACGCTTAAAATGATCTGTTACATTTTCTGAACTCTAAATGGTTTTATTTGCACTTTTCCGCTGCACACTGGATTACAGGTTACTTATCTATTTATTTTAACACTTCTTTTCATTTCAGCCACATCTTCTCTTGTATTTGCGTTTTCAAGCCAGCCATTTGGAGCTACATGAGTAAAACACCCCATTCACACACACCAATATGCTCGCAACTGCAGACTGACAATTTGGTAATGGTTGTGGTATAGGCAATGCTAAACAGCTAGATGTCAAACTGACTTTATGCATTGCCAAATCTCCTTTTATATGCCTACAAATTACCTCCTAAAACCTGAAATTGCCAGGACAAAAAACAAGGCAAGTAAAGTCTTGTGCATAGAGACAGTCAGCAAAAAAACCCTGAAATTGCCAGGACAAAAAATAAGGCAAGTAAAGTCTTGTGCATAGAGACAGTCAGCAAGAACAATACTGTTCTGAGGCTGATAATTTCCTGTTTTTCGAGAATAAAGTGTGAGAAAGTGTTTCTTCAAAGCATCAGAGAAAAGGAAAAGATGGCATCTGTGGCTGGATTCAATGCCAAGACTCAGAAGCAGGCTGGGAAAATCTGATCGATGGTACGAAACGCGCAGGGCCCTGGGTTCCTTGTATGGAGCATCAGGACTCGGGTGCTGGCTGCCAGGAGAGCCTGCAGCAGAAAGGCTAGAACACAGCGCTCCAGCTGCACATCGAAACAAAATCCCACAGCTCTCTCCCTGAAGCAAGATCCCCTCAATGAAAATGCGATTAGTTTCTCCATTACCATCAAAAAAAGGGACCAATAATCTTGCTGTCTTCAAGTGTGGTAAGATTCTGAAGGCAGCAAAGAGATGAAAACCTAAGGCACATAAAGTACCAAGTGCTTGAGAGTTCTTCTTCTCTTGTTTAAGAAGTGCTATAATGGATGAATTAGCAATGCCAAATGCACTCTTTATACAAATTGCATGATTACCCTTTTTTGAAAGCTGTTATCTTCTGCCACTCATCGGCAAGGTGGCTGGAAATTCTCGTACAGAAGGAGCAGAAACTACTTCTCACCCAGCAAGACCTACTTCTGAAATAAGGCTGTGTTTGGAAAGAAACTAACTTACGCTTGATTCTGGAAAGAAAAGAAATACATAGCGACATGTGCTTCTCCAGAAACTACACAAACTAACTACACTTCTCTACCCTATAGAATTTCATTGGGAATCTCAGGAAAAAGGCTCTTAAGCTCCTTTAATATGACTTCAGCATCTCTCTTGCTTCCATTCTTCTGGAATGCCATGCGAACAGGCTTGTTGACCACACTGTTGCAGTTCTAGTTGGGATACCGGAAAGTGACGGGCAAACATGAAGACACTGAGGTTCTGGGAAGGGAATTACATTTTTCTGAACCAAAGCAAAAGGAAAATAAGAAAGAGAAGAAAGTGGGTTTGGGAGGAAGTTGTGAGCCTGCACCACCATGTACTTAGATATTTAATTCCTGTGAACTGCAATGAGAATGAGCTGCCTTTAGTAGGAACCAAGCACCTAAATATCTTTGTGGATCCGGCCTTTATCCTTCATTGTACCCTAAAACATTACTTACTCCTTTCCAATTTCCCTTTTGTAACTTTTTTTTTTAAAACAAATAAATGGCAGCAGAGATTCCCCTCAAAATCCTTTGGAATTGAAAAGAAAGCTACATGCCAGAAATGATAAAAAATCCTTACCTGTGCTGCATCCATCTCATTCAGCATCACAACAGATGAGCAGTTATAATCAAACACCAGCCTCCAGAAGTCTGCTATGGTGTTGGGCAGAGGGTGTTGGGTTACAATAAAGGCAGCAGGTTGCTTGTGGCTCTAACAAAAGAATAAGATTAGTTAAAAAAAATTCAATCAACTTTTATTCAAACGAATATTATACCCAGGAGGCTATAGCTAGGCAATCTGAGCCATTTAACCAGATTATAGAAATCACATATCCTTCTCCTTGTTATCGCTGTGCAATGAATGAATGTCTCATAATGGGATTCTTTTGCTCCCAATGAAGACATTTCATTAAAGGAGTGTTGCAAGAGCAGAGATTACCTAAATCAATTATTTATATTTTGAGATTCAGCAAATAATTCTAATGCTACTATTACTACTACTACTACTATTAATAATTAGCAAGAAAATAGCTGGAAGCAAAATGTTACCCTTTCTGCTGCTGTGGACTCTACAGAAGGGATTAGCCCCCCGTCTGCTATTGCTCCCTGGTGGCACAGTGCCACAGAAATGGCTCATCTGGATTTACAGACATCCTGTAAGAGCACATGGGGCAGTAGTCAGACTCTGGCAGACTGGCATTTAACAGCTGGTGCTATTCCTCCACCTCGAGAAAGCCCTCTGGCCTTGGCCTGCTGGGTCGCAAAGGGAGGGGAATGGTGCTCTCAGCCTCTGTGAGGCCGTGTTTGTGCGTGTCCACAAGGCACGCTGAGATCACGGAGGAATGGGGACCGGCTCAAAGCGTTACTGCCTTCCTGCTGCAGCAGGCATGCTTAGGTGAGCCTGTAACCTGCACAGCCTTCTGTGCTGTACATCTGCGAAGCAGACTTGCATCAAAAGGAACAATAATGCTCAGTAAAAGACAAATTAAGATTTTGATTTTACAATACATAAAGAACGAAATACCCAAAGTATTAAGATGACAGTTGTTAGGGCTTGCAATTTCTCCTCCCTGAGTCAGTTGGTGGTGGAAGTGCCAAGCGGACTACGCTGGGGATGGGAGAGCGTGCCGCGCACATTCTGCACCTCTCTAAGAAGTCTGCAGGGTGGCTGCAACATGCTTCTGAGTGCACGTGTGTGAGGAGGGTGATGGGAAATGAAGTAAAGAGATGGAAAAGGAAAACTGTTGGGAAACCACCAGTCTGCAATGGATTCTCCTCTTTCTTCCTACTTTTTATTTCAAACTTCGCAGCACCAATATGGATTTAAAGCTATGCTGTACAGACCAGGAGACGCAACAGAGTGGTACATAAAACGGAGAAACTTATCTCCTTCGTCCTCCCCTCCAAAACCAAACACTCGAGTTAAGCACATGGCAATGTTTCTGCTAATTTATTTCATTATGCACTGATACAGCGGACTGCATAACTGGCTAAGCAGTTGGTTGAAGGTATTATTTGTTTGTGGGGTTTGCCACAAAAGAAATACCTCCCAGCTGTTCCTTTGCTATAAGTGAGGAGCCAATCTCACTGTCCTGTTTTAAAGGGAAGGAAGCTGACACACTGAGATGTTAATTAGTCATTAAGAGAGTGTTGGTAAGATCTTGGAAAGAAAAGACTTCCATCTTTCTCCAAGACGTGCATTAAATACAAACCTATTAGCACTTCTATGGCATGAATTAGACATGTGGGTACAGTCCCTCTGCTTAAGAATCATGTTCAGTTGCTTTAGGGGAAGGAGAGGGACAGCACTTTACCTTTCTTCTTAACAAGGTGTTTTGCTGATGCAAATGTGACACTGAATGGTTGTCACAGCAAAGACACTAGGGTCTGTTAACTTGTGAGGAACGGAGGCCATGAAGAGAAAAGGTCAGGAGTCCTGCAATCTCCTGGGTAGAATTTCTGTCCTCTGTGGACAACACAGAGGCCCCTTTGGCCCTGCTCTCAGAGAAGGTTTTGCTCAAAACCAGATAGCGTGTAGGCAAATACTTTTCTTCTTTCAATTGAGTGACATTCATCCTTATTAAAAAACTGCTTCAAATGAACCACAAAAGGATGGAGCTGAGTGCCTGGACTGGGTAGTGGTAGGTACTGGTACTCCCTAACTGGTATTCCTGGGAACTGACTGGCATGGGTATTCCCAAAAGCTAACTCAAGGCACAGGAGGCCAGTTTCTTTGGGCTCTGCAATCAACAGACTGAGACAGTCTTCAGCATAGTTCAAACTGGTATCCCAGAAGAAGTGCCTCATCCTCTGAGAGACCCTCTCTCCTCCAGAGCCCCACTTCTTCCATCACAACCTTCATGCAAAATGCAAGGCAACCTGCAACTCAAGTAAGAATTGGGAAAGAAGTTAAAAAAAAAAAAAAAAGATGAACATGAGAAACCTGTAAGGGAGTAGTAAATAAAACAATCATCAGCACTGTGGGTCTGTGAGGCCAAGTGTTCCCTGGCACATGCCAATCTTCACATGAGGGAAGAACAAACGCTAGTTCAAGCCTAGACGGGACGGACGGTCTCTTGCAGAGTCCACGCTCAGTACAAAACTGCAGATATTAAGCGACTGGAAAACGGAAAGAATTGCAAGGTCTGTCCCCAGCAGGAACAGACTAGGAAGATTCGGGATTTAGGCTGTTACATGACTATGTCAAGAGCTACTGATTCCTCTATGAAAGGATAAAGGAGTGTCAGAGAACATCCTAGGTGGCTGAACTCCAGTGACAGGTGAAACATCTCTTTACATAAAAAATATTAATTGGCAGGAATTTTGTAGGGAAGGCACAAGTATCAGCAAAGTGCTTTGAGGTAATGCAGGCTAAAATGTGCAAACACGTTCACAAGCTCTGAGAAATCAGAGAAGAAATGATTGTGCTTTGGCAGATTTGCCAAAGCACAAAACACATTGAAAAAAAAGGTTCCTCAGGTACATTTGCAATGAAAGCATCACAGCCTTTTTGAAAAAAATCCAAAAGCCATTCCATGAACATTTGACTTAACCTCTTAAATACAGGAGTATCACTGTTCCCCGAGGAATGAAGGACCGAACAAAAAAGACTGATCCTATTCAACATTGCTCAGAAAAAACGATGACACTTCACCCTACATCATATTTACACCTACTCCAACTATAATAATTAGTGGCTTTTATAGCCACTGTGGCTGTGTCCAAAGGCAGTTAGACATCAGAGTAAAAAGAAACCATCGACATAATTCACCATACACCAATGACCTGCACTGCTAGATTCCAGCCTATAAACAAAACAAGCGAAAATGTCTTCACACAGATTCACATCAGCTTAACTCATATCCTTCAGCCTTAAAGTGTTTTGCACAGCCTTAAAGTGTTTTGCACATCCGATCCCTGCACTCCCATAGTCTTAACTGCATAGGCTCAAATAAATCACCCGCGCCACACTGCAAACTATTCTTTTCAAAAAGCTGCCCTGGCAGTTCCTCCTGGTGAACATTTCTCTTCCAACTTACATATCAATTAGTGCACGGGAAGAGTTGTCCCACCACTTCTTTGTCCATCTGCCCTTCTAAGATGTAACACTAGACTGCATGCTGATGGTCATCTTAGGCAAAAATTTTCCATCAATGTGAAGCAAAACTACAAGGTGTTGTGATAAACCATAGTCTACATGACCCATTTCTAGATTTCTGTGAAGGAGACAAAATTCATATGGCTTTTCTCTGGTTTTGAGATGCCAGCCCTAGAAATGGCAGGAAAAAAATGCCTTTTGTTTTGGATTCATTTCTCCCAGAAAAAAAACAAAAACAAAAACAAAACCCTGAGAATGAACGGACTCAATGCAAACTAGGACCAGTGTGGACTCTACAGTGCTGCTTACATCCATGAGTGCAGCATTGATGTAGTTACTTGATTCACCATCCACAGAGATGAGGAACGGTAGGCACCGGTCCAAGGGCAACACATCCATGCAGCGGTTCTTGTCATGGTTCCTTGGCAGAAGCCCAATGCTACAGTCTTCTGGTCGAACACGTGGCGTCACGATATTGAGAGTCTGTGGAACGGGGAGGGAAGAAGGGAAAGACAGTCAGATACAGGCTGAATATCTAGGAATTTACTGCCAAAAAGGATGCCCTCTACATAGCAAGCTTATTTTAAAGCTATTTAGAATAGTAGATCTTTGGGATCCCAGAAAATAGGAAAAAGAATAAGCACTAAGGAGCTTGTTGCTGTTACAATATATGAAGTTTTGCATGTCCTCCTGCAGTGCTCTTCCAAACACCACAAGTCTTACTAAAATTGAGGGCACTAAACACCTTCTAAGAGCTCCTTTTTTCCCCTTAGGGATATCATCTACAGAAGTTTTAACAAATCCCAGCTCCAAAACCCCACAGCAGTTAGATAACATGTTTCTGCTCCTTCCTAGAGACAGGAAATAGCTGTCACAGATACTAATTGCAGCTTTGAACCAGACACTGACTTCCTTGTGTTTATACCATCTCTAGGGTGGAAGCACACACCCTTCTCCCTCTTTGGTGGGATCCTGTGCAGAAGTATGGTCAGTATTGACCTGATCTACCCAGAAGGCAAGGCTGGGTTCAAACTCTTTGGTGGTTTCCAGTTGATTTATCTTAACAATAGATATAAAAAAAATAATAAACTTGTCTTTTTTTTTAATAGGAGACAGTTAAGCTGTTGCCTATATTATTTAGATTGCTGCTTTACTTTTGGAGAGACGCATAGGATGCTTCCCTTACCTAGTCATACCACATCTCTGGCGTCTGGCTGTCAGTCTTTTATCCTTTTCTAAGTCTTTCCCACAGCCTGATGGAATGTGTTTCTTTAAATCTAGTTTTCTTCTGGGTTAACCATTGTGGAGGCCTCCTGATAAACTGGTCCAGGGAGCTTAGCAGGGGTCAGGAACAGCAAATCATAGTGAATGCATCTTAACGCTGTCTCTTAACAGATCGGGGTGATCTGATGTTATTCTACTTTTACTTGTCATTTGTCCTTTTCTGAATCAATCCCATGCATTAATAGAGTGAATTCCTTTGCAACCATCAGATGAACACAAAAAAAATGTAGGGTCTAAAGATGCTTGCATAGAGCTTGACTTCTGCCACAGAGAAATTATGAATGAAAAAATGAGTACGGTCAAACAATCTGATATGCAAGAATGCATAAAGTGGAGAATTGAAATAATATTGCTGCTCTGTATTATGTAGGCTGCATGTAGAAGTCCTTTTGTCCAGAAACGGAAAGCAGGCAGCGTCTGGAAGAGGGAATGTGAAATCACAAACCTCTGACAGTGCAAATGAGTAGGCAGGTGACGTGCTGGTGATTTACCCCTCTACTTTATGTCCTTCCTCTCTCTCCCTTGTTTTTGTGCTTAATCAGATTCTAAAAGCTCTCCTAACCACAGTTGCTGTACGTTCGGGCAATGTGTACATGAGGAAACCACCTAGTCTTAGCTACAGACCAGCGGGACCAACATAATACAGATTACTAACAGACCTATAGTTAGATCAACTGGTTCATAAAAATTGTAGCAAGAGATAACGTGCTCCGCATTGAATCCAGGTATTTAGGGCTGAAGAACGCTCTAAGCTAAAATCCTGTAAAAATAGCAATCTACAACTAGACAGAGAACGAACTTCTTATGCAAACTACCGAGGAGCTTTTCCTTCCCACAGGAGCTGCCAGCCCCTGGCAGCTCAAAAAAACAAGCACACAAGTGACAAATATTGTCTCATACCATGACAAAATAGGCACAGCCAGTGGAGTCTTTTTTTTTTTTTCAATAGCATAATAGCATTTGACAAAGTTAGACTTTAGTTCCTTCATGCTAGGCGTCCAGAACCAGAAACACTTTCACAGATCTGATATCACTTGATAAAATCAGATTTTTTTACTTGAATTACCATTAGTTTGGATCCACAATTTCTTTCTCACTATACCAACCCTGATGTTTTGCTGTACAGTTTCAAATTAAAAGAATATATATATATACATCCCTTTGTATAGAGAGAGAGGAAAAGCTAGGGAGCAGCAGAGCGATCTGACCCACACTGAGGCTTCCAGAAGTCATTACACCTCTGGAGAAGAAACTTTGCTGAGGGATGAGGGACATCTACAGTTAGAGGGATACCCACCTTTTAACCCTTGACCAAGAACAGCCTTAATAAATAGCAGGGCTCTCCTTCTCCTTCCATTCCAATTCACCTTGCCCCAGATTTGTCACAATATTATATTTTTCCACATATAAACTGGAGCTAGTTGAAAATCCTGAAGGGATTTACAAATGCCTCAGGAATAAGAGTGGAAAGTTCAGTTCACTGTTCTGGAGGGTGAGTCCTTTCCTGTGCAAGAGGTACAGCTGCACAGGGGCTCACGGCCACTGTGTGCTAAGCCTCGGTTTTTTAGGATGGGATGAGGAACGGTGTCAGCAAAAGACGGAGCAGTCCCTGTTTCATCACTTGCCCCCGGCAAACCGCACTACTCCACTAGTTGTGAGTTTTACTCTATGTCACTTCACTTCTGGCCACCAGGTATTTGTGAAAAAGTACATAGTGAACTAAGGGTTTCAGTTTGTTGAAAATTAGTACTGGAAAAAGTAATGCTCACAGCTTGCTTTCTCGTGTGTGAAAGGACATTAGCAAGTTGAATGACTAGTCAGGACTCGGGAAGAGCATAGAAGCCAAGAGGCAGTTAATAAGGGTCCTTGAGGCAAAAATGCTTCTGCATATATTACAGAAGTAAATGAACAACAACATATTTGTTGAAATGAGAAAGTCCAATGTTATCTGTGAAAATGAATACCCTTGCTCTGTTGAAGAGATGGGGGAATTTTTCTCTGCCAAAGGCTGAAAAGTCTGCGCTTAAACATGAACCTCAACCTGATCCAGCAGTAACACAATAAAAATCACCTGAAGTCAGACCCTGGCTCAGTGTCCCCCTTCTCTGTTCTGTTGGAAATTGTCAAAGAAGAAGAAGAAGAAGAAATTAGTTAAGCACACATTTAATATACCAACGGCAATGACCGAGACAGATGTAAGAAATTACCTGAAATTCATCTTTTATCTGGCTGGAATTAGTCTGTGGATCTAGTCTGCTGATGTTGTAATATATGGATCTGAACTCACAAACTGGAATGGCCGTGTTGCCACAGAGACAGGCCTCCAAAATGGCATCATGGACAAACACATACTGCTCCTGGACAGTGGAGGGGACAAGACATTAAACTTATATTTTCAACACAGATCATGAAATACCACAGGCAGGTTAGGTAACCTAGGCTGCCTTTTTTCCTTTATGCCTGATATGCATATCTGGCTCTGTTTCATGTGCAAATTACACAGTGTGCTATGTGACAGCTTTCAGAGCATATTTCATCCATCATTGAACATGAAGCCTTGTATTCCTTTCAAATTTAAAAGCATGATGTGAAGTCACCAGTCTCTGGATGCTGGGGCAAAATGGGGATGAGCTCGGGAGGAAATCAGCGTGTGAAGCTTTTGTGTTCACAAGCGCGAGTCAACGCTTCCTGCGTTGCCGGGAATGGACTATGGCTAGTGCATATTATAACACTAGCCACAGTAACAACTGTACTAACAGGTCTGCTCTGTCTATCTTTTCAAACTGACTTTTGGAGACTCCTGGAATTCTGTGTGAAGTTCTTTCCTGGAACGACGTATGAGATATGAAGCCCAGCCGAGTTAAAAGTCCTGCTCTGTTCCAGGCTATTGCCTTGACCCCCAGGAAAGGAAGCTATTAAAGCACATACGTAAAACTTCTGTAGTACGAGAACAGCTCCCCAGAAGTCTGTGCAGCTATGAAACGTATGTGACGGAGCAGCTTGCTTAATCTGAACCTCAAAGCTTAAATCAAGGACGTTTCACTCATTTCTTAAGCTTACCACTGATATCAAATGGTACTATCTTAGTCTGCACTATACCTATGAAGGAGACAGGAGAGGATTCTCGACTGAGATTTTTTTGTAACGTGAATACAGAATTAAACAGCAATGCCAAAACCTGAAAGTCAAGATTTGCCCTGCTGTCTTGGAGGCATTTAGGAGATGCCCGTGAACGCGATTCAGGGTACATCTGGCCATGGTTAATCACAGACAGTTCTGTATAATCACGTCACAGTGGAAGCAAGCCTTGACTTAATGAATTGCTGGGCTCCTGGAGAGCCGAGAAGCTGACAGGAAAGCAGTACATTGTAAGAAGAGATCTGCTGGCACCTACCTCTGTCTGTACCAAATTGACCCTTTGGGAGCGCAGCTCTCGCACACAGTTAAATATATCTACCACGCCTTCGTTCTCTGCCATGTCAAGCATGATGTCAATGGCAATAAAGCACCCTGTTCTCCCGGCCCCAGCACTAAAAAAAGAAAAAAATAATAATGAGGGCCTGCATGATCAATGGACCGTGGAGAGGCAGGGCCTTGAGGAGGAGAAAATAACTGTAGCGCAGACACAGCTGTCTTCTTTTGGAAACTGCTCCTCTCTCTAATGGGTTGATTTTTGTGTGTGGCTAAATCAGCTTAGGATTTAAGAGAACGAGCTGAAATATTTCTTCAAAGAGGAAAGGACCTAGGCAGCAGGGAGAAAAAAAAATGTTTTCTTGAACATTAACAGAAAAATTATCTGAAGAAAATATTCATCTTGATTTTACAGGCCTGTTCAGCTGCACATCGGTCATCTCGAAGGTACCGGAGAGCAGCCTCCAGGTTGCAAATAGATACAATTCCAGAAAAAAGTTTTTCAAAGGTTTTTCTTTTTTTTTCCTCATGGGCTTTTTAGAAAGCACACACATTTACCCAGCCGGGCATGATGAAAGATGCTCAGTCCTCCACCTCAAACATCTCTTTTCCTCTTTTCAGCAGAGAGCTCCTGGGTCCAGGAAAGAGTAATTTCAAGGGGCAGGTTGTAAAATTGTAGAGAAGGGAGCTCAAGACTACTAGAAAAATTCATTTCAGAACCCCCTGCTGCTTGAGAGAACTGGGCCGTCTCCTACTCTGCTGTCAGTGTGTTCCACTGTGTTGTCATCGTGTCCCCCTTCCCTCCTGGGAAATCAGCTGAGCTGTTTAGGTGGGGAGGACAGAGAGGGTAGTCTTCACACTACTCTGGAGGAAGAAGGAAGAAGGAAAACTCAGCTAAAAGCAGGGAAACTTCGGTTGCATGAAACTCCAGCAGAGCCGAAAGCAAGGAGATATGAATGACCATAAATTAATGGACCAGATTAATCAACTGCTGAATAGAGAGAAGATATTTTTCATTTGCAGAATTTTAATGAATAAGTGGCATTTCCTCTCCCTTTGTCTCTCAGCTTTTCAGAATTTTAACAAATAGTTATAACATTTCTATATTTAGAGGACCCTGGCACTTTATAAATATCGAACCATAGCATTACCCAGCAAGGCATTGGTAGGGAGAATTTGGTAATTACTACTTAAAGCAAGTCATTAAAAGTTGAAAGCAGATAAATAACAGAGAGGAAGTGGCATTTATTCATTAAAATGTGAAGGATGAAAAATTTCTCCTTGCTTTCTGGGTGACGAGGAATCCTTCCAAGGCCAGACCCATGTCACAGCTCCAAGAAAGCAAATTCAAGGCCTAAGCTGTGGAAGAATTCTGTTCAGCCAGCTCCTGCGGCTTAGCTGAATTTTATTATAAAGCTGTTTCACTGCTTGCTGAAAAAATAGACTGTAAAAAAAAAGATAAGATTTACTAGATTTTCCTTTTTAAAGTGGTTTTGGGATGTATTCTCTCTCTTCTCCTGATCCCACAGCCTGGCACTACAAGGTAACTGGCAGTGCGTTGATCCGGGGTGAGATTTTGGGACAGCCAACTCTGCTTTCCAGGCTCGTGCTCCATCCCCATCTCCTCTGCAGGACCAACGCACTTAGCTGTGGTCACAGCACTGCAGAAGCAGCTGCTACAAACTCAAACTTTGCTTTGGCAGCAATGTCTTTCTTGGCATTTGAGGTCGTAAAATAATAAGCATATACTTCACGGGTGGGTTACAAAAGCAATTGTTTTCACTGTGAAGCTGAGGGAAAGATGTTTATTCACCTCCAACGCTCACTAGTGGAGTAAATTCTTTCTGAGGTCCATCACCTCCTTCTGATGCACACTGTATCCTCCTCAAAACAGATCATATAATCTACTGATTCAATTCAGCATAAGTCCTCTCCCAAACTTTTCTTATGCTGCAAATTGATGCAAAAACCTGATAATTATTAGGACAGTTCAAATCCAGAGACCTGCGCTCCCTTCCTGGCTCTGACACCAGTTTGTGCACGTGTCTCTGCTCTCATACCATCATTAGCATGTCTGATTGCATTTCAGATTGGTAGTTCTTCATGTCAGGGGCACTCTCCTACATATTTATATAGTGCCTTGCACAGTAGGGTTTTAAGTTCAGCTGGGAAAAGGCAGTGCAGAAGAGCCCACAACAGTAATAGCAGTAGTCTGCATTAGCAAGGGTGCAATTCCACAGACTCAATTTTCACAGTTGTAAAAAAAGCAGTTTTCCTCCATCATTCTCCTTTCATTTACAAGCTGGGAGGCACTGAGCAGATTTTCAGGCTGAAATTCCCCTTCTAGACCCTGGGCTTGGAAGAAGCTAAGACGCACAATGGATGGCATCTACCCCTAGAGCTACATTTCAGATGAGACTGTCGATCCTGGTGCAAAGCAAAAGTGCAGTGCTCATGGGCACAGAAAGGCAAAGTTGCTTCAAAGTCCCCTGTTGGCAGCCCCGCTTTTTTTGTAGCCATTGTCCGTTTTGCCATGGGAGGTTTACTACAAATAATGACCCAGATGGCTGTCCCAGCGATTCACCATTTTTCCTAGCCCTGCTATGAGCATCAAAGAGTGTATAGGCCACCAGAAAATTTTCTACATTCAAACAGCCCTCTCCAACCTACTTGTATCATCTCCAGTTCATGCCAGCTAAGCTCCAGAGCTTGGAACAGAGAACCTGGTTCCACTCTGTTTCCTTGTGAGATAAAATATACCCTTAAACAAACAAGATGTAGTTGGTCATTGCAAGATTAGAAAAGAAAGGAAAAGAGCTAATGGAGCGAAAGCTAAAACAAACTGCTCACGTACCTGCAGTGCACAACAATAGGTCCCGCTTCGGGGGGATTGAGAAACTTCACTTGTCGAACGAAGCCCAAGAGACCTGTAGCATAGCAGGGAACGCCGTGGTCTGGCCAGCTGGTAAAGTGGAACTGCCGAATCTCTCGGATCTCATGGTAGCCTTTCTGAGGAGACAACACAGCCACTGTTTTAACTCTGTCAGGTTGCAATCAGCCTACTCTGATCCTTGCTCCCTTCTCTCGTGTTGAGGGCCGAATATGCATTTAGATCTAATTATGCACAGGAACGTGTCATATACTGCTTTTCACTCTGAGAGACTTCAAGGTAAAAGAGCAAGAGACAGCATCTCCAATTACAAATGAAGTGGGAAACATAAAGCTGAGGACTTGGAAGGTGAACACCAGCTCCCTAGTCGAACTTGTCCTAGAGTTCAATACCAGCTGAGTAGGAACTTTAGAAGGTGACTTTAGTCCCAGCATACCAGGGCTGCGCTTACTCACAGTCTCCTTTGGTGATATTTCCAGAACCACTATCAAGTCACTCGCTCAAATCCTTTTCGATACAGTGACTATTAATGCTAATTGAAAGGTGTTGAAGCAACAGACTGGGGAATTAAAATCTGCAGAGTAGGTGTGTCTTGTGCAACAGCAGATTTTCTGCTACCTATTGTCAAAAAATCTTAGCTTGAGATTACAGCTAGTGATGAAATGGGCCAAAACTGGTACCCAGACCCATCTCTTGGCCTTTCTGGTGAGACCAGGTTATTGCTACACCATGTGTATATGCCACATAAAGGGTAACAAAGAGGTGTTCAGTTAGCTACAGCATTTTCCTACACAGAAAATGTATATGGAATCCAGTGTCAGAAGGAGTCTAATGTCAAGTCCTCTGACCTGTCAGCTTTTGATGTTGGCATTTCTTACCAAGTTCCTCAGTGGTTTAACAAAATACAGAGCTGGTATATTAGAAAACTGGAACAATATTCCCAGTGTGGCTAAACTGAGGTTCACTCAGTGAGGATTTCTGAAAAGCTTTAAAACAACTTACTGAATGTTTGCACTTTGATTTGGACAGACCTGGAATACCCTGTCATTTAGACTTTCAATTTCTAATAAAATATAACAAAAATCTTCCAAATCCCACAGATTTGGGGATAAACCTTATAGTCAAGCCTTTATTATAATTTTTCCCCATCAGAAAGGGACCCTACCTCGCATCCGGTTTAATGGGTACCTTTTGTCATCTGTAATTTGCCACTGTGAAAGAGCACAGTTATTATTCATGGCATGTTGTCAGCTACCCGTAGGCTTTTGGATGCACTTAAACTTTATGCACTGCGGATTCTACCTTTGTGCCCACATCTAGATATTCATACAAAATCATTTGTCCAAAACTGGAAGCTACATCAAAAGTGTAGGTTTTTGGAGTGAAACCTATGCAAATATTAACAGCTTCCATCTCCAAAAGGATTCTGCGTATCTTTCCCAGAGTCCACATTTCAGGCGACAAATGAAGTATTGTATCAGGATTTCAGCTGACTAGAGATTTCTTTACCTTTTGTACAGTAAACGTGCGTATAACATACTCTGCCAATGGTTCTGTCTCAATTAATGTGACTTTAATATCTCCATACACTTCTGTGTCATCTGGCCAGTACCGAACACACTTTACCTGGGGATACAAAGAAAATATTGAAAGGAAATAGCTCAAGTTGAGTCAGCACTGACCTACACTTTACTCCACTTTCAAGCTCAAGCTCAACACAAATTGGATTTTCCCCTGGTGTTCAGACCATGTAAAAATCCAGTGTATAAGTGAGCTCTAAAGTTCTCTACCACAGAGAGAAACTACAGGATATATTTTCAGTTTCCTCGGTAGTGAATATCAATGCAAAGGATTCATTTAGCTTTTCTTCTTTGACCCTATCTTCCTTAAATTGCCATACATATATATATATGTGTGTGTGTGTGTGTGTGTACATATATATATATATATATATAAAAGGTTTATAGAATATAATATCCATATATCAAGTTTACAGACTACCTGGCAGTCACTATCACCATCCTTCTGACTTAAAATCAATACTTTTCTAATAATTCTGTAATTCTGAACTCTCTGTTTAGCTACAGAATTTCAGTTCACAGCAATTGTGTGATGCTTGTTGATACATTACATTTGTTTGACTTTAAGCTTTTCTCATCAGACGTGGACACAAATTTGACATTTTACCAGGCGTGACACGCCTGAGCTGAGGCTCAAGAAAGAAGCCTCATGACCATGTAAATACATCCCAAGCTTAGCTACTTCTAGAAGTCATGTGCAAAACTAATAGTAGAAATTCAAGTCAGGGCTGTGAAGCTCTAGAAGGGCTATTTAGGCTTACAAGGACTATCAAGTTATTAACTGCTGTAGTACAAAAGACTGGAACAGCACCTAAAAGCTAAGTCAATTTGCTACTGAAAGGCAGGTTACATATTTCAGTCTCAGTCATAGTCAGAAAGGTTTTAATGAATATAAAAATAACAATTAACATAAATTCTTTTCACAGAGAGGAACTGATCTCAAACTGAAGTGTCAGTAGACGTTAAAATACACGGAATAAATAACAACAAATCAACAGGACCAGCTGGCATTCAACCATGAGATCTGAAGGAAAGCATATATGAAACTGCTGAATTACTAATGGCTGTGAGTAATCCATCACCTAAATCTGTCCTAGTACCAAAGGAATGGGAGGTGTCAAACTTCATGACAGAATTTCAAAGTGCTCCAGTCTCCGGCTGAGAACGTTCCTAACCTGAAGACTACTAGAAGTGAGGACAATATGCTGGGGGAAGCATTTTTTTCTTATTCCCTAAAGTCAGTGGTGGTCAGCCTATGCCTCTTGCATTGTTCACATTCACTCCCATCCTGGGCTTTGGCAATTGCCCTGTGCTGCCACAGGAGTTTCTGTTTCAGTTGAATCACAGAAAGTGAACCTGTGCGTGCTGGGGTGGCCAACATTGGCAGGTGGCCCCAGGTTCCAGCTGTACATGGTCTCATTCTACCCCGGAATAGTGATACTCTGAACTTTTCAGAAGCTCTAGGCTTTGAAGTGTCATGTAAAGGGCTCTTTTGATCAGGTTCAACACAAGTCACACGTCCTTGCCCCTCCGGAATTTTGTGGGTAGAGAAGTATTAAAACCATACAGGTAAAGAATAATTATTACAGAAGTACATTTTTCTCTATGTAGTGAAAAAGGAAACAGCTCCTCAGCTAGCATAAATTTGTATAATTCTACTGAAGTCAAGACTTACAGCAGGAACAAGAGCCTTATTAGTCTGGAAAGGAAGCATCTAAGTATTACAAAATCTAGCATTTTACAGAAGAACCCCGAGTGGTATAATTTATTCCCTCACTCCTCAAACTACAACAAACAAGAGGCATTTCCCTCCCTGAGCATGCCTGGAACATGCCCAGCACTGGTTTGGCTTTACCTGTTGGGAAAACGGCATCCTTACCCTGCCGACTTCCACTAAGTTGGTGACCATGACAACACTTGCAGAGTTCTCTTGCCAAATCATTCTCCAGAAATCCTTCACTGTCTCTTGCATTGGCCCTGGGGCAGGAGAAAAGACAAAAGGACATGTTGAGAAAGCGTATTGAATGCCAGTAATCTGTTTCAGTTGTTCGCGATCCATTGCTGGGTTCCCGTAAAGTCCCACTCCTCCCTTCAGAGTATCCCTCTATGCTTCAGGGTTACAGATAGGCAACGGCATTGGAGCTCTTTAAGAAATTAGACACCTCATCCTTCCTGGCTTGGGGATTTTAAGGTTGTTGTGTGGTGGAAACAGAGATGCTGGCTGTATCATAAATAGTGGAGACAGCTCCAAAAGATAATCATGTACAAAGAATGAGACATGGATGCACCCTAGTGACACTGTAATTACAGCTGTGCTGAGATGTGTACTTGAAGCAGGACTAAAATTCCTCCACTTTACACTTTAATATTTACTAATTCTGGCAGAGGAAACGTGTAGAAAGGAGCCCCTTTCTACAGTTCCCCCAGAGAGAAAATTTCAGGCTCCAGCAGCCAAACAGTTAGTACTCCCAGGAGGTTTATTAGACTAGTGCTTCTCTCTAGTCCCTCCTCTCTTCTACATCATAGACAAAATCCTCCCACAGATCCCTTTTCCCATTCTGCCCGTGTTGCATCCTCCTCGTTCTTTGTCCAGCTGCATTCCCTCTACCCGTGTATCTGCAGTTTTATTCTAATATGTTACTTTTCTCCTTCGACAGAGACAAGACAGAGAGCAAGTCATGAAGCAGAATCTAAGCACTGGGTCATTTATGTGAAAGTCACATCTGCAGGGAAGGAATGTATCGAGGTGAGGACAAATAATGGTAGGGGAAGGGGTCATGGCATGACTTTGCCTAGTGATGGAGGAAAATGTCATCCTAGTGTAACTAGCACCACGGTCATTAGACATCTACATGGATGCACAAAGGACACATCATAAATTGCACAGCTACCTCTAACTCTCTAGGCTGTTTGGGTGCCTGTAGCTGAGGTTTTATGTTCAAGTGCTTTAAATCTCTCCAAACATCCTACGTCCTTCCGTTTTGTATACTTATACCACCCTTAAGTTTTCAGGCGGTCCCCAGAAGAGAAGATGTCACCCTATGAACAGGTCTCACATCAATTCAAAACAGCAGTGGTTTTAATAAATATTTACATATGCAAGAATGAACTTGCCTTGAGTTGCAATGTAATGACGAGGCCGGTGGTATCCCTGGAAAAAAATGAAAATACGTGAAGGTTTGTGAGATCACAAGTATGCATGTTATACTTTCCAACAACTGTTGCACACTTAACAATGTACTAAAACCAGCAAATGAACAGGTGAAGATAAGCACCTGTGTTACCCTTTGGGATTACAAGCGATGGTACCTTGCTTCGGCTGAATATTTAAAAAAAAACAACAACAACAACATAAAATTGGAGGATTTTATTCTACCAAAGAGAAAACAGGAATGAGGCAGTTTTCTCTATTTCCTCAAAGTCCTATAACTAACCTGTTGGCAACTCTGAAAACAAACATGCAAAAAGCTGCACCTACTGGTTTGAAAAACGTATCAGGTGTGCATTTGCCACTGTTTGAAAATGATGAATGTCAACACTATGCAGTTTTATTAAGTGTATTCATTAGTTTCTTTCATTAAAGAAGCTCTTCTAAATGTTGTTAAACACATTAGGAGATGTGTACAAAATTACGCATTTTGTACACATTAGGAGATGTGTACAAAATAATGCATGCTCATTTGACCACTCCACATGTATCTGGAAAGCTTTTTTAATGCTATTTTGTAACATGTGAAAAAAGTATATACCAATCCGTTTACAAGCTTACTGCACTGCACCTTCGTATGCAGTCAGTAAGTCTCAGATATCTGTTAACGTCATTGTGATGGGCTGATACTGATTTCCACATCTGTTGTGCACTTATCCCACATTTCACTTGTGTTTGCAGATCCGTCAAGCACAGGAAATCTCCATGTATCTAGATCGGTCAGAAAGAATAAACTGGAGACCAAGAACCTGCTCTCTCTGTCACAGCACAAGGTTTGTATAGTGTTCATCTGTCATTCATATCAAATCAACAGTCAGTCCCTATCTAAGATGCCCCAAATCCACAAGCGGACTTGTCAGCAGGAGCCTTTGTCATATAGGTAGTGTCCACAAGCCTTACGTCTATGTAGTTGGCATTTATGTAGTCAGAGTGAGGGTCCCCATCCAGCAGCTGCAATCTCACCCTTGAGTGATCATCTGAAAGAAGGAAAGAAAAATACTAACAGTAGTGCTAAAAAGGAGTTTGTAGGTGCTTTATTTCATCTGCTGATTCTTGCAAGCAGTTAATCGAGAACTTAAAATAAGATGAGAATACATCAGAGCTATTCCTATTCTACCTGCCCTTCCTTTTGGATTTAAGATGTCATGTTTAGACCCTTAGGTTACTGCTCGTTCATACTCAATGTTCATTATACACTACTGTCACTGAAATCTATTGTAAGAGCTTTTACATAGACTATAAATATTGCTTAGTTTGGAGGGTCTCAGGACAGAGCTCAGTAGGGAAGTATCTCCACCACAAAAGCCAAAAAGCCATCTTCACACCTGGAAATAACAGCCTCCCTGGCTTGCTCAGAGCTACGGAAACTGAGGCAAGAGCTACAACAGTCAAGATCAGGCTAAAAATAAGTAGGTCATGAAGATGTATGAGAGATTAAATAGGATAAAATGGCAAATAAAATCCTGCAAACATCAAATGAGGTAACCCAGAAAAATGAAAGGAAGTACCAAAGCAAATCGAAGGAATGATCGTTTATACAAAGCACAGAACTGACTGCAGTAAAACGGCACAGAGATGTAAAAGATATATTAAAAAAAAAAAAAAGTTAGGGCTGTTCACATTTTTGAGAACATACAAAGTTGCTCTAGATAAGGCAATAAAATAACAGATATCAGTCATTTCATCTGGCAGCATGCTCTGCAGTTCAGATGTAGAAAGAAACCACCCCAGGGGGCAGATTAGGGCATAATTTTCCACCAAGGGGTCCATCTCTGGTACGGCTAGTGCCAGTTTTGGTCAAAGACGATGCTTGGCTAGCTCTTCTGGCGATCTCATTTGGTCAGGCAATTCCAGCACTGGTATGCAATTAATTGCACAGCTATTCTCTAAGGACCAATTGCTTGGCAAAGACTGCCAGTTTCCAGAGCCCACTGCTAGGCACACTAGCTTCCTTTTGAAAGGATTTTTTAAGAGCTGTAACACAGATTTCATTGATTTTACTTTCTCTATACTAGTGATGCAGGCTGCTGCTCCCAGTCAGTAAAACATTAATGTTTAGAAGCACTTTGTAAAATATGGACCTCAGCACAATTTGCACTCAATTAAAAAGAATCATAGCAATGAAACATGAGAATGTGAGGTCTGATTCTGCTGTAAATAAGTTAAAAAGGGGTTTCATAATGACTTAAATAAATGTAGAATCAGATAATAATTGTGAAGACTGATGTGCTCACAGTTCTGAAAGCCAAGATTTGAATGTATTAAATACTCATTTGCTCATGTAAAACAATGATTCTCATATTCTGTTCATTCTTTGGGTGAGGTTTTCACACCAAAAATTACAACCACATTGTTGTCTTTATCAAACGTCATATTTGCATTCAGAAATGATTACACAGGTGAATCCATCATAGGCTCCATTATATTTGTATTCATAAATACAACTTTTGTAAATGCATTGAGAGCAGGTATATTTCTCAAAGTGCCAATCCTGTTCCCAGCTCTAGATGATTACCTGCGCCCAAGGCAATCGTACTAGGAATTTCAGTAAGTCAGGTGGTTAGACAGAGAACAAAAGAATTTATACTTAGAGCAGTTCTCAAAGACAGACAAAGAGCTGATTAAACTGGACGTATATAAAATACACAAAACCTCCTGCAGACAATTTCACACTTGCAATTCAAAGCAGGAAACCAAGCTAGTTAAGAATCACATAGAACAAAAGAAAAAAGAAAAAAAAAAACCCTAAAGCTGATGGTTGGGAGAGGGAACATTTACTAATTCTTCTTGTGATGCCACCACATGAGAAGGTTAGGGAACTCTAACGTATTGCAATCACGTAACTGGAAAGTGATGACACCAAAAAAGGCCTTATGACAGGTGAGAAGAGTCTCAAGTGGACTCAAGTCAACTCTAAAGTGGCACAAAGACACTGTCTACAGGTGGTGTGCAGCTCAGGTGCGTTGACTAGCCCTCAAGGAAGAACCTATGTCTCTTCACTTAACAGATACCCAAATCATAGGTTAAATGTCACCTCTTCGAACCGCTCTTAAGCTAGACACTTAAGTGAGACAGAGTGAATGCTTCCTCAAAGGAATTTGCTGTGAAAGACTTGAGAAGGAGACTGTAGAAGAAGTCTATGCACTTAAGAGGAGGTCTATATATCCAAGGCAAGTAGGGAAAAAGAAAAGATGCTCTGTAGCTATAAAAACAGCTTTTTCCCTTTAAGCCACATATGGTTATTCTATCTGTGAAGGACAGTAAATGATGAAGACACAACCATTAGAAATGAATGACATTTAATAGAAAAGAGATATTTAGGCTTAGGTCCAATTATATTTTGGGACCAAGTGGAATATACTTTCATCTGAACTTTGCTTCAGGAGGACAGAACGTATAATATTTCACAGCACATTTTACAAAAATAAAATTACTTCCTACGGGAGATTTATTTCACTTGTAAGTGTAAACAGTGCAGCAGAAACCCTCTGTATGTATAGTCAGCACACCGAGTATTAACAATGACTTAATGGAGCCTTCAACCTCGTTCATATGTTTAGGAGTATAGGCTAGATAAAAGTTCTTGAAATAACCTCTAATGTAAATCACTTTTCCCTGAAAACTTGGAAATTTATTTGAATTCCTTTTTTTAGATGGAGAAGAGGAAAAACAATGCATCTTATTATGCTAAGAATAGTAATATTAATAGCCTTGAATGGATTTTTTTCATCTTTAGATTTCAAAGGGCTTTTTAAAGAACAGTAAATATCTTCATTACATCTTCCCCCAATGGTTAGTCTGATTCTGCAGACTTTCCAGAGGACCCAGTAACCCCAAAAGACTACATATCTGGCACACTGAACTGAAAATGTAGTCCAACTCATCTGAAAAATTTATTAGACATCACAAAGTCACCATGAATTACAGATGGATGATGAAAAACTGCTTGAAAATATGCAGGGAAATAGAACAAAAAATTCACGTCTCTAATACTCAGGACTGTAGAAAAGTGGAAAATAAACTTCTATATTATTTTATTTCTCCTTATTTTCTATAGTCTATATGCAAGTTAGGATTGCAGAAAAATGGAAAACAAACTTTTATATTATTTTATTTCTCTCTATTTATTATAGTCCATATGCAAGTTAGCAAAACTAAATTTTTATGGAAAGGAAGAGCACTTTGACTGAAAACTGGTCTTAATACAGGCTTCAAAAATGACAAGAATCTCACTGAAAAGCATCGTGCTCCCATTTTAGCCCAAAAAATGTTATTGTTTCAAATTTCTGTCAGAATTCCCATTAGTGATCATTTTGAATTTCAGTGTAATTTTGCCACATCTCATTTTGACACCAGCACTGGATTCAGCTCCCACAACTTTAGCCATCTAAATATTATGCAGCTAGTCTAAACTGGCTGTCAAGGTTCCCTGCACAGTCAGTGGAGAAAAACAGATATCTGAAAGGGCAGATATCAAGGCAGTTGTGGTGGGAAAGGATGAGGTGCCGTCCCCAGGCACACTCTCCTCCCCTCTCTGTCCTCACTGATTCCTGACTGTACCTTGAGAAGCAGGTAACAACTAGATGTGATAAATCCCACCATCCTGGGATGATGCAATATAGACGTAGAGATAGGGTCAAGGCACTACACAAGAAACCATGAAATCAGAACGCCTGGAAGATGTCCTAAGATTTTTTTCTATATCCCACACTGCCATCTTTTTTTGTTGTTTTTACACATTATCCTTGTCTGTGGACAAGAGAGTGCACTCCACCTGTGTTTCAGCCAAGAGCTCTGGTAATCTCTCCAATGTCTGTCTCTTCCAGCACAAAATTCTGAGAATAATTCGCAATCTTCTAAGTGAAAGCACATGTTAGTCTGAGCATGAAGAAAATGAAGCAAGTTTCTCTATTGTCCTTTGTCAACAACTCAGTAGCTTTTAACGAACCATTACATGACTTTAAAATCATGGCCTAGCTGGGAAGACGGTAGGGCTCCACCACAGATGGGAGAATTGTCTCTGATGGAGCACCAGTACTGGCAACCCTTGTGAGAGCTGAGCTGAGCTGAGCTCCTCCTGGAATATTATGTTCACCAAAAGGAGAATAGAAAGGGAAAGGCAGGTGCTCTCCTGTAAGTCAAAGCAAAACAAAGTCTGATGTCTTATTTCCTCAGCTCTTAGCTGAGAGTTTTTATGCTTACATGTAATGGCTTTAAATTTGGAGAAGATGGGGAGAAAATGTGATGGGACTGAACACCAAAGATCCCAAGTAACTTGTGGATGTTTTCTGTGTCATGAGGTCACCTAAGCTCACAAGCTCAATATCCTTCCCCTAGCAAATATTTGCTGAGGCACTTTGAAGGCCTCAAAGTCTGGGTCCTAAACCAAATTTAATTTAGCTTCAGTACACGAATGGATCCACTACACAACCTGATCCTCTAAACTCGTCTTCAAAGAAAAATCTTGCATCTCCACAACTGTATTGTGTTTACAATTTTTATACCTAAAGCCCAGGAGCACAGCCCACTGGTCCTGCCGATATAACAAGAAATACTGGCAATACCAGAAGAGTCTGGTTCCCTCAAGCATGGTGAAATCTGTGCAATTACCATCAGCAGATAAAAATCATCTTACCACTATCAACAGTGAATCTCTGTGGTCATACATTTACCAATCCACTCCTCAGTTTTCCCTTGTCTCTAAAAAGAGTGAAGGGGACCCTGAAAAACTTGGGTTTGCAACATGGAGGAGCTTAGAGCTCTCCTGCATCTCCTCTCTATGAACAGCTAAGCCTCATCTGCAGTTTGGGTTTGCAAATGCAGGAACGGCAGATGTTGGTGTTGGCAGCAAGACCTAGGTTTTCATAGAGAGGCATAGTGTTAATACAGCAGTAGGAAAGCAATGAGCTGAATAAAACAGTCCTGTTAGCGTACTGTTACCCAAGAGGGCATAAAGACAAGATCTAATCTGCTGTGATTCACTGAGCAATGCTACTTATTGCAAGAGCTTACAAACCCAGATCTCAACACAATTCTCTGAAGTAGTTACGAAAGTTAGATCAAAACCTGACTTCAATTCATTCCCCCAAAGGGATTTGTGAGTTCTTGTTCCAGGCGTGATGGAACGGCAACTGCACTTAAATAAATAAGGTTAATTGCCATTAGCAGCCTTTTATCAAAGAAATGGTAAGAGTAATCAGTGCAGACTCTGGTTTCTCTCCAGAGTAACAAAGCAGTAAGCTAAAGGTATAATGGCTTTCCACCTTCTCGCCTCTGCTCAGAGTTTTGCACAGTTTGTACCCACTGAGCACTATTTGTTTTCACGATCTACCCAGAGGGAGCCAGTTTCCTGTTTTCTACTTGCAGCATTGCTAAATATCCTCTATTCTGGACCTTGCCTTTACTGAGGCAAGTTGCCCAATTTAGCCCGTCGGCCGCAGAGCTAAGGGGATGAGGAGAGAAACCACAGTAAGTAGTGAACTCCCTTTTCTCCCTTCTAAATACGTGATCTTATCACAGCGCATAGGAACCTTCCAGAGACTTTAATGGGAGCTATTCATTTTCTACAGCAGCAGAAAATCCAGAGTAAAAAATTAAAAGATATTGCATTTAGAATCGTTTGTGGCACCATTAACTTCTGGTACGTGCTGCCAATCTTGAACGGGGTCCATCCACTGCAGCCACTGGTAGATAACTTTCTCAGCATGGCTGCCCAGTATCCATTAGCCTTAACAGACACTTTTTAATATCTGAATTCAAATTCCTTTTCTGTTAGGATCAAATGGCTCATGCTGGTTCCATCACTGAAGCTGGAAATTGTGCAAGAGTTGCACATATACTATGTTTCTCCAGATGTCAATGTTTCATGTGTTTGCTCCATGTCAGGTGTGCTCCGCATGCAGGACACATGAACGTAGGGTTGAGCTCAAAGCTTAGCCCATGGTATCACTGACAAGTTTCCCACTGGTTCAAAAAATGTCTGATAAGTGTTTTCCCCCCTTACTTAGGCATCCTGTCTCCCTTCTCCCCAGGCTCATCAAAGTGAAGAGATTATTTCCTTCCATTTCACTTCATCACACTTTATTACGCGTTACTAAATTCTCCTTGCTGTCTTTTAGAAGAGCTACTGTCTCCTCCTCAAGCTCTTTATTTCACATGTATTTGAAGGGAATAAAACCCATTCAACCCTGTTATTTAACTTAAACTCTTATGCATCCTTCCTCTATTTCATAACCTTTGCTTTTCTTATCTATGCCTTTCCACCCTCTCTACCTCATTCTGAAATCTTTCTCAACAGCCCTCAGACTTCAGCTTCTATTCTCATGCTTTATATTGTGCAGACACCCCTTTCTTAGCTTTGATTACATTCTGCATTTCCTTTTTCAAGCACATCACCTCCTATCTGTATTCCCACTGTATTTGTATTTATTGCTAAAAGGCAAGCATCACTCTGTGTTAGACAACAATTCATCTTTGTGAACACCTTCCCTCTGGGTCATAGCCTCTTTATCTTGCTTGATTTTGCTTCCTTAATTCCTTCTCATGTGTTTTACTTGGAGTTCAATTTTTGTGACCACTTTCAACCTAAATTAGATGACAACTATTGTACACAGTCTTGGCTCTTTTCACCTCCACTTTTACAATTACGCCAACTTCTTCAAACTCATGCAAAGAAACAGTCTTTCCTATGCTCTTCCTTCTATCATACTAAGGTGCACTTCCTTCTTCAAAACAGCATGCAGTTGTTAGTTGGACAATTCATCTCACTTAGACTAACTTAATCTAAGCTAATCATCTAGACAGGTAGGCTGAACCACTGTTTAGAGGCACCTCTCTGTGCCACTAACACAAAGGAAGCTTACAGAGAGGCCAGGCTTTAATACAGTTACGGGACGTATTTTCACACTAACAGTGGTACTCCAGTATTATTACTTCAACTTTTTGCATGAAGAAATGAGCTGGTGCTAGCGACCAGCTCACAACCAGTGCAGAAAGCCAGTAGAAGAAATGAGATCACATCACAGATGCTAAATTTCTGACCGTTTCCAGAATTATTCACCTTTACTATGAGGTCTCTGAATCAATCTACTCTATTCCATGCCCCCAAAACACAAAATCACTTCTTTCAAATCACAGAAGAAACAGAGAGGAAAGTTAAGAAATGTGCAAGATCATCTTTCTTTGTGACCGAATTTGCACCAATATTCCTAGTGCTACCGCACCGACTCTGTTCGTCCCCTCCCCCCTTTAGTAAGGGCTGTTTGTTCTGCAGGGAATACATTTTTACTCGGGGTGAAAATACAGTACTAAATATAACAGTCTGTGCGACTTAGTTTTGCTTTTATTTAGAATAGTGTCCCACAGATCTATACAGTCCCGTAAACCTAACTAAGCAGCATCCCTTTACGTTCCTATTGTTCTCTGGCCTGAGTTACCTAATTTGAAGCTGCTCAGCAATCCTTAAGATTTCTGATACTTCCCCCCGCCCCAGTCACCATGGGGAATAACAACACACTGGGATAAAGCTGCCTGAAGAGTTGTGGAAAGCTCAGCTTTGGAGATCTTTAGGAAAAAGCTTCACAAACATCTGATAAAAATGACAGTGGTGGAGCTAGTCCTGACTTGGAGAATAAGATTGACCTAATTGTTTTTATGGAGTCTTTCCCTGCTCTGCAATTCTACAATGTATTAATGTTCCTGCAACTACAACACTAACCTCTTTTTGAGAGAAGGAAAACAGGAGCATTAAGTGCATTTTCAACAGCCTTACTGTGTTTCTGAAGCAGCAACAAAGCTTGTCCCACAAAACCAACCAGCTCTCTGCAGACAAGCAGCAAATGCTATACTGATTACCGATCCTCGAGCAAAGAGAAAATCTGATCTCTGAGCCATATCTAAAAATCTGATACATCATCAGCTCCCTCTGCCCTGCTCCCATTCAGGCCACAGAAAGCTCTGTGCTATGTAGTAATAACACTCAGATAAGAGGCATCTGTGGAAACGTGACAAAAGGATTTAGCCTTTAAATTGCAAACATTAAACCTAAACTAACGGGGCTCATAAATATATAACTGTAAAGTCACGTAAAACAAATGGAAAACAATTTAAAAATGTAAAACAAACAAAAAAACATAGAGAGGAACATAGCCTGTAACAAAGTAATTGAACTACTGAATGCATGACTCCGCATGCCAGTTTTTAGGTTCTCAAACACATCCGTTTCCACAAGTTGCTTATAAACTCATACAGGAAGCTCAATTTAATGTGAATTTACACCTACAGGAGATGATGTTTCCGTATCTATTCTTATTGCGGTTTTCGTCTTCCTTGGCTGTATCCCAGGATGCCGTCTGCCCCTCAGGTAGTGCCTGCAAAATAAACAACAGCGGAGTGTTTATAAAAATCTGGCCAATGCCTTCAGGTGGATTAACACGACAGAGCAGGGCAAAAATAAAGGCACTGCATAATTCAGTAGTCGCCCAAGCAACAGCTGCTCTTGAGGAAAGGGCACATCTAATAATGCAAAAAGCAGAGCTTGATGCCGACCATTTGCATCTCTTGGCTTTTGCTGGCTAAGAATCATTTCCCTCCTGCAACTTCTGACTGAAAAGAAGCTGGGAAATTCGTTCTGGCTGGTCAAGCTGCGTTTTCCCTGCAGAATTGGATCTGCGGAGATTTCACACACACACACCTCAGAGAAAACCCATATGGGAAAAACCCACAGGGCTCAGTCTTTGATAGTTAAGTTGAAAATAGATATAGTGGCTTCACCTATTTCTATATTAATAATGGGGCAACAAGGAGTCTTCATTAATCACACAACACAAACCACTGGCTGTTTTTCTTTGAGGAAAAAAAAAAAAGAAAGCCGCAATGTTTTAGATCATGTCTAAGGAAAGGAGGCAAAAGGGGTAAAATATGCAGATCATGATAATAAATGGTCATTTTCCTAAAATCTGTCCTATTGGCAGAGAAAGGATGAGGCAAGTAAACTCTGGTAGCAAACAGGACTTGTCCAGCGCAGTCCTATAGCTATTCTGAACTCAACCAAATGAGCTACTTTCCCCTTGAGACATGTTGAGGAAAGATTTTAATGCTAGAGCCAGGAAAAAGGCAGCTGTCCTGGGATCCAGCTGGACGATGGTCTCGTCTTCCTTGGAACATGGCCATGAACAGGATGATCCCCCTCCCTTTCTCAGGATCGTCAGGGGATGTCAGCACAGGTAGACCAAAGCAACCAGAGCTGCTGGATCCTGCCCCAGTTGTATGGAACAGGAAGCCACAATCAGAAGACAGCTGTCATTCGCTGTAGCCAACTTGAACATTGATTTGCGTTGCAAACGTAGGCGAGAAAAAGAACAGCTTCCACTGAATTTTCTCTGCAGATCTGCCTCCTCCAAGATGTACTCCCTAATGTGATCCTATCTTGCTAAAAACAACAGTAACGTCACAAATTGTATTATTTATAATCCCTAGGGGATAATGGGTTTTTATAACGCAATCATTGCAGAATCTGATCTTCCTTAGCTAGCAGCAGGTAGTTCGACACAGCACTACTGGAAAATGAATTTATCTGCATCTTCGCAAGCCATCCAGCTCTATTACAGTGCTTGAAAGCAATAGCAGAGAGAGACAATTATTAGTATCTACAATGCTGACATTACAATTAAACTTATTATGAGGAATGCCCCGGCAGAACAGATCATGGTGAATCTCCCCAAAGGGGGTCGAGGCCAGAAAACGTCAGGCACTGCAGCACTGCCCTGAGCATCACCGACAAAAGCCAGGGACAGCAAGTTCCTATTCAAAAGCCCAGGAGAAAGAGTAATAACTCCATAATTGGTGAGGGCTTTGATCACAAATATATTTCCTCTTACAGATAGCTGTTTCCAAATAGCCTCTCATCTCCTGGACAAAAAAATACAAACCTATACACAACAAAAAAAAAAATCCCTGAATGAAAGTAAAGAGGTGAGGTAGGTTCATTTTCATCTTCAAAGACTGAGGAAAAAGATGTCTTATTTTTTATTCTACTAATATCAAGTTACAGAAGATTGACCAGGGAAAGGCAGAAGTCATTAGACATCTAATCACAGCCACCCGAAAAGAAAAGAAGTCCTCTCTCATCACTTCCACACATGGGGGAAGCTATCTTGGCCAAAGAAAATCCATTCAGGCCCAATAAATCCTATAGCCACTAAATCTGTCCTGTCACACAACTTAAGCATGAAATTCTCCCTTGAAATTGATGTTTTGATATTTGCCTGATAGCTTCCAAAGATTTAACCAAAAGTCTGGGATTGTTCATCTCATTAAACACCGAAATCTCTACTTTGCACAAAACTATCCATGTCTTTTGGAAGAGAGACAGTATATTTCTGGTTGGCGAGGAACACACGCTCCCTTTGCAAAAGGGTAGCTTATTCCACTACCTTTATACACAGCAGATGAACAAATTGGAACAACTGCACGTGCACAGGTGGTACGGCACAAGCAGTTCTTCAGTGAGATCACTAAAAATGCAGCGCTAAGAACTGAAACTGCAGCAGAAAAACCAAGGCAAAAATATCATTTATAAATCAACTGCGTCCAGAAAAAGAGGATCACACCTAAAGCTTTGTCCCTTGAGTCTTGATTGGTACAATAAATATTCCTATGCTATCAAAAAGGGGTAATATTTCTGTTTCTCTCTGCATTGCCAGCAATGGTAAACCAAGATGGATCATCCAGGTATCTTTTACTTGCTCCTTATTTGATGCTTTTGGGCTTTCTATTCTTAATACTCTGTACTCTTTTTCGTTTAATTTTTTTAACTGCAAAGTTTCAGTGTTCAGAAGACTGGGCTCAGTTCTTAACATTTTCTTACTTTTATTCTTCTGGAGAAGTTTTGTAAAATTCATATTATCTTCCCAGTTGTGGAACGTATGTTATAATGACACTTTTGGACTAAATTGATCTAATTTTCATCTGAAATTACAGGGTAGGATCTCTCAAAGAAGTCAGCTTCACCTCAATCAAGCTTTTAAGCAGCGCGGCCCAAAAGTAACCAAAGCGCTCGCATTAAATCGCGGCTTAGCGCAAACCAATTTAAATTTCCAATGGATGCATTTAGCGAGTTTGCTGTTTGTTTTTCATTTAAATGAGAAGACTTGAGTCCTTCATTTGCACTCATCTGCCCCAATCCTGCAGTTTGACTACATAAAGCTTTTGGCAACAATATCAACTACAAGTGCTGCTGCTCTGCTCAGGCTCTGCCTCGCAGCCCTCACCCTCCTCAACCCGCCACCTGCACAACAGTGGTGGCACAACCGCTCCCGTGCCTGTGCTAAAATACTGCTTTGGCTAAAAAAGAAGCTGAAAAGAAGTATTTCAGCCAGCTCAGCTCCCCACTCTGGTTCACAGCAAGGGCACACAAAGCTTTAAGCCAACATAGTCCACAGACAGCAGTAAGACCCAACTGCCCAACACTGTGCAACCTTGTGTTCGAGCCTGAACTGCAGGATGTAGTCTCTGGACCAGACAGAGGATGCGTAGCCACTCAGAAGGGAAGGGTTAAAAATCAGACGTCCCTTCAACACGCTGCAGATTGTCAATACTAAAATGCTTGAGGAAGGAGCTGCAAAATCCAAAATAACTAAACGATCTCAGCTACGCCTCAAGAGGAAAGCACTTTGATGTCATCCTAAATCATATTCGAAAATGAGTTTGGAGGCTTAAGCTTATTATCTCTGCAGCAGGTAATCGGTGCTCACAGTAAATCTAGGACTAGTCTAGTAGCTCGCAACAAATCAGAGCTGATATGCGCTCAAAAATGAACAGGTGACACTTGAACAAGTCCTGCTTAAAGGTTTACACCTAGGCCTAATCCCAAATAGTGCGATCTACCTCCAGTGTCAGTGATGTGTTCGTCTCTTGCTTGACCACATGTTTTACTGCTAAACAAAATCGGCAGTTAAGTGCCCGAGTACAGCAGGCACACCCAAAATAATGCCCCCAGGGATGCCCACGTCTACACATACAGGGTTATCATTGGTTCACACAAACAGCGACACTGGGCACACAGTCACACCCTGGCTTTCACCTCCGTGAGGAGCTGTGTATGAGCTGCAAACTCTGGAAATATTCTGGACGCCCTTACTGAAATAATGCTACCTTGGCTCTAATGCTACAGAGGTGAAGAGATTCTTCAAACAAACATGAAATGCAATTCCTCAGTAACTAAGTGGAGGTGGAAACGGACAGAGATAAGAGACTGCCACGTGTGACTGATGCATTCTGCTCAGAGGGATATTTCATGGAAGTAAAATTATTTTGGAACATGTCACCAAATAAGCTGTAATTGATGTTATCAATTTGCAAAGTAAGGGGAAAACCAGCTCCTTAAAAGAAAAATGTATTTGGAGGTCACATTGATATTAGTTTATGAAAATACATTTTAAAAGAGACATAAAGCAAAGTTTTAAGTCATTTCTTATTAAAGATCTTATCAAACATTTTGCAAAACAGGCTTTCTCTTCTTCCAAATTCCAGTCTGAGGCACCACTTTTCACCAACTTAATACTACCTTTCCTACCTTCCACAAGTTTTAACATTCCTCAACATCCTCCCTAAATTTGTGGTATTGCTACTCGTGGTTGAAAATTGGAGCTGAAGTGCTACCTGCATCCCATGTTCTGCAAGCCAAATTCCACCATCTAAAATGACTGCCATTTAAGATAATTACCTCTGATTGAAGGGTAGACTATCGCGTATGATTTGAGAGCTTGTGGAATTCTCCAGACTATTTCTTGTAAAGAAAGGAATTATGCAAATCTATATAATGCCATCATCATTATACACATATGTAGATAGCACTTTCTGCAAAAGGCAGAACTTAAAGAGCCAAAAGTTGCATTGACATTTTTCATGCTAATGTGTTATTTTGATAATTACCAATGCCAGTGCCAGAAAATTACATATATGCCAGCACCTGTTTTCTTCTTGAACATCAAGAACTAGATCTTACAGCATCTGTAAGTGAGCTGCATGCAGTTTTGGGTGCTGTTCATGAAAGTGGAGGCTAAGGAGGGGAGCTAAATAAATCTTCTATGAGAATTAATACCTTTTTCATTATTAAACACAGCTCGTTGTGTCGATAGTGTAACTAGCATGCTTGATTGTGCGGCATGAGTGACTAGACCCTGTTAACATACAGTTACTAGAAGCATTTGTTATGGCAGTTTTTGATGCCATCTGATCAAAAAATACTCCCTGGTGAAATCCAGGAAAAGATTGTCTCTCAATAACAGCATAAAACAGCACCAGTGATACAAACCCCATGGACTCTTTAGATGCAGGGTTGAAAAGTGAGCTGTTTTCATTAGGTTACATATTTTTCAAGGCTGTTATGTTATTTTTAAATAGTTTTAATGCTACCATGCATATTATTATTTACTGCCTTCCCACAAGCTTACTCCACTCATGATAATTATTGTTCGCTAGAGCTAAGTCTCACAAATATTTGATCCTATCTCCCTCTTCTGTTCTCTCCCCCTCTAAATGTACACTCTCTTTCAACTCCTCCCCAATGTCATGTTTCTTATTGTCTTTGCTTTCAAGTTATGTTCCTGACAATTCCAGCTTTGGGGGCTTTTTTCTGCTTTTTTGGCAGCTTGTTGCCTCTCTTCACGTTGGAGTTGGAAGGGGAAGTCAGTCGAACGTGTTCCGAGCTTGAGGTTTGAACATATGGGACAACTCCATCATCATTTAAGCTACCGCAAGGTTCCTGGCTTTGTTTTTACAATTCTGCGTGCAGGCAATTAAGCTGTGGTTTAAGGTGATGAATTGCTGCAGAGTATTTGGGGCTAGAACAGAAAGAAAGCTAAAGCAAAAAAGCCTTCCTTGAGTCTCGTTTGCACTATTGTAGCTAAGAGTGGGACTAGGGGACTCCAAATCTTTCAGTGAGTTCAGCACCTGTTAAATATTTACTACCTGCCTTTCACAGGAGAGAGGGCACATGGTAACAGATGAACATGATGTTGGTCTCCTACCGCAAGACAAAACACCTTTTCTTCGGACCTAGGAAACAGAAGGTCACCGGAGATTGCCACTGCTATGAAATCCCGGCCTTATGAACAGAAGCAAGACGAAGGAAGGACTAAGAAGGCAAATAAATTAAGGAAAAGAGGCTCTTAAAATTAGTTATCCTCCCCTCCCAAGCATCTAGCCTTAGTTGTGAGCGCAGCTTCTCTCCTTAGTGGTGTGAGTGAGCGTTCGTCTCACCTCATACTCCTCTTTAAATCCATAGCCCTGGCCTCGCTTCATCTGGGTGATGTGCTGCAGCAGGTCGGCCACGCGGATGGCTGGCTGGAACTGCCCCCGGGGGTAGGACATTTCCACCGGCTCACAGCTCCGGTACGGATGAGTCTGGATAGTCAGAGTTGGCTGCGTCATCTCTCCATGGCTACTGTCTGTTTTAAAGACAGGGAGGCAAAACAAGCTTTCACCTATCTGTTATTTCCACTCTCATTCTCGCTCCTTTTATTTGTTTTTTTCCATCACCCCATAGGCTGGTACAGGCAAAAGAAAGTAAAGAAATAAACACACGTGCCTACGGCTGCCTAGAAAGACTACGTCACATTCAAAGTATTTTTTGCGTCAAGGAGGCAAATCCAAAAGAAATGGCAACAGAGCAAATAGCCCATCAGGCACAAGGATGATATAGCATATATAGTGAAATAGCACATATTGTAAGTGTGAGCTCTGCATAAGGACTCTGCTCCAGTTACATACCTTTCTCCACAAACCTGTAAAGAACATGACTGAGAAGTACGGACAGATAAGCAAGATAGTCAAGAGGATTTGCGGTGTACAACGGGCAATAACTAAGAGGGACCGGGGTAACAGAGAACAAATTATTAGCATTTCAAACGAGGCACACAGCACGTTAAGCAAATAAAACCGAGTTGCAAGTTTAGGCCTAAAATTTATACATCAATTACAAAGATGTAGCATTATCAGCAATAATAAAATAGCACAGAAATACAGTTTCCTTACATGCAGACCCTTCAATTTCAGATACGTAAACTTAACAGTAAAAGTTCCTTTTCCATAGAAATGGATTTAAAAAGCTCTATCACTATATAGATGGAAATTGCAGCTTCCTAAATTCCCAGGAAAATTATAAATATATAACAAAAAAAAAAAAAAATCCCTGGAGGATTGACTAATAGAAAAGAACTTAAATCAACAAACAATTGACTGTCACAATATTTATTTTAACAAGAAAAGAGTTAGATTAAAGGCAAAATTTAGTTTCTTATCTTCCACAGTTGCCCAGATTCAAACAGTTGGCCAAGAGAGCCGTTGTCTTTTCATATGACTACGGGTAGCTAAGATGCACAGCTTCCTTGGCAGGTACAGGCCTTAATATTCTGCATCAATTCTTTCTGATCTTACCCAATAACAGCATATTAGCAAACACAAAAGATATCTTCTTCTAATTGTTCAAAAAATTTGAAGATTCCACACAGATGGGTCAATTATTATGGAAAGCTTACTGAAAAAGGCGGGACTCTAAACACCATTGCATGTCAGCAGCCCTACAGTTACGTTTCAGAAGGGATAAAGAACACATAAATTTTTGAAGCCCAGGTTCTCATAAACACACCCACATCCCTGGGACGCTCGAAGATTTAGAGAGTTACGGCTCTAGCAAAACAACTCTCGCGTACCAAATGTGAATAAATTTGGAATTTAAGGAAGAGTAACGTTCACAGCGTTTGTATAATCATCCCTAATGCTCCAACTAATGACAGTGTGAGAACTCTGAACAGAGGGAATTTCAAGGCTTATTAATTCCCCTAGTTGGACTCGCTTTCCCAGTGCATCTTGCCTCCCCTATTCCCTATTAGCCTCCTGTAATGGAAAAGAGAAGATTTTTATCGCGGACCATTTCCGACAGACGTACTATGCTTAATTTTCCATCATTAGGTTTAATACAAACCCAATTTCACAACTGGCTTCTCTGAGGAACCTACAAGTAATGCCACATTTTTTATCAGCCCCAATTAAAAAACATTACGATATCCCTATTGGAGAGGGAGTCTTAAAACTAATGTACGGTTCTAGCGCTAATACAGTAAGGGCACACACAGAGCACAGGCTACTTGTAAAACATAGCTCAGATCAGTCGGCTCCTTCACAGGCAATTATTAATTTCTCTCTTCATCAGATCCTTTAATTCTGGTCTATTTGGCTCTCATCTTTCACTGGTTTCACAGGGGAGAGGTGAAAGGCAGAAGAGCGCCCCTCTCCCCCTTGCAGAATTAGTTCCTTCACTTAGCTTCCCAGCTCAGTGTTTCTGCTTTGAAGGAAAAAAAAAAAAAAAATCACATGAACTAGGTCATCCTCCACTCTAGGATACATGGAAAGTCAAAACCAAGAAAATCAGCTCCTCTGGATTTCTATGACAAATGTGTCCCGACTGGCCCCCGTGCACTACCCAAAAGAAAACCCAAGTCTGGCATTTGCACTCACTCAGGATGGCTGTCAAGTCTTGCCACAAGCTTTTTATCTAGGCCGAGGAAGAACTAGAGCGGCTTTTATGAAGACAAATTGCTATGTACGAGGTGAGCCTCACATTCGTGTGTTCTGCTAATAAAACCAGAGGCAAGAAACATACTGTTCCATCTCCATCTAATCACAACATGAGTATGAACCTCAGCACGGTTAATGAGGCACTCAAGCAAGGCACTACACCATCGCTCGAGACAGGCTGTTTAGGGCAATTTCGTGAACAGTTCAACGTGTAGGGTAGGAGGAGAGGTAGTAGCAAACTGATCTCCCACTAGGACGATCAACCAAAAGAGTCTTTGGAGGGCTTACAAACTGGCTCTGTTTTTCCTGCACCTTGCAGCAATAATGCACATTTTGCTTCTTCTGGCACTGTTATAACTGGAAAGGTAATGAAAATATCAGCGCCTGAGCAAAATCAGACTTCTGGTTTAAATGTTGCACTTAAGGTGAGTCACAGCTCACTTTTCACAACCCCTCTTCTCCATCCCCCTTCTCGCAAACATAACCCCACTTTCTCGCAAATATGGATGAGTCTGTAGGACAAACGAGCCTACAGTTTTGACAATATCTCTAAAGAAACCGTGCTTACAGGAGTTTCCAGTGAGAATAACCCGTCAAGAAAACAGCTATTTTTGGAAATAATTCACAATAACACTCAAACGAGTAAACATACAAAACCATGCATCAGATTTTTTGGATTATACTTCATACACATGCCTTAATTTCAGTCGTATGGGCTTGTTCTGTTGTAGGAACACAAACCACAAAACTTCACTCAATATCAAAGGCAGAACACAATTTTGAGAAACACCCCCAAATTTAAAGACCTCAAATGATGGTGATTCCACCTCAACCTCAAAATTCCTGCTGTCTAAACACGTCTTAATTGCAAGTCGACTGTTTAGCTTAACTTCTAAGCACTGAATCGTATTCTACTTTCTCTCAGCTAGATTAAAGAGCCCTCTGAGTATTTGAAATCTTTACCCATGCAGGTACCGATCAAATCAATTCTTCCATTTCTCTTTGATAAAGTAAATCAGTGGAGAGCTTCTGAAGTCTCACTAGGGCAGACTGTTCAGAACTCCCGTTCCTTCCTAGAACCATCTCCAATTTTCCAAAGTTCTCGTGCAGCTGTAAATAAAACAGATATTTTGTATGTTGCTGGAAACATGCTGCTTACAGTAGGATCATCTCTAGTATTAGTAGCTGTAAATAAACAGTAAAATATTTTGTCGGCTTGTTTGTTAATGCTTTTGGTGGTGTCACACTCTTACTCCCCATACCAAGATGGCCATTGCCAATGCACATTTTTTGATTTCTAGAAGCCAGCACTTACATCATTATGAGCCTGTTAGTTCACAGAATGTCCTGAAGCTCTGTTTAAGGCATATTAAAAAACAGTCACTGGCTCCCGTGTAACTAGCCTGATTGGGAAACTCTTCAGGCATCTCAGCTTATCATCAGTTTTGGGGGTGTAAGTGCAGAAAATCAAATTAAAAAAAAACATTGGCTACACTTTTATTTTTCACAAGCTCTCCCTGCTTATGAAATTGTCCTTCCGTGGCCCTCTCCTTCGCTGCAGAAATAATGATAAATTTGCTGAAGCAAACTGTGAGGTCCAGCTCTGCCAGGAGAAACGCAGCAGAGCAGTGTGTGCTGAAAAAGGCTCCAGCCGAGGATGGATAGACGGCATCCTTCCCCCTTTGATGAGTAACCCTGAGGGTGGGATATTACTGCCTGCCTGCTGCTACACTACCTTCTATTATACACTTTCCTTGCTAACCAGACAAGTAAAATACATGCATCTCCCTCCACAGAAAAGCTGATAAACTCCTCCATAGATGTCACGGAGATGATGAAAAACAACTGAGAAATTAGATTTGCAAGCCTGCATTTGCTGTGTATGGCCAGACTGCTATGCAATGTTCCCGTAAGCCTGCTGGGAAGGGACCCATTCACCCAGAGCAGCTTTGGGGATTGAAACTTTAGAGCCCCTCATACACATTATCTTGTTTCATAAACATAGTTTTGTTACTCTAAGACACAGATATCTACACACATACACACATTTTGATGTTGTCTTCAGGGAAAAAAACAAGCAAACCTAATCTATGCCTCAAAACAACTAAAACAATGCTGCACTGATGCGTGAGCTTGAATACACAGAGAAGTTTCTTCCAAAACTTTGGCTTCAATATCCACAACCCTGTTCTGTTACTGCAGTGACAGGCCTATCATCTCTGTTTATATTTTTATTCTCTTAGCCTTGGCAAGTGTGTAACATGATAGGACATCCTTTGCACAAAATAGATTTTATTTTGAGTAGTGTTTGTGATGGATTTAATTACACACATATCCAATCTCTCTCTGCTAGAGTAAGGGTTGTCAATTATTTGACATCTTCCAAGGATGGCTACAGCATGGCTAATATCTCTTCCCATTACACTAGGGATACAGTGGTACTTGGTAAGATTAATTTGCTTTTATGTGTGCATCAAGGCTTTATTGTATGATAAATACCCAGCTCTAAGGTAATATGGTATATACAGTACAAAACAGTGGTATGGCAAACCAGAGTCAAACCATTATTTGTCTAACAATACCAATTTAGCTACACAAGGCACATCTCCTAGCAAAAAGCCTTCTGACACCAAGTTTAATAGAAAGTGAAGGACGCATCTTTCATTTCAAATACTCGGAAGAAGATGCATGTGTATGATTAAAAAAAAAATGCTGGAGAAATTTATTTTCTGTAGCTTTTTAAGAGATTTTATAGAGTCACTTGGTAATCATCTTATAGACGTGTACTCCAACCTTACGAAAATCTTCTGATTATGTACATTTTTTTCATCAGATAGCAAAGAAGAAACCCCCTTAAAGGTGTTAGGAAGATGCTTTGGCAATGTGGGCAACCTTGGGATTGCTCAGCACATGTATAACTACAGCTCATTAAATGCATGGACCTCACCAAGCCAAATCTCTCTTTGCCTCCAAGGTGAAAAGGAGTTGTCAGATCTACCTACCACACAGAGCACTAGGTCAGTGACGTCATTAGCTAAAAATTGCTGACAATTTCAAAACAGCACACAAACCAGCAGCCACTGAAGACTGGAAGGTAAAGTTTTGCCAAGCTATCTGGTCTTATGCAGCCTCTCAGGAGCTTTTTAAGGGAAGTTCAGCTCAGGTAACAGCCCTCGCATTCAGCCCGCTCCTCAGCTGCTTGCTCTGCTGTAGGTCAATGTTAGCACACTGAACTGATGCAAACACCTCTCCCATAGCTCCTTAGATGCTGATATGGCCTGGCAGGCTAAGGATACTACCAAAGAGATCAAGCCATGGATTTTTAAATGTCTATTGCTTAAAAATAACTCATCTTTCAAATTAAACAGTCAGTAATGGTGAGGTTCCCTGATACAGCAGTGTCAGCTTTTTACTCCCTTTTTGGTTCTTCAGTCATACGGCTGTGGATAAACCCCCAACAGACTGGTCAGGCATGGGCAAAAGCCCATCCTATCCATGGAAGAGAGAAATCCAGGTCAAATTTCAATGTATTCCCAAGAGCAAGCCAGGTTTTGTGTGCAACTTGATGACAGTGAGCTGTGTGCGAGGAACCTTGCAGTGACCAAGCCCTTGGGCTCTCCAGAGGGCAGGGACTTTCACTGCCAGGAGCCTTCTGAGCAGGTGAAATGACAAGGGGAAATGCCCTTACAGACAGACAGCAGATGTTAATGGATGCAAGGGAAGGACATACTGCTTCCTCTGAAAAACCTGCCCTGATGACATTTGCTGAACATCTTTGAGAGCTCCTGGCCACCTACGTTTTTCTCTCTAAACAACCTCTAAAGTCTGCACTGCCTCCTATTCAGGCTTTACATTACTTGTACAACATGGGCCTTACTGAAATACCAAAAACAGGGAAATCTACTTCATTTGTTAGTATTAACTATTTGCTTCGCTAGCAAACATACTTGCGCAAACCATTTAAAATCAGAATTGTCAACAAAATTACACAGCTGAAAACATGCATTACACATAAAAATATTAATCAAGCAGAGGAGGGGTAGAGGCAAAAAACCATCCCCTATATCTTATTATCAACAAATCATGCCACAGTCAAGCCTTGGGGGTCACGTGCCATTGCAAATACAGAACATATATTAGCAGAAGGTATGATAGAGGGGAACAGTGTCAAACCGCGGGTAGTGCTCAATGATGGATAATGGTGCTGGGATGACTGAAGCCCTTTTTAATGTCTCTTTTTATTTCCCAGGAATGATTATTAATAAATTTCAAACAATAAACTTATTTAGCTTATTTGCAGATTTTGCTTATTAAACAGCATGATCCAATGTCTTGTGAATCTGTGTGACAAGCCAGAATGTCAGTTCCTGGCCTTCATTTGCCCAAGTCACACGACAGAAATTTGCTCACAGCTAATGGCTGCTCCATAGCACCTCTGGCTGTTCAATTCAGGTGGAAGTGAGGAAATGACCTATCTGTGTAAATCTTATCTTAAAAGTGCTCTGTGCTTGGCTTCCCATGTGTAAAACAGGGATATTAATCCTTAAACATCTCAGAGACGGTGGTTAGCAGGTGTTCAGTTTGAAAGAATGTTGAATCCATGAGTACAAGACTACTTTACAGAATCACAAAATCACAGAATGGCTGAGGTTGGAAGGGACCTCTGCAGATCATCTAGTCCAACCTCCCCTGCTCAAGCAGGGTCCTCTACGGCATATTTCCCAGGATCGCATTCAGGTAGGTTTTGAATATCTCCAGGGAAGGAGACTCCACTGCCTCTCTGGGCAACCTGTTCCAGTGCTCAGTCACCCTCACAGCGAAGAAGTTTTTTCTCAGGTTTAGATGGAACTTCCTGTGGTTCAGTTTCTGCCCGTTGCCTCTTGTCCTGTCACTGGGCACCACGGAGAAGAGGCTGGCCTCATCCTCTCGACACTCCCCCTTCAGATACTTATACACCTTGATCGGATCGCCTCTCAGTCTTCTCTTCTCCAGGCTGAACAGGCCCAGCTCTCGCAGCCTTTCTTCGGAGGAGAGCTGCTCCAGTCCCCTCATCGTCTTTGTCGCCCTCCGCTGGACTCTCTCCAGGAGGGCCATGTCTCTCTTGTACTGGGGAGCCCAGAACTGGACACAGTCCTCCAGATGTGGCCTCCCCAGGGCTGAGGAGAGGGGCAGGATCACCTCCCTCGACCTGCTGGCAACACTCTGCCTAATGCAGCCCAGGATGCCTTTGGCCTTCTTGGCCACAAGGGCACACTGCTGCCTCATGCTTAACTTGTCCACCAGTGCGGATTTAATTCCTAATTCCTGGGTTTTTTTTTTCTAAAATTTGCTATTTTGAAAGCTTTATCAGCTTTTTGGAGTTTTTCTTTCTGCTATGGCAGGCCTAAGTTGAATTCCCAGATCACTCCTTGACCCTCAGATTAACGAGCGTGCAGTTCGCACTGCAATTTAGCTGCCCTAGCAAAACTCAAAGCACAGCTATTCTCACCATTGGGACATAGGTGTGAAAAGAGCTCCAGCAAATGAGGGTCTGATTTTCACAGGTGCTGAGCACCAGGTTAAGAAGGGTTTGACACCTTCCAGCAAGTTGTAGGTCTGAGCCCTATTTCTAAAGGGACTATAGCCAAAACAGATATCTACCTTTAGACTTCTCTCTAGACAATACTAAATGTCTGGGAAACTAAGAGCAAACCTTCTGGAAAAAGGGCTCATTAATTGCAGCCAGCATTTTGATAGATAGCTGGATAAATGTCTGTATCGTGGCAGACCCCTCAAGCGTGCCTCTGCCCAGACTGCTAGTCCGTAAGGCAAGGCACTGGAGTGAACGGTTATGATTTCTTCTTGCTCTAACTATAGGCTTTCAACACGCGCCGAGTAATGTTTAAAGCAGGCACGGTAGATTACTGTGTCTGGAAGTGAACAGTCACTGCAGATAATCCGAAATGACAGGTTTGATAAACATCCCTGGTTAGATCCTGATCAGCCACCCATCATCCTCCTGATGCATCGCGGAGGAATTGCTGCCTGCAAATTCCACAGACAGGCAGCGTCACATCCTCGAGGGAGAGCCTCAAGTTGTAGGCTGTTATTACTCACTTTCAAGGGTACACCTCTGCTAAGTTTCTGAATAACTTCTTTTATCTACTAATTTTGCTGTCTCTGTTAACTCACCATAGCAGCACCTTATTTTTAAAACTCCAAAAGCTAAGAGCTGCAGACTGGATGCTTTACTTCTCTACCAGAATAAAAGAAGCTAACTTTCAGAAGTGATGAATGCTGGCATCTTCCTTTAAAGTTACCAGCAGCCACAGAACAACCTGCATCTCTCAGAGCTAGCATTTTTATTAGCCTTTCAAATCTGCGCTTGATTGCTTGAGCATTTAGCATTTAATTCGCAGCATACACAAAATGAGGTGAGGTCACTTGCTCAAACTCAGCATCTGATTTCTCCATATAAACTCTCTATTTGCAACTGAGTCCAAAAGACGCAAACTCCCCACCTGCTTCAAACATGCAAATCCTCACTCCCATTTGCAAGCCCTGAGGCACGCAGAGCTGAGATTCACGCATATGACTCAGCCACCAACAGGCACAATGACTGACATGAGTCAAAACTAAGTAAAAGTCAAGAAGGCATATGGGAATTTGGCCTAGAAGGTCAAATCCCATTCACAAAAAGAAATAACAATGAACTACTCTTCCCTAAAAAAAAAAAAAAAAGGAAAAAGAAAAAAATAATGATAAAGCTGGAATAAAAAAAATCTGCAAAAGGGTTTTGAATTAATACAGTACTGGACCACAGGATAAATAATGATTTTAAGAGCCCAGCCAGTTAACTGTGTTCTCCGAGCCATTTTCAAGGCGCAATAAGTGTGTTTTCTCTCCATTGAAGTGAGGGGCACCATACCTGTCTTCTTACCTAGCAGCGTGGTCGATGGAACAGTGTCTGATGATACTTTTGAGATGAAATTCCGTTCACCCACACGACACGGACCAATGGAAATCAACAGAAGATCAATAGGAAAAAAGTTACAAAAAATGAAAACAAGGTTAGCGGTATCTAACACTCAGAAGATTCAGTCTATATGTCATATTGGGAAATGCACAAAAGCAAAGAAAATTAAGTAATGAAATAAAAGTCTGGCACTAGTACCTGAGTAGTAGGAATTCAACAAAGATTTGCTCTGAAGGGTTTTGCTTTGGACAGAAAATGAACAAGGAGAGGGTGATGCTAGGTAGGAAAGACATAAGGAAAAGACTTTAGACATATATTAAGAGAGAGAAAGAACAGGGAGAATGCTCCTCAAAGAACACAGTAATATGGGATATATAAGACTTATCACAATGAATTATATTTTTCATCTCAACATGCATATTACATTTATTACAATGTCATCATGATGGATTTCCTTTAATATAAGCACTCCACACCCCAAACACTGTATTATAGTTATTATAAATCAATGTGTAGGACTACATTCTATATATCCATTTTTTAACCAAAGGAATAAACTTATGCTTTGGTCTCTGGGAGAAAGAGCCTTAAAAACAACCCCCAAAATACAAACTACAAAGAAGCAAATGCAGTATTAACAGTAAAGTAAGCTTGTTCAAACACAGGGTACGCTAGTATCACACAAATGTTTTAGATGCATATTTTGCAGTTCATTAGAGATATACAGATAGGGTAGCATATTTTTTTCTTAACACCATGATCGAAGACAACAAGAGAATTGTTCTTCCACTAAAAACTGTCCATAGTGATTCCTACAATTCTTTCCCGTGAGATGGGTTCTTCAAGCAGAATAAGCGTCCCTGCTCTCTCCTATTTAAAGCGTCAGCTTTCTCTGGACAAGAATCCACAAATAGTTTCATATTAATCAAATACATATGCAAAGGAGGCAAGGATCAACTCTGTATGGTACATTCTTTTCTTGATAGTACATTTATGAAGTTGGTTTATATATATAGCATATATACATTATATACAACATATGCAATATTGTATATATATACACACATACACATATGTACATATATACAATAGCATACATGTCCATTTTTATGGTAATCTGTCGTTTCTGAAATCGTATTCTTTTGTTGTCCCTCTGTGTTCATTCTTAAGAGTTACAGATGTTCATTGTCTCCTCCTCAGAATGACGGGAAACAAGCTAATACAAAATCTCAGCACATCAGAAAAATGACAACAGATAACACAAGAATAGCTATTCCGTAATCCAGTAGAAGCAGACAAAACTCAGTATACAAAGTAATTTCAGTAGCAATTTTTGCAGCTCTAATGTAAACATCACTTATAAATTTCAAGTTCTTCCATGGTGTGAACTAGTCACTAGCCTGGAGAGTTTCATGAGGACTGCAGAGTTACCTCCTAACTATCTAGCAAACAGACTCACTCTAACGCTGTATTCTCCTGCCATATTTACACCATTTGAAATCTCATTAAGATCATCAGCTGTCTCATAGCCTAGTCTGCTGGACTTCTGCACCAGCTGCATTGAAGCCATAAAGCGTCTCTCATTTGGGACCTCCTATCCTTTCTCTCCTGTTGTGCGTCAGCCCAAATCAGACCCTCCCCTTACTACACTTGGAGCCTAGCCACTTTTACAGATGTGTAAGATAAGGTCTAAGAAGAACGAATTGTTTGCCCGGGGACACAGAGCAGTCAAGAGTCAGAGCTTGGAGCAGTACCTGCATTTTCTGAATTCTCCACTATAAAAGAACTCACTGCCCCACACCCCCTTTCCAGGAACTCCTCATTAGAAATTATAAATTACTTAGGCATCTTAAGATAGAAATCTCACTTACTTCAGTGAGTTTGTCTAAAAAAATTACTCACTGAAGTTTTGCAAATGGACCATATTTGCAAGCAGGGAGGTCAACTGTACGTGAATTCTAGATTATTTCTTCAAGAGAGGTGGAAGGGAAGCAAGTTTCCCAAGACTTTTAAAGGGCTTGTTTTCAAAATTCACCAGGTAGGAGCTCATATGAGCAGACAGTTGTGTTCATAGCGCAGTCACCTAACTAGAGGTTCTTCTAAGCACGTGCATGTTGCAGGAAACATTTGCTGACTGAACTTCGTTCCTGGGAAGGGATCTTTGCTTCATTTAATAATTGGCTCTGCACTCTCTGGAGTGGCATGTAAGGCCATTCAAGTCCCTCTAGTCATACAGCATGGTAGAGGCCTACTCTTATCTTGAAAACGATTCTCTCCTAATTTTTGTAAGATTTTGTAAACACACAAACAATCCCCCCTCCCCACTCCTCCCCCTAAAAACCCAAACCGCCACGAAAACCAATAAAGGTGCTGTTATATTTTGACTTAAAGAAACTGTACTTTTTTTTCCTTCTACACCATTGATGACGTTTGGCTTTATTTCTATAGTTTAGATTTTTTTCACTAAATAAAACATCTCATGGTCCTGATCCTACAAGTCTTTGGGCCATATTGAGCAGGTATCCTAACTCAGAGTGAAAATTATCTGTGGCGTATGAGTAAGAATTAGATCTTAATGTAATTGTTGCAAATTATGGCAAGAGTCCTGTATTTCATTCAGTACAAAAGCAGGCAGGGTACGGAGAGGTAGGAGTTTAGCTGGTTCTTGGTTATAGATGATCCTTACCACCCTGAGTGGCATTTACCTACATTTTCCTCTTACCTCATACTTCATGCTAGTTAGAGCCCAGTAACTGGCCCGTGGTGCTCATTAATGCCCACCCGGGCTCTTCACAGCTTGCTCCACACTGCCTTCATACTGGGCTTCTACCTGTAACATTCAGGCTACCCACCTAATCTGTATCAACCTTACTCCTTCAATAGTCTGGAAAAAAGTCTTCTCCCAAACTAAGATGTCACAAAAGTTAAGTATGCCATAACACATAGCAAAAATGGCTATATTTCTGAGAGATCAAATCCTGAGAATCAAATAGTTCCTGCCAGCAAACCCACAGCAATGTCAAGATGGCTCTGCTGGTGATGTAGGATTCTCCTTGGACAAGTCCTGCCTGGCCTGTATTATCTATAGCCCTATCTGTGGCATTTTATCATTGCAAAGCTGGAATAGTGGTGCCTCCGTGCAGCACATCTCATTAGTGCATCACTGGGGAGATGATATACTACTGTTTCTCCTGTCACATTAAGGGGCTGCCAAGTTAAACAAAATTTATGGGCAATAACAACCCCTTGCACACCCCTCTGGCCAAAGCACAGATGCATGTGGACAATTTTAGGCCCACCTTGTCGCATATTTGTCACCTTGTTTCATAATAAGCCTGCACTGAGTCAATACCCATATGTGACTGCGCCACACTAAGGAAAATGATAGTGTTTTCCAAACATTCTTGCAAACTGAGGAGCAGTCTCAAATCCTGCAGATATCATCATTTACCTTTATTGGGTTTATATCATTATTTTATAAAAAAAATCTCAGAAAAATATTTGAGAAAATAAATAGACTATGATGAGCCTGCTTCATCTCCACATAATCTCTGGAGATAAAACGAGACAAACTGGAATAATGCTGGAATAACTCATCTTTCCGCAAATATTTATTCCTCGTGCCATATGGTGTCAGAGACATAAAACCTCTCCAGTCACAACTCTGATAAGCATCAGTATGAATTCTGCCTGAATAAGGACTGTTAATATGGGAAGGAAAAGGGGGTAAGGAGCCTTGCTTTGGGCCAAGAAAGATAAATGCCCATTTCTGTTGCAATTTTCAGCAAAATCTGAGCTCCCTGTTCCAGCCCAGAGGTGACAGATCTTTCTGGAACGTAATTACATTTGATAACAAACACTTCTGTCAAATGATAAAATTCAAAATCCTGTGCAAACGGCCAGCAGGACTGCATGCTCCGGATGCAGTGCAGTGACCCTCTACAAAGGACCCAATTTCACTCAGAAAACACAACTTTATACATGACACCATTTGCACCAGTTTATTTTGAAAAAATAAAAAGCACTGAGATGGAGCAGGTGAAGAAATAAATATTTTTACTCATCACAGAGACAAGAGGATGGTAAGTCTTAATGGCAAAAGAATTACCCTTCCCACACTGCTTACTTTTTTCAGAGTTGACTTATAAGTGCAGCCAGTTTTACATTTTTTCCAAAAAGGTGGGGCTGAGGAGCAGAAAGGAGCTGCTCCCGTCTGGTGTCCTCGTGATGCCCTGTACTGGCAGGGCCTTCTATCATGAGAGGATCATTGCTCCTTCCCTTGTAGTAGACTTCCCCCATAAACAGGGAGTCTATAGCAGGAGGGCAGACCCATCCACCCAAGAACAGCGCGTGTCTTCCTGCAGCAGGAGCAGAGCAGTGGCCAAGCTGGAGAGGTGACAAGAAGGAAAAGGCCTCTAGAGGGACTCTTGGAATTTGTTCTGCCTCAAAAAGCATTACAATCAGGAGGACAGAAAGGAAAAACCGGAGGAAAGGACACGTGCCCTGCAAGGACACCATTATCAGGAGATGAACATATTTGCAAGTCTTTCATTTAATTGAATAGGTATGAGTTTTCCTACTTGACAAGTTGCCTTTGTTCCATTTTGCTTTTGTGACCTAATAAAAGCAATCATAGGATTGAAAGCACTCAGTATCTCTTGGCAGACTTCCTTCGGGAAAGGAAGGGTATTTCCACATCACAGCTCCAGCTCTCTCAGGCTCCCATAACGGAGCTCAAGGTGGAGTGGATGACTACCATGCGGTATTTGCAGCCACTGTTTTCTATTGTGAGGCAAAATAGAAAAATTTAAGAAGGGACTTGACTGTCTCTTAGGAGAGAGAGGTGATTTACCACTGTAAAATCATATTAGTTAGCAGAAAGGTGACAAAGGAGTCCTACTTATGCTATTCAAAAGTTAGAACACGCTCCTATAGAAACCCTTAAGTATTATATTCCACTAAGGTAATATTTTGAAAAGAAAGGCTTCTTCCCTTTTTTTTTCCCATCTGTATCATCAGTGCCAAGCCCATAAAACTCCTGTATCATCATGTGCACCCTGTTGCACAGAACAGAACTTACCTCCAACACCTCAGCATCCCGGACTTGGCAGAAAAAAAATGTGGAGAAACCATGAAGGCTTACTGGTAATTATTTCTCATGGATATATATAAAAAAGAAAATAGCCTGTGATTTACATCAGGCTGCGTCATAGAGGGAGGTATTGGCAAAATCTATAATGATGTCAAACAGGCAAAGAACTAACTGAGAAAAAACCTGGCGGAATGCTTTTTGCAAAATTAGTTGCAACATATTTTCTATAGCTGTCATTTCAAGTAAATGACTCAGCTGTTTTAATTAGTCCCTCAAAATACCAAAAAATAAGATGAGGACATATTATAGGCTCATCATCAACGATTCTGTGATTCTGTGATCTCTTATGATCTTTTATCTTCTGGTTGGAAGAAAATTTTAAAAACCCAGAATCTGAAGGACTTTTTAAAAACTTCCATTCCCCATGCTTTCAATACAAGCCACTTTTTGCTGTTTCTAGGATGTCTGCTACCATGCTGTCTTCTGCTATCTTTTCTTTCAAAGATATGAACCACTGACAACTCTTGCTGTCTTCTTTAGGAGATACAGCTACTCAGCATCTGCGAAAATTACATCTTGACTCAAGTCAATTTAATATCAGAGACAAGTGTTCACTGCTAGCCTTGAAGGTCCCAAACACCTATTTATCCATCTTACAGGTATGCTACACAGAGTGACAGCAGCAATCTATGCAGATGGAATTTGGTGTGCCCTACAGACAGAGGTATAAGAGGAACTCACTCAGCCTGTCCTGCTCCATCTGAGATTACAAACAAAGGTTTCAATGATTAAAAAAAAAAAAAAAAAGAAAAAAAAATTCTATCACAAGCACTTCTTCATTAGCATTTAGGGGAAAAACACTTCGCTATGATGTTTAAGAATGACAAGACAGTTTTGGCACGTATTTGCATTTCAGACCCAGTCTCTCTTCATACTAACAGGCTAAGTGTCAAAAGAAGGAGTGACATTACCATGATGTCTAAGTCGAAATTTATTTAATATGAAGAAGTTTACAAATTCACCATGCAATCCACCATGCTCTCAGTCTGGGACTAGCATGACTAGAGTATATCTTTGTGCTGCTTTGCCTCCAATACTCTTCCATCTACAGAGGTCTGAGGGGTTTGTAAACATTACCTAGGATTACTTTTACTGAACACCTGTGAAGAATAAACTGATGACACAGAAGAAGAAACGCTGTGCTTTCTTATTTCCTTTTCAGTTCTCTAACCATGAGACCATGCTTTCTTTCATAACAATTTCGTATAGAAAATGTTGTTTCATCCTAGAAGTCGGCTAAGTGACTGGATTTGACTTTGAGGAACAAATAAATGTGTGCCTTTCTGATTGTCTGATATAATTACTAAAATAGACTTTATAAATTATTGTCAGTACATTTAGAATCAGCAGGAATGCTCTGCACCTATCTGGCAGTTAAAATAGGGGTAGCGTCAGAGAACTTGCAGATGGATTTCTAGTGAGCTTCTGTTGCAGTGAGCTTCTGCAACAAACTCTATCATTCTGTCTTCAATACTGTGCCTATAGAATTGGTGCTTTTAAGAATCTGAACCTCCTTAATGGGGACATATCCATTGCAAGCAAGTCAAACTTACTGAATCCATTAACATCTTGGCAGCTGGAAGAAAAAGCTTCTTCATTGTGAACAGCACTGAGTTTAGTAGAGGTCTTGTCTGAAGTAGCCACAGGACCCATCTCCCTCTGCGTGCTGGTCTGAGTCTCCTTCTGCTTCTTGGCTAGCTTCCTTTAGGGCATTTTGAAGAGGGGAGAAAGCAAGGTCAGTTTCCCTCGGTAACAACAAAACAAAAAAGTAAATATAAAAAAAAAAATCACAATTATCCCACTTGAACTGACATGCAGGGCATGTGGCAAATAGCACGAGAGGAAAACCCACAGCTCTACAATCTAATTGTTGTGGAGTGCTAGGAACATAGTGGTGGAAGCCTGTGACACTGCACTTAGCTGTCCCTCCCAGCAACGTATCTCACACAAACCTGCATCACCCCAGCAGCAGGCGCGCTACAACGTCCTCGGAGAGGGCAACATGGGGACATCTCTGGAAGCCACTCTTGGATGCCCAGAGGGCACTGGATGAGGACAGTGATTAGAGCTGCTCATTAGGAGGCAAACGGGTTGCCGGCACCCGTCCCACGGGGACACTTACACTCCGTCTGAGATTTCCGCTCAATGCTCCAGTGCAGTGTGCAACCTGATGCTGGAACTGGAGTCTTGGAGCAAGACTTTTGTCCTGTCCCCCACCAGAGGAATGAGGACAGCAGCCTGCACTAGGTTTTCCCAGACACCCAAACTGCATTAAGAACTACAGTCAGGGAGGAGCAGGGCAAGTTAAAGGTTGAAGCCATTTCAAAATTGACTATGTCCAGATACGCCTGTTTTGGGAGAATGGGTCTTTTCTTATTCTGAGGAGACATCAAAAAACATTGGCAAGAGCAGCAAACGCTGCCAGCTCTGAAAACAGTAACAAAGCCAAGAATATAAGAGGCTCCTCTTTTGCAAACACAGCTAATAAGAAGAAAATGGAGAAAAGCAGAGAAAGTGAGCTGCTAAGCTTCCATTGACATTTGACTGCCCTGTGCTTCATTCATATCAGGGAGCAAAACTGTTTAAAAATGAATGTGTGACATTCTCCAACCCACACCTTGAAAAAATATCACACAAATCCCTAGCACCAGCAAAGAACTTTGCTTACATGGCTTCCACAGATAAGAAAATAAAACAAAATAAAAGGGAGAAAAACAGATTACTGTAAGTAGGAGCTTTAGTTCTCTTTTTTCCCCGTAACTCAAAGAAAAAAAAAATCCTAACAACTAAATCATTTTGCAAAGAGGTTTTTCTTCACTAAAATGCCATTCTTATGGTAAGTACTACCCATCTTTTAAACTTCATTAGATTCTTAAAAGGATATTCCTTGCAACATCATTCAACAAGCTTTATTTGCTCACAGCAGATGCCTGAATGGCATTTACAAGCAAGTTCAAGCACGCAGCTGAGCCCCAATCCTTTGTGATGGGCCAGCTGCATTCGTTTGCAAGGAAGGGTCAAAGAGAACCAAAACCTGTGTCTGTACCTATGAGAAACTACTATTTAAGGCAAGCTGCATGATCCAGACCAGGATAGCACAGGTTTATGGAGAAATTCCACTGTCTGCTGCAAACTTCTGAACAAATGCATCCATCTCATCTGCTCAACCAGTTAAGGTTCAGCCTTTAGCGGTTTGAATTCAAACCCACAGCTATTCAAATCGGCTGCACAATTACAGAGTGCCGTTTGCATATTCAGCCCTCACAAAATCTCCATGATGTACCTACTTCTGCAGATAAAGATGCAAACGGTGGAACAGGACTCGCATGATGAAGCAAAAAGCTGGCATCTAACAATGTTAAAAGCTTTCCTTTCAACAGACAGCAATGCTAGCACAGTTGGGTTTATTAACCATGGGATACAGCCATGCGAGCCCACTACTTTGCGTGCTGTGGTACCTGAGGTAACAACAAAAGTCTTAGAGTGTATTAACTCTGGTCTGCACTTACTTTAATCCTTTATATTTGCTAATCATACATGGCTATGTGGCTTCTTTGGCAACAGGAATTAAAATTTCTCAGTGGGAAACACTAATCCAAAATGCAGAAATCCTTAATAACAAGCACTCCGGACTGCTGGGGTGAGCCACTACAGGTTACCACTACTGATGTTTAAAAATAGTGAGTCAAAAAGAGTGACCTCCTTAGTAAAACCAGATTAAATTATTTGTGGCAATAATTACCTTCAAGTTCCAATGCCCAGTACCTTTTCAGAAATGCCAAAAAGCTACAAAGAACTGGAACTGACAAACTCATTTTCCCTTTCAGTGAATGAGCAGTAACATGTTCTGCATGTTCTAGGCAGAAAAAAATCCCCCCAAACCCAAGCCCACTACTCCCCAAAGGCCTGCTTACAAAAAAAAGCCCTGTGCAAAGCAGTTCTACCTGGTCCTGTAGAAGACAGAGAGGCCCCTAAAACATTGGCTTGAATGCCTAAAAAGAAAAGGTGACATGAGTTTAAAGTTCTCAATCTAACTCGCATCAGAGCAGTAGCACACACAACCCAGCCGCCTCTCGCCACCGGCTGCCCAAGCTCGCGAGGGTCAGGCTCAAGCACCCCAAAGAAGCCATGTGGAAAGTTGCTCTGCATCTGCCAGCACTATGACTTTCCTTCAACAGTGCGTTATCCACTTCCACCTTCCTCCCGTTCACACCCAAGAACATAAAAATTCTTCATCTAAATTTAGAGGAAGACAGCTCTCTTTTGAGGATTTCCGAGCTAAGCTTGCCAGACACATCAAGGGGCTCACGGTTTCTAAATGTGCCTTTTCTGCCACAGTTACGCGTCTGCATGGAGTGGCAGCACAGGACTAAGCCTATTTGGTCCTTGCCATCATTATAATTCACAGAAAGGATTATAAAATCAAATGTCTAGCACTTTCTAGAATGTTAAGGATATAGCTTAAACCCACAGCTAGGTAGAGGTTTATTTGCCAGCACGTCAAAATGTCTTTGGAATTGGAAAAGCATTTATCTGAGAAGGCTGGTTCCAAAAATAGGACACTTCAAGAGATCTCCATGCATCACTGACAAGCTGCATCAGGGACACGGCTCCCGCTCTCCTCACTGACCAGCTTCCCCCAAACACAACTGCCGCAACAGCAGTCGCTGCATTAGTGTCAATCACGGGCTGACTGCCGGCTGTCGGGAACGCACGCCCGGCAGAGGCTGTCACCGGGCATGGAGAAGACACTTTCTGTCTCATGCATTATGCAGTCAAAAAAGGGAAGAAATACAGGACCAGGCAGACACTTGGAAGCAGTGGCGGTTACAATTAACACACGATGAAGAGACTGAAACGTCAAAATGTCAATAAGGTGAAATTAATGGCTGTTTTACATTTAAGTGTAAGGGAAATGCGCCAAAAAGACGGTAGCAATCCATGGATGGAGTTTACTGGGTTGCCCTTTTCAATTCAATGAAGAAGGTTCATAAGTGAAGAGAAGATGCATATTGGCACTGTACACACAGGAGCGATGAGACAGAAAGGTGCTCAAAGTGGAATAAAAAAATGAAACTAGCTGTATGATCAGGGAGCTGAAGCTGACTGAACTAAAGCAAAGACAAGAACTATTAATAGAGAACCTAAGCTAAGTGTGAATTTTGAAAAAATCATGGAGATTTGATTTAGTTGTTTTTGGAACCTCTCTTCCTAAAAGAGAATAAATGTAAAATGCTGAAACATTTAACAGAAATTGCAGGATTTCCAGCGTAACAGTCAAGGACTGTATCAACTAGAGGACATTTGCTACTACAGCTATAAATCAGAAAGTTCAAGTAATATTTTTATTTTTAAGTGTTTGCAGGATCAGATTCCAGTTTGGTAGAGGTTTGGATAAACTTCAGGAATTATGTTTTAAAAGCAGCTTCAAACATTTTTCTGATTTTTTGTATCAATTCTACATGCATGAATGTTAAATCTCTAAGTGCCACTCCAAAAGAGCTCTTGTATGCTGACAGATTTAATTTTAGATATCTCGCAAGGACGGATTATATATACTATAATGTAGATTTGCATGCACAGGTAATTTAGACATTAGGTATAGATCACGTAAGTTAAACATGAAATTTCCTCCTACAGACAGAAATTGCTTAGTGCTATGATTTCCAATAAGCAGTTTAAGAAGGCTACAAAATCCGATTCCTACTAGATATTTGTGCATAGTATCCTGCCAGGAGGATGTACACCATTTATTGTGAAATCTTCACAAATTCAAGGAAGGCCATGCAAACGCACAACGGGGCGCACTGGTTAAATAGTGCTTCTACCAAGGAGGATTCTCCTCTGCTATCTCTATACTAGATCACAAGCTCCACTTGCATGAAGAGTTTCATGTTGGTGTAATAAAAGGTAGCCCCTACACGTGGCACCATGATCTGCAAGATGCAGAGTAATCCTTTTGCTCTAATTCAGGACTGCTAAAGCCTCTGCTGTAGTACTGTGCCCACTTCTGCAACACTGCACCTCAAATAGCATGCGTACCAAAGGGAGATAGTCAAATGGAGACCAACAACACAGGTAAATCTACAAGGAAAGGCCAAAGGAAGAACAGAGCTTTAATCTAGATGTAGGAAGATCAAATAGAGCTGAAAAGTCTTCAAATACCTGAAAGGGTACCACGACCACAGGGAAGGTGCTCTCCCGGTCCACAGCGGCTGGGGAAAGAGTGATGGGGGCTAAGCTACAGGAAGGGTCGCTCACTTCAGACTTTGGAAAAACTTCATGCAGTAAAGACTGCCCTTCACTCACACAGACTGTGTAGGCAGGCTGTGAAATCTATCACTGGAGGCCTTCAAACACAGAATGACAGGACTGGAGCAGGTGAAAGGGGCAGCACGGCGGTGGCAACAGGGACCTCCTCCCCGCTCCTGCACCCTGCGCTGCCCCGCTCATGCTGGGAACCGCAGTCCTCGTGTCTCCTCATCTAACACCAGTGGGGCTGAGGGACATCCTCTGGCCTAAGCACATCTGCAGGTTACTGCTTCTCCCCACCGTTATAGAGCAAACCCTCTGCTTATCGGTAAGTGCCGAGATAGCTGTGCCTGTACCTTTTTCGTGTCTGCCACAGTGAAGCCAAACTCAGTGTGGGTTATTGCAGGAACGTTTTTTACAGGGTCTGCGAGTGTGTGATAGGACTTGAAAATGCTTCCTTGGGCAAATTAATCCCTGTATTTGTGGAGGACGTTTACCCACAACGGTACCAACTCTGGGAAAGTCAGGTGCACGTAAGAGTCAAATAGGAGAAGAATATATTTGTTTAAACAGATTCACCAAGCACATCCTTCTTCAAAATTTAGGCTAACAGTTACCACAAAGATATGTTCTAAATAAAAGCTCACATACTGCCTGGATCTGTTTTTTTTTTTTTTTTTTTTGGCCTTCATTAGACTGGCGTAACTGCTGATTCATTATTCTGTGCTTCAGCAGCTAATGAAAAATCAGTTTCTTCTGAAAAGTTTGATTTAACAAGCTGACCTGCACAGGCAGATCCCACCTTCCACGGGAATATATGGAGATATTTATGCATGCATGTGTTTATGCAGAATTACACTTGTAAATGAAATCAATGGTTTATTTCTTTTCAAATGCCCCCGCAGAAGTTAGAAATAAATTCAGTACATATATTCTGTTATTTCAAAAAAACGCAGGTATAAATTTAGCCTAATGCCTTTGATAGAATCTCTCCCACCAAGAGAAACTCCTGGCTCAAACTTCTGCAACAGTTACAATTTGTATGAAGTTACAGTGGGAGCTTCATACATTGCAACGGGGCCCTCAGCACTCTTGCCAGATCAGGGATAACGGAAAGCAACCGTCACTGAGAGTCCTTTTCTCATAAACAACATTAAACATTAAACTAAGTGCTTGTAACACATACATGAGTCCATCTACCGCCAGAAGGATTTTTCCTCTGGTCTGATATCACTCTTGATCAAATGTCATTCTGTAATACAGTATGTATGATCAGCAGAAAGAAAGAAAGAAAAAAACACAGAAAAGAAAGCAATGTCAACTTTTCCATTCCTTACCCTTGTGAGGAAATAATATAACATTGATAAGGGCCCTGCAAGGAAAAATACTAAAAATATGTTGTAAATGAGGTGTCTGTCATTAAATGTAAAACCTACTTTAAAGTAGATATAATGCTGTCTATGTTTTACAGTTTCACCCAGGCAAAACAAGAAAAACACTCAGGCATTGCCAGGCCATACTACATTCGCTGCAATGTTATGGCCTATAATTTCAACAGCACAACTTTGAACTGTATCTTACAATGTGTTAAACTAATGGGCAGCGTGAAAGAACTAGCAATTCTGTAGAAATCTCAGGTAAAATTTGTTATAAGCATAAATACAGAGCAAATCCTTTGAACGGTTTCCAGCATCATCCTGATGACAGTGATGTAATCAGTGCATCAGGACTGCAGCTCATAACTCTCCGTCTTTCTCTTCCCATCACAAAGCGAGGAGGATTTAACTAACATACCCTGCACTGGCAGAGCAAGTTCTCTCCAAGGATCTCAAAGTGCCTGCAACTAACTTTTAACAATGGGTATATATATTGAGGTGCACAGAATGATGCCAGTCTTGCATGCTGACCAAGTCAGGAAAAGAGGGCTCCCGGGTTTGTATTTCCACTTAATCTGTGCTAAAGATCTTTACAGCCTTCTCTTTCAGCCGCAGTAATATCCCTTCCCATACGTTGTAGGCAGCTTTTTATGAAGTGCTGCCATGCAAAAATCCCATAGCTATTTACTCAATAAGCACAAAGTAGCATGAAGAGGAGCTTCTCTCAGAAATGAATGAATATTTCTGACTGGCTTCTCTGAAGTTACAGGTACTCTATCATCTTACAGAATCAGATTTTACAGTCCTAGAGAGCAACAGAATGCAAGAGATTTTGGTCCCTAACAAGAAAAAATGGCAACAAAGCAGGTGCAAAAGGGTTAAGAAGAATTATCCGAAAGCAGAAGAGAATTACTCCAAGAAGCACAACTTTGAAGTCCAGAAATTGAAACTAAACATAAAGCAATGTAGTCCATATGGCTGTATTTAAAGGTCTGCCAGCAGATCTATTTGAGAACCTGCTTTTCAACACTGATAACTCATTCAATTCAAATTTGCTTCAGGACTAAAACATTCATATGAGGTCATAGCATGGAAATCAATTCTATTAAAAAAATCTCTCTATATACATATTGCTGCTCTTATTTTCACGACACTTCAAATAAACTTAAATCAAACCTCTTTCTGTTCATAAGAGGCTCTGGCAATTTCTATCAGCTTTGCCTAAGATAGCAATCCTTAGCAATTTAAGATTTTCATCTGCAATCACAATAAAAAATCCCATTTCATGTGGAACGTGAAACTAAATAAAACTTAACCATATGCTCCTTAGCGGATCCTCCTGCTTTCTTCTTTCACCAGTGTCCTTCATACCCTGATTGTTGTTCAGGAAAAAATGAGTCGTTGGTTTTGCCAGATCAGGGATCAGGCCAGACTTTGATCAGAAATCAAACGCTGATACGTACAGCTTGATGCCACTGGAAGTATCGTGTGATGACTACTTAGGCACTGCCTCTACTGTAGTGATGTCCCAGCTAGTAGAGCTCACGCGAGGTGGGATACCTGGAATGCCATGAGCACAGAACTACTAATGATCTCGCCACAGAAAGCTTCGAGTGCTGTGTTGGGGAAATGCAATTATATATTTTTGGCAGCTGGAGCTCCTATCTCCATCCAGTCCTTCAGCAGGTGTTACGAACATCTAAGCTTGCCTGGAGGCACCTCTGACTTCCCTCCACTGTGACATACTGCCTAATAAACATCCACCTTATTAAATCTTTACAGCCCATCACTACTGGCTTCCGCAGCTGCCAAAACTCCGTGCAACCTTACGCTCGGGTGATCTCCAGAGGCTTATTTCTTCACTTTTCTTGAGTCACACTCCTGATCCCTGAAAAAAAGTTCTAACATATGTGATCCATCGAAGCCACTGCAAGATAGCAAAGAGATGGCTTGATGATGTCCTTACTTTCTCTGTAGCAGAGTAATCCTCAGCTGCCTACTTAAAGCAACGCTGTGGCTCAGTTGTAAAAAGGGGTCAGACAGGGCTCAGAATTTGATTCATGGTTCATAAATACATAGAACTCAAAATATAATAAAGCAGGGAACAGTCTGACCACACACTGCCTGCAGGAAGAAGACAAAATGGTAATGGAAGACTGGGGACTGAATTTTATAGGCAACAGCGCTCACTGGTCACAAGGAAACAAAAACAGAGTAGCAGTGCAGACATTTGAAAGAAACATGCAGAAGAGGAAAGGCATTAGCATGACAAGCAACTAGCTAGTAGCACCTATATGCTAAAACTGTCCCCCAATTTAACTTTTATTGAAATCATTCTGAATTTTAACGGACAAATTCTGTTCTTGGAGAATTGGTGTGGCATCTAGAGAAAAGGGAGTTACTCTGCATTTACTGTTATGTAACTGAGCAGAGTCATGCCTCATTAGCGCGGGTTTCAAACGCTGCCCATTTAGGGTCTCTACACAGTTAACAAATGGAAGCGGCTCCTCTTTCAATTATTTTCTGATCTCTCACCTCAAGAAGTAAAATCACTCCAACAGGTACATAAGGAGTCTAATACTTAACTCTTTCACTCTATTCTTCAGAGTTAAACCAACTCATATAGAAAAGAAGGCTGAAGGTCAATGCGCTTCTTGCTCTGACCGGCTGAACACCTTACAGACGTGCCACAGGACAAAGCCATGAGGTCCCGACACAGATACATGTGGGAACAGGCAAAGGAGATTGCCAGGGTTGACAGACTCCAAGGATCAGTAGGACAGACACGGTCATTCGGACAACTTTGTCTATGCCAGAGGCCTGGAAAGTCAGGCAGGTTGATGCTTTTGAGGGAAAGGCTTAGGTATGTGATACGGACCTGCTCCTCCCAAAAGTAGCAGCTGCCTTCTTCATCCCTCCTCGCTGTCTGATGGCAGCAAAGGCATCCAACCCAACTCTCCAGGACTCCTTCTTCACACGATTGCTCCAGTTCTCCTCTCCTCCTGATCCTCTGACAACTATGATCACGGCAGAAACAGCCTGGCCCTGATTTCTTTCCAGCCCCTCAATCGTTAGGTAACAGCTGGCTCTGAAGGTATTATATGTAAAGCATTTTCACATGCCTTAACAACTGCCCAAATTATGCAGCACTGTCATTAGGACTGGAAAGGTGATTTACATCTGAAAATCTGAGGCAACTGAACATCAGGGGTGTAATCTGAGACTCCAGATCATGCAGCTCTAGGAACAGAATCACTCGCTGAGAAAATGTTGACTCCTAGTTGCTGGCTATCAAAAAGAACAAGCCTATTCAGAAACCTTATGTTTTTAAAAAAGCTTATAGTCGAGGCTGAGAAATTCCTGACAACAGCTTTTAGGTGTGAATTTCCCTGCAATCTGGCTACATATGGTGGACAATGAAAAATGGTGCAATTGGGACACTCTGCATTTGTCCATTAGCACGTGAAGAACTGTAAAGGTTAACTGGCATATCTACGTCCATTTGCACAGGTTGTTTGCAGGCACAGTTGTAGATGCAATGGTGAAACAGGGAAAATAAAACAGATGTGAAGTGAGAAAACAAAATGCAAGCTGCTAGAAAGACAAGGATACATGAAAAGGTTAAAAAAAAGAGTGGTAAAAGAAAAGCATACAAGAAAGCACAAATTACAACAGTGAGCATGCTCAAGAAACATCATCTCCAGCTAGGTACTTACAAGTAATAGGAGTAGGAATATGCGTTTCTTCTAAACGTTGACAGCCAGTCAGATGAAGAAAATGTCCAAAAGGAAAAAAAGGAAAAATACATGATTAGATTTATATGAACTCGTAAAGTACCTGTGCTGCCATTTGTACTGAGTTATTTTTGTCCTACACTTTTTTCCAGCAGGTGCATGTGCTTAAGAAACGGATACTGAACTGGAGATGGGAAATAGGGTCCTGTTGCCGCTTCTCCTACGAACTTGTTGCACCACTACGAATAAGTCACTTCCCCTTTTTCTGCCTCAATTGCCCCACATCGAAAGAACAGATAGTGAGACTTACCTTTGTTTGTAAAGTGCTTTCACATTTTTGGAATGGAAAGCACTATGTAAAAGCTATTAATATAAATAACAACAAATAGGAAAGTGACAATGAAAAATGCTGCAACTTTGGAATATTTAGACAATGAACAAACTGTGCACCGACAAACCAAGCCTCATTAAACTCTAAACTGCAAATAGTTTCTTAACAATTCCAGCAACACTACGTATTTAGAGCTGATCTCTGGCTATGCATCAGCTTCCTGTGGCATGGCAACTAAACATTTCCTTTTACAGTTTTCCACAGTAGGCTTCAGAACCTTTTTGATACAGAGCAGCACTACAAAACGAATCATGGCAAGCCGTTACAAGCTAAGCGGGGATGTCTTCTTCCCTTTCAGAACCGGAAAAAAGCTTCTCTGAAAAGGCCGTTGCATTACAGACGTCACACAGGTTACTAAAGGTTAACAGCACGACAAAAGGGAGGGACAGTCTTGGGACAAGGAAAAAAAAACCAACAAAACAAACGTCAACTTATTATACAACTTTGATATTGCATCCGCCCTGAAGACACTACAAATACCAGGAAGCACTTACAAAGTGCAGGCGCTGGGTACAGGGGTTCACTTTAATGGTTGCTCTGAACACAACTTCCATGAGGACACACGGAAACCAGACGCAGTGCACCCTTGGGGTGCGCAACCACCCTCGTTGGCATGGATATACTGAGCTTACCGCCATCTGCACAGTTGCCTTGTCTTACCTTCTCGTGCCGGAAATACCTCCTTCCCCCTTTCCTCATATATTTAATCTGTTGCCCCAGGAAGAGATTTCTCCTGGGAGAAGACAGCTGATTACAAATGCACAGCATGCCTATGCTGCGACGACGTGCATTTTGTCTGGTTGTGGCTCTAGCCATAAACCTGAAATTCAGGCTGTCTGCCTGATCTACCCCAAGCTATTTGCGTGACACCACAAAGTATTATAGCATAATGGTGGGATCCTGTGAAACTCAGAAATTCTGCATGAGACAGCAATACCTCAATTGAAATGCAGTGACTGACCCTGAGCTTCACTATGAAATTCTGAGTTCCTTTGAACCTCTAAGCAAAGGCAAAATCACCAGGATGTGCAAAATGAGAACCAATGCAGCTGAACCCGCCCAGAAAACATCTCATTAAGCCCCCTGGATACGCCAGCATAGTTTCACACAGCACTGCCGACTGTAATCGTTCTGCTGAACAGCTTGTAATATTTTTCTGTTTTTCCCATGTCTCAGCCACCGCACGTATGTGATCACACGAGACACTCACTTCTCATTAAAAAAATGCCTACCCCTCAGGGCAGCAGAGGAAAGTTTGGAAAGACGAACTCCCTAAGGATGGAAAATAAAAGAAGGCAAAGAAATGGAGGATCATATTTACGAAACGGCCATGCCATTTTGGCTCCAATTCTCCCAAAATATACTGCCTAAGACGTGTGCTTACTAAGCAGTATTTGAAAACTAAGTGTTAAAATTGGTTAGAGTTACAGAACACAGAAAACATGACTTGCCCCACCAGGCAACCTGCAAACCCTGCCCATCAAACAGAGAGAACGTGCTTCTTCAATAAGGACACAAAAGCGATAGGGGTCACTGAATATCCAAATACCTCTCTAGTAATTCTATCCTATAGCTCGGGTATGTTCTGCTTAAGAGGCTGTTGGGTTTTACTTAATTAGTTTTAGGTAACAACCTAAATCCTAATCCAGAATAAGAGCTGACTTTTCATAAATGGAACTAATCCGAGACCCTACATAGCCCCAAATCTCCCTTTTTGCTACCAACAGCAGTTTAAAAGACTTATTTACTGTACACCCGTGACAGGCTGTCTGATCCTATTTATTCAGTCCTATACTTAAAGGGGTCACTAGAGGCTTTGTCCTCTCAAGCACACCAGGCTGAGAAGTGTCACACTCCTCACTCCAGGGAAACGCGAGTCACAATCACGGAGGAGTTAAAACTGTCCAGACGGGATCAGAACTGACCAGACTCTAGTCCTTTTCGGGGGCAAAGTCGAAGGGTATTTCCTCAAGAAAAAACGTTTACAAATGCCTTTTTTTCCTTTGTTTCAACGTGTTTTTTTCTAAACAGTCATTTATTATCTATTACACAAAAATATCTAACCAATACTAAGGACAAACAAACAAGCTCCTTAGAGCATTAGCAATGCCTTCATACGATAAATATGAGGTATTTCAAGGTACAGAACTACTAATGAAAGAAGGCTGTGCTGCCTTGAGCTATGTGGGAAATTGCACCCAAGTGGGCACTGATCACCAGCTCACACGCTGCAAATTAACAGGCTAAATTACTTCGCAGCTATTTGTGTGTCCATATCCAGATGCTGATATTGGAGCTGTAAATATGTAACTCATATAGCTAGTGGGGCTCCAAAACCGGGAAAACAAATTGTGTTAACTGCTTTGATTTTAAATACCGTATGACACTTAGTCATACTTAAAGCAGGAATTTATTGTACACATACACACATTTTTTTTTAACGTAGATGTACACATATACCCAAACACAAACATGCTGGAAGGCTTCAGGTGACCTCCAGGGTTCAACTAAAACTTTTTAGATAACACAACACAAAAATCACACTCAATTTTGCAACTGCATAAAAATTCCAGCTGGCTTAATTTAACCTCATACAACTGACTGAACCCTGCAAAACAGTTGGCAGTCCCCAGAAATTTGCAAGAGATTTTGAATATAATCTATGGAAATATGAGCCAGTTCTTACCCAGGCCTTGTATGTGTAAGATTCAAAACAGTATACTTATTTGGTATGTCTCACAAAAGCAAAAAGCAACTTCTGAAGATCTCTCTAATCCTAATCTTAGACCAGTTTCCTTCTTCTCTTAGTGTTTCCCCCCTCTTCTACTCTCTCTCCTTCCTTTGCTCTCTGCACTGACTAACAAAGTACTTAATCCAGGAAAATCAAGTGGGTTGTGTCCATTACTGATGAGCTATACTGCCCTGGACCATGAACAAATGTCACTATGATATTTTCCAGGTCCATTTGAAGGAAATGCCTCCAGTTTGTCTAATTAAATTACTTTTCCACATTGTTGCCTTGCAAGGTAACGCTGTCTCATGCTAATGCCTCGGTGAACTGAAAAGAGGATCTTGTTTTAAAGTAAGGTTAATACAAAACTTGAACCACGAGGTTAAGCTCCTAGTATTTCTGTTTGAGAAAAAGACAAACAACTTTGTTGTTAAACCGTTCGCTCAGACGAGTGTGAGCTTCCAGCCCCGCTCCTCCAGAAGTTCAGATCAATCCATGGTCCAAAGCAGCCTTTCCTTTTATAAAATCTGGTCCCTGTCCGCATTAGTTTACAAATGAAATGAGCCTGGCAAGCTTAAGTTCATCTTCAGGGAACATTTGTCCATATGTACTTCCAAGGCTTGATTTGCCGTGAGCTGTGGTGTCTGTTCAAGAGGAACCCAAAACGCCACAGTCAGCAGGTCTCTCAAGGTGCGCCGGGCAGACCTGCAGAATGCCAGTCTCCACAGCCTCTTTGGGCACTGTTTGCTTCTAAATGGGAAAAGACTTTTGAAGTCGATAAGCACGTTTATTTCTTATAACAGTACCTATTCTAGTGGGTAACTGTGAATGACAGCAAACAGGCAAAGAGAATTACACACTGCAGTCTTGAAGAAAGGTGTCCAGGTTAGCAGAGTCTATGCCAAAGCCAGACGTAGTCAAGCTTTCTCCGTGGGATATCACAACCCAATTCATTCAACACCGCTGCTGCTGGAAGGAGTCCCCAGGGGAACACGCGCGATGTAGTAGGGACCAGCTCAGGGCAGCAATAGCTCAGGAGCGTTTATGTCAAGCTCCACTGTACACTGCAAAAGGACCCCAGATGCCAGTCCCGAGAACTCGTCCTGCATCATAAGTGTTTCCATTCCGGGTTTGTTTGGTTTGTCGGTTTGAATGAAATATTAACTCACGCTGCACCTCTCATATAGCTGAAACATCGTGAAAATCAGATGTTGAAAAACCTAGATTTTGATAGATCTGCCCATCATTTACTTATCCGAGTTAAAAGTGCATCAGAAAAAACTACTGGAAAAATCCAGTTATTTTGCATACCTGCTAACTAAACTATATAATATGGTCTCTAGGTTTCCTCCTTACCCCTAATGAAGGTTTGCTGTATTACACAGCAAACATGTATAGTCGATTTAAAAAAAAAAAAAAAAAAAAAAAACCTTTTCAATCTAACTAAGCTGTGAACTTCTATTTTTGCTTTGAAGGATTCTTACTTATTGATGACCTAGCTTTTTGCTGGTTCTCCAGTTTCCAGTGGAAGACAGAAGATTAAGCAGAAATGACAATCATGGGATCAAGATATTTCCATATCGATGCATTCATCAGAACCAGAACAATAAAGATCTCCAGACTGTTTGGAGAAAATTAATTGCCCACAGTTCTACTTCTGAGAAATTCCTTAACTGTTTTCAAACTTACAAAAAAAAGAAAAAAAAGGAAAGGAAAAACTGGCTGCTATCACTCCGTCTAGCTGTAAGAGTGCCACATTAACATTTTTAAAGGTGTGAAAGACAGTTTGGGAAGATGAGTTTTATGTGAAATCTGATGACACAGAAAAACGGCCTTCGGTGAACAGCTAAAGGAGATACTGTAGCGTACACAGGACTGGCTTTTAAAAAAAGGCTTAAAAAAAAAAATTAACATTGAGATTCTGTTCTGTACCTGCAGCTAGGTGGCCAGCTTTGTTTCCAAAAATCCTGAAAATGAATCCATGGTCTACTGCAATGAAGATTTGGCTTTGGGATTTCCTTCCTGATCAGAAGATATTGCAGACACCCTTCAGAGAGGAACAACCTTCCTGTGTTTTAATGCCTCCCTTTTTTAATGCCTCCCTTTATTGCCACTGAAGCATTCACGAGTATACGTACACTGGCAAATTAGGCCACTTCCAAGTTCTTCCTGTTTCAAACTTTTAACTCCACATTTGAGAAAATTCCTTTGAAGAAAATGAATGTTATCTCCATAGCATTTAAAGTATATTTCAAATTTCACTTCCATACATGATTTTATAAAGTTTCATCCCCCTATAAACTATAATTCTCAGAAAGACTTCTAACCCTCAGCAAGATGTAATATCCCCGCTGAACACTAGCTGCAAATAAATTGCTGTGTGAAAATATGTGCCATCAAGGCTCACTTGGGAACAAGACCCTGTTCTAGACATGAATACAGGCTTTTGATTAAAGAACAAAATAATAAAATTGAAAAGAAATTTTCTTCAGCTCTCTTTACTGCCTTTTGTAACCAGTCATTAGGCAATTTCACGGGAACACAGGGTACCTGCGTTACTCCTTTGAGCTAGAATGCAAAATAATAAATATAAAAAATATAGATACAACCAACACATTTTAAGTAAAAAATAAACAAGCTGAAGAAATGTGCAAAGTACAGAGAGACTCCATACTGCTAGGCAGCTCAATTTCCATTTTATGCCCCCTTTTCACATATGCTCACGCATGCACTGTTATGTGAAGGTCTGAGATTGCTTTATAAAACCTCTCCACCTTTCTTGGAAGTATTTTTCACTCCTCAGCTTTGTTTTTTGCAGTGGGATAAAAGGACCTGCTTCATACCAGGAAATTTTTCTGGCAAATTCTCATCCAGTGCCTCGAAGTCCCTATTTCCAAGCCTTTATTCTAGTCCCTAGTGACTACTCTGCATCCAAGCAGCAACCCAGATGCTGCAAGCAGCTTTACTGCTATAGTCCTGGGCCCATAGTGGACAACCTCAGCAGTGCTTCCTTCACCTTCTGTCCCCTCCGCTATCTTCTTCTCCAGCTCCTTTAAGCTTTTCCGTAATCTCACTCACTCTCCTGTTCTCATCTCTAATTTCTTACTTCTCTGTTTTTTTCAGTGCTCAAGTCTGTCCAGTTTTCAAATCTCACTATCTTCTTGTCTGTTACCGCAACTCTTTTCTTCCCTTGAACAAATACACATGTATCCTGCTCGCATCTAATCTGAATGGAACAGCTTTGACCACATTATCTTCCCTCCCTCTACCTTTTACTGTATTCCTATGCTAGCTTCAACTTATAACTTTGAATACGAGCTACTTACCGTCATTTTCAAGGATCTTGATGCCTCACCCCCTCCCTACCTATCACTTCAGAAGATACTATTCTTGTCTCTGTTGGCTGTGAGCTCTCATCACTATGAGCCTGCAGTGGGCATTTGAGTTTTCTCCTGTGCTTTATTTGTTAGTTCTCTGTAGATGACTGTAAATATATCACATTATTTTAAGACAAAATCTGGTTTTCCCTCTGCCGTTAAAAAAGAAATCTTGTCTTTATTAGACTACACCTGTGATGAGTGCAGGGGCTAACATGCTGACTTCCATTACCTTGTTTTCTCTTTGTATCTCCCTGTTCACCTTCACCTGCTGTTCCTTCTCTTAAATCATTAACTCTCAGGAGTAACAACTCTTCCCGTGTTGTTCATGCAGTATCTGGCAAAACAGGCTTCTCTTCTGTGACCACGATTTCTTAGTGGTACTGTTATGTGCATAAATACTAACAGCTGCCCCCTGCAACCTAAAAGGAATATTTTATCTCGACTAAATTTATTCTTCCTATTGAGATAACAGCACTCCAGCCAGGAGATCCAAGAAGGAAGCAAAGCAGAAACTTACCTTCTCTTGATGGTAAGCATTGCTCCTAAGAGGATAATAACAAACATCAGAAGACCAGCTATAACTCCGGCCATTTTCACTGTGCTGTCAACTTGCTTTTCTGGTTCCACTGCATTGGAATTCTGGGTGGAAGCTCCTTAAAAGATGGAAGGAGAGGAAGGAGGAGATAAAAAAAAAAAAGAACTTGTAGAAAAAACCTGAAATGATCCAGTTTTAATATTCATTTCAAAGCCTAATGACATACTTGCAACCTAATTGCAATAGACCAATTGTCCGTCTAACCTAATCCTTTGCCTTTAATAATGGCAGATATTTCCAAGTAAAGTGCAAATCCCAGGGTAACGCAACTGACAGTAATATTTTACAATATTGTACTGCAATGGGGTATTTATTCAGCATACCCAGAAGCAGGAGGATTATTAGAAGCAGGTACAATTATCATTTCAGTTTAAGCAGAGATGCAATCCTTACTCATTGAAATAGTGAATGTAAAAGTCTGCAGTGAAATATCCTGTAATAGTTTTGCAGAATCATTTTTTTTCTTTTAGAATCAGGATGCATTGGTATATCTCACTACACTGGAGTCTTGGCTTTTACAAATATGTAATCACAATTATGCATGTAACAAGTGTTAATCTAACCCACAGAGCATCCTCTTCACCTTCTCATCTATTCTATGCATGAGTTCTTCTCTGGCCTAGGCAAGATAACGTGATTTCTATCTCTATTAAAAAAAAAAAAGGATAGCCTTACACACCTAAAAATAAAACATATTTAGAAACTTATTATTTGTAAAGCATTTTCTCTTTTACTTACTTGTCGTGATCTGACTTCAAGGTTCTGTTACTCCTGCAATAACTGCAGAATGTGACCCTCTTCCCTGCTGCTAGGACCACTCATACAGTGCTTATTATATACCTTGAGCCTGCTGACTTTGCTACCTGCTGTACAGAATTTTTTCCAGATACAGCTTAAAGCACGGAGTTTGATTTAGAAAGCCTCACAAGATCTGAGTCATGGCTATTCTAAAGGCTAAATGACCCTATTTTTGTTATAGGCCTAGTATACTTAACTCCTGGAAAGAACATTGCTATTGAATTTGATGAAGTTACAAGAATTCATGTTATGTGAGATCACAGTCTTATCTTGGGCTTTACCTTGACTGTTGAATTCAGCCAAATCTTCCTCTACAGTTTGAACATGGTAGGAAAAGGGAATTAAAGGTGAAAAGAGAGAGCTGTCATCAGAAAACTGTCATGTTTTGCTCTTCAACACTCTGTGTTGTTGACTTCCAGGAAAAGCTGAATCAGTTCTGTTCATGAAGCCAGACGCTTAGGGACATGAGATGCAACTGAATCAAGTTTTTGGTGAGACAACAGAAAGCCTCACTAGGTTATTCTTGTGACCATTTGCTACTTGTTAATCTGCATGTTTCAGAAGGTCTCTGTCTGCAAACATGACTCCCAATGGTTACCATAATCAAATCGAGGAACTGAATACAGAACTAATATACTCTCAACAGGGCCTGAGCTGATGGACTGCAGGGGGATGAGGAGCTGATCCTGAACAAAGTAGGAAATTCTCCTCTCAATCGTATCTTGAAGAGTAAATATAAAACCACGAAACATAAATGCAAGACAAGAAAACTAACTGCTTCCAATTATAAAGATACAATTTTGTTTTCCCTAAAGCTGAACTGTTGACCTAGTTTACTACAGCAAAACACAGTATTTAACCAAGCAAAAGTTTTCTTTGCTGTTTGAAGAACACACATGATTTTCAACTTTCTGTCCCTGACCACTCTACTGATCTGCTATGTGTTGTGTTTTTCTATTCAATTAGAGCTCACTGGTAAACTTTTGTGTGCACATCTCTGAAAAGCATTAATGGGACTCCATACGGTACTAACTGCATATTACCATCTATGTTTGGCAACATCTCTGGCAATCTTGGAGCAAAGCTCTCCAAGAGATGAACTATATCCCATCCAGACAGGTAACCCTGACATTGCCACACAACAACATAAGTGATAAAGGTGCAAATTTTATCTTGCAAATGGCTAAAACTATAGTTATTTGACCTGAAACTCAGAGGTACTCCCAGTTAACCTCCACTTGAGTCCCAGTTACTCCTATGATCATAAGTGACAGGTGTTGACAAACGGTTTTCTAGAACAAACAGCAAAGTCAGACGCCCCATTTTTGTACCATGTCCTCATGTACTGTGAACCATGTTAAGAAAGCCAGAATATGCTGTCAGCTCCATCCTCTAATTCATTAGATTGGTTTGATTCTGCCAGGCTGTTGCTTATCACTACAGGCAATGAGAGGTTAGTGTATTTTTTTTTTTCCTTCCCATTGTAAACTACTGCAGTTTTAGAGAATAAAGGCTGATTATCCATCCTGACACCTACACACTATGGTGACTGATTCACTTGAAACTCCTGTATAACTCTATCTATCTTGGCAAAGGCCAACAATTCCTTTAGGCTACTAGTCCAACCATTTGTAAGTTGTCTCTGCTAATAGTGTCTAGGAATTGATAATATGACAGTGCCAGTAAATTCCCGAGCCTCAGGATTCTTAAAGCTCTGCAGTGAAACAGTCCTCTGAAGGAGCTCATTGCTTTCCTGCCATTCTGGGGGATTATTTTCCTGGTAGATGCCTAAATCTCTCATGGTTAGTTGCTCTGCCACCTGCACTGCACCAGCTGTCCGTACCCAAGAGCATTTCTATTCTAGTAGTGGGAGGTCTGCAAGCCACTGCTGCCATTGCAGAAGATGACTTCTGCTGCTCTCAACTTCTACGTATCTCCTCGCCTTCAACACTTTTTCAGAATTAAGTTTTGTTTCTCTCCTTCACATGTGCGCATAAAAATCTAAAAATCTGCGAGCAAAGAAGCCCATAAAAACTGCTCAGATGGCCATTTCACACAAATGTCTTTAAATGGCCTCGGAAAGCTCTGCATTACTGTACTTGAGGGGACAACCTTTCCTTTCTAAAAAGCAATGTTTCTATACTGCTGATATCAAAAGGGAAAGAAAATAAACTATCACCCTAGTTTCTGATGGTGATTTCTACCACATTTCTTGGGATAAATTGTTTCTCATACCTGAACCTGGATGCTGGAATTATAGGACACAGGACAGGTCAGCATTGCTATTACTGTGTGCATTTCAGGAGCACCCAGAGGCCCCTATTAAGGTCAGGACCCCATTACATTATACTAGCATGAAGTAGGACAATCTTTTACCCTAAGCTTACTTTCTTAATAGGGTAGGCAAGTGACAGAAAAGACACAGCCAAAGAAGTCAAGAACCCAGGTCCCTTGTTTCCCTGTCTGTACATTATCCACTACACCAAGCTACTTCTTTCAGAGATATATATTTATGTACTTTGTTCGGTGCAGCCTACAAACTGTGCAGTCCCAAAAGCTTGACCAGAATCTGACTTTCACAGGCACCAGCATTCACCCAGCCCTATTTTACATTCACAGCTACTTGAAGATTTTAATCCTCTCCCACAGACCTCATTCTGTTTTTTCAGTCCCTTTCAAGATCCCCAAACACAGAGATCTGGCATCTTGCTCCTAGACAGAGCACGGTGCCAGCAGCACAGTCATGAGAGAGACAATTCTCAGCACATGGCAGAGATGCAAAAAGCACAAAGCAGGGGAAATGGGTTCTTTTGCAAAGTTGTTAACCTCATCAGCCTGCAGGAAGTCAGGTTAATTGATCATCAAGCAATGCCTGTTTTAATAATGCACTCACAGGTACCCAAGGTCTAATCCAGCTATCCTGTTACTGAGGCTGTAATTCATAGATACCTAAATACCAGACTAGTTCAGTAAGGTGCAACTACCGGAAAAATGGTTTTCTGTTGTGCCAGATGGTTACCTTTCTACAGCTCCTTGGGTCTTTCAAGCCTTTAAATTCCTCCTTGCTTTATATCATGGTTAAAGCTGTCAGAGCAGTGGCTGAAATTTAGTAATCCACTTCTTAGGAACAGGAATTTTGAAATCCCAAATGAATTTCACTATGAAGGGCTGCCACGTGTATTCCAGGGTTAAATCTTTCAGGGGGTTTCTGCCATCTGAAAGTGTTTCTGTCTACAACGAAGAAGAGCTGATGTGTTCAGCTTCTTCACCTGCTGGAAGATGGTTTTGCAGGTGATTCCAGCAACCAAATCTCAAGGTTTTACCAGCTGCTACTAAAGAGGAGAGTATGCCTCTCTCAAAATATTAAGAAACTGAAAGACCATCCACTTAACAGCAAGAATTCATATGTAGCGCTATACAAATCCGGAGTGATTCATATGTTCACTAAATTCTCTTAATGCTCATGCAAGGTAAGTAATAAATTATGCTCCTATCTGCTTTACAGAACTGGACAGAATTAAGGTTATGCCTTTGGCATTATAGCTACTCAACAGCAGAGCTAAGGACCGATGTCTCCTGACTGACACCCTGCGGTAATTGCATCAGGTGACACAGCCTCACACAGACAGGAAAAAGTCAAGGAGAAACAGAAATGGCAGCTAGGTGAAAGAAAACACCATGGCAATCTTTCACCCAGCAATTTATGGACAGCCACATTATCTGAAAACCGTAAGCCACCAGGTGTGAAGTTACCTTCTCAGAGGAGGTGACACACTGAAGAACATCCATGAATGGATGATTATTGAGCACATGTTGCTAAGCAAGGCTGATAAGACGAGTTTCTTCCATAAAGCCTGTTATACAAACTCTAATTTGAAGCATTCCTTATTTAAAGCAGCAATTACAACATTGCATTAAAAATGTAACTGGCAGGGAAAAAAAATAAAAAGAGCCATAGGCATATTCCTCCTCCATAGGCAGGAGGAAAAGACAAGTAAGTGAGATTTCCAAGTGGGGAGGCAAAAAGAAAAAAAGATGCTTAGTCCTGTGGTGGAAGCAGTACCACAACCAGTAGCAGTGTTACTGCATTGCAGAGAGAGGTGCTGGATCCCACAAGAGAGGAGAAAAAAACCAAAAAGGCTATAGGAATTGCTGAGCCAGACCCCTGGGATGGGGGGAAAGGGCCACGCAAGAGTGAATAATGGAGCATCAAAGTCAGAAGCAACCAAATGATGGGAGTTTCAACCACAGCTGGGTGACAGGAAGACCCAGAAAGGGGAAAAGTAAGTCTGGTGAAAACAAGGATTGATCTTAAATTTATAGCACCTAAGAATACCACTCCCTCAGGTAGAAAGTCACTCTTGAGACAAAAAATAATCAGAAAAGTGACTTCACAACAGTATTTAACACAGAAGAATTAATGAAAAATAATGGGTTAAAAATTCATTATGAGTTAAAATCAGCTACTCAGTCAGAGTAATTTCTTTGCAGCACATGCTAACTAGGCAGCATGCAAAAGGTAAAATTTTCTAATAGACCTAGAGGCTTATTTTCAAAAGAGAATTATTCTCAAATCACTTGTAAACATGGTTTCCTTTTCTTTCTTTCTTTTTTTTTTTTATGCTGTTTTCTATGCTAGCGGCCTACAAATGAATATAGCATCTTTAAATGCAGAAATATTTTCCCTTGCATGTTTAGATCTTGATTATATCTGCACCTCTGACAACATTGTCTCTGAGACCCAAACACAAGGGTACACAGACAGGTATGCGCAACTCGATAACATTAAGATAGTGGTGGAATGGCATCGTTTTATATCTTGAGCTGTTAGCTAGCACATTAAGCAGCAAAGGCCCTCCTCTGTTTTGGCAGGCCCACACTCAGGGTTATGCGAGATGGGCTGGTTTGCACCCTGCCGCAAGGTGCCAGAGCACTAGCGCCAGAGATGCGACGCGGGCATTTCTGTACATCTTCAGGGAACAAAGTGAGACCGTGGATCCAATCTGAAAGACAGCTTCTACTTTGGCCATTTCTTTGACTGTTGCAATCCCTTGCAAAAAAGAAACATAGCTAACACTATCATTACATGTAACATCACTATACCAATTTTCTGTCTCTGGGTGCTGAAGCCTGCAAACAGCAAAGGCCTCTACTTTCAGGCTTAAGACTACAATGAGACATTCTCATTTTTTTCAAAAAAGCTTAAAAGGAATGGAAACAATTACGACAGTCAAAAGCTTTCAAACATATTCTAAGTGGAGAGAAGCAGCAAGACAGAGTAACCTTGGCGAGAATGAAAGACCAGAATTTATACGAGGGATTATCAGGCAGCCAGGTTGAACTGGTAGGAGGATGAGGGTAAACACACAGCAAGGAATCAAGATTAGTGTTACTAAACTGAATGAGAATTAAAAAATAGCTCTAAGAAAATAATTGATTCTGGAGATTCCAGTCAAAACCACCATACAAAGGCTTTTCTTCTCTCTTTCTGTTCTTCTTCCCCTCTCTTTAGAACAGAGGCACTTAATTTGTGCTAAAGGCAGATATACGGTCCCCAAGAATGAGAAAGCTTATTACATTTTCTTGAAAGAGGAGCTCAGATAAAGAGCAGCTGTTGTGACGTCTACAAGCGATGGGATGGTTCGGAAGCTGATAGCACATTTCCATTGAAACTCTCCACTTGTGCAGAGCTATTTAGAGGTAAGCTTTAAATTATAAAAGTGGAGAAAAAGTAAAACTCCTGTTATCACAGGGCCAAATTTACAGATGTGACTTAATTCTTGTGTGGTGTTAAATAGAAATAGGGAGGTGAATCTTTTCAGTGATAAAGGCAAAAACATTACAGTGCACAAATAATTGTTTGCACAAGGCCACTTCTCATTAAGTACTTACTTTGTTTTTGTCAGGGTTATCATTAAAAAGCCACAGCCAGACCAGCTGCAAAATTACAAAGCCAGTCAGCAAAGTCCAGAGGCAGATATAAAACGAAAACTGAAATGAAGCCGCCTTTCCTGTCTGGCTGGTCGAAGCTGCTCTAAGTACCATCACGGTCTAAGAATACAGGGTCCTGTAAGACTTCACATTCGAGCTGAAAGACTAGCATGCAGCGGAGGACACCCACCATCCTCCCATAAAAATGGACTCATATGGCCAATGCATTAGGGAGTCTGTGTATACACACACTGTGCTCTGCATAAAACAGTGGCAAACTTTCTGTCAAGTTGAAGTAGCATTTTCCCACATGTCTCAGAGGAAATCTTATTTTCCTCTACAGCATTATTAAGAAATGGTCTATCCCATACCTACCTCTCCTGTCACACGTTCTAATGCTACTATACGGTTTTCAGATGTCCAGTTCCTGAAAGAAATTGAGAACCTAATGCATTAATAATAACCCTGTCTGTTTCTGAACGCGGGCTGGTTGAGAAATCTATTTAAGGAAACAGAAGTATAATGAATTAGTAATAGCCTTGGGTTTGTCATGCCTTTGAAAGTGCTATGTAAGGACAGTGACAACGATAATCTGTTCATGAAAACCTTTTCAGCTGATTCACAGCAGAGGAACAATGGCTGATACACCTAATAAAGTACCTCCACATATAGGGAAACGGTGAAGAAATGTTGACTATCCAGTATCTCGATGGAAAAATGTGAGGGTTAGGAACATGCATCTCTACCGTCTTCTAAAATGTAACTATCTTCTGGCTTTGATGCCCAGCTACTGCTGTTTTTTCCTCATTTGGCTGACCACTGATTCAGCTGTAAACAAGGGTGCCTCTACAGCCCACCAGCTGTGACCACAACACAACCCAAGGATCCTTTCACACCAGGCAGTTCCTGCTGGATGGGGACAACAACCTCCAGAGCACGCTGGGCAAACCCCTGACTACTCTGATTCCCAGAGCTTGGCTCACACAAAGATACTGAATTCTATCCTGATCTAAAATCCCTTCTTTTCTAAGTAACCTGGAGCATCCCAGCTGTGGCTGCTTTGAAGTGATTAGCAACAGCAGACTGAAAATACCTATCCCAAATCTTACCTTAAAACCTTGGCCTCACTTTGCCCTCTGATTATGCTAACTGGGGAGCCCTAGACTGGGGCCTGTCACTGCAGCAGAGCTCTGGAAAAGGCAGATGTCCTCTAGATACTGGGCTGAGGTCAGCAAACTCAGTTTACCTGTAGCCTCATCCAACTCTGCACCAAGTTCTTCAATAACTCAAAGTTGGTTCATTAGCTCATTGGGTTAAGGAAACCCCCAGAATAGACGTTTTAAATCCCTCTACGCAAGTCTTGATACTAAATGTGATGAAAATGAAGATGTTTGCTAGTTAGATGGGCATTCAAATGCCAGGAAGTTTGATTTCTCCTCCCAGCAGGGAATATTTTTCAGTAGGAGCAACATAAGTGTGCCTGTTATTAACATTTAATTATGGTGATATGTGAACCTGTGCTCAAAAATAACTTTTGGAAGGCAGAGACTTGTTCAAGGAAAAAAAAAAACAACATATTTTCATGCATCCAACTTAAAAAATGCAGTGGAGTCTTCTGAAATAAATAGCACAAAACAGAATAAACCTGTCAAAGGAATAACATTCTAGTGTATCAAAAGACAAAACGCAGTAACAAACGGATTTGAGGTGGGACAAGATCTGTTTAAAAAATATATTATCTCCAGAATATATTTCAGAAGACAACGGAGCCTTCTTAAATGAATTTGAAGGAACAGGACCTATTAAAGGAACAGCTTTCATCTGCAGCAAAATCCTGTGAATAGTACAGGGTGTTTTGTTCCTGATTTTCAATTATTTTTTGCACTGCTTCTGTTGAAGAGTGTTGTGGGTTTTTTTTTTTTTTTATTATTATTATTTCTTTGGTCACTTTTTGGACCTAGGTTTACTTTTGAGGCCTCAAGTTTCTTATGTGCTCATCTTTCAGGCAGGCCACCTTCCTCAGTGACAACATTCCTCCTGGTTGCTGATGCACTACAGAAATGCAGGACCATTTCTGTCAATTTTAAGGGCATTTGAACTCCACACTAATCCTGTCCTCCTTTTTTTTTGGTCCTAGTTTCATCAAGCTGCTTTTATGTGTAGTTAAAATAATTGATATGTGAGGACGTTATACCTGTATAGGAACAACCACACAGCCCTGGGAAAGGCACGTTCCCACAAAAATTTAATCCATCCCAAAACTGAGAAACTAACCCGCCTTTCCCCCTCCTTTCTTATTACATTACATGTAACTGTCATGTCCAAATCCTGTGCCTATCGAGCTAATGCAGAAGAGGGTATATCCACAAGCTGGCAGGATTATTTTTCTACTTTTAAATTTTCTGGAGCTCCAAGACAGTACAGGTCACAGTCTTACATGATACAACATACTCTTAAGACACACAGACCTTCCAGTTACGTTCTGATGGAAATCTCCAAAACACTTAAAACAGTTTGAACTTCTGCATTCGAGATCTGTGAATGAGCTTAATACCACGCTGCTGAGGCTTTAATCCTGCGGCACCTCTGCTGCCTGCAGGAGTGTGGGAACAGAGGCCTTGCAGAATTAAGTCTTCATATTCCTGTCATCATTTCTCCTACAGCAAGACCCACATGTCCAAATGCAAGTGTAATAACCTAGCCCTAGAAAAATGCAACAGCTTCTTAAATGCACAAATAAAAAATTAAAAATCATCTCCATGCATGCTCAGGGAGATTTTCAGCCCCTGCAGAGAGCCAGTAGGGAATCTCTGTGCCACCTAAGTCACGCTTGAACGCTCCTGTGAAGACTTAAGCGTTGTTTGGGCCCCCCGGCAACCCTCTGTTCAGGCATGCATTCACCTCCATGCAAAAGAAGGGCCATGCAAGAGAAAATCCCCCTTTTAATCTAGTTAGAATAATTCAAAAATTGTTTTCCCATGAAGACAAAACCTGAAACAAGAGGTCATAAAGCAGCTCAGACTTCTAGAAGTTGTAATAATCTTCCCTTTCCTGAACTGATAATCACCTGTGCTCAAGAGGCTGGGCGGGTTTCGGGTGGTCACCTGTTGCCTGCCTATTACTGTTAAGAACAAGGAACACCGTTCCCAGGCAGCATGCACAAGAAAACAGAAAGGAAAAAAAATAAAAATGTACCTCATAATAATAAAGTTCATTTTTTTTTTTTATTTGCAAGGACTAACATTTAAAAGAAAGAAGAAATGAGTATCAAGAGATAAGGAACCATTAATGAGCCCTCTGCCTTGGTTTCAATTGCACTGTGAAATTAATTTAATGCGCTCTAAGGATACAAGAGGTAATCGCTCTCTTTTGGTAAGAGGTTGCAATTTTCTCTAACAAAGTGTCAATATAAATATGTTACTTTAAGACAGGGAGAACAAGTCAGTTAATTCAGAAAGAATTTGACATATTAAAGTAAATGCCATCCAGGAAGCCAAATGGCAAAACTAAGAAATAAATTACTCAAAATGAAAATTGTACGGCAGAGAGCTGGTAAACTGGGGTTTAATTGAAAACTTATTTTAAAGCATATTTTATGCTAATGATAGGTATCCAAGTGACTGATACTATGAAAGACATCACTAATTTAAAAAGAGTAGCTGTCCATCTGAGGAGATATGTTTATGGCTGGAAGTAGTAAGCAAGCGGAAACCAGCAACTCTGAAAATAAATACATACATAGATACAAGAGGTTAATAACGCTTGTGGATTTAAGACATGCTGATAAGATGTGAAATGGCTACACAGACCAGACAAATGCAGAGAGCTTTCTGATGGGTTGTCAAATGTTACCACAGCAAAAGCTGACAAGTCTCTGCCCTGAGCCTTTTCCTTGGCATCAGTCAACTCTTACAGTGAGATGCTGGAGGGAAGGAAATGTGCTCCACAGATGTGCTTGCCCTGCTGGGTACCCACCAACTGCGCTTTGGAGGATGTGCTATGCTGTCATGACCTAGTGCTCTGGAACGCTGAAAACGACCCTGACATCTAAGCGAGCGCACAAAGATTTGCGAGACTTCTCCTGGGACCACGAGGATGGAGTTCCTCCAAACAGGCGCAGCAGGCAGGGAAAACGCGCTGCAGAACGCACCCCACGAAGGGTGGCAAGCAGCCCTGGATGGAGCCGAGCTGAAACGGAAAGGGCTCAACCCGACCAGTCAAGGTCAGGCTAAAACTGAGATCTCAGTGACACAAAGGGGGAGGAGGGAAAACTGGGAAGCATTCAATATTCTCTTTAATGGTCTAGAATATTTTTTGAAGAGTTGTCTACATCAATTTTATTGTTTTTGAGGCAATGGGGCATACAAAGCGCACTGCCTCGCAGCCTGCCGAAGCAGTGAGGATGGAAGAGCTTCACAAACCTCACAAGTAATTAAAGTTACGTGGCTTCTGAACTGGTGCCTTGCAGCAACACCCAAGATGTGTTATAATCCCCCAGTAACACATTGCCTGACACATTTTATAGCTTAATTACTCCCACATTCATGTTTACTGCCCTTGTTAATCCAGCACTTCAAGAGAATACTTGCCTTGCTTAAACATAACTTGATTCTAATCTCTGTTTTACCGGTGTAAATCAGAACTCGTTTCACTAATGTTAATGGAGTTATGGGTGTGCCAAGCGTCTAATGAAAAAATCAGGCCAATAGCCAGAAACGAACCTTTACTCTGGCACCAGTAGCACACTTCTATTCTCTTGTGTCAGTTTGCAAAACAAAATATGCTCGTTTTCTGGTACCAACCCAAAATGGAGCTTTAGGACTGTCAATGCTGAGGCTAGGCTAGACTCCCAAGAAGTTTATTCTTTCTGTCTCTTGCCGATGCTACAAGCAAAGACACCACAGTCACCTTTGCCAGCAGCTCTGATGAATTTGTTCGAGGCAGATTACAGATTCACTCATTCTGTCCTCAGAAAGACAATGTTGCAAATGAAGGTAACTACAGGGCAATGCCATTAAAGAAGATCAATATAATGAGTGCATAGAACAGGGCACAGATACAGTTGGTTGGCTAGAACACCCCAACCATCCTTCTTTGATCAGACACAATGTAATTACAGTTTCCCGAGTGCCTCTGTCTATTGCTACTCAGTAGAGATAAGGCAGATACGAACCCCCTTGTCAGGGGCTTGGATGTAGGGTGGCTCCGTCCTCCTACTCACAGGCAATCAATGCAAGGAGAGAGTTCAGCCTTATGACATATAGGATTCTTAAACTAAGAAAAAGCTCCAAAGCACAGAACCAACTTATTTAGCTATTGCTCAGCTGCCCTTACTTCACAAGACTCCTCGCAAGCGCCAGTAACGGAAGATAACGTTACGCTATTAAGACTACAGATTCACTTGTGATGCTACCTTACTTGTGTGCTGCAGCCAATACGGTACCTTTGAAGAGCCAAAACTGGCATAAAATTAGTCACAGATGTGCATATTCCAGTATCCTTGCTAATGGTCAGGCATTGAAAAATGCTAAACTGCAAATCGCAGGGCAAGGAAAAGAAAGGAAAAAAAAAAAAAAAAAAAGCATCACCTACAGAAAATAATGCATTTCACAGGAATTTCCAGACTCCATGCATTAAAAAAACAAGACTTCTGCCTACAAATTAAAAGTTACATCCACTGAGACAGTAAGAGTAAATACTAGTACTACCATAATCTCTTGCCCTTTTCCATTTATGTTAACCGAGAAAAAAGCTAGAGTAAGATTATCAAAAAGCAGTGGCTCTAGGCATCTTTATGTTCCACCAATCTCTTTCGTTCCTCTTATTAGATTAAAATTACTAAGAGATCACCTTTTTAAAAGAGCCAACATTCAGAAATGACAGAATGAGGGTAGCTTGTTGACTTTTCTTTGTGACCGAGCAGGTAAATGACAATTAAATTAGCGAGCAGAGGCCAACTAAGGATTAAACACTTATGTGAATCTTTTCTGAATTACCCAAATCACACTGTGCAAATCAAAAGATCATATAAGAACAGGATTTTTCAGGCTACAAGTGTTTCTTTTTTTTCGTTCTTCTTTTTTTTTTTTAATCTGAACAATAGTCATAGAACAAATATCTTTTCTGTTAGCATGACGGCATTCTTCCACCGACTCCGAAAACAGGAACCACTGAAATGGAAGAAAGTATAGATTTCCAAAAATGTATGAATCCAGTTTCTCTGATCTCATGAAAAGACCTCCAGTCACAACCTGGGAAACCCTTGGGAGGCTCATTTCACCCAGACTTGTTCTATCCAACCCTACTCTTTCTCTTTCTACCACCAGAAAGCCAAAATAAGGTATCTAAAATGGTCATGTCACTCACAGGTTGGAAAAATTGAAGGGGAAGGAGAGGAGATTGAGACAAACAGAATGTTTGTAACCTGGAGAGATGGATTAAATGAAGATTTTATGAGGATTTTTTAAGGAGGAAAGCAACAGGAGGATATGAGGACCACCAGAGCCACAGACAGAAAGGAAAGAGGGCAGAAACGGCTCGTCCTCCTTGGCTTTCAGTGGTGACACAATTGCTTACAGCACCAGCAGTTCCTAGTATCAGGTCTGAGCAGCAATTAGAACGACACAGGCTGTGAGTCCATGCAACGCCATCCCAACGCATGGCACTGTGTAACACATCTGGGGATACCTCATGGCAGGGGAAAAGACCTCTTCTGCTACTGGACAACAGCTGGTTGGGGCTTCTTTGATGCCTCACAACTCCTCTACAAGCGCAGAAGCGATCAGGAGAAAATATCAGGAAGCAATTAGCTTCTGTTACTGTTACAAGAGAGAAAGGAGTGAAAGAATAGAAAAGAAGGGGACAGTGCCTCTTAAAGAAAGAGGGTCATGGGTTCCTGCCAACTTTTTTCAGCTCTGGGAAGACTCCACAGGCAGTAATGGAGATATCCCACATTACAATAAAGCAGCAAAAACACAAGATGCAGCCCTGAGTTTTGAAAAAGAAAAGCTACCTGTAACATAGCCTACGGCAATTACCTATCATTTTCTTACAGCTCATTTTGAGACTAGATATGTGTCGAGGAAGTCTTTCTGCAGCTAGTCCTCTGTTTGTGTCACAAGTAAATTGCTTTACTGACACCTTTGCTGGCAAAGCAGTCCCTGGGGTGATGCTGAAGTCCTTCGGAGAGTTGTTAAAAGCAACTCTAAAATCCAAAAAGTAACCTAGACGTTGTTATCCCTGGTCCCTCAAGAGCTACACTTTGTGAAGCCGACTCAGGGATCACAGCACTGCATCTTAACAACATACTGCCAAATCATTTATATCAGGTTTGCTCAGCGATAATGCTTGGTCTGTCCTGAACTTCCTCCAATGAAAATGAGAAATTTTGTTTTTCTTATTTATCTTATAATTCAACTAGTCTGTTGAATTATACCACAAAAATGGTGTGACAGAAAAATTGTGCCCTGCTACGTTCAAAGTTAGGATTTTTCAAAATCTATTGAAAGTCAGGCTTATGAGAGATCTCTTACTTATCCACTTCATACAGTGGCAGAGAGAATGAAGTTAACTGGAAGCTTTTTCAGTCACATTTCTGCCAACAGCAAGGACAGGCATCAGGACAGGAAAGCTGAAGACAGAATAAGGGAAAGGAGGAACCACAGAGAGAAGGATACCCTGTCTTAACAACTAACAGAGTCCACATAAACAGCAAAGGAGTTCTGGAAATTGCTGTTCTGCCTTTGCAATCTTCTGCTCATTTTTAAAAATATATACATAATAATAATAAAAAAAAGGCTCGTCCTTTGAATAGTAGCTGTAATTAAGTTGTGTCACCACTGCAGCTTTTACACTACTGGCCTCGTGCTTTACAGGAAAAGGAGACCCACATACCTTTGGTTGCCAGCCGGACACAGTTGATTTTTGTTTCCTGAAAAATATGAAAGGATAGGAAAACATCAAGGCATGTAATTTGCCCATCTGCAATAAAGATACTTTCCTTAAAAACAAGCACTAAAACAAATTAGCATTTTTCTTACGCTTCATTTCTGAAAATACCACCAACACTTTCAGTGCCATAAAACACTCCATACTAATGGACCTGCACACAGCTGCTTCGCTAACTGCTGGGAAGTTAGAGTGACACTATTTTTTTCCACACTAGATGTGTGAGTGATGGATCCCACATAACGGGCTGATTAACTAAAAGAAACTACCGGTTAAATGACCTGATCCGTAATATGCAGAGAAGCCTTGGGTCAAAAGTACATGCAATTGTACATCTAATTTTCGTGCACCATTACTACAGATTTGGCAAACTGGGTATTTATTTAAACACACGGCACAGAGACACCTAAGTAGTCATTTGAATACTTCAGCTACATGAAATGTATGTGAAGCAAAGCAGCATGTCGTATGGCTAGCCCTGCCAAACACGCTATTCAAATGCAACCCAAACCACTGCAGCTTTTTCATCACCGAACTGGGAAAAAACCCAACACCTTTGTTCAATCCACCTCAGAGTCTGCAGATCTGCATAAACAGTAATTTGGATGGCAACAACAATGTTGTATTTGGCTTAACTAAAAAACCTCAAATTCAGCAGTCTTCTCGGGCCATCTCCATTGAAAACACATCCTTTCTGGGATCCCAAAGTCCTCATTCTGCAGTCGTTATTGGCATGGATTACTTCCGCGCACTACATGATTGCCATCCAAATCCTAATGTGTTGCTTCAGTTAGAAAAGTGACTTTGTCAGTCAGTAATCTGCTGCAGGGGTTTCTTAGCACTTTATGTCTTTACACGCTCTTGTACATGTCTCAGGTGTAATGAATACTGCATAAATTACTGTATGTAACAATGCTACATTAATATGGATGCAGCATGTGCTCTGGAAACAACAGCCTGGCAGATGCACTGCTGAACAGCTCATTCCACCCTCCAGTAATAATACAAACACGTAAAAAGGCTGAATTTGCTCTTGGAGAAAATCTGTTCCACCTGGGGCAGACTGTCCTTGGCCCCAGCAGAAATGCATGGCTGCATCGCGCCTTCTTCCTCGCACACAGTTGCATGCAGGAAAGGGCAATGGCAGGATCCATGCAATCCGTGTTTTGGGATGTACAACAGCGAACCCCTACGATGCCTCTCCACACGCCCTTCAAAGTACAAATCAGCTGTGCTATCTGGTAAAAGCAACTCCATACGTATTCTGGAAAGAAAAGAGTATTCAGAAGGACAATCTCTCCCTCTCGCCTTGCTTTGAAACTCGCTTAAGGAGCTCCTGGCTCACTGGACACATCATGTCCATCACAGAGAGCCCTTCCCAAGCACACCGTCCTCAGCGTGCGACCAAAGTACTGTTTACCCCAGTAAAACAGAGCCATATCTCATTGTGCACTGACCCCTCTCTCCCCGCAAAAATGACCTTTCCACACAACTTCTACAACTGTCAGCACCGTCAAGGCAATAAAGCTGAGCTGATAGAGCTCTGCTTTTCCTTCTGCCTCACGCAAAATCAGCTCCAATTGCCAGCTAGTCTGGAAATCCAAAATCCTATTACCAGTGATGATATATGAGGCAGGAAGAACATGGCTTTATTTTCAGAGCCCAGCCTCAGCATATAACGATGGAAATACTCTTAAAAATAATAAGCAATCCTGACATAGTTTATAAATTAAGCAAAGGTGACCTGGAAAATCAGTGATGAAAAATAAACTTTGAACATCAAGATAGCATTTCTGCAGTCCAAAAGTAGCTGGGCACTTTTGGAAAAAAAAATCATGGATTTTTTTTTTTTTTAGCTATTGCTTCGTACTAGCTTAAAAGTGCAACAGAAAGCTAGAGAAACTAGTCAATTTTGAGAAAAGAAAAGGTGAGAAAACAAAAAATGAAATCTTGTTAATGAAGCTGTAACTGATCTCATTTGAGCATGTACAAATTCCTGCACATTACCCTCCCACAGGGTAATTTGAGAAGACAGGATACAGTGTGCTCTGTTTGCATTTACATCACTAATTGCTGTATTTAGCACAGACAATTGTCCTTAGTAGAAGACAGTGATCTGGTACTGCCAAAAGGAAGAGCAGTCAATCACTGGAGGATCAAGTCATCTGGACTTCAGAACTTCAGTTCAGATTGCATCTTCTTAAAAGAAAAACTTGAAAGCAACTTGATGTTGCAACACCAGATGTATAGCTACTAGGGATGCTACAGCCTAAAGGACAGAGCTCAGACCATATTCCTCATTAGTGCTGATTATTCCTTTGATTTCCACGGATCATCTCATTGATCAACCCAGTGCTTATCTCTTTGATGTCTCATAAAAAACGGGGTTTCCTCATATTTACTACATTTTTGTTTTGACTGATATTGAAAATTTTGAGTTTGCCTGAACTTTTCTGCCAATACACAGAATAAATAAATATAGATTTTTTTCCTCAAAACAGTAAAACAATTTTCTCATAACCACACTTGTTTTCTGAAAAATATTAGTCTTGATTCAGGTAGAGTGTTTACTTGTTCACAGTAAAATAGGATGCTTCTGTTTAGGCAGTAGTAAAACAGGAATAATTAATACAGTTAATTCTCAATTATCCATTCAGGTGGCTTAAGGCAATTACAAGAAAAATCAGGAAATAAAGGGATTAAAAAAAAGTTTTAGAAAAACAAAAATACTATCCCCAGATTTCAGTCTCCTGCTTGTCCCTGTATGTTCTTTCAAGTGGTCTAACTGCCACTTTAAGAGGCCACAGAAGACTTAAGAGGCCTTATATCCACAACAATCTTAATGATGACCCAAGATCTTACATACTTAGGATAAGATATCAGTTTTGTATTATGGCTAAAGTCACAGGAATTACTCACATTAAGATCCCTGTACCACTGCTACTTTCGTGGTGCAGCACTGCCAGGTTATGGTACCGTAGGCATTTTATATTCAGGTATCAGTAGAATGATGTAGGTATATTTTAACAAAAACCCCCAGGAGCAGGAAAACATTGAGGTTTCCATCTGCATGACACATGCTACAGCTCTTGATCCAACCTTCCCCTTCCACATGCACATGCTTCTGGGAGGTTAGTTTCTGGACCTGGCTCCCCTATGCTTACACCACAGTTACGGCGTACCCTGATAGGCTTCTCCTGGAGGGCAGACCTCTGAATTTTCTATAATTTTGACTCTGACGTTTTAGCATTCTCTGAATATGGTTTGCTTCTTTCCAAAGACAGGGAGCTGATCCTGTCTACTATTCATTTAGGTTCCCAAAAGCACATTTCAGTGAAGCGCACTGGATGATGACAAGTTCTGCCTCCATCTCTGTAGCGTTTGGACGGAAATAATTTTCTGCAGAAAGGGGTTATGAGGGCAGCAGGACATATGTTTATGCGACAGCTGCATCTTCACAACCTAAAAGGGCGAATGCTTTTTTTTTAAATGACAGCTTGCTGCTTACAGACTATGAACAATAAAAGAAGCAGGCTCTTTCATCCATCTGTTTTCACATCCACAATTTTCCCTTCCTTTACCATCATTATGCTTTTGCATTAAGTTAAGCAGAGCATTCGCTGTCACGAGAGTATGGCAGCGTCAGTGCGAGAACCGCTGCCCCTGCACTAATTGCTTAAGGCTGTCCCGCAACGGGCAGTTTCACCAAGGAGCTCAAAGCAAGAGCACCCAATTTTCACGTTGGCTGGTGCACGGATGATACGGACAAGTAATTACCAATCTCCTACTCGGTTTCAAACTTCAGCTTTAGCACCCTGTGTCCCAGAGCTATGCTGAACACGCTTGTAGGGAACCTGCCTCCTGCAAGAAACAAACCACGGCCCTATTAGCTGAGTACCCTACAGAATTATTTTTTCAATTCCTAACAAATTTTGCCCAAATTTGGGGGAGCTCTAAGTGACGTCTGTCTTTGCGATCTCGTTGAAGGTAACTGTTCGCTGTGTTTAAATTTAATCATATGCGTGGCTTTGCAGGGTCTGTGGACTCCCCTGTAATTTCTATTGCCAGTTTAAGAAAACTGTTAATTCTCCAAGAGGCCTAAGCCAAACCCTTATATTGCCTTTCCAATATCAGCTACTTTTGGTATCTGTTTTAGTGTTGCGGATTTTTATTTTGTTATCTAAAATAAGAACTTACATGATATATAGTTAATCATTTATTATCCATATCTCCCAACCTCCCAACCTAAAGTTAAACGAGAAGATTTTATTTAAATGAATAATAGAACCATCAAGAAAACACTTGGGCCCACACATTCTGGCAAGGAGGCCCAGGCAGATGTGAAAACAAGGGGTTACAAAGAGCATAGTGTTTCCACAACTGCTGTATTTTTGCCCCAGAAGCTCCAGCGTGTGGGTTAGAACAAAACACTGAACAAAACTGTACACCTGGAAACGCAATGAATATAGAGCTCCTCAAAGCTCTGTTTGCAGAAGCCATGTAGGTACCTAGGTACTACTCAAGTTCTCAGAATGGGGCTCGTACTGAATTTAAGCACCCCACCAGCTTTCTGTGGGCCATCTGCCACAGGGATGAATCTCACCTTAAGTGCTGGCAGCTCTAACCATACACCCAAAATCTCCTAGAAGGATGTTCTGTATTGTGCTTAGACCTGTCAACATCTAGAAATCCAACCTGAAGTCCCCTGATAATAATGAACTGCACAATTGTGCATGTAGTACAACTCATCAGAGAGAGAAAAAAAAATCAATGAGAAACTCTGGAGAGTCTATCATTCCTTCAAAAATAATATTCTCATTGATTACTGTGGTGCTACTTCCACACTCCTGGCCTGAAAACATCATTCACCTGTTGGACCACCAGGCTGCACAAACAGCTGGCAGTGCCTTCCACATCATCTCCAGCTGTGCTATGAAGGCTCCTGCTTCGTTTCCCATTTAGAGGAAAAACGGCCAAGAATTATTGATTGCAACTGCACTGCTACAGATTTCTTTTTAACCCAGAGGTGTAAAATTCAATAGCTGCAGGAAGGATTTCTAGGAAGCTCTAGTTTCTGCGCTATTTAAAATGCAGGCAGGTTTCACAGCAACTAAAGAATTTTCCCCAGTTGAATGTGTTTGCTGGATCACTAACCAGAGACTGTCACCCACGATGACCCAGAGAAAGAACTCGTGAGCAATAAAACCTGCAACATTTAACTTTGATTATTAAGCCAGGACAACGGTAGGAGTGGGTGAGGAGTACCGTGACACTGCCACCTCGCACTGGCCTCACCTTTCACAAGGAGAAGTGTTGCAAGGATGAGTGCTGTGAAGGGGCTGAGCACAGGAGGGTTTTTCAGGCAGGGGAAACTTCCCGTGGTGGCAGACAGCCACCGTTGCCGGTGGCACTGGGAGAAACAGCAAATCCCAGGTAAACTACCCGAATGGCGGTTGCGGGGGCACGTGGCGGAGATTTTGCCAGGGCACCTAGAGAAGCTAGTTGTCTATTCTTCTTTTTGTGTCACTTCTTGTATCATTTCCTTCTAACACATAAACAGTAACTAATTGTGCTTCTCACCCACACAAAACCTGGAGCTTCTGTTTTCTCCTGTTTTTTTTTTTTTTTTAATTTTATTTCCTCTCTTACCTCAAACTGACACATTTCAGTTCAGCATCTGGCTTTTGACAGTCCCTAGGAGCTAAACGCACATAATTTGGAAGCATTTTGTAGGACAGAGCCAAAAAATATTCTGTTGCACACATGTGCTATTTAGACTTGCGTCTGGAAGCAACACCACGTCGACCAAATTTCATGCGACGGTCCAGAGAACAGAATTCAGCGAGCGACAGCTATCTTATTGAAACTCGCAAACAACAACTACAGCGTTGCACACGAGAAGGCAGGGAAGCTCACGATCTGATTTTGCAGCAATTTGTCACACTTGTTCTGTACCCAGCTGTTAATTATGTTCCTTTCAGTGCAACAATCACGGCTAATGGTTACAGAGCAGACAAGAACGCCAAATGAGCACAGCCCTCCACGTATAGAGACGCGGAAACAATGCAGAAAACCCTAAACCACAACCACCTCCTCTTAATCAAGCTTTTTGATCAAAGACAGAGTGTTTCTCCAAATTAAACTTCCCCCCTGGAGTCCTACATTTCCAAAGGAAGATGTGTTATGGTTCACTGCACGAAGGTTTCTCATTGCAGGTTCCAGGCGTGGAAAGAAGTTTCCTCATTCCAAAACTGCCAGTGATTAATGTAACTGCAGAATATCCTAGTTAAAATACGAGTGGTAATATTCTATTAAAAAGGTTTTAATGTGCAAGGGAACAGAAGGCTGTACTTTAATCCTGCTAAATGGTAGTGTTTCAGAATTTTTGCAGATGCGCATTATCAGAAATGCCACATTGCAGCCGTGCATTTGCAGGCTCTATGAAGAGCACAGTCAACACTGCTCAGTTGGTAGAGCCAAGTGTCTACTCAGAGCTCTAAACACAAATTATACCTGTAACCAATTCTGGGAACAAAACAAAACTCATTATTTACAGCTGTAAAAGACTGCATGAAAATCAGACTCTAACGTTTGAAATGTGAGAGTTAAGGATTTCATCACGAAACAGAAAGTATCACAGTTATTCGGCTGTAGAGCCAAATTCCACTATCGGACCTGCACCCAGCAGATGGCATCCTGCCATATTTTCTTTATATTTTTTCCTGTATCTATTAGCTAAACTGCACTTTAAGGATACATAAGCATATACTGCACCTACACAAATTATTAATACAAGAGGCAGCTGCTTGCTCAAATAAGAATTTGTTTTGTCTGGCAAGGTATTTCTTATACCCGTATTCACAAGCTGCATATTGTTGCACACAGGCTTTTTTTTGATTATTTATGCTTGAAAGTTCAGATTCTGTAAGCAAAAAAATTCTATATTTCTGCTTGTAATTGAAAATTACAGAATAGTCCAGTTGACGCAAAATCACAGTTTTTCCAGGTCAGACTGGCAGGGACTGCTAGATTTGCTTGTATCTGTAGCAAACGGAGCATAGTCTATATCCAGTGGTCATTTGGGAACTTATACAAGTTCTCTGCTACTGCAGGGACTCGGGATGTTGGCAACGACCTGGACCTCTCCCACAATACACCTCTAGCTGCCTTCTCGGCTTTTACTAATTGGTCTTAAACTTTCTTGTAAGAATTTGCAAAGCAAGTTTTGCTTCCGGAACATGGGGAATAAGTGTTCGGTTGACCTTCTGGATGTAATATGTATAACATCTGAGTGCAGGTGTCTAATTTTAGTGTCTCAAGTGGTCCTTTTCAGTCTTATGTTCCTATTAAAACAACCGAGGTCAGACCTTTCTGAGTCCCTCTGACCTTGTATACAGTGTGATGCAACTTGCCAACTACAGGGGTCCAGTAAAAGCAGGAACTGCACATTAATACTGCCTTAATCCTGAATGCCAAGTGGAGCCTACAATTCCATTTATACTACTCATTTACAGCACATTATATTGTACTTGAGCAAATAAAGTTTTTCCTCCCCTGGGGATCCATTCAGTAGCAATTAACTAGCACACATGGGGGAACTAACTAGACACAGAGAGACGTATACATACATTTCACAATTTCCTCTATAAAGGCAAATCGAAAATTGAATTAATTGAGTAGCGCTGGAAGAAGTCTATATTGACTAGCAAGGAAATCAAGGTGAAAAACAGCACAATATTGAGGGCATTTGTGCTCGTCAGCCACACAGCAGATACTCTGCAGGAGAACGCTGATGAACGGAGGCACTAAGCCAGTAAGATACGTTGTGGTCATTCATTGGCATTGCTAGCCTGTTAAACAACACGCAGTCCACTGTGATGTATGGCTGTCTTTTGGGTGTAAAAGACTCTATTCCAAGTGGAGACCAAACCTGTGATGCCTTTCACCTTTGACTGATTTTTCTGATTTTGCTCTTTCAGAGGTGATGTCTTGGAGAACTTATCCAAGCAAAAGCTGGATTCATGAAAGCGCTGGCAAATGTACTAAGAACACACATACAACTACCCAACTTATTGACTGCACGTTAATGCTGCAAGATTTTTCATGGGGCCTGAGTGCCAAATCATATCACGTTACATGATAATGAAAAACAATTCGGGGAGTAAGAAGGTAAAGATAAAAAGCTAAGGAAGGGAATAAGGTGAATCACTGTTCAGGCTGGATATCGCCTGTTCACGGATCGGCAACGGGCAAGTTAAAAGAGAGTATCACAAGCAATTTTAGGCTGCAATGGAAAAAATGGAAGAGGGAAGAGCTCCTCACTTGTCCTGTGACTGGATCTGTCGGGGATTGACACATATGTCATTTCAGTCTGAGAACAGAGGTGACTAAGTTTCCTGTGTATTCTCCACGTTAAACTTGGTAACACAAAAAGTATTTATGAAAATATAGGCCAGGATATCCAAAAGGAGCAAGAAAGGCATGCATATTGTTTCCTCTCTAGTCTAACTTACACTTTGCTCAAGCTGAAAATCCCAACCATAACGGCTAAATTATGATGTGACCAAACGCAAGCTAGAGGGTAATCCAACTTCATAGCTTCTGGGCAGTTCTCATCTCATAATGTCTGCTCCAAAATGACAAGCCCTGATGAATGCCACGATGTAGCACCTCTGCATTTTAAAAGGACAACAGTTCCTACTTTGATGTCAATGTAACTGCAAGGAAAAAGACCAGAATAAAGAAGCAAATTCTAAGCAATCCACTTTGTAAACCACTTGCCAATTACCCAACATGTGCCCTTACATCATCTGGTCCCCCATGGGTTTCTGGTCCCCCTGAGTATTAGGCAGAGATTTGAGTGAAGGACAAGTAGTGGCATGTTTAATTTTCACCAAATTTCTGCAAGAGGGTAATAACAAGGAGGACATAAACTGGCATCTGATGGAGAAGGAAAGAGAAAGGTGGGAAAGACAGACAGAGGTGGTCATATGTACAGATCCAGCTTAATTTGCTCTGCACTTACTCCATTCGCTTTGCTAAGAGCCTGGAAGTATATGCTGTAGCTTTTCAAGGGCGAAAGGGGAGCGTTCCAGTAGCCATTGTAGGTTTTGTTGTCACCCACTGTGAATGGTTGCGTGACAGGCAGGTTGATGGGCTTCAGCTCGGCTGCAAAGTAGTGGGGTGAGTCCAGACTGGAAGCATTCTTGTAGCTCACTGGCACGGAGAAGCACTCAATGATGTCTGCAGCTCTCCGTGCTTTCTGCGGCTTCTCTTCCTTGACAACTAGCTGATAGACACTAGGAGGGAGAAAAGAGAGAGGAACATAAGGTTAGAACCTCAAGAGCCTTAAACACCAAAAACTTTCCAACAGCAAAAGCAAAAGGCAAAGTGATAAAAAACACTTCTAGGGCATCACAGCAAATACCGTTCCTGGAGCACTGCAGTAGCAGTGACAACTCAGTGGTATTACGTAAGCAAGATGCTGATTGCTTGCTCTGCTGCTTTGCTTCAGTTAGTCAAGATGCATCTTTGTGAAAGTCCAAATAGATTTCAAAGATGCCACAATTTAGTAAAAGGAGGTACCAAATAAAATATCCAACCCATAATGACTTTTTAATTTACTGAATATTGGAAAGCAATTGCTTTCTTTTTCAGCCACCAAATTACGAACTCTTTGTTCAGGCCAAACAGCGATTGCAGTAGAAAAAGACATCAACAAGTGGCTACGGTGTTAGATCCCTTTCGAAACAGTTTCAGGGTGTAAGAACTAGTTTCAATAAACAAAAAAAGATCTCACAAGTTCTAGGAATGTAACCTTTTCTGGCACTTCCTTGCATTACTTTTTGGGTCATATCCTGGGATAAAGAGTTCTCATTAATATACTAATCCTTGATGGTAAATCTCCTCCTAACCTCCAACACTAGAAGTTTGATTTATACATGGAGTAGCTGCCTTTATAGCTCTTCCAATTCACTTTTGTTTCAGTAAACAAATCCTCACATTCTTTCCAGCTCTATGAAATGTTAATCATTTCACAACCCTGCTAAATTTTGGGCTTCTGTGATACCTAATAGCAATTCTTGATATTTCTAGCTTACTTTTTCAGGTTCAAGAAGGATGCGAGGCATCCACATGCACTTTGCTATGTTTCTCAGGCAGTTAACAAAGCATTTAAGTTCAGGGCTGCTACAGCTGAGGCAGATATACTGTCTGTGTAACACTACTTACTCATCTGACAAAGAAAGATGCCACTGCAGTCATTTCCCTTTTTGACAGGGTATTCACATACACGGCCCTCACCTGCCTGTGCGAGGCTGGTCTTTGGTTTAGTTAGACAGGGGAGATGGATTAAAAGACAGCAAACCGCCAGCAGCATATCATTCTCCCCGCCTGCATTGGCTCATTGTTGCAGAAAGACTGATTAGAAAAATTTCTAGCATTGCAATGGCTCATCAGTGCTTCTGGGGGAAGCAAAGCCGTGGCAGCTTAAATAAGCAGCAGTATAAAAAAATCCAAACCTTAGCTCATGTTTTTGGATTAACTATTATTTTACTTCTGTGGGTATCTGGTGTACTCACTGTTAACAAGGAAGTGGTCAGTGAATCATTTGGCAAACTATCAGCAAGGGAGACTCCCACTGCCGGACATGAAAGCAAATAATCTTTACAAATGTGATCAGTTTGTGAATTGCTTAGCACTGAAATTGTCCTTAGGCGGCATGCTACCAGCATTTGTTAATGCAGCAAGATGCACTCACCAGATGTAGGGACTGTGGACTTCAATGACGTCCCGTTAACATATTTGGAAACCTTCCTCAGCCCTTCAGCTGACTCGCAGTTTTAATAAAATATTTTAAACCTTCTCTGATATTTATTTTTTTGATTTCTATAAAGATTAACAAGTTTCCGTTTTCAGTATTATACTATTGAGCTATAAGTAAAATCCCATCTAACACGAACACTCCTCCCAGCCTAGCAAGAGAAACTTACAACTTGCTTCTCTGGCCACTGTTTACTGAGACCATCCACAGATTCTTATTCCGATCCTTCACTCTGGTAATAATACTAAACATTGCTCAAAATAGAATACGGATTTTATTTATTTTGTTAAAACCAAAACTAACATGCATTTCGGTTTGGAGTTTCCTGTCCTACAAATTTATCAAACGAGGAAAAGAATATCTGCAACCACAAAACTTCTTGCGGGTCAGCATTCATCTGCAAATCACAAGGTTTTAAGTGAGAAGCTGGTTTTTGGTGTGCTTGTGCAGGAAGGGCATTTGTGAGAACACTTGGCAGAACATAAAGGTGATACGTGATCCTCTTACCACCAAACGGCAGGCTAGACCTACCTGTGGACAAAAAAAATGAAAGCCACCTTCTGTATTTGAGTATACCAACATTCAGTTTTGTTACTGCAGATTGAACTGATCCCTCATTTTCACCACAGTGCTCTATAAGAAATATATTACTACCCCTTTTAGACAGCTTGGATGATGGAGTTTCCTTGATAGTATCTCAAAACTGGAGGCCCTTCAGATCCTCCAGGTAGTTCCTCAAATGTCTCGAGATTTGCATCCTATATCTACTTGCACAAATTCATTCTCTACTGCAGGTTTGCTCACCTAAATTACACAGCTCACCACTCACAGGAAGCCTTCTTCAGGAGAGGGGACAAAGTTCATGGACCCTTTTTTCCTAGATAAAGGCTCAAGGACATGGAATCAGTGCCTGCTCTTTCCAAACCTGCCAATGGCCTGGTCATGTTCCTCTCCTATTTTAGTCTGATTAAAATGCCCACTACAGCATAAATAGTATACTCTATGCCCTAAAAAACTAATCAAAATTTACAATGAATTCCAAAGAAAGTGCAAGTTCTGAACAGCAACAACCCAGCAACCACTTGGACAAGCAACGGCAGCCTTTCCAACCAACGTGCAAGACTTGTCGCTAACATTTCTAATGGCATCGGCCACATACCTTCTAACCAAAAAAATGCGTGGTTTCAGTTTTATACCCTCACAAATGCCTCCTTTTGTTGACAGTAGAAAATATTTCCTCTTTTGTATACATATAACTCCTTCTAGCCTACAGAGAAGTCAAGGGTTCCTGCTTCCCATCGCCTTGTCCCCATAGGACGACCTCATTTCTTCAGTATCGCGCTTGTAAGCAATAACCTATATACATAAATTGCCAGATAAATGAACTCTTTCCAGATTCAGAAAAGTTATTTATCTTTGAAGACATTCTCAGAGTCTTCCTGGACTGTTTTGATCACCTGCTCCTCCCATATATGCACCCTTTTTTACCATGAGCAAGAGCTTTGATACATATGCAATCACAGTTGTAATAGCAGATACTCTTTCATTTGTATTCTTTCACATTTCAGCTTTCCTACTTAGCTTTTAACTCATACTCTTCTTTTCATGGGGATAACTCACTGTTTTAACATCAGGAAATTTTACTCGTTACTTTTGATGTCTATTCTTTTGGAATAACTTGAGGTGCTTCTGGAAGCACAATGGCACGTTCATGAGCATTCAGCTGAAATGTAATAGATGCTCCATTTGTGTTCAAGTTAAAACTCCCTTAATCTCCTGTTCAAATACTATCTCTTTTTCCTGTGAAACAAACACCTGAGCTAGCACTGCTGTCATTGTTCCCTTTTTCTAAAGAACGTACTCTTTGCTGAAACGCAGAATGAGTGGCTGCTCGCCTCCCTTTGCCTTTTTTCCTTTATGCCTGGTACTGCCCTAGCTCACAGCGACGGCTCCAGCACATGCATCTCTGCTTTACCTGCTTGACTCAGTGACCTTCACTCCTCACCTCACTTCTTTCGTAGAGTCTCAGTTATTTGGTAGTGATCAAGCGGCCACTCAAAGGTAGCAGTCAAGGGGCTAAGAGAGTGGCTGCTCCTGAAGACTATTCTAGATTGCAGCTTATCACTCGGGAAACTGTATAACTGTATTCTTGCCAAATGATTGTTCTGCATCCTGCCCTCTGATAGGTTGATCCAGATGCCAGTTTGCCTCATCCCCTCAGAAGTGCAGCATTTGCAGTTCACCCCTTGCTAGTACCAAACTCTCACAGTATCACTTTCCTTTTTTTTTTTTTCCTGCACTATATTTATTTTTTAGGTTATATTTTTTCCTCATGTTTTCTTTTTACCGGGGAGCAGGATGCTCTTAAACTGCCGTTAGGTCATTTTCAGGTATCAGCTTCTCCACTTTAAACTATTAAGTACTGCTAGGCATGGCAAGTGCTTCCACATCTGCTATTGCCAGCATTAAGACTCTCATAAATGTGTGCCTCTTTCTTGAGATAGATAGAAAGGCAATGATCCTACAGCAAAACGAAATTCTTGTGGGATTTTTGGGCAGCAAGCATACAATTACCCACCGTGAAGTCTGGCCAGAATATCTGGATTACTACAACGGTTCTCAAGAGTAAACGCAATTCAGCTTTGTCAGAAGAAAACTTTTCTTGATGCATCACGACCCCTAAAGCCTGTGGCTGGGCACTAACTCAAAATCAACCCAGTGAATGTGATCAGGCCGATTAGCCTGAGAAAGCCCTTCAGCGGCAGACACATTTCCGCTGAACATTTCAGTGTTGAGCAGGGTCAACCATTCAAAACTTGTTACAACTCACAATTTCATAGTACAAAGCAGTGTGAAGTGGAGTATGTTTCCAAAAAGAAGTGCTAGAGGAAAGGAAAAAAGGGGGGCAGGAGGAAATATAGAGGTGATGTTCCAAGTATTTTATTATCTTTCATTCTGGCTACCAGGTAGGCAGTAGCAAAAAAGTCCCGGGGATCTCCTCCTCCCAGCTTCAAAGCTACTGCTTCCAGCCAACACTGCTTGCATAGCAGGAATCAATACATCAGCTGAAATCGCCCAGCTGGATAAAAGAAAGTTTCAATGTCATGCATTGAACTTATATTATGAGAGACAACAAAAGCTGCACGTTAAAGCTACTGATACTGTACAGCAACTTCAGTACCAATAAACCGAAAGAAGACACAGCAGACTTACGGCTTCAGTTTCAATTTTAATAGGCAGCCTCATTTACAACCACTGCAATCAAATGCACCCGCGGGCATGCTGCAAGGGGAGCAGAAGCAGGGGGCCTGCCTCCCTAGCGCCGAACTGCTCCGAGCCACCTCCCCGCAAACAAGCGGCACCGCATTGCTCACAGGAGCGATGAGGAAGGCCGGCTTGCCCAAGATCGCTAAGCTGCACTCTCCAGACAGAGCTCTCTAGGGATTCGCACGGGGGGCTCCTGATGAAACGCCCAACTTCCTAGAAGGCTGGGGAGCCCACTGCCCTGCTGTGCAGCTGCATGGTCGCATTAAAGGCAGACAAAATTGGCCTCCTTGATAAATTTCACAGGTTTCCTATAGATAAAACCACATTGCTTTAATAGAAGCTATTTAAAGTTTTTGACAGGTCCGTTCTAAATCACAGACAAAAGCACCAGCTGAAATGGCCACCACAGTATAAATGTTGTCTGCAGAGGAAGAAAATGTGCTCTTATCATCATCTACAAGGTAATCTTTTAAATTATGAGTTCTGTTTGCAGTGTGGAAGCGGAAGCGTGGATGATCAACATTTCAAATCACAGCCCTGCGTCCCTACTACTGAGAGATCCCTGGGCTCCGTCTGACTTCTCCTTCCCTGCTCTTGATTTTGTTCCATGCTGCCTGTGGCACAATGGGAGGACGAGCTGAGACATCTACCGTCCAGAAATCCAGCCACATATTTAGGCCAGATTCAAGTTTTGCGTATAGGATGGGCATGAACGTGGAGAGGGAAAGCTGTGTCAGAGCTGCCCATAGTGCATCCCACATCTGGTCAGCCTGTGCAGGCATCCTGACATGGTAATTCCTAGCAAGGTGAAAGCTGCACTATATCGCTGATAATGATAGGGTGTGAAAAGGAATATAATTTCTTCCTGGCCCTACACTGATTTCCTTACCTGACTTACTAAAGCTTAAAAGAAACAATCCTTCAGTACTACTTCAGGAGTAGTTTAGTACTCCCACTTGACCCATTTTGGTATCTAGAATTTCTTGAATGTTATTGTATCTGTTTAAGATTTAACAGATTTCCATTGAATTTTAATATTTTATACATCAGTATATTATCAGATGTTTATTATTTCCAATAATATTTTCCCCTTGGGGAAGAAAAATAAGCAGCAATTAGTAGAGGCTGATCTTGCAGTGCATGATTTGAATAGCCTATTGCAAACAAGTTTTGCAGTCCACCCTTAGAGAACAGGAACATCACATTTCTGGTTCAAACGTGCCACATTACCTTCCGGATAACTGTTTGTCAAGCTTCAGGAAATAAGTTGGTATTAAAGGGTAGCAGTTTCCTTGTTAACCGTTATCTTAATTCAAAGATGAAGGAGAAGGGCAATGAAGCAGATGCAGGGCTCCTCTGCCCTTATAGCTGTGCCCTTTCAGCCTGAAAGCATGGGGAAAGTAGCAGCCAACATGGAGCGGGGCACTGTATCGCCCTTGTTGCATCTATTCTGTGGCATTCACAGGTGCAACACTTCTGAAAACACTATCCAAAAGCGCAAAACCCAAAATCAAACACTGTCTAACCAAGCCAGTTAACGCTGCACAGAGATAAATAACAGGCATCAAGTGCCTACGTAGAGGGTCAAAGGCATGTTAATTAGAAGGGTAAACAATCAGCGCAGCTTCCTTCCTCTTATTCAGGGTGCAAAAGCATTTGAGATGCATGCTCTTAAGAGTACAGGAGTAGTCTGAGAATACTCGCTCACATCTTCAACAAGCAGCACGAAGAAACTCCAGACACTGAATGCTGACTCCCTGCTGTAACAAATGGCAAAAATCAGATACATCTTCACCCACTAGACGCCAGGCCTGCTCACTGGAAATACCCCTGCAGATCAGTCTCCCTGGATGTTACCGCAACACCTGTTACCCGATTCCAAGCAGTCAAACTTTTCTTTTAGTGCCTATTTTTCGAGATGACAGCTAAGTCAAAGAATCCATGCTTTGGATACTTACACTAGCTTTTTTTTCCCCCTGCTCCTTCCATTTAACTTGTGACCCCATTAAATTTGGCTGAACCAATTTAAATATATGTGGATATATCCATGTAGGTTCATGGCCTACAACATAGGACCATTTTCTGACAACATAGGACCATCTTCTAGGATACTGGAATGGGAGAAAGTTTGACGTGTTGTCCCATTCTCAAATTTAGAATTAAATTAGCTGCTGAACGTGCATATGCTTATTTTATGGCCAAGCCAATTTCAGTGACGCAGACTGAGACAGAAGAGTAACATCAACAGCTTTACTTTCTGTCTCTCAAAGACATCTAACTGAACACCTGACTTTGCCACATAGGCAATAAAAAACCAAAGTAATACCACCCACAAGAAGGAAACCTCATAGCAGTTCCAGACAAAAAACAAGGATGCTGAGGACACCATGGGATCCAGGCACTGGAGGTTTTCCGTGAGCCAGTAACACTTCAGTGTCCAGGCACATGTTTCCTTCGACTAGAAAATCTGACGAAATATAATAGGGATGGAAGCAAAAAATAATCTGTAAAAATCTGTTGGTACTCTATAGATCTTACTTTAAACAAATGTGGAATTAAATAGTAAAATGAGATCCCTCTAACAGTGTGCCTCCTACAAACTTGCATCGAAGGGATTTTGTAATAAATGCTCTAGGATGGTAAAAACAAAAACCTATAACAATGATTTATAAATACATAAACTCTCAATACATAAGTGTTTTTCTATTAAAATTTACAAGAACTACATGCACAACAGTCATAAAGCCTAACACGGAGACTCGGAGTCCCCACTGCGGCTCCTATACCTCTTCACTGTGGAGAGAACGGGGAACACTTCCTCACAAGGCTCCTCCTGCAACCCAGTAATTGAATGTTCAAGCATTCAGAAGTGACTCCACCGATGGTTTCTAGGTTCATAAAGGTTTCTGGGTTCAAACAGGTGCAATATATTCCTGCCAAGTGAGTGAGCTATTTCATACGTCCTAAACTCTCACCCTTATTACTCTCCACAGCACCTTTGATCAGAAGTTCTGAAACTAATCTACAAAGCATAATGAACTGAGTTTCACAGCCACCTAGGATGTACATGCAGGGACCCAATACGCTGCTCTGTGATTTTCTCTCTATTTAGGGACTGATTTTAAGTCCATTTAAACTCTATTAAAGATTAGTATAACCCCTATAAGGCTTTGGAACAGCTCCCCGCAGAATGTAATATGCTGGAATTAAGGATAGCCCTCAGTAAACATTTTTATGCAGAAAATATAGAAAAAAAGAGAGAGGTTCTGCGATGTTATCTACGAGAATATGCTTGGCTGTTTCAAAGATTCAAAAACCAGCCCATTATGACTACTGGACAGCACTGTCATCAATGACATCATCAGAAGAAATCGGCTTCTTCCCTTCTGCAAGACATTTACAAAAATAAAGCTCATAACAGTGATGCTGCTCAAAGAAATGGTCCCTCATTTTACAAAGTTATTCATGCCATCTCCCTCATTTTGAAGGAGCTCATTCATTTTTGTGGGTTCTGTTAACATTCTTTTAAATTAAACAACTCTTCTACTATATTCACCGAGGTTGAATAATAACAAGAAAATATCCAAATTCAGCCAAGTTTGGAAAAATGGCATAGAAAGAAGAGATAGTTATTACCGTCATTGCTATGAAATGCTAATACTATTGTAATCCATTTAATCAAGAAGGATGATAAGGGAGTCCCTTCAAATTTTCTTCCATATTCCAATTCAGTAGTCTAGATTCACTGGCCTACCAAGGCATGAAAACCATACCCTGAAAACCATGAAATAAAGGGTAGTGATTTCACATTTGGACAATACTATTCTGAACCACAGTTTTCTTATGGGCATCTCTAAAATTTCAAGCTTTGCTAAATTTCCATGGTGATTGAAATGGGCACTAGAAAAAGTAAGGAAGTCTAAAGACTGATCCTATCCTGGCCATCTCCCACAAAATCCTTCCATCTCCCCTTCAGCTTTTCTTCAGAAAGAAACAGGACATCACCAGCAGTGCTACCCAACCACACGGAGACCGCTCCCTGTAGAGAAACAGGATACTGCCCCCAGTCGCTATCACAAAATGCCATTAGCTGCCTGTGGGGACAGCTGGTGGTGTCCCAAGGAATTGTGCGTTGTGTCAAGTTTTAAAAAAAAAAAAAAAAGGAAAAACAGTTTTTTTTAATTTGAACCAGAAAAGCATCCTGCCAACATTACTAAGTCTAATGCTATCTTTGGCCAGAACACTTTGTCTGAAAGTTCCTTGCAGTCACAGTGCAGCATCTTACAAAATTCCCACAATTGACTAAAAAATGGAAAATCTATTAGAAAGGGGTTAATTTTGTTCTTTTTCGTGTGTGGTTTTTTTTTTTTAAGAGAAGTGAAACTTTGCCTTAAACACCAACCTACACAGCCTCAGACTTCTATCACATTCTGGGAGACCTACAAGGAACAGTTCATAATTACCTCGATCACAGATGTATACACAGCTGCACGCAGAAACTACAAGGAGTGATTTGCCCAGTATCACACAGCATCAGCTGTATGGAAACAAATCCCATATTTTTGTCCAGTATTCCTATTGGACGATATCCCCAGCAGGCAACACATCCTTTCCAGCGCCGTCTGGAATAGCATGCTTGCAATCTGCTCATTCACCACCATGAAAGCAGCACCCTGATAAACTGGAGAAAATACTAGAAGTGGCTGCTTTAGGGAGAACTTTCTAAATTTCAGGTTAAAAGCAGCTAAGGGTTGGTCTCTTTCTTAAAACCGTACCAGACAAAAGTCAGAGCTGCTTGTTAATCTCCCCAAAACACCATTAACAACACGGTGTAAGTGAGGTGTACAGGCTGAAGGTAGCTGCTTTGCACCCTCTACACCTAGAAATGGATCTCAGATCTGTCCTGTGAAGCGTTGCTATCGGAGGAAGCTGGGCTGCTGAAGTCTTAAGGAATGTTACATATTCTGTGCTTTATAGGTTGGATTTGGATCAAATACATTTAAAAAAAAGGTTAAAAAAAAAAAGCCCCAAAGCTGCAGCTAAAACATAAACTTTGATATAAAAATTTCTTCTGTTTTGCAAGCTCCAAGCTGCCTTCCAGTCATCAGGCTGGCTCAGACAAGCTGACGCCATCTAGAGCGAATGGCATCTAGGAAAGCTTGTGCCTAGCCCGGTGCAAGCGGCACATGTAGAGAAACTGCACAAATAACCCTCCTCTTCCCTGCATGGTATTTTCTGCCTCTTTTGAAAGAGCGATAGTATAAATAAACAGCTATGTGCATGTGTGTGTGCATACTCGTGCATATGTATACACACACACATATATATTATATATATACACACACATGCTCAAAGCAATCCTCCTAACCCCCTCATGTTTAACTTGCTATTACTTGTTACAGTGACTAATAATCAAGGCTCAAGGAAGGAAAGGTATTTAGAGAAATCTAGAAATGCAACTAGCTCCACATAGTTCTGAGAAAATCTAATAATTGCAGTAGTGTCTGCAGACAGAAATGTGGCAACATCCAGCAAATGTAAGAAGCTGACAAAAAATCAGCTGAATTGGGAGACAGTATTTACTGACCGGAAGAGGGACCTGTGTACCTAAAAGCCCATTTCTTCCAAGTCTGTCATTCGGTCTAATAGAAGATGTTATCTGTACTCCCAGCCTGTATTGCCTTCTTTGCACCTTCTGACCATCCAAATACTACCGCGGCTCCTATTTACCCCCATTGTATATGCATCATTCCTTTAAATGTCTTAAATTCTCTCTGTTTAATCTTCTTGGAAATGAAAAAAGAAAAAAAAAAGAACCAGGGGGCATTTCAAAGCTCTACGCTCCATTATCTCAGCCATCTCCATAAGCCTGACCTGGCTTGCAACACAGATTAGATATAATAGCTGCTGTTCCCCAGTGGAATAGGCCCAGTTCCTATCTCTCCAGTTCAATGTTATTTTGTGCTGGCAGATTAAAGATAATGAGTGCAGACAGATACGGCTTTCACAGCAACAGGAGCTAATGTTAGTGGCTTTGGAGGTGTTTTTTCCCTCCTGAACCACCTGCCATCTGTTTGATCTACAAAAAGAAAAAAAAAAAAAACCCTTTTGTGTTAATGTCACTTAGCATTAAACAGGCATCACTGACTGAGGTCTTCTTGTCATCCTCAGTGATCATTGGTTTGTTTTAAGACCAAAGGAAAGTTTCAAGGACAAGAAGAGCTAAAGCAGTTCTTCAGCAACCTGCCGGGTCAGGAGAGAGCAGGGCACTCCTAATGGGGCTATGCAATGAGTTTGGCCATGCCCTTCAAAAGGTGGTGTCTTGGACAAAGGCATGAGTATACTAGGATATATTCTCAGTCAGAATAAATGTAGATATTTCCGCTGGCTTCCATTACACAGGCCAATGTGCATGCAGAAATAATCTAAGTTTGCTTTCAAAAGTTTTCTCTTCACTTCGCAGAACCATAGCTACTTGATTGTGGAAGGAAAGCCCATACACAAGAATCTGTTGTCTTTTTTAGAAGAGAACACTAGAAAAATACTTTTTTTTCCCCCCTCAAATAAAAAGGCTAAGAAAAGCACAAGACTTAAATACAGGTAACTTGCTCTGTTTCTAACCCCAGGAGAACCTTCATTCCTGGATAAGGCCAATATGGTCAGATAACACTCTACTCACAGTTATATCATCAGTGTACGATGGAAAACATGAGCTCTCTTGAGAATACAGATTTTGAGCACCTGAGGCTGCAGCAATATCAGCCAGATTCTTTCCTGCTGTTCTGGGCACCTTGCGCTTTTCCAAAAGTGCAAAGTGATCATGCTTCTGACACCACGGAGAGGTCTCAAGTGGGTAAACAGCTCTTTCCCTACAACATCTCCTGCCTAGGAACACAGGTAAATTGAGGTTGGAGAAAGGGGAGAAGGAAGAAGCACCTTCTCTGCATCCAATCTCACCTGCTCTGTCATTGCTCTTAAACAGCTCTTACTCCCACCATGCTGGGAGTGGGGCAGATCAGGAGGTTGTACATCAGGAGGCTGTATCCAGTAATCTTGTGCTTTGCCAACTCCCTTCAAGGCTAAGCATGCTTCTGATGCAAGAGAAAACATGAGGTACAGAGTACACCCTTTGGGAAGAAAAAACCCAACCTACATCAACCTCAGCTCCCGGAGTTACTAACGAGTCTGCCAAGGTGGGCACCGAGGGAAGGCAGAATTGCCTTCTCGTCTTTCTGCTCTGCTGTTTGACCTTTCCAGTAGAAATACTCCTTTCTCTGCCGCTCTCCTCTCCTTCCACTTTCGCATCATGACTACTTTTAATTAAACTCGTCCTATTTCCCCTTCTTTATGCACCGTAAGCACATCCCTCACCATCTCCTAGCTCTGCCTTTCGCTTTGGAAAAGCGCTGCGCAAGGAGAACTGAAATTATAGAGAGGCAAAATAGCAGCATGGCTGCAGAGGTTTCCTCTTCGGAATTGTCTGGCTCCATTTATGATAATCCCTTCGTTCCATCTGCAGCCCACGCGCTGCTGCAGCGGCCCCCTCTTCTAGCTCCAAGAAATTATGCATTCATTATGGAGGAAATTAACACCTCAAAGCAAACTATAATTAGGAATTCTTCAATTCAGTTTATGCTTTTTCAATTAGGCCCTCTATAATTTTAATCACGGGAGCATTAACATGTTTCCGGAATTTATATACCTGTAGTATAATTAAATCCTGAAATGCCTTAGTCTGCAACAGCAAAGCGTGGCTTACTCATCTTCCCTTTTATTGCATTTCTGTGTTATTACATACCCATTGAGGGGCACCTGCTAGTGTAAACACTGCTTGGCACGTGCAAGAGAAAAGAGCCACTTGCCCTCTGAGCTCATCAGTCCCACTCCTGGTAGAGGCTGCTCGCTGGAAAATGGAAAAGGCTTTTGCACTGCGTCCCAGCTGGGGACATTAGCCAGGGACTAGTGCCCACACTCATCCCTCTCTAATTTTAAGTACTTAAAGGAGAATGCTTCAGTATGGTAAAACTTCCTCTGTGGTCCATGACCCTTCAGAGCCAAGCCCCTTCCTGTGAGCAGCTCAGACCATGGGTAGCCATGACTGGGCCCAGTTCACTCCATCTAAGTGTATGATCCAAAGGCTACCGCAGGCAAAAAGGATGCTTGGCAGTAAGTCTCAAGACATTTAGAGTTTCTAATTTTTAATATGACCTACATAGCTTGCTATTATCCTTTTATTCCAGGATAACAAGGAAGGGGCATATGGGCTTTGGAAGCTGTGAAGCAAAGCTCTCAAACTGGCAACCCTGGCTATTTTCTCCTGTTCCCTCCTTGTCTTACCAGCTGACAGCTTCACGTGAAAAAACAGCCATCAATTTGTGATTCTCAGCTTAAAGTTCAGATTGCATTAACCTTTTGATTGCTGGAATTTAATCTGACAGTTCATATGATCAACATAAAAGACTCGCTCCCCCCTGCTCTCAATATCCTCAAGCTTTCATAAAACACACTAAAAATGTTAGCAAGAGCTTCACCGCACAGCTAATAAAATGCTGCTTGTCACAAAAGAATTGTCTCCATGTGTCATTTGATTGTTAAATATTATAACTAAAACATATGTAGATTTTATGGCTTTCCTCTCCCATTTTTAGCTACCACCAAAGCGCTCTGGAACAGTTAGTAAGACGCAGCAGGTCATCCAAACCCAGGCAGCGGGTATGTTTCTGATGGCTGTGACATTTTAAGGGATAGTATGCTCACACAAATAGTATGCTGATCCAGTAAGAAAGTACATTTACTGTACCAGATCAGAGAGTTGATCTGACTTTTTAGGGCCAACACCTAAAAAACCCTAGAAACATCCATTCAATAATTTTGATGCTAAATAAAAGACTAGGTATTCCTTCCGGGTACTTACAGCTGTCATATTGTACCATGACGTGTCCCTGTCTCTCCACAATGCCTCTTTCCTGATACAGTAGGCGAAGCGCATCTAAGATCCAGACTAACTCCAAGTATCGCTGACCACAGAAGTCATCGTGTGTGATCTAAACCCACCACTCAACGACACTCACTGCACCAGAGGTGCGTGCTCGGGCTCGCAGGGCTCTGCTCAGCTCACCAGGGCTAGGACACATTGATGAGGTCACTCAGCAAAGTCTCCAAAGGGTTCCTGGGCAACCCTATTTGATTCCTTTCTGGTGTAATGAACACCTTTCACTCAAGGTCTTTCTCTCTCTTAAATTCACATACTGGTAAAGAAAAAGCAAACCTACTTTATTTTCCAGTGCAAAGTAACTCCTGCTCATGTGCCTTCAAATTCTTGCCTAAATTAAAGGCAGAATGCCTTGCACGAGAAACCCAGTTCAAATGAATCCAGAACAATATCCTTTGGGTACATTATGGGAGTTGTTAATTAATACAGATAATTAGATATATAATATCAGAAGCCTACACTGATAACCTTACTCCTTATTAGATACTACAAAATTAATAGATCTAAAATGATGACTGTTTCCCTCTAATCAATGAACCAAGTCACATAATATACATATTTGCTTATGAGTTTAGAAAAAGCTAGCCAGGATTTTGTATTTCTAGATATTTATAACACGCCTACCAATGCAACTGAACTTTCCAAATTACCAAGGGCACAATCATTTTTTTATTCTTCTCGCAGCTTTCAATATGAGAACATTTTTCATTGTTTCACTGGTCTTGGACTCCGGTCTTTATTTTAAAGTACGAGGTATGCTGTGTGGCAGGTTTAAGAACAAGCAGTTGCCACCCTTTCCTGACATTAATGTATTAATTAATAACATAAAGACCTGAGACAAACTCATGCAATGGTAATAAAATCCCACCAAGAACTTCCAAAGCACCATGCTGCACAGTGTTGCTACCTGTGTAGCTACTAGATGCTTTACACCAAAGCCACGATCTTTAAAACCAACAAGAAACCTGAGCCAAGTTTGCAAGTTGACAGCTTCTTGTCTGTTGATGCCATTCCTCCTCCACCACAGCATCAAGTCCATCAGACTTGCAAACCACTGCTGCATAAAAACGGAGAGTACTGTACACTACAAACAAGATCAAAATAAAGATGTCAGTGAGCAGGATTCGAGAAAGGTAAGCCTGGTACGAACAGATTCAGCGGCTAGAATCACAAGAAGAAGAATTATCTGGAGACTAAAGTTCTAGCTGACCACTCTGGAGATTCAAATTTTCCACTTTGCTGCAGATTGAGATAGTAGGCAAGTTTCATCTACTCAGACCCTCAGTTCTCCAACATAAAATGAAAGCAATACCACTCATCACAGAACTATCCCTACATTATAGGATATCTTCATTTGTTACTATATATAGGAATATAAGTACACAGATACATCATACTGGATTGTTTGCTTGGAGACTAGCTAAAGACTTGAGTATAAAAGTAGAAAAAAATACTGTTCTTCTTTCTAGCTGTTCTGTTAAATAACGCCACAACTTTATTTTCTTTTGGTCTGTTTAGCATCATGTAAATAGAAAATATTTCAATTATTTGATCTTTGGGAGACCAAGAAACGGTCAGTACAGTCCATATGAACTAATTTCTCCTACTGTCTGATCTTGATACAAAAATATTTGCTTTACTTTTGCTCAGTGCTTCCTAATATTAGTATTTGGAAAATTCAAAATATTTAAAATCACCTTCTCCTGTTTAGATTTCTTAAGCAAAACGCAGTATTTCAAGACATATATTAATACAATACCCCATCCTTTCTCATCACCGAAGTGACTACACATATCCATCCACTGCACACATACAATGTAAATGACTGAATATCTTTCTCCAGGACCACTTAGATCTATTCCTTACATGGTATATATGTGTGCATGAGGCCATGTGCAAAGTTCATATGCCTGTGTTCTAAAAATAACATTCTTTAACATAGTACAGAGGTCAGGCACCTGAAGACCATCCTGTACTTGCAGGCTGGTAGAGTCAAACAAGAACATTTATTTACAAAAAAGAGAACTGTGAGAAGATAGGAAGATTAAATCTCTCTTTTTCTGACAAAGAAGTCCTCAGGTCAGCTCTCTGATCCGGTACAGCACAATATTCCTCCACAGTCTATATGAACCAAGATACAATTACAGTCTCTTCTCTAACCTCTCCCGCAGTATCTAGAATAAAGTAGCTCCAATATCCAGAGCAACACACCTACAGGGTAATCAAATTCAAAGCAAACACTTATTTAAATGCTGAAATTCTCAAAGCTAATGCACGCATTGGAAATTTGATTTCCGATTTTCTTCTACACTCTAGTGGTATAGATAGATCGGCACAACCAACCACATGTTAATAAACCCGTTGGACTTTCAAATATCGTACACATAACAAACTGCTCAGTGGACATGTCATGTAGGTAAAATTCCTCATAGCCATATTTCCAAGTAGTGAATGAGATATAAATTCTCAAATAGAGGTCTAGAGATGTCATATGTGAATACTCTATGAATTACTGACTCAACCATCCTGACAATAACAGATTCAAAGGTAGAACAGTCCTCAAAAATCACCCTGGAATTTTTTCAGGAAAGAGTTGAAGAAAGAAGATTGGGAAGTCTTGCGTTCTTCTTTCCTCTTCTGAAGCCACTATAGATGAATGTCTTCCAACAAATCAATCATAACACCATTCAGGGGCTTTAGATTGATATAAAAACAGCTATAAGTTATTTTTAAAGGGCAACGTGAAGTCAAGCTCCAGGGGCTGTAGCATGAAAAATAAAGGTGAGATTGAAATGCCCGGGCCACAGAGGAGAACATTTATGCTTGTTGATGCTTCGCCTTTCTTTTGGCAATGGGATAAAATAGACAAAAGAATATCTAAGTTTATATTATTCCTATTAATTCTTATCAAAGTGCCTTCTTCACTGCTGTCTACAGATTGTTAAAAATGCCAAGTTCGTGATCATTATTTTATAAACAAATTCATTTAAGTTACTTAGGATGAGCACCAGGAAACATCAAAAACGTCTTCATGTTGAAAGTGACTGCGGATTTGGTGTACCCACACTTGAGACGCATGCAAATGCAATGAATCTTATTTGAAATATTGTACAATGCTACTCTAAAAATGATCTTGCAGGCTACACACCATCTGTATTCTGCTTAAACTACAGCAGAACGAAATAACACAAGACAACGTCACGCAGCTGTCTTATGTATGGCTGCAAGTTTACAGTTACACGCCCACACGTACTCCAACTCACCACCACTAGCCTATAAGAGGAAATATTAAGAACAATTACTGTGCTTCTCATCCCTGCAGTTTGGAAGTACAGTAAAATTCTGTGACACTGCAGAGAAGAAACCGGCAGCCTGGGGACTTGCGAGGCTGCTCAGATGAGTGGCCCACCTATTCCTGCATAGCAAAAGCTCTCAACGTCAGACGTTTTCCAGGAGGCTGTAAGAAAATCTATTCCAGGCTACTTTCAAGTACCTTTTTAGAAGCATCTTAGGCAGGCTGGGATCTGAAAGGTCAGTGTGCAAAAGAAAGCGGATCTAGAAAGCAAGGTGATGTCTGTCTGGCAGTGCAGGTGAACAGACATCCCACGAGAATCCTGCATGCCAGATCTCTGCCAGCTACTTCAAAATGGCCTCGCTGCTGACCATAGAGATTTCTCACACGCGTTTTGTCTCGAATCTGCTTCTATATTTTCCCTAAACGCCTTGGATATCTGAACAGAGGATGGCATCAGGCTAAGAGGGGCTGTAGGTCCTTTCAGTCAGTATCAGAATTCAAAGTAATTTTGAAAATCAATTTGATGATATTTGGTTGGGATGAATGCAAACTACTGTACTTGCGAAGGAGAAATAAAACACACACAGATATAAGGTAGAACAACTAACCAGGCAGCAACACAGAGGATATATTGGATCTCAGCTTGCATATGCAAAACCACTACCTGGGTTTGGATATTGTATTTCAGGAGGACTTAGACAAATCAGAGAGCGTGCGTAAGAGACTGACAGACTGTGAAAGAGCTAAGGGAAAATTTGACCTACAGTTGACACAATTGGATTTGCCAAGTTTAGACGAAGAACAGACTAAAGGGAGAGGTGTGCACACATTGCCAAGCCGTTGTAGTTAACACAAAGCCAAAAATCTTCCTAAGACACCCCTCTGCCCCCAACTTCAATTCTGTTTTTCATATACTCATCTGTAAGTCAATGAAACGGGCTCATTACAGAAGTAACCTGATCACTTGGATGTGGAATTAAATATCGCCGTCTCCGCTAATGTGTATATAATAGACCACAAAGCAATTAAAGAAACCAGACGGAAAATTCATAAAAATGCTTACAGATTTTCTTTTATAATTAACTTATTTGCTGGAAAAGACATTATTCACTGAATGTGGTTAAAGTGTAGTAAATTGACTTTGAGAAAAATTGCAAGACTTTTCAATAAAGAGACAAAATAGCTATACTCTTCAGACAGCAGGTGGTAAAACAAGATACAAGAATGTTCCCCTAAATAAAGAAATAAAACAGAAGTGTGTGATTTTACTGCTCTTTTCCAGCAGAACAACATCCCTACAGGACTTAGAAAATAAGCTCCTATATTTGTTCATATGGAGTACCAGAGATTAAAGTAAAACTTTAAAGCAGAACAAACTAGAAAAGGGATGGTGCTAAGTCTTAAAGAACAGATTTTCTGCTTGAAGATATCAAAGCAGTTTGGGGGAAAGCTGTGGTTTAGGCCCGACCACTAATCGATATAGCATATTTCATTACAGCCAAGTAGGTTTACATGTGACCAGTCTGCTCCCAAATACTTAGCGGCATATCTTTCAAAAAACACTTAAGCGTCAATGGGATGCATAGACCCAAATCACTTTTGAAAGAAAGGGCTAAGTGTTTTTAAAATATCACCCGCAGAAAATATTTCAAGAGTGTCTTGTGAAAACTCAAGCTAAAAGTCTGAAGAGACTACAGGAAGCTAATTATTGCCGGATACTTCTGCAAAGCAGCCTAGATCTTCCTAGGTAAACTCCAGCGGCTTTTATCATAAGCAATACTAATTTCTACACTCAGCCAAAGAGACCGGCAGAATGAATGACTAACTGGAATTTCTCCTGCGGACAGATAAAGGCAGCTGTCAACGCTGGCTCACTCAGGAAGTTTATTCTTCTGTGCCGACATCTTTCACTGCGTACAAATTCACGTAGACAAAAGACAGCAATGAAGTACAGGTCTCTGCAAGTCGTATTTCCACAGTCAGGGAGAGATCTGTTATCGAGTGTCCTGTTCCAGTAGTGGACATCTCACTAGTAAGAACGGACCCAGCTCAGAGAGAGCTAGAAGTATTTTCTATGTGGTCATCATTTTACTCCAAGGGTAGGCATGCAGTTTCCTGTCCCTAAATCTGCTACTCTGGAGACTGCTTGCCCAGAGCAGCCGACAAAGCCTCACTCTGAGACTGACTGTAGAGTTCGGTCTAACCCAGAGCTCCTCTCCCCTGCATCAGCTCCTGCTTCATCCTGCAGCCAGTACGAGAGTAACAGCTAGACTGTAACGCAAGGTGTGAGGAGTCCCTTTGGATCCACAACCTGAACAAACGCATCTGCAAAACTGTCAGGATCACAGAATCGCAGAACGGTTGAGGTTGAAAGGGACCTCTAGAGATCATCTAGTCCAACCGCCCTGCTCAAGCAGATTTACCCAGAGCACATTGCCCAGGACCCTGTCGAGATGGCTTTTGAACATCTCCAAGGATGGAGATTCCACGACTTCTCTGGGCAACCTGTTCCAGCACTCTGTTACCCAAGATAGTTTGGGCATTCCTGCTTTGGTTACAAAGAAAGGCCTCATCCATTATGGAAGAGACGGCAGAGGACAGAAACCTGAAGCCTCCTTCACCTTTGCATGGCAATACTAGACTTGCAATGTTGGCGTACATACACTTCCACACATTGAAGCACCAGTATCGCATAGGCATCTGAAGTGACGCTGAAAGGGTAATAACCCCATGCAATGCTATCAGCAATCCCTCCCAGAGGTTAACAGCAGGAGGCAAGCAGATTGAGGCACTTATAAATGCAGACTGTGAAAGGCAGAACCAACAGCAGAGTTGGCCTTTTAGTCAGCATACGTTTTCAGCAAGCGCATTAGCAGATGAGAATGAGGGAGGTCTGAGTGAAACCTGGGGAAAAAAAAGAGAGAAAACTGAGAAGAAAGACCAAACCTGACAGGCGCTCCCCGGGACTGAGCAGGCTTCAGCAGGACTGTGATGGTGGTGTCGGTCTCATTTAAGGGGGAGTCTGTGTCGTATTCAGGCATCGATGGTGCTACGGCAGAACAAAAAGTGGTGCGTCAGGTATTTACCACTTACTGCTTTTGGTAGTGATGACAACATAATATTAACATTTCTTGGGGACCATTTAACACTGCTTAAATGAAATGTCAAAATACTTTGCAAGTGTTAAGACCAAAATTGTCAAAACCATTTAAAAATTTGTAGGCCTGTTTCCATTAAAATTAAACAGGAATCAGACACCCAAATCTTCAAGCTGGCTTTGCAAATCCTGTCTTGAATTTTTTAAGTAATCCTTTGAGATAGGATCATTCCTTCAATTTTACAAGAAAGACGACTGCACCGATGTTTAAAGAATACCACTTAGGACCAGCGAATCAGTGGCAGAGCTAAGAAGAGAACACAGAAAACCTGGCTCCTGTTCTCTGGTCTTGTTCCTGGATTAGACCTCCCACAGGTGTAGCTTTTAATACATAGGCTTAAGCTGTGTGTCTCCTTGATCAGCTGGAAGGTGTGTTATGAAATAGGAAAGCATGAAAAGAGAGGAGCACAAATTAGGCAGGTTATTTCAGTGCTCAAATCTGCAGTGCAAATCCCCGGAGCTTTAGTGATTTTGAACACTAAAAGCATTAGGCAGCTGCAAGGCTTCCAATGGCTGTAACTGAGCAGTAACCACCCATGGTGCCCATCACTTCACTGAGCATCTTCCCTAAGGCAACATGGAAAACTGCATAATAGTCACACTTAGCCTAACAAGTCTAACTTCCAAGACTAGTTCTGCTTTGTTATTTTGTACTAGGGTCATTTCATGAAAGTAAGATATATTTCCTTAGACATAAATATTTTGCTTAATAAGTTACTTCCTCCCTCCCCAGTAGCAGACATCTGTTTTGGACATATCTTTAACTGTGGACGAAACGATGAGATCACAAAGAAGTACGGGCATCAGATTTATCCCAAAGATCCAAGTTTTGTTGAAATATCTTCAAGGATAAAGCAAATAGAAGAATTTAAATGAAGAGTGTAGTGTCCCCTCAGTTCAGCTGCAACTCGCAAGGGCAAACTGCATTGCAGGGGTTCCACACTTAATCCTCTCATAGCGATTTCTACTGTAATCCTGTTTACAATCAGGAATCTTATCCAAAAGCCCCAAAACTGTCAAGAACGGTGGTTGCTATTATCAGCTCAGCTACCGACTTCCCCATCAATATGTTAGCAGTGAGTTCAGGATGAATGCTAAGGTCTTTACAAGGATTTCCGTGAAAAAGGTGCTCTGCATCAAGGGAAAGCAGTGCCAGTCATTTAAAGAAGACGCATGTCACGAAGCTGTCTTCTACACTAGGTATCACAATACTTCCTCCCCAGCAGTATTCTCTACCAGATATCACAGCACTTTCTAGAGATGCCAAAATAAAAATTGTTCAGCACCTGCTCCAGCCAGAGGGGATGTTTCTACAGCTCAATCTAGTGCCCCAATAGGCTCCAGCTTGGCCACCAGAAACGTGCTAGAAACTCGCTTTCTTGACGCCACAATTGTGCTTTGAAGCAGCTTCTACAAGCCTAGCTGGAGCATCGCACTCGTGAGACAAAATTACTTCTGAGATATGAACAGCCTCAGATGTCTCTTTCTGGCTGTGCGCATGACCTGTTTAGTCTTTAATCTTTTGTGTAAAACACTGCACCAGACACAGTGAATTTACAGTCTTGCTTTCTGAACACCTATAGTTAAGAAGTTAGCAGAAGAAACATAGGTCTTAGCAGGGCTAACAGTATGGAGTATAACGCAGTGATTGCTGTCTGCATTAGTCAAAAGACTGTAACCAGATAGAGTAGCTTTCCTATATACTCCACAGGGAACATTCACATAGTACCTCAACAAAACGACAGTAAGCAGCGACATCTCTAAAAAGACAAGCACTGCTCATTGATTTAATGTTGCTCTTCTAAGAGTCCTTAGGAATTCTGCCATTTAATCATGATTAAGAAATAAACAAACGTGCACCTATACAAATCCATACACTCACACGTTCCTACAACATAGATGCCTTTTCCTTTTAAAAATATACATTGTCAGAAAGCCTTATAGGGACATTCCAGTAAGTGAAAAGATAAGCCAATGCAAAAATCATTTTTCCCCCTGCTTCCTTTGGAACTGCATCTCAGAGCAAGTTTAACAGTAATTTTCAAATTACACATATAGAACTGACCACGCAACGGGCTAATCTAACGTCAGAGACTATCCTAGTGCCCACGTGGAGTCTGTGCCTGCCTACTGCGAGCCAGATGTTTGGAAGGCAGAAAAGAATAGACAAGCAGAGCTCAGTGTGCGTACAGTTAACAATCACGCAGGCTCCTAACATGATTTGAGCACTCACTGTATAATAAGATGAAAAGAAACTGAATCGGGGGAAAAAGTACTACCTCTACTGTGCTACTCTGCTTTTCTGTTCTGGACAGAAGTGAACAGAGTGTATGCCATGACTTCCTGTCAGTGCAGGGCTGCATGAACCATAGTAGTCCGTGGAGCTGCTACTGACGGCGAACGGCTTTACTATGCAAAGTGCTGGGACATGGGCTTTTGCGCTAAATGCCAAGGGTTCAAACCTTGCTGATGGTTAGTGGAGGGAATGGATATATTTTGCTTCCTAAAAATTTACACTGCCACTTGCAGCTAACAACTTATTTTTATTAACTAGTTTTGAGATAGAGTAATGGAGAATAAGCAATGCTGTACGCTCTCTTCCATGCCACCAGCCATAATTTCAAGCATTACAAGTGTCCCAAGGAATCAGTATATCAAGCTTCTAAAATGAATGTTTGTTTTGCCTTTGCTGAGAAAACAGGTGACGATACTCCAAAAAAAGGCAGTTTTAAACTCTGGTAGAGAAGCCATTTTAGTGCTACCAATTAAATCTTAAAATTAAAATCTACATATGTCTGTCCCATATTTTCTCCACCATCCTCCTATCCATCTTTTTTTTTTGTCTAGCCACCACAAGTTCCCTCCTTTTTTCCCCAAGGACCCGGGAGCCTTCGCCCTGCAACAGTGACTGATTTTAGCGTCTTTCACATACCTGTCTGCCTACCTCTACTCCCTCCTCTGTCCTTACTCAGAAGGAAATCCACAATTTTTTTTTTCCTTTTTTTAAAATCTCCTTCTAATGTTAATTCAATTCTTTCATTACTTCCATGTTGGGTGCATTTTGAAGATAAAAGACACATTGTTGAAGGAGACTACCAGACTAAGCACATGATATCAAGAATCTATTATAGGGAAAATTCATCTGCAGAACTAGTGGAGGTTCTCATTAAAATGCTCCTACGGTATCAACAAGTCAACTCTAACAACTACATTTGCAATCTAAATGAACACAGACACTGGATCGTGGCCCCTTTAAAAAACTGGCCTATGAAGAGTGCATAGGAGACACTAAGTTAAACACTTTTGTACTGTTTTATCTGTCTGTTAGCTGTGGATCTAAAGAACAAAGTCCTAGCAGGTTCCTTCTTCTCCAAAGCAGTACCTGAAATCTTAGTTGCAATCCGTGTGGTGATGGGTGGCCCAAAGCCCTTGACTGTGCTCGCTTTGATGGTGAATGAATACGTAGTCCCTGGATATAATCCTACAAAGAGGTGATGTGTTTCATTCCTTAGCTTGAAGACTTTCCCTCTTTGGCTGGACAGGTCAGCACTGGGATCCAGAGACCCAACGGCCTTGTATGTAATCTGCAAATGAAGAACAAGGACAGTAAGGTGATAGGGGGCCTTCTGCACCTGCCCTTTCTCTGCTCCCCTACTGCACCACTGCTTCAGAGTAAAGACTGAAAATTAAAGGACAGATATTATTTCAGTATCTCCAGTGAACAGATCTGCATTTGGATGCTGGCAAGCAAATATGACAATTTTTCCAAGCCTTTACTTAGTAAGAAACTACTTTCTTCTCTCCGCTAAAACCTCAGCGTGTGCTGATTTACAACACAAGGTGCAAAGAATGCCTTTTTGTTACCTCTCTCAGAACTTCTGCAGCCAAACTAGAATGCACAGTATGAGCTGCAGAAATTTCATGAGAATTTCCCATAGCATATGAAAACTTTTGGTGCAATACAAGGACACGTTTTCCATCGAGGATTTTTTTTTTCTGGCAAATGGTCTTCTCCAAAGCCCACTGAAAACAATGGGAGCCTCTTACTGATTTCCAGGGGTTTCAGATTCTTTTTCTGCCTGAATGAGAATACACTGAAATGAAATGTTGAAATGAAATGATATGATTAGAGGAAATAAATACCATCAAGTCTTTAGACAAAAGACCTTCTCTTCCTGAGTTTCTGAGACCGTTTCTACTGTAATTTCCTCCCTCATCTGGCTTCTTAGCCTGGCTTGGCAGGTTTACTTGTAATGCTGTGCCTAGTTTTCACTTGAGAGAATAAGTCAGCAGGGTTACAGACCTGGAGAGCTATTCATGAATACATACATGGCTGGAGCTAACGCACCTAGAGAGAAGCCCGGGCTGAAAGCAGACCTTTGAAATTTGGCTCGGGTTCCATTACGCTTACTGGCGGCAAACCCGGTGATATACAGACACTTGGAAGTAAAACTCATGACTTATTTACCAGCCAATTCCTTCCCTACGTTCCAAATTCAATCCAAAGGTAGCTCAATTTCAACTGAGCTGTCAATATAATATAGCGTGCTCCACTGCTCTCCTAACCTTTCCTGATATTATGGGATCTTTGCTTATTTGTAATGAAACACCATGAATAAATCAATGTATGTTAATATAGCAAGACTTCAATTTTTTATGAAGGACTCCACAAGAATCTGACTCCCGGCTTTGCTGAAAGAGTCTTTGAAAAAAATTTAAGTCTCTTGTTTTACGAAAGGAGGAGAACGTTGCATTTGGAGAAAAAAAATAAATGTACAATGTTTAAAAAGAGGTGGCTTAATAACAGGATAGACCAGAGACAGAGGCTGATTCTACGGACATCAAATGGACAGGGAAGGGTGTGGGCATACGAACGCTATTATTTGGACATCGCAGAACAATATAGACAGCGCTGACAGCCAAGACGGAACAAAGTAACCGAGAAGGGCAGTGAATCACATCCAGACCCACAGAGCAGCAAAAAATAAGAACAGTAGAACGCTTAAAGGAGTTAGATTTAACCAGCTTACTGGTGTTTCACTGAACCCCTCCCTAATTTTTTTTCCAGGAATTACAACCTATTTTTTAATTTTTACTACTTCCCAGAAACCTAGGCAAGAATCAGAAGCAGCACGGTCATTAAAGCAAACAATTTAAAACAGGCAAGAGAAAGCTTTACACTTACTCCTTTTCCTTAGGTAAGGTGAGGAACATGCAACGCAGCACGACAGAGGACAATACCATGACTACTCTTATTGCATCAAGGTGCTTGGAGGCAGCGAGGGAACCTATGTGAAAACACCACTGGAATTTGAACGATGATCACAGATCTTAAATTTGGAGACATGGCTCAGTCAACGCCATATCAAATTCCAGAAAGAAAAACATGTTTATCTAATGTTAGGTGGGAATTAATTCATACAATCCCTATGCGCTATTTGCAAATCAAATACTAGAAAAATCCCAATTATCTAAAGCTCCAGGGGGGATGAGCAGATTAGGAGTTAAGGAGTAAGACGGGAACGGAACTTCCTACTGCTAGGCCAGGCCAGTTAGTGGCCTCCATGAAATCAGTGGAACTTACTTTCAAAGACATTATATAGAAGGCTGTAAGCGTAAGTGGAATATGCACTTGTCCTTGATCTGCATATAAATAAAATAATTCAGCTACCTTCAACAGTTCTAAATTTACTATAAAATGAGTTATTTTTCTTCATTTAACAAAAAAAAAAGGCTTTAAGGCAATCAGAATTAGGAATGTTTTCAAGAGGACAAATAAGAAAAGACACTGGGATTTACAAAAGCAATCTGTGTTTTGCTGCTCACTATAGCACAGAAGAGGAGCACAAGGTTGTGTTAAAATAACCTGGATTCAAAACTCGCTAGAAGTAGGGAAGGGGCAAAAGGTACTTGGGGAGCATGTCTGAGATCTGAGATTAAAGCTTGGGGCAACTTTCAAAAAGACTGTTCACTCAAACTAGACTTCATTACTTCCTCAAAAAATTTGAGAGATACAAAGTATAGTAAAGAGAGATTCATGGCATATCTACATTGTGAGACATCCTCAAGAATGCCAGATTACTGTTACTACAGCAGCAGCTCTGTCCAAATAGGTATGACCCCTGTTAAACCAGGTGATGTGCAAACACTTAGAGCACACAATCCTTGTCCCTAAAACACACCATTTAATTTTAGTACAGGCACAATAAGTGGATGCAACAAAAACAGAAAACAGGAATACAGCAGTGTAAAACTCCTGGTGCGCTTTCCACAGGAAGAACTCTGAACAGCTGCCGTGGTGGGGACGGCATCGCTGGATGCTGCCTGGAGGGCCAGCTCTGCCGCCTGCGCCCCCAGCTCTGCTGCCCACTTCCATCGCAGCCACGATGAGCTGCTGCTCTCCAAACCTCCGTTTTGCCATTTGTAAAATGAGGGTTTTTATACTCTTCACACAAACGCTGCTGCGGGCGAGGGAGGCTATGGATTTTTATAATTGCTAAGCGCTGATGCTTAAGCAGCAAAATTACAGGTGAAGTAGAGGAAGTAGCCTTGAAAACGGAGCACTGTCTGGAAAAGGAGACACATTCTCTTCCACCCCAGAGGAAAACAATCATCTTCCTTCCAATCGAGACATTTGCTGTTTCCTAAATATTAATCTATGCAAAGTGTGGATAACTTTGGAGAGCTTGGCCTCATCTTTTCCCATATGGGCCTCTCAGTGTAGTCAAACACCCCCTGATCCAACTGTTCTTGCCAGGCTGGTCCCCTGCCACACCGGCTGTCCCAGTGCACATCTGCGCCCCTCCATCCATCCCTGCAGCATTTCACAGCCCAAGCAGTCTCCGCTCCTCACAGGTGGAGGCATTTGCTCTCCTGGATATCGAAACACGCTGCACCAGATCCATCTGTGTGTGCATGCACGTGTCTGTCTCAGAGGATTCTCCGTATAGAAAGAGAAGATGCTGTAGTGCATCACTTTTATGGACTGCTTTTCATGTAGAAATATATATACTTTTTTTTAAATTTTGTCGAACTGTGCAAGAACGTACAACGCCCTACAGTGTAGCTCAGCAGACTGATTTCGTTTATGGGCAAAGCATCCCGATGCAGAAAGCTCCCACAGGGAGTGACCACCTTCTCCCACCCCTTTCTCCTCTCTGGGTCCTTCCCTCAGGAAGGAAGGAAACAACATGTATTTATTTCCATCTTGGATCTGGAGTGTTTGTCACGGCAATGACATAGCAGGAGCTGCGCTACTATATTTTGGCAAGGATGGCACAAAAAGCACCTGTGAATCAACCCAAAATTTACCAAATTTTAAACAGATGAAATGGAGACACTAAGATGTTGCCCTTTTTATCCTTAATTTAAGTTAAAAGTTCTGAAGCAAGAGAAATTGCAGGGAATCAGACGGCGGAAAAATTTTCAAGAACAAACAACCAACTCTGAAGTCATTAATAAATGCCCTGAAACACGTCCGGAGAAGAAAGATGCTACTTCCCTAGAACAAGAAGGATGTTGGAAAAAAGCTGAATATTTATCCTCTTTTCTTGTTCCCAGGGACAAATCGTTTCACCACAAAACAAACAAGAGATTCTGATCTAGAAAATTAGATGACTCAATCACTAGATAGCAGCTGTTCTAAATTATTTTAACATATGCTATTTTAATGACAAGTCATGTCACAGAATACTCTTATATTCTGGGGGGAAAAAAAGGAAATAAAATTAAATGTTTAAAAAATTAAGACCAAAAAAGCAAACAAGAAAATATTCAAAAATGTCTTTTACGGATTCCAGTTTGATTGAAAATACTGAAAATACTTGTTTCGATTCTGATTTAGAATAAATGCAAATATGAAGATGAGGGAATTTCTCATAAAACGGAGACTCTATGTTTTTAACCAGCTATTACCTACCATTCCCTGCCCAGCAGACTGCTGTGACAAAGTTGTGTCTCACCTCCGTAGACCGCGATGGCTGTCTGGAGTTTGCATATATAGCTTAGCGTTTACGTACCAGCTCCACTGCAACTTAATGGTCTAGGAAGAAGTTTTAATGGCCAATATCACTATGTTCTCATCATAACAAACACCCAACTGGGCTAAAACTAGCCAAAATCTAAAGCCTCCTTGGGATGTCTTTCATTGAGCTAAGGAAAAGGGTATCACACTGAAGCAGCAACAGCAGTAAACATGAAGTAACCAGAAATTCAAAAGTCAGACAGCACAGGAATTGAGGAAGATAAATAATAGCCTTTTTCCCACCACAACAGCAGGGATGAAACTCTGATCTAAACACTCATCCAGCTGGAGAGGAATGATTTATTCAGGAGGCAGAGGGAGATGACAATTCAAGTCTCTGGTCAGTTTAGCTCCCCAATTTTGGCTACATCAGTCCAAATCTGTCATGAACAAAATTTAAAACAGGTCAGCTGTACAAGTGCAAGGCTCTGGGAAACCACCAAAAGCACATTGTATATTTAATTTCCGAGTGTTCAGTGACATGTAACTGCTGTGTTAGATTATGAAGAATAAAACGAGAACAGATGAGTGTAAGAAATGTGACGGTTAGCAAGTTCACTCCTTGTTACTATCTCAGCAGACATCCTGGAAAATTTTCCTGTCTACTCCAGTGCCCTCTCACTCCTCATTAACCAAACCATTTTATTCCACCTCCCCCTTTGTTTTCTACTCATTTTAAAAGTTGAAAATATTAACTCCTTGTAATCACCCAGCAAGTACTACATTAACAACCGCCAAGATCAAGATGTAATATTGAGAGTATTAAAGGCAGATCTTCTCTCCTTCGCAGAGCCTAATTTAACACAATTCTCCGGGGAAGCGTGAACGCTGCACTCGCAGTCATCATTTGTGACTGTAAAACTTCTAATACAGCACAAGACAAAAAAAATTCCACTGGGAAGGGGAAGACCACAGCAGAAAGCATTAACTGAACTAAGAGGCACAAGGCTATTTTCATTGCAAATGTTTCTTCAAGAAGCAAGCAAACAAAAATCTTAACCCCCTGAATTTTCACCCGGCTTGCAGATGCATGCATGGGCAAGTGTATTCACACATGCAAAAGGATATGGCTATATGTGCCTGTATTATTGTGTGGGCTCATCAGGCATATCGTGACTATGTCTATTCCGCCCGAGCACCAGGCCCAGACCAGAGCACAGATCGGGGCATGGGAAGCTGAATTCGCATTAGCGGTTAGGCCTCCGTCCTCATACTTATGCTGTGTCCAGTGCCCAGGTTATCTCCATGGTTCTACCACGCTTAGCAAATAAAGACAATAACCAAATCTGGTGGATTTTATTCCAGCTTTATACGTGCAGGCTGGGCGGTCCTTATCCTGGGTTTTATAAAAACATCAGTAATAGTAAACGTAGCTGGATGTTGGACATGAAAAAAATCCCATAGAGAAAAGCATTTGTAGTGTTAAGAATGGTAATTGAACAGTGAAATGGATGGTCACAAGAGATATGATGAATTATCCTTCATGCTTAAGCATTCCTTTTGAAGGATGTTTTAGAGCTTGGTCATGGCGTCCTAAACTTAATACAAGACCAAACTGCAATTCAGATCTTATCATTTCATTTTAACAGCCCTTCTTGCCCTGTAACACTACACACTAAAATCCCTTTGGAAATGCTGGATGGCTTTTTTTAGATTGTCTTTAATCCTCTTAAATAAATTAATTAATTAACAAGAAAAAATAACCTGCTCAAATCATGCCTGATAAATTCAGTTAGTCATCCCATGCATTTGATGCATTCCTGCTAGCTTTCACACTGATGAATAACTGAATTGTCAGGATTTCATGCGCTCATAACCTTAAAACTGAGGGCAGCAAACTCAAATGTCTCCAGATTGAGAGCTTGCCAGTTAAGGCAAAAAAAATGTTCATGTTTCTTTCCACAACAATTGATCCCAGTACAAACACCACTTTATCTCCTATCTTTTGTCATATAGAATTAATCAACCGTGGTGAACAGAATTTTGCTCTCCACAACCATATTCACCATCAAACATTAGGGCTTTAAAGTCTCCCCTCTGATTCCAGCAATTGCAGCCTGTTTGAATGCAAATGGTAAGTACTGCTGTTAAATCAAATACTATTTTGTAGGTACATTATGCAACTCTCTATCTATTTTCCATTTTAGTGACAGCCTGCATAGCAGTTTGGAGAAGGCATCTGAAACCCATAAATCCATTACATTATCCCCTGTGTGCCCACTGACGTTTTATGTCCCTGTCTTTATAAAACAGGTCATTGAGACTCTCCATTCTCCCTAATACAACACACAATCCTTAACTTCTGGAGATACTTTGGAACTGACAGCTAGCAGTATTTTTTCTTTTTTTTCGGTCAGTAATGCCCCAAGACTGAAACCATCTCGTGCTGTAGCCAACAGAGGAGCCAGGACCAGGAACATGCCAAAATCACTATATTCACAGCCTTGCACGGATGACCTGACTAGTGCATTTCACATGACTAAGCTGCAGGAAAATATAGCTTTTCCTGAGCTACAGCTGTTTTTGGAAATCACTCCCATCTTGTAAGGTAAGATCCGGAATCAGGACTTTTTTATTCACTGCGTCTGACCATCTCATGCAACATGCAGAGGCACAGGGAGGTGTGGGGTGGCTTCCCCGTGGAAGGGGCAGTGGAAAGAAAGGTCTCTGATGATGGTAGCAGGTTTCAGCTCTTTCACTACTGTGCAGCTAGCAGGAGACGAGAAGAGGGCAGATTTTTCCACCCAGCTGGGACAGTGGGTTAGCTCAGAGACACCTGGAAAATAGTGACTTTTCCTCAGCGCTCTCCTACACCGCTTGCAACTTCATCTCATAACAGGGTGAGCACAAAACTTGACAAACAGGTGAGAAAGAAGTTTGTCACAGCCAAAGCATGATTTTTGAAAGGCGAGAAATCATTATGCAGGTCAAAAGAGTGCAGAGATGGAGGCGTTGGGGATCGGCAGAGAGAGCTGGATGCGTTTGCAGGCCTCAGCATCACAGATAGGCGAGAGGGGGAACCAACTGAAAAGCTTCATGATTGAAAACTCCTTGGGAAACAATAGGTTATTTAGTTTTTAATCTTGCTTTACATATGGCACTCCATGCTCTAATAAAGCCGACAAGTCAACTTCATTTTTCCCATCTCTCCCTAAAATAAACACAAATAAACTGATGCATTAGAGTCTAACAGAAATATCTTGAATTTGAAGCTATCAAAACGTTTCCTTCATTTCCTGAGCCACTGCCTCAGGAAAGCAGCGCTCCCCAAGCCAGGTGCTAAGAAGTCATGTGTAATATAATTTAACTGTGCAAATGACCTTTTTATGGTGAAAGGATGCTAGCTTCAGTTCAGAGCGTATTTCGAAAACATTTTTCTTTGAATTCAGTGGGCCAAAAGGGTGTAAAAGGTAAAGAGGTGTTTTACTGAGCATCTCACTTGCTTCATTTCAGACTTCACTGACCTCAGTAAGACCAGAAGATTTGCAAGGCTTCTCCTCAGTTCATACTGCATCTGCATTACTTTCATACGGTTAATACTGAGCTCTTGAAACGCTTCTGTGTGATTCTTTTTGAACCCAGGTGGTTGTGTAGTGTTCATAAGACATCTAATAGGAAAAGCAGCTTCAGACTTCATGGTAAACAATCACAAGAAGTAGCCATCCCCTAAAGCACAGCTTTCCCTTTCTGCTTTCAAGCTGGACCTGACAAGAAGAGGCTTACAGAGATGCTCCCAAAACTGGATGTATCACTTCCACAGACCAGGCCTTTCTGCCAACATCTATATGGCAAATGCCACCACTGAGCACGATCTGGCTTCTCCCTAGTGGCAGCATTAACAGGTCAAACTATGAAGGTTTCACTGTCCCCTCTTCTTCAGTGACAGCTCCTAGGACCGGGGCTGCAACACAGTAAGGAAAATAAGGACACGCCACTGCTTACACCATAAATAAAGTAGAACTCAAACTTTACAATCCAACACCTTAACCCAGCCTAAAATGCATTTAAGAATGAAACAACTAATTTCATTAAGAATGAAAGTCAGCTCTTTGCTTCTAGACAGTCTCTTGGGTCATTCTCAGAGCCATGCTTCCATGGTAAAGCAGCTGCCAGACACTTTAAGAAGCTAATGCAATAGAGGGAGCAGCAGTTTCGGCAGACAGTTGAAGTTCTCTTCCACTTTCCAAAGCGTACAAACACATGAGTGCACGCTATAGATCAAAGTGAAACATAATTTATATTGTTATTTTGTGTAATTGTAAGTAGTTGCTTCTTCACGCTACAGAGCTTCTGCTTCAGGCTCCGAGTCACACTAAAACCAACGCACTCCCCACTTGTGCTTGCAAGGGCTCTTTCTGATAACACTTGCCACTTGCATTTCCCAGGCCGATATCAAGCAGATTGCAGATCATAAACAAGCAGGGCCTTGATGTGGGCTACCCATTTGATTTAAAGTTCAAAAACGAGAGCATCAAAGGTGGGGGACTCAGCACTGCATTTTTTTCCAGAGCTCACAAATAGCTCACCTCCATCTCCACGTCACAGCGCCAGTCTGTCGCGCCTGGGTGCGAAAGACAAGATGAGGAGAACCCAAGGAGGCCCTTCTTTGCTGCACACATTATCAGAGATGAATTGTGCAGAAACCTACAGATGTTACAGGGAGATAAATCTTTCTGGAAGCAGACTGGGGAAAGCAGGAGCGTTTCCCCGGTCATGGTTTTAGGCATGCAACCTGGCTGCATCCCAGTCATCCTCACTGCACACTGCAGCAGAAACCGAGGACGCGGGCAGGGAGCAAGCCCTGCGCAATCCGGGAACACTGGGGAACACGCCTGGTTCACAGGTAAGGGACAGTAATGACTGGTAAAACCTGAATCCATTCCATAAAACAAATTAAAACAAGCACTTCTCCTTCACCTCGTCACTTCACTGAAATCAGCTATCACACAGGGGGAAGAAAAGCCAAACAGGTGTCAAAGCAGCTAATTCCAATGACATACAAATGTAAGGTGCATAGTCACCTTACAAACACCTGCAAACAGCCTTTACACGACAATCAGCTCCTCAGCAGATAGAACATAGCTAATGCAAAGCAAAAGACAAATAAGTGTAGTTTGGGCAGATCATGGCTTAAACCCTAACCCACAGTACATGACACGTTTTGCAAAGGTCTTCATATTCATAAAGAACACAAATTGTAACGAGTCTGGTTATACTTTTGAATACACACCAGCAGCGGCGCCCCAGCTGACAGTGAGAACATATGATACACCAACTCAAAGCAGCTCAGCAAGGGTTTTGAGCCCAGCATACCACTCACACATTTAGCTCCCTTCACTGTCTTGGCACTGTACGCGCATGCTCATTTCAAAAGAAAAGGATAAGCAAATAGGGCCCAAAGCTGCATCCCTAGGTAAAAAAATAGATCAGCCTGTGAAAACTCACACAAAAAAATCAAAATTGATCTTAAAAGGAGGAGTCACACAGCACGAAGAATCAGAACTCACTTCAAATTAGTTCTGACGCTATCCAGGACCCCAACCTTTGGGCCGTGTTGCCTTCTCCATATGGGCATCTGAAATTCAAGTTTCATCTGTACATGAGGATTTTTTGGTCCTTCCCTTGTTGCCTGGACCTTTCCGCTTCCAGACTTGGAGCAGAACTGGAAGCACTGGCATTTCAACCACCAAACACCCAAGACTAAAACACAGAAGAGCCGTTGTGCTTGGCTAATCATCAAATAATCTGCTTGCTGTACCTCTCCATGCTCTTCATACACTACTACTTTTGAAGTTGAATTTGCCATAGCATGGCAGGATGGCAGAACACCTGAAAATGGAAGGTATAATCATTTTTTGGCATTGCCTATTACAAGCAATGACTCGGATTGCAGTTTATATAACTGTCTCTCAAGTTATGCTATCAAGCTGTCCCAGATATAGATTGTCCTCACCAGAAAGATGAAAAGAAGCTCTACAGAGAAAGCAAAGGATAGAAATATGCCATGCAATTTCCAAACCCATTTTTCTTTTTTCTCTTTTTTTTTTAAATTAATACCTGCACATTTCCTGTCTAGCATAATTCCCTAAAATACAGGCTGGCCAGTTACAAAGATTTTGAAAACTGCAAGTCAATTTCTAGAATTCAGCCTTAAGAAATAGAAGGGAAGACAATCCACCTCCCCCATAAATGCACACCTGTCATAAATAAGAAGTTAAGAACTTCTTTCTGAAGCCAGTTAAAAAATCCCTGTTTTAATGTTCCAAGTAATAGCAAATAAATCCCACTGCACTGCTTCAGCTAGCAAAAAAGCCAGTCACTTCTACAATATTCTAGTAAAAAATGGTCAGCTTTGCCAGCAAATGTGAAGTAAAATAAATTTTTATACGCAAAATATTTGCTTGGGATTTAGTGGTTAAGATGCTGTCCTGCACATTAGTATTTATAGCAAGACAGAGCATGTTTTCCTGAGCAGCTACGCAAAGGTAGAGGAGGTTGAAGTTATGAATATTACTTAGCTGTTCCTGTCACTTCAATATGAATAAGCATAAAGCTGCCAGCCCAATCTTGCCACGACAGTGCCCTAAAATGTAAGAACCCCGGCCCATCATTCAGGCATGGATTTGGGGAAAGGGAGGTGGCAAGGGCAGCAGCTGGCGGCACTGGTACTGTTGCTTTGCACTTTGATTTTGCTTTCTATGCTAATCAGAAGATTTCATCAGACAGAACCAATTTTGTACCTGAAACATCCAGGCCTTCAGACCCTTGGCAGTGTTTAGACTCAGAAGGCACAGAGACTGCTTAGGACTCTTAGCGCATAAAATCACTGTTGCTGGTTTCCTTTTGGACATTTTGCGGACCTGATTTTCCAATGTCCCGGGGAGAGCCAAACGTCTGATGAGAGCTAGAAATGCTCCAGCACCTCAGAAAAGCAACATCTTTCATTCCTCAAAACATAACCGCTTTAGAGCAAACACCTGGGATACATTTTGCAGGTACATGAGGTACCACATGAATAAAACTTTACTGCCACTGCAGAAGAGATCTTCTTCAATCATATTAGCTGCGATAAGTTTTCTGGATTATTCACCTAAACTGCTTTTTCATACAAGCCATAGGCTGTCAAATATATGGTGTATAAAGCAAGTTAAAATTTTCTACTAGAAAAATCAATGTTTCAATATTTTTAAGTGATTTTCCACACAAAGGGGGGGTCTCTGAGATACCCACTGGCTGAAAAATGTCTCCTAACAACCAAATATTCTCTGTAGAGGGAAAAACCGCACAGCAGCCTTATAAGCACAGAAAACCTGTTCAAAGGTCTTATGTTGACTGAAGTAACAATTTTTCCTTTGACAGTCATGTCTGAATACAGTGATTTCATACTACAAATCAAAGAAGGGCCTTCTTTGCCTGGTGGTATTCTTTAGAAAAGCCTAAGCTCTCTCCTGTACAGGTTTTTTTGTTTTGTTTTGTTTTGTTTTTTCTCCTGGCCCTTAGGCTCCTGGTTAGCGTCTTCTGTTACACACACTGAAGAACAAACTACCATGAAGGCAGTTAACAAAACACCACTTTGCTACAGACTGGGTTTCAAACAATTTTTGGAAAACACATGTAGTTATACCATAAAAACAGCCAGCACAGGATTCCAGCATTTGGAGGAAAATATTCGACAAGAGAGCTATACAAAATTCAAGTAAAGTTGGTGCCAGCTAAGCAATCCTCATGACTAAGAACTCAGCTGCAAAACCTGAAGGATGAGAAGACTGTCTGCTTCAATCTCTTAGCCTACGCTGGGTTGGAGGAAGAAGGTGAACATGTTTAGAAACTACGGTCACAGGAGGAATAAGGCAAGAAAATAATATAATGAAAATCTGTTGTTAAGCAGGATGGAACTGCAAATGGCAAATTTCCAAGTCAAGGCTCCAACAACATGGGAAGGGAGGACAATTCAATACATATGCCTACCTAATGCTGACTCCTAACACAGCTGCAGTATCAGCAGGAGAATCTTGCACACCCTGTGGCCATCACACTGGAAAGAGCTGGCCAGATAGGCTTGTTCATAGGTTATGGGTCCTAAAAAGCACCTCAGTAAAAGAGTGTGACAAACATTGTACCATGATGGACCTCTCTCTGTGATGCTCCATTTGTAACTGCTTTCACTAGGCAGAAACTTCTCAGTTCCCTGTCACTCTTCATTCCCACCAAACAGTCAAAAGCAAAACCATTGTACAAGGCCTGCAAAATTCTCTTTCCCAACCCAGGTACCATCTTGGCTCTTCTGCACGCTGTTATCTTGCTCATCTATTCTGGATTATGAAATCTAGGGTCCGTTATATGTTTCAAAGCATGTCACAGCCACTGTTTGCACGGCTCCAGTGAGAAACCTGAGCAGAGGGAAAACAAAAGCAGTTTGTTTTCCCACACACTGAAATCCTGCTTTCCTCAAAAACCACTGCTTGGTCAAAACGGAGGGATACATATCTGAAGCGGCAAGCCTGAGATGAGCATCGCTGAAGGCCTTCGTGCAGAGCACTCGCAATGGCAGCTGATTCACTTTGCATAAAGACAAACTCTGAAGCTCTAAAGCCAGCATTTGAGCTTTTTCCCCATTACATTCATTATTTTAACTCAATCTGGGAAAATACTGGAACAGAAATGACTGTTGTGTATAGCACTGTATATTTTACACTGCAAGGTTTTTTTGTACCTGTATTATATTATTTCCCTAGCAGATTGTGGCCGCTACATGAATAAAACGTTAACTGTTCTGATCTCTAGGTACGTCTCAACTTCAATTTTGTTTTTACGGTCCTGTAATCAACTTTCAATCCATATGATAACACTTTGAACTTTTAAAATAATTAAAATGTTTTGCAAAATTCTTGCCGTAATAATTGCTGTACTCCAAACTCTTGTATTCCAGAGGAAAGAACAGTGAGAAAAGATACGTTTATGCTTTCTTTTCTAACCACCTGTTGGACTTTCCTTTCACGCTATCTGCAGGAATATCATCTTCTTCCCTTATCATCAGCCATAAGTTGTGCTCATTGGGTAATGCACATTAGAATGGCTTAGTCTCCTTTCCTTTGTCCGTCTTCCCATGAGCGGCAATATTCCCATCAGTCTTTATCCTACCCCTCTTTTTTATAGTCAAATTCCTTGTGACGTGCTGAAGTGTCTTTGGATTCTTTTAGGTTGCATTAAAAGGCATCACAGCAACAAGAGTTACAAAAGACAAAGTTTAAAATACATTTATTTTACTAATTACCATTATATTCTACTAATTCCCCTTTCAGATAATCTCATTCTGTTTCTCCTTTCCCTTGTGCTAATGAGCTGGAAAATCAAGCATGAAGCTGCCAGATGAGCCTGGCTAGCTCCCTCCCTGCTTTATGAGTAAGCAGCAAAACCTTTACAAATATTGCACCTTGACTCCTTGACCCACCGTGTTCGAGTCTTCCACCCCACAAAGCATCTTCTCCAGGCTCTGCTAGCACCAGTGGGAAGATCCACTGAGGCTCTCCTAATTCAGCACTGTTATCTCCTTATGTCTCGTATCCCCAGCTGTTGAGCTGTTTTAGGGGGCAGAAATGGAAGAAAATAGATTGTCTTCTCAGAGACACTCTCACACTGTGCTGGCAAAAGCCACGTTGCCAGCGACACTCCTGTGTCGATGTCTGGACATGCGGTGAGAGCGGGTGGCATGGAGGCAGAGCAGCGACACCGTGGTAAGTGACCAGAGGCAGCCAACTGGTTTTAACTTCTCACAGCAAAGAGGTAAACAAGGTTAATTGCTGCAGATGCAGGCTTAAGCTTTGCACACTGGGAATCACAGAATCCAACTAATCTTGAAAGGTTTAGGAAATTTTTAAAGAGGACTTCACTAAGTTTCAATTGCAAAGCAAGACTGGAGGACAAGAAATCAAGAAGCACAGTGGATACTTTCTCCAGTGAAGGAAAAAATATCTTCTCCCACTTTAAACCGTTTCTTTTAGGACTCTCCTCTGTATTCCAAAACATGACTCTAGTGCTTAAGCCGTCCCCTCTACACTGCAAGATGGTTACAGCAGGGCAAAGGGAAGACAAGGCAGGATGAACTCCTGAGGCTTTAAATCCAGTATTTTGCTAGCACAGGCAGGACGTGGAGAACACTCAACCCCAGAGCCTCATAGGACAGAGCTCCACCACTGCCTCTCCAGTGCCGACCCCTGGGCTCATCCAAAATACGCTTCCCAAATCCCAACAATTTTTTTTTAATTTCTGCATGCTTGACTCTATATAGGTTATTTTAAAGGTATATCAGAAAAATAAGGCAGTCGGGCTAATTAAATTAAACGTAGTGGTCTGTGCCTCCATGGGAATTTTGCAGGGGAAGGCAGCAGGCTGGGGGTTTCTGCCAAACCAAAAAGGGCTGAAAGACATTGCTGCAGAGTACGTACACATCCCTGTGGGACTCACAAAAAAAGGCTTCTAATAACAGCAGCAGTAAAGCTACTCCTATTCATGGTCAAATTTGAGCTACTGTATCTTCAATACAAACTCTTAGCCCTTGGTTAGTGTAGGCCTAAATTTTCTGATAGCCTCAAGTGATTCATGGCTTCCATCTCAAAGCCTGTATTGGTTCAGTCTCAAACAAAGTAAAAAGAATCATTTGTTATTGGACATATCAAAGTTAAGAATGCAAAGACAGTATTTTGTCCTGGTTTTATTTAGCCTGATGTCTAGATTTCACAGAATCCTTCTGAAGTCTCCAGATCTAGTGTTATCAGTTGAAAAACAGCAGTAGCTCTAAACAGAAAACTCAGTAACAGCTCTCCAGTTTTCCTTAAGAATCACTTTGTTTAGCCATACCTAAACCACCATCAAGTGGGTGCTGCCTAAATTTACCCTGAAAAAAGATCATCATGACCATTTCAGAGAAGGAAAAGGCTCCTACACTGACATCTTGAGCTTGTTACAAGATGCCATTTAAATAGCATTAGCAGCTGCACTGTAACTTAATGCAATATTACTGCCTTTTACCAAAAAGCATTAAGACGCTGAATAGTAGTAATGAGAATGTGAACTTGAACATTGCTCAGCCTAGGCATTAAGCTGTGAGTAGGTTAGCATTAAAATGTGGCAAATTGGAGTGACAACACCTGGTCCTGAAAAGTCATGCAGAAAACTTAGTTTATACTGCTTCTCCTTGTTTCTTATTAAAATAATTTGGAGGCTTGAAAGTGAAACAGATTTATGAATTCACTGGGGAACTGGAGAGAGTCATCACACAGTAATGGAAAGGCAGATTTTTTATTGATTCAAATTAAGGGTAATTTATTGAAAAAAAGCCATGATTTGCATGAAAGATGTTGCCTAAAGACACAGCAGTCTAAGTATGTTTTGAAATAGTTTACGCATATACATACACATGTAGACTGCTTGGTGTAACTCAGTCGGCTAAGTGAATCAGCCAGCGTGACTGCTCTGCCGCAATTTCTTTATTTTATGACTGACCAGCCAGATAAAACAAATCAATCACAAGAGTTTGTTCTCAGATAAATCAATTCTTATGTCCCTCAAAAGAAGCTTCTCCTGTCTTTTAATCTCTTTAGGAGCAGCCTGAAGAAGAAGGTCATTCTGATCTTCTTTTGTGGCCCTCCTGAGCAACAAAACCTAATTGTCCTAGGGCTTCATTGAGAACCAAGTTTCTTCTCATCAGCTGCCCTTGCCCTTAAAGTAAGTTTGAGGTATCTTTGTTGCACAATTCTTAGCCCTGGGAAATAGAGAGCAAATCTGAACTATTCTCAGTGAGTCCAGGTTACCACAGAGGACATTTGAGTAAAGATCTCAGTCCCAGAAGCATTGATATTTTTCATAGAAAAAGCACTTGTCAAGAGAAGCCTATCTTCATGCGGAAGCTCAAGTCTTCCAGACTTATATCTAGATCTTCAATGACAAACCTAGACAAACTGTAACACTAGAGAGATTGCAGCAGTCTTGGAGACTCTCCGGGGCACTCCTATGCTCCTCAGCACATTAGCCTACCAAAATTTTGTAACCTAAATGCTCCTTTTCAGAGCCAGCTTGCCCACAGCTAGAGCTGCAGGAACACCACACAAACCCCAGGGTGCCACCGGTGGGCCAGTAGCACCAGGTGGGCATCACACGGGGGATCGAGAACAGGGCTTCTCTCCTCTTCCTCCTCTCGTCCGTGCCAAGGAGCAAGATTCCCTGGAGCTCCTCCCATCATCATCTCTGGTGGATACGCTACATTTGAGCACTTCCCCTCGTGCTTGAATTGACAACCCATTTACTCTGGAGCACTTCACTACTGAGCGTTTATCTTTTCCCGAAAATCTGGTATGAACACAGTGGGCGGAAAATACTAAAACAAAGGTACAGCACACTTACCTACCTTCACCACATGTCACCTTGCTGTCATTACTGCTGTCAGACCACAGACACATTTATCTGAAGTTTCACCCCTGTGAACAGAGTATTTGTGCAGTATGCTGGGCAGGCATGCAAGTTATTGATCTCAATAAGCTAAATTTTCATAAGGGGCTTATGGCAGTTTCCATTTGGAAACACTCAAGGATTTGATAGAATCAATTACTCTCAGGGAGCCAGAGAGGGGCTCATTTGAACAGGCTTAAAAGTCTGAATTTGTCATTTGCATACACAAAGTTTAATACCAGAGAAGCACGTAAACAGAAATGTAGGACAGTTTTATGATAATCTGACTTTTGGGGAGAGTCATCTGAGGAAAACAATAGTAAAAAGCAGGTTCCAGTGTAAACCTTACAGTGAAGGAAAAAAATTGCATGAAGTGCTGAGAAGCGGCTTGCAAAGGCAAATTATCACAGGGACAGTGTAGGTGGCAAAGGGATAATTTACTTTACCAGTTTGTAAAAAGCAAGGATTAATACAGCTAGAGAAAATGTAAAAAGTTAATGAGTAACTGAAATGTTAAAACAAATTGGCAGTTTAATAAAGCTGGATGACGGGGGAAAGTGTCGGGAATAAAAACTTAAGGTTCTCTTAGCAGAGAGAAAATCCACAGATCAAATGAGAAGAAGAAAGGGGCATCAAAGGAAATAATTACTCTTCAAGTAAGAAAGAACTGGAATAAACATTTATATCATCTCTTCTCCTCCTCTGAAAGTCTCCAACACTCAAATTTATTTAAATTTACATATTTAGTTAATTAAAGCTCTAAAAATAATATAATTTTTTATGGGCCATTTTTGGAGAAAACTAGCATAACTTGAAACAGACCTAAGTACTTTGATTATTGCATCAAGTTACTATTAGTTTTCACGATGCAATAAATTCGAAAAAATTGCCTCCTGCCGATCCAATTATGATTCTATTTAAAGCAATTTTAAAAAATTAAAAATGCACTGCAGACTTCCATACTTAATGGCTTGACTTTAATAAAAAAAAATACATTCAGGCTGACAAAATACCAAAACAAATTCTCAGCTGCTGTGAACAGGAGCACCTTATTTAAGCTGCAGAGGTTAGTGGAGTTAGACTATCGGCATCAGCTGGTCTTTGTACAGAAGACCCATTCTCTCCAGCTGCCAGCCTTACAAATTCATTTTTCACTGTAAGTGCCAATCTGGGTCCATTTCTTCTCCTATCTCATTAATAATTGCTCTGCAGGCCAAATCTGACCTGTGAGTTGCTGTTCGAAGCCTATTGCTTTTAATTGACTGGTACGTAACAATGAGCCACAGCAGCACAGGAAGGACGCTTTGAAGTAGAGCACTGGTTCTGCAAGGCTAACAACATTAAGTTTTTACTCCTTGCCACAACAGCAGGTAGCTAAAACTCCCATGAAGAAGACAGGCCAGCTCCCTGCAGAACTATTATGTTACACAGTCATTTTTCATGACTGCATCTACATTCCCAGATGATGTCCATGCGGGCCAAGTCACACCACACTGTCACTAGTAGATGTATAGAGACCTGCTGTTCAAAACTTGCGTTCTGCAGGTCCAGCCATTCAAGACTATTCGAGTGACACCAGCAAGACAGTGCCAGCCACATCGTGCCTCAGAGCAGCACTGGACACATTTAGATGCAATGTGAAAAAGTATTCCTCTGGGAATCACATTGACCCCAAAACACTCACAACATTAACAGATGTAAGGCAAGCCAGAACTACTCTTTGGAAACTCTTTACCAAAGTACCACTTTGCATTCGTTCAGCATGTCATCGTAACCTCAGGATACGTCCCAAAATAAGAAACAGAATTCCTGCAATTAGGGTATAGCTAAGCATTCCTATTATAGATATGTTTATTGTGTTAGAAGTATGGTACAAGGAGTACTCTTGTAAGTGGAAAGAGAAGTAATGCGAGTACAAGAGCACAAACTACATGCTGACATTAAATCATTATTTTTTGGTCTCAGATGTCTACATGACCTGCTGCTCAGAAGATTCATACACAGAGAGAGCACTCCTTCCACTCGTACAGCAACGAGGAGCTGCTCAGCTTCAGATCCTGTCAGGTGCGTGGGCCTTCTGTTCCCCCTTTTCTCGCTCTCAACACAGTCATCTTTGTTTTGTCTATAATATTGACGAAAATCAGTGACATGAGATCACAGCCACTAGAAACACTTGGATGCCAAGACAAGATACTCCTCTGCAGTGTCTGTAATGCTCAAGAGACGCTAAAGAAGTGGTAATGTTTCCAAGGAATGGTACTGGCCAGGGACCACAGCTGGAAAGCAAAATGAGGAATTTCCAGGAAATAAGGAAAGAACAACCAGTTTGCGTTCAGAGAAGAGCCAAGCCAAATTAATGATCAAACTTCAAATCTACTGCTGTTAGGTAAGTCTATGGGCCTATCATCATAATTCATGAACACCTTTTGTATTTTGTCCTCAAAGCAATGTGATGCAGAAAAGCGTTAATATCCTCATGTTAGAAATGAAACAGAGTAACTGAAGTCACAAGTAAACCTGCAGTGAAGCTGAGGCCTGAATCCAAGCCCTCAGTAATCCCACAAAAACCATTATGCTTCCTTTCTACACATTCACAGAAAATATTTTGACCAGCTTTTTTGTACTGCTCTACCTTGCCTGTTTCCCCTTCACTTAGTCATAACTTGAAAGTAGATGCACCAAAAAACAGCATAGCCAAGTCTGTTCTTACACTGTATCTGCTCTGAATGATGGTGACCTCAAAAATCCCTCTAAAAGTCCTATTCAAGTCTGATTTTCTTAGAATTTCACATATACACATCTACAAAGAGATTCAGGTTGTTGGGCTGCATGTCTGGATCTATCCAACGACAGATTTTCCAATTTTTTTAATGCAAGGCAGGGACCTGTCACCTCTTAGGCGGTTGCATCTCGTCCTTTCCTCAGACGCATGACATTGCTTTCTTCATGTAGCAGATTCTTGGCAGTGATGTTAAACTCCATTTAATAGCAGACGATCGCAGTAATGCCTAACAACAGTCCCATCCACGGAAGCATAGTTCACTCCAGGGACTTTAGTGTGAGAAGGAAACGCTTTTGAACAGAAGGCAACATATCTTCTTCTACATTTAAATCCAGGGACATGTCTGCTTGCAATGGCAAGTAGTAGAAAAAACAAGTGCCACCTCGGAGAACGGCTCTCACCTCATCTGTTACCTTCTTTAACAAAATGATAGCTCTCCGAGGGGCAGCCGAGACTGAATGGATTGTACCAGACTGCAATGCGTGTAGCTCCTGGCAATGTTTATAATCAGTAAAGTTTATAAGCAGAAATATTTGAAAGCAGTAAATTTAGAGGGTGACATGTTGTTGAAAGCTGTGCCAAACATATCACGCAGTACACTGCTGAACTGCTGCATCCCTTCAGTGAGACGTGGATACTGGGGAAAGGGATCATCCTATACACTTAATTATGTTCCTACTTTATTATGAAGCCCCAGCAACACTATTGGCTAGATCTCCCAAATTTTCTAAAGGTAACTAAATAAAAAAACCCTACGTCTTTATTTTCTGAATTTCTACCTTGCTCTCCCGACAGCTTATGCGGAGCATGAAAATTATTTCAAAGCTGTTAATTGCTTTTGCAGTTATTTTATCTCACTCTGCTTATTTAGGGATGGGGAAAGAGACCTGCATTGCACACGATGCAAACACTTGAGCACTCTCGGACAACACTGCAACGCTTTGCTGTAAAGGTATTCGGCTATCAGGTCTCCTAATGAGATCAATATAGTATACCAGGAACATTTTATTGGTTGAGACTTTCTGTTGCTTTTCTCTTCTAAACTGACATAGCATGCAAATTCAGACAAGACTTCCAACAGACTTGTGAAAACGCTGCGAATCTCTTGACCAGATCGCATTTCAGCCAGTCTTACTGGGGACTCAACTTACAAATAGCCCAAGTAATGCAGATCGGCAAATACAAAACACATTCTCTTTACTCACCTACACATAGCCTATTTGGTAAGACTGTAAAAACATGGCTGTCGTCGTCTAAATCATAAATACAATTGTTGCTATAACCAAGGAAGTTTTCTCCAAAAAACATGCATTGTCAGTCTTAAAAGAGCCACTGTACATAGCAACAACTGGCAAAATATTTTATTTCTATGCTAATCCAATTTGAGACAACCCTGAAAATCCTATGTGGAACCGTGAACAAGTACAGACGCAAGTTCAGCTTCAGCGTGTTTCAAAATTGTCTGCCACACTAGAGGAATCACTGTTGGTCTTATCTCGTTATGAACTGATTAATCACAGGCATGGCTTCCCCAAGCAGCGTGTGCCCCCAACATATCGTTATGGAGCATGTTCGCAGGTACTCTGTTTAGACAGCACTGTGTTAAATCCCAACAAATAATCTTGTCGCTGAGACATGCATGGATCCCTTCAGGAGCAAAGCCGCTAAAACAGAAATGTAATGACATGAAAAATCGGTGGATAAACTGCATGTCTTCATTCTTCCCAGGCACAAAAATGTCACTAGGGCTTCCTCTTTACCTCAGCTTTTGCTTGAAAAAAGGGGCACTGGTACCATGCTTCCCCTACGAGAAATGTCAAACACTTTGACATCTTTTTTTTTCCTTTTGCCACCAAGGAGCTCAGAGTAACAACAGCAAACCCCGAGATCTCCATTCAGCAGGCAGAACTGCAGCTCATCAGCACCATTTCTTCATATGACAACTCTTAGCAAACCACTGTAGCTGTAGGGAATTTCACATGGTCCAGCAAGACTGTTGTGAAGATCCACAAAGTCCCCCTGTCTGTATTTGAATCTCTCAATAAAGCACCTATAAATGGCTGCACTTTTCCTGGTTCTGTGGTTCTGCTGCTGCTGCTGAGATTACACAAGTTAAAACTAGTAGCAGCTAACAAGGGACTCCCTCAAAACTCATAAGCAGCTTTCTTGGTGCTCGATTACCATGACAGAGGGAACTGAGAGCCTAAGAAACTCAGCCCACAGCACGGCAGACCTTTGCCTCAGGCAAAGCAGAAGGAATTCCCAGCCTTCCCAAGTCAATGCAATTAATAGCCCGGGGCTATGTCTCATTAGTGCTGCCCAGCCAAGGCTGTTAGAACGCCAGTGTCAGTGGAGCAACAGACTTGTCTCTTGCTGGCACTCCTCCTAAAGCAGTAACCACAATTTAATTCAGCTGGAAAGGTGGTCTATTGTATACAGAAGCTTGGAAAGAAGAGAGAATGCTTTTGTAAAGTGGAGTAGCGCAAGACATTATAGAAGTCACAAGGAGAGAGAAAGATTACAGTATCCAGGAAAAGGACTGACTTATATCTACTACGCAGCGCTGTTTGCTCAACAACAGCATGGAGAGGATCGCAAGGTTCATCCTTAATAAGGATGCTAGCTAGGTAAGGACGTCAACTTTTGTCTGAATAACCTGTGTTACTTGGATAACTTCCAATTCTTAGCTCTAACCTAAATAAGAAAATACAGTTTAATAATGCTGTATACACATTATTGTGTTTTCCTTCAAATTTACTACGAGTTTTACACTGACACAAAGACAGAGAAAATTATATAGCTTAGAAAACGCTTTTGAACTCAGTGCAGAAAGGAATACTCTCAAGCACTAAAGGAACAACACCCTAGAAGGTAAAACAATGGAGTTCTGCATTTATGAGTTGTGTTCATATTCCACACCTCCACTAAGTAACCTAACAATCATTTTGAAGCGACAACCCCACTGTAGTCCGTGCAAAATAAAACAAAGCAAAACAAAAATCCACTGCATTACACTGTTCTGCTGCCTATACTCTAACTACAGGGAGAAGTCTGGGTGGCATATGCATTGTGGGACACCCACAGCAGCATACAATCTATTAATCCTGCTCTCGCTGATAGTACAGGCTGGAGCAGACCATCCTCCAGGCTTTCGAGCACTTCTCTGCAGGAACTTATGGAGAAGAGAAGGTCTGAGCTTGCCCAGTGGTTTCGGGGACCACATTTCTGACTCTGGAAAAGAAGTCAAAGCGAACCTTAGATAAAGAGCATTGATTCTAAAAGATGACAAAATTCTGGACAGAAGAACCTTTCTCAGCAGTTTTCTATCTTTTCTAGTTCGCATCCTTCCATTAGTTTCCATTAGAGATGCTGGCCTTGTAGAAAGATTTTAAGGATGACAGAAACAGGTGGCTTTTCTCAACTCCTTTTTTTAAACTTCAGAATTAGTCCATGAATACTCAGGGACTAACAGACCTCTTCTAGTACAAGAAGCATTTCAGACAAAACTGTGACCCAGAACGGGAACACCTGAGCACAAAATACAGAACTGCTGGAGATGTTAAATCTTCCAGAGACAACAGGCAGGTTAACAAAGAACTCCTATAACTTTTTTATTGGTGGGTTCTTTAATTTTAGACTTACTTGTTTTGAATGGCTTTTCATTTCAGTTCATCAGATCAAAGTACTCCCCAAACGAGGGAGATGGAAAAAAGAGTTACATTCTATGAAGACAAGACCAGACCTTCTTTGGAGGTATCTAAAGAGGAATTTCCTCTTTACCTCAAGACTTTACCTTCACAGCACTCCTTTTTTGCAGCTCCAGAAGAACAGAGAATTTGACTCCAACGTCAAAGAGGACCTTATATTAATGAGAGATCCAGTTAACTCTCCTTTCTGTCAGACTTAGAATTCTGATTCCTGTAAGCTCTTCGATTACCTGGTCACCCTCTCCACTGTTTTTTGTCATTCATCCAAGCTCCCTTACATGCAGCCAATAAGCTGGGCATCTTTCTCCTAAATCACCACGACCTTCACTGGATGATTAGGAAAACGAAACAGAGCTGACTGATGCTGATATGCTCTCCAATTGTGATTTCAAGGTGATTTGTGCTCCCTCCCACCTCTCCTTTGTAAGAATGAGGGGGAAGCAGAAAGCTCTCTTTATTTTGTGTTCTTGGAGCCAAATACAGAATTAACTAGCCTAGTACAAGATCTGCTCCGAAGTGTTGGGAACGTCAGGGGGACAATCAATTTCACGATTCGATAAAGCTGATTGAAACATGATTACACAGCAAACCATGGGCTCTTTCTTCTAAGACTTGCTGACTGCCTGTGCTTCTTAGGAACAATTACTTTTGCAGGTGAATTCGGACTGCAGCTGGGATGGACATTAGTTTCAATCTTATCAGGAAGTTTCAGACATTTTGGGGTACAAGACTAAAGTTAATTGCACCAATGGTTACACAAAAGGAGTAATTCGGAAAAAGTTATCTTCTAATGAACAGGAAAGAGTAGGTTAGTGAACAACCTTCCTCCAGTGCTGGACTTCAGAATGGAAGAATATATTTTCTGACCAGGAGATTGAGGGGATTTGCTCTCTAAAAATTCAGTGTAAGCCAGACATTTATTGCTACCGATGTCCTTCCCCTTTACCCCAATAAATTTCATCCAGGAAATGAGAGGAAGCAAGCACCTTTTGTTCTTGCATTCTTATACTATTTCTTTAGGGAGAAGGTTAAGCGAGAGTTAAATAGCATTTTTGCAAGTTATATTTAAGGCTGGAAACAGATAACAGACTAAAAGCCCCGAAGAATAAAATCCTTTAACTGCAATAGGGCACAAGCACAGCATGGTTAGTAACCGTATAAAAAGCCACAGCACTGCTCTAGGAATGAATACGGAAGTTAACCAGTAAGACCCTGTGAACAAAAGAGGCCCATTTGCTCCCTAGTATGTTTACTGTGACTCACGCAATAAACACAGAGCCAATTAAACCTTACAAACACAGTCAACACACACATAGACAGGATATAACATGGCCCTACATCCAGCCTTTCTCTCGGCCAGGAATGGCGATACCAGGCCTGAGAAGTTGCATTTGTTCTCTTTCTTGCTCAGATTCCCTCTTCCTGTTCATGTCTCCCTGGGACTTCATTGTTTTTTTGTTTTCTATAAATAAAACCAAATTTAATGTCTGTGAGAGAGGGGGGAAGAATGGCATAGGTAACAAAGCAATTGGGAGCGCCTCAGTAATGTATTCAGGCCATTAAGGATTTCATTAGGTTTACTAAAAGGTCATTAATGATAAAATATCTTCTTTTATTTTACCTACTTTTTAAACATTATAGTCTATTCTGCCATTCAAGCTTGCACCCCACTGACATTAATTAGCATGCTATATATTAAGGAGAGCTTTTAACGAGCTGTTATTTCATATGATTTTATTGGAGAGCCTCATTGTTCAGTTTAATAGCACAAAATGACAACTATAGAAATTGCTTTGATAGGACCGCAGCATTGAGGGGGTTATTCAATCTCCGTGCTCATTCCTCAGTTAGCTCTTGATGCTGAAAGCTCTGCTTAATAAATTCTCATAGCTGGTTCGCCATGTTACACTTGTCACAGTGAAAGCTGTGGGCAACAAACAGAAACCCAAAGCAACACAATGGAGTGCTAACCACCTCCATTTAGATCTGTTCTGTCTGCTACCTGCCATAAAGTAACAGAACTGAGACCCATGTATGCATACAATGTTTTCTCACATTTTGAGATCTAGTATCAGCCCTAGCTATTGCTGTAATTAGCTGATAATTTTAAGACCACATTTTTAGTCGCTTAAATCTTAAACCATCCATTTGGGGTTATCTTCCAAGTCATTATCTGCCTCACCCTAAGCAGCTTCTGAAAATTTCACGCAAAAACAGTTGAACCAGAAACAAAAAGAGAAGGAAGGCACCCCAATAGTCATTCTCCCCTTGCCAACATCCAGCATCTGCCAGAGTCCTTCTGAAATGCGTCTCACCCTCGCTGTCAGCGATCCCACCTGCATGGCAGGGAGAGCAGAAATTAGGAATATATAGTGATAAAAAGGGAAGAGAAAGGGGGAGGGAAACGACTCAGCAGACTGGGGGAAACTGGGACACAAGAAACTAAGCCCAAGACTGCCCGCTGGATGGTACGATCATACTTAGAGATGGGATCTAAAACACACACACAAGGGCAGCAACACAATTCAGGTTTCATAAGGAACCATAATGCTGTCATCTCCTCCCTCTGGAGGAGCACATCAACTGTCTTTTCCTCCTTCACACAGTTCCTCAGTCACACTCATTCACAGGGTAAAGCTACCACTTCTGGGTTTTTCAACGCTATCTACTTGCTAAGTTAAGTAATACTCCAGATGAAAGGGAAATAAGTATCTAGAAAGGAAGTACAGCCCTGTATCTGTAGCTTGCTTTCAAGTTAGTTAACTAATTTATTTGAGAAAGCAAGATATTGCTGAAGAGCTGTATCTGTATTACCATAACCGCACAGGTAGACTGGCGCTTGAGAAGATTAGACAGAAAAAATAGGATTAAGGATCAACTGCTTTCCTGGATGAGCAATAAAGAGAAACAGCATATTTGAAAAAAGAATGAGTATTGACCAAAACTGTATTTTTTCTAGAATAGAAAAGAAAGTACTGGAAGGCAGAAAGAGAAGAAGATGCACACAAACCTACAAAAGGATTTTTTTATTTGAACCTATTATATAAAAAGAACAAGTGATTTTTCAGTTCTTATCATTTAAGTTTTGTTTAGAAACCGCCTAACATACACATTAAAATAATTCAGGTCCCTCCTTTTTTTAAAAAATAGGTTTCATTTTAGCCAAATATCTCCTCTCATTTGCATTGGATTTACATTGCTGTAAGCCTTTTGGCATCCAAAGAACAATAAAAAGGTAATCAACGAAACTGTTGTGCTCAGGGGACTGGATTATGTTTTTATTTGTAGAAAGCTTGATCAAGCAATTTTTTTGAACAATTGATTCATATTATATATAATAGGAGTATGCTATTTACCTGGAAGCTGTTATACGTTAAAAAATAAAAAGTTATTTGAGTAAGTTTCTCAAAATAGCCTCTCATTTCTGATCACGATGTTACTGGAAGCCACAGAATTTAAAAGAGAATCATTAACAAATGCTTCCAAGTTAAGGATGTCTTCAAGTAAGAGCAAGCGAGTAGAGCAGTAAAGCGTGATTAAGAATTCTGTGTAATTTGAGGAAGTTTGTTCAAAAGCTCTTTAGGTGCCTATTCAGAAAAGCATTACTAATTAGGAAACCATTTAAACATTTGCTTAATTTTAAGGATGTGTTGATACCACTGCAGTTAATGGGACTTAGGCACAAGCCTAGCTCCCTCAAAGTCCACTCTTATTCAGGACAGCGCTCGAGAAGAAACAAGTACTTAAGATTAAAGATGTGCTTAAGAGCTTTTCTTAACACAGGTCTAACGGAATAAAAACCAGAAGTAAATCATTCTGCCTTTAACAGAGTAGGTCCCACTGGGTCGGCGCTCAGTTTATAGGAACACAAGAGCTATGTTTATGGCTACATATCTGTGTTTCAGAGCGTTGGTTTTAAACCATCTGGGACGCGACAGAGAAGTTACCCTAAGTGCCCTGTACCTGACAAAGGGGCCACTTATGTAGGTATGAAAATCCTAGGATTGATGGGGAGCTTTTAAGCTACGTTACTAGGTTAATGTGAAAAGAGAGCTTTCCATGGGATTCTGCTGAAGAACACTGAGTGGAAGAACAGGTATTTCTTGTGGCTTAGTGCACCTTTCCAGCTGCACCCAGAAAGCTGTCTCATTAACCTCTGCCTTGTTCCAGAGAGAGGCCAACAGAGTCTGCAGCTGATATGGCATCTAAACCGGCTAAGAAAGCCAGAAACGCATAGATTTATTGGCCTTATTGATTGCCAAGAAAAGATAATACATCAGTGCCATCAGCACCATTCCTTCTCCAAATCTGGCCTGAATCCTGATTAGGAGGGGGTCGGGTCCACAACAGTGGCAGTGGCTAACCAATTTAGCCGCATGTACATGCACAGCTTTCCTTATGTGCAATGGAGAGGATGAAGCAGTCAACCAGAGCTGACAGAGCTTCAAACTGTAACAGATTATACGTGGCTGCACAGTTTTGTTGCTAGTTTAGGTTATTAAAGGATTCTGATTCAACACAGTACAGATGCAGTGCAACAATCTTATTCTTCAGGTAATTGACTTTCATGGACTCTGGACAAACAATATACTGCAGTACAAGATACTATATAAATCCAGTGTCAAAGGAAAAACACATTAGCGTTGTAGTGTAGAACAGAGCAATAATATCCAAACGTAGGAATATTGCATTGTCCTATGTCCTTACAGAAGAGTGACAGAGCTATGGCTATATACATACAGTGTTAAATTGATCATTTCCTGGGTTTTGAGCACTTAACAGTGTCTCCTTAATGTTCTATTAATGTTCAGCTAAATGCAGCAGCCAGCTGTGCGTAGCATGGACTTCCTTCAGTGCACGCTCAATGAGCTTAGTGAGAAAGCTTCGTCCCAGGAGTACCGTGCATCCACCAAATGTAACTGAGAAGCTGGAACATGATTGATTTTCATGGGAACATTCAAAGCCACTTCTCACTGAAGGCAATTTCCGAGAATTGTCATCTTTCTACTATTTCGACTGTAGAGCTTTATATAAACTGGTCGCAAGATTTTGTGGTTGTTGCTTTCCTCCTTGTGGGAGCCGTTTTTCACTGCTCTTAACCAAGAACAAGCCCTTGAATAAACAAATAAATGGCTAAGCCAAGTTCAGCTCCCACCCCTCTCAGCTTTTCCAGGAAAATCTTGTTTCCTGCACCTTTCAGCAGGGAAAATTTTATCCTAAAAATTTCAGGTTTCATGAAAACCTTAAAAAAAGGCTATGAATAGAAACACATGCATAACCCTGCAGTGGATAGGTATCATACCAGACAGTCACGCTTTGTGTTGTAAGTATGCATTTTCAAAGGTCAAAGCTAGAAGAAATTTGTTTCCTCTCTATTGTAAATGCAGACAGTGCATCCCACAAAAGTTGACCTTATACATGACCCTCTAAGAGACCGTTTCCACATAACGACCTCTCCTGCAGAGAAAAACTGAGTGAAGCGATGGAGGAGAAATGGAGTACTGGCAACTGGAGTGATGATGAAGGGCAGACTGCAATTTCACATGGCAACTAAGAGGATCTGTAACCTCGGAAGTGCAAGTTAAACTCAAATCCACTGGGATTAAGGGAACTAGGCTCCAAGCATCCCATTAAGGAGTTGAAATTATGTGTGAAAGTCCCTTATATTACTATTCTTGGCATCTAAACAGAGATTTGCAGCATTTCAGAAATGGTAACTGAGAAAACTAGCTGGTTAAAAGCTGCAAATGAGTTCTTATTTTTCTCAAGATCCATGTACAACCCCACATGGGACTTAATAATCGTAAAGATGAGAACATCAGTGATTACAAGAATACACCTTGCAATGTTTAAAAAGACAGTCTGCTGTTTAAACATTGCCTTTAGGCATGGCTCATTGAAAGGGACTTCACCAATCTGAAAGCTATTTTTCTAGCCAAGGAGCTGAATATACTGTAGTCACTCTTTAAATGCCTTCAGGATTGTAATGTGTTGTAACAATGCCTTTCCTTCAAGTAACATGACAAATATGTTAGACAGGACTGCTGCATTTTTTTCTTCTTTCTTTCCCTTTAAGGGGAAACACTGTAAAAATTGACAATTCTGAAAAAGTGATTACCTACCAACGAACATGTTTACAAGGGCGAAAACCAACAACACTGAGTACACCAGTACTCAGCTGCCGAAAATGGACAGCAAAATGCAGATATACACAATTATTTACATTTTCAAAATTAAGTACAAGTTTGCACAAAATACCTTGATCCATATGTGTATATGGAGCACTTCAATCTGGATTAGGAAATAAACGTCTGAGACAACCTCATCTGATCTAAAAGCAGGACAACTTAATTGCAAAAGCTGATTGGCGACCTTGAATTAGATTGCACGTTCCTTCAATCCAATAACAGCATAGATCTTTCTACTGTTTGATGCTGGATTGACTTTACACACACTTCGGGTGAAAAGAAATAGTTGCCTACCTTTGTACACACAGGCTTTGCAGCTGAACTCCCACATGGTATAAGCACACTAAGCATCATGTCATTGTTAGGGATTTTAAAGCGTAGCAGCTTTTACACGATGGGTAAAAAGCAGTAACAAGCTGCAGTGCTTTTGGTCTGCCAGGAGAGAGAACGGGAGACAGGATTTGTTCCAGTATTATTAGATTCTGCCACTCACAGCTAGCTAAGAGACAGCTATAATAAGGCCTCTTTCATGAACGTCACATGCAAAAATACCTATACAGGGCAGTCTAACCAAACCAACGTATGGAGAAAATCCATCATCGCTGTTTAGCTGTGGTTTTGAATACAGCTTGATCTACCTGTCTCGTGTAAGCACTTATGTACTTTGAACCTAGAAAGCTACAATAAAGCTGGACGGTGATGGTAAGAAGTATCACGTAGCTGAGCAAAGGTGCAGGCTTTCTTAGGAGGGTTTGTGCCTAAGGGAGTTTGAGAAACTATTAACTGCAGGATACTTGTATGTAAATCTAGCCAGTTACTTTGTGGTGTAATGCAGATCTTGACATCACTAACCCAAATTCATAAAATGATGTTTCTTGATCTGTACTTTGAAAAGGATTTTTCCTTAAATTTTGGTAGGTGCTTGGGCGTTTTTCTCCCTAAAGGCAACAAAGCAGTTGTGAAGTTTCTAGATAGCTGCAAATTTCCCAGCACATCGCTGAGTCTCCCAGCTTTTATTGCTGATAGATTGGCACTGCAGGTGTTGTTTTCAGAAACAGTACTCCCTACAGGTACTGCATTAAATAGTGCTACGCAGGTTCATAGTTTAGGGCTGCAGCTTTGACCTTTTTGTTGTTGTTGTGAAAGCCTTCTACCCCTACCCGTATCAGTACTGCAGACCACTGATATCTGAAAGAACTGAAAACTTATCACCCACTAACCACTAGGTTTTTCTTCTTCTTTAACCAATAGACCAGCTGAACTCTGTTAAAAGAGTACAAGGTCATGACAATACTGAATAATGGCTGAACTCTGTCTACAATAATGCTTTGGAGGTCATTACTGCTGAGGAATTACTTTGGTCCTATACACATGGCATGACACCTTAAAATAATACTAGCACAAATTTGCAGGTATTAAGTATCTATCCATTTCCTGGGCAATACAGAAAGTTTCTCAGTACTTCCAGGAAGTTCACACTTCAGTTGCAGGTAGCAGGCTGAAATGTTTCTGTGCAAAGACCCATGTTTTATTTACTGAGAAGTATCAAAACCAGGATCTCCTGTTATCTGGAACAGGCACTCATACCATCACTTGTGGTAGGGACTTGAACATCCTGACAACTTCTTTGAGAGTGCTCTGGCCATCTCTCCAAGCCGTGCATAACTGGTCATCTATACCTTTATCTCCAACTGATGAACTCCAGGCATGTCTGTACACTTGTCTCAGAATGCAGGACTGTTCTTTGTGAATATCCCCGTGCAAAAAGGCAGAGGAGAGGGAAGTGCTTCTATTCGTGTCAACCTTCAGGCATTTCAGTTCTCCTGATGTTTTTAACACTTGGATTTTCATCTTTCTGGATATGAGGGGGAGGAGGAAAAGGAAGAAGAGCTGGAATTCACCTTGACTTCTCTTTGGCCTCAGCTGTCATATATGTGTAGAATCACTATCGGGAATGGAATATTGTGTGCGCCTCCACTGAGACTCGACCAATGATGCAACTTGAGGGGCAAAGGCACTGCCATGATGCATCACTACCCTGCAGGCATTAAAGTATCTCTACACAGCTACTCAGCCAGAAAAGCTACTAAGATTGCTGAAGTCCTTTCAATGAGCTGAGCCCAAGGCAATATTTTGGCTGGAAACTGCCTCTTTAAACATTAAAAGGAGATATTTTTGCATCATTTGACTCAGAATATTTCTAAACGTGTCCTATTACAGGTCACCGGTGCTGTCAGAATAATACTGACTTGGCAACTGATTCTATTCAAACCAGTCCCTTAAAAAATATAGATAGCTTTATTATATAATTCCTTACACATATACACAGGATAGCCTGTGGTACACCTACAAACAACACGGAATTGGAGGGTTAACTCTACTTCCAGTATACTGGACAGATGATATGCAATCTACACAGATTTTAACAAACGTCTGAGCAGTGACCAACAAAACATGACTGCTTACTTAGGCAAAGACCTTTCCTAGCTGAAATGACAGCAAATCAGCACAAAGAACTTTTATTTATTTAGATTTACTATATCAAACTCAATGTACCTTTCTGCAAGCCAGCTGGATAGAGCACCTAGAAGTACAGTTACATTTAAGCCCAGGAGAAAACTGTCATCTCTTGCTTGTGCTGTAGTGCAAGGAGTTGACCGATGTTAAACGTAGCTGATTTGTTCCACTGGACAATCACTGTGTTATACACACTCAGCGTAACCCAGTGTGACCGAGCAGACCTAGGAGCGACATATTAGACTATGACTTGCTGTTCCAAAACTGAGAAGAAGCTGATCAGGAGGAGGAAAGCATGCCCAGAGTCTTGTTGGCAGTGTCAGGGTTTACTTCTCATACTTATGCCTCTTCCAAAATAAGTTTGTGCATTCTCTTAGCACTGAAGAGAAAACAGGCAAGTGGTTCTTGCCCCTCCACATTACACCATTCTGCATAAGGCCACAGCAAAGATTTTTATATCACCATAAAAGCAATATTTTTTTTTAAGCATACTGTGGTAGACACTGAACTTATTACGTGAAGCATGCTCAGTCAGCACCAGTTCAGACTGTTGGCACCACTCTCCACATTCTGTTTAATAAATGTGTCTTTATCTTCTTTTGTTGGACTTTTTCTCATTTCCCATCGTCCCCCAAGCAGTCCTTTCTTTAAAATTCTTTTTTCTCACACGTGGGCATAAGTGACATGCCGGATGCAATCTCCCCAGAACCACATACAACAACATTAATGCTCCATATCTCAGCCAGAATATCTCCTTTGATGCACCCTAGAATCATGTTTGGTTTTTTTCATCCTGTATAAGATGGCTCATGGCCATCCTATGACCAGCTGCATGTTTTGTTTGGGGAGAGGGCAAGGGGGGGTGCTGATAGAAATAGATACTATTGAAAGGTTAAAGAAGAACATATGTATTCAGAGCAACAAGTATAAGATAACATCTAATGGCTGTATTCTGTCGAGAGTGGCTCGAAAGTGTTATGACTACTAGGAAGCCAGACAGCGGTTAGCTGCAGTATTCTAAGATAGTATAAAACACTAACAGAAGTACCCCTTGAGCAACAGAAAGGAAAGGAAAACATCTTGCAAATGTCACAGAAGAAAAAAGGGCAGCATTTAAACACCTGAGATGTGGAGGAATGTATGACCCTCATTTTACCATAAAAATAGATTAAATTTTTTTTTTTTTAACTTTAAAGCATTTTCAGTGACAGCATCAGACTATCTTGAAGATTCTCATCTATTTTAATCAGACTTCTTTTAGCACCTGCTGAAATCTCTCAGAGATTGGCTTAAATACATACGAAAAAGGCCCTGTGGCACGTATTCATTGACAACAATCTGTTCTTCTTACCTCATAGAGTGTAATGATGCCATTCGTCTCATTTGGAGGCTTCCACTGAACATAGATCTTCTCTTCGAAAGGTCCTCCCTGGATGGATTCCAAGGGAATGGGTCCAGGAACTACAGAAATAAAAAACCCATGTTAGAGTCCACCAGACTGCATGTTCAAAGTTGAGGGGAAGAAGACCCTCAAAACCATCAAGGTGCTACCATTTGCCTATTCTCAACCTTCGGTTCAAATAAGAAAACCCTAATCCAGCTACTAGGCCATAAATAAAATCATAATCCATGAAGAAATGATGTTATTGTCAATAGGTCCTTATTCCAGCACAGTATAGCAGCAGTAGATCACGGAGTACCTAACATGGAATCAAAGACTACAGAAGGTGACTTTAGAAGAGTTTATCTAGTCAATCACCAGGAAGTGCTTTCCTCACATAAACACATATATTTATGGTTCCTGATCCCATATAACATCACACAATAATTGCTTAATTTTATGCCAAGTTATGCATTGATCTTATTACTTCCAAATATCAATATTCCATTGCTATATGCATTTTTTCTAATTTTCCCTTCTATTTAGATACTAAAGTGCCAAAAACGTACCTTTCAAGCAAAAACTTCAATGAGCCCAATTTAACATAGTCTCAAGTATAGCTATTTACACGAGTGAAAATAATAGTAATTAACATTGTGCAGATAAAGATTCATGAATAGAAGGTGATTTAAGCAGTATTATTCGCACTTCTCAAAGGAAAGTACCAATACATGAAGATACCAGTCCTGCTTCCACAGGTTGTTATACCACTGGAAAACCTCAGAGTATGTCTGGATAGCAAAGGCGCTAGACCTCCAGTAGCACTCATTTGGCAATGCTACATCCAGACTGGTCTGTACTGTTTTTCCAAAAGTCTGGTCAGTCAGAGAACTGGGAACATAACCTAGGTTTGTCTCTGTGATGGAAGGGAATGGTAGCACTGCACACTATTTAATTTTACTCCCAGCTTCCACATGACCTTCTCATCATTAAACGCCTCATCTTCTGTACGCTACCCTGAGCTAGACTCCTTCACATTCACTGCACTGGGTACGGGCAGCCCAGGAAGTTCCAGTTACGGATCTGGCCAATCATTGGGACAAGTTATGGCTCAGTCACCAAAAAAACATACCTGCGTTGACTCCTAAATTCTCTCTTTGAGTGTTTGGCTAAACTGCTGGAGGCCAAGGCAGAGGTCCCTTATGTAGCATGTGGTAGCTAGGCCAGGCCATTCCATTAGGACCCTGCAATTACAGAAATGCCTACAGTAGCCACAGGAATGACGGGTGAAGTTACAGCAAATCTTGCTTTAATCCCTTCCCTGTTCTCAAAACTCCTGTGGAACAACACAGAGGCATTTCTGACAGAGCTGTGCTCCCTCCACGAAACAGTCAACAACTTCATGGCTTTAACAAACCTACTACCCTCCCTCAGCCACCAAACACTGCTCCCACACACTTAGAGCAATGGTACACCCACAAGGAAGCAGGATTTATATTTTTAACAAAAAGTCACCTGTGGGAATCTGTAAAAATCTAAACAGCATAGCCTCCTTCAGAAATTAGTTTAATTGAGTAATTCCAGCTCTTCTTTCACCTTCCTTTGCCAATGCTTGCCATGACTACCATCTTAGCTCATGTCCTCCACCTGGAAACTTTAGACATGGCATATACATGTAACACCTCAAGGCATTACCCGAAGTGGCAACCAGGACAGGAACGATGCCCTCCTTTAAGGGCCATGTGCTCTCCCCTAATTTGTAAGCCTGCAGCACCGGGTATTTGCATTTTGCTCCCAAGTCAGCTTGTGCATTTACCAACCTGCTATCAGATAAAGTGAATGGAGAGGGTTTCAGAACAGAATTATCTCACATTCTGGTTGCAATGCTAAAGGATAGTTACAGTCAGTAGGGAATTTAATGTGCCCTTCTTCACCTACACAACAATAAAATTCCATCTACCTAAACAGCCAGACTGCACCTTGGCATAAAGATGCTATTGGCCAGCACACCTTTATCAATATGAAAGGTTGATTTCCTTAGTAGAGTAACACTGTAAGATTTATATTTCATTATGGCTACAAGGCCAGCTAAAAATCCGCCTCCCCAAGCAAATTTTAATGCTGTGAAAGATAACTAAAAGCGCTTCCAAGCCCGTCTGATGAGAAACCTTGCTCATTTTTCTGAAAGATTTGCTGTCTCACATCCCCTTTATGATATACTGGAATGGTAGAGCCACTTCCAGCTGAGCAAAACTCTGGGCAGCAACTCCTAACAGCTCTGGCAGAGGAAGAGTGCTTCCTTTTCAACACTTTAGATTGAGCAGGAGCTTGCAGTCTATGAGAGTCCCTGGTCTGAGCTAACTAAGATAGGATAATAACACCTTAGAGCTTTTCATCAGTACTTCCTGAAAACTGCTCTTCTGTATCATGAATGGAAGAGTCAGCACAATTTAGCATTCTAGGCATACATAAAATGTTATGTCCAGAAGCCCAGCATCAAGAAGAGATACATGCTGAAAAGGAAGACATTATACAGCCCTTTGGGGTAGTAACGTGAGGGAAAAAGAAAATCACCAAATGCCAGACATATATTTGCCCATATGAGACAGGAAACCGCTCCTTGGTAGAGTAGCTAGGGTGTTTGGTAGCTTAGAACACGACTCCTATAGAATTAAACCTACTGCTGTTCTGTGACTACCCTGCCCGGCGTTTGGCCGTTCCTAGGACTTCAGGGAGCCCTGCCCTTTCGAGAGCACTGCTGTGAAATGGAAGATATTTACACCTACAACTTTTACTTGCATAATCCAGATCCTGTCCAATGAAGCCATTTATAAATCCTGTGGGAGGAGGGGTCACATTGTGATTTGCAACTCGAGACGTGACAGTCTTCCCGCAAAAAATAAGCCAAACAATACAACTTACCATCCTCCTCAGTCTGCACAACCAGCTCCTCACTCTCCATTTTGCCCTCGGGGTTGGAGAGGGCTAACCTCAGCCTGATGGTCATGAAGGGCCGAAGGCCTCGCAAGGTGTAGTGGGAAGAAGTTTGGATGAGTTCCTCGGCTTCAAATTTTTGCTGGTTAAACATGTACTGGTACTGGACTGTGAGATTGTAGCTGTGGCAGCGGGTCACCGCGTAACCGAAGGGCTCCCATTGCAAGGTCAGCTGCCGGGAGCGGATATCAACAACTTCGACATTCTGTGGTCCGTGGACTGGATCTGTGAAGCAAGCAGATGGAAAAAAAAAAAAGAAAACAGCTTAAAAGAAGTCAGTTGTCCATTAATATGCCTCCTCCCATATTAGTGAAGTATCTGAGTGCCTTAGGATCTTAAATGTTCTCATCGATGTAAAGGAATTCAGTGATATTATTCAACTTTGAGAGAGAGGACTGGAGATACGAGGACATTCATGTCACATCCACAAATGTATCCTGAATTTTCATTGCAAATGCCCTTTCATAGGGTCCTGCTCAGAGGCCACATTCCTGGTTCCTGTGCAAGGTCCTGGAATCCAATGATAGGAGCAAGACTCCTATCATGAAAGTAGCACAGAAGTCACACTTTCTTCCTTCTTACTAAAAAAAAAAAAAAATTGTGATGCACTACCTAAAGGGCCTAAATACCTTGGTGAGTCCAGCCCTAAGTGATTCAATTATATGGGAAATCACTTTCAGAGGAAAGAACAAAAGTCTCTCAACTTTTAACTCTCAGCTTCAGAACTCCTAGAGTCTCCTGTCAACCCTAAACTCGTTCTGCTTAGAAACCAAAGAATAAGAATATAAGAATGAAGAGCATCACTGTAATCTTTCTGCTGTCTCAGCACTTCTGTCCCCTCAATTTTTAAACTTTTGGGGAGGCATTCTTGGCTGTTTTGGCAATGGGGCATATAAGCAGATCATACCATTCCTTAAGCAAGTTTTCTGGGTCATCTCAGCCATGTGCCAATGAAAGTTTTACATCACATCATATCAATGTGATTTAGGGGGTCTTGACCCCCTGAAAGTTTGATCACTCTTTATTCTTTCTACAGTATCTGACTGAGGTGAAGTTTGAAAATTCATGTGTAGGAATTGTTTTCAGTTGCTGTTCCTTAATTTATTTTTAACAGCATAACTCAAATGCTCTAACTACAGACTCTGCCCTTTACATAAAATATGAATGCATATCCGGCTAGACATGCTGATATAAAGCATGAGGGATGAGGGAGCAAAATCAGTAAGGGTTTGAGATATGCCACATGGTAGCAATACTACATGCACCACAGTTTATCTGGCATTTCTTCAACTTGTGCAGTTTGCTTTTTTGTTCAATATATATCTAAGCAATATGATTAGAAAACATGTAATTTCACACAGAATTTCTTGATTCAAAGCACGATTTAAAGTACTTCACGACTTCTTATATTTTCTCACAATTTCAACCTATGAAAAGAACAGAACGCTTTAATAGAAACAAAAAAAAAAAAAAAAAAGTACAAAGACTCCCAAATACTAGCTATGCATTTTTGAAAGTGAATTAATGCAGGGAAAAAGCCTTCTAGTAATTCTTGAAAGTAAAGCACATATCATCCAAACTGACTTCACCTAATGCATCAGCAGGAAAAAACACTATAATAATCAGCATATTTCATACTACTTCCAAAAACCTTTTATAACTGACAGTGGGAAAACAGCTATGAGATGAACACCACTGTAAATATTTGTATTGCTACCCACACGTGAACACACTTTCAAATGGGATATTAAAGCTAGTGACTGATCTAGGATTCCAAATAAGCCGTGTGTCTTTCCCCTAACATCCAGTAAACATCTCTTCAGTGAGATATTTTAGGGCTGTCTGTGTTAAAAAAGTCATAAATTCAAAAATTACAGAATATATGGACACATATATTTACTTAGTATTGATGATAATCATTCATTTCCTGTAAAACCATTGAAAGAACGTTTCTCCAGATGACTCACGTAGATAATTTAGGTGAAGAAAAGAACAGTTCTGTGAAAATGTTCGGCCTCCAAAACAGCAAAGGTAAGCGCAAGCCTCCTTCCAAGACACACTGAAAAGAGAGAAAACTAAGGAGAAAAAAAAAAGATGCAGAAGGCTTGTCCTTCAGCATGCTCTCCGCTACGTCAAGTAATCATCTCCAAACCTCAAATGGGAACACGGCTGTGAGACGGCACAAACATCCATGCTAAGACAACTCTGCAGCTGAAGATGGCAATCAACCGCCATGTTAACATTATGGTGGTTTTTTTAATTGCCGTTATTTTAAGTCAGTCGTGTTATGGAAGAATGGGTAAGTAGAGGGTGTTTAGTTTATTGATGTCAGATGGGCTAACTCCATTGGTGGGCATGGAAAGATCCTGATTCAGCATCAACCTCACCAAGACACATGTCCAAAACCTGGACAAGGAAGTCTAGGTAACATTACTCGTATTTTTTAGCTTTCTGCCTCTTCTTGTTGCCCACGCTACCCTTCCCCTTCTTATCCACAACCAGAAGTCTCAGAAGCTGGCTTGTGTCATATCTCCAAACCAGCTTCTAATTATAAATCAAAATTTTACTGTGAATGCTCTAAGATATCACCTGAGGCCTGCCTTTGGTTTTTCAACTGTTGAGTCTTCTCACTAAAGTAACCTATTAACTGCAGATGGGTTTGAGTCACAAAGTGAGAAGTTAAAATAGAGACCCCGCTACGCTATAAGTTTGTATCACCAAACACAGAACATTCCCCAAGAACTATCTGTTCTCAGGCTGGTAGTCTTAAAATGTGAGATTTTTCAGTCCCGAAAAAAGAAATTGTGATGCTGTAGTTTACAGTGAAAGCAACAATGGGAAGCGGGTTTCAGATATGCCCGTAGCCTGAAGAGTCTCCAAGAACAGGGCAGACAGGGGAAAGAACTTGATTTGACAGCACATGGCCTTCTAGTTTCTCGAGTGAAGGGGGAATAAATAAATACATAATTAAAAACTATTTGAACTTTAGCTTCAGAAAAGAAGAAATCAGACCGTCACTAAATCAACAAATTGAGGCAGGACCTGGGGAGTTTTATATTCCCTCTTGCTCCCTTCTCACAGTTTCAATCTCCTTTTGCTGAAAATTGAGACCATATAATTTTGAAAATGTTTTCCACTCTGATTTCCTCTGCAGCATGAGCCATTTTTACTCATTCTCAAAGATGAGATTTTGTACTGTTGTTTTCAAAGCACAGTGGTCCTACCATCTTGTACATTTAATTCCCTATGCAGTTTAGCTTTCTAAATATACATCCTTCTGTTTCATTCTTAGCCTCAGGAGATGTTAATACCTGCCTCTGGGACCCTACTGTATAACACTGCTTATTTTTAATAACGTGCTAATGACTTATTTTCCCCCAAACAAACAAGAAAACTAAAAAAGGTTTATAATTGATCTGTAAGCCTCTACTAATGGTAAATATTTGCAGACTGGCCAAACTGCTCAATTTCTGTGCTCTTGGGATTAGAGCTTCCAAACAAAGCAATGAGAATCCTGGAAATTATTAACCTTACATTTGGCTACATAACAAAAGCTGCTAATGTATATCTGAAAGACAGCTGTACAAAAACACCCTATCAAAGCAAGACAAACTGACTCAGTTTTAATGCTTAGGGATCACACATTTTAAGACATCCATGGACATTTCAATTTATGCATGCTGCAAGTGTCCTGGGACCTTGGCCGGGGGGGGAAGGAAATTCTTAACACGCAGCAACAATGAAACCACCATCACTGACCTACTGCAACAAAGTCGTAAACCCATTAAAACAAAACCACAGTCTCTGGGATTTCACTGTGCAAATGCTGTATTTTTATTTCAGCCTGCTTGAACTCTTAGATAAATTCTTAAAGTTCACATCATAATCAAGGATTCAATAATATAATATCTCCCACCAGCGCTTCAATATCTATCATTACTTTGGCAGGCTGCCGCAAACACTCTGCAAGCTAGGCATCTGTCCGAAATAGTTGAAATGGACAAGCGGCCAGAACGGAAACAAAGCGACCCACAGGTCTTCAGCTTTGGTCTCAGTCCTCAGGTCCATGTAAGCAGACGCTTTTGACTCAGTGACCTGCAATGTTCAGCGCTCGCATCTCCCAGCTATCACCATTTTACAGAAAGTTCACTTTTGTGGCTGATTTTGTTCTTTCCTTATTGAGTGTTACAGATTTCATTTTGTTCACTGTAGTCTTCCTGCTCAAGGTGAGACACAGAAAGGCAAAGGTTGATTTAGATTATTAACAACAGTTGTCTCTGCTTTATAACCCTCCATCCTGGGAGGAACAGAGAGGGAAGGAAGTAATGGCAAAGCACTGGGGTTTGAATACCAAGCTAAAGTCAAGCAGAAAAGTTAAATAGAGACAATCAGCCGTTGCCCTTCAGGTTAACTACCTGCTGCAGGAGCCTAATTGCAAGAAATTGTTGCTGTCAGTAAAGACAGGGTATTGAGCAGAAGATGTCCATACTGCTCAGAGGCCCCGTTGCCCATGTCTCCTGACCTGATGGAGACCACGAGGCAGAGTTTATTAACAGTGGGGGTGTCCACTGATTAAATCCTGTCTCCCAGCACTAGGTTACAGAGACTGAAAATGCCTAAAGGGAAGCAAAATGAGCATGACAGGTGCAGTAGCTCTCCACGAGTCCTAAGCTGATGCTTTCTGATAAAGAAAAAGAATGAAAATGTGTGCAAGTCTGATTCCCGTCTTCCCTCAACACGTACACATCCGAGCTTATAGGCCAAAGCTGGCCAACGAATACCAGGGCGCTCCAGCAAGGTTCACATCCCTTTTTCCTAGGCAGACTGTATCAAATAATACAGAATGCTTAGCAAGAAATACCTTCTCATTTTCTCCAGCTGGGAAAGAAAGAGGACATGTTTTCCCATTATTTGTAAGGCTATTATGGCTGTGCAGCCCTTTTCAGGATAGGTCTCTATTAAACCTCCAGAAATGAATTTTACTTGCAAGCAGAGGTTGATATTGCAGATTTCAGGCACATACACAGGGTCCTCTCACAGACCTGCACTATCTTCCTTTGAGGTAACTCTTTTCTACCTGCAAGGGAATCAGAGTCTCCAGAGGTAAATGTTAATGCAGTCTGTTCATCAGAAAGAGCTTGATCTCTTCACGAATCTTTCCCAGATTGTACGTAACTTTAACCTTTTCAGACAACATGAAAATTATGCCACTCTGTGCACTATTGCTGCCTGAGCAAATTAGAATATATCTGTCCTGCTCACTCTTGATGGTAAATCCAACATAGATAGTTGCTAAAAATTCTGTTCTTACAGAGACATTTTCAATGTGGCAGAGATATTTCTGCAACTAGTAACTACTAAAGAGACAGAAAATTAACTACTTAAAAATTAGTCCATTTATTTCTCATCCTGTATGAAGACTGAGCCGCGCAGTTTAATGCTAGTGGTTGCACTTCCTGGAATTCACCTGAAAAGCCGATGAAAGCCTGCAGTTTTAGAGTCATCAATTTTTATCAGTGTATCTAATGATACGTGCAGTTTTCCCTTCTTGGTATGTGTTCCTGCTGGAGAGGTCCTACAGAATACAAGTGTTAGGACACCAAAAGACTTTCAGAGCAATCTAAGAGTTCAAGGAGTGCTGTTCACTTTATCCGTTTTGAAGGCAGACAGGGACCGAGCAGTCCAAACAAATTCGAAAACTCTAGGGTTGGGTGCCCATTCAGAGACCTGTCTTAAAGGCAAGGAAACGCCTGCACACATTGCTAGTTGACAGTAAGACCAAAAATTGTGCTCTCCCAGCTACCAGCTGGGTACAAACTCTCTCCATAGCCCAGAAAATACTTTAATTCATTTCCTCTTACAAAATACTGATTTGGTCACATCACAGAACGGCACTTGCTAGATTTGAAAACTTCACAGAATATTCCACTCCCACAATAAATTGAGATAGTGGCTAATCTTCATGTGACAATGACAAAATCCTTAATGAAGGTGAATCAGCAGTGAGAGGAGGTTTCCTTTGTAGATTCCTACATGTTTTACAAAGACCCTGCTCGTGTTCTGCACGTGGAAAACCAAAAGGTGAAGTAATTGGTCTGACAATTATTTGAATCCAGGGATCAGACTGGAGCTGAAGCCATCTCTATGTCACCTTCCCTCTCTGCGTCCACCTCTTCACCTTAAACTTGCTTAGGATAGAGAAAGCCTAGGGAAGCAATGCTATTACCAAAAAAAACACAGCAAGACAAACAAGGCCAAAGCATTGCAGTGGCATGCCTTAAACATACAATTCAGGGTAAAACAACCAGCTCTGCAGTGCATTCTCCCCAAAGAAACACTGCCAGATGATTTTTTTCTCTTTAGCTCCCTCCTTACTGGCATGGACATTGAAGAGCAGCAGCCGACTCTGCCTCTCCTGGGAGTGCAGCCTCTCTTCTGCTGACAGTCTCTCTTGGTGGAGCACCACAACTCCTACAGATGCTGCCCATCATATTTCAAAGCCTTCCTAGCATGAATGCAGCACAAATGCCTTTTTAGACATGACAGATAAAAACACTGATTAAACAGAGCTCGCTAGTCTCTCAATAACGGAAAGTCTCTTGGCCTTACCCTTTTCTGCATAAAAAACCTTTCCCTAACATTTGGATCTAAATTATGTGTTTTAACCAGCTTGGGCATGGCTAGGCTAAAGGCAGAGCACAGACAAAGCTGCAGGCAGGTAATTATATAGAGAAGCATCAGCTGAGAAAAGACTCGCACAGAGAAAAGAGCAGGAGAGAAGAACGGGCCTAATGCAATAAAATCACCGCAGAACAAACAGCCTGTTTGCTGAGATACCTACAATCAACTGAAGCCCAAGTCATACACCTAGAAACCAGTGTCATTACAGCTGATGAACTAAAATAGGCCATTTTGTGGCATTCACTGACAAATGAAGAGTCGCCTTGGCACATAGCTGAATCTATTATAAAAGAAAGATGAAATAAGTCACGTAGTGGAGTAGGTCCTTAGATAAGCTAGGGACTGAGCTCTCCAGAGGGTTGACATGATCATTTCACTTCAGCTCTCACAGCGTATTTTCTCCAGGTTTTGATTGATCTGGTTTTGTTTTCATTGCAAATATCACTTTGAATTCTGCATTGAAAGAAACCCAGGACACATCCTCCACTCTCTTACTCAAACCTTATTACGCGATAAAACCCATAAATCAATCCAAATTGCCTTAAACTGGGTCCACATCTATCCAGTGTTTAAAAACTTCAACGAAGCTTTCCATTCGTTACAAAATTCCCCCGCTACAAAATTCCCCCCAAAATCCCTGTTCCTTACAAGTTCCCACACTGGCACATGCCACCGTTGCACAGGGAGCTGAGCCTGGGGGGGGGCGGCGGGGGCACAACCCAGCAGCGCGGGCTGCTGAACCCCCTTCCCTCTAACTGCCAAATCTTCCCTTGTAAACAAAATAATGAAGCACTGCTTTTTCAAAAAGGTTTGTTTATTAGCATCTGTTTAAATGTTCCCCCCCCCCATTATATTATTAAATGCTAAAAAGAAACCTTTCTTCCTCTTATAGCTAAAACTATTGGTTCCCTAACAAACTTAAAAATAATAATTTAAGACAACAATAAAGGGTAATGACTGGTTTTATTAAAAACATCCATCATGGATTCGTGTAATGGTCGTATTCCATGGCTGAGAACAAAACGTACTTCACTGAGCTTTTTGATGAATAAATACAAAAGCATAATTAAATATGCTAATGAAAGTGGGACTATAAAGCAGGTCGATGTCTCAGGTTTTAAAAGCAAACAAAAAGTGAAACTTTTTTTTACTCAGATTTGTTAAATTTATGAGGTACAAATAAACTATTTTAACTATTTATTTCATTAATATGCATGTACATTTATTTGTATCATCTTTTCCTGGACATGCTACTGCTGTTTTCTTCAAGTGGAATAAGTGGAAGTGATTAGAATAATACATAAACTAGTTTCTGTCCCCCCCCCCCCCCCCAAAAAAAAAAAAAAAAGAATCATCTCCATAAAGAATAAATAAGGTAAACAAAAGAGAAGCTGTGCAAACGTTTAACTGAAGCTTCCTCTACACAGTCATGGGTCTGTTGAATTATTCTGAACAACACTAGAGAGAAAAGCGCTGCTCTTGTAGGTAGTAGGCTCTCTCTCACTTATACTTCCACTTTCTCTTTATGTCTATATAGTCTGCAAGAAAAAAATTCTTTGGGTTATTTTGGAAATCTGTCCTGTTAAAACAAATTTAAAAAATGTAAAAGATACTTTTCCAGTCTACTAGTAGATCTATTAGAAGGAGCTATCAGTTGATGAAGCATTGGCTTTCTGAGCGCTACCAAAATGCTTTAATTGTCCCAAACAACTTGAGGCTGGTCTATTTTTCTCAGGATTCAGAAGTAGCAGCAGTTCTCTTTTGCACCAGGTACCGTTGGTCCTATATGAGAAACCTGAATGCACTAAGGACTAGCTATTTCCCTGCATCTGGTAGCTTCAAAAGGGATTTTCTCTCTACAGCGTGCCATATTGGCCCAAGGGGAAAAAAAGTGTTTTCAATTGCTAGAAATGCTAAGATTGGATAATTATTTGAGGCAAAGCAGAATATGTCACAGCCATATAAATAAGGTTAGACAAGCAGGGCAGACGCAAAACCTATCCCGTCCATAGGTGCCTGGTATCCCGCACAAAGTTACAGACAATACGAATGTCCTCGCTTGCTGTCCAGCTGGCTCTGAGCACTTAAATCAGCTGTGTCAAATCACTTGCACTTGTCACCAGACAGCAACATCAATATGCAACTTCTCCAGGTAAGCGCCAAGGTCACACGTCTGCCAAAGCCACTCATTATGCGTTTTCGAACAGGAATCTTCCAATTTTTGCCTTTGAGACTTGCTCCGCCAACATCTCATCTGCTTTCAAAGGCACTATGGCTGTTGCGTGGCACAGGGAACGATCACTACCCTTTCTCAGGGTCAAGGATAGGACCGGTAGGTCTTTAAAGGAAAAGAAAAGCGGAAAAAAACCAAATGAATAGACCTTTCATGAAAGAGGAAGGAGTGCTGGGCTGATCGGAGAAGAAAGGGCTAGAAGTGCAAGCACAGGACCAGCACTTCTTCAAGCAGTGACCATTTACATCTAATCAGCGTGCCACTAAGGAAATAACCTTAAAGAATTTCAACATAGACATTATGTACAAGAAAATACAGATAAATTAGCTCTTTAGCAACACTCTCGAGTCTATTAGAAGAATGTAGCTCCTAACACAGCTGGCACTGTTTGTGTAACCTGAAGGCACAGGCCGTAGTGTCAGGATTACAGCAGCCTCGGTAACACCCCCAAAATATATATTTTTAAGTCTCATTTAATTCCAAGTGTTTCTTTTAGCCCAAGCTTATCTTTTTAAACTCGACAGCCTTCTTTTTTTTTAAATGCAACTAGATTAATTGCCTGCTCAGAAAATGACTCAATTCTAAATGATCCTAAATTGCTCCTAATACCTGTAATCTTTCTCCTGTCACATGACACCACTGCACTACTACAGGTTTCTATTATCAGACATACGCAGGGTTTATTCACTGCATAATGTTCTGCAAAGCAAGAGGCATGAATCTGCAACAGTCTGGCCATGCTCATCGGATACAGCTCCCACCAGAAGGCTAACAGCTTGCTGAACTCTCTACTAGGCTCAAGGCACAGCTGATTTCATGCCGGAAAATCTCTCAGGGGATTTTCATAAACTTTGAGGAACTTTTGGTTTTGTAGTTTAAAAAATGAAACAAGAAATAGCATTGCTTACCAAAGAATTGGTACCAATCAAATTATTGTTTTCTCTTGCCCTATGCTATCTGATAACAGAAAGCTGCATCTTCCTGTTCCTTAACCCCTATTTGCATGTCTTGGCCTGGGCACATCCATTGAAGCACCACTCAGCTCATTTGCACAGGAAAGTAAGTGATTAGCAGCCAGCTATAGTTTTACAACTGTATTAACACAGTTGAAGGTGTAGCAAAGGGACAGCTTTGCATGCACTCCCAAATGTATGCACACGCATGCATATGCACACATATGCACACCCCCTCCACACTCCAATTCTACACAGAGCAACGGTAATCAGACTATTTATAGCTTGCTTGGAGCATGAAACTAGAGTCTGCCACAAGGAAACTTTATGCAATCTTCAGGAGAGAAAAAGAGGAAGGATGCGTGAAAGCCTGATAGCAATGCAAAACCTGTTGGTGCTCAGTTGTTAAGCTTTCATACAGAGTCCTATATAGATACACTTATTTATCTTGGAATGAAAAACCTGAGCTCTGGTTTTAATGAGGACTAGAAGGTCTTTCTCTAGCTAGGAAATTAGCTTCATAGAGAACAAAAGGCTGTAGGTTACTGCGACCAACAACTGGCACAGAACAGAGGCAGCATGTGCTTCGCTCCAGCTACACACCTGCTAGGAGAAGCCCTTGGAAAGGCCATGAGCCTTTCTGAAGCAAAGCTGAAGCAAAGCTAGCACGCAAGGAGCCCTACTATGTGCTGAGGGTGCAGTGCCTTCGTGTTTGGGTTCGGAAACATGGAAGGTGAATTGACGTTTACAGCGTTACTTAAAATTACAGTGCTAATGAGCGACTTAGTCATGCCCTAAAGGTTAGGGTAAGGCTCATTTGTCCACATCAAGATCTCTGTGTACCTTAGGAAGTTTTTCTGGGTGAATAAAGCCTCTTGCACTGGCAATTTCTTGCTGCATATAAAAAAAAAATGAAGCGGGGGAAAAAAAAGTAGTGTGTTTTGTTTTCGGCAAAAAAAAGGATGGCTTGATTCCTTGCTGCCATGACTTTAACAATAAGGCTAGAAGGAAGTAGATGAGCATTCATGCGCAAAAAAAAGCCTATGTTTTTAACAGAATTAGGCAGCTGAGCTCATTTCCACCCCATTAGGATCAGTCTATGAGACAGGGCTGCCAATGAAAGCGCAAGAGATTAGTTTTCCCCTCGCTAGCTTAAGCAATGCTCTGGGCGCCAAATACAGATCATGACACTTTTCAGGGATATTGCAAAGCTCGTGCAGGGAACTGATCCAGATCCTGCCTTTCAATTTCTCAACAAGACCATTTTCTCACAAATGCACTACGGTGCCCTGAAAGAGTTTGTTTTGAAATGGGAAAAAGGGGAAGGATATAGAGTCTTACTAGAAATCTAAATCCATTTGCTGAAAGCGCGTTGAGGTTGGTTACAAGTTTTTAAGGAATGATACGATAACGTGTTACTGAAAGAGTCAACTGAGCGCTACCACAGCTTGGCATCACGGGTCTGCAAGATGCAACAGCATTTATGGCGAGACACTGTCTTCGTTCACTTAATATACCATTGAATTAATATAAAGAAAATACTATGTTCCTACTTTTTTTTCCCTCTAACATTTCTACCTAGAACAAGTGCTGAGAGTCAGTTTGATAGCTGGTTGTCCTCTAGCTGCTAATGATTTCCTTCTGTTTGGAGCAGAGGGCAATAGAGAAGGGCAGAGAAAAAATTATCTAGTGCATTGCTATTAAAATTGCAATATTCCTACCGAAGATGCATTAGCATTTGCTCTCTAGATGGTTATAATTTATCTCAAGAAGCACAAGAGTGGAAACGCCAGTCTGTACAACTCTGGCATCCACTCTCTCAAGACTTACAGGGACACTTTCTCTTCCTTCTTAATTTCCAAAAACCCTCTATGAAACCTATCACCCAAAAGCATTACAGTTACAAAAGTGAAGCAGTTAAATGTTGCGATAAGTTAGAATTAGGGTTGTGTGTGCGATGTGAATTTTGACTTATTTGTGCCTATGCATTGCGATCACCTAAGGTCCTTCAGGGAGTTTTAAGCATCTACGGTATTAGGGGACTCAGAAAGAGTCCAACCAACCCCTTCGGTGTGCTGTGTATTACAGCAGCCTAAGCCTCCCTCTAAAGGTAAAATGGCACCTACAAAATATATGTTCAGGCCTGATCATTACAGTGCCCAAGCATCTTTGTACCTATTGCCCATGGACTACTATAATGAAGTAATGTTTCTCCCCACAGCAGAGCTTCCTCACACAAGAACAGAAAATAGATCTTTATCCCTCTGTAAATTGCATGCAAGAGTTAAAACAGCTGGCCAATTCAGTGGACTGAGTAGCAGATAGCAGTAGATTGTAATCATTTATGTCTTCAGCACTGACACGTACACTGTGCCAGTGGGCAAAGATATTTGTTGTCAGCAGAAGAAGCACGAGACTTAAATGTTGTTTACGGTTGAGAATATGCTCTACCAACCAGCTGGTTCTTCCACTCCTTCACTCCTTGCTCCATATGCCCTCCACTATTACAGTTCCTTCTGCATGTCTCAGCCCAGTCTTTTGTCCACTCCAATCCTCATTCCATTCTCAATTTCCTGAACTTCATCTGCTCCTAAGACTTCTTATTCCAGTCTGATTTGCCAGCCCATCCAAATCCACCCTCTTTCAGGGACTGCAGCTCCCCATCAGACAGGCTCCTGATCCCTGACAGTCAGTGGGGTCTCAGTTGCAATCCTTGCTCTGATGTTCCTCCTTCATCCTCAAACAACATCCCAGTCTCCATCTCCAATTGCTCCCTCCACTTCCCCATCCCCAGCTGTCCTAAGCAACCATTTTAGGCAAACCATTACCTATTTTCCAACGCTCTAGTCCTTGCTCTTCTCTGAACCCACTTCCTCACCTCCCCTCTACTGACACATCTCTGATCAGCTCTGCGTTCAAACTCAGCAGATTTCCCCTCCAGACGCACTGGGCTAAAGGACTAAGGATCCTTCTAATCCTGGATCCAACCTCGGACAGGTCAGGAACAACTTAGAGGAACTGAAGTCTTTGGAGAACTTGGGTATTACCATCTGTGAACTTGCTACCGAAATACACACAGACTGTAATTTTACAAAAATCATCTCATTGAATCAAGCAGGCAGACATTGGCAGTCTGTGGCAGGCAGTGCATTTTCACGAAAAAAATCATATGCTAGATAGAAAGGTAAACCTAAAAGATTTTGAGCCTCCAAAAGATGCAGGTTTAAGCTTAATAAAAACATAAATAAATAATAATAAAAATAAAAATCAATCAAATGGAATAAACAGGAGCAGAACTTCCCCTAGTTCCCCTAGCCTCCTTCCTGGAAATGGTTGAAGATTTCCAAAGCATTCTGGGGGTTATTCATATTTAACATTTTTGGCCAAATAAAGTTTGACAGGCCACAAAGAGAAGATCCTTACTTAGGAAGCTTCAGTTCACTCCTGCAGACAGAAGCACCAGCTCCACCTCCAACCCCTCCTGGTGTTTTCTGTTTGCATCTTATTCTTGGGGTTATGGCATGGGGCTAAAAGCAGGTTAAGAGGCAGACTTCCCATGTAGTCAACCCTCATCGAAGTTGTGCTTCAGGAAGCAACACTATTTGTCACTGTACTTAGACTCTAAGCATCTGGAGCATGGATTGCCTTTTTTTTAATGTGCAGAGAAAAGGCCTGAGGGAATGTCACAGTATTGATCAGAGCACACACATGAAATTATGCACATAAAAAAAAATCAAGAATAACAAACAGAAAATAACGTAAGACCTAAGCTCATTAGAAAATATTGCAGCGAGAAGGGCTACAAGGGTACCCAATTCCTCTGCACGTCACTGTCAAGCTAGACAAACCCTCAGCTGAGGAAGCCTGCCTAGCACCTGCCTCCGTTGTCACTACCTCTAATGGCAGTGCTAGCCCTTTGCTTTCATTATATCACACATTCTCAACAGAACATAAAAACAGAAAGACAGTGACTAGCTCTCAGAACCCAATTAAAATTTAGGATGCCAATCAAGAGAGGTAAAGAGCTCTTCTTGTTTTGTGATATTCAGAGAGCATAGCTGCCTTATTCACTGTCTACTTTCTCCAATCCAGCCAGCACTGGCTGCATTAAATAGTACAAGGCCACCTAATGAAAACCTAACAGCTTGGGGAAGTGGTAGGTACCAGTATACTCATCAAAATAAAATTCTCTCCTGTGGGAGCAGTTTATTGATTTGTATATTTGACTCTCTTTGGGATTATTGTTCAATTGCTTTTATCCTCTGAGATGAAAGAAGCCGAACGGAACATCAAAAGCAGATAAAAAAAAGTTGCATGTTTCAATTTTTCTTTCAAATCTCCATAATATCCATTACAGATCGGATTTTCAAGAGAGCCCTCTGAGAGCAACAGTAGAGGGTAACTCCATCAGACATACAGCTCTCATCTACATTTTCTCTAATTATTCTAGCTGAAGCTAGCATCTTTCCTGTAAAGCACATATTTGTGCTTGAGCGAATGACAGCCTGCAGAAGCCATTTGATGACATCTCCTTTCATCAGGTGAGCTTGCTTGCTAATCATTGATGTGATTAGCAATTTATCACCACTTACAAATACAAACACAGCATATAATTTCCACTGCTAACTTGGAGCACCATCAAAGAGCTTAAAGTATGGCAGTGGTCAAGAGACCATGAAAATGTCATTTTGCTGGTCTGCATTTATTCTTTACTAGAAGATTTTCATGCTCTGCTTGCCTGCAAAACAAAAATACATCTTTTTTTTTTTTTTTCAATTGCGAACCTTCTGTTTTTGTTGTGGGACGCGGAATCGCTTCAGCCTCTTTCGGATGCACGCACCGTGATCAAGGCAGCACCTGCAGTCAGGATCTCGCCATCTCACCTGTGAAGCACACCTAACATGAAACCGAGGGGGTCTCCTTCCCTTTTGTACCAAGTGAGCTTTGCTCTGCAGTTAGCAACTGAAACTGGCTTCAGCTCCTTAACTAGGAAAAGCAACACTCTCCAAAGTTAAAACTCCAAAAGGATGATTTTATAATGAAGAGTTCATTAGGAAAACGGTGTTTTATATGGCATGGGCATTCGGACTTCAGTTCAGCTTGCAAATGATGTTCACAACCCTTCATTTTAGATCTTATCAGAACAGCAGCAGCCACATATCCACTAACAGCGTGAACGCAAGTATCGTTAAAGGTGGAGGTGCAGTAATATGGCAACTCTAAAGAAATACTAGCGTTTCCCAGTTTGCATGTTTGACAAATATCTGTTTCCTCATGTCTAAGAAGAGCTACCCATTTTATTAAACAAACAGCTCAGTAAGGCTCTTTAAAGCTCCCAGCTGTGGTCTCTTAGGGTAGACTATAGGCTTGCCTACAGAAACACGAGCAATGCTGCTCTCCGAATTCACAGCAAGATGAGGTTTAGCTATGGACTAGACCAAGAAGCCACTTTAAGCCCAAAATTAAATGGGACTCTGGAGGATTTCCAAACCACTGCAGTTCAATTTTTACAGCATTTGAGCTATTCACCTGCTCTGGCACTATTTTTACCTTTTGCAGGCTGTTGTAAAATCAGGTCTTTGCAAAAGCTATTTCGGACAAGGCTGGACCATAAAGCACATCATTGTTTTTCTCTTAGAGGTGCAATCGCAAAGGGTATGTAGAAATGAAAGTTACTGAACTTTAAAATACTGGTTCTAGGGGCAACAGTTTTTACTCAAAGAGATATTAGTGCTTCACCTCAACGTTAAAAAAAATCACTTGAAAACTTGCAGAGACACATTTAAAGCCTATTAGTATGCGTTTTCAAATGTCATGCTTCGAATGTGACAGCCAAATTCCTCGACTCAATCAGCCAAAGAGAATTATTTTACCTGGAAATTGTATGAAGAGAAAGTAGCAGAAAACAGTAAAATGTAAAACAACTTTACATTGTAACTTAAGCAACTAAATAGGCTTTTTGGAGAAATAAGAAGCAACACATATCTGCCTCATGCGACGATGAGCTGCAGAGTATTCTTGTAGTTTTTATAGTAGAACAAGGCTTGGGATTTTAATGTTTGATTTGTACCATGAATAGTGCCTGGGAAGCCTCCAGGCATGCGTGTGCAGCACCAGCTGCCTGAAAGCCAGCTTGCCAGCTAGGTATACGTTAGGTACAAGCAAGCACAGCGCTTGCCAGCTGCAGTTTGTCTACAGGCATCGTTTGCATCGGTGGCTTTGATGCTGTGCTCGTTCTCCACTAAGTTTTCAAATACGTGCCTGCATTCACTTGGCAAATAGGCAAACCCAAGTTTCTTCAGTAAGAAATGCTGCCCTGAAGTAGCCTTACGGGCCCACGTGACTCACACTGACCACATGGGAGATTCTCTCCTAAATGCCGAGGTTGCAAAGACGATCATCCTGGCTAACGTTGCGTTATCCCAATAAACTATATTTAACACATTCAAAAGACGACTAGCGCTTGTGTGAATAGTTTGCAAGTCCTGCCCTACAGCATTCATGGCTTTCAGATACACAAGTGAATGAACTCAGCAGGATATCTCCAATAACCCACCATGAACCATCCTGCCCTTCAACTCCAGTATGGCATTTGTGTTATTGTCTTCTGCTTGCTTTACCTTCCAGCAATTCCATTCAGGTGAAAGAAAGATTTTTTTTTCCGCCGTAGCCAGGGAGTCACAGTGGTACCTTCTGTGTAAAAGGAGGACAGTATATAGGTTCAATCATAGTGAAGGGCCACTTATTTTTTTTCCCACAGGCCTCTCTCAAATTTGGGCTACCCCGAGAGCTCATCAACCCCGACCAACCACTGCTGGTGAAGTATCTTGTCTAAGCACAAAGACAACAAACTAATCTGCTGACCTAATCCTCAGTGACAGGGGAGACAGCTGAAGGACAGCGAAAGAGTCATCTACCTGTATTTTCATATTTTCTCTGAAAAATGAAGGGTCCAGGAATAACCAAAACAATATAAAAAATAGGCTGTTTCCAAATGCCAAGAGAAAGGTGTCAGTACAATCCACTGCATGATCCGCTCTCCTTTCACCACTCTGTATAAACCACATAAAGAAGTGCTCTCATCCTCCTTTTGGTTTAAAATAGTTACAATTTCTGATGTGGAGCCACAGTTTTAACAAAAATATCATTACTCACACAGCTAAACGTTACTCAAAATTCTGAACTGACCAACACAAATGAGTATTTAGAAGAAATTTGCTAGGACACAATACAAAAACTAAACAGGAGTAAACTACATGGGAAGTTGAAATATTGTTATACAGCACATTTTGAAACTTTGTCTGGAGTTCTGTATAAACCTGAGTGACTACGGTCATGAAATGGATTAATTCAGCCCTGAAAGAGTAGGAAGGAGGCTTCCCAAAATGATCATGAGAACATGGTCCTGTTTTGTTCAAGGAGGATTGAAAGAGCTTGGCTTGCTCAACAAAAATGAAGGCTGAGAGAGTATTTGAGTCTATAAATATGCAGGGCAGTAAACAGCACAGAGCAAAAAGAGCTAAAAGTTGTGGAAATGGGTGCAACATTGGTTGCAAATAAGATTTCAGTTCAGAAGAGATCAACCACTTTAAAATCACTAAACCCAGATTACCCAGACAGGGAGCATATGTGGAACTGGGGGTGAATTTGAGAATCACAGCCAAGTATCTACATAGGCATCAGCTGGTGGCTCTTACATGCAGTGGAATTTTGCAAAGCCACAGAGACACTTCCATTTGCTGCAAGACAATCAGAAACAGGTCAATAAAAGCCAGTTTATTAGGGTAAGTGAAATTCCAGAAGCTCTTCAATAGTGGTGGTAATTAAGTGATATTATTGATATCCTGGGATGCTTTTTAGCACACTTCAAGACACTAATTAGCTTTAGTTCACTCAAAATTTTGGAACACCCTTCTGATTAAAGTGGAGCTACAAAATCTATCGGGTTTTAAAACAGACCTTAGTAGATTTGGGGGGGGGGGGGGGGGAAGGTTTTATGTCATGAATGGAAGCAATATGAGGGAATGAGACTTGACGTTCTAAAAGGTCCTTTCTAGTTATGAGAGTTACACTGAAAACATTAACAAAAACTGAGAAAATACATTAAAATAATTCATAGCAGATCCATCAGAGACAACTCAGGCTTTCCAAGGCACTTTTTGGTCCCCTTTGTTTCGCATCAGAACGCTATGTTTTTTGTTTGCAGTGATTTGTGATAATGCTAGGTCAAATCCACTGGGTTTCACTGCCAAACTCAAAAGTGAAACACGGAGGCTGCTAAGCCCCACATTCATCAATGAGGAAACCGTTTGACCAGAGGGAGTCATTTAAATGGGAGCTAAGGTTAGTACACGTTGCTCAGAAGAGAACTATTGCCATACAACGACACAGATGAGGCTAAGGCTGAGTTTCTTTTAAATAACTGCACCAGGCAGCAACTACCTGAAAAAAGTGTGCTTTCTCACACACTATCAAGGGATTATCAGTTTAAGAAAATATATATTAAGATGAAGAAGGACTATAATACCGTTTATAGAAGCATTACGTTTTGTAACTGAACTCAAGCTCGAAACTGATATGTCTAAAAAAAAAAAAAATCAGTGAACCACCATTTCAGTTGTGTTGAATATCTTTCTGAATGCTTCTTATACTCATGCTATACTTTGTACTAAAAAGTACATCACCTGCTGGTGGTAAAGATGATTTCCGCAGCGTACATTTGACAACTGCTCACATAAAGGTTAATGAACGAGACTAAAAATTCCTCAGAACAGTTTTAAGTTATAGATTACCCAAACAGCACTAATCTCTTTATACACTTCCATAGCAACTGCTATGAAAGTACATCGAAAGAAAAGTTAAATGTTATTATGCACTTGGTATTACAAGGAAATTTCTACACCAATTCATAACAGTCCTTCAAGTTTTGAGTTTTCAATTTTCGTCAAATTTATTACTGCAGCAAGACTTGCAGTTGATGGGAATAAATTCATCAGAGTCAATTTGAATAACATATCCACTCGCAAACTGCCTCGTTACAGAGGCAATGCATCCAGCCAGAGCTCCCAAGGTGTCAGCACAAGGACAGACAGGAAAGCAATAACCTTTTCACTTTGCAGGGTCTAGCTAAATCCCTTCAAGCTATCAATAGCTGGGGCTTCAGGCCCTCTAGGCCTCAGCCCAAATTAAGCTAGTAACATCCAAGCGCCAAAAAATAGATCTGTAACACCGTAAGCAGAAGAGGTCATCGTGCCAAATGAGATACGAGAAATACCGCTGCTACGTGTGAAATTCCCTTTTATATGTCCTGCACAGAATATTTCAGTTAATGTTATTGCTTAACCAATGCATATCTAAAGCAAAGTGGTGTGAAAAGGAAGCACTGACACTAGTGATTTTTTTTCTAGTGATAATCTGGGAAAACTTTAAAGCAAGGAAGAATTGCCTCTCACATAATATATACTGCACTGTCACTGCAAAGCCTTACTCAAGGTCTACCCTAATCCGACAGCATACTAAGAAAGATCGAGTCTTTCTGTTCCTTCCTACAGAAAGGACTTTTGGATCTCCAGGAATAAGAGGACCAAGGAATATGCTTGTCACCTATTAAGTATGCTTTCACACTCGCTCATATAAATGTATCTAATGAAGTTTTAAAATGAATAGATTGAGTATCATTAATTTTAGCCACTGAAACCCCATATATGCTGCAAAATCTACCGGAGAAACTCATTAAACACTGGGCTGTTAACTCCTGCTGGATCCCATCCTCTTCTGGGCTATTGTACCACCACGTGGCTTCAGTTTAGCTTCGGCTTGTCTCCACAAAACAACAGACACTGCCAGGCAGGTCTACCCTGTACGACAGTGAGAACATGCATGGTATATTGTAAACGCAGAGTCAAACAGCCAGGAGATAACTAACGTATGAGAAGTAAAAACAACCAGAAGTTCTCAGCCAAAGGGTTAATATTCTTGCGAAGATAATCCTCCTATCCAAGATGTGACAAATCCAACTTCCTAGGAGATGGCTTTGCCACGCGAAATAAAGCCGCATTCAGTAGCAGTGGACAGAACACGTCTGGTGCTTCTATTATAAGCAGAAATTAATACCCAGGTAGAAATAACCATAAATCAGTCTTACTTAGCTCATCATCTGAAATACCAGCCTTTACATAAGAATACATTTTTGGCATTTCCAATCTTACACTTCATTGTGATAAAAAGCCAGCCCTGTCAGTTAATCCTGGTCTGCTAATCAGGAAGGGTGGGAATTCAAGAAGTGGCGCTTGCATCCGCCTGCTCGTGCTCGGAAACAACGACACGCTGCAACGTTGCCCTCCTTCGACTTTGCGGGAGTAAGGGGGTATTTGTCGCCAGCTCAGAAGCTGGGAAGGATAAAGAGCAGTAAGTTTGAAAATGGCAGACTTCTGGGCGCCTGTCACGCTAATCAATGTAACTCCACAGCTAAACACGTCAATAATAAATAGCAGATGATCATGAAGCAGATCAGATTGCTCAGCAATTAAGGCCTGACCCAAGACTGGTATGGATTTTCTTCTGTGAGCAAGCATTACATAGGCATACAAATCTACAGAGTTCAGACAGAAAACAATGGTGACGAACACCTCACCATTCAATACATTAACATGACACAGTTTTCCTGGGAGGATAACAGTTGTATTTCAGATGAGATTGTAATTATACTCTGAAAAAAATAGGCCTATGTATTTTTGCCTACAATACACTGACACTGTGGTGAGAGGGACTATGAATTTCGATGTCTGTGCTTTGAATGAAGATATGCAAGATCTAAGCTATTTAACGAAACGTCCATAACTGCCTTTTTAATGTGCTTTATGCCTAATGCTTCAAAGGAAATGAAAAAGAAAGCAGTGAATTAGTTGTACATAGGGAGACAAAGATGTAGGTTGCATGGTCAAAGACTGATCCTCTGAAAAAACAAACTTCATTCTTGCGATAGGAGGCAAGGTAAAAAACCTTTTCCTTTTTTTTTTAACTATAATTTTTAAATAGAACTCTGGAAAACACTAAATATCAAGTCTATTATTCATCAGTAGCCCTGCATGAACATGACATGCAAAAAGGGAACATCCAAACAGCCTCACGTTGTAATTTCTACCTATATGCAGTAGGGAAAATATCTTGACGTTAGGGAGGAAAAAAAGCTTGGTCCACCGATACACTATAGATGAAGGAATCCCAAACCATGACATTGGAGACAGCCATTCTACTTCACGCTTGGAAGCTTCCAACTTACCCCAACACCCAGACTGCTGTAACTTGATGGTGTTTACGCTTCGCGTGAAGTTGTTAGAAAAGGTCAGTCAGGGCTGGGAAAATCCTGCGGCTCAGTCAGACGCAACAGGAACGTACCCTGGTTATCTGGAGGGATTTGCTCTCCTTCCTGTGCCCTGAACCACAGATGAGCTGAGGATCTGGCCTCCTGGAGCAAACCTTGCTGTAACAACACAGGCTCTGGGGTTTGTTTGTGAATGTTAGTGAAAAGGGAGACTATGTTGTCACAGCGGGAAGGATGGGGCCCCTATGGAGAAGAAGCCACTGCAGAAGAGCTGCCCCAAAAGCCGTATTCAGGAGCACAAGTCACAGCACAAGTTTGGCCCACACTTGAAGTCTGTCACTTGAGCATCAGTGCTCTCAGAGATCCTCGTTTAGCTAACCAGCGTCAGAGGGAAATAGCCCTCGTTCATTAGTGACAATCCGCTTTTATCTCAAAACTTCCTAGTCTGAAACTGCGATACTCGTCAAACAGGAATAAAAGGGGTTTTCTTTGATGAGTATGTCACGCTGATGAAAGGCGGCTGAAGCCCTCTATGTGGGCAAGGCACGTAAGCATTAAAGTCACTGGTGCTGTGAGTTGCTCTGTGTTTTGCCTCAGCCCTAGAAGAGTTATTTTTATGAACGAAATCCTGCACGGAAAGCAGAGGTGCTGCTTCGCTCCTGTGAGGGCCCTGTCGGAGGTTCGGTGCCTGTTGGCCAAGGCTGGCCCAGAGCTGGTGCCGCTGTAACCTCAGAAAAGCCAACAGCTGGTCTGAGAAAGGGCTGAGACAAGTCTCCCAGAGGGAGAACCTCTTCCTTGGTGGGGATGCCAAATTCCAGTTGTAGCCTTCTCCCTTCTTCTGCAGCTTGGCCTACGCAGTCGCTCTGCCAGTGCTGGCCACACACCTCACCAGCCTGGACCCGACTTGACTTTCTAGCTTGGCCTCGGGCCTGCCTCACCACTGTGGACTCGCTGGCAATCGTGCATGTCGGCGGACCCCGACGACCACTGCTGGCTCCACTCAGCTGGGCTCGGTCGGGTGCCACGGGATGGCGCGCTGCGGGGCGCAGGCGCTGCCCATGCCTGCCCTGCCACCCGGCCGGCTCTGCAGCCTCTCTGGCTACTCCCCGCCAACACCCATCTTCGACACTCAATTCTGAAGAGACATCCAACAGGCCAAAATGTCCATTTTATTAATATACTGGTAGTCTTTCAGTTTAACGTTTCCATATGGCTTTTTGTTGCCTTTGAACTTTTAGCAAAGTTTGGCTTTGGTTGTTTTTCATCATTTTTAATAGGAAGCATTGACCTTCACACGCAGACCTTTTGCCCACGGCAGGTGAGGCTTTTGTCACTTAATAACCATAGATGTTTGTGTCTTTATAGTCAAACGCTTACAGAAGAATGGGAAGTTTTTGCAAAAGCACTTCCCAAAAATATTATTGGGAAGCAAAATGGTCATTCATCCCATTTGTCAGAAATGCAAGTTCGCCCTCTTAGGCCGGACTTGATACATTAAAATAGTCTTCAAGCTCCTTTCAAAATAGCTGCTTTTTTCAGATTATCCCTCCAGACATGGAAAATACACTTTGCCATTTTGCTTTGGCCTGTTCAAGGAGAAAGGCAAGTGGTTGTCCTCAGCACCAGCAGCCACCACCGACTGCTGCTCACATTTGGACGTACCCATAGCTGTCTTCAGTCCTTATAGCTTTTCGTATGCAATAGGGAAGAGCAAGGTGGTAAAACCTCAGGAAATAAACGCCCGTGCTGGAGATGGAGCATAGGATAAGCACCGAAGCAAGAGCCACTGTCAAGTTTCTGAGGTTTCCACACCTCTAACAAAATGTTTTGGATTGTGTTTTAGTACAAGTGTCACACTTTTTTTTTTTCTTCTGTGGATAGGTAACCTTGGAGATAAATTGTTCATGAATCAGCAAATACTTGCATGTGTTCTTAAGATTTTCTGAAGTGAGATATTTACATCCTTACATAATCCTAAGAGGAAACAGGTGGCTCTTCAATGTACTTGTGGCTTTTTCAATTACATGCTTAGGCTCCCAGAACGGGAACTCAAGGGTGGGTTGTTAGTTGCAGTGTAATTGCCCTGCTATGGCAGGCAATATTACAAAAGCACTGAAATCTGAAATCTCCCTTAGCAAACAGGAATGCATTGGTTTGCTAGTATGCAATTTGTAGTACGGTATTTGTCTTGAATAGTTTTCCGTTTGCATTTGAATACAAACTGAACACATTTATTTCCATCTACTTTCACAAGTTATTTTGCATCCAAATTATAGGAACTTGTATGTACATTATGCTACAGACTAAACAATATAAATGAGGCGTGTGCTTGAATACATTGAGTAACTGAAAAAAGAAATAGGTCTTACAGTCCTCACTTCTCCCTCAAGGGAATAGAAAACTGCAGCCCAGATGTACACTATGCAGGCAGTACTGAGATCATCACGTTAGAAATATGTCCAAAGAGAATAAAAGTCGCCGTGTTAGGAAAGAAGACTCTCAAAACTATTTATTCATCAAAGCAGCCTTAAAATTTAACTGTACATGCAAACGGTAATGTAAGGAAGGGTTAACTGACGCTCTGACACATCTCCATTCCCGCAGTCCCCGGACGATGCCTTAGCTATTTCTCTGCTGGAATCAAACTACAGGCCCTCCAGATTTGATCGATGTCTAATGCATCCAAATCAGTTTCAAGAGTTCTGGAGCCTGAAATGGCATTTGTGAATTAGTAGCTGCTGGCCTGCGATTGGCCTTCATTGTGCGATCAATAGTGTAGATAGTACCAGGGAGGATAAGATTAAAGATGGAAATTCTTGGCAAAGGTACTAATGAGATCAATCACATACCATGATCAGAAATCCTCAAACCGCATGTTACAGCTTATATACTTTTAAATATAATTTTTCCTCAGATTTTTTTTTTTGTCTACGTGTTACCCAAAATCTTTTCATGTTAAAAACTGCTGTAAACTGAACAACTTCAAGTGTGGGGCACTCCTACATAACGAGCAAAGCCATGTACTGTCATACGTTGCTCAAATTATATGCCATATCCACTATGTTTCTATATAAAGGGTTCAATACCATGATCACCATTTTCAATAGAACAAGGTTTGACAGGATATCCTTCTAACTTGCCAACACAAAATACTCACATTGGTATTGGGTCTTTGACATCAGCAAAGATCAGATAAGGTGACATATAAAAATACAAACATTCCTCTTTTCCAGAACATAAGCTTTACATGAACAAAGAAGTATAACTTGGAAACGTCTTAGGACACAGATCATTAAGATAATCATCTCTGTCTCTGTAAAGCATACCATAGGAAATGGTCTGGCTTTGCAATTTCCATGCTAACTTTAAATGCCCCAGGCAAAGAGACTACTGATTCTAAGGAATTCCCAAAGATGGAGGTTTAATAGAATTCATCTATTTTTTTCTTTCTTAATTTCCATTCAATTTTTCATAGACGTGTTGTTGATCTCACCCTAAACTCTTCTTCCCCCAAGTGTTTATAAATGCCTAAATTATTTTTTATTCCTTCTGTTCAATCAGGATGCAATATGTACGCCTAATTAGCTCTTCACAGTGTGTAGTATCTCTTCCCACTTCCCTAAGCGTTTTGAGTGCTCTTATTTTAAATCCTTCCAGTTTTTCAGTATCTTGAAGACAGCTACTGATTATAATAACATGCTGAAGAACCTAGCCCCTCCCCTCCACCTTTCTTCATGCTTTGAACCAGAGCATTAGACATGTCTGCTAACGCACGAGCGCGGTGGGTGCACAAGTCACATCTGAAATGTCATGTGAGTGAATGTGAAAAACCATTCTAAATGCAAGCTGCACAAGAAAAGACAAGAAAAAAAAATCAACTGGCAAAAAATACACTCCTGCTGATTACCAGCAATTTAGCTATGTCAGGATTTGCAGCATTCCCTAAGTGCTCTGCCCGCAAAGTGAAACGAATGCAACAAATGAAATCTTCTAGCTTAAGAAAAGTCAGAAAACAATTTAAGTGATGTTAAATGAGCAACGGAAGAGTCAAACCTTATCAAGCAGCGTTTATGCTGTCTTTCAGGAAATTCTTGCACATGGGAGGCGTGTGTGTGAGGAAGATTTTTGAACTAGCAGGTAGCATTCATGTTGGGAAATGCATATTTTTGTGTACATGGACCTCTTTTTGCCCTCATTTCGAACCAAGTCTCACAAAATACTCTGGAAACACGTTCAAAGAAGAACTTTAGTGCATAAATTTAGGCATTATTTTAGGAATAAGAGTAAGCATAGAAAAATATTACAGATAAACCATGAGAATATTCATTCAGAAAACAAATACAGAGAGACAACAGCTAGACAGAACATTTGCAGGGCCACAATAGAAAGGGCAAGATGCTTCAAACTCTCTAGGAGGAAACAAACAGAGCTTGAGAGATATTTTAGTAGAAACGAGGGAGAAATTCTAATCTCTCCCTTTCAATCACTTTCCCCCCAAACCCTTCCAAAGCTCCCTATTCAAATGAATTTTCGGTCAAAATGTAACTAAAGACATTCAGTACAACTCAAATGTGAGTAATTTTGAAGCAGCAATTACTTCTGTGCTGAGATACACCAGTTTTGCATCAAAGAAAAAAAAAAGTTCATTGAAACACTGGGTTCCAAATAAAATTAAGTCAAAAGTTCCTGTGGTATTGTACATAATATACTGATTTCATTTTTTCTCTATTTTTTGTTCATCCTACTTTATCACCGAAGGTCAGCACGTGGCCTGTCCCAAGGCAGGAGTTGACTGCTGCTTGTTTCCTGCTGATCTTACATAAGAACTTTGTGAAATTTCATCCTTGCTAAACACCAAGAGGCATCAGACTCTCGTTTTCTTCCGTTTTCCTAGTTTCTAATTACAATTTCATTGCTAGAGGTTAATCATCTGCCTTCTCCAAGGAGATGTTTGTTTAACCGTCAAAAATTAGCACATGGTACACGTCATTCATTGAAGCAATCAGAGGAATGCACTCCAGTCAACACCATTTATCAGTGTCAACCAGAAGAGCAATTATGTTTCATCCAACCAAAAATAAACAGACAGGCATCACATCTTTGATGACAGGTAAAATGATCACCTGTATAGCTCTCATCAAGTCACCACTGACGTAAAATTGTACATGGGTATCTGTGCTGGATAAGGAATGCACACTGGAATAATCAGAAATCAAAACTGTAACATATTTGTCCTGAGGATGGGGAGGGGAACAGAGGGAAACTGAGAATATCAACCTTGAACCAAACAACAACAAAAAAAATTATTATAGTTTGCCAGAATATACTACAACAACTTGAAATTTCAGATTTCCTACATGCCTGTAAATTCAGAGTAAGTCCATTAACATTAGTGCTCTGGTGGAAAGCTGGATGCAAGAGAGAAGAATCTGTTGTAGGCTGTTTCACGGCACAAATGCATACACTCACAAACCCATTAAACCTTCAGCATTCTTCTTTGCTTAACACCAACGATAGCATGTTTTATTGCTTAAAGTTTACCCCCAAACAGCACCTCAAGAATACAGTCAAGGTTAGTGTGCTATTATGTGTATGGAGCTCAGAGGAGTCATAGTGGCTATCTATTGACTTACAATACAGAAAGAGTTAGAGGCAGAAATTGCAAGCAAGATGCATATGCATTCACGTGCATTTTCTTATTATATAGAAGCGGCATATTCTGAGGTGGAATATATAGGTAATCTTCCGCTTTCTGAAGCTCACAAAAGTATCAGAAGGGAGAATCAACAGGAGCAAGATGGAGGGGAGAAAAACCAGTCTTAGTGCGGGGTTTCAGTACCATACCAATGAATGCTGCTCAGCTCTGGTCCATAGCCATCTTTTGGACCCTTAGGAAAAGCATTAGACTATCCTTCCAAACTGGTACAGTAAACGGAATATAGAGCTGGGAACGATCCTTGCATAGCACTGGCTATAGCCGCTATGGTGAGCACTCTATGGCATTCACCCACACCTTAACCATGCTGCCTAGAAGTCCCATTAACCGGATCTAGTTTCCTTGTTTTTATGTATGAACCTCGTTCTCAGCAATAAAAAACTCCAGGCACCAAATTTCTAGGCATTAAATGAATTTCTCAGGTGGTTTAAGCCACTTAATCTTTGCCTTCACTCCTTATCATACCACCCAAGGCAGATTATAATCATCCAGAAAGGCATTGCCTGATGTGTCTTCATTGCTTACCTATCAAGGTGAGATGCTCATACTGAAATTAGGCATTGAATCATAAACACACATATTTCTAAGCATTACTACCAAAAAAGTTTACTTAGCTAAATAATATCATCAATCTTTTTTTTGTTACTTCATTATTGCATGGTATTAAATTCTACTTTGCAGTGTAGTTGCTAACTTTGCCACATCAATCTTGAAGAAGAAAACATATATCAAGCATTGCTTTCATATATTGCTGTTGATCAAACTGCAAGTCCCTTAACTAGCTTGCTTTGGGGTCAACTCATACTTGAAGCACAGTTATCACAACCTCTCCCAGTCCCATGGACTGAATCTGAAGTTTTTAGGGTGCAAAAAATGAATCCTTTCCTCGAACCTGACTGTCCTAGGGCACTCATCTTGGTTATACTGGAAGTAATTTATCCAGTGGCTTCCAAATTACAAGCACTTTAAGGATCCAAATGTTATTGTGACACGGGGAGTTGTGGGTCTGTGTACCACCTCCAAATGGGTGGAGAGTTGCCCTCCAAAGCCTTTCCCACCTAGCATTCATCAGCATCTATAAAGTACCTGTTATGCAAAAGTACTATCATTTCATTAATCAGCAGGCATCAGTTGCCTCTGTAAGGCATCATGTGAGGAGATATATAGAAAAATAAGACAGGAAAGAACCTTGCAATGTTTTATACTCCCTTCCTCAGCCCCACACCATAATCATCTCTATCCACATCATTCCTTACAGAGGTGGGCTAAATTCTCCTTCTTCACTGATGTGACGTCTCTAGAATCTCCTCACACAACCCAGTCGGGTGCTTCACTAGCCTTAGTGTTAAGAAGTCCTTTAGGAAAGCTTAGGCTTTCCTAAAAGGCTATACCAGCTGTGGTAAGCACTCTACAGTGTTCATCCGTACCTTAACCACACTGCCTAGAGGTCTCTAAAGTTTCCTAAAGCCTAAGCTGAATCTTTCTTGCTGCTATTTAAGACCATTACTTCTCGTCCTATCCACTACAGACATGGAAAAGAGATTACTCTCTCATTTCCTTTTATGTTCCTGAATAATATTATGTTTTTTGTTGGCTCTCCTCCAGACTAAACTGTCTTAATTGATTAAATCTTCCCTTCCAGACCTCTGACTACTCTCATTGCTTTCTTTTGGACTCCTTCTGTCGCTTTCCATGTCTAACTTTGCAGAGTCCAAAACTAGGTTTGCTTCTTCAGCTGAAGCTTTATTAATGCCTTATTCCAGAAAGGGGATAGCAAAGGTAAGAGGAACTCTGCTCAACAGCTTCATGCCACAGAGAAAAACAACACTTGCCTGAGGACAGAAAAATCAAGGTTAGCATATAAATACCTTGTAGTTGTTCATACAATCCCGCTCCTAGGGCGGCAGGCTAAACTTTTTTAATTGGAAAAAAAGGTCACGGAGTCAAGCGTTCCTCTTCCAACTTACACAAAACTTAGCGATTCAACAGATACACATACCACAAGATTTCCACAGGCTATTTACCTCTGAAACAACAATTGTGGAGTCTAAAGTTTGCCTAGAAGCAACAGCTGACAGTAAAAGTGATATACGGAAAGCTTTGGGGGATTACTTATTCAATTTTTAGTAATTTTGTGTTGTTCTAAAAACACTGGCAGCCTAGTTTTTTCACAGAACGAGCATTTTCACATTATGAGACCAAACTAACACTGAGCAGCACTATCATCTCCTTAGGATCTCCTTAAAATATTATGGAAGAAGTCACGTCAATAGGCAGGAGAGAGGAAGACTGCTGGAAGAGGACAAAGACCTTTGCTGTTAAGAAGTCCACAGCAAAACATGCACTGCCAGAAATGCAGCCACTGGCTGTTGAGTACTTTACTTTTTGGGCTTTTCACTGTGTGATTATTTTCTTCCTTCCTAAATACTAGCTCATGCTCCTGAGAGTTCAGTTTTATCATTTTAGATTTTAAGATATGAGTAACATATTCCAGGGACACATCTGCCCAGGTAACACAGCACAGAAATATGATGTGCATTATTTAGTGAGTGTCTCACTAACATGTTTAACCAGAGACAAGAGCAAGTCCTGCAACACTGAGTGAGGAGCTGTCCTCCTTTTTCTAGACCATCAGGAAAGCAAGGAGAAAGTAGAGCTTCAGCCCTCATAGGCCGTGGCTGCTAAAACGCTAATGATGCATTTTAGCAAATTTTCAAGATTTCAGATATATTTAGTCAAAAAGGAGCAGAGAATTCTTTGTAATGTACAGCAACAGACAAACGTTTTATTGCTCAAGAATACTGTAAGTCGACAAAATTGGAAGGAAGAAAACCAATAGCCTGTAGTACTGTACGAGGGAAACCAACTGCAAGCCATATTTTCATATGCTGTAGGACACCAAGCAAGAACACTTTAAGTGAAGAGGACATAAATCATGGTGCGTTTACCTCACCAGTGAAGGAAGCTATTGGTCTATCCCTAACATTAGGGCAGTTATTCTGTGCTGTCCCTTCCTCTCTTTTCACACCCTTTTCAACTACTACAAGAAAACAGGGTTTTCCGCTTGTCTAAGTTACCACTTCTCCAATAGCCTGAGCAAATTGCAATGGGGCAGCTCCAGGTTAGGCTTAATCTGATGCCATTGCCATCTGACAGGCCTCCCTAGGATGACTGGAAGTCACTCCTCCAATCTTTTTCTCCGGTTCCTGACTACATATTTTCACCCATTTCCTTGCATCACATCTAGCTATCAAGCAGCCAGCTGGAGGTGGCAAGAAGGGATAATCAGGACAACCTTCCCCATCTACCTTCAAGCTCCCAAACTGAGATGGAACTGAACTGCCTGCAGCACAGAGGAACCCAGTAAACGCACTTTGCTCTTCCCTTAGCGAGTTCAAACCCACACTTCTTATCAAGGAGGAAAAAGCCATGTACTCTTCAAAGCTTCTGATAAAGCTGAATTACAGTACTGCAAATGAGGCTGTTACTTTGGAGGCAGTAACTTTCATCCCAAATCAGGTACTGTAGTGTGACATCTGTACTTTTGCAGTTTCTGTTTGTGGGTTTGTTTGTTTGTTTTTTTTTGCTACAGGGATTGTATCAAGAGCTGTCACAGTTGCGTCTGAAAGAAAATTAGTACTCTCCTTTGTATTCATTAAACATGCAACTACCAGCAAGAGGACAGCAACCCATAGTACTCTCCTTTGTATTCATTAAACATGCAACTACCAGCAAGAGGACAGCGACCCATGTTACACTAAACAGCTTACTGAACTTCCCTCAGAAGTCAGAAACAGTCCCTAGACCCAACCGTATCGTCTTTGCCTAAAATACAAGTATCTCAGGGACTTCTGAACGTCCTACACTGCAACCTAATGGCCAAAGCAGATGACACAGGCTGTGTGAAGGGCACAGCACATAAACTACTGAACTTGCACACAGTTTAATTTTTTTAAATTATCTAAAATGGCCGTTTTTGCATTCCTTTGAAAGGATATGTGTCTTGAAATAGCTTTGTTGATAAGCAAAAGCTCTTCAACATGCCCCTGTGAATGAAATTCTGGGACCTCTCGACACTTTTATATATCATTCCTAGCTCCAAGATTTAGCAGCACAGACCTTCCAGCGATTCAGTCCTAAGCTCAAGATCTCTGGGACATGAGGTTTAACTACAGCATCTCCTGAATGGCAAATAAAATACATTTTGCCTTTTGTGCTTATGACACAGGTTGGGACTCACAGCTTAGAAGAAGAGAGAGTATTGTTGCATTGAAACAGGAACAAGTGAAAGTTTGCCAAGTAAAACACTTACAACACCAGTCTCCTTCCTAGCTCTACCCCTCTCTTCTGGACACACACAATACACACTTGTTTAAAAAAAAAAAACCTGTGAAAAATATAATCTTGGGAAACAATTTTTTTTTTTATAAAGATTTTCATTCAAGGCACTGCAGGCAGTGCAAACAAACAAAAAAGCCTTATTTGAACAGCTCAGAGGCTTTACTTTGCCATGCTGGACAGCAAGTTTGATCTTTCAATAATTATACGTATAACCCTGGTATCGCTTTAGGATGTGTGATCCACTGTTTATGATCTAGCGGGCATTCTTTGAAACAGTGCTTGAATGAGCCATGTCTTTTCCCCAAGAAGTACTGGAATTAGATTTAGCATTACTGTGAGTACTAATAGGCCCAGGCACTTCATTTTTATGTAGATAATACAGTTAAGCACCTTCCTGGCCATTCAGAGATGAAAAGAAGAATAAAAAGAGGTGATAAGTAAGTAGACTCCTCCAGGCAGGGAGAAAATGCACAAACATTTAAAAATAATAAATAAATATAAGTTGCTACTGGGCCTACTCTTCTTCTCCTAATTGCAGCAGCAGCAGAGTTCTCTCCTGCACAGAGGCTGCTGACTCCTTCATGAGCAACAGGAAGTAAAAGCTTTTAGTTTGTTTTAATGAACTCATCGTCCTCAAACATTGCACAACATGAGGTGCAAAATATGAGTCTGGAATTTAGACATAGCGTAACATTCATGTCATCTGACGCCAGCTTTTACCATCCATATAGGCACAAAAAAGCAGAATAGGCTCTTACATGTGAAGCTGCAGAGAAGTTTTATTAACCATAAAACTCAGAGACTCCAAACGCCTGTACAGTTAGATTAGAATTGCAATTAAGAGTTCATGCATGTGCGTTATTAGAAAAACTCTCCTTAGCACTGTATGCTACCTAAGATTTGATTCCTGGCCTTCAAGCTGTACCAGCATCTTAAATTAAACACCACCACCAACCTTTTAGAATCATACAAATCTGTCAGGCCATTTACAATGAAAACATCATCTTCAAAATGTAATCATTGTCACAGTTTCAAAGCCAGCCACAACTTAGGCATTCATGTGTTCTCGTGTTCACTTCCTGGCCCTATTTGCCTCTGGTGCGTATTCACATCCTTCCCTCTTAAAAGCAGAGCTGGAAGCTCCTTCCACTTCACTGCCACTAGCCCTATTAGAGTTGACTTTGATTTAGCATCCCAGCGACCACTCAGCAAAGCAAAGTATCAGAGTATAAAATACAAAGTGACAAAGCAACGTACCATTTGCTGTAGGACAAAAGCACTTTGGAGAAATCATCATTAAAAACACATGACACATCATGTTAACTTACTGAACATTCTGTATCCTTCACTACGTGCTCCTGCGAGGTACCAGGACAAATTTTAGTTCTATGTTGTGTGCAAGCCTACCACCCTGGCCCAAGGCTCTCTTTTTTAAGATCTCTCACTTCCAACTTGGATTTCCTGCACCAAAATATAACATCATATGCATTTTTTTCTAGCAAGCCACGGTACTGAAAGAGGTGATTTGTACCAACTCTATTTACATACTTGGATAATTGCATTAGCTTCCTATCCCACAAGGAGTGAAGAAACGTCTGAAATACAACACCAATTCAGTAATGCAATAACCTACTATGAATAATAATGCTTCTCAAGATATAGTCTGAATAGTTATGGTACTTTCAAAGTTGCACTTTTGTCTTGCAGAAATAGTGAAACAACCCTAAAAATCATATCTTTCATAATGTCAAACAGAGAAGTTCCTCAGATTTGTTTTACACCTACAGTTCTTCTAGGGCCAATACGAAACATGAGAAGACAAGTGCACAGCACCTTGACCCTCAGAAGCAGAAGCCGCCTCATTGTCCTTCGTCTCCAGTTTTAGCAAAACCTGTATCAAACAGGTCTAGGAGGACAGATAAAAATTAGACCACGAAAGAACTAACAAAAAGGACGTGCACATAGAGGGTTAGAGCCATAGAAAGCAAACTAACTAAACCAAACTCTGAATGCTATGTCAAGTCTGATGGCAGGAAATTCCTCCTCCCCTTTTCTTCTCCACCTTAGTAGGATAACTGAAATCCCGGTATGGAAGTAATAAGGATGTTCTCCATCACTATAGAATTTTAGCCATAACCCTTTGTAGACAGAATTTCTTAGTTTGGTGCTCTACCTTGACCTCTGCGTAACAGAAATACTTCAAATCAGCAAGTAGCTTCTTTGTTCATTCATCTAACGAAGAATCTGCTTATATGGGCATCAGTCAATACCAGAACATTTTTCACTAATTCATAGAAAGGTACTGAAAAACCTGTAAAATAGAACAAGTGCAACACTGGACAGTGGAGGGAATAAAGCAATGCTTCACATGCACCAGCTCATTTGGAAAGTCACTTCCAGCTAATCTAGCCTGGCAGAAGGAACCAATCTCAAGCAATCTTTTCTCTTTCTCCCAAACCAATCACTTGTAAATACTCCCACATACTTCTGACCTCATGGTCAAGGATATTACTTTTCAGCCTTTGAAAGCAATAAAAAAACCTTCAGAGGACAAAAGAAAAGCTTCTCAGGTGAGTTAGGGGAAAGGAAATAAGGTTTCCAGTCCAAGCCATGAGAAATGTAACTAGATCAAGCATCTAACAGCCTTTTAGCGTTCACATGAATGCCAGGCAAATGGAATCACAGTAATGGGCCAGGTCTGGGTGACTGCAAGAGCCGAAAGGAAACAAACTATGCCTTCCATCACACCTTCCTAACTCCATTAACGGTAAATGAGAGGTGTTAAACAGATTGAGCAGCGTTTTCTCATTTACAGAATAAAACGAGCGGATCATACCACTCATTGCCTCTGTAGGCCAAGCTGGGAGGGACACTACCCTAGAGCCAGTAGCACAGCTTTACAGGATACTGCTATTAAAATGGTATTTTACTGTCAAGTTGTCAAAGCTGTTCCTCTCCTTCTTTTCACTCTTTTATCAGTTTAACATCAACAACTTCCCCTTGACATCGCCTCTGTGCTGCTGCAGGCAGAGAAACTTGAGCAATAGGCACAGAGACTAAAGCAATTTGAACGTTATCCAAAGAAATAAAAGTTTCAACAGAAAACACCTGAGGCTCATGCAACCAGGGTTCCTTTAGAAAGTCTTGCTCATGGTGAGAATCTCCTAAGTGCATGGCCAGGCTGCAGCAGAAGGCTTCCCAGCCCCGGAGGGCAAGCTTGCCAGGAGGCATCGATGCCCAGAGCACTCCGTGTGGTCCAGGATGACGACCACACGTTGGATGTGCAGCAAAGCCGCAGCCCTAGATGGACAAATCAAACCCAGAACGTCCCCAGATCTGCTAGTCATGGCTCCAAAACAAAAAATCTCCCCGAGAAATATTTTGTTCTCTCCTCCTGACCCCAAAATTCTCAACGCACGCACAAACGCTAACTAGTTACGATTGTTCAGTAGCAGACAGAACAGTGCTACACTCAAAAAGGAAAATCTGTTTGCTTACACTGGTAGTTACCAGTACTGGAGAGCCTGACTTTTCCAGGGAGAAGTTCTGATCAAATTCCCTCTTGCATCTCCAATATCGCAGCGACTATGGCTGTAATTCCTGCTGTCGGTGCCTCACCCTCATCGCATAGCACCATTCGCATAACATCAGCATTCCTATGGCAGGCAGCTCATAGCTCCCACAAGCCCTGGCTGAAAAGGAGAGCAATTGATGGTCTTTACCAAGAAAGCAGACCCTCTATCAAAAATTCACGAGTTTAGAATTTATTAAGGTGTTTTTCAAGGTACTGTTCCTCTGGTAATGAAAATCTCTTCCAGACATGAACTGACAGTATGACTACAACTCAGTGAATACTTGGAAAATAATTTCCCTTGGCTGCTCTATTTTGACTCTTCCCCTGTTCACTAACAGATCAGAATGCCTCTCTCAGGTTTAAAACGTTCAGAAACACAGTTTAACCAATAAATTAGTTCTTATGCTCTTTGTATTTGTTATTAGTTCTCGGTTCTTACTGAATAGAATTTCACCAAAATAAAACAGTCATGATAGCAGTAAATGGCTATTATCTAAAATATCTTTAACTCACAAAAGTTGCCTTTGTTAAAAAAAGGAAAAAAAAAAAAAGAACAAAAAACCCCTCTTCCAGTACTTGGCAGAACACATCCAAGGATAATCACTACCTGAAAACTCTTGCCAAAATAATATTTCACTCTTCCATGAAGAAATGCCTGCTCTATTAACACCTCCAGTTCAACACCACAAACTCACTCTCTGTATTTTGATGAGAAAGAATTGGCACTGCAATATTACTGTCCCCAAAACCACAGGATTCAATGTTTGAGAGTCTCTGACAGCGACCAACATTAAGGTCATTACAGAGCTCAATTTCTTGTTCCAGTCTGAAAAGCAAGAAAGGGGAAGATATTCAAAATAATACAAAAAGAATGAATTGTGCATGTCCTATTAGCATTAATAGGAAGTCTACACTGCTCTGACACAGGAGTAAGCTTTCAGGGCATGCAGGAGCTAACAGTGATTTCGTGCTATTGGCCATCTGTATCGCCTGTGACCTCTGCTTTCAATCCACGGAGAGATATTCTTCCTCTCCTTCCCCGCTCAGCAAACACATGCACAGATCCCCTCCTGCATGTTAACAAACCTAGGAGCCCAGAAGAATGACCTACCTAATAAATACTACTAATGATGCATTTATCTATAAATATTTAATTATCTAATCATATATTAGGCAAAATATACTCTCTATATAAACATAGCGACACATAAACTAGAATTTTAATGAAATATCTCAGGATTACTAGTAATATTAACACAACTAGCCAATCTGCTATGAAAGTCAGAGGTTGCTAGCAACATCCATCGCCAGTTCTGGGACAATGCAGACTGGTTTCCTTTCAGTTTTGAGAATAAAGGGCTGGTTGAATCCCCAAACTTAACAAAATGGGGGATTTAAGGAAGAAAATTTGGCACAGTCTGGCAGAACTACATTGTGGGATAGAGATGTTGAATTCTGCAGGAAAACAGTTAAGTACTGCACAGTCCTTTTATGTTCACGTGGCATCAAAATCAATAATAAGGGATCCAGCGTAGAGGAAACGTACAGCAGTCGCAGCATTTCAATTTATGGGCAAGCTGATATACTCCAGGAAATCCTTTGATTTTACACCATTGCAAGTTCCATTTGCTGTTTTTACATCTTCAAAGGCATCTGAAAACATCCTCCCCAGCCAAATTTTCCTCTTGCAAGAAGAAAAAAAGAACAATGACGGTTGTACGAAAGTCCAAGCTACCTGCTTGCATACATGCAGCGCTCGCATTTATTTTCCTCAGCCTTCCAGGAAGGAGAGAGGAAAACAAAGAGAATACTTTGCTTGCAAACTTGTGGCCACTTTTCCATAGCCGAACCCCACTGGGCTGTCATGTTGCTCATGCTCGGATTCTCTGCTGTAATGCTCTTTCATTTCAATATTGCTGTCACATAAAAGATCCAACAATATCAAATAGAATTTATAGAAGTACACAGTGCTCTTGCCAAAGGCTACAGCTATAAACTAGAGAGATTCTGCCCACTTGTTTTTTTTTGTTTACTTTTAAATAAATATAGATAGGGTAATAATGAAGTTTTAGCCCATCTGTTCTAACATTGTTAGAGCTAGATGCTAGAGTAGGAAGCCCAATTAGATTTCTGCTTGAGCAGATAGGCATCTAATGTTGTCTGCTACGGTACAGCATAAAGGTAAAAACATAAAACACTATCAGTCAATAGGGAATATTTGCTACCCTGATAGATTGTGTTTGAAAGCACTGCGGCAGTGGAAAGCTCTGACATCTCTTAATTAGTCAAAATGGGCAGACTGAATATTTACCAGTAGTTGGCCATGATTGTGTAAAATGTTTACAGCTACACTCTTGGCCCTAACAGTAAGAAGATTTTTTTGCCATATTCCATTTCATACTACTGGTCCAAATGTTAAATGAAGTGTATTTTGCTCAGAAATTATTTTAAATCTCAAATTCACCTAATTATTTGCAACGATGCTACTAGCTCCACTTGAAATGCCAGCCAGTGAGTGCTATGGCTTACATCCCAAGGCAAGTAGTTCTGCAGGAGCTACAGCCATCTCATCTCTAATACAGGAGAAGGATAGCGTGGCTGAAGAAATGATTTCTGTAACCAGTGTGATGCAAGGTGCCTGTGAGATGTTAGTAAGACATTGCCAATGCTATAAAGGCATCTGAGAGCCCTTACAAGAGCTCATCTTTGTCCTATTGCAACATACATAATCTTTAAAAATTAGCTTTTACAAAGAGATCAAAGTTATCTCGGAGAAATCTTGAACCAAAGTACATCTCATCTGCCATGCTCATGATGATGTACAAACAAAACAGCAAATCAAACCTCCCCATAAGCGCATGCTGCAATGGCATGTAGAGATAAGGGGTACTTCTGCAAGTACGCACTTTCTTATAATTGTCTTATTTTCTCTCTCGCATTTTTTCCTTTTATATATCCATGCCCCCTTTATAACACCCTATCAGCTCGCATATGCTATTGAAATTTCTTAAATACTGAAATTGTGAAGACCCTCGCGTATTAATTGCATCTATAGTAAGCAGAACTGAAGACATCTGACCCTCTGAAGAATGCTTTTGGTACTAAATAGCAAATGCCCTGGAATGACTAAATCTTCCAAACTAGTAGAAAGATTTTGATCATTTCCACTAAACAGCTAAAGAAACCTAAACTACATGTTGGTAAATATTTGAGAGAACTACATGTGCGTAGTAAGGATGACTGAAAATGAAAAAGGATGACTCCACAATAGTACAGATTGTGAACTTGCATGTTGTTTACAACACAATTTCTGGGTTTCACACAATTAAAGGCAAAATGAAACCTCATTGAAGGAAACAGGAGCAAGGCAGGTTTGTGACCAGAAGCCCTCAGATAACCAATCGATATTCTTCTCTACAAAGAATAATGGTGCTTTTACAATTTGTTTTACTCGGCAGTCTCTCGGTTTCTGGTGCTTTGAATTATTCTCTATCCTAGGGTCTGCCGGGTACCGTCAGGTGGAATACTAGTTGTTGTTCGGCAACTGAATAAAAAACACCAAAGGAAAAAAATAAAAGAAATTCCTTATTTCATACTAGTAATCTGTGAGACTGCTCTTCCTTCGTTTTACATTTCATATTCTCGATGTCTTTGCTCCCCCCATGAAACACAGGAGTACTCGGAGGATAGTTCTTTCCTGGCATGCAAATGCCATTCAGGGGACCTTCTTGCCTATCGCTTTCTACTGCTGACACATTTCTGTTGTACTTCCAAACTGCGCATGTTTCCAGGACTGTGACCTATTGTGATTTTCTCTTTGCAGAAAAAAATGTTACTCCTTTTATTCACTTTCAAATTGAATTTAGCATTAATTAAAGGTCCAGGCAGACTAGGAATCTTTAGAGAACCCTTATGAGAAAGTACCTTACAAAATATTTAAATTTTCTATTACATTCTATATGTGTTTTCACATCGTTGTATAGAACTCAATCCTTAATTTTACTCCCTCTATAGAATTGAAAGGGTGACCTTAACAATCTTTTAGAGGAGACATAGCTACTAATTGCTACTGTTTTTTAAAGTAATTCCTGTAGGACCTCTTCAGTTTCATCCCTGATAAATTCTTCAAGTGCAGTACATAAAGGTTCGCTCAACTTGTATAGATAACATGGACCGCAATATCTTTACCACGCTTAAACTTTGAACTAGGACAACCTGCATTGAATTAGCCAAGGTCACCTAATTCCTGGCCTATTTGCTCTAATTTACAAATAGGAAACCACCCTGGTGTTAAGCTCCCATTTCTTTACACACTAGAAAAACATGTGAAACAACTGATTCATTTCAGAATAGCCTTTATCCATCCGGCACCTAATTTTAGACACTGCTTCCCACCCGATAAACATTGCCAACTTAACAAGAGACACTGAACTTTGCATGCTAGTTATTTTAGTGAGTGTTCAGAAACATTTCAGTTATTTTCATTTGCAACATATTCAACTCTATCCTTTTTGGTTCCACTACGAAATGGTATTTGTCATCTTATGTTTTGTACTTTAAGGGTACTCTGATTACAAGGGGCTAGCTATCACGATGAATAACAGCTTTAAACAAATACTATTGTGGCCAAAGTAAACCAAGTGGTTATTTGAACGGACCAAATTACAGCACTTAAAAAACCTGCAAGTTTTACGTCACTTGGTTTCCAAACATTGAAATACATTAAGCACCGTGCTTCTACGTACAATGTGGGTACCCTACAACAACAACAACAACAACAACAACAAGGTGCATATTTTGAGGACAAGTTACGTCTCAAACTGTTATACAACGAACTTGCGCTGAATCCTTTTCCCACCTAACAATAATTCCTTTGAAAAGGACTGATGTGCTCCGTTCATCTGAGTATAGTCTGACATGTGACTGCTAGGAGAAAGACACGCTGAGACACAGAACCAGACCCCAACTGGTTGCACAATTTAATATGCAACATGCTCGAGGGAAAGGAAAGCCTTGCTTCCAACTCCACGGGCTTCTACGGATGGAAAGGAAAGAAAATCAGCTGCTTATACTGACCTGCAAGGGCAATTAAATGACTGCTGACTCCAGCAGAGTATTTGAAAAGAAAAAGACAGTGCAATGCAGTTGGGCGCCTTCATCAAACACATTCAACTACAGCCACACTCACAAGTTAGGAAAATGTTAACACTAAATTCTATTCTAATAATGTTCTTCAGGGACAGAGACAGGGTAGCCACCACCTAGTTCCTTGTCAACATGATTCACTTTTCCATCACCTTTGCCACCAATGGCTCTTTGATTTTCTGCACCGCAGGACTGGCATGGAACCAAGCACACAGGAAAAGCAAAGATTAACAACACAGGAAAGCAGCAAGCATCCCCAGCATTAAAGCAGTGGCCTGAGGGTACACCCTAAGTATTTTCAAGCACTTTGCCAACGTATTTTTCAAGTATCTCAGGCTTCCAGAAGCCTCTGTAAAATGCAGCCAATACTTTTACTATATTGCTGTGGTCACTGCCACAAAATGAATTCTGGAAATAGCCGAGAAAGTTTCATTGCATGTCCCTAATAGGAAGTAGCCTAAAGGTTTACAGGCTGAACAGGGAAAAAAGTACTGTGCTGCTTCCTAGCATTGCTTTCCTGTGCATTCCCACTACTGATGGCTCCATCGCTGTGCCACGTTAAAATTGCTTCCATCTATCTACATATCATCCAGCACCAGATTCGTTTCCCGTTTAAATCTCACCCTGATCTTTCAGGAGTAACCATGGGTCCCGGGTCACTCGTCCTGGGTCATTCAGGGTTTTCTTTTTGGAAACAGAAAAAGAGAGGATCTATGTCTGGTTATGACAAAACAGTTAAAACATATCCATTAAAAGGATCTTTTTATTCTTCTCCATATCCCTGTGATGATCTCAGAGAAGCAAGTATGGCCTGGTTCAAGCTATATGCATATGGGTCCCAAAGGCCTGCCTTACATAAAAGTCAAAGTAGCTGGCTGTATGCAGGGCACCACCTGGCAATGGGGTTACAGGATACTAATCCAAATCCAACTGAAGATGCCATTTCACCTTCTCCCCCACTGACTGTAATCTGCATGCCATGCCACAGGGCAGCCTGCTGCCTCCTCCTACCTGATCCTTAGGTCTTACCTACTACCATGCACAGCAAAAACACATGGCCTTGATTGTGGGGGAGTCTTCTAGGCATCTCTCAATTTGCCTTTCAGTCTCAGGCAAGCGCCATTCCCAGAACACGTGTGCAAGTGCTAGAAAACAAGGGGAAAGAGTCCTCGTCCCACGAAAACTTGCAGGAGATGGCAGTGGCGGGGAAGGAGAGCCAAGCGTCCTGTCTGCTCACCACCAGAGCTGCCTATTTGTGTGCACTCCTGTTTTCCTGAAAGCTGTCCAAGTCAATGAGTTCCTCCCTATAGCTTGACATGTAGATGACATAAGTACAGTTCCAACAACTGAACTTCTACAGCTACAGAAATGAATCAAATTTCAAAATAGCTAAACGCCAAATTACCGACATCTTTACATTATCCAAGCTTCTGACAGGATAAGAACCTTTGCCTCTATGCAATTCTTCTCATCAGTAGGTTCACAATCCTCTTTGAGCCAACTGAACTCTACCGCATCTGTATGGTAGAATATAGATCTTCCACATCTATATGGTGGCATATACCATCTATATTCCAAAACGTCTTTAGAGCAAAGGTCCAAAATTTTAGAATGCGGAACACCAACCAATCATAATGTTAGCTAAAGAGAGTCAGGTCACATTTACAACATATACTTTATGTTCATGTATATGAAATATATAACTAAGAAAGTTCATGTGAATGCATGCAAATGTACAGGTATCTGTGCACATTTCTGCCTCATTTGCTCCATAAGCCATGTTTTATACAGACAGGTTACTTCCAAAACAGCATGGAGATCACAGAACTCATTTCGTGTAGGGGAAAATGTGCGAGAGGACTATTTTTTCAGTATCTACCAACTTCAGTCTTCTAAATATTTTAATTTTGTTGCATATTTTTGGTTTGTTTTTAATATATAAACATTTTCTTACAGGAACATTCAATATTTCAAGCAGTACACATTTGTCATATTCTAAACGAAGTCAAACCCCTGAACTGAAAGAAGTCACCAGGTAGTTGGAATTGATTGGTATTGATTTAAATATTAAAATAAAATAAATAATTAAAATAAATTTAATAATATCAATTAATATTTATTAATTAATATTATTAATAAATAAATAAATAATAAAATAAATATTAAAATAAAATAAGCTGTAGCCACCTTTGCAGGTGCTAAGAAGATGTTGCAGCCATGTCACTTAGTTGAGTAGTTTTTAAGTTATGTAACTAGGTATTGAGAACAGGAGGAAAATTTTTCTCAATTATCCTTTCCTGCAAAACAAGCTAAAGGAGATAAAAAGTGCTCATTCTGTACTCTTGAATCTCCAAAAATAAATCAATATTGCTTATTACGGTCACTCCTGTGTTTAATAAATAAGTTTTATGTGCAAACCTGTTTCTTTTTCCTGCAGCCAGTTCAATCACCTTTAACTTCAAACTGAGAAAACCTCCCACAATTCTAAAGTGAATGTACTGTGTTTTTTAACAGTTTCAGTTGAAAATTTCAGTATCCACCTAAAAGCAGACTCACACAAATTGCACTTCTAAAAATAATCTTAGAAATAAGAAATATAACTCAACTTTTTCTCAACCGCATAAAATATAATAATTCAGGAAAATCATGAGGTCAAATTAACCTTTTAACCATGGCCCAGTTCACAACCTGTGCAATGAACGTGGCCCTGAGACTGCTTCAGTCTTGAGGACAAGTTCTCTCAACCTCTTCCAGAGGCAGCAGATCCTCGCCCCCATTGAGGATTTAACAAATGGGACCTAGCCATAATAGTTCCTTGTGCCTTAGCTGCTTCTTACCTCTGACAGCTCTGCAACCTTTGCTCCCTGGATTGCTGCTATGACCACCACAGAGGGGCTGAGAAGTTGCAGAACCATGAAGAACAAGTGCGGTGGTGGCTCCCGGTGCAGCTGGTTCTCTATCCCTTAACTAGCCAGGAAGGCAGGAATGTTCTCTTGCATCTCCCGGGCCAGGCAGGTAGAAAGATCCCAGCTCCAAGGCAGAGCTTCGGTTTTGTGCTTTCTCTATATATGTCCAGCAGTCTGAGTGCTGAGTAGGAGGGGCATCGTTGTATCTTTGGCTGGAAGGCTAATGATGCTATTCAGAGAGAAACTTGAACAAGAGCATACTGCAAAATATCAGAAATGGAATTTTAGACTACAAGGAAACCTCCTGAGCTCTTTAAACTTATGGGTTTTATTTCTACCTCCTCAAAAGAAAAAAAATCAGTCTTGATTTATCATTTAAATCTCTAAGTCAGCAAAGATCACTCAGAGTTCAGTGCTGAAGAGTTCATATATTTGATGAGCTAATCAGCAGAGCTGACTCAAGTTTCAGAGGTATGCATAACATAAGCATCAAAAGCAAAAGGCAACTGAAAAGCTGATCTGTACAAGCATCTGGTGACAACTCCCTCATTTCAGTAATTTAAGACCAGATCGGACACAAAACTTGAGTATGGCATCTTATACAAAACAAGACTGTGCTGTCAGCAGCAGTGTAGCCCTTCCAGGGCTCTTCCATCTCTGGTTATTTCAAAATTATAATAGCTATCACAAATAACCGCTGTTCTTGCCTTGATGGGCTTATCTTCCTCACTTAAAAGGGGAAGGCAGACTAAAGAACTCTCTCCCATACGCCTTCACAATGGTCATAATGCTTCTGAGATCTCACCTTTAACCACATTCCCTAACCAAGCTGCCCTAACAACAGCACTGCCAGTGTTCATGGATACAGGCATAGAAGAGAAGGACATTCTTGTTTTGAGACAGAAACCCCAGTGCCACCTCACTGAGAGTTTGTGGACTTATCTACAAATATACATCTTTAACCAAATGTGACCAGGCTACATGTCCCGAAATGTGTGACCACAGTTCACATGACACGTCTGTTAAGGCCATCCAGACAGCAGATGATAATCTACTATTAACAACTTCCTTCCCTTCCCTTCGCTGTCTGCTCTGCAAATGACTGACCAATCTGGCCAGCAGCCATTTCTAAAATACAGAAATGTGTGTTTTACAATCTATATTAAACCAACAAGCTTCCAGAAAGGAACAGGAATGCGGTGCTATTGAGGAAGATGGCTCAAATGGTATAAAGCTGAGGTTTTTTAAGACCTTTCACAGTCAGTACTTTAGAGATCTCACAGTCTACAAGCCTGATGTTCACCAGCACTTCAAACAATAGAAGAAGCTGACCAACAAAAGCTATTAACTAACTTTAATGCAAACCCTAAATTACCCAAATTCTCCCTCTCTGGGCTTGGATTTTGTCTTTTTTTTTTTTTTTAAACCTACCTAATGGCATATCATAGGCTGCTGAAGTCCTGGTTTGGAGTGCTGGTCCGTTGTTCGTACTAGAAGAAAGTTGAAGCTCCAGTCTCAAGCTGCAAGCAATCTAGAGATTCCCTTAATGTAGGGCATTAAGGACTTTTTACAGCTTAAGTTGTTAGTATGAACATAGCAGCCTAAAGTGTACACCAGTGAACAGCTTGATCTGGATCTTTAAGTCCTAAATATTTTGAAATTACTGTTCAAGAATCCCAAAGCAGTCCATAAGCGTGATTACAAAACAACGTTAATGCATTTCAGCACGAAGGACACAAACACACACACACACAGAGTAGGACAAGTTTCAAGATGGAAAAGAGGATGGGCTTTTTAACCAGAAAGTAAAATAAACCATAAATATAAATTGATATAAACGTAATACCTTTTTGCAAATGTAGCTGTGATACTGGGCCATGGAAACTTGTGCAGATGCCAAAATGCATATTAGGCAGAGAGCAGAGTTTGCACATACGGAAAGCTCACAATGAACTGAAAGCCAGAAAACCGTTCCCAACAAGCTCTTACTGAAAACAAGAAAAAAATTTGGCTACTGCAACCATGCACTGGAAATTGTTAAAGTTATAATAAAACCAATGCAATAAGAGTGAAACTGCACTTAAAGTCTCCATTGAGAGTCTGCTCTTGCCCGCTTCCGACGCGCGGCCTGCCTGGATCGCTCCCTTCCCGTCCGGTGCGTTGGGCAGCAGGCAACGTGGCAGACAGGCCTCCCCTCCTGCTGAGAGGCCCAAAGCAACAGATGGAGCAATTAGCTCCCTGCCCCACAATCTTGCCATTTTTCCAACCGAGGGTGCCAGGGAAGATAATTGCTTTTCCTGCTCTCCTGGAATACGCTCCGTTGTTTACTGACAAACTCTCTCCCTCAAAGCACACACCATAAAGCCCAGGGCCGGGAAACATTCGTATGCCTTTGTAAATGTATCTAACCACAAAAATTCATCCCTAGTGCAGCGTCTAGCATTTGGAGGCAACTCTCTACCCATTCTGGCTGATAAAAAAGACAGTTATGTGAGATATACCAAGATGTTTTCTTCGTGTGAATTAAAACAGAGAGCTAAGAGATGTTCCCACCATATTTTAGCTGAAATTGTTTGTCGCAACATAATGTTCCTCAAGCAACATGCTCACTATGTCTTCTCTTAGAGGTGGCCACATCGCAGTAGTAGGTAATTTCGATTATATTTTTGGCTTTGCAACATGGAGAGCAAATTTGGATAAAAAACAATAATTAAGCATTAGGAATTAATTACTGTTTTGGCCTTGACATTTAAACTTGTCAATTCACTATAAGAGCATTTGACTATTACAGCTGCTTCAACTTCTGTTTCCTTGTTTGTCTTCTCTACTACATGTTATTTCTAAAATTAACATTTACAAATACTTCCCAACCTACACAGTTCTCAGTCTATCACTGTACACAGCACGCTGTGGGACTGCATGTATTTTGGTTTAAGCCAGTTAAAGGCCAAGAACAACATATTTTAAAAATACTGGGTCACAGCACAAATCTAAATTGTCACTAAAATTATCCCTTGTCTCAAAATAAACCTTTATGCATTGCAAATCCAGGTTAAAGTGCTGGAGAATACTGGAGGCAATCTCAGTGACAAGTTATCCACGGTGATTCCCACTGAGAGTTTGCAGCAGACCGTGTTACAAGTGAATCATTGCTCTCAAAGGACAACACCAGAGCTTGTGACTCTCTCTTGATGAAGGCACCTTTAACTAATGCTGGCTGCTCTCTGCATATCTCAAACAGGCTGTTCCTCTAGCACAACATATTAGCATAGAATAGCTTTCTCCCAGCTGCTTTAACACACCGCGTATGATTGGTGAGGTACAACATGGACAAAGTTTATTTCTCCTGAGACATTTTACATTGAGTAGTTTCAGTCCACTGCTTTACAGCATGTTAATGAGCATCATCCATCACATATTGTGTCCTGAGATTACGCATGCAACGCCCTTGAATTTTATAACTGCCATCGCTGATGATTTGCAACTCAAACTTCAGGGCGATCTGGCAATGTAAACCCAATTCAAGCACAGGCTCCATCGGCTCTACAGTTCTGTACAAGTCAAAGACTCCACTTGTACGGATTTACTGAAAGATTGACACAGAAACTGTAATATGTCATAAGAAATACTACTTTTACATAGGGTATATTGCATTTGTTTGTATTTCTAACTTAATGGAACAGTCCCTTCTTGCAGCGCTCTCCATCCATTCCTTTACCATCCCATGATATCTAGCCCCTATTTGATATTCACTCACTCATTAAATTGCAATCTTTTATTCTTTCCAGGAGAACTGAGTCTCTAACAAACGCAGTTTGGTCACCTGACTGTAGATTTTTAAAATGGAGTAGGATAGACCGCAAAAACAAAGGAAGTATAAAACAACTGCTCCAGGAAATGCTCCCAGAGAGGCAATACCTGAAAGCACACATGCATTTCTACCAACCCAGCAAACATCTCTAGAGAAACAGTTCTGGTGGGCCTACAGTCCGTCAAAGCCATGATGTTCTGCAGGATCTGCACAGTTATACAGAGGAAATAGGGCATTATTTATTGTAAGTGGCAGACCATTATTAATTCATTTGGCATTGACTGTAAATACAAAATGAACCATTTTAACATTCACTGGACTGCGCAATACAGTTTTGTTGCAATTCAGCTCATAATACTCTGGAAATCTTTGACAATTTTCCACGCTAGGAGGATTCTAGAGTCTAGGGTTTCTAGACATGAGTGGGAGGGGGATCTATTGATACTATTACTTTTTCAGAGTCCACTTGTTGCAGGGCCCAGGTGCGTTAGGAGCAATACAGACTCACCCACAAGCCTCGCCTACAGGAGATTAAACTATTGACAAAGTTGGTGGGGCAGCCGAACCTACCCTTTGCACTGCACACTCTCCTGCTTCCCAACTGTGACATCTCATTTTATCTGCAAAGTCACAAAGAGGTTTACCTGGAAGAAGGGATTTTCCACACTGCCCGTGTTCTCCTACCTAATTACTGGTGGGGAAGGCAGATGCTGTGGCAAGTCTACAGTTACAAGGGGTCCGTTCCCAGTCCCAGTGAGGGAAGTCCACATGGGACATGCCTATTGTTATGCAGTGTTTTCAGTGTCTCAATGTGTGTAATGCTAAGGGCTTTCCATTGGCTTTAATAACCAGTCACATGCACCAGCTGCCCCAGCCAGCACACATTGCATCTTAAGGGGTCACAATCAACACGGCCTTTGAGTAGGTCCTGATGAAAATTACATAGTTACTAATGTTAAAGTATTGTATGACTTCACTGGGGAGGAGCCCAGGGAGGACCTCCGTTACTTCTCTTCCCGTTCTCCATTTTCCCTTCTCCGTTTCCTCTTTTTTGTTTTTTTCACTTTCACCTTTTAACTTGCACTGTTAGAGTTGATGTACACCATCAGCTGCAGAGCTCACTAATAAATCTTTGTGCATATATGCCTGTCTCAACATCTTTTGTGCAACAGTATTACACAAATCAAGAAGGAGACAAACACCAAAAGAGGACCCTGTGGAGGAACACTGCGGAAATGCTGAATACACCAGGGTTGCTGCAATTACAGTTTGTTGCTATCTACCATACCAAAGCAGAGAGCATAGCGAGTGCCACAGTACTGCAGTAGCTAAAACATAATAAACCTTGGCATAGCCATTCTCATCAAAGAAATAGACGTGCTGCAATTCTCATTTTACAGATAGGAAAATGAAGTAACGCAAAGAGGTTAACACTGTATTTTCACAACCACTTCAAACTGGTCCTCCCAGACCTCTCAGCATCTCAGTGCCCTACCTGAACCATCCCCCTTCCATCAGTCATTCATCTACTTGGGAACCTGGATCATAGAGCTGACTGGATTAAAGTTAACCTCTCATTTCCTCCTCACCCTGCTTCCCCTTTGCCATAACAGTTCTTTCAGCAGGGGTGTAGCCTTATGCCAGTCTAAAATAACTGTGAAATTATAGCACAACTATCTTACCCGAAGCCATGCAGAGGTCCTGGGCCAAAGAAGCAAGTGAAAGTTGAGCGTCTCAGGTCCTAAGCCAGTATTGTAACCTTCAGTCATTCAACAATAGCCTCCTAGTCGTAGCCCTCACTCATGGACCCAATCTTTAACATAAACAGGGATTAGGGCTTTAACGTGCGTGAAAGCTCACATGGAAGCACCAGCGTTATGGTCTGGCACGGACAACCATTTTCAGAAGAACTCAGAAGCAAAAGGAACAAAGAGGCACAAATGGAAAGGCATCACCTGCTGCCCCCTCTTCTAGTCAATGAGTGAGAGAGACAGCACATGGAAGTAGTCCCAGGACAGGTAAAACAGTCTGAAACATTTTCCCTGCGCTGCAAGGTTTCAAAAGCAGGTTTAGATAGACTTGTGTTTATCCTGTTCCTGGACCTCACGTCGCCACCTTTGTTATATATCTTATACTCTTAAAACAAGGGCAGATTCGTTTCTCCACTTTTGTCCCATGTACTTGAACAGACACATCCTGAAAACCTCCTTGGCCCTCTCCATTCCCAGAAGGCAGCAAAAAATTGGAAACTTTGAGGGTGATCACTGGGTCACGCTGTTACACTAAAACATGACAGATTCTGCCTCCGGGTTACATCAACATGTGTGCACCGCTGTGCCGTACAGTTGATTTTGCCTTAGAAATGAGCTCAAACTAGAAACACCTGTCTATCCCCAAACCAGCAGCAATTTCCAAGTGTTTGGAGAAAGAGGACAAAACTCCAAGCTGGTTTAATCTGTTTTCAATAGTGATTACTAGTTTGGAATAAATATGTCCAGGAGCTTGAATACAATTTTTTAAAGGTTTATTTAAAAAAAAAAAAAAAAAGGCGGTTCATTTCTAATAAAACACATTGCCTCCTCCATGACTGGTCTGTAATGATGGCCTCCATAAGACTGCTCAAGGTCAGTGGCCTACTGCTCTGCTTAAATATTAATCAGGTTGATTTCCATTATAGAATATGAGGCTAATGAATCCTAGTGCATGTGCTTATGCAGGCTATGTACCTGCCTGCTCAGCAAAACTATTATCAGCCCATTAGAGATTTTTCTTTCACAATGTTAACATTATGAAATCCTGCAAGGTGATGGAACAACTGTGGATGGAGATTTTTTTCCATTATTATTTTCATATTACCCTGCAGAGCTTTAAGTACATGATAAAATTTCACCAAAAGCATCTCAGTCCAGACTGCGCGTTAGCTATTCACCCCTATGGATGCTTGCTGCAATGGATATAAAATCATGTCTTGCATTTTTTATGACAGTGATTCCTTTCTTTTATTGTAATCTTTTATTTACTTTCATTCTTAGTTGTCCACTTTGATTTAAGGTACATCTTCCCTCTAGACTGACAAGACAGCATAAAACAGGCATATCAAAGCTAGAGAATTATTTACTTGAAAAATGCCAGCTTTGAAGATCTCTTTTTTCCCCTGAATGAAATCTTTTAAAGTCCAGTACATGCAACTCTCCATTCAGTAAAATCACTGCACTCCTCATATAGCTGCACTTGGGTTACTACATCGTAGTCTGTGATCCCTCCGGTAGCTCAGGCAATTTGTGAAGGTCACTTAATAGAGTGTATGGGGTTAATATAAAACACTGTTCCCTCCGAGTTTAAAAACACACAGTAAAGGTTTATGAAGAACAACAGCGTAGGGAAGATATTTGCATGAAGATCTCTGCAACAGTTCTTCACTGGCTGGAGAATGACTGGCTTTGGTCTGGGTGGAGCAGAAAGGACAATCCCTTAAGAAAATAAACATGAGGACCTGTTTCCTTCCCCAGTCTTCCTCAACCCTGACACAAAATACTCAGGTCCTTTTATATAATCTGCAACTTCCTCACTCATCTTCTCATCCCCAATACACTGCAACATTAAAAGTCAAGGATGAGAGAACTCAGACTCCTAGTCAATATAGTGTTTGTCAAGGAAGGGGCTTATTAAATGAGAGGTTCCTGCTAAAGGAAGAGGCAAGTGATCTGTGCAATACCCCATGTAAAGGTTATGACAAAGGAAAAAGAAAACATCATCGGCTCACAGATTAATTCAGGTTGGAAGGGACCTTTGCAGGTCATCTGGTCCAAATTCACACCTCAAACAGGGCTAACTTCAAAGTTACATTCAGCTTTGAAATTAGAGCAGATCCATGGCTTCTGGTCCCCTCCCTGAACATATCCAACAATGAGCTCCCTCTTCTCTATATCAACTCGTCAGAGAGCCACAGACAGCAACAGGGTCTGTTCACCACCACCTGCTTCTCCTCAGGCTGAACAAACCCATCTCAGCCGCCTCTCCTCACGCATCATGTGCCGTGATCCTTCTGGGGGCCCTCTGCTGAGCTCGCTCCAGGTTGCTACTAACCTGCTTCTACTGGGGAGCCCTAAACTGGACGCAATACTCCAGATGCTGTCTCACAAGCGCCAAACAGAAGGGATTAACCACTTCCCTTGGCCTGCTGGCTGCACCCTTATTCATGCAGCCCAGCATGCACTTATGCTTCATTGCTACAAGGGGTCTTGGTTTGATCCCTGCATGCCAAGACAATCTTTCTGTGTTCGTCCTGGGTAAGTACATCCTTGCTTTCACATCCTGGAAGCTTCCTTTTGTATTTGAGCTCAGATGAGCAGATCTTTGGCCACACCAGCTACACTTCACTTCCTCCACAACAGAGTGGACTGCTCCTACACTTGGAGGAAGTTGTTCTAGAAGATGTACCAAACCTCCTAGGCTCCTTGGCCCTTCAGGGCAGACTCCCACAATATCCCATCTAGAAGTTTCCTCATTAACCAAGGTCCATGCTCCACAGCCCAGGGTCACTTTTTTGCCACTTACCTCGCTTTCCTCAGGACCTTACATTTCATCATCTTATGGTCACAACAGCAAAGGCTGCCACTGGCCTTCACAGTCCCAAACCTTTCTGTTATTCATGAATACCAGGTTCAACAGAGAACCTCCTCCAGTCAGCTCAGCCAGCATTTGCATTAAAAAGTTATCCTTGCTGCACTCCAAAAACCTCTTGGATTGCTTGTATCCTGCCATGCTGCCCTTCCAGCAAGTGTTTGGGCAGTTAAAGCCCCGCACGAGAACAATATTTCCAAGAAGCCCAAGTAATCCACGGGCTTCCAGGAGACCCCATAAAGAGACATCACATGAGTCCTGCCAGTTATCACTATGAACTGCTCAGTGTTATCACTATGAACTGGAGCTACCTACACAGCAAGAAATTCCTCCTCACTAAAACTACGCTAACACAAAAATGTAGCACATATTAAATACACTTTTTTCCCCACAATCTCAGAAAGTTAGAGGAAAAAAAAAGTGGCTCCCCTCCCCAGAAAAAAGCAAGCTGAACCTAGGTTCCTTATGATCTTGGATAGGGGGAAGGTCACAATGCCTTCCTCATTCCTTGAGCTCAGCAATCACTTGCCAGTTTCTCCCTCTTCCTATTCACATAGGATTTCTATTTTTTTTTAATAATTGAAATCGACTAAATGAAATTTTGACAGGCTTGACAGCATCATGTGTCTTCCAAAGCTTCCCAGCACAAGCAAGAAAGAAAACAATTGGAAATTGGGTAGTATTTCCTGACTCACTAAGGGATGATTTGTATGCCAGTCTGCACAATGGTTTGGTTAACTCATCAGAATTTGATGCTTAACCAAGACTCTGTGACCTTCTGCTTTCTCAGAGAGTGGGGGGGGGGGGAGGGAAGGGGGTTCTTGCATCACTTTTTACAGTTCTTCCTTTAAAAAAAAGGCACAGAACAGAAAGAAAAGTCTCCTTGTAAACAGAAGACGGTAAAGGCTACTGAAATGAAGAGAGAGAGTTTAATTTTTGTCTAAAAGCTCGTGTGTGTCTTCCTAGTAGTCTGGAGGAGAGAAGTTCGTTGCCGACTTCACTGCTCAGTTCACCATGCAAAGAGCAGTTGGCAACTGAATGCTGTGCTCTTTGGAAAATGTGCCGAAAAACAAAGCTAGCTCATTAATCCTGGAGCCATGCTAAGTTATTTTACGCGGACATGTTTTCCATGATCTGTAACCAGCTGGGTGATGCAGAATTTTCCCAATCATCAGATCTCAGAAACGAGAAAGGTGCTAGGTCAGACCCATTACTGACATATGTCCATTCACTGATGCACGCCTGTTAACTGTCAAATGTGCTGTCAGATCCTGGAAATGCAATTCTTGCTAGCAGAATAAAAGCATTAGGAAGACAGACTGATTAAGAAGCCTCTCCAGAAAACTATAAAGTCAACTATAATTGAACAGAAATCAGGTGTCTCATTTAGAGCAACATTCCACTATATTTCTTTCATTTTAACTTCTATACTTAACAATATACTAAACAACTAAAATACTATCATTAACAATTCACAAGAGCACACAATCTGTCTTTGAGATGCCTCGTTCTGCTCTCAGATATGTACCGATAACAGTTCAGTACATCAGAGCAAAATTTAACCAAAGGAATTGTTCTATTCTAAAAAGTTCAATCTAGATTTCCAGTTAAGATTGTGGCATAATTTTTCAGAAAAAAAAAAAAAAGGGGGAGAGCGTATCTAACATCAGGAACAGTAGATGAGTTAGTGGAAGAATTAAATGAGAGAGAATTATTTTTGACTAACCATCTCATCTTTTACATGACAAGAGCACCAGTAGGTCAAGCAAAACAAACACTTTTCCTTTATAAAATGACTCTGGTGGGCAGGTTCCTCCAGAAGGAACTAGCAAAATTTGTAAAACTTAGGATCAAGCTGAAATTGAAGCTCATCAAATGCACAGACCTATATCTTCCTGTACACACAAAGCTAGGGCTGCTGCACCTCTATACCCAGAGCAGGTGCCTAAACAACCCCCCCCCCCCCCCCAGGTTTGTCCACACAACTGCATGACGCAAAGGCAGACTCACGGGACCAGCTCATCCATACAAACTGCATGCACCGCTGAGGAAGGTGCAAGCGCAAATATTTGCAGCCGCTGCTCTGGGGACCATGGTCAGATCTGGTCTTGCAAAGGCCTGGCTTTATCACCACACACCCATTTTTCCTTTAAGCAAAAACTTGGCCTTGCTGGCCTATGCTTCGGGAAAGGCTTTTGTTATTCAAAGGAGGGCAGGGAGACTTTGCAAAAGGAAAACGAATGACACAGAAAACGGTGAGATTATTTTTTGGAGCGTTAAGAGGATTTCTCCACCTCCTTTCTCTAAACTGCCTGTGTATTAGCTAACAGTTATTAAACACAGCCTGTGCTTTAAGGTCTGTCAGGGATGAGTCCTAGGTAACGACAGAGAAAAGAGTATCGTTAATAGGCAACGGGGGAACGTAGACCGCTATGTGGACTTGTTTTGACACCCTCCAGCCCCGTCACGGCTTAGCAGCCACAGTCACCAGAATCACAGGGTCAGAAGACCAGACTTGCGGCCTGCAACTCCAGACTATGAAAGATGAAGGTAAAATCAAGAAGATAAGCGCTACAGCAAAGCCTGAATTCAGTGTCCAGCACGCTAAACCATCAGCAGCTCTGAACTCATCAAGGCCTGGCTAACCACTGCGGTTGGCAGAGGCATAATGACATTTAGGAGAGCTAGCATGGGAAAAATTACTCCTGCATGTGGCCATCATTTATTTACAGGTAATTGCCTGTTCCAGCCGGTTATTGCAGGGACATATAGATCTCCCATAGTGCTACCTACGACATGCACAATAACATGATTTCTTTAGCAATTGCATTTTGACAGACACAGTTTTACTGTTTTCATCTAGAAAGAGCAGTATTCTCCGGCAAGGGTTTCTACTGCCAGGGCTGCTGGCAAGCCCCCAGTACATTCATTTATCTTTCTATAAAGACAAGGAATTTCAGCATATCTCGAGGAGTAAGAACACAAGTGCTTTCTGCAAGGCCCATGCTCCTGCCAACATCAGCAAGTTTGAGCAGTTAAGTTACAACCCAGGCTTTCCCACGTGGTGTTTTCAAATCCCCCTCCCAATAACTTAACCCTGTCTTCACTCGTAGCAATAAGCTCCCACAGCATGGGATATTGCAACAAAAACTCAGCTAAATTAAGCCTCAGGTGACCAACCGTTTTCCTCCTCTTCCTTTTGGCAAAGCTGGGCAGAGAAAGGTAAATGGACTGATGGGGACTTTCAAGCCCGTGCTGCCCGGTGGTGTTCACAGGGGATAACAACTCGCAGTGTTGCCGTCTGATCTGCAAGCGGTATACGCGGCAGTCCACTTCCTTGCCTGCGTGAGGAGTCTAGTTTACAATGACAGAAGACTTTCCCATAAGGAAAAAAAAAAAGAGTAATACATGGCTAGGGAACTTCTGCCCAGATCTGTACCAAATCCAGCATTAACCAGGCATACTGTAAACATGTTTAGACTCCACAGTGCTAAAGAAAGTAACTGTCATGCAAACAACACTGTAAATCCCACGGATCTTTCACGACTCAGTGTGTTTAATAATGGTGTTTCACTTGAATGAATAACACACAATAATGACTACACTAATATAATAATTAGTTTCTGCTTCCCGTCTATCTGCCACTACATAAATGCAGAAGTCAGATCTATGCATTTTTTGACAATTACCATTTCTTTTCCTCTATTTAGAAACAAATGTAATTACTTCAACTAGAGAAGACAGAATTACTTCTGCAGCAGAGTCAAAACATGCATCAACATTCATTTTCTGTAATTATATCACAAGCAGCTCTGTCTGGCATCTTTCTCAAATGAGAAGAGTTTTCAAAAGGCCTTTGGCTACTTAATGAGCGGCATACAATTATAGGCACAACTGAAGAGAAAAATAAAGGAAAAAAAAAAAAAGGAGAGGTTCTCACCATTCATTTAACCTTCTCTTTTAGGGTCTGTCTTTAAACACAAAATAGGTTCAGAGAACAAGATGATCCTCCTCATGCACACTACTTTCTTCTGTGTTTGACAGACGTTGTAGAGTTGCCAGCAGTCTCCTCCATGACTGAGAAGTGTCATAGCTAAGATATAAATAAGTACTGCGTATACCCATATTTCACTTCTTAGCAATGTGTTACTGTAGCACATCTAAAAGAGTGCAGTGATTAACCTCAACATTTTGAAATGATCATTTATTGGGGTTATTAGACAGACAAACCACACACAGCTCCCAGATGAACTAACGCGTTGCAGGATGTCCATACCTGCACCAGTTGCAGAATTAAATGCAACTAGTAACAAACAAGTGTGGCTCAGAGCTGATATTAAGGATACAAGACCAGACTGTAACACTGCATTAGTTAAAATTCTGTGGCACAAGCAGGGCAGGCCGCACTAGAAAAGCCCCCCAGATGTTTTTGCTTGCATTAGCTAGAGCTTTGCCTTTTCTCCACTGCACAGAACAGCAGACACGGGAGATCAGAGGAATGAAAAAAGAGGCAAGAGGAGACAGGCTGCTCCTGATGGCCAGATTTCTTCCTTCTCATCAGGTCTTAAGCCAAAATAAAATGCGACACAAGTATGACAAAAGGCTATTCCTCCCACAAGCTTCCTGAAGGAAAGATGCACTGGAAGTCCCGCGTGTTCTCAAAGCCTTCACACTCCCACACAAATACCTCTCCCCTCTGACATCCAGAGCCTGACAACTCCTGCCAGGGACTTTTATGAATTAAAAAATAAGAGCTATTTTAAAGTCAAATAAGGTGGCACAGTTATTAAGTTATTTTTAATGCTCCTCTGTGCTTCTAAGACAAACTTAGAGTCTCTCCGCTTCCCAAATAGATGCTTTTAAGGCATGGATAAGTAAACAGAATACTCCAGGTCCCTCACTTCATTCATTTTACTGATGATAGAGTGATTAATGCCATAAAGCAACTTATTCAATCAAAGGATTAAGGAATCAGAATATGTCCAACTTGAAAGAAGATAAGTAAGAAGAAAGTGACTTAACACTGCCAAATAGGAATAAGTAAAAAGCAAAGAAGTGGATTCAGGTTTAAGTAGTTTTAAACTGAGTTCATAGTAAGATAAGCTTCGATTGGTAGGGAAAAAAATTAAACTTCTAAAGATAAATCTGTAGAATCATGGACAATTCGTAAAATGGTGTCAAACAGTTTGCTCTAAATTTAAGGGATATTCAGTGCAGTGAACAATGGTAAGATCGCCAATTCAGATATCTAAGCGGAACAGAAATTTGGGTGTTTCAAGAACTGATGATGAATTTTAATGACCTAAAAGAAAATTGAGAAGGGAAATTGCCTTTCAAATCTTCCTCTTCCATAGCCGTTAATGCTTCAAACTGCCACCTACTATGTGAGACGAAGCCTCATTTCATCTTAGCATGGCAGGCCCACTAACCACGAATCCGGATGAAACCTGTACTGCATTTTAAATGGGAACAGTTACTGCTTGGGCCGGGAGTCAGATTTAAATCCACACTTTTAAATCCACATTTGCCACAGATTGTTTTGAACCTACTGCAGGTTACTTAATATTGCTGAAACCTTTTACCTCCAGCATGCAGGGATAAGAAGGAGGCTGCTCAGTTTTCTAATTGGGCTTTAGAGTCAGGGATCGGTTTTGAGAGTGAGAAGGTTACAACCTGGTGACCCTGAAGGGAGCTACATCCAGAAAGCAAGAGAAAGGTCTCCGATTTCAAGAAAGGCCAATTCAAAGAACTAAAGACTCACTGAATAGGCTATATGCCAAAAATAGATAAGTAAGTAAGTAGACAAATAAAGGCAAATACAATTCAAACCTCTACTAGAGCCTAAGGCTGAAGGACTGGAAAAGTTATCTTAGTATGTACGATTATCTTTCCTTTTACCTGCCCTAACTGCAACTGTGCTTTATCTCCTTGAGAAGAAACAGCTACGTAGGGTGGGCAGAAATATTCCTCTGCCCCCAAGTGTCTGCCAAGGTGCTCTGCACTTCAACGAGTCATTCTGGAAGAAAGTTCGATTATTCACCGAAAGGCGGGTATGGGCTGCCGAGCCCCCAGGTGCGCAGGGCTCACTGCTCGCATCCTGGTCTTGTGCCTGCGTCCAGCCAGATACCTTCTGTTTGCGGCCAAGGGGCCACGCTCGGATCTCGTGCACACCAGTGTGCCCCAGCAAAGGCTGGTTAATGCAGGTGAGGCTGGTTGCACCTGCCTCACCAGGGTGTTTCAGTGACAAACTAATCCCCAAAGGAAGATTTACCAAACTGAGCTGTGATACTCTGAACTCTGCAGTCAAAAGCAGTGACAAACGTCTTCCAGAGCGCAGAGTTTTAGTTACAGCAAACGTTGACGTCAACACGCTCTTGCCTTTTCCGTTTCGAAATGTGCCATAATATTTACTGCTGCAATGCCCTTTCCCCTCAGCTCTTTAACTATTTCTAAGGGAGTTCAATTAAAATGAAGTACTGTAACCTACAACCAACATGCGCATGTTATTGATACTTAAAGATGTTATCATAAAGAAAATAGCTCTTTAGCATGGATTCACCCAGAAGGCTAAACGGAAAGTTTCTGTATTTCCCCATCACACTTAAAGCTTAGCATTTCTACAACAGAAAATTTTCATTGCAGCTACTCCATTTTAATTACTCCATCAACAATTCACATCAATATATATAATATCAGTCTCCTGGCTCTTCATTTCACTTGGTCGCCAAATACCCTCACAAGCAGAACCACCCCAATAAAGAAACCAAGGAATAAACTACAGATTGAAGGGGAACAGGAGCATATCTGGGTGTAACTCAGAACCTGATGAGGGTGCCAAGGCAGTTAGGAATAACACCGGACAAAACAGGCAATGCCCAGAATTAGGCAACGGTTAGGAGGTTTTTTCTCTTTTATCTATTCCCTCAGCCTTGGCTATAATGAAAACAATAAAAATCTTAGACTTATTCTTCAATTTTAGACTGCAGTCTTACTATATAAATAAGTACAGTAATGTAATGAATAAAACTGATTATCAAAGGAAGTCAGAGGGAGAAATGTCACTGCTTAAAGCGAATCGTAATACCTGGTGGTTGGATCATCTCCTTTTTTTGCAGGGGTGGATGTGTGCCTGGTTGTGTAGGTACGCACATGCAGAAAGCAAAAGGGCAAAGTACATTCACCGAGTTGCCAAGTTATGACATGAAGACATACTGATGCTCTTACTGCATTTTATGCCTCTTTCCATATTTATTAGTATTGTTTCAGCTTTTATGAGCCTCAGACAAAGATCAGGTTCCCACAGCACAAACACCAAGATTGCAGCTCCTATTGAGCGCTTACATACGTATGCACACACGCAGGCTAGGCATCAGTTTCTCTATGGGATATACTGGAAAACAAAATGTCTCCAACTTCTGTTATCATAAAGAATATATTACATGGTATCAAATAATGAGATCTTCCCCACAGCTGCTACCAAGCAAGTGACATTGCTTAGACGTTTAATTGTCATACGTTTTATTCAGAGGTTACTTCCCCCTCCCTACACATAGGCAATTTTTTAAAGTTCAGATTTTTAAGCAATTTGTCCTAGTGTTATTCAATCATATCTAAGGAATGTTATAATGGTTGAACTAGCATTTGAAAACGTTTTGTATACCAGAGCACGCAAGTTAGATGATGTTTAAGTATAACCCAAAGGTCTCCCAGACAACACGACCTGCAGGATGAAAAGCCTTGTTCAGTGATGCCTCAGCCTCCTAGGACAGTAAGCAGGATTTGACAGCAGCAGGACTCCCTACCCACCTAACACACCAGTCAAAGCAAGCAGGCACTCAAGAGCTGAAAGCTGGCGCAGCACTTAAAGGAAACAGAGATCTGAGACCACGCTTTGAGGGAGGAGAAGCTGAGCTCTTATTCCCCTGAGAATGAAGCACCTGCTCAGCTCTGAAATTCAAATACTTCTTTTCACTAGAAGAAAAAGAGATAATAAAATTTGAAAAAAATAAAGGAAACAGAAGTGACAGATGATAATGTGAAAGCTGAACAGCACTCAACCCAGCCTTGCCGTATCCACAGTGAACTCAACAGCATTCACGACATCCACCGTTCCTCCCCTGAAGTTGAGCACTGCACGTTAATACCATAATAGCTTTATACAAAAAAGGCTGGTACAACGCAACGTGAAGGCTGCCAAGAAGCTCTGTGGTTCTCAAACTTCATGTCAAATCTGCCCTTATAAACGTCTCTCTAGTGTGGTACATCTTGACACCCATATGTTGTCTCAGCAACGCAGGAAATGTAAAGCTTTTCGGATCACCCTGACTGGCACAATTCCTGAGGCTCCCACTCTCCCCTTCAAATAGACAACATTCTCCACAAGGCTCTCAACATAGTCCAAGGTAATATTTTAGTGCAAGTAATGCTAAAATTATTGCAAGCTATGTAAATTGGTGGATACCTTCGCAAGAAACTGCGTTTCTGAGGCAGCAGCAGGCAGCCCTGGTGCTCCCTGGAAACAGATCTGGAGCAGGCAAAGGACCTTCTGCCATCGCCCTGCAGGTACAGCAAAAGGAGTAAATGTAAAAGTTGAAAGAATCCTGCTTTTTCAGGAGACTTCTGAGGTTGGGGAACGGCACCTCCTGCGATGCTCTAAGCCAGGGTGCAAAACTCCAGCCGCCCTTCCTACTACCCGTTGACTCCCTTGGGACTGTCTGGACATGAGGAGAGGACAAACAGGCAACGTCTCAGGGAAATCAGTTTTATCAACCTGTCCCCTGCCTAGTCTCCCCGTTCACCTAACTAGACATGCAGCCACCACACAACTGAAACAAACTTTGGTTTTTCTCTGTCACACATCCTCTAGGCTATCATAGGCAAAGTTGCCATTTTTGCCACTCTGGAAAGGTTTTCACTGTAGCGGAGTGACAGCGTCTTCTCCTCAGGTCGCCTCTGACCAGAAATAGAGGCAGCAGCCTGCAAGCAGGGGAGGCCAATGCCTGCATTTTTGCATGGAGATTGAACGTTCAGGTGTGCGACTGGCACATGCTCGGGAAAGGATAAGCAAAAGGAAGGTTTAAAAATAAACAAAAACTAGACCAAATTTAGCGAGGTAATGCAGGGGGGAGGGAAAGAGACAGCCAGTTTGTGACTCAGGAGTTTTGAGCTCCTTGGACCGACAGTACTGTAACTGTCACAAATATCTCAAAAGCAAAGCAGAAAGGGGTTTTAAGGATCGACCTGTCAACACAATCTGGAAATTACTCAGCTTTGCTGCCCAGAGCCTGACCACGTTGTTAGTTCTGTGCTCTGAATAAACAACTCGGCAAGCTGCAGCGGTGTGGAGAGGGGTGCTCATGGCATCTCACGCCGTCCACAGTAACAGCTGGAGGGCTGCAGGCCACCGTTTGCTATTGCAGGCGGGCTCTCCTTTGAGGAAGGCATATTTAAAGAAAATAACTAAGGTAATATACCGCCAGCACCCAGGTCTTTAACCCAGGGGACAACCTAAGGTAGGATTTGTTTCATAAACTCTTAAAGGTATTTAGATTTAAAAGCATTCCTCTCCTCTTTCAACGCGTTCAAGTACGCTACCTGATGCAATGCTAATTCATGATTCCTGTGCGAGTGTTTTGCACAATGTGGCATTTTTTGTCCTTCTGTGGCGAACAAAGGAGATTTCTGCATGATGATCATGAAGTCTGTAACTCAGGCATCAGTTTGATCTTGTCCTGCTTTTTTTCCTAACCTACAAAGCTATTCTCTTCCTAGAGTTGTTTACTTGCAATGGGAAATATGTGGTCAGCAGACAAATGTGCACCTCTAGGTAGACATGTCTGGGTTAAGAGAAGGACTGTTAGGATTCACAGACAACTGCAAAGGTCCGTCGAAGCAACCAACCGAAAACTGTCAAACCGATAAAACTGAGTGTGCCAACTGGGAGGGCAAGCAGGACAGGCTCAACAGTGAAATAAATATACGACTGAGCGTGGACAAGTTGTTTAACAGCGACTGGAGGTTATAAAAGAAAGATTTGTCAGTCATGTAGGAGGAAACGTGGACACTGATTTCAGAGCTGAAAAAGGAGATAAAACACAATTTGGAGGGAGAGCTGAATTGGCTGCAGATTTCAGGGTCACATGCAAAACCTGTTGAAGAATGAAGAAGAGATGGAGACACAAAGAATGTATATGGGTGTCTAATTCTTCATACTGTTTACAATAGCTATCACATGTGATTTTGTTTAGAAACCCTGTCGTATCTGTTTTGACTAATGGATCATTTATGCTGAAAGCGTAAACTACAAACCCAGAGCTCCCCCAGCTTAGCACCCTCAAAATCACAAGGGGGAGGGCAGCATTACGGTAAGGTCCCAGGAGAGACAAGGCCATGGTCCTACTTCCGTGCAGTAGTTCTTGCACCATGGTTGCGAGGCCTTGCTTCCCAATATCAAGGGAAGAAGCCAGGTTGTTTCTTCAGTTTAGAAAACTAGTATATGATTCCACCTCTGGGACACAAGGGCAGGAACCTAGTGTGCCTCCTCCCTGCTGGGTTGTGGCATCCTGTTGCCCTAACATTATTCTTCCCAATACTCCTTACAAGGAAAATTGGTAACATTTCTATACAATGAAGAACATAGCGCCTTATAATCCCTTCTATTTCATTAATTTAAATACGGTTTCATAAGCACTTCTGTAGAGACTAGCATTGCCCAGATCGGAAATTAGCTAATCACAGACACACTGCAGCAATTATGGGCAAAGAAATGTAGAATGATATGCAATGTCCCTTTTCATACTATGAATGAGGGAAGCACACTTGAAAGAAGTAAACCTCACTAGTCATTCCTTAAAATATTTTTGAATTGCTACTTCTGTTTACAAAGCCTATGTTTAAGGACTCTGTATGACATATAAATGAAGATCTGTCGCATTCCCATCACCCTCAGCCAGTGATGGTCTTATGCAAAGGACTTTTGAGTGTGACTTCCCAACTCTTGCACATACACAAATGCCCAGCATGGCAGCACAAATACCAGGTCAAAGAGCACTCACAGTTATTTTGCTAGACAAAGCCTACACTTTCCAGAACATATGCAGATCGATTTTATATTAACAGCATTACACTACCATCTTTATTGTCTAAAATTGAGATTTAGGTATGTTCTGAGTTTTTACAGTTCCTTCGACTTCCTCTTTCTTGCACTAGACAGTAGCAAAAAATACAGTATCTTGTTGCTGGTGTTAAATATATTCCAGAATCAGCTTCTAAATGAAACAAATGCTGCAATACAGCTTTGGGTGATGAACACTTAGCTAGCAATAAAAGACTTGGCGTATTTATTCATGAAAAATGGAAGATGAGCTTGTACCCTCTGATAAGGATAAAAAAGGATTTGACGTGCTAGGCACCATACAGACCCGTAGTGGCAGGCACTCTACCCCAACAAGCTCAGTAGATAAGATACAGGGTGAACATTTTATAGCTGGATGTTGCAAACAAGAGGAGCCAGTCAAGGAATCCGAGAACAACGATACTGTGGCTTAAGAACTGACATACGAGTGAAAGTTCCTGCCTTTTTAGTTATTCTTGTTAGGAGAAGTGCACTTCACCACCTTAACTTTCATCAAGCAGGTATTCTATAGCAAATTGTTCTAATCAGAAAAAAAAAATCCCTTTTCCCATACAAAGACATTTAACAGCACTAGAGCAACTCAGAATGGGAAATACACATCCCAGCAAATAGTATGTTATCAAGAAAATTTTTTTGGAATATTTTGCAGTAGGGTAAAAACATCCCCCCATTCCTTTCATGGGTTCTTACGTTGCATTTTTGACAGCATTACCTTCGCTTAAGGCATCTGTGTCACAGGCAACACCCTGCCATCCCCTTTATCAACAGCACTTACTTTTTCTTACTTTTATCTCAGTGTTTTGCTGCCAAGGGACACTGCTGTCCCTTGAAAAGGCAGGAAAAGGCAGGAATAACAAGCTACGGATCACACCTTCCGCGCACAAGGACGTTGCTTTAGCCTAAAGAGTAATTTAACAAGGTCATATCACTTACAGCACAGGCCACCATGATCAGATTTGGAGATCGCTTCTCAGCTCTTAGCGTTCTTACTCTTACAGGCAAGACTACCTTTAACTTTGAGACGTACTCAGAGACAAATAAGGATGGACAGTCACTGAGAACTGGGAACCCAGTGTGATCACCCTGGAAGTGCCGGGAGCCTGGGGCCAGGCTCCACCACCGCCAACGTTAACAGGCTTGGAAGAGGCACTCCAAATTCCTGACCAACTTGCAGCATAACATACCGGCGCTATACGAGGCACCTCGCTTGCGCAGAATGCGATTCCAGCTCTCGCACAGCGAGCTATTTGCTTCCGCAAGAAAATAAGTAAACACTTGCTCTGCTGTGCCAGCTGGATCAGGAGAAAGCTATAAATTGCCTGTCTGAGCCTTTTCTAGACAGGGAGAGCAGGCTGGCAGAAGCGAGGTATCTGGAGTCCACATGCACAACGCCAACTGGAGCCAACGCCTATTGAAAACAGCTTCGCAACACAAATGAGAACCATAAACACTAGATACAGAACAAATTTCCACTTATGTGTTTTATGGCAGATACTGCAAAGTTCATCTCAGTGCTCTGGCTCCTGATTTCCTTAGAAGGGTAGAAGAGAAATTAGAACAAAGAGCTTTGACCTGGTGGTGGTGGGAGGGGGGTCACAACTGAAACTGAGTGCATTTGGGGAGCGATTTAGAAGAATAAAGGTCATAATATGCATGTTGAGGGAATCTCTTGAGCACAGGAAACTTGATGGTTATTACCCAAAACCTCTCAGTCACCACAAAGCAAATTATAGAAAGAAACATGCAACACCACAATTGGAGTAGATATTACATCAGGATTTTAATCCATCATGTGTATTAGATTGTAACCTGATGGCTTTTGGGTCCTCTTACAGCAGCAAGGGTATCTGCCTTGTCTGAACTGGCATACCACCGTTTTAATTCTATATGAAAGGGAAAAAAAAAAAAAACACAACTCCAGACTTGCTTCCAGGCACCGTTTTGCTAGTAGCAATGGGATTCTGCCCAGAAAAAAGAATCATGTGCATCTTTTTGCAGAGGAATGTGTTATGAATGTAAAAACAAACGCTATAGTAAAGTGACCTATAAAACAGCAGATGGAAAGAATTACTTCTATACCAGGCTAACAAATAATCCATCTGAGGAAAACAAAACCAGTTGGAATGAAATGGTTATTAATAGGTATAATTTCATTCCCATACATACTGTAGCTCTTACATAAGATCGCCTTAGGTATTATATTCCTTCTCTTGAGCTTGACATCCTAAATTCCTCTGTTAAAAAAGGCAACTTAATGTCAACAATTTATCTTCTGATTAAAAACATTAGTAAAATAAATGTATTTTAAGGATTCCAGGTTGAAAAATTCTATCACTTTAAGGTCTTCAGTCAACTTCTCTAATACATAATCTAATCTTTCAGTCTCACAGAGTATTTTATCACCCTTCATTGACTGGAAAAATAAACTTCTGGAGGTTTGGGTATATTTACAAATTCTACTTCCTTCCTGCTGCTTTTTCTTTCTTCTTTAGATGCTGCAAAATCTCTGAAAGGAGGAAATGGTGACGTTTAGGCTTGCAGATTTTGCTATCATGTGAGTTGTGGTCTCTCTATACACCCTTTTCCACTGGTCTCTGCGCTAACATGTTAGTCTTGACATTTGAAGGATTACTGGCAGCTAAACGGGGGATTAGTGGCTTGAGAATGAAACACATTTTAAGAACACGAGTCAGTTTGCTTTTGATGCTCAGGCTGTAGCAATGACCGAGTACTTTGATATGATCTTAGCTACGGTCAGCTTGAATACCTCTCTTTCTAAAGTCATGAAATATTCCACACTTCCACTGCTTTGTATTTTTAGGAAGGCCAGAAGAGAGGGCGATGCTGCCCTTTCATTTTAGTGTTTAAAGAAAAGCACACATGTTGTTAGTAGAGTTTTCTTCACGAAAAAAGCCCTGAATTCAAATTTCCACTTTAAGATTATGAAATGAAATAGCAAAAATCAATGTAAAGGGGTTGGGAGCATTTCCTTTTCTCTCTTTGCAGTCAATAGCAAAGAATTAAGATGGTGACTAAGTTTGTATCCCCAGCCCAGTCAAATGACTGTGGCAGTTGTTTGGGTCCCACTCCAGAGTCCAAGGGCTCAGGGGGCTCTGGTTCGCTGCAAGTGAGACGTGAAGTGAGGTCCACGGAGATCCTCCCCAAGGGGGACTCAGAGATCTGGTTCACTCTTGGTTTTGTCACGTTCAGATGCTATAACCCAACAGGTCATAGTGACCTCCATGAATAAAATAGGTGGTTAAAAAAAAAGCATTTTCAAGCTCAGCCAGTATGAAAACCAAATCAAACCATGCAAGCTGTTTTAGCAAGTAACATACCTTTGCATAAAGATCAGTGCAGGTGAAACATGAAAAGGGTAGAAGGATAACAAAACTTCCTCCCTCTATAATGAAGCCTGAAGTATCATTAGCCAGGGATCTCTACGCTGAGATAGAGGATGTTTTAGAGAAGCCCCGTGAAGACAAACAAGCACCTCCTCTCCCTGTGCCCAGCTCCGGGAACGCTGCCCTGCGGGAGCAGCAGGCTCCTTACAGCACGCTCAGAGCAGCATAAACTCACTTAGAAACACAACGCGTTTAAAACCACGGTGACTCCTCGTGTCTAAACGGCTGAGAGTAGGACTGCAAAAAGTGAGCCGAGCTGCTAAAGGTGCTGAAGACTGCGTTGCACCTCCGCACGCGCACACCGCCCCCCGGCACGCCAAGATGCGTTTTTGTACTGCCCTGCTCCATCTGCTGGGGCTGCGACAGCATTTAGGACCTCAGTACCGTGTCCTCTGCGCTGCACAACACCCCTGGCGACACGGGTAAGTAGGCAAGCGTTAAACAAGAAGTCCTGTTCACTTCAATATTTCAGGGACCACTGGGAGAAAAGAATAGAGTAAAATATTCATGACAAAATGTAAAATGACTGAACATGTTAGGAAAGAAACCGTTCCTAAACGTCTTACAAACTTCTCAGGGTTAAAAACATAACACGGGATGAAAAACGTAGTGTCCTTCTCCATTCAGCCCCTGCCTTGCTACTTCTATTACACAGTAGAGCTTCCAAGAAAGCTGATTAAAGTGCACTTTATTCTTTGAAATGCTTAAAATTGGGCACTTTGAGCACGTAAATTCTAAATGCCTCTTATTATTTGAGTGCTTCTTAGCGCAGAGTTGGGTACATTAAAAAGGCATTTGGAAATGAAAGGCATTTACATTTCAGTTGTCTTGGGAAAAGCGAAAAGAGGAACATCAGCAGGAAGCAGGGAGCCGTGTTTGTCCCAGGACAAAGATAGGCTCCTGACTAGGCAAAACCCTGAGCGCAAACACTTTGCAAGATTGGGTCTGTCTTTTCACTCCCCGAATGAGCTATGCTATATATTACACACAGCAAGAAAACAGAAACCTCCCTTTGGTTGCTCCTCAGCGAAGTTCAATGCTTAACACGTGTGCGGCGAGAACGCACACATGGCATTATCCTGCCCGGTTCCCTCCCACTAACCGGGCTTTTCACACTAGTATAAAGCGACATCTGGAAACTATCATCTCGTCGCACCCTCGGAAAAAAAAAAAAAAACACTAACAGAAGCAGTAATAATATGGTAATGAGGGATGAAATTTTATGAAAGATGCCACTTAACTGAAGGCTAAAAAAGACCATGCAATTTAAATAAATTGCTTTTAGCAGGGGACTGAGTGACATTTGCAAAAAAGGTGCCTGGCCCATCGCTGCTAATTGCGGGGCAGAGTTTCAGCTGGTGTAAAACGCTGACTTCAGTACAGCAAAGGCAGCTTTACGCCAGTTAGGGATAGAGCCTTATGAAATTAAACTTTTAGGACCACGCTGGAGAGACCCTCAAATTGAGATTCTTAAAACGGTGCCTAAGCAAAGAGAAAAGCTGCTATTAACATGTCAAATATCTGCTTGTTTTGTTCCCCTCTCCCCTTCAAAGTTTCTCTAAGTGAGCTGAAAAAGAGGAGTCACACACGTGGTTATCTGCATGCAAACAAAAAAATTCAAACAATATCTGCTGTATTATGCACAAAGACAAGGACTCAGCTCATTAACTGGGGTGTTTGTTAACACTGAATTTAATGTAATTCTAAGTTCTCTGTGCACCACTTTTACCCAGGCTCTAGCACAGAAGACCTGAAACTACTGAGGTGGGTCTGCCTTTCCAGTCCCTGGCTCCCTGACCTGCCTGCAAGCGTGCTAAGTATATTTCAAGTGGCAATGCAACCTGGAAAAACTGCATTTTGCATTCAGTTAATAGTCCATTCAAAACCATTATCACTTTGAAAAGTGCTACTCATGCACCCGATTCTTAGCTGCTTCAAATCTGCAATGCCGCTAAGTCAACTGGTGCTCAGGGATTTCTTTGAGTTTAACAAAATAGACTGTGCGGTTTTTTTAAAGGCATTACTGAGAAACTTTTAAGTTCCGGAGAGAAATGCAATGCAACGGAAGGGGGTCTTCTCGGCCATTACCCTCCTGCAGCCTTTACCAGACAATGCATATACTTATATTCTAGCAAATAGTGCATATGTGGTGAGGGCAGAGTTGGAAGGACATTTTGTCCGCCTTGCTATCCAGAAGATGGATCAGCTATATCTAAACCATTCCTGAGAGGTGTAAAGTCTCCTAAAAATGTCCGATGACAAGCACTTCCGATCTTCTCTAGGCAACCTACTCCAGAGCTTAAGTATTGTCACATATGTACATGGTTTCCCCCCATTCCTGAAATCTAACTCTAATCAACTGTGGGTAAATATAGCATGAAGAACAGACTAGTACCTCCTTATAGCAACCAATTTGTCTTTTTTCTTTTCTTTTCTTTTTTTTTTTTTGGCCTCTTCGGATTAGCACTATGCAAGATTCTTTGCACTGCAACCTGAAGACTGAGTTCAGAGGCCAAGAAAAATCATACAGGACAGCTAGACAGTGGTCTATTCAGCTGGCATGAAGGTAGGCTCTAGGTGGGTTCACTGCTCTCAGAAGAAGTCACAAGGTCCCGTTATTAGCAACGATTCATCTTCTCAGCGTGAAAGCCTACGGCCGTTATGAAAGCTCTCCTCTTACTGACCAGTTTGCCCACTCAGAAAACAGTGCTATAGTCAAACTGGATTACAGAAAGCCATTAAATTAAACACCACCACCACACAGAGTTTGATGTGGAAATGAATAGCTGGACTACATACCGATAAATATAAATAAAAAACGTGTGTGGATAACAAACTGCCTTTACAGATAAAAAATGTATATATATACACACACACACACACAAACATATAAATACTTCCCTAGAATTTAAATCCATCATAAGCAAAATCCCTCTGGAAAAAAAAAAAAAAACAAAACAGACCGAAGCGCTATTATGACTGCCGTTACATTAATAACTGTATTTATGCAGACTAAGATAATGGTAATCAGCCCTCATGCTTGAGGACAAAAGCCGATCTCCTGCTGGGGTCAGGATTAAAAAAAATTTCCTTGGCATATGCACTTCGCTACTCAGCTGATTTGAGGCAATGCGGGGCATGCTTTGCTAGGCTCAGGAACTGTCAGGCATCGGCCACTGCTGGAAACAAATACCAGATTTATGGCAGACCAGTGCACTTTGGTAGTAAATCTCAGCCTTTCCTCTGCACGCTAGTGCCTTCAACCCGCTGGATTTAGTGCCTGCACGTTGGCTGTACTGAGCTCTCGACTCAACCTCGGCATCTCGTCACGTCCAGTGATTCTGCCGCCTCTCACGAGTCCTATATTCAGTCAGTCACCCAGAGTGCATCAAAAAGCCTTGCCTCCAGCTTCCCCATTTAATTAGCTCCCTTTCTGCTCCCAAATTCCTTCTGTTTCATATAGGTCATTACCGTTATTATATCCCAGACAAAGTAGCTGCTTCTTTCTTTGATCCTTTTCCATTACCTTTTATTCACAGTTAAAAATAATCTATCCTCTGTTCTTTTAAAGGTATCTTTCCATTTGGATGAAATTTCTATAGCCAATATATCTAATTTGCTATTGATAGATCCTGAAAGAGACAGCTTTCTCCCAGCATAGCCCTATACATGGCAACCAACTGCATCTCCACAACTTGAAGAGAACCCAGACAAATACGTTGCTTCCCACAGAACACTGCAGCTGAAGTTGAAGCTGTGCCTGTATTGTCCCGGGAGGTCTGAAGGTACATTATGGGCTGACAGAAGTGAAAAGCTGACACAGAGAGACAAGAAAAGCGTGCCAATTCTGTATGCTCTGAGCCAGAAAATGCATGTAAGAAATACTCCACCTTTTCTTTAAGCTGTTACCTAAAAGTAGGTGCCTTTCTACTCCTCAAAAGATAGAGGAGCGCAGAGGTTGCACAGATGATGGGGAAATCAAGACACATTTGCTATCTATCTAATCAAAGAGAGAGGGAAAATTATCATCTTATATGTAAAGGGTCTTAAGCCCCTAGGGATATGATACAGATGAAGCCCCTATCTTTCAACATAGCTGCCAGTCTGTATTTCTAGGCACAAATTGAGGATCAAGGATCAAAAAGAAGGAATATCATGTTTTTCTAACTCAGAAGTCTTACCTCTCTAGCTGGCATGCCAAAGGCTATGGAGGTGCAATGAAAGCGGAGATTCAATCATCAGCAAAATGGTAAAGGTAATGGGCGACGTTACTAAAATGGCTACGAGTCCCAAAGGCTTTGCGGGATCCACACATCAGACCGCGACACCGGATCGCACCAGCCTCAACAGCTCCCCTGCCGCGCTCCGTGTCTCTTGGGATTGATGCCATTGAGAGAAGAAGAACCCCGTTTCCCGGCCTTACGCAAAGCATTGTTTCAGGGAGTTTACCAAAAAGGGCAAAAACTAACACAGACGGAACAGGCACTGCAAGGACTAGTTTTATTTTAGCTAAGAAAAGCAAGCAAGCCCCTCACAACATTTATAAAGAGAAATGTTAATAATAAAAAGAGAAAACAAGAAACCCAGGTAAGTTTTTCATTACAAAGTATGTATTCTGCTAATAAGCACCTATGTTCCCCGTTGTGTACATTTGAAGGTATGCAAGATGGTGGATTTAAGAGTTACACGGATTTCCCTATTAATATTAATTATGAAATTATGTTTCAGGGGAAGATTTAGAGTATTTCCAAGGTGAAATAAATCTGTGATTCTAATATACCGACAGCTCAGCTGTACAGACTCTCTCAAATCACTTAAAATGCCACTTCTGCGTGCTTTGATGAAAATTTAAAGGGTTTTAGGAAGCTTTTTTTTTCCAGTTTGTTTGTTTCTAGAGTTTTTGTAAGCCTGAAAAAGGAGGGTATCAGTATAGCAACGCTGAATCTTATTTTTCAACACCAGCATGTGAACACTTGCCATTTAAGATGAGCTATCACCTTAAAACTAAATCAATGAGAAGTATTTTTGAACCTATTGTATAGCAACTCATACGAACTCAGATTACAGCAAAACAGCCTTTGGGTTGTTCAGTTTGTGCATTTACACAGCAAACCACCACCTTCATGGTTTCATTCTACTCGGTTTTCTAACGTTTTTAATGGAGCAACCAAGACAGAAACACGTTTCCATAAAGTATGAACATGTAGTCTCAGACCCCCCCAATCAGCAAAGGTTTAGTCTCAAACCTCCCTAAATTGGCAAAAGTTGCTTATTATTTATAAATTCAGCAAGGTTTTGTGGCAAGAGAGTACCTTTTAACTATTACCTAAAAGGAAAAGCCTTTCCAACTATTTCACAAGGTCTAATCAAACTCTGAAAGCACAGATTCTTTGCATTTATCTCAGGTGCTTTATCCAGACTATTTTTAAGGGAAGTATTTCAATCACATTGTTCAAGACTAACTTTTATTTCCCTAGACTAAGAACAAAAATTGAGTATTGATCTTTCTCCAGGAGCTTGATCACATCCTCCTGCTCAACAACCCCCTCTCTAGCCGCACAGCTCCAAAGGCAGCCGGAAAATGATCGATGTGAAATTTTGTGTATCAGGACAAAACTTCTACCTTCCATAAACTGGATCATTGTAACAGACCAGTTTCCTCCATCTAAGCCTCTGGGTCGCTAAACCCTTTCTCTCTCCTGCTGCCAGAGCCTGAAGAGGCTAAGAGACTATTGCTCATGATAGCTTTTTCAGCTATTATTTTAACCAGGTCTAAATATGATTTTTAAATAAAATTTTATCTCTGCCCCGTTATTATTATTCATTTAAATGTTACTCTTTGGCCCTGCTTTTCATGCAGGTTCTTCCGCTGGAACGTAAACACTTTTCAAATGAGGCAATTTTTCCACAGTAATGGCCTCATTTGCAAGGTCATCTCTTCTCTTTCCATCCGCCAGTGGAACAAAGAGACTCTTCTCCTATTCTCCCATTCTGCAGCAACTGAAGGAAGGGGCGGCGGGGGTACACCACACATGCAGGGGAAGAGGAAAGACGCACAGAGAAGAAGAGCAAAGCCCAGCCTTCCCAAATAACAGCTTCCCAAAGAATAATCTTTTGAATGAAGCTCACAAAACAAGGATATTAAAGGGCTGTTTAACGACTGAGGCCAGCTGAAAACCCCACACCCAGAAGACGATGCTGGACAAAACGCTGTTAGGAACCTTGTTCAAACACATTACTCTGATCCTGTCATCTCCCTCAGCCTATTATTTTGGGGGCAAAACCTAGTATTTTATATCTTCCCTTAACCGCCCTCAAACCTGTCTGTGGTCTTAACCTCAGACAGTCGTTCTCTCTTCTCCCCATTCCCTGTTGAGCAACTCTTCACCCCGACTGACAGGTTACTACTTCAGTCCTTGAGGTCATTTCATCTTTTCCTGCCCCAAGTCACCTTCTATCACTTTTATGAAGAAAGGAGGGAAAAAAACACACACACACACACACACACAGAGCTATCACTCCTTTGCAAAGGCAGGTTTTGCCATGTTTTCTGTCAGGTCGCTTTTCTTAACAAGGAGGCAAGCTGGGGCTTAATATTCAGTATCATTTCTAAAGATGAAATATAAGTGAAGACTTTAATGCTGCCCTGTAAAAAGTGCAAAGCGTTCCCAGTGGGTTAGCGATGCACAGGTACATAGTGTTTATAAAAATTTAGATTAAAGGTATCATCCAGCTTAATAAAATTTCTTTATGGCCATTTAGAGCAAGACATTTCAAAATTAGTTTTTATGGGCTTTATTTAACCAAAAACTTTAAAGTCCATGAAAACCCCTTGCCTTCACTCCGCTCAAAAAAATCTGAACATCATGAATGATCTCGGCAACAGTTGCATCCTGATGTAATGTCTTTCCAAACTCACACTGAGCTACTCTGTTCACGTCGGTGCATTCATGCAAGGCCTGCAGTAAAGAAACTCAGCAGACAACCACAACTCCATAAATGAGGTCCTATAGTTTGAAGTGATGCAGAAGAGAAGCACGATCCCTCTCAAATCCTGTCCTAATTCAGAGCTGAAAATAAGAACTCTATTAATGAGATCTGCCTAAATTGAAGTCTAAGCCCATGAGTTATTCAGACTCCAGGCCACAAAAGGATATAATGTCTAGGAGAAAACGCACAGAGGAGATTATTTAGTAAATGAGACATCGACTTCTCATTGTCAGAAAGTGGCAGACACCTTCTGTTTATGGTTGCACCAATTTCTTGTAAATGAAACAACTAAGCAAATACTTCTTTTCCAGTATAGGCGATGCTCTTCATCACCACTTCAGCATTCAGTTTTGCCATCTGTATTAGTGGGCTCTGAGTCTTATCAGCACTGCAAAATGAGACTACTTCAGCATCTACTGACTGCACACAAACGTGTAGGAGTTTGAGATTTCCCTCTTTACTAAAAAAAACAAGAAAAAGAACCAAAAAATGCACTTCAAAAAAAGCAGCATCCCTCACCAGAAACTATTTTAAAAAAAATTAATTTAAATTGACATGATTTATTAATTACTCTAAGGAAAATGAAGGAAGTACTGTTGCTGTGTTAACTCACCACATTTCTGAAAATCTTTACTGTGAAAGGTGCATGTAATTATCCTAGAAATAGAATGTTTTGAAAGAGTTCTACCACCACACATGAAAATTGGAATAACGATTTACATTTTCTTGTCTATCATTTTGTGTGGCGTCTTGACGAAGTCGTACACCTTTAGAGATTGGGTAAGCCTCTTCCTTCCTTTGAGACCGCATTTAGATCAAGATCACTACAGTTTCTTCCACCCAATGCCCTAAACAAAGCACAAATGCTGTCGCCATCAATCTCGACAAGCTCTGAATGACAATTAACGTTAATAGAATGACCTCCCCCAGTTAAATTTTCATTAGTAAATTAGGATGGAGAGCAGTGAATGGCACTGCTTGGCCAAATTGGCCAGATTATCTACATGATCCTTCATTGTGTCAGTCAATACCCAGTCTGAGCAAGACAACTCAGCAATTTGGGATGCACTACAAGACATTATTAAGCACAGAGCCAACATCCTCTCTTTTACCTCTGAATTCAACTAAAGACTATAGAGCAGGCTTTATAGACCTTTACAGGTAAGATGGACAAGTTTGGCTGCTGCCAAAAGCGTGCTTGCAAATGCACGATGCATGAACAACGGACCATATCTCAGCCTATCAACTTGGCACATGCAAATATATAGTGACAGGCCAAGCCATATCCAAACACAAATGAATTTCCATTACAACGTAAAGAAGCTGCTACTTTCCAAGGCAATGACTGCAGCTGTAACTACAGGCAATTGACAGGATGTAGGATATTATATTCTGCCCTTCTAAAATCAATATAAAATGTGCAACCCTGCTGTTCTATCAAGAGTCTGCAAAACCGTGCATCTTTTGATGCAATTTCACGACCTCGTGAGGTTGTGAGCATTCATTTTCGAGCAAAAAGGAATACTGTTTTGCAAGAGTAGTACTGGGCCCAAACTCAAATCTCTTCTTTCTTGATGTGGTGCCCTTAGTCCCGAGTCTCTCATGCAGTTATTTCTACTGAAGGTTAGAGACCAAAATTCTAGTGCTCAGTGGACAGGGAGACAGCCAAAAGATGAGTGGAGGAGCATGGGCCAATTTCCCAAATAGGTCAGGACAGAACTGTCATTGCATGCTCTCAGGCTGTCTGCAGGAAAGCCTCCAAACATCTGTCTGTACCAATAGGAAAGAGCTGAACACAGTAAACACTTATATGCCAGATCCTCGTGAGTAATTTCTTTTTTTAACCAATTCTTCTTAAAAAGACACCGGATATTCACTGCTTTATAACCTGCACCAAAAAGGTAAGGCAATAACGACATTTCTTCCACTGCTCAGAGCACTCTTTACTTGATAGGCTTCCCCTCTTGGCAGGGGAAGACGGTGCTGGTGGGGTTCCCATGCTATGCCAGCATGTGAAGAACACTAATGTAGCACTAAATCCCATCCTGGGAAGGCGTTGGGCTGTTTTTGGTGCATTCTAAGCCACTTTCACACTTCAGACTTGCTGTTTGTTCAGGAAGAGTGCTCGGAATGAGAATGCTTTTGTATAAGTTCCCCGCTACTTAAATCTACTCTCTGTAAACCCCTTATTTGTGGGGAAGAAATGAAGGCTGTAGAAGGGAGAGAGCAATCTTTCAGTCTCTGTCCTTTGTTCAAACCACAAAGGATCTTGCAAAAATTACAAAAGTGCAAACCTTGAGAAGACGGTTGTTCAGTGGAAGAAAATACTAGGCAGTAAACTGCTTAGTTCATTCTCTTGCAATGCAAAGAGCTTGATTTGCCTTAACGTCTAAAGATTATTGTATGAAAACAGCATGAATAGACAATATATGTGAAAAATGACAGAACACGATCCTTTAGTAAAGGAAAGTAAACGTGGTTTAGAAAGATAGACTTGTCCTGTCCCTTGATCAGAATTGATCTGTTCCAATATAAAAGACAAAGGGGAGATATTGCAGTGTCAGAAATGAGAAGAATCAGAACCAAATGGATACAAAATTGTATCTTAATGATTTCCCGCTTACTACTTCACCACACTTAACAGCACTGTCCTTTTTTTAAATAGAGAATGCTTAATGATTACCTAAGAACAATATATATCCTGTTATGCTCTTCTAGGGCAAAAATTTGACAGTAGATAGACTTAGGATCAATTTGCCTACCGGAGAATTAGCAGAGAAATTTCCACTGGCTTGCCCATTTCAACAGAAAGCAGTAATATACTGTAGACAAAAGTCTGATGAGCAAATATACTACGTACATAAAAACAACAGCCTCAAACAGTTGCCAGGGGGGCGGGTAGACAAGTAAAACACCCTAGGACAATTTACAATTATTACTGCAAATTCAGATCTCTATAGAAACACATGTACAATAAGGAGGGGTAGAGTACTGTTGCTTAATGGATTAAGTAATGGATTAAGTAAGCAGGAGAAATCCTACCTGCACATTTTGTTCTTGTTGTGAGCGGAGGTCCGGGGGGCCCTGTGCCTCCTTCTCCGGGGCGAGTGAGCAAAACTCGGATCTCATACTCCACATCAGGATCCAAATGCCACAGTTTGTAATTAGGGGAGTCTACAATGTGCGTTTCTGCCCAATTCCCAGTGGTTGTCCGATATTCCACCTCCTTCAGGATGATGGGCCCATCTCCGATGATGGAGTTGGCATTGGGTTTGATCCACAGGTAGGTGGCTCCAACAGCCAGCAGCTCAGGAGGGGCAATAGGTGTTGGGGGTTCTGTAGACAAAAAGAAATCATGAGAGGCCTGAGCCAATTTTGTCAAAAGGATCACATTTCTGTTATGTACCAGTAACAAGGCTGTACCAAAATCTTCTGTTACAGAGACACAGTTTCCACTGTTATTTACCAAACCTTGCATAACAGCTTAATCCATTACTGAAAAGAATTTGGCTTCTTATATTTGTGCTAAAAATTCAACGCCCTCACACTGCGGGTAGAGGGAGAAAAAGCAGTATACCAATTCAGAAACACATACTGCAAAATACAGTACCCACAGAGCAACCTCTATCTAAAATAAGACACAGCAGTCACATTTAAAAGGTCAGAACGTTAACGCTTATTTCCTTTCCTAAGAATAGGAACAACAGTCAATATAATGTTGGGGGGTAAGAGAAGAAAGAATTTGCAAATAAGGATCGAGTGCACTTAGCACGTTCCAGGTACAGAAAGGCTGCAGCACAACAGCCATTCCCTGGCCATGTGACCCAATGGGGAAGAGCATCATGGTCATCAATCATGGTGGTGCGCTCCAGCCAAAAGAAGTGTGATACTTAACACGACACAATTAGCAGAGCATGGGAAACTGAAATCACTTGCTCATTTTGCAATTTTTACCAAGCAAAATACAGGTTAAAGACAGGATATATTTTTAAATCAAACCACTGGCTATGTGTCTGAAAAGATACTGGTAAATCTGAACACTAGGGATCTTCACATGACCAGTGCTATCAGAGACAGGAGGCTGCTCAAACCAATTCTAACTTGGACTCTTGGTAGCTCACAACTAAGGAAAAACTTGAAGACATGGCTGAATCAACATATCAAGGCAGGTTCAACTGCAAGTTTGCTTCACTTCACAAGCAAAGGTAACAGCAGCAAAGTCTGCGTGAGACTTGTAAACTGCCTGGAAGAAGTCAGAGACACATGATCAGGAGGCAGGAGCCAGATCACTGAATATTACTTCTGTGATAAAAAGAAAAGTAAGTCAATAAAAGACGTCTCGGCCACACCCTTGGAGGATATCTACAAAAAGTCTACAGGGGTCTGGCGGCCTGCCTGATTTTGGGTTTTCTGGGTTCTTTTTGTCTCTTTGCTTTGTTTTTCAAGTCAGTGTATAACTAATATTTGCATATTGGAAGCCACATTACTGTAGTATGCTTTGCGGTTTTGAAAACCTGAACTGAACCATGCAAGATTATGAGCAATTTCTTTAATCTCATCTAGCTTTCCCTGTGTCACACTTTAATTTGGTTCACCCTCTGCCCAGAGAGCACACAAATTCTACTCTCTTGCGATATTAAGACAAGAAAGGACATATATCTTGCAGAAGAAGAATCCTATAAACATTGTAAATGTTACAACATGATATAAATTTTAGAGTTATACTGGAATTATCCCACACCCCTAGGTGATTCCTCAAAGAACCCAGAAAGCTGGAAGAAACCAGGACACACAGAAACGTGAAGAAAATGAGCCTGAGCACCACGGGATGGGAGGAACAGGGACTTTCCACCCAGTAGTCATCTTGCAGGTTAATATTTGCTCCACAAAGGGAAATGACATGAGGAAACCATTATTAGACAAAATGATCAACTGAACCATTAGTTAGTACTATTTTCTCTGGCTAACTGATTGCACTCTGAGCCATGCTATCTCACAGAGTTTGGTTACAGTAGTTGCATACTGTTGACCATGCAAAGAAAGCCAGATATCTGACATGAGCAAAACCCATGTCATGACCTATAGTTTTGCAGGAAATTTTGTTTCTACTTTTATTTTGCACTGCTCCCTTAGCTCTAGGCAATTTTTTTTTTCCTGATACGAAATGTCAGGCTCATTATGTTTTGACTTACTACGCCTATTTTTCTAAGAAAGCTGTTTTCAAGAAACGCAGGTAGATACACTTTCATTAAAACCTGATCATTATACATCACAAACAATTTATTACTTGCAAGACAATTAGAAGACAGACTTAAGTGATTTTTATTCCTAGTGCAGAAAATGACATCTTATAAGTCACATCATAGCTGAACATATGAGACAAATGAAATACTAAGCCTCATGCTCTTGGGTTTTAGATACTTCGATAGCAATGTGATCCAGATTACTTTGGGATTTGGTTGCAAGTTAGAAGAGATTTATGGGACTGAGCTAAATTAATAAAGCAGTTTGTCTCACCAAATATACACAGTAGTCTTGTCTTCTGAGTAACTTTTCAGCAAGTTTAGAGGCTAAAAATGCCAAACGGATTTAGATTAAGAGAACAACCGACATTGTTGACTTCTTTATTTTAGGCCATATTTAAGTCAATTTTTATCAAAAGTGATAGTAGTTTCCCCTTTATTTTTCTTTCCTGTGTATTTCTGTCCTTCTAAGTATAATAAGAGAAAATAAGTGCCTCCTCAATCCTGCAAATAGTGGGCTCCTTTTTATTAGCAAAAACTGGAGAAGGAGCAAGTCTTTAATATCACTCTGTGCCAAATTGTTGCAAGTGATTTAAACAGCTACTCATTATTTAGCAAAATCAGCACGTATATAGGGACCATTTTTTGGCCTCTGTAACTAAACAGACTTGTCAGTTACAGATGACCAGCCTGATGTTATGAGCTCGCTATTTTGATTAAAATCTCTAAGTGATCTTGATTAAATAAACACGGTGACAGCTTGGGGTTGTACATATGTAATTGCAATCACCCATATTTTAAGCCCCATTTAACCCAGAGAGTATTTTATATTGCAAGTTTTATCTAGCTGATTGCTGCCTTTCAGCGACTCCCCCTCTTCCTCCAGTCACAGAAGAGAAACTAGTAGACTAGAAGGACCTATACAGTATAAGATCAAAAAAGGGTTATTGAACATAAGTAGGTTTTATTATTTGTGCAAAGCAAGTCCAGCTAGGCAGTCAGGAAGAGAATTCAAGGTATGGTCATCTCCCACTTGCAGAGGAAATACAGCTGTGAAGGCAGAACAGTGTTAGAGCTTTAACTGGACACTAACAGTTCAGTAGTGCAAAGAACATGAGAACACAAAACCATCATGAAGGACAAGGAAAGACGAAATACTTTGATTGCTGTGGAAGATACATTTTTTACTCTTGGAAAACTGCTTCCGAATGCTTCTGCTCTCTTACTGGAGTACTTCTGCGTGTGATTTTCTAAGCAACGGGACAACTGTCACAGCGTGGAAGAAGACTGGGCTCCAAAAAGAGGGACAGAGTGCTCAGGGACCAAACCCTGGACACAGCATGAGTGAAATGGATGTGAGAACAGAGGTTATTTTATACATTTAGTTTTCCAGAGATTTGTAATTCTGTGGTAAAATACCAGCAAGGAAATGGCCAAAAAACAGAAAGACAATAGAAGTCTGCTAAACTCTGATAGTTGGAAACTATCAAGAAGGAAGAGACATTATGGAAGATGAATTATTCATTTGTGTCATGTTCCCTATATCGCTTTTTTTCCCTATAAAGATGATGCACTATTAGCAAGAAAATGGTATGCTGGAGAAAAATCAACGAGCCCATTAGAAGCATGACAGGGGGCAGCTGGTCTGTCGGTCCTCGGTGGTGGCCTCACAGCTGTTTGGAACTCCTGCATGGAATCAGAGAGCTCCTGAGAAAATTCAAAATGTCACACAGATTTTGGCTACAACAGAGAAAGCAAGAGCAATCATCTCTGTAGGAGGTATTGAGAAATTCTGTGAAAGGTATTAGTAGATCTTAGATGTCTAAGCAACTAGGAAATGTATTAGATTGACCACCATCCAAGTGAATGGCATGCAGGAAGTTTCCCTCCCAGCTGTGTGACAAATATTCCTCATTCAGCAAAGAGTTTCATCCTGGAAATGCATCCGGGGTACGTTAAGATTATTTTCCCGAGTACTGTTTTTTATGAATTCTTTTTGTCAACTTTTATCCAACTCACCTGCTCACATTTAAAACTCCTATCTGAAAGAGCAAGACAAGACTGCTGAATACTTAACAGATCGTGATTACTCAGAAGCTGAAGTTGTAGAAGTAAGGCTGATTTCCCTTTGGGCAACAGGATATAATGAAGAAGCAGGCATGGTGAAAAACGCTTGAAAATACAGTTGCAAGAAACATGTTCAGTCCTAATTTAAGTAGAAAGTTAAAGGTTTAAATTTCACTATCAAGAATTAAACACAGAGACCCTTTGCTTAGGTTCTGTAAGGAGATGCTCCTCTTAGAAGTAACATCCACTGGAATAAATAAAGAGGTATTTAAATGTTTCAGTTAATGACACTTGCATTAATTTTGTCTCTATTCTTGAATTTGTGTTAGTCTGAAAAGTTTATATATTTTCAAGATGAATATTGTTCATATATATAAGTAGCTCGAAACTGTACCACCTTTCTAGATGGTGAACTTCTAAGTATCCACCAAAACGATCAGTTTCACTGGAAAATGAAAAGGGCTAAGGAACTAATATAGAAGGAGAGCAAGGAGAGAAGAGTATCAAATGCTTGAATAAAACACCCAGCAACCATTCAGATTCACGCAATACTTACATTAATGCCTTAGTGATGATTTCTTTCTACTTATGATTAGTTTTTGGGTAGACAACCTATGATTCATAGCTGATCTTGAAGTTCCAAGTCAGCCACAAATTTGGAAAACAAAACATAGTCTTATCTGTGGAATGGAAATATTCTTGCATTGACCTAGTACGGATAAGCACAATGACTCTCACAGCAAGATCCTGATCTTGGCTAAAGTTTCAAGTTTTGATACAATGATACTAATGGTAATTTCAGTCCTTGCTTTTCATTTTTCCATCTCAGTGTGATACAGTGATCCGTTTTATAAAATTATGGAAATTACATCCCTCCCTTTTTTAGGCACAAATTGGAGGGTTTATTTAATTTTCTCATATGTGTGTTTTGTGTTATTGCAGCAGATGCTGCAACGTCAGTGCAAACACTAACTGAGACTAAAGGGTATGGCTGAACTATGCAACATGAAGTAGATAAACTGAAACTTCACGCCAGACTACTAGTAGTACTAGAGCTGTCTTATTTAGTGCTATCTCAAATACTTCTACCTTATCCCTGTATGCGGAGCAGACATATCCTACACTTTCTAGTGTTAAAAAAATCTAACTCCTCTCATGTTTGCATTTAGTTTTACTTCTAAATATGAGATATGAAGAAATATATACTTCAGGTTCTAGTCAATATGACCTTAAAAAGACAAGGGAGGCAAATATTTCACCTAGTACAAATTCCTGAACAAACTCTTCCCAAATGCCTTCTTAAAAATATTACTATGAGAGATTTAAACGCATGAACTCCAAACTAAGAAAAATTCCTGATTATGAAGCTGGAAAGGAGCACAGCTGAGAGGCTGCTATATCAATCCTTTGTGAAAGGAGACTGGAGTCCCACCAACACAGCTTGTCAGAAGAAGAACAAGGTCATTCCCAAGCACCTCTAGAAATATTCCAGGACAGTCTGGGAGGTCAGAAATGAACTATCAAAGAAACTGCTTCAGAGTCAGTGAATATCCAAGACAGGAGTCTTGGATACACAGTCTTTTCTACCCATGTCCCTGACTTGCATAATATGGTGAAAAATTTTATCTGTTAAATTGCTATATGTGGGTTTTTTTGTTTATTTGTTTTGAAATTTTACAAAAGCATAGCAGGGCAGAAGAAAGAACTGCTTTTACAGGCAACTTCCAGCAATTCTTCAAGATTCAGAACAGGTTGCCCAGAGAGGTTGTAAAGTCTCCATTCTTGGCGATGTTCAAAAGCAGTCTGGACATCATCTCGGGGAACGTGCTCTAGGTGACCCTGTTTGAGCAGGGGGCTGGACGAGATGATTTCTAAATGTCCCTTCCAACCTCAACCATTCTGCGATTCAAGATTAAAGAACTGATATCAATTTTTACTGCTTTCTAAAGAGGGAAAGAACAGACTACCCTTCCAAGAAAAAAATCAAAGGGAAACTAGTCGAGTCTTTTACAGTCAGTTAGTGTATCTATTGGATATAGTGTATTTTTTCATCTTGCACTTTTTTATTAAGATAGGATGAATTGTCTCATAGAAATAGAGTATGTAAGAAAATAACAGCAGCTGAACCTGGTGAGAGCAAAGGTCCATCAAGCCCACTATCATCTCTCAAGTAGCAACCATAAGTCTACATCTAGGGAAGAGTGCAAGAACAGGGCAGTTACAGAACATTTCTACGGAACATGCTAATTATTTCCAGCTTAAGGATTCCTGCACTTCCTAAAGTAACCTTTTAACGTCTGTGTCATCACGTGGGAAGGAATTCCACAGGTCAACTACCTGCTGCATAAAGAACGCACTTGACACTTCAAAAAAATAAATAACTAGAGTAACTGAGGTTAGAAATTCAGATATCTGAAATGTTTTTGGTTCCAATTTCGTATAACTTCTTATCCTTCAGATGTGACTGTGAAGATTGAAACATGAAAGAAAAATCCCCAGCAACTGGTTTCACTGTCTTCTGTGAAATAATCCATAAGAAAAAGACATTAAAGAAAATTTAATCTTGAAACAACTGGATAAAACCCTTAAGTGATGGATTTTCTGTGAATAAAACTTTGAAGCTTTCAAAAATTTGCTGATAATAAGTCCAGCTGGTAAAATGTACAGCCAAAGAGATCGTAAACTCTCACTTGCCTTTGTATTTGTCTATGGACGGTGTTAGATAACAAGAACCACAGATGCTACAAAACACTAGCAGATGACAAAGTTCAATGATTCTTTTCCTGCAGTGCTAAGTTTACCCTTATTTTGTTATTAAGCACTTTGTAATCATGTCAACAAGTCTAATTTTTAATATGACTTTCACAAGCATCAAGATGAGCCTGAAGTCCTTCCAAAATATTTGCTGTGCATACACCATACTTAGCTAAAAGTCCAAAACAGCAGGAAGACAGTTGCAACACATACATAGACAGTCCTAGTTTGTTTCCTCGCACGCATACACTATGCAGCACAGGCTCCAAAAATAAGATCGGAACACAGATAATATTTATTCTTTGGGGGTTGCGGGAAGGACTGCTATAAACGGCATTTGCCTCACAAGTAGGATATGTGTTTTCAAACCTGATAGTGATTATTCCCTTGCTAATGGAAATTGTAAGCTTTTCTCACAGCATCCTAACTGTGTGGCTGTGGAAATTTTGCTTACCAAACGGATAAGAATGGGACTGGAAGGCAAGGAGATGAAATTTCAAGCTTCTCAGAGGGTTTTTACAAACAATAGAGAGAAAGGTGCATTTGTAGAGTTTCCTTCACAATAGCCATAGACTGTTACAATTTCAGAGCTGCTGAGAACATAGCTACTTAAATTTGTGTTTAAGAAGGCAGAAGCAGCTTTCTCAAGAAAAAATGGAATCATGCTAAAGTGCCTATGTTCTGATTTTTTGCATCTCCATCCTTTAAGCAGAATTTGCCATCTTTTCAGAAGATGTATACCTTTTCAGAAGATGTATACCTTTTTTATAATTATTCCTGGATGTTAGAGATTCACACCACTGTCTGAATAGTATTCATGTAAGTTACCCTTCCCTAGCTTTATACCTCAGCAGTAAGCAGCCTGAGCTTTTAATCATCGTATTTATATTGGTTTTAGGTATTAGCACATTCTATGCTATCTGTTACAGATACAGCAGTTGAATTTTGTTTTTTGGTGATTGTCTGAACTTCTGTGTTCCATTTATTGCACAAAGAAATGGCACAAGGATTTTGCAATAGTTAGCATGAGAGTACTTCATGGCTGTACCGAGAGGTGGTTTTGGTTTTTTTTGGTTTTTTTTTTTTTTTATCTCAGAGACATTCAAACCTGTCTCAGAGTAAAGTAATAGACTGAGAGAAGTGGTACATGTCAACTGTGCTGGAAGAGAGGGCCAGTTGTGTTAATGAAGTGCATCATTAACTCACCTGGATGGGTGAATTCCACTAGCCAGGGAACACACAGGAAATAATCTCACTGCTCCCAAGGGAAAGTGCCCAGAACCAATTCTGAAACCAACTGTTTTGAAGATTTAATGAAAGCCAAAATCTAGGAAAGTGAGCAAAGGGGAAGACCTGGGCTTTCTACAGTCTGGAGAACAACATGCAATGGTTTTACAGGTTTATGCATTTTACAGGTGCAAAAGCTATTATTTCAAGAAGCTCGTTTTGCATCCTCTGTGGAACTGGCCAGTCCCACCAGGCTAACATCACCCTTACAGAGCAAAGTCTAGCTTCTCCTCCTCCATTAGCACTCCCCTACTATGTGTGAGGCCTGCCTGTGGATATGCAGGGCTCCTCCTGCCCCTTTTGGGATCCATACCACATGAATCCTCATGAATAATTGGACAGAGGATGTTTATGTGCTTAACGACGAAAGACTACAAGACAAAACAGCAGTTTACCCTTTCATCCCTTGATAGGTCGGTATTAGGCTAAAGATCTGCGACATGGGAACAATAAGGGAGGTTTGTACTATGTTGTTCTATGGATTAATAAAGTTAGTGTCAGTACTCTCCATCCAATCCTCCTTCTCAACACAGAATTTACTAATACAAGATAAGTAACACTAATAACTATGATACAGAATACTTGTATGCCACAGCAGATCATTTGCTTTTTTCTTCTCACTTTTCACAGTTGATGCTTCTGTCTACAAGGGACTTGCCATGTTTCATGATTTAATCAGCCCTCGCCTAACTTAAAACAAAAAGTTGCCTATGCATATTATCTTTAAACTAGTGCCTTAAGAAGTAGGAATGTCTATCCAAAAGAAAATTGTAGTTTTAAATGATTCAGTCATAAGCACTAGTATCACTGGAAGGGAGCAGCATTAAGATGTAGGTCTATATAACACAGGCTGAGCTGGCAAATGCCTGCAGTTGTGTGGAACAGAAGAAACTGTGATGTTTCAAAGGAGAAGGAGCACTTCCCAAGAAGCTGAATGACTGGCCAGGAAAAGGATCTTTTCAGGAGTGGTGCAACCCAACCTTGACATTGTTTTGAGCAGAAGGCGGGATGACTGACCTCCTGAGCTCCCTTCCAACCTGAGTCATCCTATGATCAGGCATAGCACCCTATGCCTGATCACAGGCAAATGCTCAATGCAAACAGCTCTCAAGTCAGAACAGGGGATTAAGGATCTAAATAAATGTTTCAGCAATATGAACGTGGCAAGGCTGAGCCATAATCTTTAGCAAAAGAAAAAAAGCCCCATGACTGCCAATGCCTAGTTTAATCTGTGAATGGCTTGTGGATTGCTTACATTTACAGTGGGAAAATGGGAAGTTCAAGTGATTGTGTTGACAGGATCTCAAGTTCACAGCAAGACCTTGACAGACAAGTGGTCTGAGCAGGAAAAGACAGAGGAGATAGCAGAAATGACACAAACACGGGAAATCACCTAGAGAATAAGAGAAAAGGTAAAGAAAGGCCAGCGTCCTATGTACAAGCAGCAGGGGACAAAATAAAAATGGTAAGAAAAAGATAAGGAAGAATGGAGCAAAGTGGTTAGAGAACCAGCACGAGAACAACAAAAAACAAGAGCAAAGCAGATCTCGGGGGATGGTGATCAACGTCAAAGAAAGCCAACAGAGCAAGAGACCCGTTATTTGACAAGATGTTAGTTTTCTAGCGTTCCCAAAGACCCCCAAATTCAAAGACTACAGAACACCCCCTTTACACCTCACAATGGTGCAGTTGCACATCAAATACCTACACAGGTACTAAGGGAGAACTTGCTGCAGCCTGATGTAGATGAAGAATACATCTTCTATATGTATTTTCCCGTTAAGAAGTGGTGGAAACACATATTTCAAACCCACTGAGGAGTACGTTCTAAATTAAACAACCGGCAGTGTGGGTTTAAGAGAAAAAAACCAATAATTTTTACAGGAAAAACCTCGTAACTCATTCCTGAAAGCCCTCCGTGCACGACACGTGGAGCAAACCGTGGAAGAAGAAAGTTCACCTATATTCATGTTATCTCATTAAACAAAAATTTACAAACCCACCCTGAGACCAGAAAGAGTTGGTACAGGCCAATTACCTCCTACCAGCTCTTCTTGTAATTGTGTTATAGGTTAAAGGAGAGGGGCACCAGATATCAGGCGGGAATTACTGTGCTATTCTATTTCATTAGCCTTTCATACTATTTGTCTCTCAGAAGCTTTAGCCTGAATCCCACCAGAGCCTCAGAGGATGCTTTCATTCTTTAATAAAGAAGAAAATAGCATCGGATTAGTTGAACAGTATCTCATTTCCCAGCGTAAATTAAGTGAATTAGATGGAAGACTCTGTGCTCTAATTGTAAAGCTTATTACAAGAACGCACACAGATTAGAACTGAATGCTTCTCTTTGAGTCATCATTTGTACTGTAAAAGAGGGGAAAAAAAGATGACAATTGTAGACTCTCCCAAGGCTCCCTAATGGCTCAATATTGATATGCAGGAATTTCCAGTACTGGAGCAAAACACGTTTGTAAAACTCGCACACTGGGAGTGCTGAAAGACAACCTTCCTTCACGTGGATAGAAGTGCTACCCTATACAATGCACAGGCAGTTCCCAGGTAGTCTCTAAGAGCAACGAGCCCCAGGGTTGGGGAAAATGAACAGTTGGCTTTCATTTCTAAAGTGCATGCAATTTTTTGACACTTTCAGCTGCAAAATAGCTACTAAATGACACCATGAACAAGAATCCCTGTGGCTTATGGAATGACATTGTTACGGTATATCATTCCATTTTCAGAGATCTTTCATGAAATGTATGGGGCCCAACAAAATAAGAGTTTTGTGCACTATGAATTTAGGTATTCATGAGTTACAACTATCCTGAATTTCAATCTGCAGCTCCCATATATTCAAGTCTCAGGTCCCCTTTATAGTCAACGGAGAGAGATGGCAATTTCAGAGAACTGTACAATTCATCTTAAGGTGCATATTTAAGACAGCTAAAATGAACTGTGTCCTGAAACCATCCCTTTCTTTGACTATATTCAAATTTAGGCGAGATGCACTCCACCTCTTGACACTCAATTCTCAGTGTCTGGCCTTCAGCATGAAACACTGAGGTATCAGAATAGTCAGTCAATAGAGGTGGAAGCCACAAAGTCAGTAAGCTGTGCAAAACCATCCTATTAAGGTTAATGATTATGCTTTTCTCTGGAGAAGATGAGTACAACTCGCTCTTTCCTTTTAAAAATGCAGCCAGAACATGCACCGGTGACAGTGATGCCCGCTGATTTAATAATTCAATGGCTAAAATTCTTGTCAAAGAAGGAATTTCCTTCCCTTATTAAGGCTGCTCCAAGGTAGGAGCATTTCAGCCCCATCTGTTCAAGCGGGATCACATACACACCAAAAAAGCTCAGGTTAAATTTGACCAAAACAACAATAAAAAAAGGACCATGACTTTCTCTAACCAGCATCTAACTGCTCCTTGTTGAGCAAGCCCTGGGTTCTTGAACCAAATCCTGTTCTCTAGACTCATCCGTGATATATTCTCTCTCACATAACTAGTTATTTTTTCGCCCATTTCCCTCATTTCTTGGGTCTTGCCCTTGATGATGAATGCATCGGAGATATGCACGCTAAAATTTCATGTTAGTCTTCAAATGATCTAAGAAGAAAGTCAAGCTAACGTTTAACACGAGATGCTAACGTTTAACACGAGACACAAGTATCAGAACGTGGTAATTATGAAAATATCACAAAGCAGCAGAAGTGAGCATCAGCTCTTTGACAAAGGACATAAACAGAGTAGAACATCCTAGAAACCTTGTGAAAACATACCGATTTCTCCACCAGAAACGGCTGCAGCTCTGCAGGCGTCAAGAGTCACGCAAGCTTTTTGCTGCTGGTTGGCTCTGAACCAGTCCCTCTGCGTCTGCGGCCTTTCCCCCACGTAAGAACCCCAGAGGTTATTATAATCTCTGCATATTTACACTCTACATTACTTTCTCTTCATTACTTTCTGTAAATGTTATGCTACAATTTGCAACATCCATCTATGGGAGCCTGCCCTTTCTTATGGCTGTACCAAGTCTGTAATAAGATGCTGAAAACTGTATTCACATCCTATCAAAAAGGAGATCCTCTGCACCCGTCACTAGTCAGGGCCAGCTTCAGCTTTGTTTCATGTTTCTAACTCCATGGACTATGTCAGTTCGTATATCACGTGTTATTAAATCTATTCCAGCTTTCTACATGAACAAGCTGCTAATCTCCCACAGGGAGTGGGAATGTAAACTCAGCAAGCACCAAAAAAAGTAGAAAGGTAGAAGTAAACACATAAACCGTGAAACATGTAATTTTAGGTCAACTCAAGTTCAAGCAGCTTCATCAGTTGCTATGCTACCAGCGTATGATGGTGGGAAAGGATGAAGGTGACGAGTTTTTACAGCTTCGTCTACAGAGGCTATTTAGCAACTTTTGCTTTCTGGTACATCTCTGTCTGCAGAATGAAGGATCGTTAGTCTCAAAGCTGCTGAAATGGCAAGTGACTGGATGCATTGACTACGATGAGCAGCATGGAATGGCTTGTCTGGATTGATTAAGTAGTTTAATCCATAGTAACCTGCTAGGTTTGCAGGAAAAGCCTGAGGCAGGATTTTTCATTTCATTTAAGGCAAAGTGGGGAATTAAACAACTGCTACCCTTTACCCTTCCTGCCCACCACCATGCGTGAAAGAGCTGCAAAGCAGCAAGGAGAACTGAAGCATAAGCCAAACTAGAGTTTAAAGCGGAGACCACAACTGTGGAGAGACTTCTGACTCACCAGTGTCCATTCTGCTCTTTCAGGGCTGATGCCAACCTGTCTTCTCACTCACACGTTACACACCCCAGAGGTGGGACACTTCAAGCAAGGAGACAAGGGGGTGCAACGCAGTGTATTTCAAGGAACTCTGTACTCACAGCTACTCCTCATACTTGCTGATGCAAATATTCAAATGCTCTTTTATAATTGTGGAAATAATGACGGAAAGATGGTGACTGGGCCAGAGAATGAATGCAGTTCCATGTTCTAGCCAATGGACTTCATGACTCCCAACAAAGAAGAGTATGCCAGAGATGACATACATATTTAGGCTCTTTCCATCCATAAAATAAAATGTTCTCATCTAAGCATTTATTTTCCTGTGACAGATCTATGGTACATGCTAATCACCTTTTACCAGTAGGAGAAAAGTAAAATCTGATAGAGTGTCCTCAGAGCTCACACTGCAGTACTGCAGAGCAGGCGCTGCCACCAGGAAGCTCCACAAGTGACGTGTTGCAGGCACGTCCCCAACAGCCCCGGAAGACCTTTTAAACTAACACACCTGAACCACTTCAGGTTGCCTCGAACAACCTAGCCAGCCAGCCAAGTCTCCAGGTGGACGGACACCTGCATGCATGCATTCCTGATATTAATCTGGGCAAGAACACGGTTGAGATCGCGGTATTCATAGGAAACTTAGATGAGTCAGGACTGACTTATTCTGATAGGAGCTATGCTGAGTGCTCACTTCAGGCAGTCGCTCTGCACGTCTGAAAGAACCGACTGAAATGGCATTTATACTTCGATAGACTGTGAGGAACGTGGTTAGCACAAGATTGCCGTTATCTCACCTATGCTTCATTCCACTCTTAACATTTCTCTCTCTACTTTTCTCGTTGGAAGTAAGCAGGCATGTGAACCCTAGGAAGCCTAAAGAAACTGCAGAATAGCTGGAGATCAGTGGCATTTAACATTCCTTCTACATATTCCAAAATATTTATACAAATAACATCTTCATTAGCTGTTTTATGGTTTGCACTGAAGGTGGCACAGCACTCTTCTTACAAGAGTTTCACCACTAAGATTAATTACACTTCCACTTTTACTCATGGCAAATATGAAACAAAGTCTGAAAAACAGGCAAGTAGCTGCCAATAACTATTCTGCTGCCACTAAGGTTATACTATCTATACAGCTATACGAGTGATCTGATATTTTATAAAAATAATAGTATGGCAAGGATCGTTGCTTCTGGTGGCAAGACGAATCATGCTGTCTAGCAAGACATACATTAGGAAGAGCGACTTGAAGCTCCATAGCAATTTCCAGAAGATAAAGGGATCTTTTCCCCCCTTAAGTCCTATGCCAATCTCTCCGTCTAGTGTAAAATGTGCAAAAAAGAAATAAGGCTCCCTACTGCACAGAGACATCAAGATACTCCCCAAACGCAAAGTTTACAGGGGTAATTGCAAACTCAAATTACTTTTTTTTCCCGAGACAAAGAACAGAGACAAGCTTTCTCCTTCTAAATGTAACAAAGAATACACAAGAGTCAACCTAATAACCCCAAACAGGCTCCAACAGCAGGAGAACTATTTTAAAAAATACCTTCTTTGCCTATGCCATTTTACCTTAGTATAAGTTGAACAGGGCTACAGACTGTGATATTACCTCTACTAAAATATTACAGTTCAAAAATATCTGACATTACCTAGATGGCTCCAAAACCCTTAGTACTTCAGAAACAATGTCAGCTAAAACCACTTTGTTTTCTGTATTCCATTCTTCCTTTTTTTTTTTTTTTTCCAACTTACATTAATCACAGTCCTACAAAAAAGAAGTGACTCTCTTGAAGCCTGGCTTGGTTTGAGACATGGGAACCCATGTTCACTAAATCCATACAGCATACAGTTTTAACGGTGCACTATACGTGCACACAGTTGAGAGGATCCACTTGTTGAAGTTAGAGGCTGCATATTTGATAAGCCCCATTTTATTTCAAGAATCTCACCATGAATCACAACCTTCCCCACAAAACACTGTAAAGGAGATATTTCAAAACTTCTTTCGTGTATGAAAGAATCTATTTTGTAGCTGCTAAAGAAAAAAAGATTGGGGATCTAAGACGGCACCCTACAGTGGCGAACAACGAATGACGTTTCTACCCATCTGTTCTTAGAGCTACCACTTGAGTGAGTGGCCAATAGCAGAAAGATTACTGGAGATGGGAAGGGAGAGCTGGTAACTGTCTGAGCTGCAGCACAAACAGAAGATCATCCAAGCGCGGTGAGCAATTCTCTAACCAAGAGGCCAGACCACCCCAACAACCCTAATAACCAGCCTAAGGAAAGGCAGACAGACTATTTCCTCTAGATCTTAAAGATGACAGGAGAGCCAAGATCTCAGAATGTGATTTTATTGTTTTACTATTTTTTTAATATGTCTGTCATTTGCCAGAATTCCCAAGAACATGTGGTTAGTTAAGAAATCCCTTGGTAAGTACATTTTCCATGTTCCCTGCTATGTTGTCCCTGAGGCACTTAATTACAAACAAGATCTCAGTCAGGCAAATCCAGGAGCCCACCTAGGCTTTGGGAGAGCCCTGGCATTGCCTTTGGGACAAGTAAGTGTTAAATATGGGTCTTGCATCTGAATACCAGTATTAAGTCAGTGTTAAGACAACCTGGGTCCTGAATAGACAGGATCTTTTATGCAACAGAAACCTATTTATCTGGAGAAGAAGTTATGTCACGTTCCCTTGTACCAAATTTCCTGCATTCCCAGCACGATCTGAAACCGTTTTCCTTCAGAGGAAAACGCTACTACAAAAGCATCTGGTTCCACCACTGGTAGAAATGATAGGCTATAAGGTTTTACAGAGTAGCTAACAGGAAGACTATTTACTTTGCTCCAAATTTTTCCCAAAAAGGGAATCTGCGGATATTAAGGCATCATTTGCATATATGACTAAGGAGGTGATTAGCAGTGAAGCACACTTTTCTGCCCCAAAATTTCTGCACGGAGTTTATTATTACTCTTCCTACCAAGGCAAATTGGGCCTGAGCTTTCCTGAATAGGTTCAGATTCAATTTATCTTTACTGATTTAATCAGCTGAGAGATTTCTAAACAGCTACCTAGAGCCAGTGTATGCTGCAAAGGCTAAGGACAAAGATTTCCCATCCTGTTTTGGCTTTTTTTTTTTCTTGTTTTTAGCAGTATGCAGAGCAATACAAACGATTCAGGTCATATTCATAGGTTGTCCTTGCAGGACAACGCACACTAGTTTGACCTACAAGCCACCTATTTCTAACACCAGCATTCCTTAAGCATCTGTATCAAACAGGCTAAGAATCGTCAAGAAACAGCAATTCATCCATTCCTTCTGGTTAAAATGGACGATACTGTCTTAACCTAAAACATAAACTCAGATTAAGCACCACACTACTGCAGAGTGGGATTTGAGTTTACTGCTAGTCGAGAAGTGCGTTATATATGTTTATATATGCACACACCTGCAAATATCTGTGTATTACCATAATGTCTCTAACGTCATAGTGGTAAGCACTGTACAGCCTCTACACCAAACAGCTTGTAGGTCAGCACACACAATGAGACAGTGACAATCCTCGCCAGCAAGACAGGAGTAGCTTTAATGCATTATCAGCCTGTTATCAAGCACTTCATAGTCATAACAATAAAATTGAGAGCTGTCAATTAACATAACAGGACAATCAGCCGCAGCCTGAGCAACGTATCCTCCTGTAAAGCTGAAGACTCAGTAACTGGAATGCAGAATGACCACAAGACTATTAAGCACCAAAAGTTTTCTTCCTACATTAAAGTTTCAAATTAAAACTTGCAAAATTATTTTTCTCCTCTATAAGGGATGATCATCACTTTGTATGAGGATTCTGTCACTTAATTCAATAGAAGAGGCAGTACGTTTGAGTTCATTATGCTGTGATTTATAGCACTGATGGATAAACAAGTTCAGTAAAGAAACACCAGAGTTTGAAAATTTAACTTTTGATCCTTAAAGCTGTCCCCTTCACACTGAAACAAAACATCAAAGGAGGTATGTTGATTACTGCATTTCCTACATGTGTAAACTGAAGTTATGCACATAAGGGTTTGTTTTTCTTTTATTTTGTACTTGTGGAGCTCCTGCTGATGTAGATCAATGGCAATTTGAAAGCAGAGAAGTCACTGTATAGTCTGTCATTTTTATAGTCATGTACATCTGCACAAAAAAAGTTGAGTGATTCTACTGCTACATAATTATCAGGCATGGGGTCAAAATTCACCTTTCGTACCGTCAGTAATACCTGTCACATACCTGCTGAAACAGCCAGATTTCAAATACTTCTCAACATAAAACAGTGGTGCAATGTTTCCTTGAAGCACAGAAGCTATAGGGGAGAATGGCAACACAAAACAGCTAGAAGACTTGCATGATTCTCTAAAAGGATCTGACCTGATTATACACAGTCAAGTATTCAGTCCCTGAATTTTATTTCTATTTATTTTCCACCTTCACAAGCAGAACTCTGCACTCTCCGAATTAACTCCAGTTAATGTCTGATGAGATCTTTCTTCAGGGCCACAGAAAATCATTTATTTCTCAAACTTGTAAATTTACATTCCCTTCTTGAAGTGCAAGTAAAAATCACTAGAAGTGAATTGTTACAGATAATCACACCCTTTAGAAGATTTGGAGAAAAATACTACAGGTCAAATTTTACCCACAAAACTTGCACCAGGGAAATCTACCGCTTTGTAGGGCTATTTAAACCAAATTCTTTTTGTTTCACTCATCCAGAGCTCCCCATTTCAAGGGATCCTTAAAAATAGTGGAACATCTCTCAAATTGAGAACAGGCATATGCAGATTATGATATAATACTTGGCTTTAATGAATAGCATTTGATCATGTCACTCTTATTTATTAACCATTCATCCACTTAGCTCCTTGTAGATTTCGTTAATTATTTAAGAAACACAGAGATTATCTGGCTCTGTTCCTAATTCTTCTTTGGTTTATGCTGGTACAAATCCAGAATAAATGGAGTTACCACTGTGAAGTAAATTCACCACAGTTCTGCTCCTCTCTCCCCAAGTAATTTGAAACGTTGATGATTTCTTATCCTTCACAAGGCAGCTGATAAGAACCAGCACCAGAGGGAACTACTTTCTAGCAGAATCTGCACTGTGCCTGCTCTGAACCCATTTGTTGCCTAGTAGGACCCTGGCACAGCTCCACAGTCCAATGAACATGATTAAAAATGACTTGATGAATTTAGTCTATTGAACAGGTGGCTATACTCAGGCTGGAGGGAAAAGAAAAACTCTATTTGCTAGAGAGAAATATTTAACGCTTTCTAGAGATGTTTAAACGATGATAGCTCTATGGACCAGAGTACAGACAAATTTCAGGCATCCTAATTCTGCTCACTGATGGCTATCAAAAACTCGGCGATGACCAGGAGAGAAAAATGGGGGACAGGGAAAAGAAACCACTGCCTGGCTGCCAGCACTTTTCACCTCAATGTGAATATTTGATTAAATCCTGCGGTATTGGGAAATAGGAGATGATGAAAGAGTATGTCAAGAAAAGATGTTACTCAGCAAACACAGTTGTTGCAAGGTGGTGGGGAACCGCTGCCTCCAAGGGGCCCGGCTCAACTCCCTAACAAATCCCGGAAGGAACAGAGCCAGCAGCTTCCAGCCTGAGCAAGCAAGGCCAGCTGGCTCCAACATGACAGGATATGAAAGGACTTGCTAGGGAGCTGGACAAACTGACAGGGGCCTCTCTGGGCACCACGATCAAGCCGTGGGGGTTCGGATAGAGTTGTCTGTGGATATTTTTAAGATCATTTGAAACCCCGATTTTAAAAAGTGTGCAATACTTCCATAAAAGGAAAGAATTCCAGCTGTCAAACCCACCTGGCCCTTTGGAGCAACGACGGTTCATGTACAGGTATTACATGGGCTAAGCAAAGCATTACAGGATTGCATTTCGAGGGGAGTTAAAGTGATGAAATAACCAGAAAAGGGCACACTGAGACTAATGAAGTGCAGAACTAGTCCCAAAACTGTAACAAAACCCTCTGGAATTACAAGTGTTCTTGATTATTAAAACTGAGAGAAGAAAAATAAACAGTAGAAACAAATCTGCTGCTTTCATCTAGCAAAACAGATTTCAAAGTTTTCCAGGAGGCATCAGCTCTTTAATATATTATGTCTATGTCTTCAACTCCCGCTGGTGATCTCTTTGACAGCTGCACTTTAATTTATTTGTGTAACTGTTATTGAAAGTTGTTTGAGTAAAATATGGAATACAGTGAATGTGAATTACACACACATCTGTCATAAACCGCCAGTTCGAACGTGATCTGTCATGCAATTGGCAGGTGCTCACTTCATTGTTAATAAAATACGTGGCTGTATTTTCTTGGGATACACCAATATTCACTGAATAAAAGCTAGCTGCCCTGAAGTGCGAACAGTAAAATTGAGGCGAATTCACACGGGATGCAGAAGCTTCAGCTGTGATAACAATGGTCCACTTATTCTGATATCTTGTCTGAAATTCCTACACTTTATCTAAGGATGTAAATCACTTCTTTATATACATTAAAAGACTCCCAATGATACAAAGGCAAATTATATTGCAGAACTATGAGGATGTAAGTTACAAGGAGAAACAAGTAGTCCACACACATGCACACTTTCTTTCTTTTTATTGGGTTCTTAGGAGCTCATTTGGAATTTACCGTGCATGTAAACGCCAAAGGAATTTCAAGTACTGTGTTAGCTGCCAATCCACTACACAATCCCCTGCAATTTTAACTTACAACTCCTAACTGCCTGTAGCATCAATTTTGATTTCCAGTCCTTACAGCCCATTGCTTACTATTCGGACCATCTTGTTATCCTGTGGAAATCATGGTATTAACATTTGATACCATCTTCTAAATAAAGGTGCGCTTCTAATGGAACTTTACCCAATGTTTTACAAGAACACATAGGAAGCTGCAAGGAGGCACCATTCCATAGCAAAGGAGGATTTCAAAACCAAGATGGCTTTCACAGACAGTTGTTAGATATAACAGCAATAGTTTAAGGTGCTTTCTTCATGAGAGATTACCACAACAGGAGAGAGCAGGAATAAAGTCACTGCTGCCTCTTCTCTCTCATTTGCTGAAACGACTAGTGAAGCCTAATATTCGCGTATGCACTAGAGCAACTGAAGGATTAGGCACACGTTGCCTTCTGCCACCCCTGCAATAGAAAGCAGCATATCTTCTGCTGGAAAATTCAGCACAATGTGTTTATCAGAGCTGTAGGAGGAACTGGACAGTCTCCAGTAGTCTAGGTGGTAAAGCAGTCTTGGAGTGCTGCAATGGCAGAAACTGAACCACAGGAAGTTCCACCTGAACCTGAGAAAAAACTTCTTCACTGTGAGGGTGACTGAGCATTGGAACAGGTTGCCCAGAGAGGTAGTGGAGTCTCCTTCCCTGGAGATATTCAAAACCCGTCTGGATGTGATCCTGGGAAATATGCTCTAGGTGACCCTGCTTGAGCAGGGAGGTTGGACTAGATGATCTCCAGAGGTCCCTTCCAACCTGAACGATTCTGTGATTCTGTAATGGGTGGACACAGGCTCTTTAGGACAGACAGACCAGGGCAGTGAGGAGGGGGAATTGCTGGGTATGTGAGGAAATAGCGGGAATGCACAGAGCTCTGCCTTAGGATGGATGATGTGCCAGCTGAGAGCTTATGGGTCGGGATCACAAGACAGACCAACGTGGGCACTGCTGTGGTGGGCATCTGCTATAGATAGCTTTATCAGGAAGAACCAGTGGATGAGGCCTTTTTCAGACAATTGGAAAAAGTCTCACGTTCTCAAGCCCTAGTCCTGATGGGGGACTTTAATCGCCCTGGTATCTGCTGGACGGGCAATGCAGCAGGGTGCAAGCAATCCAGGAGGTTTTTGGAGTGTATCGATGGCAACTTCTTGACACAGGTGATCAAGGAAGTGATACGGTGAGCTGTTCTGGTGGACCTCATACTTACAAACAAAGAAGAACTGGTCAGGGCTGTGAAGGTCGGGGCAGCCTTGTTTACAGTGAGCATGAGACGGCGGAATTCAGGGTCCTGAGTGGAGGGAACAAGGCATTAACCAGGATCACAACCCTGGACTTCGGCAGAGCAGATTTTGGCCTGTTCAAGGATCTACTTGGAAAAATCCCAGCACCCTGGAGAGATGAGGGGTCCAGGAAAGCTGGTTGATTTTCAAGGATCACCTCCTCCAAGCTCAAGAATGGTGAACAGGAATCAAGCAACGGTGGCAGGAGGCCTGCATGGGGCACAAGGACCTCCTGACAAAACTCAGACATAAAAAGGAAGCATGGAAGAGGTGGAAGCAGGGACAGGTGACCAAGGAGGAATATAGAGGCACGGTGTGAGCATGCAGGGGGGGTGTTACAAAAGCCACAGCGTGCCTGGGGTTAAATCTGGAAAGGAACGTGAAGAACAATAGGAAGGGCTTCTACAGGTATATGATCAGCAAAAGGAAGACTATGGAAAACTCGGGCCTGCTAAGGGGCCTTACAACAAAACACATGGAGAAGGCTAGAGTAAGGTACTAATGTCTTCGCCACAGTCTTTGCCTGGTAAGACTTGCCTTCAGGAATGCCAGGATCCTGAGAGCAGTGGGGAAGCGTGGAATAAGGAATACTTACCCTCAGTGGAAAAGGATCAGGTCAGGGAACATTTAAACAAACTGGACACAAGCACAGGGGACTTGATGGGATGTACCCGTAAGTGCTGCGGGAGAGAACTGATGTCACTGTGAGGCCACTCTCAGCAATCCTGAGGACAAAGACAGTAAACCTGACCTGCACCTACGAAGGAATAATCCATGCACCAGTACAGGCTGGGGACAAACTAGCTGGAAGCACCTTTGCAGAAAAGGATTTGAGGGGTCCTGGTGGGCAAGTTGCCCATGAGCCAGCAACATGCCCTTGCGGCAAAGGTGCCCACAGGTTTTCTGGGCTGCATTAGGAAGAGTTTTGTCAGTAGGTGGGAGGAGGTGATCCTTCCCATCCACTCAGCACTTGTGAGACCATATCTGGAGTGCTGTGTCCAATTCTGGGCTCCCCAGCACCAGAAAGACATGGACATACTGGATCAAGTCCCTTGAAGGGCCATGAAGATGACTGAGGGACTGGAGCATCTAACACATAAGGAAAGGCTGAGAGGGATGGGATGGTTTAGCCTTGAAAAGTCTCAGGAAGCCACTTATCAATGCCTATTAAATACCTGATAGGAGGGAGTAGCCAGACTCTTCTCAATGGTGCCCACTGACAGACCAAGAGGCAATGAGCAGAGACTGAAATACAGGAAATACTATTTAAATACAAAAAAAAAAAATCTTTTTACTATAAACATAGTCAAACACTGGAACCAGCTGTCCACATAGGTTGTGGAATCTCCATCACTGCAGACATTCAAAACTCAAGGTCTTGAGCAACTGTCTCTACCGTCTCTCTGTTTTGAGCAGAGAGGTAGACTCAGTCATCTCCAGAGGTCTCTTCCAACCTCGGTCATCCTGTGATTCTATAAGAGTCTGTGATTTCAAGGACTTTGAGGATGGCTGTGAACTGGAGACCTGAGATCTCAATATGTGGAGCGTGTTCATTGTATTCATGTAGCATTTGCTGCCTTTCCCCTGTAGAAATGTCTTAAGTGGTTTACATGTGAAATATTACAGCAGCATGGGATACTCACATAACTGACTTCTATCATCAACTTGATAGCAGCTGCAGACACTCAGAGACCATAATACAAAGATTCAAACATAATTAGATTTGCTCACTATCATCACTCAGTTAGTGGTCTGAAAGCAGATCCAAGCCAGCAGACTTGCCGACACAAACCTGTCTTCTACTATATGCTAGCAAAAACATGAATCTTACTGTCCAGACCTTCTCTTTGCATTAGCATTCCCTTGGCTCTAAGAAAGCAGAAGCACAACCTTGGTGCACCAGGAGCAATAATGGAGATTAGTTTTCAGACTATTTTAACTGGAGAAAAAGCTGCTTGTGCAATTATTGCCATCGACAACATACAACTGCTGGAATTGGATGTTAGGTTTCTGCAATGCACACGTGGACCACAGAGTGACATATACAACACAAAATAGCAGGGAGATATACACAGCAAGCAGTACATTACAGCTCAGGACTAGGGAGGAATACTGTAGCTAGTGAAGGCACAAAGAGTTCAACTCAGCTGTGTCTATTTGATTGCACTATCAATTTTGTGTTTTCATATACTAAAGATTTTCTTTATCAGAAAGCCAGAATTTTCATGACAGCTTTGTGTATGCATTTATCATAATTACTGCTATAATTTATACTTCTGTGTTTAAGCCCATTTCTACTGCAGGCATAAGCAAGATTTTGTCTTTTAAAGATCAGGACACCCACCTAAAACTTTGTAAGAAGAACTTAAAAAAATCACCGTCTCCAAGCTTCTTTAAAACATAAGATAAAAACAAAAAACAAAAACATACCCTCTATTTCTTTACGTTATTCAAGGCAAGCGAACAAACAACTATAGAGGAAATAAAACTGGTCTGTGGTGCACACTTTATCTTATCAATGTATGGTACACAACGGCTTTCACTAAGCCTTAATTGTGTACAGACAGCAGACAATGTAACAGGCCACGAAGAAAACCACACATGTAGTGTTCCCATGGCATTTTACCCAAGTCCACCAGCATACGGTATTGAAAGCGGTGCCAGTATTATTTAGCCAGAACACAATCCCCAAGTTAATATTCACAATTAGGTAACTTGACCCACATGGTTTTTTCAAGCATCTTTTAAGTGCATTTTACTTGAAGGGTATGTTACAAACCCCTTCATTTCTTTGATTCGTTAAGTTCAACGCCTCCTTCAAACACTTAGCAGCAGCTGCTTCTGGCTCTTCTATCAGTAAAATCCTTCAAGAAACCTACAGCAACCACATGAAAGGAATCAAGCCACATGAAAGCTGTGGTTTAAAAATTTCGTTGGATACAATTAATTACTTGGCTAGATTAATTTATCACTGATTTGAATCCTGTTCCTCTCCTTAGAAGTCACACTGCAGACTTATGATGCTAAGCTTGTGCATCAACATTATCCAAATGAGTCATATTAACCAGACATCAAAGACCCAGTGATGAACATGTATACAACTTAATACTTTCTCAGGACAATAAGCTCCTGAAAATGAGCTAAGGTAGAACAGCAGCAGCACTATCAGCTTAGTGGTCTCTGGGCAGCCCGTCTTTCTTATGACTTCATTAGAATTAAGGGAGAAGGAAAGACGCCCCAATGTGTCAGCTTACAGGGAGTTGCTCATTCCTTGTCGTTCAGTTAAAAGTGCCCAGACACTAAACTCAGTTGTGTTTATACCCAAGATTTTTCATTGAGAGTATTTTATGTGGATAATAATGGCATTTGCATCTCTCAGACAATTGTGAAATAAATTGAAAGCATCATTATATGGCCTGTAAACATTAAAAAAGGCTTAGTAGCTGCATACAACGAGGAATCAATTGACAATCCTGGAATCTTTATATTCTTTGCTAAAAAACATCTTTCAGAATGTTGCTACAAGTTATTCAGTAGATTAAAGATAGACCAGTGTAAAACAGAAGGTAAATGCAATGACTCAAACTAGCATTTAAATAGACATCACAAGTCTCCTATGCAGAGACAATTGTAAGGTAAACTTTAAAAGTCCCATCTATTAAGAAACAAAATAAAATAAAAAAACTAAGACTCTAGATGAAGGATGTACAAACACAACAGTTGAATACAGTCTTAGCTAGACAAGGCAGAAGTATAATTTGGTGCAAAGAAGACAAAAAACCTGCAGTATGGTTTATACTGGGGAAAAAAAATACCTTGGCATTACCCCTGTCCCAAGATTATCTGTATTATGGGACTTAGAGGATACACTAGTAGTGCTTCATTTGTGGGAAAATGCAGTGGAAAACGTGATCATGGATCATATATGATTGCTTAAATGACAAGCCACTTCAGGAATAGTTAAGAATTGCAATCAGAATATGCAACACTTACAGTCCCTTCTTTTTCCACCATCATTGGTGGATTAGATTGTAACACACAAATAAACCCACTCTGTCAATGCTAAATCTTGTAAGGTGCTGTGGCCTAAAAGATAAGGCCAGTAAGATCTGTATTCTGCCATTCCAAGTTAGCTGATCTTTACAGTTTCTGACTAACGCAAGTCAGAATGTCCAATTTACAGTCAATTAAGTGGATCCAGTCTTACCAAGTAATCCATCTAACCTGTATGAATCACATCGTTCCCTTATTTTCTACAAGATTCTCAAAACAGACAGGGAATCAGTCTTGGGGCCATATGAACTATCCTACTGCCAGCTATCTTCTTCCTAAAAGACTTGCAGATTCCCTGCTCCCTCCATCTGCCCACTAACTTCACAGCTAGCAGCATACATAGCACGACTGAAGTTTATGCATTTCTCATCGCACAACCAGCTACACAATGACTGTATAATGCAGATGTTCATCATACAAGACACTTCCAGTTACCAAACAAAGACGACCTGGTACATGAACCTTGAGCGCATAGATAAAGAGCTACACAGGCCCATCACAGCTAAAGAACGTGGCTTTTTCTTTTCCTTCAACATGTTCCATTAGAGACTGATAGGAACACGCCAGGATTTACGTCTGCAATACGCAGTTTTAGGGTCAGCTTGTTCAGTAGGTTGTTTACCAGAGCATGGTGTCCCTTATATGCTGTGCTATCTACAGAAAGCAAGGACTGCTTGGCTTATTTCCCTGAATAATAAGGTAGATACCAAACAGATAAAACAGTGAGGGGCAGAGGTAGCATCTATTTGATATGGTGGCAACAGTTCATTTTTAGTGTTGAACAGTATGGCAGATTCCATGTTTGTAGCTACAATCATGACACCATTTACTACATAAATATTTTCACAAGCACTGGCCTGAGGGATCCAAACTTTTAACCTTTAAGATCGGTTTCAAAGTCTTGCAGATTTGCAGTAAAGGGGCAGCTGACGAAAATTATTCCATGATGATAATGAGAAGGAAGGGTGTGTTAAAAGGATTTACATTTTAGACAGCTGCAGTTGCCTCACAAGTGCATTTTACAAGCCTATACTTTCTAAAATACCAACACTGCTAATTTTTCTTGTTAAAAACACAGAAAAAAAAATAATGGTAACTTCTACACTGTGGAGGTACAAAATGGAAAACAAAGCTCCTAAGGGAGTGCTCCAAGGAAAAACAACAGCAGTTGTGATGAGGCAATCTAAACCTGTTCTCAAGAGCAGAGGTGAGGAAGGAACAAAATAATTTCCCATAACCTGCTACTGCTTTAAAAGCCGCCTTAGAACGAATGTAGCACTGACTGCATTTGAATTCTGCTCAAACTGGTCAGGAAAGTAAGATACACAAAGAAAGTAGGACAGTTCAAGGTAACAAATACCTTTCATAAAGCATTATTTTGCTTAAGTGAAAACTTTCAGGGAGCCAGAGTCTTACATCACATTCTGTTTCACCAGTGAAGATGACACAAACCTTACGATCTCCACATCCCTGTACAGACCCTACAGTAAAGAAAGCTTGTGTTAAGTGGAGAGAAGCAGATCATTTGTCCAGTAAGAGCTCAGTCCTTCCAACGAATATGAACACTGAAAGCCTTTTAACTTTCTGGGGCAGTACAGCCCAGAATTGTGCAGAATAGATTTGGGAAAGTCCTAAGACAGCGACAATTAAAAAGAAGAAAAAAAAAAAAAAAAACCTACCTGCGGGAAGTAGCACTAGTTTTGACAAGAGCCAAAATCAGAATCAGAGTTCCCTTTCTGCGTCAGCTAAAACCATGTCTGCTTTTGATGACGCATCTATTTTAAGTGTTTCCAGTTCCTGAATTCCGTCACAACAATAGCGAAGGGCAGGAGGAAATAAAATAAATACCAGAATACTTGAGGAAGCATGTAAAGAAACCGCAAGCAAGAACAAATAAGCTGATTCAACTTTGGGCGAAGCAATCCTACCTTATTGTCAAGCGTAGGTTGCAAGGGAGAGACTGCAGCACATCTACAACAGAGTCCTCCTTATCCTGCCCATATCTCCCCACCAGTCAGCATAACACAGCCTGACAGTGATTGCAAACATCAGCCAGGTGGATAAAGGGTAATTGGACAAGGAATCACTTTCTCAGTTTTGTTGCTGAGGCTCCATGATGCCTATTTCTCTGTATTTTCACCCTCTCTCTGCCTTGCAAGTGGACACGGACAAACACGATTGGTATCCTAGGGGGTTTGCTACTGATGAAGAGTATACAAAGTGAAACACGTTACTGCTTACTATACTCTGTGTTTGAGTCTGCCATTCTTTCTCCCTGTACTAGGCATGTGGTGTAGTAAGCATCCAGCTATAACAGATCAGCCGTGTGTCAAATCCGATATTGTGCTTCCTCACCTCTTCTTCCCTTGCTTTTGCTGCATGTACACTCAGTCCCTCCCAATTCCTTCAGTGAGCTGATGGGTGGCAGCAGCTGGGGTTGTGCCTAACAGCTTCTTTATGCCGCTCTGGGCTCATAACTTTTTTTCTCTGTCCCCCGGGGTTTCCACTCCAGTCTCGGAGCTGGCTGGAGCCACGGCACTGACCTGGGGCAGCTCCTGGCCTCCTCCCACACAGGGTACCCCTGCAGCCCCCAGGTACTAAAACCCTGCAATTTATGCCCATTACGCTTGCTCCTTCTGTTTTTATAGTCCTGTGCAAGTTCTCTTAGACTTTGAATTGAATTTTCAAGGCATGGCACTCTTCATATTTCCAGACTCCTCTGGCAGTGCAGCAGCCAAAGCCTGCCTTATCTCTGAACAGAAGATTCTCAGGCACGTCGTTACTTACCATCTTGTAAGAGAAGCGGTGACAATTGCTAAGGTCACGAGAGGCAACGATGAAATTCAAAGACTACTGAATTCACTGACTGCCTCCATGAGGTTGAATTACTTTAGGATCCAAAACTCCCCAAGCAGCAGCTTTCCGAGGGGTTCTTCCCCCAAACAGGAATGAGCTTCCTCCTCTTCCACTGACAGGCCAGGTAAACACGCACTCAGTGTCCCAACCCCAGTTATGCACCCCCCCTCTCCCATCTCCCATGTTAATCCAGGTGGATTTAGATTTTGCCTTATTTGAGGACAAGAAGCTCATCCTAGGGTGAGGGTGGCAGCTCAGCCTCAGGGTAGCTTTCCAACACAAGTACCATGGCCAAGAGCCACATACTGATGGCTACGCTGCGATGCGCAAAGAAAAGCTCTGGTCTATGTCTCTCAGGGGAGACAAGACATACTGGCAGCTGTAGATACTAGAAGGGGTTATATACACCCTACTCACTTGTAAAGAGTGGCAGAACTGCTCAGGAGGAGTTTAGGACTAAATGCTGAAAAGATATATTTATCTCAAAACGGGCATTCATACCTCCTTCACCCTACCTTACACCTCTCCAGAGGAGAGCTTTCAGTATCTTGTAAATCCACACAAAGACATCTGAGTGGCTGCAGTTGGTATCGTATCTCAGCTCCCCATTGCCAACTTGTCCAGGTTATATATAACTCTTTTTTCATCATCATAGTGATATTCTGTACCAGTTTATATAGGCTAATTATATTACAGGAGAAAAACTCATGACTCCGGTAAATTTTACATCTCCGATCTCTACCCTTCATTTCCTCTTGCTCCCAAGCCCTTCTCTAATCAAACTCATGGCTGTTCTGAGAGGGGATAGATGGAAAAGGATCCTTTTCAAGTAAAACAGTGAGTATGGAAAGGGATTCCAACTAAAGAAAGCATGCCTCAAAATATTCTGCTTTCCTATGCATCTCTTTAAAGAGCCTTGCAAATGCTAATGGAAATGATGGGGCATCTGATGTTTTGACAGAAGCAAGAAAATCATTAAGGTAAGAGCTGTCAGTAGGTATTTTATTTTCTCTCTGAAGAATCAAGCTACTGTTTAGGCATTACTTTTTTACTAAACCTTCTTTTCTTTTATTTCCATTCCATAATGCAATCGTGAAAGATGGCATATTTTATTTGCCTGTGAACTAGATAGATTAGAGACTAATAGTGACAGGCTGTGAATAAAAGCATGCATGATTCAAAGTCAGTGGCCAGTGGAGATGCACTAATTGCCCTGCCACTGGGATAATTGAGGAAAACTCTTCTCCACTCCAGTGCTTTCCTTATTAATAGGCTCAGAAACATGTCTAACAATGCTTACGTAAAATTACCTAACAGTAAGATAGGACATGAAACTTCATTGCTTCATACACATTAAATATCAATATATATAGCATTAGTAGAAGAAGATGGCTTTCTGTATTTATTTTACAGTCTCAGATGCCAGATATGAATTAATGACTGCATTACCAGCGACTCCTACCAGACACTTAGCACAACCACAGGGACCAGACCACGGGCAGCTGTGCCCAAAGGGCAGCACTAGGGTCTTACCAGAGTTTAGTAGATGGAAGCTGAGAAAGTGGAGCCAAGGTACAAACCCAAATTAGCAACTAGACTTAGAATAACAGCCGCAGGCTTCAGCGGTGACAGTAAGTGCTGTCTGCTCTCCTGTCCCCAGAAATCAAGGTCAAGGAATAAACAAAATCATCCTTACCATAGTCCAGCTGAAAGACCTCATTTATTCAGTAACTATTTAATAGGTCTCATCTACTGTAAAGCCATGGGGAACGTGGGCCCATCCACAAACAAGTTCTTCATGTTAGCAAGGGGGAATAGACTCAGAGTGAGAGTAACAAACTTCAGGAGCCAGCTGGTGACAAGAAACAAATGCAGGAGTGAGGTCAAGAAGCCAAAGCAGATGAATCGCAGAGGGAACACAAAGCCGAACACCTTCTACAAGGCCTCCAGAGCACCAGCAGATGCTGCTCAGAGGAACCATGTCTGGAGATGCACCATGAATATGAACCAAAGTCAGTGCACGGTCACTGAAGACCGCTCCTAGTAGACTCCAACTGGGAAAATTTAGGTTCCAACCTAGCAGCACCAGTGGAAACTGTAGTCTTGGAGCAGACACGGGATATTTAAAGTTCAATGAGACACAACTCCTGAAAGGTATTTAGAAATACAGTGATGCTTATTCAGTCCACCCCACAGAATAAGAACTGGAATCCTTTTACAAGGAAGTGCAGCATGTCTTAACAGTTTAGCGCAGAAGATACGAGACGTGAAGCAGACCTGCTAGCACAGACTCCTCAGAAGACATTTATCAATAAAAGAAAGGGCTGAATCAGAGAGAGGATATACAAGGTCTTTCTTCATCAGGGACAATACAATAGATGTTTATGCTCTGCACTAATTTGTTTAATGATGCTTATTCAGAAATTCTTATTTAGTTATTATAAAGACAAGAAGCATATGAATAAGTATTGTTAGATGCCTTGAATACTGAAGAGAGAACATTTTCTATAGAGGTACAGCAGCCGTATGAGAGAATGACTCAGATATTTATGTTCCCTATTTAAAATAAAATTAGCAGGCTTTTAGAGGAACACACTGCTTCCAGATACATAAAAGCATTCATGATTATATCTACAATTTCCAACCAATGCAGAATTTCACTTATTCTAGTCCACACACCGCCTGCACTACCATTCCTGTGGCACATAATAGTGACGAACATTACCGCAAAAAGAAAAAGTCTGCAATCAAAGTTGTTTTACTTCCACAGTGTATACACTAGGGAAGGGAGTGGACAGATGCAAAAAACTGCATTATACATAGAAAATCTGTTTGGCTAAATAAGCTCATTCACTGGTAGGCTGTGCAGCAGGTTTGCAGCTATTTCCATACGTAAGGATTAAGAAAAGTATCGGATACTGTGCATCTTCAAGGCTCTAGACCATGCTCTCAAAATCTGTTAGCCCTGTATTTCCTCAATGCACGCATCACATGCACATACATGCTGATTTGGTGCCGACTTTGAGGGAAAAAAACAACATCTGGTTCCATGCAATCAAATCAATGAAAAATTAAACAAAAAATCTACAAATTACTTCATTTTTAACTACTAAAAAAGTCTGGATGGGCTTTTCAGCTTTTGTAAGGACATTTGCAGCCCAAAATTTCCCATATGAAACAGATGGCACTGGTACTTACCACAATATTTTCCTCTCGAAAATCCATACAAAAAAGCTATGTTTTCAAGAATTTTTTTTTTTAAACCATCCAGCACTGAAGCGTCTTGCACCAAAACAAACCTTGTTATAAGATTCAAGCTGACCTTGTTAAAAATGAACTAAATTTAACCTGTGTAAAACCAGCACTCCCTAAGGCTGTCTTTAAACAACAAGAAAAGCTTTTGTTGACTAATTAAATTAGTAATCTCATTTTCAATTGGAAAATAGAATGATAATTGGCATAACTGATGCCAACACAGATATCTCGGGCACTGCGCTAATGGTCTGCTTGCCTTTCGCTGGGAGAGATCAGAGGGTCCAAATATTCTTTCAGTCCAACTGTACGGGCTTCAACTAGCAGTAATATTAACTTAGGAAATCTTTCCTGTCAGCCCTCCCACGCCGCACCTCCGCCTTGCCTCTCTTTTATGCAAACTCTGTCGTGGAACTGATTAAAGTATCTGAAAAAAAATAATGGCTTATTCTGACACGAGCTGTGGTTGGGGGCAGGAGAGCAGGTTACTTTTCCCCGAAACAGTTCATAGCGTGACTACACAAATATGTGAACGGTCATCATTCCTTCCTAAGGGCACTGGTAACTCCTAGCTCCAAATCTCACCCATTTACTACAGAATGCCCATTAGAGAGCTATTTTCCCGGACAGGAGGTAGGAACAGGACCAGAACAGAGTGAGGCAGGAAGGAATGGGTAAGAGAGTATATGGTTTGAGAGGAGAGAGATAGGAAACATGGAAAGCTCAGGTTAGGAATATGAGCTCTGAAGGGCATGCAGAGGAAGAACACGTCAAGAAAGGACGGATTTATGTGCACGTATAGCCCAGGACAGAGCTAGGAACTGCCAGCTCGCCTATAGATGGTGGAAGTTGTCCACTTTCAACTGGGACAACTTAAGAACACTCAGTCAAATCCTCTGAGGTCCATCAAGGTCTCGCTCGAAAACAACTGTGAGTAAGAATGAACTGGATACAAGCAAATGAAAAAAGATGGAAGTTTGAGATGAACTCCTAGATAACTGCTCAGTAAAAGTGACACTTCTCACTGGCACTGGATGTTGCTCATTAAGAAGGGGCAGCTCCAAATCAGTGTACTCAAACAAAAACTAGATGTGCATACCTGCTACGCTAGATTAACCTCTAGGATCAAAGAGCAAGCTGCATAGATTCAAATAGCACACTTGCTAGGACTTGAGGATAGAAATACATAGACCTAGAACATTTTGTTTCCTTTCCTTCTTGGATGAATATTTCATGCAATATTAACCACACCCCATCCTTCTCAATTTTATTACTCTAATTAAGTTTGCATTTGTTAATTTTCCTGAAAATTGAACCCAGCAGGGTTTTACCAAGTGTCTTTTTTTTTTTTTTAAAGAGATGGTTCCAAATAGCAATATAATAAAGCATCTAATGAAAAGCAGGCTGCAGAACCTAGCAAGATATGTGACAACTCATTTAACATATAAATTGTTTGAGGTGTTATTTCAGGTAAGCGATCCTAACGCACTACCACATTTTATGCCATTAGCCCCAGGGCCTCATGCATAGTCATTTGGTTAGACATCATCTTAAAGTCCCCCGGCTTCAGTTTTTCATGAACATTAACAAATAAACGCTTAGACTTGCAGTAAAATAAGTGCTTACTTTCATATATGTGATACCATGCATAGCAAGATGCATACATATGCTTGCACTCCTGGGTGACAGTATCTACTGCCCTAACTAGAGACTACTCCAAGCTTGCTGCGGCATACAGTCACTTTAGAAATAATATACACGTTACACATCTAGTACATCTGTCCTGACTACAGATTTGAGAGGGCAAATGAAATGGCCTCCAAGAGCAAGTGCCTCAGTTGCTTGTACAGTCACTTGTGAAAAGCACATGACTCTGAAGCTCCTAAAAAGGAGATCTGGCCGGCTTAATTCAGGTCAGAATGATTTCCAGCTACAGTCAACAACCACCACATTTCTGCCTGAAAGCCTCTGAGAATTATGACCACCACCCGAATTACTGCCTCTAAGAAAGTTTGCTGAAAGCTTGTCTCCTCTCTCCATCTATTTACAAAGGTCTAGCAAATACCCATACAGGAGTCTGGTGCACTACTGTGAATGTAGAATGAACTTCTCCTTTAATGAAAGTACAGGAGGTCCTTCAAATGTGGTGCATATACTACTGGGGACATCCAAACCTATAATCGGAGCTGCCACACGAACAAGACAGAACACTAAGTACCAAGAAAAAAAAGTACATTTTAAAGAAATACATCTGGATATCACATGCCTTTTTCAAATAGCCGGTAGGTAATACAATGGGAGAAAAAAAAAGGGGGACGGGAGGAGAAAATTAGGTATTCTCCTCCTTGAGATCTGTAGCTCTACTGGAAAATCTATATGCCAGACAGTCCAGACTTGGCAGGCGTAGATGGCTTCCCCCTCCAAAAAAATGCTTCTAAACCGTGCTTCTAAGCTGAGCAAATCTTGATGTTAGTCAGCAACAGTGGATGGGTCAAGAACACATAAAGGTATCAACAGTTATGCTACAACTTAAACGCCTTCATACTTTCTACAAATATATTGTCTAGGGTTTTGTTTTGATTTTTTGTTACTCAAATACATTTTGCTGCAAAGCACCTCCAAATCATAGTTCAATCACAGTTCCCTCATTCCTCCCCATGGATATGCACACAGTGCATCACATACCCAGTAACAAGTCAAACTTTTTACTTGCAATTTATGCTACGACTGCCTGGGACATTAGTTTGTTCAAGAGACACAAAACAGCAAGAGAAAGAACACGTTAGAGACTGTAACCACTAAATATTTGGCACTAAATTCTTTGAGCTTAGCAATGACCAAGAAATTCTGATGTAGTGGAGGAACACAAAGAAAAGAGTAGCATTTTGTGTACAACAGTCTCATTGTTTTGAAATAAATGGGCTTTCCTATTTTGCTTTTTACAGAAACACATTTGAAGCAATGGATGTCAACAGTGTGGTCCCCATACAAGGAACGGCACTGCTGTAACTGTAAATGAACCTCTACTATTTTGGAGCAACCTTAGCAACCCAAATGAAATACTTGCCAATTATCAGTTATTTTCTCCACTCAGTTCTACCAGAATTACCTACCATATTTTTGTTTGTTCACATTGAAAACAAGATAAATATGCCTTGCAGAAACCGGAGGGCCATTCGTCTGAACCTACTGACAAAATTTTGATTGATGTAAGGAAAATTATCACCTTACCTGCAGCAAAACATTTTGATGTGGATAGACATGTCAATGAGTGGATAACATTATGGCCTGTCACTCGAGCTGCTGCTCTAGGGAGCAGCTAATGAGGAAGAGAGGTAACGTGTGCATATGAAAATGCACAATGGATTTACATAGGATGGAAATTTTTTTTTAAACAGATAGTACAGCATACCCCAGTGAACGCTGTAAATATTGGAGGTTGCTAATTTAGCGTATGCAACCCAATTGAAGTAATTTTCTTCTTTTTGATCTATTTAGAATATCTCACCAACTGTACAATAGTAAACTTCAGAAGGATATTTCTTCATGCTCTCATATGACCTTCAGATCATGCTTTGAGAGGGAGGATTCATTTCCCTCTAGTTCCTGGCAGCACTGTCGCAGAAGCTTTTACCCAAGTGAAGTACCTAATCCACTGCTGAAGTATTTGCCTCTAAACTAAATTTTTTTGTCCTGCTGGTATCTTAAGAGAAATCCATCAGTGCTTTGCCTTATTGCTGCAGTGCTTTCAAAGTGGAGATCCAGTCCAGAAGGACTTTAATAGGAGGAATTTTTTCAAGAGCGCTCCTTTCTCCGCCAAAACTCAGGAGCAAACCCCACCTCTGAAGGCCCAGGAGCTACAGACACAGGCTCCTAAAGAAAGTTCAGTTGTCACAGGGTTAAGATGGTGCTAAGGCTGCTTAGGCTTCAGAGAGCTAAGTAAATCATATAAGGAAATCATATAAAAATATTGTGGAGTGTTTTGCATGCCTTTATTTCAGAGGTCACAGTCATTAGAAGTTATGCATATGCCAATTCATATGCTGTTTCCATAGAAAATTCAAGCCACTCAGTGGGTAAGCCAGCTTGGATAGTGAGCGCTAAGTCATATTTTTCAAGTAAATACATCTGTTCAGTGCTTTCCCCCTGGTTTTGCTCCATTTGACTATCTTCTAGACATGACAGCTGCAGGCATTCTATCTCAACGAACAGAAAGTAGCACCATAAGCCAAAGAAAACAGCATTTAATATGTAAGGCCAGTTTTTAGGTCTCATTGTCTGAAAATTTCAAGTCAAATTTGAAAGAAAAAGACATTTAAGTAACAACCGACAGACCTGAGGAGTTAAAATAAAACTTAATTGCTAAAAACACAGCCTCTGCTATACACCGGTAAACTTTAGATGCCAAAAATTTAGCCATTAACTGCTACAGTAGACAAGTGTTTTACGTGTTCATCTGAACTCAAGAGAATTGTTCAAGAACGACCCAAAGTTAGATTCTGTCTTACAGCTCAGTGTTAATCTAAGAAATTAACAACAGAAGCCCTTGAAGCTTACTGTTAACCTTAATCATGACCTTCCTTGCACGTTTGTGTCCCAGTCATCCACCTCGTATTGCTTTTGGTAAGGTGAACCACTAGTCTGATTGTTCAGTCAAAGCAGTAGTACCTTCTTACGATGTCTGTGCTATCTAGGATGGTATTACGCTTTGGCTGGGAACCATTCCGCTCCCTTCCCAGCCAGAGTATCCCTAAATGATGGCTGAAACAAGCTGTAGGATTTATGTACCAAAAATCTTACAAGGTCCCCTCCCCCAATCATATCACTAAGCGCAATAACAGTATTACCCCCACTCCCCCGGCTAAGCTAGCCCCATGGATGTAAAGACTTAGGCACACCAGAAGCGTCTGCTAGCCTGTTCAAGTCATCTGAAAAACAGGCAAATCTTTCTTTTCCCCTCCATACTTATCTTGTCATTTTTGTTTTTTATTACACACTGTGTTTCAGAATACACTGCAGATCACAACGCACTTTCCATCTTTCACCTGAGCTGGACACATGCTTATTTTCAGTTTAAAGTTCAGCCCTGCAACGTGCTTCTTGATTTAGACTACTCCAAAGAGAGACTCCAAAGTATTACACTGACAGATCAATTTTTTTCTCTTTTCTCACAAAATGCATTTTGAGGCAGTAATAAATGCTAGAAATTCCAGTATGCTTCATGGTGTGCTGTTCACTATGATAGCCGCAATGACGGGTGATAGCTCTTGGTATTTTCACAAATAGCATTCCAGAGTCTGCAAGAAGGTGGGAAAGATTGAAACTACCACACAAAACTCCTGCATAAAGGAAAAGGATGGGAGAGCCAGCACCAAATAAGATTTTAGTCTGATTTATTCCAGAAGCATAAAGCATTTCATCGCTTTCCATTAAGGCCAGTCTGACTACCAGTTCACCCTGTTGCTGATGACAGAGCGGTTGCCAATGTTCATAAAATACTTTCTGTGCTTTATTCCTATAAGCCTTAAAGTGCACAAGTGCAGAGAGAAGCACTCTGCTGGCATCCTAACTCTCCAGAGACTTAATCTCCTAGATGAGGTACCCATCTCCACCACATATGCTATGGAGCTGGGAAACAAAAATGATAGTGAAAGAGTTCATAGCTATCGGAGAGTAAGATGGCCACAAGCAGTACCACTTCATTTATTCTTTTGCCCACATTTTTGGTAGCCAGTTCAACATTGATAAAACAGCACACGGTTCCAGGGACACATCTGCATTGATCCAAAGGCTAGAGACAGGACGTGCGCAAGATCCATCCATGCCTCAAAATATCTCATATTTGACATGCCAGGGAACATAGCTGTGGTAATATGGAAAGAGTTCAGCCTTCATTGTACATAGCCACTGTTAGAGCTTTGTAGAAGTTCGCGCAAAAAATACCTGTGTCCCCCAATTATGAAGGCTTTCTTGTGATATAGAGATGCCTTTTTGGAGGGGATCAAGATACTCATTTTCTTTGTGACAGATACCAGAAGGTTGTCTGAAGATAAATAATTTTTAAGTTACCTATCTGAACTTAAACCCAACAACTTTAGTAGAAGTCATCTCCTTAAAGCCATTCCTTGAGGCATTCACTACACTTCCTTATAGGTCTTTCACTAAATTTTAGTACATTCGTTCTGATACCATATTGAGTCCCAAAACTTATCACACAGGCAGAGACAGTCTCCTGCTACATGAAATGCTCTGAAAAGTTCTGTGTGAAAAAGTGCTTCTTCTTTAGCATACAGTACATATTTATTGTTCTTTTCTTTGTCACTACTGGAGAGGGCTTGCATCAAAACTGGAAAATTTATCTCCTTGCACTTAGAAGTTTCCCATTTCATAACAAGACAGAGGATACGTTAAGCAAATCTACTCATTGTGGAAACAAAAGCAAACGTTCCACGGATACATGTGCAAGTCCAGTTTGAGGTGCTTTCCCTAGAACTGAAAGCAATGCTTCAACATAACAAGAGATCTTGCAGAGAAACTTAAGGCACTTAAATGAGATAATCAAAGCCAAGATCATGATCAATATGAGTTCCTACACTTGTACGAGGACAAAATACTCGATACTTGAAGATTTATTAAAGTTAGCAGAAGGACTTGGGATCTGATGGCTAGATGTAGAAGCTAGAGACATTTGACTTGAAATAAGGTACAGATAAACAGTGAAAATAATTCAGTATTCAAAGCACTTATCTAAGGTTGTTAAGGATTCTGCATCACTTAAAAACTTTAAATCAATCAGCCTTTAAAACTATTCTACTTTATTCATATGTTATGCACATGAGCAAGAATGACTAGTAAATTCTATGGCTTGCATATTGAAGAAGGTCAAATTAGATTAAACCATTTTTCAGTCTGACACTATATCTGTAAGTGAGACTCGTTATATGAGAATCAATAAACAAATTTCCCTATGAGTATAGAGCTGCTATATATGAGCATAAAGCTGTTACAAGTATAGAGCTGCTATATGAGGCTGAGTCACGCAGACAATTCTGATCCTCTAATCTGAAAGTAATTCTTGGAAGATGGAAGAGTCTAGTTCCTATTAAAACTACTACAGTTTTAATGAAGAGCTTTGAAGTTTTCTTTTTGCCCAGAAAATGACAACAATCCAAATGCAAAGACTGTTTCAGTATTGTGATTCCAGGGAGGAGACAGAAAAAGAAGTGATGGCAATTTTGAGGATTATTCTACAACAGAGTAAGTTTCCTTGGACACCTCGGCTAAATGTAGTGTTAACTAATGCTAAATAATATCCCACTGGCAGAGCTTTGGAGAGGACCATACATATGGTAAAAAGGTTACATCCTGCAGACACAGAATGTGTTTTTTCCAATTACTATCAGTGTGCAATTCAATTATAAATAGCGAAGTTAAGCCTTGTGTGCCTTGAACACTTGTCATCTGATCCATACAGCTCTTAATGTATGTCTCGGCCTTTATTAGTAGGGAGTAGAGAATGAATATGGCACTCGGTTGTCAGAGGTCATATACAAAATCAAGACTGGTGCTCTCAGAGCTCTGCATGCATATTTAAAGCTAGCACTACGTGAACATTTCCAATTTTAAATCTTAAAAAAGAAATCAAATATTTTACTGGTTTAGGACTGTTCATAATTAGCTATCTAGAAACATCTACAACATTTTTGCCTGCAACGAGATTTCCATTTTCAAGAGCCTTTGGGTTGGTAACTACAACAGTAATCATACAGCACTGCACAAGCCAAGTGACCGCTGCACATTCTGAATGCCCTCGCTGCTATGTAACGAAACCAATGTACCAGAATTCCTCCTCATCCACGAAGTACCATATTCCTGACACACAGCAAACAAAAGGAAATGATCTGCAGAACTCTTCAAGTAAAGCAAGACTATGTGACAGAGGTAGAGTTAAGCAGAAGGAAGGTGGACGAGAACAATAGGAGAGCAAGGACAGAAAAGCTTATACTTAAGAGTTTCAGCCGCACAATCATGGAAAATTCTGACAAATCACTTTGTAGTAGGCAACCTGGGTTAGAAGACTAACTAATACTATGCTAGCCTTTAGAATGCAATATATCGTCCGCGCTGTTCACAAGAGTCAAACCAAAACTCGGAAGCAGCAGCAGCAAGATAGAGCTTTTTTTTTTGAATTTGCCGTAAGAAGAGAAAATTAAGGAAATAAGCAATCCAAACCTTTTCCATTTTAATTTAAGTCTGTATCTTGCTGAGGAACAAACAATTTGTAAGTTGTAGTCTGTCGTGTAATTCAGTATTAGCTGCAGGCTAATAAATAGGACAGTAAAATACATACAAAGACTGAGTTATAGGATCCAAAGACAGATAGCTTAAGTCTTGCAGCTGTTTGCATCTTCCTCACATACAGATATGCACTGATGGAAGTTTCCTGCTGAGAAAGAGAGACAAGCAAGAGACATTAGGGAGGGGCCTCGGTAAAAAAGAGAAAGGTGATTGCAATAACCCGAGACAGGGGATTTTACGTGTTTGTACAGCATAGCACTGGGCTGCAAATGACAGTCAATACACAATGATGCAAGTGAAATTATTTATAATAAAAGGTAAGTCAGAGAAACCGAGCAAGACCAGGAGAGGTCTATGAAGAAGTCAGGATTTTCCAAGGCCGCTTTGAAGGTATCATGCTGTAACTGCTCAGAAGGCTATAGTGACTGTAGAGAGCTAGGAAACTTCATATTCTGCTTCTCCTCAAATCCACAGGCTAATGATTACAGTAGTGATTGGGCCTGCAGTAATCACACTGTTCAACTGCTGCCTAGCCATTTTTTTTGCTCTTAGATCTATAGCCTCCTGTAGATCTAAGAGTCCCAGCAAGGCAAGGTAACATTAAGGATGTAAGCTAAACTGGGGTCCCAGCACTGCCAAGAGAGGGGAGCAACTGGTGGTATTTAATGTGGCAGAACGATTAACAGAACAGGTGGAAACTAAGAAATGGCACAGCAGATTTTGTGGCAGTGGTTCTGTGGAAACTAGATTTTATCACCTGAGAGCTGCAACAGGTGCTGGGAAATTACTTGCTCAGAAGAATAGAAGATGCTTCAACTGCACAACGGTGGAGAAGCAGGGCTGCAAAATCTCAATTTAGACTGCAAATTTGAATATTTTCTTGTCTCAGATAATCTCACAGTTGAGTGGGCAACTAACTTCCAATCAATCCTTCTTTTCCTAATGTAGAAACTTGTTCTTTAATCTTTCTACTCAGATGGGACAAATGCAAACAATACCAGCGCTGCAGAACCCAGCTTCCCCCTGGAGTTAAGCAAAGCAAAGCATTTCAGCTCCATCATTCAGAGGTAAATGCTATGCAAATTTTAAAAACCCCATTTACCTGAATACCTAACACAAGTTTGCTGAACGGCCTCCGTTCAGTACAGCTAATAAGCTTCAAAAGACTTTTGTCACCTCCTAGCCTGGAAGCTAATAGGATTCTGGAGCTGCCTTAATGCTAATCTCCTTAGTCATGAACTCAGCTACCTGTTAGTGTTTACAGGCTCCATCATTCCTTCCTCCCAAACTTGCAAGCTTCTGCTTTCCCTCAGAATTACCCCTTCAACTTGTAAATGATCACCTCCACACACACAGTAGAGCAGTTTTAAAAGTGCTCATACAGCAGGTCGATAGCAACTTTTGTGCTAGGATGCCAAAAGTAAAGGAGATAGAAGGGTTTGTACTGCATATTTAGGCTCACTGATGACAGACCTGGAAGTCACTAGGAAGGCAGAACATGCATGTGAAGAGGGATTAAGATGGCTTCAGCTTCAGCACAATCAAAGGTGGTTCAAGATGCACAAAGGAGAAAAGGCTATACAAAAACTTTTAAGGAATGCTCTTTAGCACAGGAACCGATATATTGCATTTAAGTGTTCTGTATTTTGATTTGCAATGTGTATTTTTTTAATTAAAAGAGTTGCATAAACACTTCATTCATCCCCCAAAAAATGAACTGTTCACTAAGCAGCGTCTCACCATGCTACAAAGGAAACTAACACCAAGGTCAGGTCAAAGATAGCAGAGGAACTAGTCTGGGATACGAAACCATCCACCTTTCACAGTTGATTTTGAACTCCTCAGTTCAAAAAAACTAAGGAGTCGGAAAAAGCCTACTAGCTGCAGTAACTCCTGTGTGTCAGAAATAGATCAGCAACTACACTTCATGCCGGGGGCCTAGTACTGCAAAATTCTTAAAAGCTCCAATAATCATGTCAGTCGGAAGCATTATATTCATGGAACAGTCTAGTGATTTCATTGGAAATTCATTTGTTTTTTTGCTGCGCAGATGGGATCTATAGGGCTCACTGCATTGTAAACATACTCTCTGTTCACACGGTTTATCCTTATGCAAGGCTCTCGGATCAGTGATCATCCTTGCACACCTCAAGAGAATCTGATGCATCCTTGACCATACTTCACTATTAACTGAAGCACTATTTTTGTAGGTTGTAGCACTAGTTTTTCCTCAGCAGCAGAAGTAATATTTTGATGTGAAAAGGATCTCCTTCCTGCTGAGATAACAGCTCATACCTATGAATTACCCACCAAATATATCTCGCAAGTGTCAAAATTAGCCTAAATCATAGCAGACTGTTCACCAATATGCAGTCTGACAATAGATGATAACTTAAGGGTCTTCTCTTGAATTGTAAGCATTTAAAAGGATTATAACCATGGAGCAGATGATTCAAGAACGGTTCTAGTCTGCATTTCTCAGAAGTTCTGTAAGCCTATTAATACTGTCCTTATAATTAAACAGGCAGAAGTAGGAGACGAGCTAAATAAAGAGTTAACAATGTAGGTAACTTAATTTTCACACCAAGTCTTTTAGCTAAGGCATAAGCATTAAAAAAGTGTGATTTTGCACCATAATGTCACACTAGCATCAGAAGCCATCAACTCATCATATGAAAAAAAAAAAAAGACATTGAAAAGACACAACAATGCAAAGCTGTCAGACGCATCTTACAATGGCACATATCCGGTGGTCTGAGCTGCCAAGTCATCTGCTTCAAGTAAGTTCCTAGTTAGCAAAATGACTGGTATTTGGAACATGTCCCAGCATTTGATGCTCTTGCCTGAGAACCAACAGTCCTGAACTAAATCCTGCGCAGTCGCTTTTGATCTTCCAGGTAAGTTTAACCAGATACTGTGAAGGCTGAGAGCTCTGACCACGGCACGGAAAGCATAGGCATCATTTAGCAGGAGCCCACCTACTAGAAACAGCAGCACAGGCTAGAGAAAAAGTGATATAAAGTGATAATTCTCTCCTCTGACTACGCTTGGCAAGTACCCTAGAAAGCTAATGGGAGGAGAAGTAATATTGGCAAAGTAACTGCTATTCCAACCTTCCCTTTAAAAATAAATAAGAACTGCAAGACCCTGCAGACTGAAAAATGGAAATTACAGCAAATGGGAGCCTCCAGCACTGAAAACTCAACAGCCCGAGTTAATACTCTTTACACTTTAAAGGCAATATACTGGAAAGTCACATTACTGGTATCTTTCTGCAAGATGTAAGGCAGCATGAAATATGTGCTATCACCTTGTCCATCTTTGGGGCAAACCTGAGCAGAATCCTAGGCAGGCTGAAACGAACAGTTGTTTTTGCCTGCATCTCTACTTTGGCCACCTGCATAGTTTGTTAGGAGCTCTCCCTAAAATTTAAAGTTAATAAATAAATATTGTTTACTGGAAAACTCACCAACAAAAAACATTTCATTTCCACTAATTGTTGGATCACATCATCTATCTGCAAATCAAAATTTTACAAAATACATTCATAATAAGTTAGGATCGATGACACCCTGATATCAAGCAAAAAGGTGTCTGCTAAAGCATGACAAGACAGCTCATTTATTTAAAGTTTGTTTGATGTCCCCTTTTCCTCTTTGTACTGTCTAATGGGGGAAGACACTTCTCAGAACTGCAGATGAGAGAACAAGGCTTATTCTCTTTTCTTCAGAGGTCTCCCCTACAACACTGATTCATCAAAAGTCAAGCAAAAGCAGAAGGGATCTAGAGAGAAGAGAAGGTCTTTCACCCCCATGATGCTTTTGCTTCCAGTATTTTTCTGCTTCAGAGATTCTTTCTGTTCCTTTTGAATGGGGAGCAAAGGAAACACGACACAGATAAAATATGAAAGGCAGTTCCTAACTGCTGCTTTCACCCAAACACAATGTTACTTTACTTTAAAGCAGTGAGAAAGCTCCCTTCTGCCCACAGGGAATCTTTCAGTTATACTCAGTCAAGCCTTTTACCAAGTTAACCACATCTTCACGTAAGGAAAAACTACTTGTTAGAGTCTTGAGAGAGAGAGGAGAAAAATAATGCTGAGAGATGCTACTCAGCGGTGAGAGCTGTGCCTATCTCAGACCCGCCGGGAACGCTCCCTGCCGGCTCTCAGACTGCATAACCTCCGGTGCCACGAGCTGTCCCCAACGCCACAGCAGGAGCCACCGCCCGCGTGGTGGGGCTGGAGACAATCCCACAAATAAGGCAGAAAAAACACAACTGGCCATAACGCTCTTTCATTCTTGGAGAACTGAAGGATACTTAATTGAGCTTTTTCTGCTTCATCTTTGTTTTTGGGCATATCAGTATATTTTAAAAACACTTCTCTCTTTTCTCCCAAAATCTTTTCCTACAAACCTCTCAATTTTCTTGACTGATGGCATTGAGATTACACGGGAAATGCAATCTGTCTTTTCTTCAAACTAGACAATTCCTCCTTTATTATTAGATTTATCCCTTGCATTTCATCAAGAGCTTTATACATCAGCAGTAACAGTCACATTTAGTAAATAATACATTAAAAATAAGCTCAAGAAACTTCATCCCATGCCTACCTCTCTATCACTCTCCACTGAAATTTGAATCCAAATAAAAACAAAAATTTTGACTTGCATTTGCCTCAGAATTTTTAATATGCACACCATTGGTCTTTCAACGAATTCCTGAAACTGAACCCAGTGGTGTGAAAAGAAAATCATATTAATTTCACTGTTGGCTACAAGAAGGATGACTTTAGACAACAGTCCCTACTGGTTTGGTGTAGAAACAAAAGGGCTAGTGAAGAAAGTAGTATGAAAAGTTGAAGACGAAAAAAATTGAATTATCAAAAGCCTTGGGTTTATGAATTTTCCTTGAATCCCAGCTGAAGTCTTGTATTCTTTCTGAACACAATGCTTCTAATTTATACCTCCATGACTAATGCAAATGTGAGAAACAATGAACGCACACATCTAAGCTTGACTGCAAGTCTATTTGGCACTGTGCAGTTTTGAAAATCAGCTCCTGTGTATAAAGGGTGCGTCAATCAGATCGCAAGGAAAGGGATTCATTTCCCAGTTCTATTTTGGGGTTAAATGGAAGAAGGAGGAAATGTTTCTTCTTGAAAGAACACTTATCATTTTTCCTAACAGCCAGTTTCTACAAAACAGTGACTTTCTCCTCTTAGCTGCCCTATCCACTACACAAAAAGGTATTAGCTGGACTGAAATAAGAGAAAGCAAAGATAAAGCACTTGCTGAAGGGGAGTGAGCATTTGAAATCTCTTGCCTCCCCCTTTTCTCACCACTTACCCGCTTAACGATTAAAACCGAGCTAAACCAACCGCTATTAGACGACAATTGTTGAACTAGACAGTTAGAATAGAGCAATGAGGAGTTTGAGTAATTGCTCGCCAGATTCGAACACCAAGGAAAGGAATATTACATTTCCTATGTCAGTGTAACTACAAAGAAATAAAGGAATGTAAGTGGCTTTCCAGGCACTACACAATCCAAGAGCTGTTCGCATGTGTTCAGTAATTTCAAAGCCAGCATAACCTTTATAAATGGTTCTCATGCACGCGCACACACACTGTAGTGTGTTGGTGCGGAGGTCAAAAGAGCAACATCATTACAGACCTTATCAAATCTACACTTCTCATGGCACTGTACATGCAAATTCTGCAGACTGCCTACTTCTGTCAAGCGGTAAAATAGAGAGAGAGATAGCAGTCAGCCTAAGGGAAACCCTTATTATCACAGCTTCACTGATACTGCTGGTAGAATCAGCAAAAGAGACTTTTTCCTGTTCACAAGGTGATAACTTCAAGGATCTTGATTAACTTGCTTTAGTCAAGCAGGAAAATTCAAATCTACCCAGCAACTTTGCAATCTGAGTGACTCAGACAGGAATTTTCATGCATTTCAGCTACTTAACCGAACTCCATTATGCATGCTAGAAAATATACTTTTAACATTAAAATCTAAAATGCATGTATTACTGACCACAGCTGTGCTCATCTCCTGAACAGCTCCAAGCAAGGGACTGGATTTGGTCCTCCAGCTATGCTCATGGGCACAAGAAGAGTGTTGCAATACGTTGGTACTTTCCAATTCACCACTACCAATGCTGTGACTGAAATATGAGGACTTGAGTACCACCTTAGCAAGGGTAGTTTTATTACCGCATGATGACAAGGATATTGTTACTTTTAATAAGTATTTTTGGCATGAATATCCTGGGATTCAGAACCATCTATTCCCCAAGCATGAAGTTAAAAACACGTGGAAGAATCCTTTTGATATCCACCACCTCTCTTAATAAATGCTTTAGATGCAATGAAAGACCTAGGAGTTTGTGGACATTTTAAGCAGGTATGTTGCATGCAATTTTATTTTCCTCTTTGCGACGCTCACTTGCCCCACACTGACAGAAGCTCTGCTCTTGGGTACGTGTATAACTCCGTATTATATTCTTTCATACCTATAATTCCACTCGTGTTACTCATGGAAACCTATGGAGGGCCAGAAAGGATGTTTCTAGGGCCACCTCCAGCCCAAGTCAAAGGCTCAGTCATAGAACGCAGATCTTTTCATTTTTGACTTTTTTTTTTAAAGATCCAGGATGCTCTTTCTCCTAACAGGTCTTCCGGCTGTTTAATAATAATTGAAACTGTTTGCACATAGCTCCTATTACAAACCCTGACAGAGTCACAACAGCCTGTAAAGGTTTTCTTGTTAAGTCTGCCTTCTTAAATGAGAATCCTGAATTTGCACAGTATATTTAAAACAGGAGCTTCTTCACAGTACTTTTTTTTAAAAAAATATCTTCTTATTTAGCATTCTTTTCACATGAGAATATCTTGGCTCTGATGAGCGGACAGTTTTGGTTGTGGGGTTTTTTTTTGGCTTTTTTTCCTCTCTCTCTCAATTCCAGTGCGTGCTATAAGGAAATGACTCAGATCACTAGAGCGGACCTCCCCTGTGCACCTGGGGCGTTAATAAACAGGCGATGCAATTAGAGCGAAAAGCATCATCCCTGAAAAGGATGAGAGAAAAAATAGCAAGCAAAACTCCAGAAAAGGAGCCACCTCTGCCTCTGGTGTCACTCAAGGCATCAGCTTCTCATGTCTAAAAACTTCGAGAAAAGACTGACAGATAAAAAGCCAAGGTGTCCCAAATATCACAACGATGACAGAAAGCCACTCAGTTAAGAGACAGACTGTTTTTCATCCGTGTTGACTAACCAAATGCTTTGAAATGCAACAAAGAAAACTGAAGAGAAACAGAATGTATCCTAGGCGGTAGGTAGCTCTCCTGTAACAGCGCACAGGTGGGAGAACGCCACGTACGCCTTGAAAGAATTTGTATCCAATAGCACTAAAATAATTTGCAGGGACTTTCTGGAGAGTAAAAGCCAGAGAAGAAAAATAGTTCATGAAAAATAAGTTATAGGTTTTTATCAGCTCTCAACTGATTTTTATCACCGGTTAAGTAATTGATTTAGGCACCCAGAATGTCTGAAAGGGATCAGAAGAAAAACAATTGCCAAACAAACCTCTAGGAGATGTGTGTCCACACACACACACACACACACACACACACACACACACATACACAGAGTTTGAAATGTTATTCAGAACCACTTGACGTGACAGGTTTCCTGGAAGGACATTTGAATTATATCATTAATATTGATTGTAAATGCCCAGATTCCATCCAGTTTCACAGTCTTTTAAATAATCTTTACACAGGCAAAATCCACTTTTAGTTCAGAATACGAGCAATGGCCATGCAGTTAACTTAAAAGAAAATTACAGACAAGAAGTATTTCATTTGTATGCGATCAGTGTAGAAAGATGTAGAATCTCTGGGTCTTTTGAAAACTGCCCTGGACAAAATTGTACTAAATTACTATATGTGCAACAGTGAGATAAGAATTAGAGAAGAGCTATTTCCACTGGGGCAGCATAGGATGGTAAGGTACACCGATGGAAATGATGGGTTTCTCTTGCTTGACTATTATGTTTCTACTGTGCAAAAAGAAGAATAAATGTACTGTCAATTCTACGAGGCTTGTATGAACCGAGTCAGAAGACAGAAAGGTATTAGCATAAACAGTGAATGGCTCTACAGGAAAGCTTTGTTTCAGTACTCTGAATGTATTGCCTGCTTCTAAATATGTAATATGTAATAATTTGAAACTAATAATGTTCTGGTCTTTTATGCAAGATTTCCAGTAATTACTTTGCAATAATCTCCTTTTTAAATTTAGTTCAACACTAACGTCTACATAGATGAGTAAGGGTAGGACCTGTGGGAGGGAGGGTTGTTTTGTTTTAATTTCACTGATCAAATTGTTCTGTAAAATAGATTATCTACTGCTCCAATGCAAAGGGTAGGAGTAGTATGTGTGCTTCAAAGCAAAGTCTCCCTTTCTGTATTTATCAAATCACAATCATGCAACGTCAAGAAACGCAAGTTTCTCTTTCCTATCTCAATACCATTAAAAAAAAAAAATCTTATTCCTAGGGAAGCAAACTGAGCTCTTTACAGGAAAAAGACACACAGAGACTCTTAAACCTTGACCTTTGTTGAAGCAATCCCTTACAGTTTTATGTTTAACTGACTGACAAAAGGAACACGAGAGGCAGAGCATTAGGTTAGATTTAGTGGGTTTAGGGACAGGACTGTCAATTGAGCAAAACTCCAATTACAGACTATTTTAATGTATACCCAAGTACATTATTGCAATTCAATAAACATCTCTTCAGAATTAAACAATTCCAGTTTGCTTTCATTTCAACCTGTGTGCACGCATTACAAATTTGTTATTATCCACCCTAAAATTAGTTAGACTTTTTTGGAAGCACTGATCCATGCAATCCCAGTGTGACACACTGCTGCATCAAACTAACCTCAAATGAACCACTTAACCTTACCTGCTTACCAAATAGGAACAAGGAGAAAAGGAACGTTCCTTCGATATTACTCTCCCATAATTTCATCTAGGTGGACGTCTGCCTAAATAATCCAGCAATGAATTTATCAATGTTTTTCCTGTTGGAAGACCAACCTCTCCTGTTTGCAACTTATTCTTCTACTTTTTTCTTTCTCAAATTGTTACACAATAAAACGTCAGGCTCATACCCTACTTTGCACATTCTGCTATCTGTTCCTCTGGAAGGTTGCCTTCCTTCTGTTTAGTTATAATGCAATACTAGATATGCCACTACTGGCAATTCAGCCCCATTTCAATCATGAATTAATTCCTCCACATGTGAATAAGACAGATGCAAGATCCCTCAGTGGAAGTTAAGAGCTCTTGGCATCTCACTGGAACAGTGCAGTCTGAATACACACAACCCTCAACATTTGAGACCTTGTAAGGGCGTCTGCAGGTTGACTGCCAAATGCCATAGGAATTTGGTAGGAAGTACTGCAGTGCACCAAAGTGATCTTGTTTCTACAGCAGCCTTTCTCTTTCAAAGAAAAGTAAAATACTGAGATCAATAAAATCATATTCTATGAGCATCCCTATACTTCAAATTCCTTCCACCCATGTCTGTGTAAGATGAGACTCAGGATGGAGCAGGCTCAAGATTGACTTAGCCACCTTCTGAACTCCCCTCCTAAGAGGGGACAAGCATCCCTGTGGTGTAGCTGAAGGCGAGTTTAACAAAGGCAGCACACTAAATGGCACTTTACTCCATGCCTCATGGGTGCTCTCTTTCTAATTTACCCATTCCAGTTCTACATCCTTCAACAAGCACCATATGGCACGTGTCAGGCACAGCGCCATCTCTTAAATCGTAGTAAGTAACAGAGGCCAAAACTCAAGCTTCCTTCAAGGACTACCAATATCTCTGCTGTTTACTTCAGGACATGAGAAGAATCAGTCTCATCATTTACCCCCAGTAGCCTTGAGCAGACTCTTCTGACATACAGTACTCCATCACAGGATGATTTATGTCTGGTAAAACACTAAAGGAAGGCAGATGAAGCTAACTGACAGCCATATTGTTCAGCTATCCACATTAAAAGGATCCATAAATACCACGCATCATTACAAGAGCTTACAAACAGGGCTGTATCCAGACAGAGCTTGTTTCCACGATTCAGATATCTGCTTTAAGAAAAATGATTGAAATTCATGACACTTAGAACCCTTTTTTCCTTCTTTAAATTTAATCTGAATAAAAGAGGAAGGTCCAATAGGACGGTAATTTTTACACATAGCTGCTATCTGGGAAGAAATACTCATCAGATAAACTCGTTGCTTTAATACAACCTACCTTTCACTATTAATTCTGCATAATTCGAAACTCCAGATCCACCATCGGAACGAATGACGCATCGGTACTTGCTGATACTGCGTTGGGAAGTGTCAGCTACGCTGACAGTAGCAGAAAAACGTCTATGGTTGACCACTCTAGTCACCATTAATGCTGTGTCCCTTCCATTCCACTGCTGTAAAGGCATACAAAAATAACGCAAGTTATGAGGACATACAGATTGTTCATTCATGGATAATTCAGTCTTCGTTATGCTTCTTAACACTGTTTAGATCTTCATGTTCACATTGCTAGGTTAGACTTCATGTAAGTACGAATTCTCAAAAAAGACTGCTAGCCATATCCCTACAAAATTGGCATGTATGGACTGTATGACCTAATGGGCTTAAATATTTTTGGATATATATTTAGGGTTATTTAGGTTTTCCTGTCTGTTCAATTTTTGAAAAGTGTTTGCATGTCTGATGTGTTCAACGTACTGAAAGGGCTGGACAGTGACAGTTCCAACTACGTATTCATACAGGATAGATTTAGAAGCTTAGCTAGCATATGAAAACACCACGGATAAATAGATTTTGCACACCTGGAAAAACGCAAACAAACAGATTTTGTACACCTGGCACTTGCAGGTGTAAAATTCTGTTTCAGGACCAACTTAAATAAATTAATTGGACACACAAACATGTTTCCGTGTCCAATATTGCTCAAAAAGCCTCTCTAAACCAATGCCAGACTACATTTTCATAACTGGAAATCAGACAGATGAAGATCTAGCCAGAAACCGATGTTCTACACAGCACAAACACCTGAACTTGCTCAGTTGGTCTAGTTTATTAGGAGTTTCAAAGCAAAACAAAATATTGTTTTGCCAATTTCCAGTAATCAATTTGCTTGTGGTATTTCCAAGGCTATTTTCATTAAATGCTTCAATTTTAAAGAATAGAAAACAAGTTTCCACTAGCAACCATAATGATTTTCTCCCAAACCCCTGCTTCTCATGGAAAAAGGTTCACATTGCTTCAGGTCACAAGTGTTTTATATACATCTAGTTGTAATTGTGGAAGGATTTCGTAGAAAGAACTCAAAAAAGCTAAAGAATATAGCAAAATGCATCTCAGTGAATGCTAAAAGTACAATATAGGTTAAGAAATGTCAGATCAAAATTGAATTGCTAGGCTAACAGCTATGATAACAGTACAGGTAAAGCAAGTGTCAAGTCATTTCACATAATGCCAACTGCATTTCTCACCAACTCCAATATTTTTCCCGGTACTAATTTTCATCTTTGCTATTAGATAAACTCATTCATCCCCAAATATTTAGACTCAGTTTGAAATTATTTCTAAAGTTTATCAACATGTCTAAAATAAATTTAAAAATGAGAAAATCTATTAGTTATTTGAATAAATACCATAGCAATTATTGCAAGGGTAACTCTTCTCCACCTCAGAAGATGTTGCAAATATGTCTTTTTATAGATGCCACAGTAAAGAAACTGAATTTTGTCCTTAGGGCATTAATTCAGGAAAATATATAGATTTCAATTCTACTGTATTTGAAGAGCTCTAGGCACATGCTTGCCAAATCAGGGCCTCAGTCGCATTAGTCTGACCTGCAAATAAAAATTGTTGATTTCCTTAAACTTTCTGAAGCTCTGTGTTGGCCCTGATTACATGAATAGTACATAGAGTAACAGAGTCTTCTCAACTTGTTCGGGATGTCAGGAGTCTAACGGCACAGAAGTTTAGAAGAAGGAAGAGTTCTACTATTTTAAAAGCTCCTTTAAGAGCTTTATGTGTAGAAAGCGGTAATGTCAGGTTTCCACATTTCTGAGCATTTCAAAGGGCTGAAGAAATCACTTTGCCCTTCACTGGGAAGCAAGCACTTCACCTTTTAAGTTTGTTAAATTTTCCATTTCTGACTCTAGAATGGAAAATCAATTATTAAAAGTTGTTACCATACCCACATGAATAGCACGAGTGAATCTTTCAAATCCAACCGAGAAGGCAGACAAAAAGAGGTGGAAGATTTTGCTTCTCTTATCTTGAAGTCTTTCAGTGAGTGATTAAAAGAAATGGTCTAGTATTAACCCAAGCAAGGAAAACTGGGAGGAAGAAACACTGTGGGTACAAACTGGCTTTGCCCTTTCTGCACCATCCAGGTAGTTATCCTAGGCCCTTCCTGTTAGCGCATCTTTCCACCTTAACGCATTGTCCACAATTCAGAGTCAGTGACATTTTGGGAGGGCAAGAAAAAAGGTGGTTGCATATTAAGCAGAAGGGAGAAAATAGTCCATTTGTTCTTTCTTTTCTGTTTTACTGCTGGGTATTTATAGGCATGTGGGCATTCGACTGAAACCACAGTTTTACTGTCATTGGCCATTTTTTCATCTTCTGTATCATATTTTGTCACCCTGAACTCTCATCAGCTTAAAACAAGTCAAAAAGGATCTTGACTGAAAGGACTTTGTCCCACCACCCAGTCCTTCCCCATCTACTTATTTTTACTTGAAAAAAATACCATCACTTTACCTGGAGCCAGAGCTTGTCGTGCTGCGACCACTTGCCCCCAGCAATGCACTGGAAGGTTGCGTTCTGCCCCACGTTAACCTCCACGTTCTGCAGCCGGAGGAAATGAGGTGCTTTCCCTAACAGAAAATGCAAAGTGTTGCCAAGGTAGAGCAAGGCAGTACTCAGCTATGCTACAGACATACACACTCAGCAAATTATTAGGGCAATGCCAAGCCTAGCCTTGACAAAGTGATTTAGCAAAATAAAGCTGTCCTTCAGCTTTAATGATTCAGTGCGGAGTGGAGCAAACGATCTTACAGAGAATGGCCTAAGGGATGGTATAAAGCTCTGGCACATCTGAAAACTCACGCTTACTATCAGATCACAATGCAAGATCACAGTCATCAGCACAATTTCTTACTGCTTGCTATAAAGAGTAATTGAGTAATTTATTTGCTTTAGAAAACTGTGTTTCTAAAAAGGTCAAAAAAATCAAATACTTTTGAGTTTGTCAAGTGTGACTAACCCCAAACCAGTTCTCATCCAGTTCTTTTTTTTTCCTTATTTTCTTGACTGTCAAATAAATCCTAGGGCTTTAGAACAATTATATCACTTTGATATCAAACCACTAATATTAAATATTAATATCACCAATATTAGCATATCACTGTATCAGTTTATTAACCACCGATATCAGTGTGTCACTGATTTAAATTCAGTACTAATTAAATATTAGATCACTGATATTAAAATACATCCCTTATATTAAATATTCATCTGTTCACACAGGAACAAGATCAGAGCACTTTTTTTCAACTAAACTGTGGACTCATTCACCTCTGTAAGTAGTTTTAGAGGAAAATAAAAAGAATTTTACAGCAGTGAATTTGACCCTTGCAAATGAAATCAGTTCTGTGCTGGGCTTTGGAACAAAGTTTATGCACCATTTAAATACTTTTAGCTAGGGTGCACAGAAGTCTTGTGAGACTCCAAAGGTCAAACTTTTTCAAATTCATGTTCACCTTCTATAAGAAAGGATTATGCATTATTGCAATCAGGCACCAATAGGCACCATATTCATATCAGGCACCATAATTTCCAAGTACGTATCAACCCATATTTCTCCACTGGAAATAGCTTCAAAAGGACGTGGGCATCTGTGTCTATGTGTGCACAAGGATTGTTATATAGCTTGATATATAGCTCATTAGCTGCTACTTCTATGCCTGTACATGGGCAAGTACATTTTTCAGACATATGACGAAGAATTCAGGCCAAAAGTTTGTACGGAGATGCTGCACTGCGTTCACCAGACAACGCGCTTGCCAGCAACTCCTGCAAGCTAGGACTGCAGAAATGGAGTGATCCCACACTATCACACTTCCTGGGGAGCAATAATTACGCCAAAGTTTACAAGAAAACTACCTTTGGGTGAGAGAGAGAGAACATACTACGTGGTATGTTCAGGCTAATATTTGAGTAATTTCTGCCTGTGATCTAAGCAGAGCAGACAACACAAGCCAGCTCCAAACCCAAAGCTATGTGGCCAGGGCGAGCACAGCAACAGCAGCCGCCGTCTCCTGGTGCTCAGGTCTGCTCCGCGTCCAGGGCACGGGCAGAGCTAAGCTGTCCGGTGCTTGCAGGTGATCACACAGACTTAGCCACTGTAAAAGGCTTGAGCACAATGCAAAACTACTATTACCATTCCTCACAGTGGTGGGGAAAAAGCTACACTATTGTTGTTTATTTTTCTCCATCGCGGTGTCATTAGGGGCATTTTGCTGATATTTAGGCTTGTCTCCTACACCATGGTCTAGGAAAGTGAAACAGAAATGAGCGGAAAACAAACAAACAAAAACAGTACTTTCAGTCATCTCCAGCGTCGCCAGGAGCTTCATGGTTCCTGTGGTTTGAGTCATAATCATTGTAAAACAGTATGAGGGGCAAAACCTGTACAAGCTGAGAGAACACTGCTGGCTTTTACCTCGGGTGGCTGTTACTGCCTAATGACGAATGCAACACCAGGAATCAGCAGGGAGAAGCATTTAAAAGACTGTCAAGAACTTACGGGGGGACCACCGCATATTCAAGCTTACTTCTAACTTATTTCAAGCTTATAAGAGCTTACTTGTAGGGAATACTGTCTGCTGCAAGTGGCAAACTGACCCACAGTGGAGCAGTTACAGTTCACATCATTTTAGTTTTGAGTCTTGAAATCTAAGCACCAGCTCAACTAAAATATAAGGAAAATAACTCCACCAGTAACATTAATGGTTTTTTGAAGGCTGATAGGAGTCTTCTGGTGGATTTGTCCATTAATAACAACACAGTTGTGAAACTTCTATTAACTCTACCAGCAACTCCACCAGGAAAAAGGCAGCTAAAAAATTTAAGAAATGACCTGACTAGGAAGAATGGACACTTCTTTCTAAAATTAGCAGGGATATGAAGTGCTTCAGCTGATCTTTATAAGCAATGCACATGGACTCTGTACAAAAGGATAAAAGGCAGTTCAGTTGACACTGAAACTCCCTGTCTCTATTCTCAAAGCTGCACAGCAATTCTCAGTGAACTGCAACAGCACAACTGAATGATCAGGTACTGAACGTATGAGTTTATCACTGAATGAACACGCTGACAACACCCTTGTCTCTACGCACACGAATTTTATGTATTTTCATAGAGACTTCAGTTCAAAAATAGCACTCTTATTCACTAAATTAACATTAAGATCATACCTCATTTTGCAGAGAGACCTGCGCATACTTGGAGAAATGGACTTAAACAGCAGTTTAAGTACTTCAGTAAGCAGGGGTCTAACACTGCATCCTTTCTCCTTTTTAAATCATTGAACTTTCTTGTCCAGGCTTTGCTTGGCTTTATTGGCCTCTCCACCAGTAAAAAGATCAGTCAGCGCCTGACACGCTGTGAAATCCGAGCACACCATGCGTGGGATTTATTTGGATGCTGCCAGTTATCAGCAGCAGCTGGTTAACACTGATTGTAAGTTTTTCTTAATGAAGTAAATGCGCCCAAAGGCCTAAGAAATGAGTGCGTGATAAATATAATTTAGTTAAACAGCAATTATCCATATTGCAGTTATCAGAAGTGTCCTGTTAAGCTTGAGCAGAACCATGTCTATCACACTGAATGGCAGCTATTCTTTGAAATTCTGTCTTGCAAGAAAATCAGCTGATCTATAACTAGACTATCCCACAGATTTGACGCATGTGATTCGCTTGCGCACAGCAGCTGCCACTACCTTACTGAAACCACGAACTAGTGAGACAGGCTGTAAAACTCTGGAACTGGAAGGGTTTTGTACTGTCTTTCCAAATGACACCAGGCTTGCTGGATTTGCAGCCTCAAATGATGAATACAAACAGGTATCATCCAAAATTACATTTGGATATCAAATATCTAATAACTTAAGCATTAAAAGGCATGGACTCATTACAGATTGCTCATAAGGACATTAAGATATTTGAAGAAGAAAAGCACAAAGCATGTCTAAACTCATTAAAGAACATGAAGGCTCTTAAAATCTTCAGAAGAGACTGTACACTACATATAAAACACACATACAAAAGTCATCAAACTAAACTGTGGACACACAAAACCGCAGCAACTCAGAGCCAAAAGTTGAGATTTAGGGCTTTTTTAAGTATAAAAATCTAGACTGAACGTATTGTGACTAAGATAGAAAAAAACATAGTACTAACAATTTTGAACAGCATGATGAACCTGCCTTAGTCTCCACTCCTGTGCAAATGTATTGTCTGCATGAGACTTTTTAAATATGCACATAGGTGCTGAGCGGGTTTAACTTTTGTTTCAAGAGATACCTTTTGCATACATCCCTTAACAAAGGAAATACTGTTTTGTTTTTTTTTTTTTTAAGTTAACTGCATAGGATATCGTCAGAAGCTTTTCAGATCTTTTTCTTCAAGGATATGACTCAGAAGTAACAAAATAATCGGAGTTTTATGTTCTCTTAGCAACAGAGGAAGAGAGACTTCCACAGACATTCCGGCACTAGCTCCGGATCCAGATCTGTGTTGCCTTTTGCACAACTTGCAAAGTTATGTAATTATGCAAGGCTGACTCTCTCAGAGGGACTCGAGAAGACATTTTAGAGTTGACTGAACTGGGTAAATCACTCACCTAGACTGTGAAGCATGATATATTACACATTAACATATTTTTTTTTAAAAAAAAAGAAGAAGAAGAAGAAGAAGAAGAAACAAAGAATGCTTACTGCATGGATGGGCAAGAACTCTGACTTCATCCACAGCGATGTACCCTGGATGTCCTTTCAAGGAGACAGATTCAAATATCACCTGAAATACAAAACAAGAAAAGGTTTTCTTAAAAAAAGAACAGCTGCCCTGGCCTTTTGGCCAGTCACCACACACCACTCTCACTGCAGTTTCCGAACCATTCAAGGCATTTCATCATCAATGATGAAGGGATACAGACACAATTCAGTACGTATGTGCATATTAAAGACTGAAAGTCTATTTCATACAGGAAACAAAAAGTTACAGTAACGTTTATTAGGATTAGAAAGCTATGCGCTTCTTTCATTTGGAGGAGCAAAAAATATCCCATGGATACAAACAAATGGATTCAATTTAAGCATCAGTGCAAGAACAGTTCGTGGTTACTCATTTGACATCTTGTTCTTAGCACAATTCCAAAAGTTGGAGAAAGCTGTTCATTAAATAAAATTATCTTACTGAATCAATAATGCTGCGTGGATTCTTTTGGAGGAAACCTTGACTTGGCATGCATGCCATCGCGGTTCCAGAGAGCAAATTTTGAGCAACAGATGACCCTGGATTCCAGCTGCTGCACTGAAATAAGACTCTTCCCAAAATGTTACAATAAAGTAGTTTTTCTGCCTTTCTCTGGTTGAAGAATGAATTATCTTAAAAAGCCTATACATAATATTTATCTACATTAACCCTACACTAATTAGGCCTATTTTATTTATGTATCCGGACAATGAAAAAGTTCCACTAGTTTGGGGCTGAATACACAGATATTCTATTACAGGCAAACAAAAACGTAACTTTTTCCTATGACTCTGAGAATGAAGCTGGAAACCTGTCCTAATTTGGAGCATCTCGTTACTAAAAATATATAGACTACTTGAAAAGAGTTCAGAAAAAAGCTAAAAGACTAATAAAGAGATTACTAAAACTAAAATAACTACTGCCAAATAAGCTAAAATGCAGGAGAAAGTAATATTAAATATGGTGTACACGAAGTCTGTTAACTACTTAAAGCCAGCTTTTAACACTGTTAATAACCAGTCTAAATAGAAGTTGATAGTCCCTGTCTGTCACTGCTTAGCCTCTTTTTCGTCTCCTCCATCAGAAGATTAAATATAGTAAAATATCCAATGGTCCAAATGCCGATCACTGAAAGTCCAGGCTATTAAAGTAAGAGCAGTGTGTACTTCATCAGCATAAATTTTTTGGTTTTGCTTTGCATTTGAGCTTCCAGAACCTTAGTTTCTGCACATGCTCCCATGACTTCCTGAGATCTCTTCCCTCAATTCTATACACACCCAAATGTGAGATCTCCTCAGAGTCCTTAAGAAAAAAGGTATGATAAAAGCAGGCAGAATATAAACATAAACTCAGAAAAGCTCAGCTGCTAACAAAATGAAGAAAGAATTCTACACCAGAGGAGGGTGGACAAAACATGGACTGTCCAAAGTGTAGAAGAAGGAAGTAAATCTCTAGAAGAGAAAATAACGATCCAAAAAAATCAACAAGTGCTTTGAGTGATGAAAATTCCTTCCTAGGTTTTCTAGGGATGGTATAGACAAATAGTACAGTGTATATCCATAATATGGAAATGATGATTAATTCTGTAAGATGAGATGTCATTTATGATACAAATTGTACCTCCTGGGAAGGTCACCTAAGGAACTACTGCAGCTTCCTTCAAACACAAGATTACTAATAGTAACTTCACAGTTACTAAAATTTATTTTAGCGTTTATGAGAAGTTCTAAGCCATGCTAGACTCCATCTTCAATTTCCCTCAAGCCGACTTCCTCGGAGTCTCAGCCCTTGGAATAAAAAGCTCTCTGAGACATTGGCATCAGCTATGAGCAGGTGGCAAAAGCAGGCGCCACTAAATAGAGAATGGTCCTCTGTTAATTACTGACCTGTACAGAGCCTTTAATAGGGTGCAATGCAACCCAAGCCACTGGAGTCACTGCATCAGGTGATAGAAAGCCCATGCATTTAATCTTCACATCGGTGCAGAATCCACTGAAAAGAGTGGAGGATTCCTCTCAATTCATACAATATTGTTTTAACAGTGGTTTTTTTCATCTGTCCTGCTCTACACTCAGATCTTCTCCTTACTTCCCAGTTCAAACTTCCACACAATTAGCCTGTTTTATATTGTACAGCATCTCAGCCCTATCAAAGCCAGTAGCATGGGAGCACAAAGGCTTTCCCAGAGACAGAGAATCGGGACCCAGCGAAGAGGAAGAGGCAGAAACCCAGGCATATACAAGGCCTGCTGCTGCAAACTTGACACTGAATGTCTCTAGTGTCCTTTTAATCTCAGTGGGATATGTAATATAATGGTTGAGATACAGGCTTTTAACTGTGCTTTACATTTAAGTAACTTCTCAGAACAAAATATAGCTGACAAAATGCAAAGCTTTACTCTTAAAAAGCATTTTTAAATGCCCCTGGGAACTGCAAAAACCAAGCCATTTCATGTTTCCTTACCAATAAACAACCTCACATTTCAGCTGCTGTACACCAACAACATCCGCGTTAGCAAAGTAGCCCGGCTCATCTGTTGTGGTGCAAGTTTTCTTCAGGCACAGATCAATAAAGTTACTCGCTACTCATGAAAAGGCCTCTTCCCGCAGACTAACGCTGCCCTTGGTGCTTTCTGGGACTAAGTTCATCCTCAAGGCAAGCAATAATTCAGAATCACACATACTAACTTTCTCCAAGTACTATTATGGCTTTGTTTGCTACACTGAAAACATAGGCAGGTTGGGAATCCAAATACGACTAACTGGAGGACAGGCGTTGTAAATCTCCACCACGTTTTTATCTCAGCAGAGAGCTTTTGGATCTCTTTGACTCATACGGTCTTTGCGCGGGAGTGCCAGGCCTAAAAGCATGACCTCTGGCATTGGGCTGTGTGGCTAGCGTTGCACTAGTCACATCTCGAAAGCTCAGAGCACTTCCCAAAGCCTCAGCCGGTTTCAGATTTCTCACGACAGACTTTCGATGCACGCTGTGACTCGCGACAGCACAGGTTTGGTGCATTAAGAGAATTCTCCATGTTTTCCCTGACACAGGTTTCATTATTTAGGAGAAAGGCTATTTTTCCAGTGTTATCTACTGCTTTTCAAATACGTAACATGCTTTCATGTTACGCCACACACCTTTGGGCTCAGGCAGCTGCGCTAACCCTAAACATCACTAAAGATATTGTCTGTATCAACCTTCTAAATAACACTTGGGGGTTAGCTGCTCGTAGCAGATACAAAAGCTGTATTGGACTATGCCAAATCTCTCCACAGCTTTAAACAATCAGGTACTGCCAACAGGCAGCAAGGTCCAATGAGAAGGCTCTTGAGTGAGTGTGGTCAGTCAGAGGTCACACACATGCTACACACTTTGACATCGTACCCCTAATCAAATAAATTTTAGGGACCTTTAACAGCTGAAGTTCATTTACCATTTCATGACGGTACAGTTACACCTTACAACACAAACATGTATAGATACAGCCGCGACATCTGCAGTCTGCATTATAAGCCAGGTCACAGGTATTGTAAAGTTTAGTACTGTCATAGACAACTTTTTATCAGCCACATTCTAGGTACTTGAACAGTCTTTCATGATATATTTGTTCAAGCCCCTATAATCAAAGAAAGAGTGTCAGTGTGTGTATCTACTCAAGGAATCAAGAGTTCACAGAACGAAACAAGTATCCTTGGTCTTTCTCAAGACGAACACAGAATCATGTGCACATGATCACGGAAGTTGCCACCACCAGAACTGAAGTTTCACATAACTTCCATTCATCCTTCCTCCAGGCAAAGACACCCAAGTTACAGAGATCATTAATCTTGGCAGAGGTAATAGACTTCCAATACAGGGCCCATCTGACTAATTCCTACACTTGGGCAAAGGCAAAACTCTGGAAACCATGGAAATGACTTGCTTTAACAACTTATGGGAAAAAAATCTCCTAACAGAACAAGTAAAACTATAATACAAGCAAGGCTTTAAAAAAAAATTAATTAAAGAAAAAGTGAAGGAAGATAAAAGAAGGATCGGGTGAAAACTCTGCTCATTTTGTTAACATGGTACAAGCTTATGTTAGTATCTTATGTATCTCTGCCCCTTACATGGGCAGCAGGAGCACAGATGCAAAGCCGAATGAGCAAATGTGAAGCATTCACTCGCACGGAATCAACCAAGGTCCAAAAATAGGTCAGAAAAGCTTACGCAGAGAGGCCAGTTAAATATCTACATAGTCATTTGTAAATTTACATTTACAAAGTGTCATGGAAAGTGCCAGTACAAATCTGCTTATGTGCCAACTTCAAGACATAAATGGGTGTTAACTTTCCAGTAATTTGACTCTGGCAGTCCTTCACTCTGTGACCTAATAAGTTCCCAAGAAAAAGGGTGAAGAAGGAAGAAACATGTAAAGATGTCTAAATCACCTCTTCTTATAAAACTTTATATGTAAACTTTATATGTAAACTCACTCTGACATAAAAAAGGAGGGAGGAATCAGAATTAAACTTGCAGAATACCTATTGCTAACCATAGCCTAACCTCATACCTCAGCAAACTTTCAAAGGGATAAGAGCAAAAAATATTTCAAATTCATACCTGATAAAAATGTGGCCAGAACGTACTGATGGCAAGTTCCGCCTTCACCCATCCTTCCGTAACAATCCCTGACACATTCCATATGGGATTGCCCTGTGGTCCACCGTTCACCTTCACATAGACATTCAGAGAGCCAGGACTGGAACGGTCTCTGCTGGATAAGTAATAGTGGAAGTCGATGCAATGTGTGTCATTTTCCTTCAATGTAGGCAAAAGCAAATGAGCTTTCTGCCCAGATGCCCGTCCAGAGCTGTTTACCATCATGAAGGAGCCTATAGACAGTGAAGGGAAAATGGAAAGAGAAGAAAAAGGGGTTTTTGTTTGCCTCTTTCAACAAGAACACTTCTGTCAGAAACATAAGCGATTCTTCAAAAGCCAGAAAACAAAACATTCGTCTGGAGAACTCAAACTAGCTATTTTATGTTAGTGGTTAGGTAACAAAAAGAAAGGATATTAAAATTACAGGGTAGAGATACAAACAGATTCAAGGCCAACTACTGCTGCCATAATTAGGTAATTTAAAAATCAAATTAAAAAAAATCTGCTTTGCTTGTATTAATTTTATAACCTTATAATAAAACAGTCACTCTAAACAAAAGCACATCCACAGTTAAAGCAGCAGCACAGCTCCCCTAGCGCATAACCACGTACCTCCTTTCCCAATGGCACATTCAAAATGGAAGACTACAACAACAGACCAAACCCTCAGCCGGTGAGAGTCTACATGGCACTTACCTACCTCATGCCAATCTACGTTTGCTAACCCTGCATCTTGGCTCCACAAGCTTCTGAAGGGTGCAATGCATTAACAAAATCTCAATTTGCAGAGGCCAGATGAATGAGACTTGTTAGCAACATCTCAACGTGAAACGATGCAATAAAGACAATTACAGTTCTGGGAGGGAAGGACAGGCTGAACTGAGGTAGGGAAGTACATATTGAAGCAATTCATGAGTTTGTTAACCCTGAAGCTTGCATCGTATTAACCACAGCACTGGATGTTGAACTCATGTTTGGATTCATCAGGCAGTTATTTTGCAGCACATTGTGTCTCGACTCATCTCTTCGCAGATACATCAAGGTGACAAATGTTAGCAATAAGGAAAAACATTATGAGAGCTATTTGATTCAATTCTGTTTAAAGAATCTGCTTTATGTGTGTGCAGACACCCACAGAAAAAGCTGAAGGAAATACTGAGGGTTGGGGGTGGGGGAAGGGAAGCTGTGTGTCAGTAGCCAGGCATGATAATTTTTAAACAAATGCAGCCTTCCTGACATTTGTCAGTTCTGATGCTGCTGCCGCCAAGTCACGCTACCAACGTATTTCTCTGCTGCCCTCTTGCAGTTCACAGAAGACTGAGTTTGAAAAGCCTTACCCCACTTCTAACCTATGGACGTTCCCTATTCCATGTTGCAGTAGCGAAGCAGACTCTCAGATGAGCCAGATCAAACTTTTGATCAGTTCTGTGCAGTGAAAAGCCATATATTCTCAATTTGTACCAACAGATACAAATCTATTTTTTCCCGTGTTTATACGATATATATGCATTTCGTAAAGGATTGGGAAGCATGGATGCAGAAGGAAGTCAATCTCTCATAAAAAGTCAAATACTCTAGAGACCTCGGAAAATTCAAGCCCAATGCAAGCACAGCTGCAGAACAAGCTTTACTAAGCAAGACGAAAAGCTACAGGCAAGATGCTCTCGGGCAATTCTATCTTTCATCTTGGTATGCTGAAAATCAAAATGGCCCCAAATCAAGAAACAGCAAGCACTTTGAGAAACTTAACAGTGGAATCCAAACTTTCCAATTTCTCTCTAATAATCAAAGTCCAAAAGGGAGGATTTAGTTAAATACTGCCTGTTGATCTAATTCTGCTCCCAGTCAACCATAAATCCCCTTCTTCAATTAAATGAGAGAAGCTTTAACAGAGTACTCTATGCACACTTTTTTTTTTAAAAAAAACCCACCCAAATAAACTAAAATTTGAGAAACTGAGATTTAGATTCGGTTTCTACGGCCTAGGATAACTTATCATCAGAAAGCACAACCACCAACAGGCTGGAAGAGGCAGCATGGCCCGGTGGCTACGGCAGCAGGCTGGATGGCCTGTTTTCTAAGACTAAAGATGACACACGTTTCCATGATCTTTGACAGTACGTGTAGTTTGCCTTGTTTTCCTTCATAAATGAAGCAAAAATGATACTACACTCCTACTAAAGATCTAGGAGGAAAGGCACTATATAAATGCTAAGTAATAGCAGTAGATTTTTCCTATGGGTGAGCATAGTAATTGCTACGAAATGCACTGCCTGCAGCATTTTAATGACATTTAGAGAAATAATACAACATAGGATGAAGATAACTTGCACATTTGCCAGATCGCAGGCTCAAGGACAAAGACACAGCCAATTAAATTACTCAGTAAAGAAAAACAGAGCTTTTGTGCATCCACAGGCTTTTGACCGAGTGACCGCAACGGTGGGTAGAAACACAAGAAAATTGGTTTCTGCTCCATTGTTGACTGGATCAGGGGCAAGTCACGTTGCTTCTGGGTGTCCTTCATCTCTCTTTTATATTTAGACTATAAAAGGACTCTTACCCTAAAGAGTTACTCCAAAGCTGTACTGTGTCTAACACAATAGGGTCTTGAACTGCAATGGGATAGACAAGTGTTTCAGTGATACACTCGATAGAAAAAGTTAGGAAGTATTTCACTTTCACAGATTCATGTATAAAAATAATGAGTTTTCTTCTGGGAGAAAAATATCAGCTTTATATAAAGTTCAAAGCAATAATTACACTCTTATTTTTTGCCACCCACAAAAAAATGAATCATAAGCTATTCGTGGTATGACAATGGCCTTTTGTGCAACTGCTGAGCATCTAGAAAGAGTAAGGAGCTGGCTTCTAGTGACTGACACAACAGGAGCACACAAAATACCTGTGCATCAAACATCACTTCACAAAATAATTACATTACAGTCTTATTTTACTGAAAGAATAACCTTACAAACTTGTTAATTGCCGTATTCAGATTATACATCGTTTTTTAAAATTTATGATTTTTTTTAACATAGTAAGCCCAGAGATACAGGAGAAAACAACTTAACTGTCTGCAGTTAAACCCTGGTAAGACGTATTATTTTATGCAACAGAGGAAAACTTGAGAAATTACCACTTACAGTGCCATATCCAGTGGAGAAAGGCACTCACACCTTGGTTAAATCAGTTTATCATCTAGCCCTGTACCATATTCCTTACTTTCACAGAGGCTTCATATGGCAGCTTCCCCAAAAAACGTCTTCCCAGGCCCATCAAGACATAGCCAGCATTAGCAGTGGGTATAAATGTACAGGTTTATAGTTGATAAAGGATACAAGAATATATCTGTCTACAAAATGTAGTTGTTGCTAATAAATTATACCCTGTACACTACACACAGGCTTCCAAAATAGACCCAGTTGGACAAGTTTTTCATTTTTCTCTTCCCAGCGTGAACTCAGTTGAATATCCCTTCCCTCATGCACTTGGATCATCAAAAGGCTGCCCTGCATGCTCCGAGATCAACAAGCAAGACCCACCAAACGGGCTTCGCTGTCCTCTTATAAATGCCCATACACAGCGAAGCTCGTCTGGGCAGGATACAGCACTTAGTGGTAGGTCTGACATCATAAACCTTGTTCTCACCAGAAAAAATTAAATGCAAAAAAGCCTTTTAAGGACCTCAGTATTTTTTCCTTATTAGCTTTAATAAAAACTGGTGTGTTGCGATTCACATTTTGACAGCCTTCTTTAGATTGAATGCAAAATTGAAGCTGATGAGACCTACTCTCAATTTATAGGCCTATATGTGTAAATAAAATTTGGTTTGGCACCAACAAACAACTTGTCACATTTTCCGCTCCCATATAAAGAACTAGCGAATGAATGAACATGTTACAAACGAAAATTATTGATCAATGCATGACTGAAAGCCTCTTAAATGTCTCCAGGCAGGAATCTGAACAAAACAAAAGGTTATCTTGAACAAACTCTTTTATTTAGACCACCACATATTTGATTTTGAAAAATGATAATAATAAAAATCATTAGCCTTGTTGTTTTGTTTACCTTCATCGTGAAAGTTCAAATGTCATAAAATAGACATTGAACTAAAAAAAGAGCTTGGGGGAGAAAATTTAACTGTGTTGTGCAAAATCTGGACTTCAGATTTATTGGACACAGAAGTATATGCTTGTTAAAGCAGAATGAATACCAGGTCAATTTAATTTAGTGCTCTTGGATCAACAGGTTAGATTAATTAATATCCTGCTGGTTTTGCCAGCTTCCTGAAGAACCAAAAATAAGCCTGTTATGTTCAGATCAGTTAGAAACAAGAAGGAAGGGAAGATGGTAAATAAATTCATTTTTAAAAATCCGTTCAAACGACAGGGAACATAAAATGGCACTCTCTCCTAGTTATTAAACATACCACTGAAAATTGGGGAATTAAACCATGAAGTGCTCTCTAGCTGGCCATAAATTTCAATTTTTCCCCTGCTTGGTGCATAATGATGCCTTGATAAGCCTTCTATTATTGATGCATCTGCAACATATATCCTCTTTTTGGAGCTGAAATGCTACTCTGTAGCAGATGGTGGCTATTGTGTTTACACATCAGCACTTTATGATTGCATTTTCTCACGTCTGCAGTAAAAAGAAAGCCGTAATTGAGTTTTTAATGGCTTTGCACATTGTTCATTAAGATTGCATGAGTGTGTTCTAACAAATGACAGCTGAAGAAATGAGCCACTGAGAACCCCTCGTGATCACCAGACAGACCTCAGTTGATGCTGTTTCACTGCTGGCTTTGAAGAACCGTGCTGTTTAAATGTGAAATTATAGCAACCATTAAAAACTGAATGTAAACTTGAAAAGAATTCTGTTTAAATGCTTGACTGTAAAATGCGACTTCCAAAACTCGAAAAATCAAAATCAAAAATCCCGAGAACGACTGTCAGCAGCCAAAGTGGTATATTCCACTCCAAAGTGTCCTGCTCCTTTTGTTCTTTTGAAAATAGTCACTCTGTCACTGCTGGAAACGATGTGTTGAGGTAGATGGCCTCTTTTCTTATATTATCCTTAAACATCATCTTTCATACTTAGTGCAGAAACTTTACATTATCTATGGCATTAAGCTTCTATGGCATTAATATTTACTGAGGATATTATAATTGTATGCCTTGTTAAAAGACATATAAAAAAGTTGTGTTTGGGAAGCTTACTAGAGAAGGTGTGAGCTTGCTTAAATCACTAGGGTAGGTGTGTATTTTTTTTGAGCTCTCCTTCTGTAAAAGCGTCCTGAAATAAAGGACTTTGTGCTGCTCCTTCTGACTTCCAGGTCATTATACAAGGACTGGTACTGACCCTAATCCTAACTCATGGTGAAATACTGGGAAAGAGTCAAAACTCTCTTACGAAAGGAAACGATACCTCACAAATCTGTTGGGTTCATTTGACAAAGTAGAAAGAATGCAAGTAAAACAAGTTCGGTTATTAGATTTGACTTCCAAAGACAATATAAAAGATTTCCAAAAGACATCTGAGAGGGCTTTTCTTTAAAGGCTTCAAGCTGCTGTAGAAGAGACAAGGTGCTCAAAAGATCACCAGGTGAGAAGCAAAGACTAGGAGTTAACGCTTGTTTTCTCAGCGTTTGAGGCTGGAGCACTTGCTGTGTGAGGGGGCTGAGGGACCAGGGCTTGTTCAGCTGAGGAAGGGAAGGCCGTGGGGGGCGTAACTGCAGCCCCCCAGTGCCTACGAGGAGATTATGAAGACCGAGCCAGCAGCATGTGCGTTACAGCAGCCTGTGGCTGGATGACTAGAGACCAAGGGCGTAAATCGAAACGAGAGGCTAAATCTGGATATAAGGTAAAGCCGCGAGGACAGTTAAACATTGGAACAGATTGCCCAGAAAGTTTGTGCAGTCTCTGTCCTTTCAAGACCCGACTGGATAAAGCCCAGAGCAACCTGGTCTGACCTCATGGCTGACTGTGCTTTTTTGATTTTGAAAAGTGAAAGGCTGCAGCTACCCCTTCCATTGAACAGCCACAAACGGCTTCTTCCTTCTTTCCTTCTAGATTTTTTTTGAGTTACTTTATCTTTTGGTTTTGAATAATACTGTGTGTCAACAGGTTCTACAATTTAATTACGCATCGCTTTGGGAAAAAAGAAAAAAAAGGTATCTCCATGCTCTTGCTTAAGCTGCCGCCACCTAATTTGTATTCTTACTTTATGAAAAGTTATAATTGCCCACCTGCTTCACATTTTTATATCCCAGAGAGCAGTTTGCTTGCACAAACTTAAAATTAAACAAGGCATGTCTCACAGTTGCTATCCCTTTTTCAAATATTTGTACAAAATCAGGCCCGTGAGTTTTATTTCTCAAATACGGGCAATATAGAATTAATCTACCAGTGAAATAAAAAGAGCTTGATCCACAGATAAATATGAATATGAACTGCAAGTTGAATTCAGTAAAATTCCATGATGACAATTCATTCACTTGGGAGACTGTCAGATAATAAGACATTTTTTAAAGATACTATCTTTTTTATTTGTAAAGAGTTTTTCTTCTGAAAATCTATGCCATGAAAAGAATTATGTTTTCTTTGTAAAAAAATCTTCTCTGGGAACAGGACTTACCCCGTATGACTTCAGTGACTGCAAATATTTGCTGTAATTATTTAAAGAAGGTGAGGATTGTGGCATAAATACCTTACCAACCTCTCCTGGGATATTAGGTGTGTAGCAAATGTGGTTCTGGTTTGTACCTTCCACATTGTCCTTGGGAAGAGGGATGTTTGCAGCTCTCGTTTTATAATAAAACCAAGCAATTACAAGGCACAATATTCAGAAACAGGGAAACCAGGTTTCCCACAGTTTCATAATTGCGAACTGTAGTTTTTTTCATTGATGCCACTGATTGAGCCATAAATGACGAAAGGCATTTTCAGTGGCATCCAAAACGCTGTTACCAGGAAATCACAGGTATTACCAAACTATACTCCTTTTACAAATGTCTTTCAAGGGGTGACAAATGGTGACGCACAGACATTAAAAGATGCCAATAACCTAGCAGTGGCCCTAGCTTCTCTTTATTCACTCCTGAAGTAAGTAACAACTAAGGCAGAGGGTTTAGACCTCCAAAATGGGAATCACTGAACTACACTTGACAGAAGAAAGAAGTACTTCTATTGGACCCCAAAGGAAAAAATAAACGTTTGAAAGTTTTAGCATCCTGACTCTTTACATGCTGGCAGATGCAAGTCAGCAAACACTCTTCAACTATCAAACCCAGATGGGAAAAGATCAAGTGACTGCAAAAGCCGAAAAGGGCCTACAGTAGCCAAAGGGCTGTAAGGCAGATGATGGGTTTCTGCAAGAGGCCCTGAAGCAGTGGTATGGCCGAATTTTCAAAACCCCGGCTCTCTTACTGACAGAAAGATCGTCTCATAAAAGAAAGGATTCAAAGTCCAGAAGCTTGTGGTCCATTCCAGGTTATAAGACATTCTGCACCAGTGATACATACAGCAATCTACCCAAAGTGTTTTTGCTCATTTTTCTTACTTCTGTAATACTTTTTTTTTTTCCATCATACTAGGGAAGGGAACTTACATGTTAAAGGGATGATTTTTTTAACCTTAATAAAAAGCATTTAAATCATGAAGTGAAACTAGTCATCTGTTTTATTGTTAAAAGCATTTTTCTTCTTATAATGTGACGTGTAGGTATAGCTCTTGTTCACATTACTCAACGGCATTTACCTAGAACAATCGAATAGAGAGGTACTGGTATATCTGCAATATAAAGCTCATGCATAGGATTCATATTCTGACTTCCTAGTTTTCTCAGCGATAAACAGGGCTATTTTCCATCAGTCCAAAGAAAATTAAACTCAAATATGAAGGTAGAACTCTTAGAAAAATAATAACGAGAACAAGCACTTCAGAGAGCACTAGTACTCAAGTACTACAGCAGAGGCAAGAGGAAATTTTTAAATGCAGGAGGAACTTCTCCTCATCTCAGTTTCTAGTATAAGCATGGTCACTGAGGCAGAAATCCTGGTGCTGAAAGCCAACCGGCAAGGAAGTGATTGCAATCTTACACCAATGACTAGGCAGAAAAAACCAGAGCCTTCTCTCCATAGCTGGTTTCCAGCCCTAGCTACAGCCCAGAGTGATTTCGAATATACCACTAATTCTAATATTTCAATACGGGTACCTGTACCCAAACTACTGTTAGGTTCAGTGTGGAGAATCAGCATCTAAAGATTAATTAACATCTATATAGACAGTGAACACAGCAGTAAGGCTTTACTACACTTCTGACACCTAAAAGGCTTGTTCTAGGCCATGGTTCAAAAGATTGCCGAGCGCATCCACATATAACAGTTCTGGATTATGGTAGGGATGACAAAGATCATCGTTAAGACTCACGACAAAACTTCTCACTTCAGTGGGGCAAGGTTAACATGCAGCCTTGCTTTCCACCTACATCCCTAAAAGGGCATGACTAAGGTCCTGCAGAGCACCACCCTTCTCTCCTTGGAAACCAGTCGAAGAACATTTGAGATCGGTATTTGCTGGAACAGCAACAGTGGTCAAATCACCTTCTCCTCTCCTTCATCAAAGTCCGGTTTTGATTTGCAAAGTGGAAATCTTATTCATCAAATCTCACAAGACAGCCATTGCTTCCAAGATAGCTATCCGGCCACTACTCTGCATATCTCATGCTTATCTCTAGGATCCACAGGTATTTATAGAATTTTCTTCACACGTATCATAAACGTTTCTTTAATAAAACAGCGACCGCCACAGCCATAAGAGTATGTGTGCTGAGAAACAAAAAATGGTATTGTGCTGTAGAGTCAAATACAATTCTGTAAATTTCAGCAGTGAAAAACTTTTTAATGGATTCACTGCCAGCACTCAATGCTGCAAAGGTCACTGCTGTGGTATACCTTGAGACTGTCCTTATTCTATATTTATACATATAGTATAAATCACTTGGTAGTGCTAATCTTTTAAGCTGGGTGAAAACATACACTAAACTCTGAAAATTGTGAATAGCTTCTGTCGCTTTTCAATTCCAGTAGCCTGACAACTATCTATCCTACCAAGCATTATCTTAATGCTTTGGTAAACAGTAGGCTTTATTAAAGTTTAGGTTATTAAACTAGCAAATAAACCAACTAGAGGGAATGGTCATAATTCAACACAGCATCTTTGTTTAAAGGCATCACAAATCTTGTTCTTAGCATGCCAGAGCTTTATTATAGCTGAGCCTTGGAAGAAAGGGCCAACAGAAATGAGATGCAGGAGCACTAGCAAGCCTCCTTTCAAAGTCTCTTGCAAACATAGTTCCACAACCTACTAACTTTTATAGGTACCACCTGAATGCCCTCAATTCAGTAGAATAACGCGGAGTTATCGCCTCGTCTGGTTTAACCTATGGCATGAAACTGCTGCCACATGTCTTTTTTCTCTCGGAGAAACGGCAATATTTCCATAAGTAGCCTTTGCATGCACCATCTAAAAAAAAACGGACCAAATTTTTTAGTTCAAGACATACAACTACTTGTGTAATGACCATAATACACGAATAGATGCTGAAGAATTTCTCTCACAAGGAATTGCTAAGAAGAAATAAGTTCAGAAGTAGTGGCTAGTAAAGACTTTTCTGACAAAGTAAATGCTATTATGTGTGTCCCATAGATTTGTTTCCAAATACGGTACTTATTTTAAAAATTGAATTCCATATCTTGTTAAAATACCATGGCTAAAAATAAAAAACCTCTCCAACCGTATAGATACAGGTTCAAGGAAAACATGATTTAAGCTGGTGATTACAAGCAATTAAAGAACTGCATCATTTAACTACATCTACAGCAACATCAACTCTACTAGGAAGAAGGAGGCAGCAAGACATTACAGATGTCAAAGGTCTGGGATCTTTTGATATCAAATCACTCAACTGAAACATGTTGTGATATGCTTAAACGTACACGACTTGCACAAAATTAGAATTAAACTTTCTTTTCGGTTTTAAAAACCGTGTTTCCCATGAATGTCTGATATATGGGTAATGGTCAACAGACATGAAACGACGAATAACACGTGATTATCTTCAAAGTCTATCTATTCTGTATCATCCAGACACAACGGTTGTTCAACTAAGGCTTAACAATGGTCCTTTTCCACAGTACTTTTTGTTCTCTACTTTTATTTTGTGTTGATCTGTTCCAATTCTGATCATGAATTTTCACTTTTGCCTACCTTCTCTCCTCCATACACAGCTGAAAAAGTGAAGTATACAGGTTACAATCTCCACTTCTCCTCGCTGTCCTCTTTCAAGGTTGCTACCTCATACCTGTTGGGTGCAGCTTCTTTTGTGAGAGGAGTGTGGTTGGATGGCCCAAGGTTCAGAATGAAGTTCAAACTTTGTTTCTCAGTTTGGATAGTCTAAGACCACCGAGTTTTACTGTAACCACCTGGCTACCCTAGTATAGCTCAAAGATCTCAGATACTGATCACAGTCTGCAGAGTTTGTGTCTCAAATACCACATTAGATCATCAGCTGAGAAAGTTGTGTATTCCTAGCCTCCTGTTCTTGCTAAGCTTAGGAAATACAGCTTATGCTCTTGCTCTTGTGTTTAAAACTTACATAAAATCTAAATTGCAGAGCTAGTTGGACCTAAAGGTTGAACTACTCTGGACTTTCAAGAAGACAGTCTAGAATCACCCTTAACGTCAACAGCTCATCTGCCAGAAGCAGTCTGGGGAAATTTTCACTCTACTAGAAAGTATATTGGACTCCAAGCAGTTCAAGTACAGACTTATTTTCAATATATCGGACTCTTTGCTTGCTTAATCATTCACAATAAATGGCTGAATAATTTTTAATGATAAACTTCCACAGTATTACAGGTTTTACATGACAGCTGGAAAAGGTGTTTTATTAGTTGGCATGCAGCTACGTCACTAGCCTACGTTTGCAGCCCCTGTAACTCATGTAAAACTTCCATATCTATCTTCTACCTGCAGTATCTTCTAGGAAATTGTGGTGGATTATTAACTGTATTTGTGACAGAAAATGCATATTAAACTTAAGGCCAAAAGGCAACTATAGCAAATGATGTCTGAAGAATAACTGTTTCTTAAATGGTTTGTTTTTACATAACTGTGTGGTCACCTATTTGCACATTTAAAAAATAAGCACTAAAACTCTAAACTCAGAATATGCTGTTTTGAAATCAGGTTTTCAACTTTATTGAGCTCAGTTTTAACAGAAAGCATTAGTTGTTCCCGAAGTTAGTGTTGCTATTTTGGGTTTACTGCTGTATAGCCAAGTATTTGGCACAGTGAATTCAGAAAATAATTAAGACCACCATTTCATAAGCCACCACACCGTATGGCACAGCAAGGAATTTCTCAAAAAGAGCAGCTCAAAACTGCAAAAACAGAGGCCAGTGCAGGCCACTGTGGAGGCGTATTGGCGTAGAAGAGAGGAGCTTCAGTCATTCCTACCCACTTCTTCAACAGTTGTGACATTTATCTTTGGCCTATTAGCATGAGAACTAAAATTAGACCAATATTTTTCTTCTAAATCAGCAATGAAGGCTCCTGTTTATAATTACACTAACATGGGAGTCAATGTCAGCATCTTCTTTTTCAGGGGTATTGTCCTATTAGGATGGTCATTTCTATTTCTGACTGCATGGTTTTCAAGCCAAACAGGAACTGCTCATTTGAAGCAGCTCTGTTGCCAACAGTGGCTAGTATTAGCGTTCAAACAAAGGCAAAAAGTCTTGATGACTAACTAGTTTAACTGAAACAAAAGAAATTTCTCCGTAACATGAAGAATTTGGTGATTAACTCATATTAATTGTATTTGTGCTTAATAAAAAAAAAAAAACTTCACAAATCATGCAGTTGTAATTGAGGATTAGTAATGTGGATTCATCATTACACAAAGGTCTACTTATTATCTTGGTAAATACTTGATAGTTATTCAAACCTGTCAAATATTTTTACTCAAATAACTGGACAGTTGTATTCAATAACAAAGCATTTTCTTTGGCCAGCTTAGAAGATGTCGCCTTCAAGCCACTGGATACAGTCTTGCATTTTAATCAAGTAAATATACTCAGTACACTTAGTGCACTAAAATTTAGAAAAATTTTATCATGACTAGATTCTTAGACTTTTTGATGCTCAGTAACAACAGAATTATCAATATCTAAAGAGGCCAGTGGGGCTTTTGAGCCTAATTGCACTCTTGAGCAAATATTTTTCACCAAGTTGTTCAAAGATACATACAGATCCCCACCCACCACAAAAACACCCCCAAACTGCAGTTCATTTAGCAATTGATAGCATTATATATATATATATATATATGCTAAATTTTGATAAAAAATTAACACAACCTACTGAATATTCCTAACACATCTTTTAGTTGAGTTTTTCCTGCTTACTAGGACACACATTCTGAGTTTCACAGGCAATGACAGATTGACCTGATACCACTTCTTAGATCGAAACTTCCAAAAGACTTTCCATATTCCACCTGGGGACTTCCTTGGTCCAATCTAAACTCACCTTTTTCCCCACTAGGTAACATAACTAGCAGCTGCCTCCCAAAATTACTGGCTTATGTAGTCACAAACACATTGACCTAACTAGGAGGATCACTTAAATAAAATATAGTATTTAACAACCATGTGATAAGCACTGCACGCAGTTTCTGGGCACTTTGGTTAAATGGATGGAATTAAAAATGATAGACAGTACAGAGTGAGCTTACAAAAACAGATTTTAGTTTGCAAAATTCATAGAATTCATAACGTTCACCGGAAACCATGAGCGAAACATAAGTCAGAGGCCCTAAACTACTGCAAGTACACCAGCTGCTAGTTTGTCTCAAGTTTCTCATAGCTCTCAGCAAATTTTTCAGTTGGTGCCACGTTAGTTGTTTAATTGTTCTTGTCCTCTTACAGGATGCAGTTTAATACTTATTAGGAAAGAAATTTGGGCCGTCAGTTGTTAACCTTCTGACTATTTTCCCTCTCAGCCAGCCTTCAAATCCTAAACAGAATTTTGCTCCTCCATGAGGATTACTTTATTTAATAAACTCTCAGGAGGTACTTTGGAAGCTTTGAAATCCCTGGTAAATCCAGTTTTTATCCATTATTATACTAACATAGAAGTACTTTCAGTATATTAGAAAGTTACAGTTTTCCTTTGCAAATGCTCTGATTAGTGTTTTATACTGGATTCATCTAGGTAGATTCATCTGCTTATTGTTTCAACCATTTTGTACCTCTCCAAAGAATATTCATTATCTTGCGCTTTCTAGGATCATCCCTTTTTCTTTCCTTCAGAGAAAAAACCCTCAGTGCTCTTTTCAGTAGCCAATTAAAGAGATGTGAAAAAACATTAGCGAATCAATGGCGTCACTTAAAAATTTCCTCAAACTATCATAAGGACTTGTTGTCTCTAACCAAAGCCATGACTGGTCATTTGCCTAACAGCACCAGCACCTTCATTTAACACCCTTGCAGAACGGTGACATGAAAGACATAGAGGTGACATAGAAAGACATGATAATTTCTAGAATTAAGACCAGTGTGAAGTAGTCATTTAAATCGTCTAAAGTGCACGTTTTCCCCAAGTGAAGCAGCAGCTAGTTACTGGTACTCTAGCTGACTCATCAGTTCTCAGTTCCTGCAACTAGGAGATTTAAATAAACCTCATAGCTCATCTTAGCTTATTCTGAAAGTATCTCTTCATCCCAGTTTCAATTGTCTATATTACAGTACCAAATTATTCTTTTTTTTTTGCTTTTTTGCTTTTTTTTGTAAGTAGAATGCAATTTTTATCTTCAAAGTGCACTCTTACTTGCCCTGCAGTCTCCCCCAGTCAGTAAATTGAGTCTTCAATGACGTTGTCAAACATAACAGAATAACTATTTTAAAAGATTCTGCAACACACCAATGGTTGAACCATTGAACTTGCACCAATATATAAGGTGCAATACACCTCTTGGCCTGAAGTACAAATTATACTGTAGTTTCCTGTGTAGTCTATCATTCGTTCTTGATTCTTCAACTGCAACCGGTGGCAAGATAAGCATGAACTTCAGTAGAAGGGAGATCTGACATACTTTTAATTCACTTTTTTCTACTATTAAAATTGTTGTAATTTAAGCAGGTATGAAATGTTTTGGGGGGATTACACATTCGAATTGTTACTAGACAATGAATACTGGGCGATGTTCCCTGTTTAAATGGGAATAAACATTAAAATTCTAAGAGAGACATCTGGGAACAACTTAAAGAACTGAGACTTGATTGGAGTGTTACGCCATTAGAGCACAGCATTTAAGATGGCCAAGAGGTAAACTGAACTTCCGTCATGTTTTCAGAACATGAGTGATGTTTTCAGTATCAGCATAGATTCAACAAGGGAACAAACAGATTTTTCCAAAGGCAAGGCTCCCCCTTACTATTCCAAGAGTTTGCAGTTGAAACAGGTTGTAAATATCTCGAGTAGAGTGAGCTAGAATTATGCTCAAGTTGATTTCTCAGGTTCTGATCCTGTTGTAAATAAAGTAGAAAAATGAACCTCTCTCCTGAACACAGCATGATCAGGATCAGTGCCAAATTATTAACATGCATTTTCTCAGTAGGATTATCCATCTTTGAAAAATAATTGCTCTTCATAGCACTGCGAAAAAATGGGCAATTTATGTAGGATTTACATTGAGCTAGCTAAAATTTTCATAAAATTCAAGCAAACAGACTAACCTTCCAAGCATGTGGCTGCAATTAAGCTTTCAGCTTTCCCATTAATCTCTATTACAGAGATCTAGTCCAGGATTCATATTTCAATTCCTCCTGGTTAAATATATCAAATTCTGTTATTTGAGCAAGAGCTATTTGTGTTGTAGACAGCTTCAAGAGTCATCGTTGTTCTGACCTAGATTTTGTGGCTGAGATTCTCACTCTAGCATCTACACCCTATTCATTTTAAAAACACAGTTTAAATGGCCAGTTGAGTTTCTGGCAAACTGCAATGGGTTTTATTTAATTTTTCACTCATGAATTCCAGTGAGCAGTTGAAGGAGGAGTAGAGAGAATTTAATTTTTTTTTTCCTCCCTCAAGGTTTCCTGGGTCCAGCTCTGGATATAAAAAGGTTTTTAATCTATTGACATTAATGGAGTAATTCCCGATGTATATTAGCTTTACCAACATCAGATGCTGCAAGAAAGACATTCATATTGTACTTTTACTGCTATTAGAAATGCTGGTTGGTGTCACCAACTCTCTTATTCCTTCTGTCGTCTTCAGAATATCAAGCTAAGCATTAAACAGATGCCCAGCTTGTAAGAAAGTAATTCAACATAGTTTCCTGAAAAACGTGCGTCTGTGCATATGTCGTACAGACAGGTCTGCTGATGCTTCCCTAAAGTGATTAAAGCTTTCAAATGTCTCCATGTAAGAAAACTACCCAGAAAACTGCAGACAAATCCCACAAATCTTTAAAGCGTTTGTCAAATAACTGTTTAAAAGTATTTTCTGCTCTTCACAGAAGACAGCACAAGAATCATCAGGTTACTTTAACCTAAACCATCTCTGCATAAAAAAAGCAACTCAGAAGGAAAACTTGAGTGCAGACTACATATATCCACAGACCCTTAGAGAGGAAATCACAGGAGAAACAAGAAAACATCTCCATATGTTTAGCAAGCAAGATTGCTTCCTCCAGCAGTTGTGTATGATGTAAAATGGGTCTATTAAAAAAAATCTTATCTTTAACTTTATTAAAGCTAGCTAGCAACATGGTCAAAAGAAAAAGCAGTTATACAAACAAACTTGTAGCAACGTTAAAAGTAAAAACATCTGATGGATCTTATATGACTTCCCTCCTTCTAGGGCCACTTTCTTTTTGACTGACCACTCCCAGTGAACCTCCACGTAGGCTAGGGCAGCGTCAGCACTGTGTCCACAGGTACTAAAACGGCTCTGCATCCACAGGAGAAGATTAATACCAAGAACATATTAGGAAATTTACACCTCTGAAAAACAATGAATGAAATAATCTTATCATTTGTGAGAAATATGCAACGATACTGTTACTTTGGAGCTTTTATTGACACTTGATGGGGATAACCTGCACAGTTTGCTCATGAGTTGGTCATTCACAAGGGATACTCTATCATTTTGATACCTCTTCAAACCCACTGGTTTTTACCTTAAATGAGAGTGCATGTTCATAGTGATTAAAGTTTTCAGATGTATTACCAGGATAATCAACTTGTCAAGAACCATTGTATCATATGTTTGGACTGCTGGAGTATTTCTCAAGCTATCAACATTTCTCAAGGGGGAAAAAAAAAGTCACCATGACGTTTACACTGCTTTGATGAAGCACTGAGATACACTGGAATGCAGAACCTAAATACTGTTTTTGTCACTAATCCTTCTAGTTTGGCATCTCATTTGCATCAGTGGCCTACGATACTTCAGAGAAGAGCAGGTACTGAAACAAAATATGAAGAGCCCAGTGACGTTCTGCACGCATAGCTATTCCCTTCCTGACAGTGGATTGTAAGGCATAATTGTAATTGTAAGGGTTTACTACTTTCAAACAAATACTTTGTCTAGCAGCACAGTAAAAATGTTAATAGCTTAAAACATAGCCCCTGTTGATGCTCTGCTCTGAATGGTTCTACAAACATACCATTTTCAGTGGTTAGCGAAAAAATTTCCCTGAGACGGACCACTGCCGATTGTGAAATAAATGCAAAAACTGTAGTTAGGAAACAATGCTCTTTTCCATTTATTTAGTCTTCTCTACTACTTTTGGTATGTGGAGCACCATGATGTGAGTCACCAGAGGAAGGGAATTTGAGCAGCCCTCCCATTCAACAGCTTGCTTTGCAAGTTTGCCTTCTTACACTGTAAGGAAGAATCCAATTTCCAAACCAACAGGCAGTCCATTTAAAACACATCTTTCCATTTTGAACATATACCACTTGCAGCTTGTGCTCTGATGACGTACTATCACATTGCACCCTGGCATGGCAAAGGCTGAGCGTATTTCACTAAAAGCTGGTAACATGCCCGAGGTTTCCATTTTCAACATAGATATCTTTATGACATTTTGATTTTACAGTGCTGTTGACACCACAGATTAAGTGTAACCCTTCCCCCTAAAATCTTTGTGGCTCCCATCCTGAGGACCTAAAATATCGGATCCTGTATTAGAGCTGTTTGATTTTAAACAATTTGAGATTTTCTTTAGTCAGGGTATTCATGACAGTGCTTAAAAAGATAAACAAGAAGTAAGATCATTTCCCCCATTTAGATCAGTTTCTGTTTTGTATTCATGCAGCCTCTATCAAGGGGAACGATTTGGAGGAAAAGCAGAGTGTAATTTCTTCCTGGTGACAGGACGCCTTAGCCTCAGCATGCAACAGTTTGCCTATCAAACAGCTTTCTGAAAGTCTTGTTTCCACTGAAGGGTGTATATCCTTAACCTTCCTGGAATTCTCCGGGTTATTAGCATACTTATTCTTTCCAATCTATTATGCATCTGTGTAAAAGATCGTTTAACCACCTGCTAGCTTGAAAACTAGGGAGTAAATCTACTTGATCCCCACTGATGCTGGAAATCAAATACCCAGAAGTATGCAACGTTCCAGATACGACCAAGCTGCGAAATATTTGGGGTTTCTTTTTCATAAATGTAAAATAAAAGTCAGAAACAGCTAAACTGTCACGTTGTTGGAGGCATTAGCCCCAACACAGATGTCTGAGTCTTTTGATCAATGCTGTGATAGTATTCAAAACTGAGGACACTGACCAAAAACTTTAATAATGCCAATGCAACCAAAACACTAATTCTTTCTAAATACATAATCTATGTTCCCCGCAATCTTCAGACACCTTTAAACCAATTTTCAAAGCACCTGTTAGTTGTTCATTTCTGCATTCGCAAGTGTGTACAGCTGCTGCATATTAGGATTACACGTATTCAACCACACAATCGTACCAGCGAAAGTCTCAAACTTTTTTATAGTGTGTGTTTACAAAATACAGCCTTGCTAAAGCTGCATATTTACAACTCTGAAGTAAGTTTGCATTTTTAATTACTCAGTAACCTCTTGAAGATGCCGTTTTTAGTACTTTGCTATCTAAGATATTCCTCAGTCAAGCCAGAGGCATAACAGGGATATAAAGACTTTCTAAAAATTTAGCAGAAGCACGGTCGCACATCTAGCAATGGAGGTCACTGAAGCATAAAGAATAGTAGACCTAAGAGGTCAAAAAAATTAAAGACACTGGGAGAACACTGACAAAGATTATATATCACATAAATTATGCAAACAAACTCTGAAAGCATATTACACAGTTCTCAGATTTCTGAAGCAATGTATTATAGGGAGCTGATTTTACCTTCATATCCAACACGAAACTAAGGTTATCAAGAAAGGAACTACAGCTTACAGCTAACCCTCTAATCCAAGTTTTCCCTTCTCAGCATGGTGCAGCTGTGCATGATACACACTAGGACACAGGAGTATCCAAAGGAGGACAGGCAGGGCCCGGACAGGGCTGAGTGACTATCGGAGCTGCTGGGCAGGTAACTAACACCTCACTGAGCCCTTTGACTGACAAAATAGCCAAGGCGGCCACAGAAGAAACCACAGTTTGTTTCTAGCCTCAAGCAAAAAACCTTCTCCGTTTCTGCCTCCTATCAGTTGAGGACCAGGAGAGAAGCAATGAAATAAATCGCATTGGTGCCTCTTCACACAAACCTCCTGCCAACTCTTTAAAACTCAATGCTTTCCTAATATATGTAAATAATTAGGAACAATTTTTAAGACTGAGTGAATATTAAGGTCAACTTGCAATTAGTTCTAGTAGTTCAGGTTTCACCAGTGTGTGACTGTAGGTTTGAGTTCCAATAAAAAACATTGGAATTGACATACCGCATTGGATAAGCAACTAATTAGTCCACTAGTTTCTCTTTAAAATCGGCTAACCTGTAATAGTCTCAAAAAAAGGAAAATATAAGAAATCTTGCACCAACGGTTAGAGAAGAACATCTTACACAGAAACTCTTCTAAGGTTCGGTAATTAGTTATAAACCTTGAAATTTAAGAGCTTTCAGGCTTATTATGGAGGGAAAAAAAAATCACAAGAAAAATAAATTCTATTCAGCTACTGAAAATCACAGCAGATTTGCTACTTCTTGAAGACTCACTGCCAGAAAATTTGTTGCTAAGACAAGTTTTAAATGAGCTAAAGGTCTGAAGGCCACCTCCAACCCCATAAAATTCAGAATGTCCTTTTCTCCACAATTCACTTACAGACATTTTGTTGATGTTTCATTGCCCTGATACCTCTCTTAATTGGGGATTTGCCCCCTGCCTTTTTTCTTTATCCTCCAGTAAATGTCCCAAGACAGAAAGTAAACACATATAAAAAGTTTGTGAGAAAAACAACTTGTCCTTCCATCTTGAAGCGTCCAATCAATGCAGTTTCCCTGACTAAAAGCAGATGAGACAGAACACCACTGTCTCCTAATTAATGGAAAGACACATGGCTATTGTTCAAAAGTCAGAACTGCTCCCTGCCACATAGTTTAATCCTTTATGACAGTCTTAGGAAAGGGTGCATATTTTTATAGTGCTTGCTAAAGTATGTGCTGATGCATATGTTTGTGAAAGAACGCAGGTTTATCTGCTTTTGCCCATATAGATTTTCTTCCATTTGATGAATAAGTCATTAGGGATAGCAACAGCCAAGTCCTGTTATTTACATTCAAAATAAGGCATTTCAAGGCTGATATAGTTCAGTCTCAACATACCAGGTCTTGTGCCTTGTTTTGGAGTTTATTTGTGCCTTTGCCTCACAAGGCAACTAGGTGTTATTTGCAGCATCCAGTAATACAGAAGGTAAATACACATACTCTCATATCATACGTTGAATAATGAAATAGAAAAAAAGCTCCAGAATGCCTTTATGCCTCCCTTGAATCTTCATTCATAGTAACCCCTAGTATTAATTACATCACCTGTTTGACCATGCTAAACTGTGCTTGCTGAAAAAGCATCCCAGATATTCCTTCAGAAATTAGCGGACACACAGTGGTCTCTATACTCTAAATTCTCAGTTCCCTCAGTACTGTCATGTTTTATCAGTACTGTTTACCCAGTTCAAAGAGGAATTGCAACTCATTCATACTCATTAAAAATCCAAGAACAAGCTTTCCCCACAGTGCCGACATGCTACCAGAGAACGTAGAGGGTTTCAAAACCAAGGGTCAGACTTAGGACTTTACCTGCTAAAACGCAGGCTAGGTAAGGACCTAGGCATAAGATTGGAACAAATGGTGTCAATCGCTTCAAAGAATCAAGTCTTTTTAATAAACTCTAATACATTAATGAAAAAGCAGGTGATAACACATCAGAAATGATTCAACCATCTGAGCAGTTCAGCTGGTTCCCTCCTTCTGATGCCAGCTGCCTTCCTTGCCCTGCAAGGCCAGAGTCTTCTGCTTAGTAAAAATAAGCAAACAGGAAACTATAAGGCACTGCAAGATTTAATCTCAGCAAGGGTGATCCCATGTTTGGCAAATGAATAAGGCACTGGAACTCTTGCACTTCCCTGATCTGAAGTATCTCTCAAAGACAACAAGCTTCCACAGAAAAATGTTCATGCATTAGAAGTCCAGCCCTTCACACCAGCTCTCCATGCCAGATTGGCTTTCCATGCTATATTGCTCTGCCGACCCTTGTAATGAATATGATAGCAAATGCTTTGCATTCCTCTTTTGCTGCACATATGGTGGCAAGATCTTGGGAAACCAATGTAAATGGCTCTCCTGGCACAATGAGATTCCTTTCTTCCCCTGTTAGGCCATCTGTTGAACAGAAGATCACAGATCATATTTCCATTCCTTACAAAATTTTGGCAGAGGGGTATGGATGCCAGTTGAATTCTTGATGTGGCTATGCAGTTAAACAAAACAAAACAAAAAAAAAAGGCTGTTTTGAAGTAAAAGACAACCATATAAGCTTATGAGTCGCTAAAGTGAGAAGGGGCTGGGCAGAGCCTATTGTATACAAGTGCTTCACCTAGTAACATGGACCTTTTTTATTTATGAATTATTCACCAACCTAGTTTGACAGCTCTGCATTCTTTGGGGTTGGTAATAGTCTGAATCCTATATGTAGGATTTTTTTTGATCAATGGCTTATTTGCCCTTCATTTCACTTCATCATGATAGGTGTCTTTAAGTGACAAATTATTGTTTCTGTTCATGGATCACTGACCCTTTTATCAGAAAGGAACAACTACTTCTGCAACAAATAGCAAATATCACACAGATGTTTTCAGGTAGGCACTGGAATTTTCAAGAACAGACATTCCTCCAAATTTATAGACTTCCCATCCCCAGGAAAAAACAAACCCTCTCCCATCATGAATATTTTCCCAATGTTTCTCTTACTTCCAATTTACCTTTAATTTGGCCATGATCAAAAAAATAAGATGAACATCCCTAGAAACATATGAGAATCATCAACCCAGGGTACACTGGCTGTAACCCCTGCATGCCAGACACAGCATGCAAGCAGAGTTTGACTGTACTGCAGATTTGGGAGCTGGAGCAGTATTTGAGAAAAGAACTTTATTTCCAGATATATCTTTATGTCAGATATATCTTAGTGAGAGCACCAGTCTGGAAAAAGTATATAACCACTGATGCACGGGGAACAAAGATACAGCAACCACATTCCCAATATACTATGTAAACAGCTATACCTCTGAAGAATTTTAATTAAAGGATATATTACTCACATTAATGCTTTATTTTGCTTTTTAGTCTTTCATATTTGGAAGATACATTCTCATTCGCCATAGAAGTAAATGCATTTCAAGGAATTTTGGGTCTGAAATACTGACAACAACTCTTTTTAGTGTCTGATGTCAAGATTATTTTAAGGAGCACACTGCTCAGCATACTGCTGAGCTCAGTTGCTCTTTTACCTTCTCATTCTGTTTTGATCCTTTTGCACCAATGTGACACATGTCATCATTCAAAGGTGCACAAGTGTCCTAAGTGCTAAGGCCTTTGCCTTCCCTCCCTAAGCAAACATATTCTTACTGCTTATTGGATATGAAGATGTCCACTGACACCACTGCTGGAAGAACTAAGGGAGGGGGCAAAAAAAAAAAAAAAAAAAAAAAAACCCTTCTTAATACACAATATCATTGCAATGACAAATAACAGCTTGGACTTAAGCTTAGATACCAGCACATTTGCAAGTCATCAAAACAGGTATTTGGATTTCTAACACATCCAATGGGGACAATCACAAGTAGCTACGTCCTCCCAGCCTTGGGGATTTGGACAACAGCGTGGTGACACTGCAAGTACCTCCACCACCACCATCTCAGTGACATGAAAAGCTTTTATGTTCTCAGCACTGAAACTCACAAAGTAACAATAAAGTATGGACATGCACACATAATTTTTCCATGGTAGCTGTTTGAAAACAAGCACTGGCAAGTATTGCAGATACTGTTTTCAAACATATAATTTAAAAATTTATTGAAATTGTAACATGCTTCTAAATATAATTTTTTAAATCTTAAGGACTGATGTAGCCTGTACCTCAGCAGAGAACACAGCTGAGGAACAAGAAAAAGATTAGTATACTATAATTATGTATGTCATTCATCCAAGGTGGTTTCTTCTAAAACACCACGGGTCGTCTTTATGCTTAGGGACAAGACAAACAGCTCTGTGCTTGTCTACATCTTTAAATCTTGTATTAAACCATGTCTTTTCTCAGCTTTGTACATGGTTTACAGACTTCAGCTTCAGCTATAAAGTCACACACAACACCTCTGGCAACTGAGGTCCTATTCCTGAAAAACATATAGGGATATCCGCCTCATGCAACATTTTGTTCTTCAGTTTTTTCATTCAGCTTTAATTTTGCTGTTTTAACAACTACAGTCCACATTCCCAATAAAGTGAGACCAAACAGCAGCAAAAAATTCCCAATGGCAACATAGTTAAATTAAATCTACGAAAGTCCAGTTTGAGTGAAGCAAGATATGTTATATTTGCATGTGATAAATTGTAACCCTCTAAAGAGTCTTAATTCCTGCTGCTGCAAATGGAATTCAGCCACTGACCGTCTGCTTCAACGGGCTGAAGTCAATGACTGAGGTGATCAAGAGAAACCATACGCTGCATTTCCCCCTCTTGTGCAAAACTGAGTAAGTGAACACTGCTCAGACTGCAGTGATAGAAAATCACAAGTTAAAGAAAAGCATTTTCACTGGAATATAAAAACTGAGTACACTACCTCCCTACTGTTATCTTTGCTACGTGAGCTGATGCACCAGAACGTACTCAATGGGATCGCAAAGCCTCAAACAATGCAGTATTTTTCCACTGAACACATGCAGTCCAAGAGACCAACCAGGTGGCACAGTAAATGAAAGTATTAGTTTCTCAACTAGATATGCAGAATAGGTTGCAAGTGAAAAAGAACTGCCCTCTTACAGGTTACTCATTTACTTCCACAAGCAGTTTCAGTGCCATTCCAAGACAATTGAGGTATTTCTTCATTTTTTGCAATACAGGCAAGTTTTCCAAACAATCTCCTTGCCAACTAGGAAAAAGCATTCAGCTAGCTGCAGAGAGACAGACCCAGGCAGTACAAGTCCATCCTTAAGTGTGCCATGGTGGGTTTCTGCACCCCAATTCCAGCAGGACAGGTCAGGAAAGGTGCACAAGACATTCCCATGCTTGAAGAGCCACCAAATCCCAGTAAAAGAGTCAGGATTCAGGACAGCCTACACAGAAGTTCAGAAGTCCCTGTATGTTCCTAGTTACTCCATTTGTCCTCTGCAGAAATTGCCTATATATTTACATATAGTCAAAGTACACTCACGCATAATAGACTGTTTCAACTGCTAGGAATAACCACAATGAAAAGAAACAAATTCCACAAAACACCACTTAGTAAGAGTAAGTAACTCTCTCGATCTATGTGCTCTTGGTAAATAATTTGTTTAGACAGGGTTTCCCGGGGATATGAAAGGAAATGTTCTTTCCCTCTCTGGTTTTCTACAGCCCTTCTCTGACCACAAGCAAATTTATCTTGCCTTGTCTTCTAGCTGTTAACTAAGAAAAACAATTACTTTTAGATTACAAGTATCATTATTCAGATTACCTCAAGCATGCACAGTTATTAAATTCAGAAAACGCTACATTACAAACAGGCAGAAGATGTAAGATGTGGGACATGGACTGAACACAAGCTAGTAATTTCTCCTGGGCAAGCAAGTTATTTCATCCAAATATTTGAAATGGATTTATTAATTGATCCTGCTTTTTCACTAATTTCACATTCTTAACTTTGTCCATCTTACTTTCTGCCTACACTCCTTCATATAGTTTGCTTTCAGCTATCAGTAGTTGTAGCAGAGTTCAGTGATGATATGTACCATGTGTTGAAGAAGTAGTTATTCAAATCCTTTGCGACATTCAGAATGTGCTAAGATATCATGACCTTTGAAACGCAACATGAATGGGAAGGCAGGTTGCAGAATAGGAAGAATGACTGTTCTTTTCTTGAGAAAACAACTGCAGCTGATAAGAGGCATGCCCTTCAAGAAAGATTAAATCCTCAACTGGTGCAAACTGGCCAGGCTCCAAGAAGCCAACAGAAATACACTGAAAACCTCATGTGAGAATCTGGCCTGCTAGTGAAGCAGAAAGGGATACAATGCTGCCTTTGATATTTGCAAGGATCATATTCCTGGGCCCTCTAAAGCATCTTCAGCATTTCCCCAAGCACAGTCCCTTGCTTGAGGGGGAGAGTTCAGACCTCATCCTCAGTATTAGACCTCAAATGGCATGGAGAATCAACAAATTTTGTGATAAAACTGCCCTGCGGCAGGGAACAATCCATTTTTCCCCTAAAAATTACTCTGAAGATGCATTCTTTCACCCTGGGTCTCATCAAAAGCCCAAAGTCAGTAGACCACTGTTGCCTGAGAGTTTCTCAAAGAGCAACTTCACCTTTGGTAACAACACTTCTATGGGAAGAGGAAACCGACCACTGTTAACCAATCTGCAAATTATTCCTCACAAAAATACACAGGATACACTTTTGGAGGAGAAATGAAAATCCACTGAAAGATACTATCAAACTGAGAAACTTTTTAAAAATAAAAATACTTGGAAAAAGCATGCACTTTCATTTCACTGTAGGCAGGAGCACAGCGAGCCAACATCTCTTTCAGAAGAGAGGTACGTTGTATCGTTGTTATTGTGCTGGTGAACAGCAGAGCGTCCTTCAGGTCAGGGCTAAGGTGCATCAGTACAGCTACTGATTGTGGAAGTACTTTATGATAACCGCACAGCTCTAGATAATGCTATCCATCCTTCATATTTGTCAATATTATTACAAAAAATTCCCCTGAAAGAGGAAATTTAAAATTTCTTCCTACAGTGGATCAATCCTCCAAAGAGATACAAGCAAACAAAGAAACATTACTCTGGATATCACAGAATGTTTTCTCAGAGCAAGGTCAATTCAATCTGTGAGAGAGTCACCTAGGAGAAATGATGGAATACTTGCCACTTGATTCGTTTCAAAGGGACTAGATAAAATAGACTATGGGGGAGGAAGGACAGCCAGCTGAAAGAAGGAATATTCCCATTGTTAGTGTCCAAAAAAGAACAAGGTCATAGAGAGTACTTGTATAAAAATAAAATTTTGTAAAAGAAAGTTTTTCTAATGCAAGAATCTATATCTATGACTTGGCTCTATCTACTATTTATCAGGATATGTGTGTTGATTCTTACTGACCAAAACAAATATCATTGCTTCAGGACAAAGCAATGTCATCACAGCCTGGAAAACATGATCTGTACAAGTGAAGTGTTGAAAATTTTGACAGGTAACCAATAAGCATCTAGACATGCTAATGAGCAGACTCTTAGTCTAACTAGCAGCAAAAATCCATGAAAGACTCTGGTATCATTGTTCAGTGAGAATACACAGCCTGGCCATGCAGCATATTTAAGGATAAACAGAATGAACAGAACATGTGGTTTTGATTATGACTGCAGTCTAAATGGATGCTTACTGTATGACTAAATCAATTAATTAATTAAAAAGCACAGAACAGAAGGTAAGAACAGAAGCATACATGACACCATGCATACTGAAATCAGTAAACGTGTAGAAGAGTATAGAGAAGCATAGTTTAGGTCCTTTTCCTTTGGCCCTACTGTGTACTATTTAGTCACTAGTACAGCATTACACATCGTACTTCCCTAATACAGACACATAAGCAACAAACTAGATTACATTCTGCGGCTTGGGAAGGCTGAGGAAAACAACAGCACTAAAGCACATACTGGAGCACTGTGACAAGTCAGTGAGCCCATAATCACCAAAGAGCTGAAACAGATGAGTAGAATAGCCATAAACTGACTTCTAGCAATAGCATTTCAGTTTTGATCTCGTTCATTTTAACTTGAAAGGAACATGGTTCTCTAGAAACTTTTGCTCTACTAGAGAATGAATCCTTCTATGGCCTTTTGGAAGGAGTTTATACTGTTCTTATAAAAGCCCAGTGCTCAGTACTGTAGATTTTGAGTAAGGTTCAAACAGTATCTGTAGCATCTACTAGAGCTACATTTGCAGAAGCACTTTTTTTAAGTAAGATAACTGTTTGCAGAACAGCTTCTACTAACAAAACGTACAAAAAGCTACACCTCTAAAACTGCTACAAACTTTGGGTGGAAGGTCCAGTCTAATAGCAAGGTTGAAGCAATGGTCATTCTTTAGTGTAACTTGAGAGTCTTTCTCCTGTCTTCAGCCTGGATGCTCATTAACAGTCTCAGTGGCCACGGAAACCTCAATCAAAGAGTTTAGATCACATACTCAGCTTCTTCTTAAAATTACACTATGAAGAAAGTCTGGGAATATTTGATGGGGCGGTTGGTGAATGTCGCTTTCCTCTTCTTCCCCACACTCTGAAAGTTAGTGCTTAGCTAACGTTTTAAAAGTACTTGGAGTATTTACCTTTACGGTCTTCTTGAAACTCTCCATTTGATGTATTTCTCTTTATACTACTGAATTCTGGTTAACGTGCACAGCCCTCTGTCTCTTTTGGTTAGTAATGCCTCGTTGTTAAATGTATCACCAGCTCAGATGTTCCTGTAGCATCTGTCCATTTTATTTCCAGCAGAACATGTTTATACTTCAATGAGGCCCCCTGTTAACTGCTTTCTTCTCCTCTATTTTCTAAAGGCTATTATATTTTTCCAGCCTCCCTTAATGCATTCAGATCCTCAGAACCCCTGATCATTCCCCGTTTGACCTTTGCTATACCCTCATCCCCCCTCTAACAGCCTTTCTGTAATAGGGTGAGCTCAACGGAATACAGTGACCCCAGCAGCCCTGTAGATACAGCTACAATTTTCACTAGTTCTGCTTATTCATTCCAGAATTTGTTTGCTTTTTGCTGTGCTTTTAATGCTGCTAAGCAATGCATTAAAGGAATCAGCTTTATCCTCTATAGCCCTTTTTCTATTACTGTTGTTTTTTTCCACTGTAAAATTACTTATATTCCCTTGCTTTTCAGCTTTTACAACTTTGTTACCTTACATGCGTCTAGAACTCTCAAATCATTTACTGCCTTCACCTCATAGCTGGGACAGTTTCTGATCTTCTCTTTTTTTTCTTTCCTTTGATCATAACCATAATTTTTATAAAACCTTAGGTTTGTATTTTCAGGCTCTTTCTATAGATTTCTCTCACTCGTATCCCAATAAAAAGTTCTACAGACCAGTCCCAGGAGTTATCATTGTGACAATTAAGGGATTTAAGTACCTGAATCTTTTGAGCACTTCCTGAAAGAATTTCTTCAAATTTCTATTAAGAGATTCTTAAGTTGATGGAAAAAAATTCTAACTGCACCAAAGTATTAAACAAAACTAAGCATATTCAGCACTGGAACACAGGTTTTCAAAAAAAGTAAATCCTGATAGATGAGATGGGATAGATAGATCAGCTGGATTTACTTAGTCCCATTTCTTTCCTCCTCTTCCTCACAGTGAGTAGAAGAAAACTCTGAATTTATCTTTTAGAGAAATAATTAAGGGTGGAAGGTAGAAAAGAGGTCCTTCATGCAAGATTTCTTCTTCAAATGTATGAAGTTTTGCTAAATTGGGTGGACTTTGCTAGATAAAGAGGAAATATATTTGATACCCCTGATTGATCACACATATCCTAGAGCTAATAAGCTCTCTCTGGAGTGGTTGCTACAAAAATTATGGCTTGATCTTCGAGTTACTTTAGCCAACGAGCATTTTGCTAGTCCTCAAAAGGAACAAGAACAGGTGAACTACGCAAACTGTTTTCCTATTTCAAGCGCTACATTTTTTTCTTTGCTTGTTAGCAAATAAATTTTTTTCTCTTTTAGCAAGAAACTGAAAGGAAGCTGAGCATTGCTCATCTTCTTCAATAATAAAACCCAAAGCTCACTGTAAGTGTTCCCTCGCCAGACATGTGGCCCAGTATTTTCAGGGCTTGTTTCCTTGTACAGAAAAAGAGACTCAGTATGTCTACCTATAGGAATCAATATAGAAATAGCAGAAGCTTTTCTTAAGAAGACATAAAAGTACAGACTAATCTAAACGGCAAGCCTGGATCTGTGCAACGGAACTCCCGTTTCCTCCAACTGATTCTAATCAAGATCATCCAATATCACGCTACACTCCAAACACCTCCTAAGGGGTTGTGTGCCAAGACACGAAAAGTAAAGTAAATGAGCTTGTAAAACAGGAATGTACATGGAAATGTCTGTATGAGTTTCATAAACGGGGGAAATAGTGCTAAAGGTGTTGGGATGAAACTATCCTCATCACTTATTTTTCGCTTTGCAGTCCAAACTCCAGCGTGATCACAGAGCAACTAGCAAAGGGAGAACGATACTGTGGAGGCAGCAACTTTCTTCCAGGCTTTCCTGGTCCAGTTGAGCTGACTTCCTTTGTTGCGGAGAAAATACACAAGAGTACCTCAGATTTTTATATTTCATAAATCGGTATTCACATTTCAAAAATCCATATTATTACTCTGATTGCTCAGAAAGAGACTCGTTCTAAAACACTATAAAAAGAAAGTAAGATTGTTTTAAGTCTTCAAAATTACTAGGAGTAATAGTACCTCCTGTCTGAAGGAGAGAGAGATCAAAGCCTTCTGACAGATACTTTCAGAGCCTACAGGCTCCACAGTCCATCTTCAGTCTAAATAAATTAAACAAGCTAGCGGAAGGTCTCCCATCTTCTGACTTGTATTCTATGTCACAGCTCTAAAAGCAATTAAAAAAATAAATAAAAGCTCCAAAACCAACAGGAATGGTATACAACAAATGGGGCATTTGGACAGAAATACTGTAGATTGTTTGAATGGGAAAGCAGGTCGTGTATTCTCCTGTTAGGTACTGGATGGCTAATGATCCATACAGATTAGAAACAAACCCGGTCCCTCCTGTATATCTATGCCACCCAATCTCACATCACACAAATGCCGTCCCTGGTAAGGATTCTATTGCCTTTCCAATGGAGAAGTAACAGTACGTGACTTTTGCAACCAGTTAAAAGCAAATAACTCCTTAAAACACCAAACAACAGTAATCATGAGTGCTTTAAAAAACAAAAAAACGACCTCCAAAAAATAGGAGTATTGCAAATGAGAGACTAATTCAGGATAATTGCCATCTGGTTTAACATTTGAAAGCTGTGCCTCCTGCATCTAAGTCTCCTGTTATTTTCAGGGGAGACATCTCATTTGGGCTGGAAAGAAAAACAACTGGGTGACAGTCACAACAATTAACTCAACTATGCTCAGGGGCTTTAAATGCTTGTAGCAACTGTTTAGATTAAAAACACAAGTGCTGAATTTAGAGTTCAGTAGGTGTCCTAAGTGGTTCTAGATTTCGTAAACAAACGTCACCACTTAATGTGACAGGGGTAACGCACAAGCTTGTAATGGAGGGGAGAAGGATTTGCAAGAACCAGGAGTACTAATTCCACTTTATTCCTTCTTGCTTCTATTTTCCCTCAAGAAGAAGAGCAAAGGAACCAAGGGCCAATAAAGCAAATTCATAACAGAGGATGTTTCCCTTAAGACCTACCTTTAGCTGAGCCATGGCACAGCCTGACTTCTCTGAGAAGCTGGATTTCAGGGCTGCAGCCTAGTAAGTACCGCTGGCAGACCAGCTTCGGTCCACGTGCCAGCATCCAACCACTGCCCACAGCGTCCTTCCAGGTACTGACCCCTTCTCTGCTCCATGCACAAAAGCATCCACACACTGCACATAAAGACTTTTTTCTGTTTAGCAAAAGCTGTTCCTTAAAAGACTTAGGCTTTCTCACAGAACTAATCACATTTGACCACATCACTTGGTTGTTAGGTGGACCTGCTGTTTAAGTCAGCTGCCACGTAACATTGCTCAGTGATGTTTTTATTGTGCAGATTGCAAAGTATTGCAGGATAATTTCAAAGTCACAGAAACCCGACACACAGGTTACAGTTATCTAGGGCAGCTTCATTTAACACCTGGTTATTTCTAGGCTTGTTTGATGATTTGTATTGATTTTAGTTAAATATATGTATTTCAGGAAAGAAAATTGTGAACGTGTTTCTACTAGAAAAACAACCAGTCCTGCAGTACAAAATATTTACTTATTCCTAAATGGAATTGGCCACAGGAAAATGATTTAAGCCTCAGCAAACCAGCAAATACAGTTTGTGATCTTTTTTCATGCACTGTCCAACCTTTTATTTTCTGTTCAGCTTCTGACACTTTCTGCTTATCTACTGATGTTTCTTAGAGGTTCCTATCATGTTTTTTAAGCACCCCGGAAATGGGTTAGTGCTGGCATCAGCAGGGTCTCCACCTCTCTGACTCCCTCAGCTTGTGAATCCAAAGCTGTGGTTTGCTTGGGTCACAAAGCTAACACCTTTTCCATTTGTGAGTGAAATCTGGAAAAGCCTGCAGGAACCCATACACACCAGAGATTTGTCTGATCCTTTGCCTCCATGATTTGATCCTCATTCAATATGCATTTCTACAGAATCAAACAAATCTCATCCTACAGATTAATTTAACAAGTTAGCCACACGCTGGAGTGAGGCTATAGCAGAGTGCGGAGAAGGAAGATAACAGGGACTACAGCTCTGTGGCAGCTCCTGCTCACACGACATGGTTGCAGCCACGGAACTGAATATCCTCCTCTCCCAGCTCAAGACATCCAGGGCTCTGGGACGAAGGCCAATCGTTACACAGGCAGTGATTTCACTTGCACGTATAGTAGACTAGATTCTTTTCACATATACTATTTTCTTCTTCTTTAATACTCATTTATGCCTTGAAAACCATAAACTGATGCTCCAGGCTTACAACCTATGAAAGTCAGTAATAGCTTTGTAAAATAAAAGAATTTCCAAATAGTCTTTGCAACAAGCCTACTGCAGAAAAAGGTAAGAAAAACACTCTGAAACACGTGAAAATACTGAGGTCTCAGAATTTCTCCTATTGATCAAAGGCATTTGTAACAATCTTATAAAGTTGGAGGTGGACTTTACCAAAAAGAAATAGCTGCAACAAATTGCTATATTTGAAGTCAGACTTTTATAACTGGTTTTTATGACCTTAAGCTTAGCTGGTGAGTAGCACTATAAATGCTTCAAAGTCTTCAGGAAAAGGATCACCTCGTCCAGCATTTATTGAACACTAGAGGGTAGTTAGGGTGCTTTGCAACTAGCACCAGGTTAAAAACCGAAACACTACCCTTTTGCTTCCAGAGTAAGCTTTGCTTCATTTGTAAGAGAAAAATCACCTCTCAAACCAAAAAATCCTTTTGCCTATTAAAAGATTGTGACGGGGAGCAATGAACTGATAATACGGAAAAGATCTGATATTAAAGTCAGTCATAAAACTAATTGGCATTTCTTCACAGTCTACATCTTTAACAGTCTCTTATAAACCAGTGAGAGATGTTGAAATAATAGTCTTAAAGAATAAAAGACTCTGCTAAACCACAAAAGTCATGGCCAGGGCAAGAAACTTCTCATTCTGTTCACCCGCTTCCTTCTCTGACCACTTAAAAACCACAGTGTGATAATAACGCTTACCTGCTAGAAATTAGAGCAATTTAACTATAGCTAAACAACCTCTATAGAACATCTCACTGCCAGTATCAGTCAGGGTCAGCAGGCTTTTTCTCTCAACCTCTCTCTTTTTTTTTTTTTTTTTTTTAATAACTTACTCGACAATTTTTGACATGGGGGATACACAGCGAAACAATTACAAAGTCGTTTCCTATACCCACAATTGAACTGCTTTAAATGTCTCCCAATAAATTAACTTTTAATTAATAAAATCTAATCTAGTCCCTTAACATCCAGAAGTGAATTTCTGACCTCCTACATTCCAGTAGCAAACTTAATTGCCTTCATTGAAAACTGAGCACCTATAAGAAAAACAACCCACATTTTTAGTAGGTAAGTTTATCCCTTTTAATTAGTAAGGCTGAAGCATTAAAAAGCCCTCTTGCCATGCCAAAACCCTCAAAAGTTGCTTGTGTTTAGTTTACATGAATTTGCTTTCAGTATAACTGATCAAAAAGGAAAAAAGTTGGAAAAACTGCTTTTCCACACAACCTCTTCTCATTCTCACTCAACACTGAAGACACTAGTTAAGAGTCTAAGCGATGCAACTCTGAGTCCTGGATGAAGGTGTTTTGTTGTAGCTTTTTGTTATTTTTCCATCTGAGAAACTTTCTAAATTTCTTCTGCAGAATAAGGGGGCAGATAATTAAAAGTATTGTTATTAAGTATTTGGTCTCAGGAGCTATGCTGCCAGTAAGCTTTTGCGTGTGCCTGGCAGTTCTGCTCCTCTAGTCAAGGATTTCCCAGTTCTGCTTCACCAACAGACAATTTGCTGAAGATGTCATGGCTTCCTTTCAGTTTCTTTCCTCCAGAAGTAGACATTGCTGAGGGTGCCCCATCTTGTCTTGATGTAGAATTGGGGGATTCCCAGATCCTGAATCACATGAGATAGACAAAGCTTGTGTGTGAAGGAACACCTTCTGTAACGAAGATGCAGGGACTAAAAACAAACCTTTGTTCGTTAAGCTGCGTAGGTGGTAGGCAGCACATACCAAACCACATTTTGGGCAATCCTGTAGATATGGAATGCATAACATTTAAATATAAGAATAATAAGTATAACTCAAAAATACAAATGTATTCTGCATCAGTGTTTAAGTAGCTCAAAAAAGGTCCCTGAACGTCCTATCACATATGTTCTCATGGTTCTCTGATGCTGAAGCAGCTTTTTCTTTTTAAGGTTTGTCTTGTAAAGCTTGAGCCAGGTTCAGACTTGGGCTGAAAAGTGTGTGTCAGGGAGAAACTGTATACAAGTTCATAAAAGGAGTGTTTCCCTTATCGCTCTAGGATCCTTCCTTTCAAATGAAATATATGCTTCTATGCAGTCTTAGCCTATACATCTGTGAACAGATCATATATTGTCTCCAGGAGAGCCGACTGCACAACGAAATCCCATGCCAGCAAAGAAATAAAGGAATCAGGAGTCATCCTACTAAGTGAGCTGCTGCCCTACTAAAGATCAAGCGGTTGAATGCAAGAGTTAGGTCATTTAATTTGTGGGGGGGCTGCATTTGGGTAAGGGAGCAATAGGGGAATAGATGCAGAATCTGTAGCAGCCTGGAGTCCCTTTGTTCGATGTTAGTCGCTGCTTTTTAGTGTTTCCAGGAGCTGAAACCTGAAGAGCAGAGAGGCTGATGTGGCTCCATTCCACCACACCCAACAACACAGGTTTTCTCTCAACTACGTTCTGTTTTACGGGAGTCTCATATAAAGTCTCAAGTACATATTCTAATACAAGGCTGTGCTACATGAATGGCTGTGCTTACTACAAAATACAGGAGACGAATCTAAGTCCCCATGAAAGAAAAGGACAAATTTACAACTAAACAATTACTTGTAGGATATTTATCCTAATTTTTCCACCTGCAAATATTTTCAGTGACTTGAGGTAGATTGCTCCGCTCGTAAGAGATGCAAACTGTCAGGAAACAGCAAAAGGCAATTAGTAAATCACTGTCTCATTTGTGATCACCGATGAAATTTCCAATCTCTTTTTTTCCATTCCCTGTTACACTTTTCCACAAACAAGCAAGATATCACCTCAAAAATGAATGCAATTAATTATATGAGCTGAAGCTTTTAAAACAGAATGGCTTCTCATTTACATTCCTGGCAGAAATTCAGTAAGATTACTGTAATATTGACTGACTGGTACTGCAGTTACATCAGCATCCCGAAAAAAAAATTTTTAATGTTCATTTAAGGATTTTTAAAGCTAAGTACTTTGAATTGCTAAGTATGCTGAAGTAAAGTTGCAGTTTAAATGATTAAGAAAAAGTTAGTTTATTGTGGGCTTATTAAAGCTGGAATCATTTTCTTTGCTTCTGTACCAAACTCATTCACTGTTAGCCCTGCACGTCCAGCTGACCAAAAATTAGCCAAATTCTGTCCCTTAGAGAGCTGAACTAATCACTAAACACGTCTACATAAAATTACATATTCTATCACCTCTGTACCTAAACACTTGCACCCTCTCAGTGCGGCAGCAGTTTTATAGGCATGAAGTGATTGCATAGGTTATTATAGGTGTAGAGGGATTTCTTGATTACACTTTCATATCAGTGCAACTGTGGCCACAACAATTGTGGTGTATTGCCTTAGCAATTTAGGATAAAAGCAATTAATTACAACAGAAATACTTACACTGTCCTGGATAACAGAGATTTTGTAGTAAACTTTCAATTAGAGACAACAACCTGAAGGCCAGGGTGATCATGCATTTATTTTTGAAAACATAATCAGTCTGTAGAAACATTATTATTTGTGGTAATGTAAATAGTGCCAAAAAACGTACATTTGTGTTTGGATCTCAGGCGGAAGCATGAGATAATGACAGAAAAAAAAGTTAACTGCACATTCGGGTATAAACTCTACAACACTAATCATTCTACTGTAAAATTACTTTTCTATCATAGTTGCACAAGAAGGCTCAGCTGTGGCCAAAGTTTCACAGTGAATGGAGGTGCAAAAGGAAAGAGCAAATTTTCTTAACTCAAGCAGTAAGACATCTATGCAGTCAATGAATTTCCAGGAGTACATGTAGATAAACTGAACGAAAAGGCTTAATCAATGTCCTAAGAACACCTATTAAGTAAAGTATTGAATAGGCTCTGAGGCTGATAGGTTTTCATCCCTTTCTCTAGTTCAAGCAGATGTATGGGAGTACATGCATAAAGACAGCATAGCTTTCATGGCTGTGGAAATAATTTGCCATAGCTGGCTGAATTCTGCATGGGCTATTACGTTGTATGTTTATGACCCTGAAGCATCCTTCTCAGATTTCATTTCTGAGCTTAGCTGAAGAAGGTTTTATAGATATTTATCATCAAGTGAGATATTACTTATTGCCACTGCTTTTGGAACAATAAAAAGTATTCTGGAAAAGCAGGCGAGAGGACTTGATATCTGAAGAGCTAAAATAAAGAAATAAAAATTGAGTATAGAGCTCTGCAGTGACTAAGAAAACCTAGTGCTGGCCACATTCCTTTACTTAAAGTAGCGGGGGAGAATCATTAGATCGATTTTAATTTGAAGACACACAGAATTTCATGTGAAGCATTCAGAAACATTAGTGGGTTGTTTTCCTCCATAAAGATGAAGATTAGATGGAGTCCTTAGGATGATTTGATGCAATACTTTCTCTTTACTATGAACGCTATGGATCTATGTTTCAGAGGGACGATGTTGACAATTCATCTGTTTCTTAAATCTCCCTTGCAACAGGAAACGGAAAGCTGAAGAGGCAGCCGACAGAACATGAAAGCTGAAACTATTCTCAGTGTTTTCCAACCTATGTTGGAAAAGTTCTCATGGATTAGTGTTTGGATCCAAACGAGATGATTTCTGAGCACTGCAGATCTGTCATTGTACCAGTACCAAGATTTCAGCTAAACATTTTGATGTCCTTGCTTATGGAGATGTCTGAGAGGGGCAATGTAACCTAAAACCTAAATTGCAGGCCTGCGATACATCTGGTTTAGCAATAGGCCAGGTTAGATGTGAAGCTGTAGTCTGGACCCATGCTTCCCAGGATCTTACAATAGATGATGAGGAAGGCAGTTATGTAATTTAGACCGTTCGTACTTGTATCTACGATAAAATAATGTCTTAAAGATGAAAGAAAGAAAAGTTGAGCTTTTTCCTCTAATAGACTGAGTATTTACAAAAATGGATATGAAGACAGAGGAGAGTCTAGAATGCAGGGAGATAAACTGAAGTTCTCAGTTTGATACAGTCATAAATCACAATCAGAGTAAGCAGCTTTAATCAGTACACTGTGCCGTCCACTCTGTGTTATATCATGCATGATTGATTCTCACCCCGTGCCCTACTCAGGCTGCAGTACAGGACTGCAGTGAAATCTCCCACGCACTGTAACAACTGACTCTTCTCTTGGAATGGTCATAAACTCTTGCTATGGATCTAAGAATACAGGAGAACGGCATTGCTGTAACTGAAGTCCTGGTTGGTTTTATTTTTCAGAAGACAGGCATATCTGACACACAGTCTGTACCACTACCACATGGAATATGATCAAGCAAAAAGATAGGGCAGACTGCTTATTCCAAGGATGCTAGCTTAACCTGAAAATCTCAGAAAAGAATGAGAAAGCATTAAAGCACTAAAAAGCTCCCAAATTTTTCAAATATGTACCTTTTTTTTTTTTTTTTTTAATTATACATGGCTAAAAAATGCCTCGGCCAACACTGCACACGTTATTTTCTTGTAAGATCTCTAGATTTCATGACAAGCCAGCTCTCATGTTGGGGCTGCAGAGTAGGGATGGAAGTAGAGATGAAAAACTCTAGAAATTGAAGGTTTGGAGGTTCTAAGGCACTGCCTACAGCAAAAGGTGGCAAGCTGTTTAAAAACATCTGATACGAAATTGTGTCTTGAGAGCAAGGATTGACAATCTCACTCCGCCTGAGAACTCCTACTTTAAGAGCACAGTGAATCCACTTTGGAGGAAGGTTAGTATAAGAGTTCCAAGGCACTAATTTAGGTTGTGACATACCTCCTCAAGAACCAAATTAACTATAGAGAGAAACATGGTATGACCACTCAAAGCTTTGAGAGGCTTCTTACCTTATGTGTTAGAAGTTCATACGTTTGGGGAGAAAAAGACTTCCTGTTAAATGTAGAATTGAAGCACATACTTTTTCTTCTTCTAATAAATGAAGAGCTTGAAGAGAAGAGATTGAAGTGCTAAAATATGCTAAAAGTTTTTTAAATGAATTAAGTAGACAAAAGTCCTGTGATTTCACAAATCAGGCCAAATACCTATCCCTACAGTCCATCCTGCCCAAAAGCATCAGGGACAGAGGAAGCCCTGCGTTTAACAGCGCTTACTTATTTTATAGCAAGTTATAGCTCAGCCTGCTTTGCCAGTTTAGAGCAGCGCACTAATTAACACAATGAGAGCCAAAAGTTTCAGAAATCTCCCAACCGTGCTCATTAGCATATACTGCCAAGAGACTTGATGAAATTCAAAGCTAATCTTGTAGCCTGCGTGCTCCTTGTTTGCTCAGAGCAGCAGCTGGCCAAGTGATCTCCCTTCTTCTCAAAGAGCAAAATTAAATTACTTTAGCTCATCATCTCTCCCTTGTAGAATTAAGATCAAGCTATGAAAACAAGCAAATTAGCTTTTGAAATCTTCTTTCTCACTTAAAGGGTAAAAGGTGGAGAGATGCTTTCTGTACCAGTTTAAGAGTTGCAACAGAGTGTGCATATCCTGCTTTTGTACCAATCTGAAGGAAAAAACAGCTTTACAGATCTACATCCAATTGGACTTGAGGCTGTGAGCAACAGCAAGTCTCGAGAGTAAACAAGGGAGAAATGGACACAAGGTCTTCAGAAAAGAAGTACAAGAATGGTGTGGTTTCCAGCACAAGCTGCCGAGTTTTGATAGCCTCTTGGTTTGCTGATAGGAAAAAATATATCTGAGGAAAAGAGGAAAACTTAGTTCCTAAACAAAATAAGATAAGGAACAGGAAAGTTAAATAAGAAAAACCTGGAAAGAAATCAGAAGGGCAAAAACGGAGAGGAAAAGACTGTCCAGGCTCGAAAGTCAGATTGAAGAACAACAAATATCTGAGAGTGGTGAATGGGAGAGAGGGTGAAGAGCTTGAGTACCACAGTGATGCCAGGTGCCATATAAAAATCAAACAAGTATATAACAGTGAGTGAAGTTCAAAAGGGGCCATACAAATGAGATCCTATATTTAAACTCTAGTTTCTAGAGCTGAATCACTGCACACCAAGCTGCGAGGTCAGTTGGCACAGATGCACTTAAACAAGCTTATAAAAATGTGTCCCCATTAAACTACCATGCTGCAGCAATTAGACACACTCCAGAAGATCATCCTAGGCAATCTGTTCTAGATGAACAGCTAATGAGAACTACGCTAAACACTTTTTCTGGTTATGATTCCTTCCTTGAATATTCCCATAACTGAACTGCTAAACAACGTAAACCTATCAAACTGAAAGAAGGAAAGACATTTGTCTGCTGTGGACAGACAGAATAGTAAAACAAGCTACAAGAATGCACAATGACGTCTCTTTTACAGCACTTTTTAAAACAACCTGACTATACCCTGGTTTGGCCAGGAGTGAGGGAAAAGGTGAGCTGGGTTTTATTGTCAGGATTCTTCACACTTGGATCTTCACTAGCGCAACTAGGGCAAATTAAAAGATAAAGATGGTGTTGGAAAAAACAACAAAGGAATTCTCATACACACTGAGGGATGGATCAAAAAGGAAAGTTTGAAAAGTTTTTGGTTTCAAAGAATCTGAACAGCAAAAAGATAAGTGAGTTTATGGGACAGAGTAGCTTATGAAGAGGTGTCATCTACAATTATCTCGTGAAAATGTTAACCACACTGCTCAAGGTGCTAGTAACTTGGGTGTTATGGCGATAAATGTGGTATAAAAGCAAATTAAAAAATACAGGCACTGCATAAACTTTCAGTGCATAAAATATTTGTTCTAAAGCATCTTAAAGTTCATAAACTGAAAGAAATGGATCTGCTTTTTCAAGATCCTGAAGAGGGCACACTGCTTATGTTGACTCTAGGTTTGTTCTTTAGCTTCTTTCTGCCCACATCTTCTGCTGCTGTGCCCACAAGAGAGGCACAAAGGGAAAATAGGATAAAATTAGTTAAGAATACTGCCTGACTCTGACAACATTCATAACAAAGCAATAGGTGGTGTTTTCAAAGATCAAAGGGATTTGGTCAGATCTTTAGTGCCAACGGTATTTTTGTTTTAGAAGAATTAGATGGACCAAGGAGGCTCTTCGATGTCGGAGTTACAGGTTGAAGGTTTCCTATCCAGCTTTCCTTGTGATATCCCGCAGATTAACACTGTCGTTCCTTTTGTTACCCTCAGGCTCACACTGTAAGCAAATTCAAAGTGGAAGACCAGACGAATAGCCTGTTCCCATGACTAGAAATGTAAACCCTCTGGTGACAGAGATGGTCTTTGTTCTGTTTGTACAAGTCCTACCCCGCTGTACCAAGCATAAGTACTACAAACAAGGGCCAGACACCTCTGGGTTGTGTGAACTGTATTTATAGAGATTATGCTAATAAAAAAATCAACCATTTCTCAAGGTAAATGAGGGTCCAATAGGGCTTGTGTTAGACCCTGAAATGTCTCAGTTCCCTGTGAATTCCCTGCAGCTTCACTGGTGCGATTTTACTGCAGCTGTTCATTCCATTCAGAATTCACACCATGAAACATGACAGTGAGAAAGAGCTGAGGAGAATTCACTGAATACAGCTTTTCAGCTGAAAAGATTCTCCAACACATTCAATTGCTTTATCTTTCTTAATTTTCAACGTTCATAAACATAATTGCATTTATTTTTCTAGTCAATGCTGAAAACAAGTGATAATTTGTCATATTACAACTTCTGTCCTAAAGGAATACAACCGCAACAGCTTCCACTGCCTACTAAAAGAGGTGGATGATACGGAGGAGGTTGGATTGCCTAATGCGGGAGATGCATACATTATTTCCCCCATGAGACTATCTGAGTATTGTTGCTATCAGCTTCTCTTCTGTACATATATAAATAACTTTCAGAAAATATACCTATTGAAAGCAAGTATTTTTCATGTGCCAAATTACACATGCACTAAGTATCCGATACTGGGAATAGTAAATGCTAATATTACCTAAGCATAAGAAATGACCTGCTTTTTCCCAGGGATTCTAAGTAGTCACAATTCTCAGTGGAACCAATGAACGGAGATTGTTCATACTATTCCATCCAGACAACCTGCATCCTTTTAATTAAATACTGAAGTAATTGAAAATCTAGACTGTGTCCACAGCCTGTTATGAATCCCCATCCATTTATTTTGAAGATGGAAAGACTTCCAGTTTTTTCACTGAATACTGAATAACTGTTTTCACTACGATAAAGAATTAGTATTGGGTAAATAGTGCATAGCACTGACTCAATGTTAAGCACCTGAGAAAAGCTGAAAATTCATACCAACACAGTTGGCAAGGCTCTAATCACATAAGGGACTGAGCAGCAACCTTCATGATACTTTTTGCCTTTATTGCATTCTGTCAGCCTCAGCTTTGAGCACCTATTGAGGACTCTCTTCACTCACTTTCTTGGACCACTTCTGAGGACTAATTTTGCCTACTGTTTCCTCAGTGTTTCCTTTTGTAAATCATTATCTTTCAATGTGTCTTTACTGATTCATAACCGTCATCTTGCCCCATGCAGATTGCTTAGGTCATTTCTCTTTTAGCCTTCCTTTCAGTTAGGTTTTCCATCTCTAGCTTGCTAATCAACCTTCCAGGGAAGGGGGGAGAGGAGAATCCAATGGAGAAGCTTACAGTTTAAAAAATAAAATTATAAAATTCAAAAATTTGTAGAGTTAAAATTCAGACTTGAAGGGTTGTGAGAAACGTCTCAGCTCTGACTAGACCCGCAGTGTTCCCTACTCCTATCAATTTCTTCAGTGTCAGTCTACCTCTCCCTTCCCCTAAAACACCTGTTCCTACCTTAGTCACCACTTTCCCTTTGTTCCTTTGAGCTCCACGAGTATTCTTCACCAGGAAGACAGCTCACACTCAGTCTCTTGTTCTACCTATGCATCTTGTTTACTGCTGCTCTTCCTTCAACATGCTGCTTTTCCTGTTGTGAACTCTCTAGTATTAGTGAAGGAGTATTATACTATAAATTGTCCCCTTATTATAGAAAATTTCCACAAAAATAAGCAGTTAAAACAGAAGATCTTAGTCTCAAAGCTTGTCTTATTTCAATGCAACACTATTTACTTTAGTAGAATTTAAACTAGTGCAATGATTTAAAAAAAAAAAATCTACTTGGAAGATACTTGAATCAAGTTCCTTATGTGAACAGAAACCTCTTTCTTCTATCCCCCAACTCTTGAAGCTTTTGAAGTTTTTAAGGAGAAATGTTTTTCCAGTAGCGTGACTGCATAACACCGTAACGCGGCTCTCAAACAAGAACAAGTTTTAATATCTTTGGCATTTGGATAACAGGCCCTAACAGAGTTCAAACTAACAGATTAGGAAAAAAGTAGAACATGTCCTAAGATACTGAGAGTCCTCAGTTCCCATTTGAGCCAACAGGTGCTGAGAAAAATTCACATGCTTCAGCACCGACGTCACAGAAGAGCATTTATGTCGATAGCTTTCTTGTCCGTTCTCCCAGCGCAACGCCGGCTGACATTACAGCAGTGCTTCGGAAGTGTTATGGCCCTCACTAATGGCGGTAATGGAAAGGTCCTGACAGTCACAAACAGCTCCGTTTCTGACAGCTTTCACAGAAAAGCATCAGAAATAGACTGACAACAGTTCAAACGTACCATTTAACTCGTCGAGGTGCAGTAACTACATGCATTCCCTGCCAACACCAATCCCTTCGGAGTCATTAGAGGTCTTTCTAGAAGTCATCCTTTCAGACTCCTTTTATAACATTTTTTTATACCATGCTCGTTCAGAAAAGGCTAAGCATCCTCGGCAAGTTTGATTTCAGTACCGAAGTACCGTCTAAATCTACACGGAAACATGCTTCTGCCGACCCCCCTCCTTGGTGCATGATAAGAAATTATATTTTACGTTCACAATGTGAATGACAAAATGTTAAAAAATAAGATGTAATTTCCCTTCAGCAGAAAGCCTCTACGGGGCTAAATGCACTTCATTAACAGTCATTATCTTGCATCTTACATCACAGAAGAGATGGCTAACTTCTGCCTAGCTTTTAATGTTTCTTACTGGTTTCTTATTTCACATGCACTTATGTCAAATAGCACATCACTATTTATACAGTTTATTTAAAATCAATAGGCCTAATCGCACAGCAAATGTACTACTCAGTGTTAGAACACAGGAACATGAGACCATAAGCAAATGTTCGATATGAATAGTCCTTAAGACTAACCCCATTAAGTTACCTTTCTGAAAGCAGTTCCGTGCAAAAAGGTAACAACTGTTTGTGGCTTTCATTACTGGATTCTTCCGGTGCGAGGAAGCTGATTGTATTCTAATGCCGTGATGATTTAGTTACAGAAAGCCCAGATCTGATATGAGATAGAGAAAAAAAAAAAAAGACAATTCTCTCTTCTGTGAGACAACTAAATCCAAATGCTGGATTTCTGGCAGCTGTTATCATAATGGCTTTGGGGGATCTTACTGGATAGAATAAGAGAGAACAATTAAAGGCCACGCAGTGCGGGAAAAGTCTTTTCTAGTTGCTCGCAAAGACATATCTCTCCCAAATCTACATTTGTAAATAGGCCAAAACATTTCAGTTTCTCAACTGTTGAAACACTCCTATGTGCCTCCACTAAAATAAAACAGGGAAAGAAAGAGATCAAGCCCCCAAAACTCAAGTTAATGTAAATCAGAGATAAAATTTAGAAAAGAGGAAAAAATTATTTACAATTGCAACTATAAAAATCAACACCCAAATACAGCATGAAGCTGCACAGTAAAGACCAAAATCAAAGTGCACTGGGAAGCATCCAGACATCCCATTCCGCTTAGAACTTGAAAGCTCAGAAATGACTATTAGCTCACTATCTAACTGCAGACTAATCTATTTACCTCTATGGAAGTGAAAGAGTGAGGAGAAACATATTTGCCACATCCTTACTAATTTCTCCTGAAAAAAACATATATTTTTTCTTTTTAAGAAAAAAACAATAGAGGCAGCTGAACCAAATTTCTTTCTCCCTCTCAGACAAAATTGGATCATGATTCATCAGTCGGGTTTTAATTTATTCCTTTAACAAGTTTGTGTATTTTCTTGTAAGTAAGAATTAATACACTCAGACACAATAAAATGTTAATTTTATGGCACTGTCTTTCAAATTCATAAATGTTGCCTCTAACTGCTGTTGGCATTTATTCCAGCCTGAAGGAAAAAAGATGACAAATATTTGACCTGTGCACAGAAGTTTGCTGTTCTTTGTAAAAGCTAACATTAATTTCACATCAGTAATCTCCTGAATGAAGTTAAAGAATCCTGCCCTTGTTGAATGTGGGCATAGATGGAAGGCTATCACTCACTCTCTTCAAGAGCAGCTGTTTCGTAATCATTCATTCACACTAACTCCATGTTGTCACTATCCACAGAGAGGAAGGTGACTCTGGAAAGCATTTGGTCCATTAGACTAACATAAAACTTCACTCAGTTCAGTGGAGTCCAAGCAGAATTTAGCCATCTGCTACTCATACATACATCACGCCTATGACATTTGCCTGCTAAATAGGTAGTTCACGAAGCAACACTAACGATGATAACCCTTCTGTTCTTCCTTTCAGCAAGAAGCTCAGAGAGCCCTCCAGCCACTAGAACCAAAAAACATAGATAAGTTAGATAAACAGTTAGATAAGGAAAGAGTCCCCAGACCTCACCTCTGCTACAACAGAGAAGAAAAATTCTGCCATAAATTCTCAGTGAGGTGCTGCAGTGCACTGAAGTGAGGAGCTACACACACTCATCAACTCTTGAGCTGTGTTCATTTCACTAGACCATGCAGTATGGATATGGAAGTAACTTGGAATCCATTTGAGCCTTAACCTTGCCAACTACTATCTCAAAATGTCAATCGTTAGCAGGATTGAGCACAGATCCCTTCTCCAAGTTCACATAACCAAGACTACAGAGCAAACGCTGACTGTTTCTTTGAAGGATGAACTCAGGTTGCAACTGCCATTAGGGCTTCAAGCACAGTAATAGTGCAGTTAATATCCATTTGGTACTAACGTACCACAGTCTTCTGAAGCAACATAAAACAGTTCACATCCTTCAGCTCAGTTGTAACGAGAGGAAGCATAAACCCATTACGCACGCCAGTGGACTTCAGAGCCAGTGGTGTAATATTAGTTGTCCACTACCGAAAAAGGTCATAGAAATAAACACACACAACTCATAAAACTATTTATTAGTGACATTTTCTGTGAAGTTAACAATAAATCTAACACTGAGGAACGCTACTGCAGAGAGACATGTGGCATGATAGCTTGATATTCAGAGCAGGATCATATTTAATACCATTAAAGTAATTACTCCAATTTAGTCAGCCCTGGTTAGGTCTCTATTGGAGTTAATTAGCAAATGCGGGTAAAATGCTTTGAACATGCAAATGTTTAATATTAATATGTACAACTGCTGTAAGGGCAGAAAGGTCCACAGTTCTTGGACTGCTGCAACATGAAGAAGGAAGGAAAGAAGAAGGAAAAGGAAAAAAAAAAAAAAAAAAGCTGCCAGTTCTGACTGGCTGGTTTTCCTAAATGCTTAAGAAAACATTTGCTTGTTGCATTAACCAAGTATTTGCCTCTAAAAATAAAGAAATGCTCAGGCCCTTTGTACTTTGCTACCAGTAAAACATCTTCTGCGATCCCACACAAGCTAAAGGACCACGTCCATCTCATATCATCTAATACTGGCATATAAAGACTGAATATTTTCAGAAAAAGGGAATGAAAGCTGCATGTTGTAAAGGTAAGAGGAGCAGGAGAAGTCCTGTTTGCTTTAGCTTGAATTTCTACAATAGAATTATAGTCTTCTGCCCTGCCAACGCTGTCATGCAATTTTGAATCCATGTTTGGTAGTACAGTTTTGGGCAAATACCCAACGATGACAAGAAAAAGCAACAACTGAAGGCATGGGCTAGAGGGAAGGAAATGAGGCACTGTGATTCAAGAAAGGATAAAGGACTGGGTCATGTTCAGTCCTGAGAAATTAAGACTTAACTGTCTACAGCTATATACAAGAAATTATAAAGAGGGTAGCAATTGATTATTCTTCCTGGTCAAAGATGGAGCAAAAAATAATGAGATCAAGTCTTAAGAGGGAAAATGGAGGCTGAGAAACTTTGTAACTCAAATAGTTACTGGAACAGGTAGCCTAGACGTTGGAGAACACTCATTTTCAGGCTTAGGTAAACACTCATCTATTAAAGAATGTTTTGTTATAATCTCTCCTCCTATTTTGAAAGAGATGAAATGAGAGTCTCAAAGTCAGGAGATTGGTTACTCACCCTTCATCTCCTTCTGATTTTTGAAGTTTTTATTCAGAACAAACATTTTAGTTATTAATTCCCCAATTAACATTGTTTCCAGCCCTGAGGAATAAATCATAGAATTCATGGAAAACAGTTTATCTGCTAGTAATCTTGTGTAAAACAAATTACCTACAAACTTTTACATTGCTAATGGAGCATTTTTATTGCTCTGTTTGGGGCATTTTCATTCAAAAAAAATCAAGAACAGAAAGTTGACCCTGGGCAGAGACCTTTGCAGCAGCGTGTCAGTAGACAATTACACAGCACCATAGACTCAGGCTCTCATTCATGGTACTAACTTCCTTTGAAGAGCACTTTGAGATCTAAAGATGAAAAGTACTGTAAGAAGTGCTAGATATTATCATTAGTATTCAGGAGGACAGAATTCTGTGGCTTGGTTGAATTCAAAGGGGCCTGCTGGTGCTTATGAAAGCCGACACATTTACAGAAGAAAATAGCTCTGACAGAAATGTTAATGTAGGCTGACTAGGGTGGGGGAGGCCATGCTTTTTGCCAACATCTCCCAGCAGGTTGCGCTGCAGATTTATTTAGTATCATTGAACCAATCTAATGCCCACTCACTCTTCTTTTTTTTGTTTTGTTTTTGAACCATTTCTACACTCAGGATTCCACAACATAGTAATTTATTCTATTCCCTGCTAGAAAAGACATGTACCATCCAAAATACCATTCTGACAAAGAATATTTGCATTACTGCTCACCTCCTCAAAACCCTGTGGAGTCTGCCACTCTCGTCACTGCTCTCGTCAATGCTAAGGAGCTTTCCTGGCTAAGGCTGGCCACCAGAAGATGGTTAGTCTACCAGCACCTCTTTGCTACCACCTCTTACCCCCTGCAGCTCAGTGGATGTACATCCTGCTGCTTTCAGCTGCTATGGAGAAATTAAATGGAATAGAAAGTCAATCACTTGTTGGTCTTGTGCTCTAGTTTTAAAGATGTCCCTGCTTGTAGGGGTGGAATGTGCTGTTCATCAGTTTATTCAGCTGGCTTTACCACCAGATGAGTTTTAAGTAAACATCCTTTATCCTTCCAAACGGATTTGCAGTGAGTAACCAATACAAATAAAATGCATTAAGATTCTATTCAGCAATACAGATTCTCAATAATAGCTCTAGCATATCTTCTAGCTTGAGGCAGTCTAATTGAACACGATAATTTACTTCAAGTTTAGTGTAACGTAGATAGTCTTTGAGAGCATATGCTTGCTACTGGAGCTATCTGTACACATTGGCTGTGGTCAGTCTTCCCTCCCCTTTCTATCTACCATTCTGCCTTTTGCTCTACATGAATAGTCTTGCTAACATGAGGAACTGAGTCATTTCCCTTCAAACTCCTTAAAGTCTCCTTAGGTAGTATTTCTTTATCAGCATATTCCAAGTGGTTGGCAGCTTCACCTGTTGCATCTTTCTAAGTACACAATAAAACTTTCTACATTTCTTATTGTATGTCCAATTTTATTAAATTCACAACTGCTCTGTGACCACTATGTATTTAATTATTAGTGCTACAGGATACGACAGAATGGAGCAGTCTTGTTTGTTTATTTGTTTTTCACTATGCCATTCTAGCTAGACTGTTCTGTTATTTTTCCATGGTTCCAGTGAGCTTAGGACAGTAAGACACTCTCATATTGTCCCCAGGTGTCTGAAGAGAAGCTTACACTAACATTTAGAGTTGACATTGAACTCCTCCAGTCTAAGCCATACAAGCCCTTTCATTTATTTCTTGCCTTCCAGTTTGCCCCAAAGCCGTGCGTGTTCTTGTTCCTTCAGATCATTCTGAGACAAGTTAACTTAAATGATCTATCTTGTCTCCCTAGCAAGGTGTACTAGTGAAAGCGATAAAGGTGGCAGGATGCTAAGGAACTGCTGGGACAAAAATGCCCTCATTAAGAAGGCAACACATCTGGAATGAATAAAGCTGAGACCAGAAAACAGTAGTTATTAACTTTCACAATTAGCTTGCTTTAAGACAGCAGGGCCAGATCAAGTGATGCAAGGTGTTACACACTTTGAAAGGTCCTGCTCTGAACAGTTTCCAATCTAAGCTGTAATAACAAAGCTTAACTGACCATTGCTGATGGAGAAACTACAGTGAAGCCTGGTACCTTGCATGCTAGCTTTCTATTAACAGTTTTAATATACAGGAGTGAAGACTGGGCTCTCAACCAATGGCTACAACAGGGAGTTGCTGCTCTATCACATATACATGGTGTCCTTAACAGGCACTTAGCAATTTCACATCTCTTATCCCAGGAATTACAGGTGTAGAAATACCTCTTGAGCATTATACATGTTGATTCTGTGACTTAGCTCATGCTCATCAGAGTGGCATGCACTAACTGGAAATAAATCCATCTTTCTTAGAACTGAAATCAAAATCTTAACTGACTGGTCAGTTCTGTTTCCAATTATATAAATCACTTTAACAGGGCTTGCTGTCTTATTTTAGGTGGCAAAGATGGCAGGTAAACTGTGATTTTCAGAAAATCACGGTGTACTTTCTAAAAAACAAGTTATTTTTCAATGTGAACAGAGCATTCCACAGCATATTAGTAAGGACAGAGAATTTATTCCCAAACATATCACAGCATAATATTAATTTCCAATGAGAAACAAAACTTCCAGAAGCAATCATTACCAGAAGCTCTCCAGAGAATATTTCAAGTATCTTGTGGAAGATTATTATATGGATGTTCTCAATAAATGTTAGCATGTTAGCAACTTAGATATTCTGGTAACTCCCTCTGTTGGAAATATTTTTCTTACATATGAAAACTCCAGGATCTGAAATCCCAGCATACTAAGACATTGGTTACTAAGTTAATTCTTTTGAAGTTTTCTTATCTTTCTCAGAATTAGGACTTAAAGCAAATCAATTAAGAGCTCAGTGCTAACTGCAGGGTCCAGTGTTCCCAGAGGTCTCAAAGCTTTACTTTTTCTGACCTCCTGAGCACTTGTCTCCCCAGAAAAAGAGAGCTCTGTGACCCTAGTTCTGAAACATGCAAAGGCTGGCCAAACCTTAGCGTGTTTTACCTAAAATAATCATCTTCTCTCTCTTGAATGTGGAAATAAAATAGGAACAAGGGATAAAATGATTTCTCAATGACATCAAGCGATAGATACTGTAAAAAGCAATCTCACATTTATGAACTCTGTTGTCACGTTATTTAGAATACAAAATTCAGTTTCGTAGCCCTGAATAAAACCCTGTCTCATACGAGCTAATAGTTGATTCTCACAAATAGTGACATATTAAAAATTCTGCCCTGTTGTTGAGGCATCCTACTTACCCGTTGGAACAGCAGGATCCATTGTTGGCTTTTCCCAGGTATTGATCTGCTCCCAAGTAAATCCATTGGTCCCCAAAGCCACACTATATCCACAGTTACTGTAGTGCTCATCAAATGAACAACCACCTAAAGACAAGAAAAATGAATACATTCTTCTATTAATTATTTCTGTCTCATTATGTTAGTTCATTTACATCAGTATTTTGTATTCAAGTTTCCAAAGGGGGGAGGGGGGAAATAATGATAATAAAATGATTTTCCAGCATATTAGGTTTCAGGCAGCAGGGAGAAATTGCCTGAAAGCTATCCAGAAAATTTTTTTTTTTGGAATCTTTTGCCATTTGAATCCTTTAGAAGCCTTTGTTCTCTTCCCTCCATGCTACTGTTCCCTAGATCAGTTGGCTTAATTCAGTCTATTGCCTTAAAATTTTAAGGCATAGTTAGGCATGATGAGCATGTGAATAAATATTTCAGTTTGGGTCTCAGTAACTGGTTCTTAAGTACAGAAAACTTCAAGCCAGATATTCGAAAAAGGAGGAAGAAGTAACCCATGTGGTAAACACACAAGCACAGTTTCATTGTTCTTGCAGCAAAATCTTCACTACATTTCACTTTTAAACCTTGAATTACACAAGCTTGGGTTATATTCCTCTCAGTCATCTTTCACACATAATAACATGAAGCTTCATGTGGCAATAACTTGTCCTTACGGTCTACAGTACTTTGGAGTGGAAACCTTTCGTTTATAATGAGAGAACAACAAGGGGAAGGCAAATCCACGCATCCCAAGCTGTTGACTAAGTGATCTTTCCTACTGCAATTCCTGCCATACTTGGAAGTGGTTAAATATCATAAATAACCTGCAGCTGCCTGAACATTTGTTAATCAAGAGAAACCCACGAACAATGGAATGAAATTTTGTACTACAGCACAGAGGTTAAAAACTTTGTCTCACACATAAAAATCAAGTTGGTTGGGATTAGCCTCTGGTAGAATAATCAGTCCTATGCAAGTACTCATGACGTTGCCTCGGGCACATTCCTCTTCACCTCCACCCAACGTGGGCTGCCAAACCCATTCGAGTACTGAATGCATGAGAAAAGGCAGCCTGGGGTCCTTGAGCCCAGACCTTAAGCATGCCAACGTTCTCTCTGCACTGCTGTGGTTTTCTCTCTCGGAGAAGCAAGGATAACTTTTCTGCATAGATATTAGTCCTCCAAAGCCAGCTGGACACATCTAACACTTCTGGAGTTGAAAGGACTCAGTAGTGCTCAAGGCTACATTAACTTGTTTTGCCAGCCAAACTGCCAATTGCTCTTGACACTAATCGGAGAACTAGATGCACAGAGATGTCCCTGACTCTTTACTCCTTCCCACAGGCTGCACTGTCTGAACATCCACAATAAACAGCTGGAACACAAGTGACGTGTGGCTCTTTTGCAATAAGGGTCACCCAACACAGGGGACATTTAGGCCTTCTTCAGTGTTCACTTATATTTTATTATTCTCTAGCCCCCAAGAAAGCCCAAACTTGTCTCAGTTCCTATGGAACCCTTAATAAATAACAATTCAAATAATTAATTAAATTCTTATTCTATTAAAGGACTTCATGCGTACTCTAACTGCAATTAGTTTTCCAGTAAGTTCTAAAAAACTTAAAGCAAGTAACTTATTTCTTAAACTTAATCAAGTATTTACTAGAGGGATTTGTAGGATAAAGTACCTGACACCCAAAAATACTGTTTTACTGAAGAGAAGTTTAAGTTGAAGCTTGTCCTAAAATATTAATAGCAATTCAGTTTTGATATAGAGTTTTGATATATTGTATACATTTTATAAATCCGAATACAGCAGATTTTATGATCCTTACAACCTTGGCCATCTTCATCTCAGCAGAGCTACCTCCACGCATTTCTGAAGCTTCATTACATCTACAAATTTTGATAATTTTCCTTTATATTTGCTCTACTCGTTAAACTTCTGTTACAAAGTTATCTAAGGAAGCTTGAAAGTGCCTTGTCTGAAAGTCAAGATTGACCTTGCAGAAAGGTAAGGTGTGAAGAGCCTTGAAAGTAGCAGCAAGATGTCCACATTTCTAAAAAGAAAAGTTAGTGGAAGAACCCGCAAATGCAGAGTGACAAGGTAATAAACCAGAAGGATTAATTTACCAGAAGTAACAAAATTTGAATTTGGAGAGGTGAATTTGCAAGAAATGAGGATAGGGAGAAAAAGGTTGGGTCAAATTTAAGGGTTTAGGCAAGCATACAGGCTGCACAGAAAGCAAGGAAAGGTTAGATCTTGGCTCTTAACAAGAAGAAAGCCTCTGTCCACATCTTGCTACCATGTGGGTCAAAGGAGAGCAGAATTAAAAGTAAAGACTTCCAATGCAAGCTATACTCCTTGTGTGCTGAAAAGCTTGCAATCCTTCTGTGAGCATTGTCTAATACAGCATACACTATATTATGTAACGGGAGAAAAAACTTCATAAAGCACAAGGAATGAATCACATCACCAGGAATATTGCAGAATTTTGGCCAACTTTGTTTAACAGTGTTCTTTGTTCAAATCCACAAACCAAATATACTGCAAGTGGTCTGAGGTCCTAGCTTTTTTTTCGCAGAAAGAGACAGACATGACATTTTAGCTACAATCGCAGGTCACTGAACCACATTCAGAAACACTGTCTTGAAAATCCCATGCCAACTTCAGCTCAGGAATTCACCATCCGTTGTGCTTTTCAAAAATGCAAATGTCTCTTCCTATCTGGAAATCCAGCCTCCGAGTCAAGTTAGATCTTATTTCCCATGCTATTTCCTGAAATAAAAATCCAGTAGGCTAAGCGATGCTCATTTGCACCATCACAACACTGCCGCAATCGGATCACGTCTCCGTGACAGTTCTGCCATCGCACTGCCTCCAACAAAACAGGTCAGTTTGTTCTGCTCTGCAACTCGGCGACTTGCCAGGGCCGGCAGCATGCATGGCCGGGAAACACACAGGGATCAGCTCTGATAAAGGCTTCTCAGATGGACCTCTCTGAATAGGACCAAACTGAAAGCTCCAGCCTGGATTTAAGGAAGATAACCTAGGAGTATGAGGGGGAAGAATTTGAGGAAAAAAATATACCATACTGCCTTTTCTGTGGAATTTCATTGTCCCAGTAAACGAAAGTGCTCTTTTCTTCAAGTAGATGTTCAGAAAAGTAAGCTCATAAGTAAGCCAATAAGGAAACATAGGATAAAGGTACATATGATGTGCAATTAAGAGCAATCCGATTTCCCTTGCACAGGTACGCTTAGTGCTAACATGGTGACATCGTGCGATCCACTTTGTCTGCTATGCAATTATCTAGCAACAAGATCCTTGGAAATTCAGTTTGTCTCCACTAACGAATTTCAGATTAATCTGCAAAGGCATTAATAGATTTTAGTGTCCACTCAAGTAGGAATAGTAAGTCCAAAACGGGAAGGCAGGCTAAAACCAGCAAACGTATTCTTTTCACCGTCAGTGCAAGCTTATTACTCGGAATCTCTTAAGACAACACGTCATCTATATGGATACCTAATGTGAGCTACATCTAAATACGCTGGAGTAAAGAGAAAAAAAGGTTAAGGTCCCTCTTAACGCATAATCATCCATCACTGAAACGTAACTGCTCAGCAGCAGGACAGGGCTATTCATTAGCAAACAGAAAAAAATAATCCACAAATTGAGAGGGAAAGATAAGATACTGCACGATGAATTGAGATACCAGGTTTGCATGTTACAATTTAGCTACAGTTTCACAAAGTAGCTTTGAGGAAAACAAAAACGTTCACACAATAACCAATAGGGGATTCTATGTCTTCATTAGTTGTTAACAAGGGTGAGGATCTTTGGAAGCAGAAGGGAATCTTGGAATCTATCAATCAGCTAAAAACTAATAGTGGAAACCGGAGTTGCTAACTGGGGCAAAATAAAAGAAAATGATGAGGACTTTGATAGTGTCAGATAATGCATGCGGTGTTGACCCTTCCTTTTCACAAAATGAAACCCAAACAAGAAAGAAATCCTTCCCTGCCTGAAAAAGGTCATCCTGAAGCAAATAACGGCTCACACAGGAAGGATAAAACATCCCTTGTTTTACACTGCAGGCTCATAACAATGCCACCGCTCATCTGAGTGATGCTAATTAATCTTGAGCAGACCTATCATCAGTTACTGAGTCTTGCCCCCAGATTAAATGTAAACCAGCCTTGCATAAATTGAATGCCTCCTTTGAATATGTAATTGAATTTGCAGAAGTGCGTGCCGGGGGGGTGTTTAAATAAGCGCACAAATATGATAAAAAGGACTTCACGCCATTATATCTAATTCAGTAAGCAAAAATAATGGCAGGGCACGTTCCAATTAGCGTTTGATTTATTTATTTTAACAAATCCAATTAGTAGAATGTTTTATAAAGTCATCCAATGTCAAACTCTCACAGACTCGCTACATAAAAACAATACTTCTAAAAAGGGATAAAGAAACATACTGTTGTGAGAAAGCTCATTCCTTATCCTGTGTTTTTTAGTACACACAGAAAACAACACAGCATCAGACATAATTTGGCCAAACGTTTACAGCATCCCCAAGGTGAGGGAGAAGGGGAAGAGAGTGAGAACCGCAACAATCTCATTCCTCCCACTGCTGCTTCTTGCAGAAGAAAGGCCTGCAAGTACTTAGTTCCCCCCCAACAAACACACACTTTTTTTTTTTTTTTAAGTGGAAATTATAAAAGCATGTATAATTGCAACATTTTTTTTCCTGGAATATCATTTTTGAAATTCTCTCAAAAGAGCTCAGATTTAGTCCTTTAGCTTAGACTTTTTTAGCCTCACAAAATATGAAGAGAGGGGAAGAAGAAACAAATGCTATAATAAAGAGGTTGCGCTTGTGAACTATAAAAACTCCAGAAACTAGAACATCACCGTTTCTGATCATTCATTCTTGTCTTTTATAAAGACGCTCATGTTTAAAGAGCTGCAAGAGATGCATTTGGTTCATTAGGATAACAACTTCCACTGTGGGAAGTATTTATTGTAGAGAAATTCATTTCTAACTCATTTTTCAGACTCTATACCCCACATAGCATTAGAAACCTTATCATATATTGTTATGGGGGTGGAAGGGAGAGAATACAAACATAAATGAAGATACTTAGCACAAGCTTTAAGACAGCATAAATATTTTTAAAAGACAGTGGGGTTTCTGCTCCTTCCAGAAATATTAACTGACATCAGGAACATATATACAAGCATCCCACAATGCTAAGTTTAACCAGAAAGTAAATCCAAATTCCACAGACCAAATCTATTTCTAATTACTACTGTCCAACAAACTCAGCTCTCACACATCATGCTGAAGAGACGGACAAGTATGAAGGGAGTGGAAGAGGGTACTTGTCACTTAGGATGTCATTAGTTTTAAGTGTAACTCCTTAGAAGCAATATGTTTTGCACAGCCTAGGCTATCTGCATAGTACAGGCTGGGAAGTTTCAGAAAGACCAACTGTAATTGGGCATTTCATTTTTCACTTCTGCCATCATTGTGTTATCAGGCTGCTATTATAACTGACCAACTTCAGTCAACACGTCAGCATTTTATTTATTTTACCTTCCTGTATTTCCCAGGGGAAAAGTGTCTGCAAAAAGAAAAGCAAGATCATTATTGAGACAAAGCGCACCATGAGTGTTCACTGCATATTAATACTCAGACTCCACAAGGAAGAGGAAGATGTTACAACTACTCAAGCTGCAGAAAAATCTTTGATCAGGTTTTGTGCCTCATTAGTCACCAGAGGATCTACACTGGGGAGAAACCGAGGAATAGATTCCCTAGCATATAATAAGGTATAAACTCTAACTTAAGCGTTCGTAACATCTTTTTCTTACGTGAATTCTCTAAGAGTTGAATTCAGACCTAGCATAAATTCAGCTAAGTCACTCAACCATAAAGCACGAATCCACTAAAAAGCAGGCTTACTACTTCTGGTGCTCACAGAAGTGCTTCTCTCAAGGTATCCCCATTTTGGGGGTTTAGAGGTCAGCATCAATGATTACTCTGCCTCAAACACATCCCTCTATGAGATTTGGGTTCTGCTGCAAGTACAATGACTTTTGTTGATTCTCTGCCGGAAATATTAGTACTCAACTCACATCCAGGGATAGCGTATCTGCCACGGGATGGTTCCATGTGCTTTTCTTTCCATGCTACTTTTAAACACAGTATTATTAGATTTAGATGTAAGGTTTTACTTAGTCTGAAGGGTGCTAGCTCTCTGAGATACTGTGATATTGCTAACAAATATCTGGCCTAGAAACAGATATGGATTAGATATCTCTCTGCTAGGTTGTTTTTCTTTTTCCCCTCTCCTTTTTTAATCCTTGAAAAAACTGAGCGCAGCTCAGAAAACCTTCATTTTAACTGCAAACCGTAATGACCCTAAAGTAGACTAGATATTGGCTATTTTGCATCATGATGCTTTCAAGTGCTATCAACCTATTAAGGAAGACTATTGTACTAAGGCTATACATTTTTTGGAAGCCTTTTTCAAATTTATATTTCAATGAAATTGCTACCTTTTCAGGTTTCATATTACACATCCGTTTCCACACAAACTGTGTAGCTTACAATCGTAGTTTCCACATACATATATGCAGACACAAAACACACACACATGCGCATGGATACAACCGTTCCTTACACAGGAATCTTGCTCTATTCAAAATTTTGCTGGGATTGCAGAAGGGGCCATCTAGGTTCTTTCATGATGAACCTCACTAATAACACGTTTTGCTTAGTTTAACACTACAAAAGGAACAGGCTGAATAGAATCTAGCACAGCCTACAAAACATCTACTTTGACTTCCCAGTACTAGCAGGGTTTTCTTCCAGCACTTCTCTGAAGACACTATTGGTCCCAAATATGGAACAGAGTCTCCCAAAGTTTATCAGTTATTCTCCTATTTCCATGGAACTACTTTGCTGCAGAACAGGCATCATATCTAGACTCCTGTTACATAGTGGGAAAGTATTAAAGCTGTATTTCCTCAATTTGTCAGGTTAAACTAAGTTTTAATTCCTAAATTCATTATTTTAGGTTTCTCTTTGCAAAAGCTTCCCTAAACATGTCTCAATTTGAGTCCTAGACCGGCTCATACGTTCATTACTAATTCCGCACCTCATAATCCATCAAGGATCAGCGAAATCACTTTGAAGTATCCTAGGAGTACAACTAACTCTAAGTGCCATTTATTTAAATTTATATGTCCAAATCAAGGGTGACTCATCTAACTCCACTTGCCAGAACACATCCTTTATCTAATACCAAGAATATCTTCTCACTTCTGAGTGCTTAGCTGCGACTGCTTCAATAGCTCAGCATCAGCATTTTATTGCTCTGTTAAAATGTAAGTATCTATACAAATCCATCATCTCACTGGATTTTTTTCCCAGTTACAGAACCAAGCCAGTTTATACCCCAAACCTTTTCAAAGAACACTGACTTTCCGTATCAAACTCAGTTTCAGGCTGCTGAAACACATTGAGATTTCCTTTATGTGACGAATTTTCTTACTTGCCTATGCCAATGTAATGGAACTTGTAAAATTAACACAGGTTTTAGAAAACATAGAATATTCTTAAACTAACATTCCATTTGCTTTTTTAACACTTTCAGCTAATCAAATCTTTGTCATTAAATAGCTGGATAGCTTTCCAACCCTGAAACAGGCTCCTCCTGTATTCATAGTAAGATGAAATGAAGAATCCCCACTTTAATGTGGCAAGTTGATTCTTGGTGAGTAATACTCAATTTGTGTTTAAATTGGTTCTGAAGAACACAGGTAATTAAGACTCCAGCACTGTGCAGCTCTCCAAAGACTGATCCCTGCTATTTCACGGAACATACTTAATATGTACCAGCTCAACTGTATATCTTTCTATATATATTTCTGATATTCAAACAGTAGACATATCCATTACTGAATATTAGCAAATAAACTCTAATTGGCTAATACAATGATAATAACTTGCAATGAGTGTTGCAATTGGCGTATCTTGTAAAATTTAATAATGTGGTTACTGGAAGCTATTTCCAGCGGGTGGCTGTATAAATAACTTTCATTGAGGTCTAACAAGCATAATGGCTCAAAGCGCGTACATTTCTCAGACTGAGGTTCACAAAATATGCTCTTACTTGTTTCTGGCACTTACTGTGTCAAATCCCTGAAATGACAGTAGTAAATGAGCTGTTTTGTTTTCAGATACCCTGGGGTCAAGACTGCAGGCAGCAGGACAAAGGCTACGCTCTGAGAAGACCTTGCAAAGGTGTGTGTGTGTGTGTGGGGGGGGGGTTCTGCATTTTCCATATGCATTTTCTCCCTTGATATTCCTACATGTACCATTTGCATTGTAATGTCCAGGACGCTTTGCAGAATCAGAGTAGAAGTGGGGCAAACAGAGAGCACTAGAAGCCTAGCTCTCTTCTACAGCATATTGTAAACATGGAAACGATGGGAAAATTTGCTTACTTTTAGCCTCCAGACCCTTCTGTGTAAATTCTTTGCCTGAAGAATGAAACATACAGTAAATACGTGCTAAGAATAAATAGATCCCTGCCTAACAGCACATAGGAGTTCTTGAAAATACACAGAATATCTTTTCTGGTTTCACTGACTTTCCTTCTACAGTATGCAAGCATACATGCAGAAGTGTCTACTTGTAGCTATGAAGTTTCCACGTAAAATGTGACCTACAGCCTACCTTTAGGAGAGCCCAAACTGCTGTGTTCTAAACTCTAAATTAAAGAGTAATAGCAGGCTAAGAGGAGAGAAAAGTTAGGATAACATTAACACAAATGCAGTTATCTCTAAAGACAGAGCTCAGATTTCATTTAAAAAAGAGGTCTTGTCTGGTAGTTAATAATAAAATTGTCAAGGGTCAGTCTCCCAAAGCACGATAAAGTTGAGAACAAAGCAAAAGTGTTTCTGCTATTCTCTTTTCTTCCCATTCCCCCACCTCCGTTACACTACTCAGTCTTTACAAGTAAACGCGGTTGAAAAGAAACAGCTTCCTCAACTCCATCTCTCCGCTCATCGTGTTCTTTTAGAGCATCCTCAGCCAGCTGCAACCAGCGACAAATCGTGGGTAATCTAAATGTGATTATCAGCCACGCTGCGCTGAGACAGTCCCACTTAGCCAGCGCAAGGTAGCTTGCCTCCATCCGCTGATGTGGTCAAATGATTATCTGCAATTAACAGGTTGCGAACTATTCCACGTCGTCTGCTCAGGTTCTTGATTTTACAGAAAGTAATTCCAAACTGTAGAATGAACTAATTTTCAACCTTTTATGGTTATTATGCACTTCATTTCGAAACAGATTGAGACTGTACGCTCCACATTACACAGTACTTGATTGGTAGCAAACATATAGCACAAAAATTCCTCATCTAATTCCCTCACTCAAGGCCTTCTTCCTATCTCTGGGACAAATCTCCAGTTTGAGATTGAAACTTACAATACTATAGTTCAAATCAGAAATATTACTTAAGAAAGATGTCCTGAATTTATTGGTTCTTACTCCTTTAAAATAGCACCAAGTTTGAATTTTGCTGGGGAGTTTCTTACTTCTAAGATTTGAAGGGCAGAATATGAAGGAATAAAAAAAAAAAATTAAATACAATCACTTTACAGGACACTGAATGATGAAGTTGTAATAAGAAACCCTTGTCTGCCATATAAACCCATAGCAGCAGTCATAATTTGATCTTCGATTAGCTGAGACACACAAACCAGGTACTCTGAGCTTTTCATCCCAACCTCGCACAGGCAGATCCTGTGACAAACAGACCTGATGCAGCTGTGAACAGCCCAGTAAAGAACCCAATTCTAAAAGCCTGATTTTAAAAAAAGTCTGAAACTATTTTTAATTGACAACATGCCAATATTAAACTGCCCTAACAGCAGCCTGGGAGGCTACTGTAACATCTTTGATATAATACTGTAAAATAAAACACTCTCTGGAAGTTCCATCAACAAACTTTATATCGTTACTCCTAATATTGAAATAGCCTGGGCTCATAGGTGCAATTCAAATGCACAAAAAGCTCATTTGCTAGAAATTCACTTATGGGAATAAGCTCTTAATAGCAATTTAAAATATAACTGCCTTTGCTTAAAAGATTTCTCTCAACAGTAAGAAGCTGAATGGCACATTCTGTGTTGAGTAGACCTGGCGCATGATCCGGCTTTACCCCCATCCTCATAAAGCCCTATAAGATGCATCTCCACTTGATTTCTGCACCTATAAATACATTTATGAGTGTAGCTGTACAGGCTATTTAATGGTACAGGAAACTTCAGCGTTAAAATGCTGTCATTGGTAATGCATGACCAGTGCCCACAGGTGAAGGTGCAGATCTTCAGGTACAGACCTTTTTTTTATTTTTATTTTTTTAAAGTGTTCTTCTTTCGGTCATGAAAAGGCATTAGAAATTTTATATTCAGTTAAAGCCAAGTATAAAATTTCTAACAAACTCAGCGTTCTTTAATAACAATTTTACACAGGTCATTGTAATTTTAAAATGTCTAGGCAGGAATCTGATTCATTAAATACTTGATACTTCAGAAGATCGTGATCGTATTAATTCAGAAATTAGATTCAGTTTCTGATCAACTGAATTAGGATTAAATATACTTATCCAATTATAACCATACTGCCAACTACATCGATACTTCAGTTAACAACTGCGTGTTGGCGTTGCAGCCAAAAATGTAAGGAAGACCAAGAAAGCATTACTATCATGTAGTATTTGCCCTATTGTCCTTCTCTAAAACTGAGGAGACCTAAAACTTTTAACTTTCAGGTACAAGCTTCAGCACACTGCATAAAGGATACCAATAACATGAATAATACAAACTAATCGGGCATCCCTCCATTTATTATCCACACGTCAGCCCTCATTTTCTCCCCTAGGTTCTCCCTCCTGACCAGCTAACCAGCACATATCGGGGACTGTGGAGACACTTCACGCACCCAGCTTAACAGTATAGGAATGACTGAAGCATGCCGGACCAAAGGGCAGGCTACTGTAGCACATACAGCCTAAAAAAGATCCAAGAGCAGAACAAGCATACAGTGCATCTTTCCTGAAATACCTTCCTACTTTCAAACAATCCTCATCCTGATACCAAAGGTGGCATCTCTGTGCCTCTGATGGACTGACTGCTCTTTGCTCGGAAGCTGTCCACCCTTTTCACGAATCTACACAAATCTGTAACCTCTTGCGACAATGACTTCCACAGCTCAGCTGCTCCGACAGCTTCTGGCTACTACTTTCCCAGGGATAGCTAGAAACACAGAAGGTATTTTTGCCCAAGCACAAGGCCAAACAAGCGCGGGACAGCAGTACTATGTGTATAGAGATCGGATTCGCCACATGTGCAGAATTGACACTCATGTGACCAGAAAGGGACCATGGTATACAGCTTTCCCATATAAGCGACAGCGCTTGTTGGGCTCTATCCAGGAAGCGTAAGTGCTTTAAATGACATTCACCACTTCGGGGCAAGACAGACTTCTCGCTAGGCTGTCAGCCTCCAGCACTTTTCTTCTAAGGCACTGTCTCACAGGGAAACAAACGTGGTATACATGACTATATTGTAGCAATTGTAGATTATTTTAAGATTAGATAATGAATAAAAATCTGAGGAGGATGTCCCAGCTGGAATAAGGATGTAATTTAACTGCATCCGAAAACACTCATCTGTGATAAAAACCAATATAATTTCCCAGAACTATGAGTACAATTAATGTGGACTCAGGAAAAGCAGTATTTAACTCGCAGTTATGAAATTATTAGCATAAAGAACAGAAAGAATCAAGGTGAGAGGACTTGGCTTTGAATGTTAAGTTTATACCAGTTATATAGGTCAGGTTTTGTTTTATTGAAATCTTTCCCCTTTCCACTCTAGTTTTTCTAAGAAAAGGAGATGTTATGCCTCCACAAATCATCTGCAGGGCAAGTGCCGGGCAAGTGTGCAGGGCACACTTAAATGCAGGGCAAGTGTGAATGCCGACTCACTATACGTACTTGACCTGACTTTTAGTCACACCACTAACTTCTGAAACACTGTTACACTTCAGTGATCCCACTCCTCTCAAAATCATTTAGGCCCAGTTCAACCTTTGTGGTGAGACGTCTCATGTATATAGAGCTAATTGCCACAACACTTTAATGGAGAGTTACCAAGAACATGGAATTTGATTATGCTCAACTCTGAAAACAAGAAAATGAAAATAGGAGCTATTACAAAATGACCTTCTCCTTCCTTGGAGCTGACAGCAGCCACCGGGAACACCGTACCGAAGATGACAGCAAGTCATGAAGGACTAAGAGAAGATGCTATTGTTCAAGCTGCATGCCACAAATAAAAATTACAACATTTATCAACAGATAATCCAGCTATGTTATCTGATTAGCATCATCTACACTGAATGAGGAAAAAAATAGCCAGGCATGCTTCAGAGCGCTCAACACAAGATCCCTACGTCCTCAGGGATCATCTTGGCAGGGCATTCTCAGGTTAGCAGGAGTAATCGCAATGGGGACAGGAAAGTGATAAGAAAGACATGATTGAGCATATTGACTTTAAAACTCTTCCTTTAGCAAGTTTCCATCTGATTTTTCTCAAATTTGAAGTTACTATTTTTACACAAAACATCAGATGATTTAGAAATTATACTTACTAGTGAGAGTACTTATGAGTTAGTGCAAGCTTACTTTTTCCTCTCGCTGAGTCTTGGAAGGATTTCACAATATTGTTGATATGCTTTATGTTTATGAATATCGCTGATTCTTACCCTGGCTTAAAAAAAAAAAAGACTGTAAAGACTATGTGTGTGTATATATACATATACACATACATGTATATACACACATACACTTTTTTGTATTTTTGTTTATATCCAAGTATACATAATATTTTTCTGCATATGTATATATATATTTACATATATACATGTGAATCTAAGAAAATGATCGTATCCTCTTTGATGCTTCTGGTACCTTAAATTTATGCTAAGTGTAAAGTTCAGGAAGTTTACTCGTCATCTGCATTACTAATCTGGACTGGTAGCATCTATTGTGCTACCTTTACAGCGTGAAAAGCCAGGTACACAAACATTAGTTACTGTGATCTGTTTTCTGTGCAAGGTGGACAACAGGTCACTCCTCCCGCAGACAGAGGACGAGAAGGCTCGGCATGACAGATATTGCCTGCTTGGCTGGGAAGCAGGCAAGCCCCAAGCTGAAAACATTAAATACACATCTTGTTTTGGTGCCTGGTACTATATGATCTTTAAAATATGCTTTAAGAGACCTGGAAAAAGCACAGCAAAACAACTGAACTCCTATTTAAGGCTGTTACTAAATCCCCCAAAAGCTGCACTATCATTGTCCTTTCTAACCCTGGACTACCCTTCCCTCCGAAACCTCGATTATAGTTCCACACAAGTTAACTAAACTGGTTATGCTTAAATTCTTGAAACAGGAAGACTGAGGAGAGCGACTTATCATCAGGGAAACATCCTACGGAACTTAAGCTTTCAGTCTAGAAATGCAGTCTTTTCTTCCTTATTACTTAAATGCTGCATATTGTTTGGCTATACTAGTATAAGTAAACCTTCAAATACTTACTATTACTTCATCAGTGATGTATCAATTAAAAGAAAAAGCAAGATATTAATGTTTCCCATATATTTCGGTGCACACTGCATTTACATTTGAGAGGTAGAGCTGTCACTCTACATTCATAACCGTTTGTTAGACTCCAGTGGAAAGGGGGGGGGGGGGGGATTATCTACCATAATTCACAAATTTATAATTTTCTCAACAAAAGAGAGACTTGCATACAGGAAAATAAGCATGTCTGACAGGGGAGTTTGTTTGGCACACTGCATCATTTTTTTCAGTTAGCTTAGCATATTTCTAGGCTCTTGCAAAGGTCACTTAATTCTGCCTATTAGCGTGTGATTTTTCTAGACCAAAAAGACTTCACCTGATTCTAATGAGCTTTGTGGCCTTCATGAACTCTTAAACTCTTACATATACTAACCACTGTCAGATGTGTGATATGTTAAAAAGGTTGCCCAAAGATACATAAAATAGATTACTGAACTACCCATTCTTTACCCTTTCTATTATTATTAATGTTTTTGTATTAGATCATGCTTCTTTAGAAGTCACACAGAAAAGAATATGATCTGCCTGAAACACTCCAGAACACAGGCATGTAAAACACATAAGATGACGATAAATAATTTTATTTTTTTTTTATGTTTTGAATTGTTAAAATTGCTGTCTTTCATCAGCAGCATTTTTGGGTGAGTATAAAGTACTTTCCACAATTCTTAAATCTTTTTGACCAAGATACCAATCACAGTTTTTTTCCAAAATCTGCTCTCAAAATGGATATTTACCCTTTTTCATTTTGCCAGAGATAAAAACTATACTGGGCTGAATATGCAACTCTACATGTACTTGTACTATCATAGCTCCCAGGAGACCTACACGATGGCCAAGAGCTGAACGAATTCATGTTATTGTGCTAAAACCTTTCATTTCTTTGGAATCTGCAATATATCGTGCACGATAAAGTCCACACGGAGAATCAGTAATGGATACCCTAGATGCATGAGAACTTTATATTGGCAATGCCCTGGGAACCTGAGAGTTTAGGATTAATGCTAGGAATCTAAATACTAGTCTAAGATTTGTTGCTAGTCTGGCATTGATTTACCTGCTTATAGGTTTTCTATAGGCTGACCAGAAGGCCACTACAGGAGGCCCTAGTAAGAAGGGCACGCTTGTAAGAGGAAAGGTGAAGGAATACAGACCATCCTGCTGTTGGCGTATAAAACATGGTTTAGAAGCTACATCAGCCAAAAATAGTGTTCAAATCATTTGATGTTATCTCTGGCCTCCCTTTTAGGTTACATGTTTTCTGCTAGACTTTTGGGACTGAACCGTTTCCACCTAGATCTCCCAGGAACTGCCTGTAGTATTTGTGCAGTTTTGGCTGTCTCCCTTCTGGCTAACTGAATTTATCCTTCAAAGAGCTAATCTTATGACCATTTGGTACAAGACTGGTCTTCATGATCTTTCCAAATTTTCCTAATATCTTTACACAGGATACTCTTTAAAGAAGTTTTACAACAGAAGGTTTCAGAATCGCTGCAACACTGCTTTAACTAACACCATCCTGTGACCACCATCTTGTAACCAGTGCTTTTAGAGTGCTGACCCAACAAATTAGTACCTACTACTTCCTAGACAAGTAAAAAGCTGTCGACGTACACCCAACCTCATCTTTGACCTCCCACCAGCAAGCCAATCTAGCAGGTATTTGCCATGGTTTCTTAAATGCCAGGCCCCAAGCGTTTGCTTTAATTACTTCTGCTTTGGCCATCTTATGGCACAAGGAGGCACACTGTACACTGACTGACAGCTCTAGATTTCAAAAAAAAAAAAAAAATTTGTTCGGAAAACTTCAAGTCTTAAGACTTGTATCTCTTCTTTTGCCACTAGATCTACACAGATTTTACCTAATTTAAGTCATTAAGTATTTTAATTTCTCTTCAAAACAGTCATGAAATTGTTCTCACTCAAGTAACACACACTCGCTCTGTCTGAAGAATGCAAAAGGCTTGGAAAAAGCTCAACTGCCACACTTCATAATATCACCATCCACGTCTATCTACCTATTCAGAGAACAGGTTACAAGAGCAATGTTCTACTTTCGGTACTGCCTCTCCTGGAAAACTAGACAGTAATGGATACGCTATCCCTTGAGGTCCAAAATGTTCACCATACAACAGAAACTAGGCATTTTCAAGATAAATGCTGCTTTTGAAGAAAAGGTTATTGTTTCTTTCCTTTTTTTTTTTTTTTTTTTGAGGTACAAAATACTGTTCAAATAAATTAAATGCTATGATTGTGTACCATTCATCTACTTTTTCTCATGATATTTACACTATAGAAGAAAGCACAGATTTTCATCTGTAGGGGGTTCGCTTGCACATTTCTAGGTTTTTTCAAACTCGTCTAAAGCACTCTGGCAACTATTGTACCAAACAACTTTGCTTGATGCTCCTGTTGTTCTACAGCTTAGCAGCAAGGCAGGTGAGAAGCCTTCGGCTTTGTAGAATATACAGCTTTTGGCTCACACTTAATAGACACTGATGTACAACTGCAAAATGTGGCAGTTTATTTTCTGAAACAACAGAGCGTATTCATATGCATACCCTAATGTCGCGTTTGCTTTTATGAGCGAGCAAACTTTTAGCACTCATGATCATAAAGCTTTCACTTACAATTTAGTTCAAAAATTCTTGAAAAGGTGCATGATGTTGGAGACACTTTCATAGCATAAAACCCTGAGACGGACACATACAGACAATTCAAACACATCCTCGGGTAACTACATTAAAATTGAGGAGAAGAACTATCATTTAACAAGGCTACCCACTTCAGCAGCGGCAGAATCATTTCCCCTTCAAATTCTATCTTAGAAAAGAAGCCTAAAGGGAAAAATAGCCAAAAAGTGAAAAGTAGTATTTCCGGCAAAGTCAACGTTTTTGGTAAATACTTCTTGTCAGTTTAAATTACGTTTAAAAAAAAAAAAAAAGGCTCTCAAAGTGTTACTTTTTATGCCCGTTCATAGAATTATCCGACGTTCAGAAGGATGCTGCAATGAACACAGTGCTAAAGCTTTTCGCTTAACTCTGAAAAATTGCTAAATACTGATAAGACTTTTAAATTGCACTTGTTCATAAACCTCACTCTTCCTGGTACATAGAGCTAGGAAGTTAGTGAAAGAAATGAATAAAATGCCCAGGGAAATTAGGAGCTGGACCCACTGCACAGAGAGACAAGGAATAATCAAGGAAGATGAGGAAGACCTCCTCAGATGACTACTCAGAGCACTATGGAAAGGTAGCAGAACTGGTCCCTAGCATTTTACTCTGATGGTGTACTTTCTGAAAAAGAATAACTTTAATATGACTTTCTAGAACTCCTAATTATTATTATGAGTTCTATATTATTAGAATTAATATTGGTGAAAGGATTTTCTACTTCTGAAATAACTGTAATGTCTCTCTTTTTCCTCCCTGCTATACCAAACTGACCACTACCTAGAATCTCCCCTGCTTTCACCTGTCTCCAGCAGCATCAGCATTAGGTTTCACCTTCCGCAGCACTTTCCACCTTCTTCTATGTTCTTTCAGACACTGCACAGAATTAATGTCATGAGTTGATAGCAACAGGTCTGTGCGTTATTTTTTTCCTCCCTCTTTTAACTGACTTTGCTAGGCTAGAAAATCGCAAACATAAATTTAATTTACAGAGCTGAAGGTTCAGTTTAGAAGTCAACTATAAAAGTAGGAATGGAGAAAAATTAGATTGAAGTAAGTTTGAAGCCAGTGGCTTTGTCACTGCTATAAACGAACAGATGTTCTCACTGTGCAAATGCCCTAATAAAAGCAAAGGTTTAACTGCATTTTTCTCCAATACAAGTGGAAATATTACAACTATGAGTGGGGAAAGAAGGGAGTCAACTTGATAAAACTGCCAGGTCTGTGAAAAGGAAGACTGGTATTAAAGAGCTAGATATACACTAGGGTGTGAGCTTCCTCCTTCCCTACACGCTCATATCACAGCATCCCAGAGCTCTGACCAGCATTAACTTCCTTTCCACCTACTCTGCTGTTTCATTCCAGCTCATATAGCATCATGCATGGACCTAAAAGCTAACTTTTTGCTCTTTTTTGTGCAAATTCTTCCCTTTTATTTCCATTCAAACCAGCAAAATCCTGATCCAGCCAAAAGATGATACAAATCCTTTAAAAATAAAATATAAAAAAATCCCATCATGTGATCTTTTCATAACTGTGTAAGAAAACAATTCCCGCTTCCGATGACTGTCACACAGTAGAGTGGCTAGGATGTTGGTCCTGAACCCAGGATTTACTGCGGCATTGCACAAGGGTTCCTGCAAGTCCCTACCTTCTTCTGTTTGTGAAATAAGATTAATGTTACTTAATACCCTTGAAAAATTCCTTTTAAAAAAAAACGTTAGGAAATATGAACGTCTTTCTGGGAGAGTAAGATATTAGACATCATTGCCCACTCCATCAAACAACCCAAAAGTGCTGCCCTCAATTTGAATTTGTTGTTCTGCAAGTGTTGTGCAATCTCTTGGCATTTTGTCACCTCAGGGATTGTGACATACAGTTGCAGCAACGATATTCTTTCGTGTAGATGCAATTTTTTATTTTAATTCAAAAATCTGAATAGACTTAAAAAGTTTTTGCATGTGCATCTGTTCACAACAGCTTACACTGACCCTACTCAGCAGACTTAAGTGCAAAGCAGCTGCTAGGAACACAGTTACTCTATAAAGACTTCTTTTCTGTGCGTTTAAGGACTGGCTGACTATAGAGAGATTTAGAGCTATATGAGACCACAACATACAGAAATATGAATTTCCTAAAGATGCTTCATATTGCTGTCTCAGATGGAGCCATCCTCTGCTCCATATGCAACATTAGCTCCCTTACAATTGCTATGCGCTTTTCTCCCTAACCCACCCTACAACTAAACATCTGGCACTTCATTTTTACAGATCTTAAATATCCAAAGATTCCTAAGTTTTAATTACCAAAGGCCTGATAAAAATTTCAACCAGCAGCTGGTGTTAGCAAGAAGCACTCTGGAGACAGACCATCATGTGGTACTGGGAGGAAAAGAAACAGCATGACAGTAAAACATTCATTTGGTTTGTTGCAGTTTCCAGAGGAGCTTACTGCATGCCACCACCACCTGCAGCTTGTAGCGTCATCTGGAAAAGAAAGCTATGTGGGGAAATAATAACAGCCATTCCCACCTGGTGCACTCTTCCCTGCCACTGCACGCAGCCAAAAGCTGCGGCCATCAGGAAGACAGATCTCTCCCGTCATCTCAGCTGCGATTAGGTAAGCCAGGATTTCTTCCACCTTCACAGGGTGCAGGAATACAGGAAGCTGTTGCTTAACAAGAAGTATCCTCATGCATAGTGCGTTCAAGTAATGACTTGATCTTGTAGTCTAAGAATTTATCAGAGGAGGATTTGATCATTCTAGAGGAAAACGAGTGACTTTATACTAACTGTCTTTCAAACTCAACAGCAGCAGTCTCCCCCAGAGGTGAAGAAAAGTATGATTCTGCTTTACATCACAGAAGATGACTGCTACAGCCAATGTCTCCCAGGCCTAACAGAAAAATTCCCCAAATAATATGGAAAGTGAGAAATTCTCTGTTTTTCTAACGCTTTCCACAAATCAAAGCATCATCATTTTGAAATACGATGCTATGTGCCATCTCTTAAAACAGCAAGCCTACTTATTCTGGCTCATAAGGTCCTGGTCAAATCACTTGAGCTTTTAGTACATGTTAATCCTGCTTCACAGGTAAATAGCCTATGTTAACACATTACAAGGAGGTGTCATCGTCTCTCGGAGCAAAGCGGTACAGCATGCACTCTGCAGACAAATTTCTCCGCTCTCCCAGTGGTTAAGGAACAGGCTACAGTATCTGTACGGTGTGTCCCTCTGAGGGACTAGCAAGCAGCAGACACCCTTGGTAGACTGCAAACAGACAGAAAAAGCCCAAGGTGGGGAGGCTGCCCCCCCCCCCCAGTACACACTGCCTCTGCAGGCACTAAAAGCCTGTTAGCACACAGGTGGCATACACTGTTGTAATTTTAACCTTTTCTAGGTTGAATTCCTTTTCCATTTACTAGGATTACCAGCAAAAGACAAGAGATAGATCCTATTTTTACACATGAAGCACCAAGGATGCAACAGGGAAACAACCAGCGAACAGTAAATAAATACTGTGGAATGCTCCGAGTATTTATATATCGAATTTTTGTCAATAATCCTTTACTTACAAATGTGACCCTACAAGTGCTACATATTGAAGTGTGGATATAAATCCTAATTCTTAGTGACTGTCATGAAAGCTTAAAGCCAGTGAAGCCTTGCCAAACTCAAGAGTCACAAAACGTATTGTTTCCCTACCCTGAAAGGCTTGCAGATTTTGTCAATATTCAGAAAATTGTCATTCTCATCTCCTGCAGCTGCAAGTAAATGAAAAACAAACATGAGGAAAGCACAGGCTCATACCACGAGACGGGGAGGGCTGGTTCGGATGTTGAGGGTGCGCACGAGTTAAATGAAAGCAACAATGAAAATATAATAAATACTCACATGAGAGAGCTAAAGTTTCTCTTAAATCTCAAGGCAAACCACATGTATTTCCTATTAGCTAGGCTTAATTCCTGGAAAGAGAGAATTTTCTCATGCTTGTGTCATTTGAGATTTCTGTGCCTTCCTTTCTCATCCATAAAACAGGTGCTGCAAGCCTTAGTATTAGAAAAGTGCTCTGACAATTTCAGAAAGTGCCACTTACTGGAAGTGCCAAGTACTCCTAGCAGCTCAGGAAATCTTAAATTGTTGCTTCAGATTTCTCTCTTATTCCCTGTGTAACATTCTGCATGTACGCAAACTGAAGAAAAGAAGAAACTTCAATCGACTGAGGGAAATTAATTTCTTTTTCACACGAACTACACCGTTTAAATACCTTCCATAGGACAGGAGGTCTCAGTAAAAACGTCAGGCTTTCTATACATTCAGTACAACAACCACACATAGAAATCATCAACTGTTTTTCCTAGCCTGTTTTGCAAACAGCAAACCAAATCTCATCTTCAGGTTTTGGAGACCTGAACAGACCCTGAGGCACAGCCAGTAGGTAGCTTGAAGGAGAAACCTATACTTCCTGCAGTGCTTGAAAAAGAGAACCCGAAGTAACCTTCCTTTCCAGACTTACCAGGCAGCAGCACGGAGCAAAAGCTGGTACTGCATCTAAGATGAAGCTGAAATTAGCACTCTTCATTTTAGGTATTTACACAAATCCACCCTCCTCCATTCTTCATCTATGGTTAAAAATTCAATTGCCTAAAAGTGTCACCAGAGGGCTTAGGCAGACACGTGTACAGATTCACTTAACTCTACTGTGATTCCAACACGGTCCAGTTCCTCCCAAATATTTCTCACTTGCCCCATCACTTTCAGAAGAATATTTAGTTCCATGAAATAGATTCCCTTTCTCAGGCAAACGGTCCAGCTCCTCAAATGAGGAGGACAGCAGGGATGGAGAAAACACCTTCTGTAATACCTATTACTTTCCCAGAATAGGAGAGGAGCTTGCAGCCAGCTATCTGCTCTGAGAGGACCTTCTTTTGCTACCCTTATTTGTTTGAAGAAAGCTAAAAAGTTCATCAGAAAGAATGCAACTTGGAGCCAATAGCTGAGAACTCCTGACTCTGAGCATGGCTACAGCAATTTTCTGGTAACCCATTTCAATGTGTATCTGTCAATTCTATTTACAACATCTCCAGATTTGCCTCTTTAAACAATGAGAATTCAAGCAATCTGCACTCTCTCTAAACAGCTGATATTGTACTTGCAGGGCCTTAACGACTAAGAAGGCAAGGTTTAAATTTACAAAAACAAAACTAGTGCCACCATGGCAACAAGTTAGCAAACAGCAAAGACTCCTTCTGAAACTGGGAAGCAATATTGCTTCTAATTGCACTGATACCAGGTGTAGAACTGTTAAATACAGTCATTTCTGGCACACATTCTTCACAAAAAGAAAATGTTAAACTCTAATGTACAAATATTCCCTGAAAATATATTTCCAGATGCACATATGCTTACAATAAAAATTGAATCCACAATACCGCCTAAGCTGGTTTTCATTCAGGTGGGAAATAATATGAAAATAATGAACTGCATACAAATCTAGGATAGCAAATAAGCACAAACTTTGAAATACATGTACAGCAACAATTTCTAGCTAAACAGATAAATATATTTTGAAGTAAAAATACTGAGTATTGTGATCTATCTGCAGACAACTCCAGAAAAAAGGCAAAATTAATCAACTAGATTCGTTCCAAAGCATATGGCTGTCAAGCTAGAGCTCTTCTCTACTCATTTAAACGTCTCTTCAATCACGCACACTCAAAGAACGCATAGGTGAAAGGCTAACGAGACCATGGTACAGTGAGAACTCCCTGGACGGCATTTTACTTGGGGGGCGTGGAGGGAGAAGAGAATATTTAAATAGATAATGATAGCAGAGCCTTACACAGAAAGAATGAGGAGACCTCTTTAGCCGTAACTCAGAAACAGAGCAGTATTAGCTGTCCTCCATTCTAACAGAAAGAGATACAAAAGAAAAAATATCCTCCCAAAAATAGATAAAACCTGTTCCCCTCTCACCAGAAGAAGCAAAAAATTCTCATCCTTTTGCAGCAGTATTCCCCATTTCTACCATTTAATCCTCAGTTCAACGAAGCTAGTGCAAAAATTGGTATTAACCGCACTAGCGCTGACTTCAGCAGGTTGAAGACTGCAACTGAATAGCACAGCACAATCTAAAGCAGGTTGTAGAAGCTGCCAGTCTTCCGCCCTGCCCCTTTCTTCCCTCTCCAGGCCAGATACTCAGGTGAGCCAACTGGACTTCAGAGAAACAGCAGCCATGGAAGCTTCAGCCAAAGCTTAGCTTTGATGAGTCCTGGATCAGGACCTTAAATGAGGACTGCAACCTCAAGATAAGCATCGCTTCATCAGGAAGCCAGAGACAGGCTCTTCCCAGGTCGTCACCTTTGGGAAGGTTTCAAAAGCCCTTCAGTTATAAATTATCAGCTCCACACACTCACAACCAGCAATTTCAACCTGAAGTGTTCTAACCAAAATGAACTCCTTTTGGAGCCCTTGTGTAAAAGTCCTCCTGAGGATAAGTATCTGCTCAAACCCTCTCCACAAAGTCAAACATTTTTACTGTGGAGCAACTTAGCACTTACATAGAGCTAATTTGAAAGGAAACACAAAAATGGTTTCAAAGCTAGACTTAGCCTTTTGTTGGCAAGGAAGTGTTTGCCATGTAAAACTGCAAGCCAAAACAGAGCAAATACCTTCCACTTCTTCATGTGTAAACGTGAAACAGAACCACGCACCTGTAGCTGTTGAACCAGGAGATGGCTTCTCAAAGAGTTAAGCGAAAGGGCTGTTAGAAGTAATAAAGCAATCTGAAGCAAAGCATCCTAATGAATGCATAGCATTTTTAAAGCAGGTCAACGACAGAAATTAACAACCAAAAACATGATTTGATACACAGCAGAAATAAGCATTCTACAGTGTTGTCTTCCTCATCTGCACATTATTATATTACCTTTATCTGCCTGGTTTTGTGACTCAATTACAGTATCTCCCTGCCCCCTCAGAATACAGGCTAGCTAATCTGAGCTTGGTGAAACAGAACAGGTAAAAGCCAAATTTCAGATAATTTTTCTCTTCCCTATCTAGAGCCCCCTGTTCAAAATTTTACCCAAGATTAACTCTTATTTGAGATTTGGCTGCAACTGGTATATGGTTTCAAAAAGTATCAAGAAAAAGGGACAGGGAAACTGCAGCAAAGGTGACTTATGTATGGAAGCAAAGTCCAGGAATCGCAGGCTAAAAATCAATTTTATCCTCATCTCAGGCTAAAATATTACTATCAGCCAAGTTTCAGCAGCGGCTCTGAGTATAGATCACCTGCTACTACCCATCGAGGTAAGGAAGAACCTATTTCCACTTGTTCAGAAGTAGATCGCATCACGTAAGTGCCTAGTTTCTCTGCCTGTCCTAGTGTGGACTTACCTGGACTGCCCATATGCTTGCTATAAGCGCAAAATATAGACATTGTTCTCACTGTCTCAAGATTTGAAATGTGTGGAATTTTCAAGTGTGAATTGCACTTTGCATCCTGTAATTCAGATATTTGCACAGATGTCAAATTTTCTGTTGTGGCAAACAATTCCATTGGAGAGCTTATAATCCTGAGAGTGCACTACATTTCTGCTCCATTTTTGTGGTTTATAGTAAACATTTTTTCTACTGTCCTGTGAATAACAGCATATGCATCCTCCTAGAATTTCATAGCAAAACTGCCCCTGAAGAACGCGCCTCTATGATCTTCACATGAATAGGGAGGAAAGAAAATAGGAAAGTATTTTAAGTGACCAGAGAGAGAGGGTTTTGGAACACTAGATCTCCCTAACTGCTTCTCCACTAGGCTGCCCTGTCTTCAGATCCCCTGCAAACCACAGAAATCTTCTCCTCAAGATCTGAAAGAAAATACCCTCTCTCTTTATATATACACACACTTTCCTTCGTGTAATGAGTAGTTTTCCTGTCACAGAAATGTCTGATCAGGATTTCCATTGCAATAACATAAAAATTCAATAAAAGGAACCTCTCTAACCTAATGAATCAAGAGGAAGTGTTTACTATACCTGACGAACAACTTAAGTTTTTCATGGCAGTTTGCACTGGGAGAACAGTTAAAACGTAACTGTTTCATCATGCTATAAGACTGAAACTTCCTCCTGTCATTTTTGGGGAGTTCTTAACACATTTCAACTATCAGAAGAAACACGGAAAAGATCATGCAGGGCTAACCTGCGTGCACCAAAGAACTTGCAAGTTGCAACATATAGCGCTTAATAGTTAAGCTCTTCATGGTTTCAAAAGTGCAAAAACTTTTGATACTACTTAAATAATAAGTTATTGACATTGCTAATGATCACTAGGTGTAACTGTAGAAAGAAGACCATATCCAAACAACATCACTGTATACAGATCAATGACGGTGATTCTTACTAGCACAAGATTTCAGATATCCTTCCCACTTCTACCTAACACAAATTCGAAAGGAGCAGCTTTAAGCCCTCTTACAGTTTTAAAGTTCTTTCTTCCTCAGAAGTGACCAGGAGTTTTAGTCTTCTTCTGAGCTGGTCTGTTGGTTAATGATGTTGGATTCAGAGGTTCTTTCTTTGTTCCCCCAGGTCATAAAAACACTGTGGCCTTTTGAAACTCCAAACAAGCTTCCCCAGCTTGCAGGAGTCCTTAACCTTTGCTAATACCATCAGCTTTTGCTTCTTAGTCACCACTCTACCTATGTAGGTTTGAATGTATTATTCTTTACAAACTAATCTACCTTCATCCAACTTGTGCTGCCACTGTGCCTAGAAGTGCAAAGTTCAGTCCCTCCCAGCCACACGCAATATCTGAACATCTGTGGCACACAGCACTTTGCACCATGCATTAATATCTGCTATTCAGTATTTTCTCCCTTCTCCAGTAGCTGTTTTATGTGTAATGATGTTCTACTTGAAGTCTGCTCCGGGGAGATAAATACTATGGGAAGGATTTATACCCACAAGTTCCAGAAGTAGGTCAAAGCCAGGCACCAACTCTGATCTTAGTAGGCAATACAGCTACTGGAAAGCAAGACCTGCAGAGGGGTTAGCGGCAGTTACACAATGTTTGCAATAAAGGTGTCAGTTAAGGGCAGCTTAGAGTAAAAGTTACCAGTCCCAGTATAAGTCCATATAAACCATCGAATTCTCAAGCAGCTCAAGAGGCAATGCTCTCCTTTACTACTGTCGTGGCTGGAAAAAAAGCTCATTTCACCTGTGGGGAAACACATAGCCACATGCTGCTTCTCAGCCTCTTGCTTACCCCTATAACTTGAGCCTCGCTGAGCTCTTAGGACAGCATGTGACAAGAGGCAGGGATGGAAGCAGGAGTGGCTGTTCTTAACACACATGCTTTGAGTAGAATTGTCACAAGGAAAAACACTGCTTTTAACCCGACAGCTGCAAATGCCCACAGGGAACATTACGTATTTTAGGTACTGCTCCTTGCATCAAAAAGTAGGCTTCAGTAGCCAGTTTCCCTTCCTCTGGCCAGGACAGGAGAGCACAGACACAGAACCAGCTTCTGTGGCAGCCACAGAATCGAAGGGGAAGATGTTGCAGAGAGTTCCTGGTGCTGATGCCCCTCTAGAATCAGAAAGCATGGAGGATGAAGGCCAATTCTCCAATAACTTAATATTATCTACGTTTTGAATGCCCCATTGTGGCACCTAGTATCTCCTTTTTAATCACAATTAATTAGAATATAAAGGAAGCAAAAGAAAGTGAAAAGACGACACCTCCAATGAAATACTTAAAGGGCCACAAAGTCACAACGGACTCAGTTGCTGATTAGGAAGGGTAAATCTACCACAGTTCTGGCAAAGTAAAGATTTGTTTTTACAGTCAAGAATTTAAGATGAAAGGAACAGTGAACGCTTCTCTGGCAGCAAAGGGGCACCATTGGCAAGTCTGGTTCAAGACATCTGGCTGAGACAAAGCAGCTCAGTTCAGCTAGGCTGCTGCCTAGTAAACTTTTAGGCAGGTAGATTTGTGTACAGGCCACTTTTTCGATCCTTGATCACCTCTGCTATGTAAGTCAACCTTTTATTCTTTCCAGTGCCGTTTTTAAAAGGCTGTCTACATATCCTGCATACAAAGGAGAGAAAGGCATCAAACCTTAACTGGGCTGCCAGAATATTCACAGTTGTTCCCCGCAGCCCAGATTAAAAAGCAGGAAAACTGTGCAATTCCACCATTAGAGAGATGCAAACTTGCAGGCTTATCACTTCTCAACCCAATGCCAGAGCAGTGTCACTCACTATGTAACCAAGACTACAGGTGCACATTGGGTGACAGCAGGATACACGTTTGCTTTTTGCTATCTGCTGCAGGCAGTGGGAGCACGCGCCTCAGCCGGTATTATGAAAGTAGCTGAAAGCGACAAAGAATGGCGACATCTTTCCCTCATTCTTGAGTTATTTGTTTTTTCAACCATGAAGACGGGTGAAGCAAGTTTTCATGCAGTCATAGCCGTTTCCAAACAAAGCAGCTTTATGTAAACTAGAGGGATCTATTACAAAGCTTTTTTTTTTTTTAAACACATAGACTAATAATGTTTTGTCAATTAGTTCAATTGCCATTCAAAGGAGCCACAAATCTACTCTCTTCCCCCTCCTTTTTTCCCCCTCCAGAAATAGAAAAAGCAGCAGTTTTTAAAGTAATTCTTAAACTCAATTAGCATTTATTATAATTTCCCAGGTACAACCTACGCTTATCTCCCAATAGCATAAAGAGAGGGCTCTTTGAGAGGTTATGATAAAAGTAGTCATTTCGCAGCTGATCTCCACACTCTGTTTTTACAATCCAGCCAATTTCTAAAAAATCCTGGCACCCTATAATCTTCAGAAAGATTAAAGGTACATAACATAGCTTAAAAAACCTGCCCACACTGCTTAAGGTCTCTTATTAGTCAGCTTTTCCCCCGACTCACTGTTCATTATTTCTCAGACAGTCAAGAACTGAAATGGAGTTCCTGTAATTCCAGTAACATGTCACTTCTCTAACAAGCAGCAATGGGTTGACTTCTCTGCTACCAGAGGATCAAAGAGCATGCAAGGACTACTGTGCGAAAGAAAAGGTGAAAACAGAGGTGAATTCAGAAGATTTTAGGTATTCTTCATTTAACGCTAAATTTTCTGCAGCCATCCCTTCTGCGTGATCATGCTAACGTTGCGCTCTTGAGAACAAGAAGTTCATCTTTAACCTAACTCAAAGCCCTGAATACTCTCTATAGCTAGCTGGCTACAGTATGCCCCTGGAAACGTGAAAGATAAGTGATGCTGCACTAATTAGAAAAGGGTAACATGTTCCCATTTCTTCTCTTCATTTCAAAGTTGTAATATCACTGTTTTCATATTTATCTCCCCCTCTCCCCTCGCACAATGGTTCTGCAAAGTGGCAGCCAAAACCATGTTCCTAGGTTGATACATGAAATCTAATAAGGTGCTCTCTCCCCTGTGAGAGGAGGTGGAGAACACCAGAGACAGAAGAACAAGATCCTTTTGGAAGGAATCCAAAAAAATTAATCTGCAGTTGGAACAATTAAACTGTAGAAGAGAAATATTTATTAATGAAACCTGTGTTAGTGCTAGAAAAGGCAAGATATTTACTGGCCCCCGGTATTTTCCCTCTCGTATTCCTATTGGGTTGAGGCTCTCTCTTCTCTTTCAGAAATCCAGCCCCAGATAATAGCAAGCAAAGTTGATCCGTCATTTGAGCCTCGCTTGTTGCTGCTCGGAGCTAAACTGCCTTCTTATTTTCAAATTGTACGTGAGTGTGACATACCATATAACCTCCTCCCTGCTTGTGCTGTTTGAGGTTTGTTTCTCAGATATATGCTCTTTGCAAGGTAAATGGGGGTTGGATTTTAATTGCAGGAGGAAGGTTTTCCCAAAGTTCAGCACTCGATAGTATCTGCCTTCATTCAGAGGCTTTGCAGCTTGGGAGAAAATACCCACCATTTCCACTGCGGTGGTAAGAAGGGGAGGAGAGGGCAAACCTGATTAAACAGTGCCTGCCACAGCTCTTCTGACTGTATTTCTTGTACATACACGCTGTCCTTAGTCTTTTGCAGTTTCTTCAATTTTGACTGAGATCAAACTTGCAAAAATATTGTTAACCCACGTGACAGAATCACGATCGACACTTGGATAACTGCAGCAGTGCCAAGAACATCGGTCTGTTAGGAAAGTAACATAGGGGGTCACTAACTGCTTAAAAAATATGTATATATTTACACACATACACATATATATAGGTACAAAAGGAGAAGGCAACTAGGAGGAAGATCTTTAGACTTAACTCAACCAAACGAAGTGGAAGTGGTTGAGAATATGAGAACCAAGGACAACTTGAATGATAGCAACCATGAAGTGATAGAGTTTGCAGTTTGTGGGAAAACAGGGATGAGAACATCAAAAACAGTGGGGTTTTTCTGTTGTTGGTTTTTTGTTTTTTTTTGTTTTTTTTGTTTTTTAAAGACGCACATGAAGCAGTTCAGATGATTGGTAGGTAACGTACCATGTGAAACTGCCAGAAGGTAGCAACAGCTCTGGAAAGCTTGCAGTTTTTTAAAGACAACTATCACAGTACAGAGAATGGATAGCAGTTGGTAAAAAACTGAATCACAAGTACTTTAGTGACCGTGTGTGCAAGAAGAACTCTTTAAAAAAAAAAAAAAAAAAACTATTTGCCTGAGTGAGTTTAAAAATACAGCAGGAGCATATGAAGACCAGCATCAGAAAGGCCAGTGCACAAAACTAATTAAACACAGGATAAGCAAGCTATTAAGAAAACATTGCACTGTGATAAAGAGGTAACACCAAGGAAGCAAGTAAGAAAACACTGTACTATGGAAAAGGAGGTGGGGGGGAAAGAGTTGAGCATATCTACAGACACCAGATGCTTACAGTTTGGCTGGGCCTGATGCAATTCTTAGAACTAGTAGTTTTACTAAAGGTTTTCTTTGAAGAACTTAGAGGATGGATGAGATCCTAGAAGATGCACAAATAGTACCTATCTTAAAAAAAGAAAGCGCCAACTAATTATAGGCCAGTTGGCTTAACTTACATTCCCCCTCAAAGTGATGAACATATTGGTAGACAAACCACTTACAGGCACTTAGAAGATAAGGAAGCAAGTAACAGCCAACACAGATTTGTCAAGAATCAATCTAATTTCTTTCTACAGCTATGTAGCAGGCTTTGTGGATAAAGGATAAAAGAGGAACAGAATTTAGATATCTAGACTCTAGCAGGGCTTTTGACGCTGCCTCGTAAGAGAGACTTCTAAACCCCATTTCCGAAATTTGTTCATTTCGGAGAAGCCTGATTTATTCTAAATACAGTAGTTCCCTAACAATAAATCAGAAATTACTAATGCAACATCAGATAGTAAGATAAAATTCAGCCTAGCACAAAGTTGGGAACTTCCACTGTCATAACTGATAGTGGGACCCCAGTGGAAGGGAAGGAGATGTTTACAAATCCCCAGTTAAGAGTAATGATAGCTAAGCAATGGGAACAGTTTGTCTGGGAAGGTTGCAGTCTCCAGCATTGGACATTTTCTTTTTTCTTAAGAACAGCCTGGTCTTGTGAAACCTAAATACAATTAATCCTCTGTTGGGAGGCAGACAGACCAAATAACCAGCTGACTTTCCAGCTTTAATTTTCTGAACCTTTGGAAGTGGTTTATAAATGCTAATAAATAACACCCCTAGCACTTCCCTGTACAGACAGCTAAATCATACAAGTGATTACACAATTAGTTCAAGATTTTGTCTGCAAAAAAGAGCACCGAATCCTCCCTGCAACTCTGAGCATACAGACTGAGTTACTTCTTGGGGTCCTTAATCTCTGCAGGGGAACAGGGAGCAAAAGAACATACTTTGTGTTTGTGACTGGAAGAAAAGGGTAAGTAGCTGGCGCTATACCTGAACCCATCTCTTTTCTACTCACTACAAAGAAATAGAAGGCTGTCCCAATTTGTTCAATCGGCATGGGGACTTAGCTGAAAGCTTGTTTCAGACAAGTAACATGTCCAGCCCATCAGTACTTATCCTTGTCACAATGGCATGGGCAGAGTGAGAACATACAGAAGGTTTATAATCAAATCATCACTACTCGAGAGAATTGAATTCCCAGCACCATGTTTTCCCCTCTGCCACTTCACCCAAAGGCACCCTTCAGGTCTAGCAGAAATAAATATTGCTTTGACAGCATTTGGTGAATAGATAGATGCACTAAGTTAAAGGGATTATTTGCAGACAGATACTTTTCTGACTGCAACCTGCAGAACATACTAACTATTCAAAACAGCAACCATTCCATGAGATGTAAGAGGGACTGAATTAAGAAAAAAGTTATACATGCTTGTCAGTGGAAGCACATTTACATGTGGGTAGTCTGAGACCTCTAAAATTACAGTCCTTTTGTGAATTAGATCTGAACAGAGCAGAATACTCGTATCTGAAGATGCTACCAAGCACCTTAAAGCTCCAATTATTTTTTCTGTGTTGGGCTCTGTACCTTCATAATCTACCTGGGAGCAGAAACAGACATGTTTAAATTCACCAATTATGGTTGTTCAGAGCATTTTCAATCCTGACACAGCTTGGAAGTCTGATATTCAATGACACTCCTAGTCCAACCTTGAAGAGACTTAGGTATACATTAAAAATCTGAGTGCTTAGCTAAGAATGGGGACTTCTTGATTTTGCCAGTCACTTACAAAACCACACCAGATTAGATGACATATAGGAGGAGGCGAGTCTGTGCCACCGTCAAGCAGCCACCTCTTCCTGAATGATGTTACAAACACCAGTTCATATACTACAATTTATATCTTTATATTACTGAATGTACTGCAGGGAGAAAAACAGTTCATTTTAATCTCTTAGTTGTTTCATTCTACCTTATTTTCTCAATAAGAAAATAGGGCCTGTCATCTTATTTTTAAAATAACTTCTTTAGTGACTCTATTCTATGTTTTGTTCACTGCTGCCAATGAAATAAGGGGAAAAACTTAACAAGATAACCCTCTTCTCCCTTACCCTCATAAGGGCAATATACAATAAGGGCATAAGGGCAATATACTAATACACAGCCAGTGAGCATAATCTAATGAAACCACAAGTTCATTTTGTGATACAAGTTCACAGGCCAGACTTTAGAGGCTAAGAATCGTTCCCTTTTGCCCAATCTCCCAGTAAAAGCAACTGTCAAGACACGGATGCGATGCTAAGACCACCAGGGGAGATGCAAAAGAGAACAACAACCTGACAACACATCTCAGTGCTGTCAGTGCAGCTCTGCCGGGAGGACTGTTATACCCACTGCACATGCAGATGAAGTCGCGCTCAGGGCAAACTTCCCCTCTTCCCTTGGTGAGATCATCAGCAATACGTCTCACTAGCTGCTATTACAAAAAACTTGCAGTTCTTTTCTCTCCGTAACAGAGGACATAAAAAAGTAGAATAGCATTGTTCTCACTTTACTCACATGGACTCTTTGTTTATTCCAGTAGCAAAACATGGATTTAAATTATGAGGCCTAACTAGTTTTAACACTCCTTAGCAGCCAAAGATGAAGTTAGTGTGTGCTGGGTATTACTGCAGCTTATTAGACACAGCATGGGCCAATGAAACAATCTGGAGGACGTAAAGTAACGGGATGATTGGCAACTGAGTTTGCATCCCTAGCGACTCAACTAACATGAAAGAGAAATAGTCACTTCCTAAAATATCATAACCAACAGCACAAAACTATGTGCACAAAAGATGGAGCGTTCCTTCTCGAACCCTTCTATATCCTTACTTAATACTCTGAACCTGAAGTTTTAATTAGCTTGTTCCAGTTTTCAGCCTACATCCTTACCAGATAACTCTCGAACAGCCTTTGGCACTCACGGGCCACACGGCACTGCCACACTGACCACAGCTCACGCAGCAGCGGGGCCTCGCTCATGTGAGGGGCTGTCTCAGGAAACTGAGCCAAATCCTTCTCTGAAAACCCCATAGTGAGAGAATCCCAGGCAAAACTAAGAGCTATGGCTAACACCTGTTTCCCTGTACTTGCTTTGGAACAGTTTTTGCCAGCCTGCAAAAATCCCTGGTTTCCATAGAAACAGGAATACCATAGTAAAGCAAATGAAAAAAAATATATATATATATAAAATACACATATACATATATATACACACACACACAATTGTCAGCACAGAAGGATTGATTGTTTAGGTTTCCCCCACATGTGTAAAACCAACACAAGGCTTTGTGTCATCTACTCCCACCTTAAATATCAGATGAAACCAGCAGGAAGAAATTTATGAGCGCTGTGATCTAGTAACTTTATTTTTCATAGCAACAACCTCCCTTTGCTACAGTAACAATGAAGCTAAGTGCACTGAGAAGGGGGGAAGGAGGACGCGTGCAGCATATGTCTCTATCAGAATCTACATGTAGGAGAAGAACTGAAGAAAGAGGGGAAGAAAAGGATAAAACATCATAATTATTTTTAAAAATTCCCTTTGGGTAGTACTCCTTGCATATCAATGGCTACAGAGCAGCTCTTTACTATGCAAGTGGCATAACCACACAGAGAGTCTTTCAGAAAGAGGCTAGACCAAACTCCACAGTTCATCTGATATATTATTCCCACAGGTTATAAATCACTCATGTTCCCTATTAATGAAAAGCCTGAACAACTTTATGAGCAATTAATTAGTGTACTTAGGTAAACTAAAGTAAGAGTAGCATATTAGATTAAAACAATGGAACAGCTTGTCCAATACTCAATCTCCAGCAGGAGCTCGCTACAGAGAAAGGTATAACCCAGCAAAAGATCTTTATGCAGTAACAAGGCTCACAGGGAAGAAGTTAGTTCCTAACCCCAGGCAATGAAAGCTTGGCTGATGTCCTAAAGCAGGAGCCTTTATCTTTTCTAGAACTTCATCCCGCACAATTTAACTGTGGATTTTCAAGTAAAATGTCTCATCTTTTTCCAAGTCTTTCCAAATTATTTTCCTGAAATGCCTTAAGACAGAGAAAGGCACAAGTAAAATGTGTGCTCTTTTTATCAGTTTTAAATGCACTACCTTTCATATTTCTTGGATGTCCCTTTATTCCTACTTTACAAGAGCCATGAATAGCACCTAACAAAGAACTAAATATTGCACAGATGCGGCACTCCACCTGAAGGATTGTTGCACACAGTAAGCGAGATACACAAAACAAAAAAAAAAGTGTCACTGATCTGTATTTTTATTCTGGATTAGTTAATCAATGGAACTGCACAGTGGGGGAAAAAAGCAGAAAAGAAATTGGTTTGAAAAAGAGAGCTAAATTAGAGAGGATGTTGGTAAACAAGAGAAGCAAGAGGATGTAAAAGCAGGGAAGCTGGTGTGAAGGAAGGCTGTAATGCTGAAGAGAACTGAACGTGGCAGAAGAGGGTACTTAGTTACTGGTTCATAAAACGACTTGTAGGACAAGCAGATATTAGGAAAAAGCTTCCCTCCACCCCCCTCCCCACCCTGAGAATGGGATCCAAGCAAGACAAACAGCAGAACAAATGAATACAAGTATATCAATCTGAGGTAGACAACTAGAAATCTTCAGCTTGATAATGAAGATATTAGTGTTATCATGAAGGACTTTACACGGAAAAATCAACCTAATCAGACTTGTGAGATCAGAACAGGCTGCATGCAGAGCCAAGAGACAATAGCAACCAGAAGCCAGTATCATGCACAAGATTCCACCTCCCCTGAGAAAAGTAAAGGAAAAAACCCCAAAATGAAGATTTTTAATTATTCAGGAGACTTGGGGGCGGGGGGGGGGGGAGCACACACACACAACTACCAACACAATAATACCCATTAAAAATATCCATCCTGGCTTATTCCCTAATTTTACCTAACAGTAAAGAAGCCAAAAACACTGAATGACCAAGGTCTGATTTGTACACATCTCCCTGGCACGCTCTCAGACCCTCACCTCATTCAGTGACCTGTCCCAATGGCTGCTTTTCTTATTGTGTCTACTTATGTTTAGTTTGCTTCACTGTAACCAGAGAATAGAAAAGGATGTCATGACCACTAGAGCCTTAAATGACATGTGCTCATCACAGGGATAGTCTCCCATTGCTACGTGTATCTTCCAAAGATATTGTTAGACACTTAGGAGAAAAATGAGAAAGCATCCTATTGATGTACAGCAGACCCCTATTTTTTATGGTGAGTTCACCTCCTTGATGAAACTGCTTCACAAAGTTAATGTAAAGAGCTAACAGACAATTTTAGTAGCTTTAACAGGAACACCTCAAGACAGAGAAGGACTAACCAATACTTTCCAGTTGCAAAAGATCAAGGGAGAATTTCCTGAAAACTAGAACTCCAAAAAAAAAAAAAAAAAAAGCCCCTCAGAGTATTAGAGGAAGAATAGAGGTAGTATCCTCAGAGAGGTACCCTTCTTGCAGAGCCAAAAGGCAGTCTCTGCTGCTGCAGAGCTCTGTGGTTAGCCAGAATTCCTCATACTTGCAGAACACCCCAGCCTTTTCATTTGCAATAATACGGCATCTCTCCTTTGATGTTACAGCGAAACTCATGCCACTACAATAGCAAAGAACATCGGAGCATTCACATTATACACTCCTTATTTATTGTTTTATTTTTAATTAAACAGTAAAAGGTTATAAATTAGAAAAGGTCACCAATTTACATTTCCAAACCAAGGCTATTTCACAAAAATGAGAAACTGGGACCCTCGTTGTAACTACATATATTTTTTCATTACTACTTCACCAGGCTTGGCATGCAAACTTTTTCTCTTACGTATTTTTCTCCTTTATAAATAGGGTTGGTACGTTTAAGACATTTAAAATAGCTAGAAAATGCACAGATAGCTTTCAAAATTAGCAATGCAAAATCAAGTTGTTTCTTAATATGACTAGTCAGATCTGAAGTAACATCCAAGACCACCTTAGATATTAAAATTCCTTTATAGAGAGATGTAAATAACTCATGCATCTTCAGAAATAGAAATAAAAAAACCCATAAAATAAAACAAGTAATGTATACAATGTGTTGTATCATCTGATCCAAAAATTCACTGACATCAACAATAGTATTTGCAACAAACTTCAGATCAGGATGCAGAGCCTCTGTTCTGCTAGAACTTGGTTTCATGAAGTCCAAGCAAAGACCAAGGAATTGTCAGATTCTAATCCCATCTCTGGTGCAGATGCTCCTTATGGCTTTAAATAAATCACTTTGCAACTCGTATTCCCTACCTATAACATTGGAAGACTTGTTCTCACTTTCCTCAAGTATTGCAAAGGGGGTTGGCAAGGATCAACTTGGAAAGCTGTAAGGCACTTTGAATATGAATGCGTTATGTGCTGCTAAATTATTCCGTCTGAAAAAGACCAGCCCCACACAACTCTACAGAAAACCTGCTCTCTGGTCCTGAACACAGCCTCTTTCAACTCAGTACTGTCACTCTATTTATATACGAATAGCTATGGTTGTCTTAAGTTCTCCAAAATTCATAGATTTAAACTAATTTGAGTAAAGAAACTAATTTCTGTAAATGAAAGTCTGCAATACCCCAAGGTTTTCAGGAAAGAAACAAAGCATTTTTGTCTACTAAAAGGAAAACTACATATATCTCCCAGGGATAGCTAAAATTGCTTGACTTCTCTACTAATGCCCTGAGACACAGCATCGTGGAGAAACAGATGTGTACGCGAGGGCACAAGGCAACATACTCCCTGGGGAAGGTCTCAAGGTCCAAAATTCACTCTCCTTAAGCGCTGTTGCACTGATAGCACACTGCAAGGCTTATCCTTGACCAAACATTTGCCTGAACAGAGCAGGAGGGTTTGCTTTGGAAGACACAGCATGCGGGAAAGGAGAAATTATTTTCTTTTCTAACTGCTGATGGTCCAGGGTTACAGAAACACAGACATTAGGTAGGTGCAAGATGGGCTAGATGCTTATCTCTAGAAAAACATACAGATTTTAGCCAATAAATTATCTAGCATCAATTCCTAAACACAGATTTAGGTACATTTATACTATCCGGTTGTATATGGTTAAATCTTTCCCGACATTGACTGAACAGGATTGTACTACCTTCAGGTGAGACAGGTGAGTCTTGAGGTTGGAGCTGGCTCAAGCTACCCACTGAAAAACTACTATAAATTATAGCAGGACATTTTATGGAGTGTTGCAGTAATGTTTTCACCCTTAAAAAAAAAAACACAGTAAAATTGGCATCATTTTAATCATCACCTTGGAGAACAGATCCTAGTCTCTGCTGTTTCCTTGAATTATCAGTTCAATCAAGAAAAAAAAGGGGGGGAGGGAGGAAGGAGAAGAAAGCCCGAGTTCCATTTCAATATTGTGAATTTGTCCTTACAAACTTTTCTTATAGTCAAAAAAAAAAAAAAAAAAAAAACCACCCCACTAGCCGAATCTCACAGTTTGAGTTGTTCTACATTTGAGGGTATTTATACACTATCAGCAAACACGCACATCTGAGTACAGCAGCCTTTCACAGAATAGCAAAGATTTCAGAAGAAAATAATTTATCCAGAAGAGACTATTGAGTGCATTATGCATTCTTTGCAAGGTATGTAAATCCCAAAGATTATAGGGAAGATTTCTAAAGGCACTTAAGAGGACCTGGTGATACATCAACTAAAATTAAAGGATTAGTTTAACTTAGTCCTCTCAAATATTTTCTCCTACACTAAATGCTCTGTAACTTAAAGAAGAAATATCAACTTCCCTTCTGAATTTCAAACATACATAATATGTTTAGATGAAAAATGAAAAGTCATCATCCGCTTCCAGATTTTTACAGAAGCTAATTTCCGTTTTTCTGTGATTTCTCCCAAGTGAAGGGGGATAAAAACCCTGCCACTTGGTGTTAATGGAGCATTGCACAGACTTTTGCCTGAAGGAGAAGCTTTTAAGCCAGAAAAAACAGAGAAGTCAGCAGAAAAAGAATCCCTCTTTACCTCAATTAGCAGATGAAAGGGACCCTCTCAGGTCCCTAGAAACCCCCAAGGCAGGGGCAAGTAAGAAGGACGGGGTAATAAAGCTTCATGATTCTACTTTAATGCTGCAACTGCAATCAGTAGTGAGAAGAAAAGTTTTCAGCTTGCCAGACTTGAAAAGTGGTCAAGGGCATGATTTTTTTCTACTCAGTTATACTGCTGTAAATCAAGGAGCATTCCACTGACATCAATTATATTACAATGATACTCATCCCTATACGCAAAGAGGAGCATCAGCAGTTTCCTTGTATGTGGGTTCTTACCCAGCCCACATCACTGTTGTGGCCAACAGAGCATTAACTATTGTGACTAACATCTGTCAGTCAAGCTTTGTTCTCTCGTCATCTCCTTGGGGAGATAGTTTTCTGTGCAGAATAGCGTTTTGTTTTTATTCTAGTATCATGAAAGAGCTGGAGAGTTAAAGAAGGAGAATAAGGTATATTTCACATGAAACCATTTAAAAAACAGTTTAGAAGTCCCATTGCTCAAGTTAATTAAAATTCAGCACTGAAGAATCCACCAAGAACGGTCCCCATCCGCTCAGGATGGAGAGGATAGCCTATTGCTTTAGTTTATGCCTATATCTAATGCCCATGACTCCAGTGAGGGAAAGAACCATAAGAGTAATACAAACTATAAACAGGATGGATATATCTATGAAATAAAGCCTCCTCTGAGTTCTCAAATTCACAGAATTTTTAATATAAGTAATTTAGAATAGAAGGATGGAAGAAAAGGCCCATGCAGGCCAAAGATAATAAGCCCAAAGCAAAAGGTAAAAGAATTAACCTATATGAGTCACAGATGTGTGCAATCTTGCGGGGGCAAAAAGCAAAAAAAAAAATAACAAGCCCTTCTCTGGTTAGTGGTAATAACACAACCTTTTTTGTCTCTAGCACGTATCCAAAAGGCCAGGACAAACCCTCCATTCCCTATTTCACTTAACAAGAGGGTTGCTATCCATCCAACACACTCCCGTGTGCTCTTTGATACAGAGAGAAGGAAGACAATGATAACTTTCACAGATGACATTTTATTCATTAATGTTTCTCCACATCCGCCCTCTCTTTGTCAGAGATTCTTATCCGCTCAACAAAAAAGCGTGGTAGAACTGCCCTGCAGTTCCTTTCACTCCACACAGATTCAATGCCATACGGAATACACTTTCCTTTTCCTCACTGCCTCACGAACAGTATTATTTTGTCATAGATGCTCTGACTGCCGCTTAAGATTTCTAAATTTTAAGTAGTATCAGTCTCCAGAATGTCAGCTGAATACTTGGAGAAAAATTATTATTCCTCTGCAAGCCTGTTACCTGATTCCCAACCCCATGTCAGCAGACAGAGAAATCCTACACATCTTTGACCACATGGATCATTTCTGAAAAGCTGTGCTTTCAAAAGAGTAGTTCTCGCTAATACTCCCAAAGACTCAGGCCTGTAACCTAAAGCATTTCAAACACAATCATGTTTCAAACTCACGTGAGGTTTCAAACATAACCAACAAGGCAAACAAACTAACCGAGCCAGATTTACCTGCAGACATGCCAACACGGGCTGAGAAACACAAGAGGGGAGGAAAAAAAAAAAAAAAAAAGCAGTCCAAGTTCTGGACTTCAGAGACTACATATACCATACAGCAGCCAGCTTCATTCATATGGCAAAAATTTCTCTCATTTTAGCTGATGCCACGCTTCAACAAATATAAAAGCATCCACATAGTGACTGCAGCCTTTTCCAGCCTTAACAGCTAGCATCTCCAGTTAACATGGATGCAAAGGCATTGGCGCCTGCAAACAAGACATGAAATGTCTTAGAGTTTCCTGTAGCTAGAAGTTTCATCTTGATTAGTTCAAATTAATACTGAGTCTTTCAAAAGGATAACAGAAATTTTACTTTAGAAGAAAAAGCACAGACATTAATCATGCCTTTCAGCCTGCTTTTGGATATAAAGCATTCAAGAATATCCATGAGTTCATTTTCAGCTTTGGCATCATCTACGCACTAAAATGAGAGTCAAGCAACCCGCTACCCAACAAGACATACATGAGGTAACTGCAAATCTACTTTTGCAAAAAAGTGGTGGACAGCATCAAGCTCCAAACACATTTACCCTTGATCATCAAATTTTGCATGTTTAAACTTTGAATGCTGTTCCAAACTTTGTTGCCAAGTTCATAAATTAACTTTTCCTCCCTCACTCTGTCATTTGAGTGCCATACTCAAGAAAGAGTTAGCTGCAATTTAGTGTGGAAATGTCACCTTTGCTTGTACATATTTTTGTAAGGTATTCAGAAGTAGAACAAATACCTAATTCTAGGAAAGCTTATTTAAAAAAGAATGATCATCTAAATTATTTAGGAGTAAAAATGTAGGAGGAGGATGTGGGGGAAAGGCATCCCCTTAGAACAACCCCTCCAACCCCCCTAATGTGACGCAGCAGGAAAATCTCCAATTCAGCACTGCCCCAAAGACATAGAAATAATTAAAATTCCCATTATAAATGGGAATTAGAATTTCTTTTTTTTTAGTTTTATCCAAAACTGCAAAAAGGCAATATGGATAATCAAAGCAATTCTAAATGGTTACATTATTGTTCAAGCTTCTATTTCCAAACTGAATCATTTAATAGATTTTTCTGCTTTAGGCAAAATAGAATGAAAAAGTCAGTCAGTATTTTTGCTGGGTGAAGAGGGGAAAAAAGGAAAAAGAACCTTATAAAGTTATTGAAGTCAATAAGTATTCACCTGAATATGGTCCAGTAGCTACTGAAAAGAGTCTACAGTAAGTTTACACCGTTCACAGAATAACTAGTCATAGAAAGCTAAAGTGACAACATCGTCCACGAATCAGTCTTTCATATGTCTAGATTAGCAGTAGCTCAAAGTTAGGATACTGGATGTATAAAACCCAGTTTAAAGCCACCAGACATCTCAGCACCATGGAAAGTTTACAAGATGCAAGGGTATTTTGTTTTTCCTCAAAGCACTGAGCTCCTACGCTTCCTAATGTGAAAGACCCTTGTTGCAGATGACAAAACAGGACAGAAATGACAGGTTAACCAGTTCATGTTATATTGGCCTTTCACTTTTAAAGATACATATATCTAGAAGATAAAGGAAGAAAGGTAGAGAAAAACCAAAGAATGGGAAGACTATCCCTGACTTCCTTAATAAAAATGGAAGAAATAGATTTAGCTGTCAGAGCAAACATACAACACATCACCAGGAGGATACCTGGACTTTGGAAAATAGCAGAGAATCTATTGTAAGCCTGAGACACATAAGAAACAATGGGTTATCATGTCTGATCTTTGAGATAATGAGGTAGGACGCACGACACAAGATGTGCCTAATCAAACCATTTTTAATGAAGTATTCTAGTGAATATAAAAGTTTGTTCTTAGCATCCTGATATGGAACCATTTAAAATGATTGGAGCTACTCAATGAGACAGTACACCATTTGAAAGCAAGGACACCAGAGAATTGAAAGGAGACACACAGAGCACAGGAAGAATAGACTCGCAGCCTAATACTGCATGAATACGCGAGGAACGCCACACAGAATTAAAGTTCTGAAAAGTTGCCAGATGTGCTGCTATTGCTGAAGCACTGTCATGCTGGCCACCACACTTCTGAATTACTCTGACATGGCCAAGAGAGTTATATCACAGAGCAGACCTAGAAAGCATGCACTAACAAATAGGACAATTCTCCAATAGCAAAGAAATGAGCCATGCAATTAAATGGAGGAAGACTTACTTAGTGCAGGATGATACTTCTGATTAAACTGCTTTAAAAACTTGTACAAATAGCCACCTTGATTCTGCACTAGGAAAACAACAGCACCTCCTGGTAGTTGAATCTCACTGCAATCTTGATTATGCCTCAGGAAGGCAAACAGTCACCCTAACCAAGGAGGCAGATCACAGTGAGGTCTAATAAAGGAAAGGGTCTTTGGAAAGTGGGGTATGTAGAGAATACAAAGGGGGAAAATCATGGCTTTGCAGAATCTAGAAAACATCAAGTGGAAAATTCAAGTCAAGCCTAGCACGGCACTGGTTTAATGCTGAAATTGCTGGGAAAATGCAGGAAATTAAAAGGAAAAGGCTGTGTCAACATTTATCATTATTTTTAGTACAGAATTTATGATTATGGATTCCAATAAATCAAACAGCAGCAGAACAAAGAACACTATGCAAACTCTGCTCTACTTATCTGTATACCTCTGAAAACAGGAAACGTGATGGAAAGAGAACTAAATGCATCAGATCAAACTAAAACGTGAGGCAGTATTTCAGTCTACAGCAACAGAGAGAGCTCTTACTCCCTAGACCTTTGACTCAAAGAGTATGATTAACAAAAATGCAGTCCGATTAGAGAAAGTCTTTTCTCACAGTTGTGTAATCCAGTAATCCAGTCATGGGCCATTGGGGGTGGGGGGTGGGAAGAGGATTCTCTCCCTTGGAAGCAAATGAAAAAGCACTTCCCACCTTCCACACTTTTGGTTAGTTTATACTAAATGACTGCCTTGGAAAAAAATCGTAACATTTCAGTACTTAAAATGTTTAAGCCGCTATGTGTTCAATACACAGAAAGTATACCCAAAAGACAACATTCTGTTTTGCTTCAGCAGTACAAATCCAGATGTCTTCATTTATTAAGTGACTCTACATCTGCACTGCATCTGTAATGCATCTCAGGACAGGATTTGGCTCCAATGTATGCTGTCAGCAGCAATCCTCCTATGCCCATTATAAACAGAAGGAAAGCTCTTTTCCTTCTAAAACAACACACCAGCAGCATTATCCGCTCTATCTCTCTACTGCCTATAGTCCCAAAAAACACAGAATCAATTCCTCACAATCTTTAACACCTTTTTCCTTGAGACAGCACAGGATGCAAAAAGCTACAGTCTCAGCTGATGTGATCTGGGCAAACACAACCAAGCGTAGCTCTGCAGCACAACTGGTCACTGGTTCAGCAGCTGTCATTCTTTCATAGTGCTGGGTTTAGAGTTTGGCTGGTCATTTCATGAGAAGAAGTTCTGCTATGTTCCTGAAACACCTTTGTCAGAGATGTTTTTGTAGTACTGTGAATCTTGAAGCATTACTGCTTTTGGAGCGAAAGGTGTGCAAAGGTAGTGTCAACCAAGCTGCAGGCAGAGGCTCCCACGAAATCTGCTTTTCACTGGATTTGTATTCTTTGCTGCCCATCCTGCTCCCAAGGACTGGAATAACTCCAACTCTTGTCCTGTTCCCAGAGACATCTGTGCGAGGCAAAGACAGCAGCACAGCGGCCAGGCTGGAGCTCTGCGTGTACTGCCTGTCCAGGGAGCTGCTCTCAAAGAATACAAAGCTGCCTAACATTGCACTGTAGGAGCTGACCACAAATTTCAGTCTCTCTTCACCCAGAAACTAATGCAGAGCAATTGTGCTGACAGTTATTTCCAAGATTTACGCTACTTTTTCATATTGACTGAATTTAAAATTAATTTAAAATGCTTTAAATTGGCCAGTATATCTAAAAACTTTCAGAGGAACACAGAAAGCACACTTAATAAACACAACAAAAAAAGTTGCATTGTTACTCGTTCTTTTCTTGATAAACAAATATACTTGTTAGGCTAGGCACCCCAAACTTCATTACGAAAAAAAAACCAAACAAACTGGTTAAAGAATGGATATCAGGATGACCTGAACAGGACAGCGTGTAGACAGGACAGAATTTTCTGTCCAAGCCATTTTAGTCATCTCTCACCGATACCACAGCAGATGCAGCTGACAGCGTACCTCTCTTTAGACAACAGGTCAACAAGAAACCCACCCAGTGAACTAACATTACACTCACACAGTCACTGTTATGAAAAACACAACAGTGCATAACAGTACAAACAGACTGTCCTCCCCAGTGAAGAGATCTTTTGATACCGGATATATAAAGATTCCTTTTGTATTGGTTTTCTGTCCTCCTGCTACTGCAACGATTTGAAGCTTTACTATACATTAAGGAGGAAGGGACAAGTTTGCAACGAGTGAAAATTATGTCCCACGCAGCAAGCACTGACACATTCAAGGAGGACAAGCAGCATTGAAATTTTCATTATAACCTTAAACTGGAAAGTAAACCTAAAGAAGCAAGCACCTGCAGTTAAAAGGACATCTTTACAAAACAATCCCAGGAAAGAAAAAAAAAAAAAAAAATCAAAAAACACATAGTCTTCCCAAGTCCATAGCAATATTACTGTTTTTAGAGAATTCTTGCACAGCATCACCCAGCATAATTTGCTGAAGGTAATTCATCACAGAATAGGGTTTGCCATTCAAATGTTTGATGATAAGAATAACCTTACCTTACAGCCTCTGCCCTCTCACACTCTAAGCTAATGCAGTCCCAATTCACTGCGAACACCGTGGGGCACGGACCCTCTGTGCTCCCTGTTTGTACTGCACCTAGCAAGGTTTACTTCTATGAATTGCCACAATAGGGGGCAGGGGGAAAACAACTTTCACCACCTGTTACAGATGGATGCTTGTCCATATTCGTAATCCTGGCATTAGATGACAGCTGTGTCATTTATTAAGGACTAGGAAAATTACCAAAGAGCTGACTAAAAAGCCTTATGACTGATTTCTGGAAGAGCAGCAAGTCTGAGTTGTTAACTACATACTTGCCAAGTATAGGGCAAGACTTCCCTGCACTTTGACACACAGCTACACCTGTGCCAGCCATTCGTCTCCAAACCTGAAGGCACCTGTATTTGCAAATCAACAGCGGTTCCTGAGAACTGTGGTTGTCTGCCTTTACAAATTATTTTTTAATCGGTATACAGACCAACTTAATGAAATTGCTGTCAGATTTGTCTACTGGGTCCAATCTAACTAGACACTTGCATTCTATGCAGCATTGCAAAGCGTACAATAATCCACTTCAGCAGCCTCACTTAAAATTTATGAGATGGTAGCAGTCATCAAGTCTGCTTGTGCTTAAAAAAATAAATAAATTCGTTGCTGATCAATAGCTGAATTCACCAGCACATGAATTCTATTTTACTTGAAAGTCTAATAAAGCGGCACACCTATCCAAACTGAAGGAAATGCTGTAACTTCAACTAAGAAAGAAATATATATTTGGAAAGAAAAGTGCTAGTAAGACCCATTTCTCAGTGCTTAAAAACAGGCTGATCAACAACATAGGGTGAAGAGGCACTTTTCAACCTTCCAGGCACTGAAATAAAAGAAACTTCTTTGCTAGCGCTACCAAAGCTAAAGTTGTCAGTTTTTACCCTGACCACGCAGGAAGCTTCATAGATACGGACCTCCCTTAGCTGTGAAAATCGGCACTCTTCCTTCAGTTGGTTTCCACTTGATTGACAGCAACTAGTTGTAGAGATCATTGCTTTCTCCACTATGAAATTACTCTGCAATGTGGGAAAAGGCAAAGCAGCAGAAACAGATTTCCAATAGCAGAAACCAAAAACACCTATTGAAGTTAGGCTGACCAAAATCACGGGGGGGGAAAAAATATATAAGATAAAGGGACAGATGGCAGGAGCCAACTTCTGAAGTGGCACTAAAAATGAGATTTAGATCTGCTGTGCAGCTTTAATACTGCATTTTCTAAATGCTTGACTTCTCAGACTTAATGTGGTGATACAAATGGTTTTGCATGAAATAGATAAACACAATTATCTTGTGCTTATACAGAGCATTATTAAAAAAAAAGTTTTCCATATTCACATTTCACTAGGATAAAGCAGTTTTGTGACAATCGGGAGGGCAGTAAAAGTGAAAATGTGGGAATTAAGTAAGTAATTTGAAGTGTGGATTCATCCTAAAGAACGTTCTGAAGGAGACTAGGAAGGTTTTATGGTTTGCTAGGAAAAAATTACCAATTCAAGAAAGCTTTTGAAAGAAAAATAACTCTTGGACTTAGAACATGACAAGCTCCTCAGTTCAGCATAAAGATACTTACCCATTCAGAGGACTGGCCCTAGCTGAGGAACCTCGAATCTCCTGCCTGTTTGCTTCTGGATTCCTCCTTGGCTTTTTGCCCCTATTCAAACTGCAAAACCAAAAAAGCAACCTCCCCATTCCTTTTAAATCACGTCCAAGAGAAGTAACTAAAGGCATCTATGTGGCTCCTATTAAATACTCATCTAATTTAATACTTACCTAGTTTAATTTCATATTAATACTTTGCTTAATAAATCGATTTTAAATGCAAAACATTTAGCAACTTATTTTCTTCTACAGTCAGTATATTTAAGACTCTTTGATGCAGTTAATTATTCCGAAGGACCATTCTCTTACCCACAATTTGCATTTCAGTTTCTGTTTAAATACATATAAGCACAAATCAAAAGTAACAATCAAATGAAAATAACTCACATCACTCATTCTCTGATAAAACATAGAGAAAACCAAGAATCAGAAAAAATATATATTAATCTGTAAATCTGCTTAAATAAATTATCTATAATACAGTCCTACTTCAAAAAAAAAAAAAAAAAAAACCTCACTCATCTGTAAGAATCTATCCTGTGTTAACCTTTACTGCATACTGATATATCTTCCATTGTGAATCAAATTTTACCTGGAAAAATAATCAGAGAGAAAAGCAGGGCAAATCTACATTCTGCTTGCCAATTTAAATCCAGAAATTAAAACGTTAAATTAAAATTTAAAGATCAAGCGACTCTAGAGCTAGTTGAATGCAAGCTCTTTAGAGATGACAGATTTTAAAAAGAGGGCTGCAATTTTAAACTGGCCAACCTTTACAGCATGGAATTGGCAAAGTGTTCTTCGTTAGCTTGCTTTTGTTGTAAATGCGACCAGGTAGACTTTCACCACTGACCCTAAAGGAAGCTGAATTAGGGCAATGCTGAGCATATTTTTGAAAATCTTAACCCCAGCTAACATTTCCATTGTGCGCTATTCCATTCACCACTTATGTTACAGCGTTATCCCAGTTTCCACTATCTGCTCCATAGCCGATCCGTGTGGTATTTCAGCTTTAACTGAAGGAAAAAGAGCAATTATAACATTCTACAACCAAAACCAAAGATACTTTCTTAGCATTTCTTATAAACGGGAGTAAAATTTAAGTAGCGGTTTCCATTCATCTTTTCCTTTCCATAGAAGGTTTTTCTAGCTTGTATGCAGGTGACGTCAAAGAAATCAACTGTGTCTCTATAACTACGATGATAAGGAAGACAGACACCTGGAGTAGCAACGGGTCCTAAACGATTTCACTAGGGAACAGCTTTTCATAGCAGCTGACTAATAAATATGGTGCATGTATTCTTTACAAGAGGAAACTGCATCATTTTGAGAATTACTTAAGACCAGAGAGGAAAGCTTAGGACTTGAAAAAACAAAAAGAAAAAAAACCTATTTGCTCCTGTTTATTCGTATTTTGTGTGCCAATCAAGTCACTGCCAGCTACACAAACAATTCTTTTTTCTGTCTCCCATTGACAAATAGATGAAGAATGCTGGCTTGACAAATAGATGAAGGATGTTGGTCTGACTGACAGAGAAATAAAACCAGAGAAAATAGAACTTCAAATAAAGAGAGAGATAACTTTAATATAACATGATTTCAGGCTACATGCATTATGGGCGGGTATCCCATAAAATAGCACTTCCAAATCTAAAATGAACTACTTCACTTTCTGAAAGTACTACAGAAGATCAAGAACTGAGATGGACCGAAATACTTCTGTTGAAGGCCAAAGGCAGATCTATCATATAAACACAAAATACAGACAGATTTCATCTCACACATATGCCTACATGAAGATCCTCACAGCTCTAAACCAATACTGAGTTTGTCTGACCATTACAGTATTTACATAGAAATCAAAATCCTACTCCATCATCTTAGTAGGACAAGAAATCAATCTCACAGTATACAGATAATCATACTGACTTTTTCACTATCAACATAATACAAGTATTAAAGGGAAAGGATAATCTTAATCACTATTCCTCTAATCCTATCCCTTGTGAAGCCACTGGCGAGCACAGTGAGATTTCAGTGATGCAGAATAAGTTGAAATAAATTCGAGCATTCCCTCCCTCTAGATATTCTCTGCATCAGCAGAGTTTCTCTGAAATGCCCTCTACTCCATGTTTTATAGCTTGGAGGGTGCTGGTTCGCAGGCAGGATGAGGGCAGACACACCTTTAGTTTTTCATATGAAATTCAACTTCCAAACAAAGGACAAGAACTTTTTATTATTATGAAATAAAGAAGTGTTGCTATCCCTATTGCATGAGAGGAAACTGTGGCACAAAGATCGCAGGACACATTTTTAGAGGCAGTAATGTACCTAAAGCTGTAAGAAATTAAATGGCAAGGTTTCAAGCAGCAGACACACAACTCCTACCGAAACCAGTGGCAACTAGTTGCTGAACACCTTTCTGAAACTCCCAGTAATCTCCTGTTCATTTCTTGAGTTTTTAGTACCTTTGAAAGCCTTATCCAATTTGCACAAAACCCTGTGGTACATCAAAGAACTGAATGCAGATACTCAGACCCCAGGCTAACGTCTACCTGTCACCAGGTCGTTTTCTTCTTCTCCCACTAGAAGAGGGAACTCCCAAGAAGACAAGTAGCTTGGATATATACTCAGATCAGAATGACTTGACAACTTAGCACCCATCAACTGCACTGGAGTGACCAACTCTGTATGCACTCCTATCCACGGCAGATAGGATTTAACACAGCCTGCATCAAAGGAGGGTTCAAGAATGCAAAATTTCTCTCAAGAATTCTCTCAAAAACTGTCTCTCAGACAACCACCACGGGTCAGCTTTGTGCACGGTAACTTAGCAAACCCTACTAACTTTAGCTCAGAAATTAAAAAACTCTGAACAAGCGGTATAGCACAGGTTCAAGTCAGGTTTCCTTAAAGAAAAAAGAAATTTCAAAGTAGAAACTGTAAGAGGAGTAAAAATACTGTACTCCCGGAGCAGTAAAATTCTGGCACCAGGAAGTTTCCTTTTTCTTATTTTCATTTCCCAGGAAATTACTGCACTTGTTAAAATAGACTCAAGTGCCTGCAGTACCTCAAACAGTCTTTAAATGAGCCAAGAGAGAGTATAGCGCTTGCCCTAATAAGCTTGCAGTGTAACATTATCCCTTCTTATTTTCCGATTGTTCTAAAACAATCAGCGCTGTCACCAAAAAATAGCTTGGTATTTAACATTTCAGTAAAGTAGCACTAAGCACCACAGTGGTTTACACATAGTATTAGACAGCGAAGTATTGCAAACACCCTGCTCAGTTCTGCCTTTACACCAGGCACCTGACTTGTTTCCCCTTACTTCCTTCTTCACTCTTCCCCATTTTTTCCCAAGCAGTTGCATAACTGACAGAAGTCCTCTAGGACATGGATTTCGCCCCCTCACAATTTCTGACACTGTTCCCATCTTTGATAACAATCCCATTACTACTAAAATGCTTCCCTCTAGAAGCTCTGCTACTTCACACAGCCTTGCCTCAGAGGCACTTTGGGGCGTCTCACAACCCCAAGATGAGAGAATATGTAACCTTCAGGCACAAATCCTCTACTCTGCCTCCAAATAAAAATGTTCCTTAGAGAATAACAAGCTCTTTGAGTACAACCAAAATCCTCTTATGAGAAGTAACCTAAGGCAGCACACGCATACTTGAAACAAAAAAATTTGTTCAGAGTAACAAAAGATCTAGCGATTTTTACCCGATTGAGGTTCCAGCACAAACTAAAGTATGCTTTAATTTTTACTGTTCTAGGATCAACAAGTGCTTGCAACAATCTAGTTACTATTTCTGTCCAAGATATTTTTTTTCCCCTAGGACAGTACAGAGAATGTTGAGTCAGAATGCAAATGGGGATAAAAGATGAAGAACACAATAAATGCACATTAATACTAATATTCTGCAGCAACTACTATTTATTTACCTGGGCACCAAGACGTTAACTGATCAGAAAAAAAAAAAATTGAATACCATGTATGAAAATGGTACAAAAATGGGATGTCCTTTATTTGCAAACCCTCTCACTGCAGGCTTGTAAAACCTTGGCAATCTCAGCAGTTCACAGATGTTGAATACTATTAGATCACTTCAGGGAAGGATCATGAAACACTGCTCTGTCAAATTCGCAGCTGCTGTTCTATGGAATTTCAGACAGTTTCAAATTAGAAATAAGGTGTACATTTTTAATAATAAGGGCAATTAACCACTATGACAAAATGCAAAGGAAAGGGATGTAGTCTCCCTATCTTGATGCTTTAAAGGATAGAAACCTATCTGAAAGACATGTGTTTGCCAAAGCATAGTTAAGCTTTAAAGGTCATGATTACAATTTGTTTCTTGGATCTGTAAGAAAGGTAGTAAGTGAAAAGGAGTAGCCTGAACACAGAAGAGGTGGCACTAGATGGTCCCTCCTGTCCCTAATCCTTGTGAATCTGAGTTTCAGTGGCTATTCTAGCAATTTCCTCAAACTTCTGAGCTTTCCATGCCTTAACAGGACCAGAAGAATCTGCTGAGTAAAGTCCTTGTGCGATTCTGCCCTTAACCATACAAAAAACCCTCCTGGTTTAAAAACAACAGACTGGATAAAAGTAATAAATTCACTGTCTTGCTGAAAATAATAGAGAAGCTGAACATCCTGGGAAAGACTGTTTCAATAAAAAACAAGGTGCCCACTCTACGTTTAGGAAGTCACATACAGTAAGATATTTACTGAAGTCTATTTTTTTTAGATAAAGAGCTTTAAAATTCAAGACAGAAGCTCAGTCAGAGTTAATAGGCAAGCAGTAGAGGAAAAGAGCTAGAGACAGTCTAATAATTCTTTGGAAAAGGAGAATAAGGGGAAGAAAAAATACCTTTGAGTTGCATAATCATGAGCTAATAATCAGGCTTAAAAAACTGATTCTAATGAAGACACTGATAGAAACACAATAACCTGAATATTGAGAATAATTATTACCACTGCAGGGATTAATATGGACAATATGCTAATATTCTTCAAACGTTAACCTGCTGAGGTTTATCTCTAGAGCAAGACTAAACAAAGAACACCCTATACCCATTAATTTTGCTTCTACTGTGCTGCTGTTTCTGCTTCTTCCATTGTATCACTGAAGTAGCAGCAACAATAATGCAAACAGATGGGGTAAGAGGAGATACATCCTTGAATGAAGGGTGAAACCTGTAGAAAAGGGCACTTAACCTCAAGAATATGTTCAAAGTTGCCAAAAGAATCAACAGGGGGTTAAGGGGCTGAGGGGAAGTTGAGTATTACTGCAGGACTCTCTCTGAGGCTGGTCTACGAGCAGAACGCAGTTAAGCGTACTTTGGAAAGGTCGGGTTGGGAAGGTGAATACACTATCAAGACAATGCAGTAAATTAAGAAAGATAAACATTCAGGAAAACCTTTCATTCTCGTGAAAGATTCCCTCTCCGTTGTTATTTTCTACTTCAGAGTGGATCCCTATGCGGGTACTAGCAGTAAAATCTCACTAGCTCAAAGAACGTGTGTTTCCAAGGCCAAGAAAGGAGTGGGGAAGGGAAAGGTACAAATGCGTTAAGGCTGAAAATATCTGTTTTTTTCGAAAACAGACAAGTGAAAAAGTAACCGCGTACGCTTAGAGGCTAGACTGATATTCCGTAGAAACACTAGGGCTCAGAGGTTTGAAATAACATGTTCCATAACACACTTTAAAAGGTTTTCCTTAAGATGGTAATGGGCTTCAATAGGCCAAAGAAGGACGCCCACTTGTTCTGAAACAAGATACATTTTGAGCTTGTAGACTGAGAGACAATTTTTAAGGTAAGAGCTTGAGATTTCAAGCCTACTGAAACACAGGATGTAAAAAATAGTCTTATTTTAGATGACATACCACTACTGTTCTTAACAAGCATTGTGTGGTATGGTTTACCATGGTGTGATAAACCATAGCTTGAGTTTGAACCATCCCTTTGTTTCAAAAAATAGTGGCTGCTATGGCTTAAGCATGAAAGCAAAAAGGATTCAATAAACTAGTTAATCGGTTCAGTCTTCTATACAGCAGTTCAAGTCTGAACTATAACAACTTTACTCAGCTAAAAGGTAAAAAGAAATTAACCATTTCAATCCCCACAGCTCCTGATTTCACCACCCTCCAGATAAGACTCTCATTTCCAATTCACCCAGCCTTGAAGGTTTGTATTTCTAACCTAGCCAGCTTTTCCAGCTTCCTTAACACTAACTCACATAAGCAGAGCTAGAATGTGCTTATAAGAATATCTGGGAACACCGACCCCTTTTCACAGGGGCGTAAAATTTAAAAATACAAAAATTAACTAACTATAAATTGTTAAAAATATAAAAAGCATGAATGACAGGGTTTGAACAGAGAGAACTATTACAGGTTGATTTCAACAAATGCTTTGAAACCATTTATTAAAGCGTGGGGGGTGGAGGGAGGAAGATTATTTTGCTTTGGAAGCATGCTTTAGTGTTGGTTCTTTCAAAAAAAAAAAAAGTGGTGTTGCAATTACCTCCCTACATAATCAAAAAAATCCTGCTAGCATACAGTTAAAATATTCTGTTGCTTAGCAGTTTTTATCTCTTTTAAAATGAGAAAGGGTATAAAGGGACTTAATGTTGTCTCAAAAGCAAACAGCGCTTTATTTCAGCATGCTTTCAGCATGGAAACAAACAATCTCATCTTTAACAGGGCTAAGCTTTACGGTTTACACATCTATGCAACTTAATATTATTCAGACTCTTACAGTATCATTAGTCCCTTTTTTTTTTTTTTTTTTTTAATATTCCTTCTTTCCTTTCGCCATAGTAAATGAATATGTCATTATTGAAGAGTGGAATTCTCAGGCCTCAATGTTGCATCAAGCTTCACAGAGAAGCACAAACACACCTTAACCCTCAGGTTCAGTTATTCACATGCTCAGAGTTTATAGCTGCAAATAGTGCCTTGAAGCTATGACACAACTTACACACCTAAAACAGAAAGAAATTATTTGTCGTGGCAAATTTTCAAATATTTAATCCCTTAGTACTGGGACTACACACTACCACACGTTTCTTTTACCCTGAAATACCACAACATAATCTTTAAATCCCTTACACACGACACAATGAAATCAGGTTAGAAGGTCCTAGCAAAATGATAACTATAATTACTGTGTCAATTATTTAATGATTAATCTCTACTGAGCAAAGATATATTAACAGTTTTTACAGACACATGGCGAAAGAGAAGGAAGCACATCTGAGGGGTGTTTTTAGGCAGCCTAAATAGTCTTCAAGGCAACACTTACTGCAAAGCAAATTGTGGAAATCTGCCAAGTCTTCCTATTTTCCTAATCCTTAAGACTAAGTCTCAACACTTTGGTATTCTTTTTCTGGCAGTTTTGCTTTATCTTGGAGCTAAAGATTCTGTAAATTATGACACATGGACATTCTTCACTCTATTTTAATCCTAAATCGTTCATATAATACTGATTTAAGTATTTTAAGTATTACATTTAACTTTAAACTTCATTTAAGTGTCTAAATTGCTCTGCTCTAAAATCACCAAGACTTTACACAAAGCATGCACGTTCATGATCAGGATCAAGTGTTTTGCATCTTTCATCATTGATTTTTAAAGACTGCTCTGTTGGAGCGTATCCAAATAAAACCAAAACACAAAATTCCAAATGAATCGGTATCAGGAAGCCAGACCTTCTAACATGAAAAACAAAGCCAACTATGATTCTTAGAGCAATACTGTCGCCAAGTCCTGATGGTTTGAACTAAAAAAAAAAGAACCACTTGGTGCATCTGTGTTTATTTTGCTTAATACGCAAACCCCAAACCCAAAATCCACTCTGTGCGAAATCTGTGTGGCACAAACACATGCAACGAGGCTCTGCAGAGACGCAGTGGTCCGCGTCTGTGGATCAGCATGGGGAAGGGGGAGGGGGAGGGAATGTCACGGTACAACTGTAATTCCAGTGAGAAAACTGACAATTATTTTACGGAATAAAAAAAATTAAGAGTAGGAAAGTAAATCCTCATGAAGAAGTTTATCAGAGAGAACAGCTGATAACATGATAACACTGTTTTCAAAGTACACTTCCTGAGCCTACAATCTTCATTTATATGGCTATTGCACAAACTTACAACACTCTCTAGAGTGACATTCATTATAAACTGACTCTATAAAGCAGTTGAATAGACAGAAGCAAGAAAAACTTATGTATACACCTTTCATGAACACAGAAAGATACTCAAAACCACATATGGAACCACCATGCAACTTAAGTTCTTACTGGCACATATATGTAATAAACAAAGGAATTATTTGCTCGCTCTCTCTCAGACTATTGTTTAAAGTCACAATCAAAGGCTACCTTCAAGTTTCTCATCTCTTTTGAGGCAAGCCAGATTGGTGGTTAAATGACACTTCAGATGAAGCATTCCCTAATGCCAAAAGATACAGAAACTATTATCATTCCTTCCCCATCACTTTCCGTGGTTTATTAAGTTGGAATACATCAGAACAAAGACGGCATCCTGCTACTGATTCAATAAAAGGATTAAATGCTGACATGGACAATGGAAAATCTGTAATTTCAGCAGAGATTATTTATTTATTGAAGTTCAAAGACAAATTCACCCCCTGCACTTTAGAATACACAGAAAATTCTAGCTGCAGTGGAGGTAAAGAAAACACCACTAGGAGTTATAACAACTTTTCTCCTGCATTTCTCACACGCTTGTGTGATGCACCCCACAATAATCATTCTCAGTAGAAGAAAACTGGACTAGGCAGACTGCTGGTCTGAAATACCTATTGAATTATTGGAATTATTTCCAGTCAGGTCCAAATGCAAAAGGAAGTGCTGCTTGACTGCCAGAGAATTACCTTGGTGCTTATTTTTCTAGAAAGTCCGGAACTACTTTTTGAAAACATAACATCAGATAAATACAGGTACTTCTTACTAGGTAAGCATAATAATATTTTATCTGATTTATAGGTTCTGATGCACATATCTGCCTCATAAGCCAAAACTGTGCGAGTGATAAATTACAGGGATGCATGAAATTACAGAGTACAGGGGACAGGCTGTCAAAGATGCCAAAAGGAACGCGCAACACGCATGCATTCAAAGCATTCAGTGAAAAGAAAGCCATCTCTTTGCATGAAAAGTTTCTAAACGTACAAGCTCTTATTTGACTTGTGGTTTGTTGTTCTAGGGTTTTTAGGGAGGGAGAAAAGGAGGAGAGAAAAGGAAATACTCACTCCAAGCTCTTGCATAGAGCTCTAGGGTTGAGAAAATCATCAAAAGCTTTCAGAGAGAGTACGCCTCAGCAAACCCCTGCTCTCCTCACAGAGTTCTTCTGAACTACACACATCGAACTGTCATGCTGTTCATCTAAGGCATTCCTGGGCACCAGACTGGACCCTGGTCACTCAGTCAATGGTACAGCCACTTAACCTGTTTGTCTCCCTCTCGCCTGCCATGTTCCACGCTTGCCAAAATTACCTGCACCAAGCCAAAGCTAAAAAGCCCAGCTGAAAAGCAGAGCACAATCGCTCAACTTGAGCTTTGCCTTGGTGCACTAACACAGCTTCTGGCCAGGAACTTGTTTTCCTCTGTAGCTCTCTAAGAAGCTTGCATTAGTGTTAGTCGCATACCTAGTGGCATATGGTGGCAGATACATGACAAAAACCAGAACCTGAGGTCCTCCAGGGCCAAGAAAGTTTTCCATGCCATTAACACATCAGGTGGAGGTCTCTATGGGCAAACCACTGCCAAACAGGCACAGCAGAATGTTCTAAAAAGTTCTTTTTTACAAGAGGTTGCAAGTTACTATGAATGCCATGATGAGCCACTTATGTAAGTCAAGTCGATAGGACAGTGGGAAGCAAATAACAAACCGCTTTACGACGCAAGAAAGAACACAGTCTAAGAACCCTGTAAGACGATTTAGAAATGCAAGTTTATGCCTCAAAGATCATACCTGCTCATTACTCCATACCCTCAGCATAACATGCCTTCCATCTCACTGATCTCCAACACTCTCAAAAGACCCAATTTCAGGGGAAAACTGTTTCTTCATGGGAAAACTGGAGTTTTCCCCAGTCAGTTCGACTGTCATTATCTAGCAGCCTGGAAAGGCATACCAAATACTGGGCAGACAAGGAAATTAAAGCCTCTGCCTCGGTTGCAAACTGTTATCTGCCATCTAGTTCCTTGGAAACCACCACCATTTTTAATTGCCCCTCCCACCAACAGCAAAGCATCAAGGTGCCAAAGGCACCCGGCAAAAGGGAAGGTTTGGCTTATGGAAATGAAACAAACCTAAAAGCTAGACATTAAAACAGCACTGAAATTACATACCAGAATCTGACTTGGAAAACTTCTGAAACATGCTTAAACAAACAAACAGCAAAGGAAAAAAAAAATTTTTTTTACCTTTAAGCTGTGACTCAGGAAAAAAAAAAAGAAACACGCAATTAAATTTTCTCACCTTTCAAAAGGCTGTCCCAACAACGTGAACTCAACAGCAGCAACGGTTACTCTGCAGTCTACCTAAAATGAGCTTGTAGCATCAAATTGAGTTCTAGAAATCAAGTGCTCTGCTGACTGGGCGCCAGCTAACAACCGTATGCATAGACTGAGGAGCTCTCATCCTGGCTTCTTCAGTAGGGCAGATCTGCAGCGCGTTACCGGAGTTAGGCACAGTGCCAGCACGGTGGAGTTCACGGAGGCATATATGTTCTCTCAGGATAGATAGCAGACTGTAGTTTCCAGAACACTAAACAAATTTAGAATTAAACAGAAAAACAAAGGTATGGATTATCCTTCTGTAATGCTTAACAGCCTCTGCAGCCAGCCAGCCATTAGCTGCAAATACAGGCATTTTGCTGGGAGCAGACCTTTGGCTCTGGAACATCATTAGAAAGTACTGCAGTGCTTTCCAGCTCGTTTGGCCAGTGTAACTGCGGTTGGTAATGAACACCTACAACTGTCACAGATTGATGAAAAATTCAACAACTCTGAGACTCTTTCAAGGCTGCCTTCACTTTCCAAAATTCAGGGGGTATATTCCCTTGTTGATAATGTGTGCCAAAGGCATACCTGGGACAATAAAGTCCGCCTTGTCTTTTGGGGTTCAAAGACTCACAAACATCTTTCAAAGAGAGATGAAAAATCCACCTAATAAATATGGAAAGAAACACTCTCAGAAAGCTATTAAGAAGTACAAGAGCTAGAGAAAGTACTGGACAGAGTGAGGTAACTTTATTTCTTTTTTCCACAGTAATAACCAAAATTTACACAAATCTAAAAGTCTGGTATGCAAATACAAACACCACTATAATCCCTGTTAACAAAGCACACAGAAATCAAAGTAAGCTTAACTGAGCAGTGTTTGTGAATATTAATGAGCCTAAAAGCTAAATCCAAGCTTAAAAAAAAATAGAAGAGGAGGATTGTTTTCGGACTAATTTGTATTTAAACCAGATGCTGTCCATCTGAGACACGAGGAAAAGAATGAGCTATCTTGTCCTAGAAAAGAATTAAAATAAGTATAACAAAGTAAGATCTTCGAAAATATCTGGGTATCTGGACATATGCAACATTTAAGTTGTGCTATGCTCAGTTGTCACTGGACAGTAGTTCACTTTAAATCTCCACATTTTCTTGTAGAGACCAAAAGATTTTTTTTTTGTTCTTGCTCTTATAGTTTATCTTCTCTCATATCAATTACTTTTCCACCTGATATGTGAACACAATGCATTTGCTGCCCATAGAAGTTTAGGACAAACATGAAAGGACTTTCACATCTCACATAGGCATTTGAAACTCAGTTTTGTGAATGCTGAACATCCCTTGCATCAAATTGAATGCTTTGAAATCCTACCAACTTCAGGGAGGAATAGAAAGCATTTCAGGTGGAATTCATCTAAAACTTAAATGTTTATAATGTAGATACCTATATCGGAACAAGTCACCTATGCTGTGTGTGAAGAAAGACTGGTACTTTTATCCTGGATGTCATCTCATCCTCATGTATGTATCTAGGTGAGATGAATCATACCTGAGAACCACCTATGACCTACCAACCTCCCCTGGCTCTAAAGAGAGCTGAGAGGAACTCAACCCAAATGCAGCTGTCTACAACAGACACATCTAAAAGTAAGTGAAATGAATCTCACTCTTCATGTTCCATAGATCAGAAGCATGTGGTACCCTGTCTATTCACAGAAATTTGACAAGACATTGCAAAGTATGAGCTCAGTTCTTTGAGCAGCTAGCATGTTCTTCAAAGACGGGACTCCCTTCTCTCAGCTGTTCTAAACTGACATAGGTCCATTAGCTTCAGTATTTTTTTTTTTAAACAGACAAAAGATCTAATCTCCAAATGGATTTAGTTCATAACTATGCCAAGACTAAATTACTCTAATTGATTTGAGGTTCTCCGCACCACATATAAGCTTCCATTCAGAGGACCACTGGAAAAAAGTGGTATATGCTGCTAGAGTACACTGTGGAAGACCATCAACAGTAGCCTGGCTGCTTTGCTGTTCAGGGTCCTCACTGAGCAGCTGCGTACCTGATCAGTACATCTTGGAGCAGGACAAGAAACCCGGTTTTGCTCTAAATCATTCTTGCACCTGACTTACTTCCATGGACCATTGGTGCTTTCCCTACTACACAGACCAAATAACTTGACATCCTAGTAAAATATCCATCTGCTGTATTTTATGTTTAGAAATCTTCAGTCCATGAGGCAAAATCTAAATACTGTTTGATAAGTGAAAAGCGAACAGTAGAGAATAAGATGAGAATTGGGGTAATATCTGAAGAAAGTTACTGTATTCTAAGAATGCACTGAATTCTGTTTGCCAGACCAGTGAATGCAGAAGATGCTAACACTAGAAATTTCCAGAAGTGTTCAAGTGCCAGAGGAGCAGGAAGTACTTAGGTGTGAAGCACGGGAACCCGGATCCTTCACCGATCCATGTGGACAGGTCCAGAGTTTCAGCAAAAAAAATTAAAGCCAGTCACCAGGCAACTCCAAGATTATTCTATTTCTCCTTACAAATACGCTCAAAGCCTAGTAGAAGCAAATTCATTCTGAAGGAGCAAGGACCTAAGCATAGCATCACCTGCTTTTACTTCTGCTCTGACGAAAAATAGCAACCCTAAGGAAAGGCTTCTACCACCAACAAAAGAAAACACAACCACTAAACCATCAAAAAAAATTCTTAAGAGCTACAGACGCTTCATATTACCACCTCATCTGAAGAAAAATACCCTCTTTTCTCCCGAAGCTACTACTATTCTGCCTCACTGTCACAAGCAGCAAAGTACAACAAGGAGCTGTATTAGAAGTCCTATTCTTGTACATAAAGTCAAAAATTACAGAAACCCTTTTCTGAAAAACCAAGCCAGTTAGCTTCTACAAACTCAACTTTTCCTCCTTTCTCTTTATTCACCTTTCCCCATTACTATCTCATCTGCACGAATTACAGGAACACAGATAGGTGCAGCCTCCCTTACTCAGCTTATAGAGATCAGTGGTTACCAGGGTTCAAATCATTCATTAACTTGTTGTGCTTGGACCCCAGAGGTAAGAAACTAGGATCTAGAGCACAGTTTTATGAAGGCAATAAAAAATAAAATAAAATAATTCACCATGCAGTGAGCAAAGCAAGATATTTTTTCTTTCCCCCAAAATCCTAGACAAGGGGGAATTCCCATCCCTCCCCCACAGAGCTGAAGGTAGCAGAGAACTATGTCCTTCAGGATTAAAACTGGAATTTACCTCTTGCATTCACGCATAAATGAGCTAATAATTTGGATCCAAGTGAGAATCACTGTAGCATATATCCTAAAACACAACTGATAGTATCTGACAAGCTGGCAGCATTGGTATGTACAGGGTTCCTTGCCTACTACTGTCTAGTGCAAAGCAAACGCGCTCCATATAACACACTCCAACGTTGCTCTTGAACTCTGTATTCCTCTTCCTTGGGAAAAGGGTGGGATTTAAGGATAAGAGTTTTGTCAAAGCTTCTAACAGATCCTCAGATAGCATACAGCTTCCAGTGACATAATACCCAGCTGTTGGAAGTTACATGTGCTCAAAGACAGCTCATTTATTTCAGTCCTGACAACAGCATTTGCCAAAGTTTTCATTTAATTCATCCTAGGCTGAAAAGTCCCGTTCCCTAGAGGTAAATATTGCTGTCTAATGAGAAACAGTCACGCGCAATTATAGTGTAAGACAGAAAATGTCTGAGGATCTCGAGAAAGCTGATTTGTTAGACTAATTCCTGGAGGTAAGAACTTGGGTAAGCAGTGGCTCAAAACGCGATCTCAAGAACTCCGCAGGGAACACTACAGAACCTATCTTTGGATCTTCTTTTGAGAGGAAAAAGTCACAAATATGACTGGATGAGAAAGCAACTTGAGCCATCTCATCTTTTTATCTGTGCGTTTCTTCACAGGAGAAAGGAGGTTTATTTAAAATGTGCATTTTATAGCTGCAGCAGGAAAGAGCTATTCTACTTGCCTCCAGCTATAAAAGCTGATCTCCTGACAGCAACACACTGCTCCTCCCTCTGACTGGCAGGTCTCACCTACCTCCAAGGCTCAGTGTCAGTAATCTGCAGACCAGAAGCAAGAAAATGCCTACTAAAGTAAGGTTTTTAGTCTGTGTTTGTAGGGCTACAGGTATACCTTTAAGAGCACTGTCATGCCTGTGCCTCCCAGTCTATAAAGCAAAAGACAAAGCAGCTTTCCATTCCTGTCACTACAATGTTGGCCCAGCTGCAGTTCCTCATGCATTGATTACTTCTTATGAGGCTCATACAGCACAGGTAAGGATAAGCCAGGAAATCAGGCACCCAGATTCCTACGCTGCAACAGAGATGGGCTGGAAAATAATAGTATATCACTGAAGCAGCATGTGCAGTGTCCCTGCTCTCTGAAGAGCAGCTCTCCTTCCCTAAGGTCTCTCTTGCGTCTCACCCCACTTCTCCCCCACCTTCAAAATGCCAATGTATGCCTAGAAGGAATTTTCTGGCCCTTATACTAAAACCATCCTAATATCTGGGTCTCATTTTAATGTTACAGAGCTTATGAACTTTTTGCTTTACACTCAATTAAGAGATATTTCAGTTCAAGTACACCTTTCAGTAAGAAAGGAGAGAAAAGGAACAAAAAACCCCTCAGCAAATCCAGGAACAAGTAATTCTATAATTGATCCAGGAGGGAGACAAAACCATAATTAATCCATTCGGGAAATGGGACTCTCTCAAACACACTTTTTTCGGAAGGGGGTAGGGAGAGAACACCTGGTTATATTCACTTTACAAACAAGCAAAAGCTAATTGCTTCGTAGCGCCAGGAAAATCTATCCAGGGAATACGTCCTCTTATCTAATGCCACCTGCAGCAGGACTGTGCTGCTCTGAATTATAGCCAAGATCAAAGAGCATCTGTGCATAGCATTATTGTATTTCCTGCTCCCATCTCTTCACTCCATGGGATCAGTTTATATTCCTGTTCACTCTGCTAAATATTGTTACTTTTAATTATTGTGAGACATTCCCACTTCTCACCTTCCTCCCCACATATCAAAGCAATTCAAAGCTCAACATAGCCATCATATTTTGTGGAAGCAGGAAACGTGACAATCTCATAGCAGCAGTTCATTGTGAGATCTACTCCCTCCTTACAAAGCGGCTGCTGCCAGGTAGCTTGTCTGTCAATATGCAAACCAGCATCTGCAATTCATACACTCGCTGATTCCCATTTGCTACTGCTAATAAGGGGCAGGTTAGATATAGAAGAGCATAATTAGTTATAAATTGAAATTAATTACCATAATAATGAACGGACGTGTGAGCATGAAGTTTGCTTCTTTTACAGTGATATTTACAAAAGAAAGATTAATAACATAATTTCTGTCAAACTTTTATTAACAAACCTATGACTAATTCAAAATATGTAGTGTGTAGCAAGGAAACAGACACTAAAAGGCATTTGTTACCAGATACACGAAACCAAACACCTTCAGGAGGACAGAAACACGAACCGATAGTCAAATGCCATAAAGCAAAAGTATACGTTATCATGCAGCACGTCTGTTAGGCATGAGCTCAAAGTCGCCTACTTTGGCCCTCTTTCGTTGATTTAAAGTACATCTGTGTTATTAGGAGCTGAATTTGCAAGGCAGCTGGCAGACCATGCTACCTTTGAGCACTGACAGTAGTGAGGAAGCAATGATACAGGTTTCAGCACTCATTCAGGACCCTGGGTGCTTTCTTGGACAGTCAGCTTATGCTGAAATCTAGGCTGAAATGTTGCTAGCCACCAACGACCTCATTTGATAGAATCCCATCTCTAATGTGTCTCTAGATATCTATTTACCAGAAGCTATGGCAGAGAAAAGCCCTCAAAAATCATTAGCTATAAAATACAGCAGATAACACTGCACAAAAAGACATTCTACGTGTTGGAGGATAAACAGCATTCTCAGCATCTTCGGTTAGTTTAAGATAAAATAAACTCTTTGGAAGTTGGTCAGTGGTATGACTCTATGTAAATAGAGTTACTATTTACAATCTCCACAACTGGCTGAAATTAAGCGGTTACACTTGCAACACGCTGAGCTTATTTGTCTGCTTTATTCAGCTTTGTAATTTATTCGGTAACACCACAACACTCAATATTTTTCTACACAGTATGCTAGTGGGTAGAAACGAACATCCTCCCATTTGCCAGCACAGGGGCAGTAACTCTAACAGAGCAACAGCACTAGCGAAAAGGATGAAACCACCATTTCAGTCTATGATGATTAACACAGCAGTAATATAAACAAACGAACACACACACACATTCCCCAAGGGTTCCTGCTAACTGAGTGAGCCTTACTCTTGTGTTTAAGTACTAGCATAGTATGGCGCATGCCAGACTTAAGCCTGCTATAACCAAAACCCTATGTCCTTTGGTTTAGGGCAATAGCTGTATGTTACTCTCAGAGAAGGCAGACAACAATAAATCTAGGAAGCGCAATAAAAACATTTTGTGGGTAGATCAGATTCAGCGTTAGGAAAAAGCTAACAAAGTTGACTTTAAACAGAGAAGCTGGCAAACATAAGAGAGAAGTAACTACGTTGTGTTCAGTGTTGTGCTCAGTGTTGATCAGCACCATCTCTGCCAGATCTAGAAGGTACTACCCTAAATGTAATGATTAACTGCATTAACTGTAGACACAAATCACTACACATCTCATCTCTAACTTACTAATATAAGGAGGCAAGCCTTATTCACCACAGTGGTTTACTACACTGATGCTGGGGCAGAGAGCATTAGGAGATGCCTGGCTCAGCTCTTCCTAATTCACTAATGGCAGGCTGTAGCCCTCAGTGATTTCACTGAATCAAACCTCTCCATTTTTACAAATGTCTGGACTTGCACTCACTTCTAAGATCCTCTGAAAAAGTATATGCTCTACACTAGGGAACCACCGGAATTAAGTCACAGACTCCTAAGGCTTTTCACTAGATTGCTTCAACATGATGACAAATATGCATGTCGTAAGCCAGAAACCTTGGTATTGTCTAACTAAAGATAGCGGTCACCTAAAACACTGAAGTTGGAGATGAGATCTGCAGCGAAATTCTGAAGACTGAGGTCCGGCTTCTGCTTGGTTTGGTTGGCAATTTACAGGCCAGGAAGCTTCCTTTTCCAGAATATCCCATCTATTTGATGTGAGAATAGGTTTAGCGTTACACAATGATCAAGCATAAAAGGAGAGGCTGGAAATAATGCCCGGGGCAGGGGGAGAGGGAAGGAGGCAGCAGGGAAGATGGACCTGTAAATTACCTGCAAGCGACAAATCTACACTGGCATAAGTACCATGCCAAGTAAAGCAAGCTTAACTTTCCATCAATTCTGCGAAAGGCCTTTTAGTCCTGTAAGTGCAAGTTTGTACATAATTTAATACAAAAACCACTAGGGATGGTAAATGAATGAAGTAAGTGTTTATACAGTGCTTTGAAGATGAAAACTACTGAGAGTGGCAAGTACTTTCATTAGATATCAAAGAGCTAGCTATACCTTCCTAGAGGATAAGCGGATCCATCAGCTGAAATAACTGGTTGCATTTAACACTTTTGACATTTATAACTATTCTACTCTGGCAATTTTTTTTCATAGTACATACAGAGGAAAGTACAGAATAATGTTCAGATTTGCTCTTGGAGGAAGCAGATCAAACAGGGTTAAGGAGCTGTTATTTTACCAAAGCATTACATCCTTATTGGTTAGAAGGAGCATTATCTTTCTCTAAAAAAACAAATACTGGACATGGCTAGAAATAAAAAACGAAAAACGATGGGCAACAGCTATAAACCACTGTGGCAAATGCAGTGTTTCTAGCTTTAATCCTGTTTTACCAAAGTTAGAAACTGCTGACTTTGCTGTTCCTAGCTCCAGAAGCACATGGGTTAATGTATAATTACAATGATACCTGGAAAAATATGAAGAGGAGAATGCACTGAGACAAAAGGGGCTGTTTCAATGTTTCTTTTGTACAGGTATCAAATATGAATGTTTTCACGCAGTAGAAACTGAATTGCTACTCTTTGGATTTCAATAACATTCAAAATGATTTTAGAGGGAGTTATCATATTATTCTGAAACTGTTTAGGCATTCTCTAAGCTTTTTCTTCGTAAAAATGGCTGCAGTCTTCTACTATATCAAAGTTGGCAGAGACCCATTGCTTTCCTAGTACCTATACTACTGCTGCTAAATGCCAAGACGGGGGGAAAAAAAAAAAAAAGGCAAATTAAGAGGCAACAGATTAGCACCCACCACTAAAAAAGCCAAAAATACACTACCATGAAAGGGTAAAGGGGGAAAAAAACATCTGTGGGAGACTGAAAGCAGCAGAGTAGAAGGTCCAGCTGTTTGGTCACATCTGGCAGATAGCAATGACTCTGCCGTTGTTATTCACACAGGGCAATCCTGGCCATCTTTCTAGTTACAGAAAGTGTGAATATCCCTTTCTCAAAGATACTTCATATATGCTGTGAAATGTAAGAAAGTTATTGTGCTCCTTATAATAAAAAATAAAGATTGGATTTTTTGAAGATTCTTTTTTTCCCTCCCTTCCTAATGTTTCAAGCAGTTCCATTATTAGCAATTCCTCTTTAAATAACCTACATAGTGCGACTTAGAGGTTGGGATTCTGTAATTTTGTTCTTTTAGATTGGTTGGATTTTGTCTCCCCACCCCCTACAAAGACTGTGCAAACACTTTGAGCATCTGTGCTGTCATTAGTTACAGCTTATGAAGGTTATCAAGATAATACAGTCAAATCTCCTAGTAATGTTACAGGTCTAAAATACTCAAGCTTATTTACATAGTGCTTTCAAAGAGATAGAGCTTAAATTTGGATTAAAATATAATTTCAATATTTTTATATGAATTCTCACAAAAACTTCAGATAATATTGAGGGGGAGGAGGGAAGGGAAGCAGAAAGAAAATAGCTCGTTTGGGGGGGGTGGGGGAAGTGGTCTCACTCCTGTCTTCTAAAGTAGAGTTTCAGTATTATGACCACAGTGATTACAGTATTTAAACAGCCTTTGATTCACGCTAAAAATAATTGGCTCAATATTTTCATCTAGCAAACATGACAGTGATTCTCTGACACGAACATTTAGTTTGCTGGCATGCCAATTCCTGTATTGACCACTAACTTGACCAGAAAAAAAAAAATCATAGTTCATGTAGCACTTCTGCAAGACAGAAAATAAAGATTTAAGGAATAAGGCAATAATAACCAGAAACAAGCTGCAAGAACACAGCAGCATTAAATGCATTAGGTGATTGTACTGACTGGTGAACAAACCATTGGAGCAGGGCATGCATTATGCTTTAAAATGATCAAGGGTCCTGCATATATTAGAGGTTTGGTCAATCTAGACCAAAGGAAAAAGCATACACACACTATGGAGCTATGAGAGTCTCATTTCAGCCCCATGTCAACAGTAAGGCAAAGAGATCAAGAATTAGCCAATAACAAGAAGAAACTTGAGAGTTTATGAATTTCACAACAGTTAAGTTAAAATCCTGATTTAGACAGAAAAGCAAACGGGGATAAAGACACCACAAAGTTCCACTAAAGGGACTATTCCAAGAAGCAGTTTCAATGTTGCACCTGTGACAGGTGCAACAGCTCCATTTCTGCCTTTGCAATGAAGTCAGAAGAGACACTGTGACAATGATTTTGCAATCAGTTTTGAGAGACTATAAACCATGAAAAGAAAAAAGGCACAAGTATGCGAGGTACAAGCAATACAGATGAACTGGAATACAGGAGTAGTAGTCTGACTTCCATTAGCATGCAGGTATCTCTGCATGTCTTTATCTTCACAAGCCGCTGTTTGAAATACCTTAACTTTTCAGTTCCCATTCTCCCAAGGTAAAGGCAGTGAAATCCCATTCTGAAAGACCTCCAGCAACACAGAAGAGCCTTAATTCTATGTTAATGACATTTCTGGTCACTCTTCCAATAGGGAGATAAACATTTACTGCAAGAATCAGGGTCACTTAGCTCTTTCCAGTTTTCACTCTGGTTTGTAGTTACAGCAGTGATCCCTGTTCCTGCATATTTTGTTAGCAAGGAGTAGCATTAATAACTCTGCTTGAAACATTTGGTAAATAGACGTCTATCACATCTGAAAGGTCATAGATGCAGTCCACACTTCACATGGGGCCCATACATTCTAAATTTGCCATAGTAAGTGTACAGTCATGGAGGAAAAATGGCTTGCCTTTTGGTTCCTTCCCAACCTCCCACACAATACACAAAACTACTTCCAGCCTTTCAAGATCTTCCTGTCACCTTTTGTACACAGCATTTTGCCCCTTGGCATCTACAGCTCTGTGCTAATGAAAGCATATCACAGGTAGCAGCTCAGTGGAGGACGTACATTTTCATCATGAAGCTTGACCTAAATGTTCACTGTACAGGACAGCACCTCCCACCTTCCCACGTATCAGTGGAGTTCCTTGCTTCAGCTTTCCATGGCCTATATAACTCTTATTCCAGGCTTAAGTCTTCTTAATCTCAAACACCCTGGACAGTGTGCTCTTCCTCCTCTCATGGGCCACATACACCAATTCATTCTAGGAACTGTATGTCATTCACTCTTTAGATCCTTCCTGTACCCAAAAACTGGGAGATTTAACAGAGCTGTAACTCTTTAGCCTCAGGCAGAGAAGGCTTGTCCATGTGTATAAATACCTGAGAAGGAGGGAATAAAAAGACAGAGCCATACTTAGTTCAGTGATGCCCAGCGAAAGGGCAAGAGGCAATGAGCACAAGCTGAAATACAGGAACTTGTTTAAATATAAGAAAAAAAAGGTTTATTGTAAATGCAGTTATACACTGGAACAGGTCTCCCAAAGAGACTGCAGAATTTTCATCTTTGGAGGTATTTAAAACTGCACAAACCCCTGAGCAACCTGCTGTAGTTGCTTGAGGAGAGTGGTTAGACTAGACAGTCTCTAAAGGTGCCTTCCAACCTCAACAACTCTGTGATTCAAAAATGCATGGGGAGATAGGGAAAAAGACCTCACACCCTCCAGGAATCAGCTCCTCCCATTTAAGTCTCAAATTCAGCAGAGGAAATGAAGGACTCAAAATGCCTTTAAGATGTAGGGGACTCCACATATGAATAGCTACTCCCCCTTCACCATAACCCCAAGCTCCTCCCTACCTATCATCACCCCATCCCTTTCGATGCCCAATTCCTTATCTTCCCATCAAGTATCTGTATGGAAGCATTCAATATTATCCACCCAACTTTTATTCTTCCTTTAGCTCCATTTTCAGTGCCATCTTCCCAAATCAACAGCGAATTTTATGCATTAATGAGGCTGAAAGCAGCAGTGGGAACATCAGAGCCATGGACATCTTTATCAAACAACTTTTGTTTAGGGAGACTTTCTCTCAGGAAAGCTGAGGTCTAATGACTGGAAATTTAGCTCACTGCTGCCTCCTCACATCTCTAAAGCTTCTAGACATTTCACACAAGTTTATGGATTTTATAAAGCCCAGCCACATTGGCTTTTAAAAGGGAAATTCTCAGAACTGTACCTAGAGTATAGAGCAGGCACTCCACTATAGCTAAAGCTTTGATTTCATTACAGCAGCTAGCGACAGAGCACAGTGGAGAATTCAGCACATTACGGTGCTCTCAAGGCAGTCCAACATTGTATCATGCTCTTCTCTTCAGGAGGAGAGTTTACAGCAACTTCTGTGAGCTCTGAACAGCAGTGACTGGCCTAGTCTTCTCACAAGGAATTCATTAAGTAAGTTACAAACTGAAAATTGCAGTAAGAAACTTCCTGTGGTGCATTGTCAATATATTTCAACTTCAAACCACAACTGAGCTAAACATACAGGCTAGACGGCTCATCCAGGCTATGGTCCACTATGACTGATTTCTGCTAGCTGTTACAACATGGCCGCTTGTCTACATTAGCTTTCCATACACAAGCAGAAACGCCTTCCTCAGATGGAAAACAGCAACAACAGAAGTCATCTGAAACTCCCTGGCCAGAGCTATAATAAACTTTAACCTGATGCATATCAGGGACATAAGGCAACCCTAGACATATACTTCCAAGAGGTTAAAACAGCATAATGTGTCTGCCTCTTGACATATCTATCCATCTGTAGTAACAGGGATACAAGAAAAGTAAGCTGGAACACATATTCTAAAAAACAGGGAATCTATATAAAGAGAGGTAAAAATCGCAGGTCAACTCTGAACAGAATACAAGACAGAATAGCATAGCACTGAACAGGTGCACTTTTTTTAAAATCAAAATATGAGTCAATAAATAATTTCCACATAGGCCACTAGAGAGCTGTCAGATGACAATGACTTTCAGAGGTTACCAACCGAGCCTAGAATCAAAACTGCAACTTTGAATTTAAAAGGCAAAAGTCTGTCTATCCCACTCCAAGTGATACTGCACATAAAGCAGATGCAGTTGCAGGAATAATAGCAACATACTTTTAATTTACATCCTTTATGATCCGTATCAGTCATTTCAGAGAGACACGGCTAATTGGCTTTTTTTTTTTTTCCAACATTCACAGTAAAGGCCTCATCCCAAATTTTAATAAGCCATTTTTTAAATGGGTGTATCACAAGATGTTGGCAGGGTAAAACAGAGAGTGTTCCAACATTAGCTATATGTATCTACAGTTATATCTATCTCTCTGCTGAGCTCATCAAGTACATATCTGACAGAGGTTGCCAGACTACTGTTATTAGCTCAGGGACTTTGAGGAAGTTCTGTCTGGATCAGCTTTCTTATTTACCTTGTAATAACTGCAGGATACACAACATTGCTGTCAGTCAATGCATACTAAATCAGCTGCTAACATGCCCCAAAAGCAGTCTTCCTGACCCACACTGACATTACTGTTACTTACTGCCTAAATCTACCAAAAAAACGTGGTTTTTTTAATCTAGTATTGTGTAAAATTATTAGAAATTTTGAAGGATTTCCACTTTTTACTTGATAAATACCAGTTTTTCTCATATATCTAGAGAAAATCAAGAGAAAAACAAGCACAGGTCCATTCCAGTTCTGATGAAGTTGACAGGAGTATTGCTACTACATTACATGGATGAATAAAATCAAGACAATGTTGAATACTTTCTAAACACCACCATAAAGGAAGTGCACAACTGTCTTTTCTATTTCTATGATAGAAGCAAATCTCTGAACAAAGATTAATACATCACCGTTCCAATGAGTTAAGTACTGTTATTGTCACTTTGCAAATGAGGAAAGTAGAAAGGATTTGCCCAAAAGCTGTACGACAAAGGACAAACTGAAAATACAACCCATACCCTCTCCATCTGGTATTCTATCTGCTAGACGTGGATACTTGCTTAGGCTACCAGTGAAAGACTAAAGTAATCTGAATTTTTCCGGTCTCACTAGATTTTCAAAGAGGAAACAGGTCTCTACTGGAAAGCATTTAGATTGTCCCAAGTAAGTAATTAAATGAGGCATTTCTCATTTGGATAAACCAAGAGCATTCTCTTCTCTAGTTAATATTTCTCCATAATGAACAGAAGGATCAAAGACTGGAGTTTTTGCCAGGTTATAACAAAAGTTGAATGAAATTCAAGATTTCTGGGCCAGGAGAAACTCAAAATATTCCTTTTCATCCTATATCAGAGCAAAAATTTGAATTTCTTTTAACCTCTAAAACAGAAATTGTCAAACTTTTGATATTACTTTAAATGAAAACACCACATTTTGGTAATGCCTAAAAGAAAATACTTGGTTTCATTTGTTTAAACTCTCAAAACTGCAAGTCAGCTTCTAACATGTTTCTACTGCAACACAGCTCACCTGTCCTTACAGATTGGCAAAACCATCTCTTCTATGGACACAGCGTTATAGCATGCCCAGGATATATCACAAGCCTTGAACGTTATTAGAGGAGATGAAGCTTAAGCCTTTTCCAAGCCAAGCACTCAGCAGCTTCACAAGCCCTAGATGGCAATGACTTCACAGCAAAATAAAGTCTCAGGTTTTTTTTTCAACTCAAAAGGAAAGGAAAGACAGTTCAAACATTACAAAAATATTGACAGTTGGGCTGAACACACTACGAAACAATATGTTTGGGGGAAAGTTTTTAAGAGTCTAAGCTTAAGATTTCCTTTGGGAAATTGACTTTGGAGATACTGCACTTTCTACCATAAAGTAATTAGGATTAATAACTCCAAAACAGTTCTTTAGTTAAAGATTTGCCGTTCATTGCAACTTCTCTCTCTCCTAATGTTCCTTTAAGGCCACGTATTGGTTGATGGGCCACAAGCACCACTCCATTAAGCTTCCCCTGCCTCCCTCCCACTGCCTTTTTTTCTCCCTTTCCTTCAAAAATTGTCTGTTCCGAAGCAGCCAGTGAAAACATCTTATCGGTGTTTGTGGATTCATCAGCAATACCAAAACAGAGAAACCTGGTTTGAAAATTCAGCAAGGATAAATATCTGTGTCACCTCTAGCTGATCTGCTTTTCTTCACTTTCTGTCATAACAAGAGGGAAGATCAAATTCATTTAAACACAAAGAAAGCTTCCAGAACTAAAATAAGATACTGCAGAGTCACTGAAGTTTTCAAAATTAATCTAAGCACAGTGCTATAGTGTGGGAATGAGAAAAGGCCACATAGCATCTCCAGTCTTTAACTAGCCTGCAAATCAGTGTTCCCTCCTTCAAAAAGGTGTGAGATCCAAAGGCAAAATTACACCTTTTTCCATTTCATGTCACATCAGCCTCCTCCCTTCTCACCCCTGTCCCCTCCCCCTCAATGGTAATGCTCTTGTTCTGAACTAGAGAGAAGGAAACATCTGCTGACAAACAATGCAGTCTTACATGCAACATTATCAGTTATGCTGCAACACCTGAACCCACTGCAAATATGATGAGTAAAATGCAGCAACCACAACCGTCTCTGAATTTACTTGTTATTAACCATCTCAATTCAAATTAAAGCATCATATTCCCCCTCCTCAACCCACGTAACCCTCCCGTTATAAGAATTTCTTCCCAGGAAAATGTAAAGGAAATATGAAACTCTTATTCCTTAGGTTAGATTACATGGTCTTAAGTTAAGCTATTCAGATCTACAGCATGGTATCAAGGAGGAGATCAGCCCAGTCTAAATAACGTATTTCTGCTGTCCGTTTTCTTGAGGATTTTTTTCATTCTAGCACACAATGCCACCTCATTCATCATGCAGCCCGTTCTAGGTAGGTGACATGAACAATCATCAGATACAGCAATGTTCCTAATGGGTAGTGATGATCATGGTGCTGCAGGAATGAACGCTTTGGCCTTTACTGAAGGGAAACTGCACGAGATAAAAGATGTGTCTTCTGAACGCCTATTTGCAAAGTGCCACAACTCGTTCAAGCTGATCAGCCTTAGAATAAGCAAAGCAGTTACAACCATCTACTAGAAAACAAACAGAACAGACTGGCAAGATGGCCAATCTTAAAACGGTCAGCCAAAAAGCTCTTCGATTTTTATCTTTAGTGATAAACGAGCACCCAATTACATGAACAGTAGGGAAGAATAGAAACAAAAGAAACCAGTGTTAAGTCAGCTTTGCACAAAACCAAAATTTCATTCATCCTTACACGTCTCAGCCGATACATCTGTTATTTTACAGGCCAGACAGTTCCGAGTACAACGTCTCTCCACAGCAGGAGGATAATTTTTGACCATACAACTATGTGAGATGCTTCCTGCAAAGAAATGGTGGGAATCAATCTTCAGGTCTTTACACAGCAGCAAACACACTGCAAATGATCCATGACTAATTCTTTTGAGTAAACAAAGAAGATTAAATCTATTCTATTCTTACTTAACACTTACAAGTCAATCCATTGTTCATTTGCCTTTTTGTAAATGCTAATGAGGCAAAGACAGCTACAACTGTGTATATGTAGTCCCCTGTCACAAGGAGTAAGAGACAGGGGATGTTCACACAGCTCTTCAAGCCATGTGTTCATCCATAATCAGGAATGGTGACAATGGAGATGATCAATGCCAAACAGCCAGAAGCCCCTTAGCCTAAAGTTTCCATTTCTTTCCAACCTACCAGTCTGAACTCCCCACATACTCTCCATTTCTTCCTTAATTACTACAAATACTTTTATTAATATACTTTCCAGTACCATTGACTATTATTTTAGACCTAATGTTAAAAATATAATCTTAATAGTATTAATTAGTACTACCAGAGCTTCAGAGTTTCACAGATCTAGAAAAAGCATGTAGGGTGTTAGAAATTTGTGTTCTGTGTTTCTCTGTCTTTCTGTCTCTCAGACTGAGCAGGGAGTTGGGGGGGGAAGACTTTGCTTTAATCCCAACTCCCTGAATTTAACAGCTCATCAATCAAGGGAAAATACAGGAAATGTAGTCTCCACTGGCCCAATTTCCAGGGGCATGGAGGAGACTTCCAGTTGCAGCAGCGAGGAGCTACGGCTGCTCAGCACCACCAGGAGAAAGAAAAAAGAAAGAAAGAAAGAAAGAAAGAAACATTCTTTTAACAATAACTAAGTAGAGCACTCAAACCATTCAATAGGTGTTATTAATTATATTGTCAGCTGAAGACTGATATATTTACTCTTCAGTGATACTGTAATTATCACGAAAGTGCCCTAGTAAGTATTGTGTGCAGTAATTAGTTTTTCCTCTGAATATAGATGTTTCATAGTATTATATAACTCACAAGGTACATGCTACCTATATTTAAAAAGATATTCACTGTCACACTCTTGAAGGCATTCAAAAAGTAACACAAAAAGAAAGTCACATGACTGTGGAAACGCATTCTCCTTGTTATATCTCTTTGAACCACGCTTTTGAAAAGCGCCTGCTAACCGTTGAGTAACATCCTCAAACAACAACCCCTGCTTTCCAGTGACCCGACATTCCCAAAAACTTCTAGTTAGAGGCAAGAGCCTCAAAAGTCACAGAAACTGGATACTCAAGTGATGAGGCACACATAATCACTGGCTATTTCAGTTAACTCAGAAGAAGAGCTCTCTCCTGTGCTCCACATAGGCCTAGCTCCACATAGTACCAAGTACGTCTGTTTACAGGCAGTAACAGTGAGACCAGTACATCATCGTGCCCTAGCTACAGAGAGATCAAGACAGACAAAAAAGTACTAATGAGAAGGTATTCTGTGCAATAGTCATTAATACAAGGAGTAGATTTTCCCCTTCTTATTCACATAGTACGATTCAATCTCACCTTCCCCTATCTCAGGCAGCAAAACCCCAACTCAGAAGTTGCCCCAAAAAGAGCCATTTTTCTACTTCCTTACAAGAGATGACTTACTGGCTTTCCCATTCATGGATATTTATAAACAGCTACAGCTTCAGTCCAGGAAATACCCCATGCCCTGGGAAACAAAGCAGCTCTGCACTAGGAGGAGAATATTAATGTATCACAACCTAGTACTAAAATTCTAATTAATTTAAGCATACTATATCCTTCCAGCAGAAAATAGCAATGTGTTTCTGATCAGATCTTGCATAACTCTAAATTTAGTTTTTGTCTTTTATCCTTTCCCCTCCCCACCTCTGAGGCATTCCAACCCTGACCCACACAAGGTCCTCCTCCACCACATAGACTAACAATTAGTTCCTTGACAGATGAAGCAGGTGAAAATGAATCAGCAACAAAGCCATTTCAAGAGTTCTGGTGATTCCTGAGCTCCCAGAGTTGCAATGCAATTGGCAGATTGAGCAAAAAGGAATGAGCTGTGATCATGAAATAATGCACAGTAGCATCATACCGAAGGGCTAGCACAGGCCCAGGGCATAAGGCTGACCCTTTTGTTTGTCCTTACAGTGCAAGACCATTGCTTCTTCATGATCTCCTAAGAAAGGGAAACCTAGATTATGAGAATAAGCTAACAACAACTCCACTTGATACTAGGCTCCATTGATGCAGCTGCACTTTCTTCAGTGAAACTATTCCCAAAGGTTAAATCAAGCTCAAATAATCCATTTTCTTTCTCTTCCTCATTTTTAAAATGTTCTGCACATGGATTTCCAGACCAATGAAATAACACTAAAATATTCAAATTAAGTCTTTATTGTCACCTGTGACTGGCTCCTTCGGGCCCAGTCTCATATTTCTTACTCTGGAGTAGATTCTGGATCTTCCCACAAAAATGGTTGCAATTTTGTCTTAGTAAAGGCTGCATGAGCTTTCCACTGGGGATCTTGTTCAACTCAAAAAGGCATTTCTTTTTCAGGAAGAAAGGAAGAAATGTAACTTTCTTTTTTGACAACATGCAGCTTAATTGGAAATATAGAATAAATGAGGACAAGAAAACCCACAAGGTTATTTAAGGCAAAAACAGTCTTCAGCAGTATTGCAAATCTGAGTACGAAGCAGAAACAAACTAACTGACCATCATCTTTTTATTTTATAGAAGTGGCAAGTTACTTTACAGAATATTCTCTAGAGTAGCCTTAAAAAAAGTTAGCATTACACTTAGCCAAAGTTATTACCTGTTTAAATAATCATGATTGTATCCATCTTGATAGCATATACTCCTTTCACTGTAATTTACTGAGTCTCTTTGTTATAGGTGCTGCACAAGACATTGAAGCTCTGAAGAACTCAGTGCTGTGCTGTAAATGCTTGTTAAAAGAACTTTTACAGTGGTTACCATTTGACAAACAAAGGTAATAAACATAATAAATGTATTTGGCATTAAAAATATGAAAGCTCTTTAAAGTCTTTTAGTCTATCCTCCTGCCCTTTTTCTGCATGGCACACACGACTTCCTTACAGCTTGGAAAGACAACTGAATACACTTCTGTTCATCAGTCCTAGAAATGCCATTCACAAAAAACTCCAATATGTAAGGACTACAGCCTCCTTTTTTCTATCCTGAAAGAACATAAATTTATTCTTAGATATCCTCCCAATTCCCTGCTCCAAAGTCATCATAAGCTAAACATTTGTCGTCAGAAAGTTGTGTGCCACTGTCTTACATCTGCAGAAAAAACCTACCCCAGGAGCACAACCTGTTGCAGCATTGTTCAAGAAGCTGTTTCAATAAAACCAAATGTTATAACTCTTTGTCCACTCCCTCCTCACTAAAAAACTTCTTATAAAGTGAGATACTGAAAAATAATGTGGGAAAAGATCCACAATAGGCATTCTCCAAACCAACACAGTGACAACAAAAGACCAGCCTTTCTACATTATCAAGTTGCTTTTGTAACACACACTGCCATCTTCTCCATATCAGATGGGCTCCCCTGTTTAATGGGTATTTCTGCTTATGTGCTTTAGTGAAACAGACACAGCAGCCAAGCTATACTTGGGTATCTCTTTCCAGTTCTCAAACAGAAAGTGCTAAACTATCTCTTCCAATTTAACTAGGAAATCTTATAACACTAATAAAGCAAGATAGAGCAACAAGCCTGCCCGAAGAATGAATTTTGAAAGGAGTATATGCATAAATCTGTGGGTGTAAAAGAGTATAAAACACTAGAATATGTGTTAACAAGGTGTCATTTAAAATGCATACACATCTCACATTCTATGAGAAGTAGCGATCGAAGTGTTACTTCGCTCTTGCGCTCACTTAAAAATCAAAGTCTTCCTGAGAAGCAAGTCTTAGCTATCACTTTGGGCTGATATAATTTTCGCCTGGATTCTGATGAATCAGACCTGTGCAACAATGCTGATTGTATGCTTGTCTGTCAATCCTCCCTTCTCCAGCAGTCTCTGAAATTGTTGGATGATTTCATCCTAGTTTGTCAACAAAGATATTTAAGTTTTATAAAAATATGTGAAAACAGGCCCTTAAATAACAGAAGGGACCAAATTGCTTTTCCCCATCTCCTGCTCAGGAGTGATCGTAAACACTAACACTATTAAATAGCAAACAATCTACCCATGTGAAAACCCTTTAAATCCAGGTTTCAAAGTTCTGCTGCTCTTGCAAGTTACTGATTCCATGCTGTGATCCAGTCTCTTGCCTTCCTAGATGAGGACAGAAAACAGACTTATGACTAATCCAAAAGCTTAGCCATATTTTCAAAAACTTTGGAAGCTCATCAGTTATTTTACTTGCTTATAGGGAGCTGGTGTCACTGTCTCCTTCCTCCCCCACTTCTTTTTTATTTAAATATACAGCGTGATACTGCTGGCAGGAAACAATGATAGAGGATAGACTTCAAAGAAAGACAGTACATACAGCCCTTCCCTGATCTAACGTGTCCTGCAGCCTTAATGTCCAGCAATTGCTGCTTCTTGAGCTCTATAACATAAAGCATTCAAAAAAAAAAAAAAAGTCAATTCAGGTCTTAAACATGGAAACAAAAATTGGAAGAAAATTCCAGGTTCTTAAACAAAGTCATGCTCTAAAAAGCTTTTAAGCTTGTCTAGCTGTAGCAGGCAAAACAGCCTGGGCTTGGGGAATTTTACTTGATTTCATTTACTACTAGTTAAAGTGAACTTTTAATTACCGGCTCAGGTATTGAGGAAAACCAAAACAACCAATGAAACAAACACTTTGGGAAACATCTCCCTCGCCCCACCTCAGCCCCAGCATGGCGCCTGCCAGGCGCTGCTTCCCTCCTCTCCCCGCCTCACGCCCGGCCTCTCCCAGCTCCTGCGGCGCAGGAGGTCGGCGTCAGTGCCTAACGCCTGCCTTCTGCCGCTCCTTCCTTCCTATCCGCTTCCCTCCCGCTTCTCGCGGCTCCCTCACGGCCCCTCTAGCCGTGCCCCGCCGGGCGGCGGACGCCTCCGCCAGCCTCACGCCTCCCCCCGCGGCCTGTGGCGGCCTCGCCCCAGCTCGCTCTTCAATAGGCCTGAGCGGCAGCGCCAGGTGGCCTCCGCCCATTGGTCGACGCTTGGGCGTGCGATGACGCGTGGCCTCGGAGCCGGCCGAACCGGCTGCGGCCGGTCCCGGCTGGGTGCGGCCCCCCGCCGCACAGGCGGCTGCAACCCCCGTTTCCTCACTGATAAATGGTAGATAACCCAATTATTAAAAAAATAAAAAATGAAAAATTAAGGAGAGATCATTAGTATTCCAGGCTTATCCTCTTGTGACAGCACCTCTGGGGAGGGAGCCAGGGTGGAAACGCAAGTCCTAGTTTCTGTTCTTCAGCTCTTCTCTTCTCGTGTCCTTTGCGACAGACTGACCAAAGGGTTGCATTCACCTTTTTTGAAGAGCTTCCCCGTTGAGCTTTCCTCAGGCTGGCTTTGCTTTCCAACAAGATACGCTGAGACACACAAAGCCCTTTGATGGGTCAGGACGCACTGAACGTTAACAACCTGGTTAGAGTGCAGAAATCTCTTTATGAATCCCCCTAAGACAGGAAGGCGTTCAGAAGTATTTACTTCCACTCAAACCAATATTTCACCCATGAGCTATGTTAACCTATCTGAAAAAAACCAGCACCCAATAATGCTCTCTGTTGGGTAACTCTGTAAAAAAAGAAAAAAAAAAAAAAAAAGAAAGAAACCTTCTTTCATTTATTTTTCCTCCTCCATCTTGGTCGTCTACCAGAAATGACTCCTGCCACAGCTCTGCGGTTATTTTTGGAAAGCATCACTTCCCACAGTAAACTAAGGACAAAACCATGCTGCTCTACCATAAGCAGTCCACAGGGGAAATGAAGGTCGTCACATTCTTGCAAACATGACAACTCATAATGTTTGCAATTTATTCTTTTGCTTCCACGTTCTTTGGCCGAGGTAGTCACCTTTTTGTTACCCATTTCTGATTTGCTGGCTGATGCTAAATTGAATAGCTGATGCTAGATTTGCTTTTATCACAAGGTTGCTACAGACCTTGACTTTTCTTACTAAAGAAAGTGACTTTATGCTGTCCATTAGTGGTTGTTTATTACAGAGACTTCATACTGTCTTCTGATATGGATGTCTTTGATTTTGAAATAAAATCAAAACAGGCAGCTGTAATGTTCTGAGAATGAGGGCAGTGGTAGGGAAGCAGAGAAAGACTACGTCATTAAGTTACTTTGGCTATAAACTCTGCAGAGCCCAATCGCAGAATTATTATGGTCTGTTTCAATTTTAAAGTTCAAGTTTAAAAGGATATGAAATTAACCATCCATAGGCTCAAGGCTCAGCTATGAATTCCTTTTGCACAGCTCTCTTAAGGCTCCAAAACCTGGCTGGATGTAAAAGAAACGATTGACTGCACAAGTCAGCTGAAAATATCACCTACATCTTCCTTTCTCAGTAATTCTCGAACTTCAGTCCATCAAGAAACACAATAGATCTGTAAAAGCATAATTGCATATTCCTCTGCTAACTTCCGAGTTTTCGGAGGATATCTTTTTGATTTTGCTTTCTGCTCTCCCTGCAATCTTTCTTTGCTTTCAGAGCTTCCTGCCTTTTCTCTGTCCCTCCTCAGCATACTATACATGTATTTCCCTTTTCTTCTTTTCCATATTTTTCCACAGAAATGAACTGAAACACTTCTGCTGCTACAAAGGGAGATAAAACTTCTACTCCTTTGCAGACACAGAAGTATCAATTAGCATATGATTTTTAACACTGTATGACACTTTCAGTGACTACAGTTAAGCAAAGAAGCCAAATAAAATTCAAATGACTAGCAATCACCAGAGTCACGCTCTTTGTTAGCACACAAGGTAAGCCTGTGTTTCTGAAGCAGAAAATCCCCTTTGAGTAACTCATCTATTTTGCAGTTACACAGATCATGTAGATATGTGGCTATGTATACTGCATGGGAAAGGCAGTACCACTGTACTTGCTCTAGATAGAGCCATTTTTAAAAAAGCTTTTAGGGGTGGGGGCAAGTTTTAGTTTTTGAATTTTTTTTTTTAATAATTAACTCACATCTTAAACAGAATACAAGTAATATAACATCACAAATCCATTGGGGGGGGGAAAAACTATAATTACTTTATGTTTACAGTTTCAAATAAAAGAAAGATTTTTTTCATATTAGATATATATGAAAAGCAAGGTTACGATGTTCTAAAGCAAGAGAAAAGGAAGTGAGTTCCTGCCAAATGGCCATAAGAGAATACAATGTACAATTAAAACTTGTTAATATAAAAAGCTACATCTAATCAGAGTGGGTACATACACTTAAAAGGGAATGATAGCACGTGGAAGCTTCACTCTTGGAAACTCTGGGGCAGAGGATGAAGCACTTCTATTAACCTACAGCTGTGCGCATGGAACTGAATGTAGTTCACCAGGATTTTCTCACCGCTATAAGAAAGCCAGGAGAGCTTCCGGTGCCACCCTCCCACCAGGAGCTGCAGACTGCCAGCATTCCTCTGCAACAATCTAGGCATTCACTGACAGAAGCTGCAAACACAGTGCGACTGTCCAGGCATCGCAGTAAAGAAACACTAGGTCTCTCATTCTCACTCGCATCCCACTTTATACTGATGCAAGACTTGCCATTGAGAAAAAACAATTGCAGACTAAATATTACAGTGTAGCACTTAAAACCATAGTACCATCATGTCTGGACTCTCTTTCAAGGGAAACTTTCACTTAAATTTCCTGGGTTCAAAGTGCTAGATTTGAAGATAGTTGCATCTTTCTATTTCCATTTTTTAGTGTTCAGCATTCACTGATGAGTTACCCAGAAACTTATTCTGTCTTTACACAAACGGGTTTTTTTTTTTGTAAATGAACAAAGACTGAGAGACACACATGCACACAAACATATATGTTATGGATATCTACGGTTTCATGTTGCATTCCCTCCCACCTCCCTCAGCTATCTGCGCCACTGCACCTAGAACTACGAGTTACTCCAGCACAGAGAACAAATTACGATATCTTCTCTATGAGGTGAGAGAACAGCATCTTAGAAACCTAGGCCTACTGTGAACATAAATCCTGAGGACTCATCCTGACTGCTCATGTACAGTGGAATAAACTAATCTCTGAGTTTCAGCTTTTTCTTATACTTTGAGATATGAGCACCCTTAAACTGCTACTACAGAGGTCAAGTGTATCAGAAATCATGAGACTGGACTGATTTTTTTTTTTCTTTGAAATAATCTAGTGGAGGGGGGAGGGTGTTATTTATTACTACCACTTATATTGCGGTAGCTGAGAAAAGGCTACAGTGTCATATTCCCCTCTACTCACTGTGCAAGCACATAATGGTACCTACCGTAAAGATCTGACAGTATCAAAAGCCTGCTTTATTAAAGAAAAAGAAGTTGTACACTTGAAAATAAAATTTCTTTTTTCAGAAACCTTAGAGTTCAGGATGCCGAGTGTAATAACATCAGTCTGCACTTTCACAAAAACTCTTGGTGAAATGAGTAAAGGTTTGAAGGACAAAAACTCAAAAACTGTATACCAAATATTGTGACTTCTCCCATACTAAGTCAGCACTTCAGACATTTTCATGCCTGAAACTGAGATAACATCCTCAGCCTACCCAGAACAGCCTTGACTATTTCTTCTCTGTAATGGCTTTTCTTCCAGTCTCACCATGTTTGTTCCAGATGAACATTTGAGATTACAAAAAAACCCGACTTTTCAATATAATAGCGGCTATACAGCACATTACATCATCCTGTGTTGTATGACAACATTTCTTTAAAGGTGACATTTCAAGGAGACAAAAGCATGACTCAATCTCTTTTCAACAGTTCCAGTAAGAAAAATCTTCTCTTTCTGGCAGTCTATGACAGATCGAAACTTTGTAATTTTTTTTTTTCAACTGAAAGTAGACTTTGTATTTATATCCCAAGACAGTTATATAAATTTTATCTAACTCTGCAATAGGACAATGTTTTCTTGAACAGTTTAGAAAGCTATCCAATAAAGGGCTGACAAAACCCTTATTCAGGGATTTTCTGCTAACATTGACAGTTTCAAAAAGATAGTGAAGGATCATTTACTACTGATTTTGTGGTCACATCTAAAGTAGCTCAAGGCTGCTGAACATGAATTTAGAGGAAGGTAACACCTATCTAACCAGCTGACAGATACTCAGAAGAGGCAGTAAGAGTAACCCAGTAGCTGCACCTGAATTCACTTATCAGTGCTGTTGTAAGCAAGCCAGATTTGAGGTCAGATTCTTAGCTGCTTGTTTTCATCAGGTACATATCCACTGCTCCTGAGAGTGGCTGGAAACGACAACGTAAGCTGACTTTGTGATAGCTGGAAAACCCTGGCTAGGGGGATCTGGTGTTTTTTTAAATGCATAACATGCTCTGTTTTCAGTGATTGACAAATAAGTAAAACAAAAGTTTAGCATTACAGCCCTATTACCAGCATTTACAGTTCTCCTGCACACCACAGTTACATACACTGAGGGCTATGGCAAACAAAGGCTAAATTCCACGCAGGGAGACTAGCTTCCCTTGGCTCTACCCTGCCGCTATCACTGCTAAGCAAAAGACACAACAATATGAGAAAAATTGTAGCTGTATCAGCGCAATCTATATATCACAATTATGCTGTATGGATAGATATCACAGCTTTGTCTGTGCAAGTACATCTGCATCTGTGTGACATTCATCAGCATAATATTCCTTCCATAGACATAAAAGGCTGAAATAAGGAATGCTAACAGTTATCCCCATATAGTTAGAAAAAGCCCTTAAACTGAAATAACTTATAAGATAGAAATAACACACTCAGGAATGAGAAATCATCCGCTATTCCTCAGAAATATAGAATTTAAATTAAAAGAAGCTCCTACCTACTCCCCGCACCACCCGTCATCACTCCAAGCATCACTAAGGCCCTATAACAGAGCATGCATTTAAAACAAATAAATAAACCACCCAAATATGAGCCACTTACACACAGGCCTTTCATATAAAAAGTTAACACTCCAAAAGAACAATCAATATCATTTCCCATCAGTTATCTCCACAGATTTATCATTTAGGCTTTTCCTTAACGGCCTTAATGGAAAATATGAGATGTGTGTGACTGCACAGGAACTAGGACAAGACTCTTAAGGGCATTTAGAGCTGTTATTATATCTGTTTCTTCTTGATGGATGAATGAACTGAGGACGTTATACAGAAAGAAAACTGATTTTTATCTAGGACATCACCTATACGTTATTTTGCAGTTGGATGGCCAAGCTTTGGAGCTGCGTGAACTGCATAAAAGCCTTCAAGTGAAGGTCTCAGTACCAGAGCTATGGCATCTGACATAGCTGATGGATATTCCGAGTCTCTGACAATGACAAGGGCTGAGTCCAACACCACTGTGGATCTCAGCTGCACATCTACTTCAGCCCCATCCCAGAGTGTTGAGGCACGTTTCCATATGTGAGCCATAGCTGCCTTCTACTGGCTCCTGGATTTTCCTTTCCTCATCACTCTAAAATACAGATCAAGTATCTTACAAACGCCAGGCCTACAAGGATTTCCATACACAGCTCATATGATGGGAAAATTTGGCCGTCCATCCCTGACCACAGATGGAAGGGCAGGCAGCATTAATAGAAATTCTAATAGAAAGTCCAGAACGCAAAGCTACAAGCATTACAGGATACTCGTAATGCACTGCTACAATGTCCAAAGTTGAGTGAATGCCGTCTGTGGGTCCCAGTTTATGATTCTGGGGTCTATTCAGTTTGACAAGTTTGCCTGCAATGCTCCCATGCAGTTTATGCACTCCAGATAAGAGCCAATAACGTCCTTCTCTCAGACCACCGCATGTTCTGGGCTCATTTTTGTGCCACAACTGGGAAAAAAAATCCAGAAAAAATGTATTAGATATATAGACTTAGACTATTATCAAAAAGCTAAGTCTCCAAGTTGGAGAACTGCAATAGCTTGAAAGATTCAAAGTGAAAGATGAGTGATAGTTTAAATTAAGCTCACATAGTATAGCTCTATATTAAATTAATGCAAGCCAGGAATCATTTCTCTATAATTAAAAAGGAGATGCAATGCTATAGAGCTAGATAATCCTCATGGAAGTCAAATCCTATTACCTTTTTTTCTTTCGGCTTGTTTTGAGCAACTAGTTTCCTTTAACATTCTTCAAGAGGAAGCAGCATCATACAGCGTAGGAAAAGAACAAAGCATCTCCTTTTATCCGTCTCTCTCTCTTCTGAGTAAATATTGCATCATTGTTCTCCCTAGGAAGCGTCTTTCATCTTTGTTCTAAGGATATGGGCGAGCTGATGTAGTTGTGAGTATCCATCAGCTTTTTACATCTGAGAACCAAAACTCTGAGGGCATCCTCTCTCCATAGAGCACAGGCACGTGCAAAGATTTCCCCATCATCTTTGCTCACCGTGCTGACATTGTTCACTGAAGGTCAGATCACTCAAGACTTTTGGCTGCTGAGAATAGCGAGAATGGCTGCATGCTAAACTTTTTTTCTGAGATAGTGTCAAAACAGCTTGTAAAAATCAAAGCATGTGTGTGCTAGGTGCCATCTGTTACCCTTTCCATGAAAAGGGCCATGATATTTATATCCCCTGAAGATATCCACGTTAGCTGTAAGTAAAGACTGTGTTTCTTATATATATAGCTCTGCACAGGAATATAATGACTGCAGAACAGCTGAAGGAAAAACAATAAAAAAGATATTATTAGAACAAACACTTACTGTAAGGGATAACGGGGGAGGGAGTGAATCATATTAATGTATTGCATCCTTTGGAGATTTAAGAGTGATACAGAGCAGATCTTAAGTATCCTTCACAGGAGGATAGTATTTAAACCTAAAATGCTCTGTATATAGTCTAGATCAAAAAGGAAAGGCTCATCAGAAGCTGGTAAAATAGTAGTAGTTTTTGTGGCCTTTTTCAAGATTCATTCCATCGCTGTGCAGTCATGAAGCACAAGTAAGCCTGTTCTGATGGCTTCTCTTCTTGCATCATTCAAAGTTGATAGGACTGGCACCCACCTACCATTGTTCATTTGTGCCAATTGCTTAAACTGAAGCACCATTACCTTTTCCACTCCTAGCTGAGAGGAGGAATAACGAAGAATGGCATGTTGCAAGCTGCGGGTGAGAGATATACCTGCACATTCCTGGATCTCTGTCATCAAATGAGTTAACGACTGTGGATGCTCTTGAAAGATGTTTCTCTTATCCAAGAGGCCATCTCTAGCATCCTCCTCTGCCACAAACGTGCATATTCTGCTTGATTTTCTGTTTAAAGGTCTTACTGCTCAACTGTTGTAATCAACCTTGGTATTCTAGTCCTCAAGAGTTAAAAAAAAAAAAAAAGCAAAAAAAAAAAAGCTCTGCACACAAGATTTAGTTCTGCACAGGGATGAAACATCTGACAACTTCCTAATGATAAAACTGTCTCACAGTTCTTGTCAGTGCAGAATGTAAGAAATGTAAGAGAAGAGTATGTACAGCTTAAGACCAGTTTAAATTATACTTCTATAAAACAAATTACCTGCTCAATATACTCACCCCCTTCTTTTTTATATAAACCTATACATTGCAAGCGCATGTATGTTTATACAGTTCCCTTGATCCAAAGCCTCTCCCCAGTTTTTTTCCCCTCTTTGTTATAGCTAGTGTAGTGAAAGCATAAGGTCCATTATTGTTAAATATGTAGGATAATATATTCACATAATTTTAACAAGACAACCCATCGAGTGAAATATTTCTGTTCTTGCCTAATAATGGCTAACTGTATTATGGGATATATGCACTATACAGCACACGTAGCCAGCTGTGTGTAATGGCAGAATCCTAAGAAAATAAAAGAAAAAAAGTAGGTAAAAACATGCAAGGTTTAGACCTCTGCCTTTTACTCATGTCTATATCGTTACTGCAAAGTCGACATAGCAGTATCCCCAAAAGCAGAAGAGCTAGTACTAATATTCGCTGGCATTTTCCTGATTTTGTATTAATCTAGATTAGTAGGGGAAAGATTTGGAAAAGACAAAAGGAAAGAATCATCCACATTATTTCTAGTGGCTGTGGGCTTGCCTGGCTGGCACACAGTAATCATGCATATGAACACTCTCAGCTTACTACAAACACGAGCTCATATGACATAGCTTAACTATCTACTGTGAGAGAGGCATCACTTTATCTTGAATCTACTATGAGTCAGCTACCATAGCTCAGCTGACACACAGTAATTTAACCAAATGTCTAGACCATAAATTAACTGCACAGCTCACATAACTTTCAGAGATTTTGCATGTTCCTGAAATGAGTCAGCAGGGAAAACAGATATTCACCTGGTAGTCCTGCCCATTCCTGTCCATGGTGAGGTCAGTAGCCTGCTATGCATCAGGATATTCCATACCAAAAGGAATACGTATCTCTGTACCTTTTGATTCACCAGTGCCCAAACACCCTAACTTTGGCAGCAGAGTAGATTTTTATCATAGTGGATATCCACAACTGCAAAAGGGAACAGATCTGCACTAGAGTCAGCTCAGATGCCTAGACATTTGCTAAGTCCAGGGAATTTTTCCTGCTTCCCATTAGTCCCCATTCTATAAAAAGAAAAAGAGAAAAAAAAAAAAAAAAGAAAGAAAAAGAAAAATCCCTATATATTCCCAAGTCTGAGACTTGGAAATATTAAAGCCCATCTTCACTAGTCATCAGCAGCTTTCAGATTATTCATGCAGAAAATTACACAAGCCCCCTGCCCACCACCACATATAAACGCATCTGTTTCTGATTTAAAACAAAGTTCAATTCCCCTATTTTAAAAAGCTTTTATCTTAAGGAAATATGGAGGCTTCAAAGTTCTGTAATTTGCAGTTCATTTCAACATTAATGGAAAGAAACGTTCTTCCACTTCAAACTATTTCTTCAGTCAATTAGACAAATCCTCTAAGTGGAGTTTGCGAAGCAGTTCGTGTCCAGAAACTTAATTAGGACTTAATTCCAGAACTTGTATCCACCTCACCCATACTGACAACTAAATAGGGGCCAGGGGCCATGCAGCTCACGAGGCCGCACAAGAACATCATCTATGCAAGAGCAGCCCTGGGACATCTGAGAACACAGAAGAGTCAGTTCAGCCACTACAGCTGCTGGGATGAAGCGTGTTAGAAAAAAGGTTGCAAGAGGCAGACATCATCAGTAAGGAACAACGAATTAAAAATGGATGAAAGACACAGCAGAGGTCCTGACTGCCTGTGGTCATTGAGAAAACCCCTACTGCAAATTTTAAGAGTGATAGTTTTCCCTAATGCCCTTGCAGATTTCCGCTTTGACCTTTGCAGACTATCCCTGATACATTCCTCTGCCGTTTCAATTGTATTGGCACTTGCACGTTTGTTTGTCTTATTTACCTGCTCAACTCTTAACTGTGGATCATGGCACTTCTAATTAGGATTGCTAGCACAATACCATTCGACATCGGAAGAAAGGTTCACAATCCAAAGCTGGTTTTTGAGCCCAAAACCAGTGGGGACAAACACAAAAGCAGAGTAGCTCTACATCGACAAAGGAAGAGCCATATTTCACTCTCTGGGTAGATGCAGCACTTCCGTGGCAAAAGAAGTGCAAACATATTGATCAATTTCTAAAAATAATTAGGGTCTCTTAGGAAGAAAGGAATTTGAACAATATTCATAGAAAAACTGAACTAAGACAGAAGTAGAGGCCCCCCGTTCCCAGAATAGTCCTTTAAGGCCTGGTGGTAGTTTAATGTTATATCAGACAGCAGGTAAACTTCCTGATACAAGGTTTACCTAAAGCCAGCTTACCTCATCTTACAGAGGCTCATCCCAATTTCCCCACTAGCATTACCACAACAAACACAGTAATACCTAGGTATTACAAATGGACTTCAGGGCCAGCAGGCCAAGCTCAACTGCTCTTGTGTTTCACTAAGGAACACTCCAGGTTTTTTTTTTTTTGGTGTTGTTGTTTCGATTTCAATCTCAGCATCTGTAAAGAACAATACCTTGAAAGAAAGGATACTGAGGCAACTGGAAAAGCCATCCACAATGAGGTGAGCGTGCTCCTGGGTACAGAAAGAACTCTTAAAGCTTATTCCACAGCACAGCTAGCAGACCAGTATACGATATTCCCCGATTTAATTGACAGTAGCTTTCTGTTCTTAAGCAAAGGACAGGGCTCTCTCACTTTCGCTTTATAAAATAAGGCAGGCATCCCTACGTATATAGCAGAATGTAGGCGGCCACAACCATATTCACGAACCCAGATCTAGAGTTCCTCCCCCAGCACCCACCAAACAGTAGCCTAATAGAAAATAATTCCCCTCTCCCCATACCTTCAAGTGACAGATAAGAGTCTTGAAAATAGGAGGTAAAGATGATTTGAGTTTAAACTAACAAGAAACTTATTTCTGTATGCTTTCTAGATTCATAAAAGGCTATTTTATGTCAAATACAATAAAAAAGAGAAGAGCATTGTTCCTGAGCACTCCTTTCATGCACTCATGCATCCGTCACTTCCAGAGCAGTGAAGTTGCTTCTTATGGTCATATACCTGACAAGACCTGCAGCGGTTAAAGACGACACATTTAGACTGGCTTATTCCATACCACTCCTCCTCCTTATAGCCTGGTTTAAGTCTTTTACATGGGTAAAAGTCAGAGATATCATCATCAAAATTTCCAAATCCTAATCCTCCTACAGGACCACGTCTATGACTGGATACTTCCTGGGATAGGGAGTATCTGTTCTATCTGCTGTATAGGTGCTTACAAACAGTAAGTTTGCTAATTATATAGTCCCTCCCATGACCACAGCATCTGGGCACATCAAGTCTTTTTATTTATTTGTCTGGATCCCTGGATATGAAAGAACTTCTATTCTGATTTTATACCTGTAAATAAATCACAAGAACCACAGCTCAGATTTTAAGATATGCAGGTGTCTGAACACACAGAGGGCCTCTGCAGGAACATATGATGGCTCCAAGGTACCTCAGCATCCAAGATTAGGCAAAGAGTGTGAAGAAAAGGGAAGAGTACTCTGGCCCACAGTTTAGCCTCGTATCACTAAACAAAACTTTCACACACAGAGACAAGATTTACACAGCCTGAAGAAGAGCCTAGGAGGCAAAAATACATGACAGATGCGTAAGAGCTTGGTGTTGCAGTGCAATACGTTCTTTGCTTTCCAGTGAAGTCTGTGGGAACTACAGATTCTTTGTATTTTGCTGTACCAATTTATTTGGGGGGGGGGGGGGGGAGGGAGGAATAAAACCAGCTTTCTGCCATGTCTACCCCGTAAATCATATGTTTCCTTGGTAGGAAGGTCCTAGGTAGTTATATGCCCTTCCACAGCTGGAGGAATTGCTCTGATGAGGAATTTGAGCAGGAGTATCCAGCTCACATGATGCACTGGAAAAGAACAAAGGTAATGAACTCAAGAAATGTCGCAGGGGTGGCAGTGTCAAAAATCAAGAGGAAAACATAATTAAGAGATGCAACAGCTGAAAGAAGTCCAAAAGCATCCAGTAAGAAAAAAAAAAGTCATATTTGTTTTGTTTATTATCAGAAAGAAATACAATATATTTCCTATCCTATAAAATATACATTTAATTTTCGTGGAAATAGGACCCAGGAGAGGCATAAATATTCCAAAGCATTTCTGCAGTTCAGAAGAACACTGTAGAACAGCTTGATAACCTGGAGATTGCATTTCCTTCTATTCGCCATGCACACACACGCTCAAACATACACATATACCAACCCTTGATTTTGCCTGCCAAGTGAAATATTATTGATGCTTTAGAACTACAGGCCAATAAACTTCATGAATTTCATTTTTTCGAAGACTGAAATAGAAGGGGAAACATAAGTAGCATACTTAAATTAGATTTTTTTTTTTAATTTTTTGCAGTCACCAGCCAACATTTTCTATTAAATGTGTTTATGATCCTTTTACCAAAAGCAAATAAAAGCAGTAGAGGGCATTTTGGAGAGAGCATTACATGTCTATTCAGCAGAAGGCCCCTGCTGAATCGTCCACAGTAGCAACCAAAGTGATGTTTCTTCTCACAGAAACGTTGGGTTGTTCCTGAGAATAATTAAAAGGTTATGGTGTGAAAGTGAGTGAGCTTGCCCCCGGAGCAGCTGAGACATGGGATCCAGTCCATCTATTCTGACCTATTCTCCCCAAAACACCCACACCAGGCAGGCAGGGCCTTCCTTCTGGAGGTCCTGCTCAGCTCACAGGTCTCACTTCTGCTACACCTGCTGCTGGCATGGGCAGCTCCTCCTCTTGGTGATCACTGGCACTCAGCACATGAGGCATTTGGGGGGGGGTTCACAGCAAGATCATAGCTGGCAGAAAAGTCACTGCAAAAGATTCCTGTCCCTCCCCAGAATAGCTACAAATCTAACACAAGAGGATTCATACCAGCAGCAGTATTTCCAAGACAGCCTGTTAAAAAAAAAAAAAAAAAAAAAGCTGATCTATAAGCTATAAAAAGTCTATAAGCTGATCAAACCTGCTATTATTGAACAAATAGTGTTTCTGTAAGATGCTGCCATCCAATACTACCCATGGCAGCCTCCCATGCCTTATATCAACTGACTTATTTGTGACATTTGGCACCATAGTTCTCATTTATAAAAATGCAGACAGCATCAGCTGTGCCTGCTCTGAATTGCAATAAAGTTGCTCCACATGGACAGAAGAGGTAGATCAACTCTTTAAATCGTCAAAGGCTTCAATAGAGAAGAAATAAGATGCTGTAGTGGGGGGAGTGCCAAAAATCCATCAAACGCAGGTTAGCTATCTTGTCAGTAGTGCTAAATAGGTATGAATGGACATGTTCAGTCAGGCAGAGACAGCACTGCAGGGAGTTCAATGTGGGAGAAGGAGGAGGCAGGCAGCTCCCCTTCCAGATGGGATAAATCAGCATCTGTTTTATTCTCAGCTTTGAACAGCTAAATGCATCTAAAAACACGAACACCAAACCGAACCGAAAAATCCTCCCCCCGTTCCCACCACACACACACAGAGGCAAAAGACTGTGCAACTGAAAGGCAGAAAGGCTTCTTAAAGAAGATAGCAAACATTTTGGGGTAATGCATTAAAACAGGAAAGGACTGGTAACCCTACATGGTTTGGGCAACATCATTTGCTTTGTGCTTTTATTTCCAGTGCAGACCCTTATTTTTCGGAAGTAACTGCTTAGTTGTGCACGTTCCTTGTAAGCTATCACGTAAAAGCCGGGTATTTCCCCTGACATGCTTACAAACAGGAGCACCCATCTCTCCCGACTTCCTAATCTGTAAGGGTGCAAAACTTAAAACCATTTGAACCATCTCCATTTCAGTGCAGTATGTCTCTAATCCATTAATCACCAATGCCACCCAGTCCAGCAAAATAATAAAAAAAAACCCCAACAGCTGTTCCATATGAAGTATCTACATATCACAGCTGTTTCCTTTTACTGCATGGTTTACATTCCAAAACTGAACAGAAGCAGGGCTCAGCTGAACAGCTGAGCAGACACAGTGCAGCACTGAGGGATGACTCTGAAAGCACGCAAATAAAGTTCGTTTCCACCTAGAATTCTCCCCAGAATCTGTCTCCGTACCTGCTGGAGACCACATATGCCAGTGGCAATTACAAGCATCAGAAAAGACACTGTCTTTGTACAGACTTTAGTTCGCAGGGCCAGCCAACTCGGGACCTCAACACCTTTCCAGTCCTCCAAAAGCCACATCACAAGGACCACACACCACCTAAAATCCTGAGGCACAGGAGACGTGAACTCAAGAAACAGGGTAATTTTAATCTAATTCTTTATCTGGATTCTATTGTCACTTGGCTCTGGATATAGCTTTAAAGGACCTGCCTTCCGTCTGTGCCTCCATACCTCTCTGAAATACACCAACCCCTCCTCCTTCAAACCCACTGTTACTTGATTTAAAAGCATGAAGAAAATTTAAAAAAACATACACGCATTCACCTACAAGCACAAGTCTTTGACATACAGATTTTTCAAAACAAAAAGAGCATTCTCACGACTAGTGTCAGAATATTAGCAAGAACATACAGAGCCTTTCACCTCCAAGACTAAAAGCAGACATCCAGCACAGCCAAGCAGTTGCTGAAAGTTGTTGCCATCTGAGGGCAGCCCAGTGATGGACTTGCGAGTGCAGAAGTGTCTAAGGAGCATTAAACTAGTTACACTCACCCCATCTTCCTCTTCAGAAATAAGAGCAGCTCTGCAGCTCAGGCTTCAGGCACATCAGCTGTGCAGGAACACAGCTAGGAAGGTCACATTGATTTTAGCATTTGGCCTAGCCAGAGTTTGCAGTCCAAAGTTACAGGTGTGAGACCAGTGCTATATCTTCTTCTTTAAAGCCCCATATTTAAAAATAGGCTTAGCTAATGAATAGGTAAGAGAAATAAACTAAGCCTCTTGACCAAGCAAGCACAGCATTACCCGACTCCGACAAAAACCCAACGCTTTCTTTAAATACTAAGAAAATTTGTGATATTTTGAGGTAAATAAAAGATACAACCACAAAAAAAATCACACTTGAAATAAACAAAATTATGCCTTATAAACAATTAGATAAATTGTTTTTAGAATGCTTAAGCTAGTGCCTATTCAAACTTAAGTATTTACATGAGGCAAAATGTTTCTCTTCCTCCACAGCATCATTCTCTTTGAAAGCAACAGTCGCGTTATTTGACCCCTTTAGAAGGGGGTTTTACAGAAACCTAAAAGAGATCTCAGGAAGTATTCATTTAACTTCCTGACTCTATGCCGTTCCTCTGCCTTGCCCTACATTTCGCCTTGTGGCTTGAGCCTGGAAACAGTATGTATGATGGGATTTACAGCGAGTGTCGGAAGCAGCCTGTCATATCTGGACACTGTGCAGTATTTGTGGTTGCTTGCACAACAATAATGGGAAGAAGGCAGCTAGAAGAGATTTGGACAAACCGTACCTTTACTAGCAATACCATCAGCGGCTTAAAAAAAAAAAAAAAAAAAAAAAAAAGATCACTGCAGCTAATAATAGGTACTCCTCTGTGATCTATCTGCCTACACAATCAAATATATAGAAGTCTCAGCAGACTCCACAGAAAGAGCTATGAGACAATTTTCAAACATTTATCACCTCTACAGATTCGACTTCACTTTGGCTATGAGGCCGGTATAACACAGAAAAGTCATTTATGCTTTTGAACCTCTGTTTTCTAATTCACATTGAATGCCACTTTCATTTGTTATCATTATCCGTCACTACTTAGAATTCTTTATCTTATTTAAGCTGTTGCTTTAAAAAAAAAAAAAGTAAAAATGTGTTGTAGGAAGTGAAATGCACTCAAAACATCAATCACTGATACAAAGTAACCAAAACTACAGCCAAGTTAAACTGCCATCCAATGCCATCTGTATCTCCCTAGAGATAATAACTAAAGACACAGACTTGCAACCAGCGTATCACCTTAGGATGGACCACATACGTTACAATATTAGCAGAAATCTGAGGTGTGTGGATGTGCAAAAAGGGCTTTATAGGCCTTATTATTTCATTATATAGATTCAGATGTCTTAAGATGAATGAAATCTGGCATTTTGTGAAAAAAGAAAACAGAAATACAGAGCAGACAGCACTAATGCCTAAGAAAACCAGTGACCAAGCCCATCTTCTGGCTATGTTCACTGATATAAAACGCAGAGGCTCTCGAACATTACTAAAACATAATGAAGATACCAGATAAAAACCTGAGACATCTCAGAGCAATACTGGAAGGGAAAATATACTGTAAGATTTATATGCATCTAGAGGTAAGTGGTGGAAAACAGTCTGCAGAAGGTGAAAATTTCATCTTTCCAGCTATTCATCACCTTAAAAGACATTTGCTTTGGGCACAGAGAAACATATCACAAATTTGTTATCAATTTCTCTTGAAAAACATTTGAAGAGAATTTGATTTTCCACAACAAAAGTAAATAAAAGCAGTATTGCAATCGGCACACCAATGCAAAATGCATTTTACATGCACAACTCAGTTTCCACGTATATTAAAAATGTTACAAAAATAACAGCAGCTTAAAAGAAAAAAAAAGACTCTGCCTGTTTCTTCTATAACCTTGTTAGAAATGCTAGATATTTCACTTTCCATTTACTTGCTTGTAGGATAATCAATATTTTAGTTTACAATAACACTTGCAATTCAAGTTCTCCAGAGAGCATGCACAGATGAAGTCTCTACTAAAATTAGTAGAAGTTTCAATCAAGAAGCTGAGGAGTGAAAAAGGTAAATCCAATTTATTGTCACCTTAACATTTTTCAATAGTCACAAACCACAGGAAAATGAAAATAAAAAAACACTCATAAATCTTCAAACAAACAGAAATCCTGTTCCTAGAGCAACTACTGGATGCTCTACACCTAAGATTGAAAACAACATGTTTTATTTATGTGGGTGTTCTCCAGTTCTTTAAACGTGTCATCAAGGAAAGGCTCTTTTTGACCCTAGACTGAGAGATTGATTTGGATGGCAACCCAGATTTTAATCACAGACTGTTCCGCCAAAGACAATTCACAGGAGCAGACTGTTTCACACCTGTATGTCTAACTTTCACTGCTCCTGATGATCACACACAATTAACTCTTATCCAAGCAAAAGCCAGCCTGCTACCTCTACTGTCTTCTATCACAGGTCTCAGTGAGGAGAATGAAACCAAGCACAGGTCACATGCAGGTGTGCAGAAAGCAACCTGGAGGAGCAGGGGTGAGCTCAGCAACATGGCGAGCACCGCATGCATGAGCCTGCAAGCAAGAGAGCTCTCACTTTTCCTCTATTCCTGTCAATATATTCAAAGCAGAAGTTCTCAAACTTCTCTCTTCAAGATCCAGAGGCACACAATTTTTTTTTTTTTTTTTTTTTAACCGGAAACCTGCTGTTGACACCAGCAATATCTCCCCAAACTGAGGCTGCCCCAGGGCCCACTTTCTCCCAGCGTCTCACACACACTGGACAGGTCCCACTGGCAGCTCACTGACTGCCTCAGTGCTCTCCCTCATATCCCAGGATGTTCTTGCAACCCCACACCTGGGAAATGGCATTTAATCCCTCCCTTCCGAGCTCTTTTCACAGCTAGCTACTTTTAGTCAGCCCCCTAGCCTCCTTCCCTCCAAACTAGGGGCTAATTTACCAGGAGGACAACAGGGGGAAGTAGGCAGAAATACTATTCCCCCCAACAAGCACCCCCCCTTCACACACCTGACTTGGTTAAAGGTGATCATTCCACAGCTGATCCTACCTAAATACCTCCTGCCCTGCTGAGCTGAAAAGAGCCCTTCAGCAAGCACATGGACAGATTAACCAGCAGGCTGCAACCGCCTGATGGCAACAAGAGAACAGCTAAGGAGCTGCACGTGGCGTCTGCAGTTTGCAAGTCAAGCCTGGAAAACATCAGTTCAGTAAGGAACTGGAATCTACCACGTTATTAGGGAAAACACTGAGACCTGCTACCATGCTGCTGATTTTTGACAGAAGATCACCTCCCCAGAGCAGCAGCAGAAGTAACATCCTAAGAAGCCGCAAACAGATGAAATCTGCAGCTTTCTGCTTTCCAAACCCCACTTCCAGCCCACTGATAGAGGCACCCTGAAAAGCAGCCAGGATGCAGCATGCACTGGAGGTGGCCCAAAGAGCAGTTATAGTAACAGAGTTCTCCTCTAAACTACATCAGTGCAAAACAGCCAAAATCTGGGAAGGTCTATGATACCTAAGCCAAATCACATATAGGATCCACTCATCACTATGGAGGAAGACAGAGAGGGAGAGAAAATATTCACCCTTCTGGCCCTTTTGTTCACAATACATTCTCTAAGGACATAGTGGTTAAGACAAAGACTGCTATCTTTAACCCTCGTCAGAAGTAAAAAGTGATAAGAAATAGCTTCAGAATTCAACAGCTGTCATGGATTTTCACTTAAAAATAATTTTCTTATCTTGGGCAAATTTCCTGGTTCTTTAAGGCCACTGCTTCCATACATTAAAACATTCAGTGATTTTGTTTGCAGTATCACAAAAATGCAAGCATTTTTATTTTAATCCACTCCTTTACTGAAACTTGGAATAAAACCTCTGAATCAAGACGACTGGTTGGTCTCCAGCTTATTTTAAAAGACCTTGCCAAAAAAAAAAAAAATTGTTCAGCAGAAGCCCGGTTGTGATGTCTCACAGAGCCTGTAAATGATCCTGATACTCCGTTAGCATCTTTTCTTAAGCAATAAGAACTGCATTAACCAGCTTCTCGGTGCTTGCACTGCCATTGCCTAAAGCACTAATCACGGATGCATGCGCCTTTTGTATCCCAAGATGCAACCCCTCGGCTTGTTCCTGCTCTAATTGGACAATCATACCTGAAGGTGCATCTCAGATCTTTGAACTATCATTTCTCTCTACTACTGGAGTAAAACAACTTGTTAATGGGTTTAAAAAAAAAAAAAAAAAAAAAAAGGAACTGCATTAGATGGCAATTACAGTCCTGCAGATTATCATGTCAAGATTTAGCACAGCTCTACTGGCTGTAATGTGACATTTCCCATGGAGAGTTAAACTATGATTGAGCAAAGGCTGATGGAATCCCAATACGAACACCAAAACCCCCAGTCCTGTTGCCATTATACTGATCCCATTATATTGATCCATTGAGCAGCTTAGAAATAGCTGATCAGCTCCTTATTTCCAGCATTTGTTCTGACCTTATTATTTCTAAAGGAGTCTTATGGGGCTTGGGTATTTTGTTTGTTTCTGATAACGGTATTGGAAATCCTCAGCTGCAATTCTAATCCAGTGGTCTCTATATGCATCCCAAAAAGTAAGTAATAAATAGATTGGGGGAGGTGCTAAATTTTAAGTGTTCTCTCTGAAAGCTTTTTAAGGATCAGAGATGTCAAAGTACAAATGACTAATCAGTGGAGACCTTGAGGTCAGTTCACAGATGGATCCATCTATGAGGCATATCCATAGTACAATGAGTCTCTAGTATTACAAAGTTTAGTCAAAAGACTGTGGTCAGATATTAGTTTATGGAACTCCTCAACTGATACACTGGTTAACATAGGGATTTTAGTGAAGCTTGATTTCATTCAGGAACCAAACTGCTTCTCAATATTTAAGTTCCTTTCCTTTTTCTTACTCTAAAAATACCTAATACTAACGCTGGCCTCTTATCTGCAGTTGTAACATCACTTAAGGATATTAGGTTAGGCCTCCCAGTTTTCAGTTTTGGCACCATCACCTTTTTTTTTTTTTTTAATTCACATCTCAAGTCTCCTAACTCTTCCTAAAAGCCATAGGTCAAGAAGTTATAAAAGTAATGAGCTAGTCTTCTCAGAAACAAATCCTACTGCTAATCTTTATGTGGGCCATCAAGAAAAACGATTAGGAAGTCTTCTCCCATTCCTGTTAGCTTTGAATCCAAAATATAAAGTACTCAAAGATCATAAGGATCAGCTCATCCGAGACTGCTCACAATCTTCGTTCATGTTCAGTTATTACTTGTAAAAACAACTTGTTAACTAACCGCCTGGTCTTGCTGTGCGCTTTCAACCTGTTCAGCACGAGCCAGGAGGGCCAGCTGCAGCAAGACAACACAGGGGGATTTCCTTCCTCTCCAAGGTATCAAGAAGCAATAGAGGTTCGTTTATAACCATTGTAATAGAGTTTTCACTTGGCTAAGTTTTATGTTGGTTGTATTTTATAGAAGGAAAAAAAAGGGGGGGGGGGGGGGGAGGAGCTGAGAAAAGCAGATGGTGATTGCATCCTGATCTCATGAGGCAAAAAAGGGAACAAAGATGGATTTTAAAAATGAGCAGGTTTAATGAATGATATAAAGTGTGAATAATATTTCAATGACTAAAAACTGGCTTTGCTAATTACAACCAGAGAAGAAAAAGTAGAACGTGAAAGAAAATATATATCAGTAAAGGTAACAGTGTTGACAAAAATAGTTTAGAGTCTCACAAGTAATTTCACTTGGCATAATTTGACATCTTGCTCAATTAACCAGCCTGTCCTAAGAGCACAGTGCACAATAACATGTCAAGAACTGGCTCCTGCACCAATTTCAAGATCCACTGCATGGTAAAGATAGCCTCTCAAATTTCCAAAATTCAGTAACAAGTGCCAGACTGGCCGTTCTCCAAACCTCCTTCAGGATCATGAGCACATTACATTTTCTTCGTATAACTTACAAGGCCTTAAAAAAAAAAAAAAAAAAAAAAGCGATCAGAGACAAAATGAGAATTGAGGTGCAGCTCCTCCTCCCCAAACCATCCGCTGGTATGAAGCTAATATGGCAGATTCTAGGTCTGAGAGATACATACATATATAGGCAGTTTAATGGACTAGGAAGAGTCATAAAGGCAAGCGTGCCTCTGCAGATGGAAGCAGACAGAAGACGTAGATGAGAAAGAAGAAAGCAATGGAGAGAATGAGCTAGTTGTGTTCAAAAGGTCAGGAAAGGTAAAATACCTGCCAAGGAAAGGAGGAAAGAATTTGTTTCAATATGCAGTAGGTAATTCTGAAAAAGTATCCTGTATTTCAAGTGTTTAACCTACATCATTCCCAAGCCTTTTAGTCTCACATTATTACTCTGCAGTGCCTTATGCTTCTAGAGCATTGAGCTCTCTGGAAGTAATGGGGAATTAAGGAGGGAGTGTGAGCTACTCCATAACAGCACAAGGCACACCGAGGGATCTCAGGGGCTTGTGCCCTTTGAAGATTTGGAAATCTTCAATTCTACTCCTTCCCACTTCCCCTGACACTGACCAGCTTTTGTGACTTAATTATAAATGCTTTCTCCCACAAAAATAATGAATAAAATTCCCAATCTCGTATCAAATCCATGGTAAACTCCGTGGCATCTCTTTCGTTTCCAAATGAATTTGCCTTATTAAAAAAGTAATGAGCTATTAATTAACTTTGCACTCATACAAAGCTGTTTAATTCTCAATCCAATTAAGAGCAATCTGCTGAAGGATTCTAATGATTATTTTAAATTTGCTAAGAGAAACATCTCTGAGCCTTTCATAATAAGATACTTATAGAATCGCATGGGCTGGATCTTGCTTGCTTTTTAATTCAATAACATTTTTATTACACTTTATCTCTCTACAATGTCATCTCTGATAACTTAATCATTTAGATACAAGGCAAGGTCATCTAACTGCAAACTGCTTATTCAGAAGTGTTTTTTGGAGCACTGGCTATTCTGGTATATTTTTCCCGTCATATTAAAATGAGCGCAGAGGGGTCCAAATTCTCAGGTACAATCTCTGTTCCAATAAGTTCCACTTTGACTTCACACAGATTTTTTTTTTCTTTGTAAAGATTGCAGAAGTTGGCCACTTACCACCTTTGCAAAACATGACAAAGTTTCACCAGTCTAGGCATGCAAATCTATACAGTGGCCCAAGATGGCCTAAGCAATAATCATAACAACAATGCTCATCTTATATGTAAATGTAAAACTAAATATGGATCAGTCTCATGTAGGTGGGCAAGAAGGATTTTATGGTCAGATGATTTGACCATCTGGAGGTATTAAAAGTTTGTTTTTTAATTTTTTTTTTTAAACAAACATACAGAACATACATCTGTGTAATGCACATGCTAACAGTCACTACCTGCTTAGATTCACCTCCCATCTTTTCTCATGGAGAATAAAGGAGTTCCAGAAGTCTGTCCTTTAAAGAATAGTCATTCTGTCCACTGCTGTACCAAAGATGTTTCAGATTAGAAACTTGTAGCTTTTAGTTCTCACTAATATTATACATTTTCTCTAAAGAAAGCGAAGAAAATACTCAATTGAAAATGCAAAGGAGCATTTAGGAAGACAAGAGTACCACTTCCAGCAACCCCTTCAAATGAAAGGGAGACAAAATCTTAACAGTGCACATCACGATCACGATAAATTAATACAATTCCTAATAATTAACTGCTGTTGTCTACCTGAAATGAAAACTGTCAGAAAACCCATAAATCAGGATCTAATTCTGAGCAATTCTGTGGGTATGCTGTATCATGTAGGTCCCAGATACCCCATTTCGATCACGTATACACAGCAGGAAGTCTGTAAAAGCAGTTCCTAACTAACCTTTGTAGATGTTAACCCGTACCACACCCCCACACTTTCAGTTTAGCTTAATAAATGCCCAGACCTGAAATAGCATAACCTGTGGCATGCTGAGACTGATAGGCTGTCTTGGGAACATAACAGTGACTGAAGTACCAGAAGTTCAGAATGTGAAGAAAGCGCACTGAAGAAATGCTACAGGAGATAGGATTTTTTTTGTTTTTAATAATACAACTTTCTTACACTAACAACATTCAATTAGAATTGTTTCCATCCAGATCCCAGGTGTGCTACATTTGCAGAAATAGGTAAGGTCCAAATGCCTGCAATTTTGCTAGATTTCCCACTTTACGCGCTACTAAGAAGGGAATCAGAACGCAACTACCTCCCGCATAACAGTTAGCTGTTTAAGGAGCTGAGGCTAGCAAAGGACATAGCACCTAGGCTACAAGCTGAATCAAGCTAAGAACTTAAGAAAATATTTTTGGCACATCAATGAATTTCAGTTAAATTCTCTTTCCTCCATCAGCTTCTTCTCGTCTCAAATTGAAGGAGGACTACAATAGTACTGGGTTCTCTGGCTTCTTCTGGAGTTATCTCAAGTACTGTCATACGCTTCAGTGGCTAACCTGAAGCTGTGAAAACAGCTCTTCTGCCTGTGTGTGTCTCTTGATAAGAAAGAAGGATGCATTGGAAACATCAGGAGAGCAAGCTGAGTTTTCCAAACTTTAGATATTGGAGTAGTTTTCAAAAGTTCTCTGAATTTGATTACTAAAGTTCTTGAGATGTCCACAGTTAGAAAACAAATCAGACGTTGCTTTTTGCTTCCCTGTGATCCCCTCTCACATCCGATTCTTAGATGGCATCATGCAGGACAACACCACAGCACAGAGCACGGACTGTTCATCTTTCTGATTGATGAAAGACATCTCTGGGTTTCTTTTTTCTCCCTCAGAGAGGGCTCATTTTGCATGGCTCCAGCGTTCGTTTGCATGCTTCACAGCCTCCTGCTTCGGCAGGGATGTAGGCTACTGTTTGATGATTTACTATTTGCTTTTGATTGAGGCCGAGGGCATTTCACATTACTTTATTAGATAATATGTTTACACAGAGCGTATTTTAACAGCTGCATCCATATTCTTATTTTACAAATCAATGCTGTGCCTCTGCCTGGATCAGAAGAACTGAAATTATTGATCCATTCATATCTTTTTTTCTATTTATCATAGTACCTACAGCATCATCGAGTTTCCCTCGGCACAAACAATGTTCAGATCATGCAATTTTCTTTGTTTAACATACAGACAGATGCTATTAACTTGCCACCAAAGTAGTAAGAGCCAAACCTCTTGAATACTTTGTGCATCACCCTCTGGACACATACCTTCTTACACACAGATGAATCATTGCTAGTGTAACCTCTGCCTGTTTAGATTGGTCTAATTTACTGCAGCTCGCAAGACTTCCCCAAGCTCATAGAGCTGCTTATCAACTCTATCTCAAACGTGGCCGTTGGTTTGCAAAATTCAGGATCTGAAGGACTATATATGGATATGCTTCATGCTCTCATGAATCACGGACACAGAGCTCTAAGAGCTATCTGCACATCTTGTTTAACCAAAGACAATCTTAATATGAAAACAGCGCCTTCTGAACAACTAAACTATTCTTTGGGACTAGAAAGGATTTCTCTCTCTCTCTCTCTTAAAAAAAAAAAAAAAAAAAAAAAAAAAAAAGACACACACAACCTTATACTGCTGTGTCACTTTACCACAGTAACTAAAAGGGTTCTCAGTGGTTCTTGGTATATTCAGGAATTAACGTATGTCACATGACATCTGTGCTCTTATACATCCCCTCTACAAGAGGGGAAAGAACTGCGCACTGTGATGAAGCCAAACTTTTATACCCGTTTTCAGACTTCAGACACAGAAAACAATTCTCTTTACAAGAGCATATAACAGAAATATATTCTTTTTTTCCCTTGATTGAATTTAACTGTGCCTTAACTGCACAATGATGCTAGGTGCGTTTGTGGTCAGTTCCAAAATTGTCACTAATTCCCTGCAGTAGTGCAAATTTTATGGAAGCTGATGTTACACAGCTTCGTAAAAGAGCAGGCAGGTGTCTCGTGACCTGCGATGTGGGGTACACGAGCAGTAAGTCTAAAGTAATCACAAGTGCACTGGATTGACTGTGTATGGGCACAATACTTAAACAGTACCTTTGCCACATAGTTTAATGCAGCTGAGAAGCTCTAGATCACACACATTCATGCATAATACATAAAATCAAAACGTCTTACAGCTCATTTAAAGCTAAATATGGAAATGCTCAAATAACCCTCTAAAGTTCTCAGATTCTACTACAGACAGGGTTTGTGGATGAAAAAAAGGCCACATTCAAGAAAAATGAGCAATAGGGAAGTCCTAAAAAGGGACACTGAGAGGAAGCAGCACAAATAGGATTTTTGGGAAAAAAAATCCTATCAAAAAAGTTACTTTCTTTGTATAAAACTTAAGATTTTCTGCCACATGCAAAAGATATGTAGCACAACCACAGTCTGGGAGGACTCATCACACTGTTGCTCTGAAAGCCTAAGCAAAACAAGTAACAATTGCTGCTTTTCATTCATCACCACAGATAATATGGCAAGCTAAACATAGGGGCACAGCAAGGCATTGCCCCAGACAGTCTGCAAAATCCGTATTATGAAACATCCCCACTACGCCTTCAAACGAGAAGGCAAGAAAGCTCAGCAACAACTTCATTTCCTTTGCAAGCGACCAACCAGTAGTGGCCAGCAATAGTCCCCTTCTTATCAAGAATAATCTCTGAGGCTGGTGAGCAAAAAGAACAGCACTCTTCAAGGAGGTGGAACATTTTGGTGTTAATACTGGACCACTGAATCAAATAGAACTAAGATAGAACTAAGACCCATATCCCCATTAACGCAGATATCCATCACAGTCCAGATCCTGGATTTATGCCCTGAGCTCGCTTCCTCTTAAGTCAAGCCAGCTGATCCTTATAACAGCCAAACTACCGTAAAATTGAGATCTAAGTCTAAGCACAACTCTGTATTGGAGCAAGTGATCTCTCTCACAACACAGCACAGATCCAATGGTATTAGCTAAAGTCTCCTGAAGTATAAAACTTGCATTTATATATTTTTTCTCTTTTCCAAATGTTGTACTAAATAACCTTAAATAATTGATTTATATGAAAGCATTTATATAAACGCTGGGGAAATTTATCACCAAAATAAACATTAACAGCTGAGGTTTTGGTAGAGCACAAAGTAATTTACTAGATTCAAGATGTGATCAAATCCAGACATCATAGTTTTATATTTAATATTTATGTTCTCCTCAACAAAGGGTTTACAAAAAGAGATAATGTTATAACTAATTTATGCTGTACTAAAATGCAGACGTGCCAGAAACTGGGGGGTTGCTAAAGCTACACAGCGACAACTTAGAGCAAGGACTGAAAAGAACGCCACATCCAACTGAAAAACCAAGTGCAAACCAATAAAACATTACTATTTAGATTGAAATTTTCAGAGAGAGTCAATAATAAAGTACATAATTTTTTTTGTTTGATAGAAAATTGCGTACGGAAAATTCTTGGAAGTGCAGAATCATTACAGATAAAATGAGTGATTAGGAATAAAATTGGACATGGCTGAAATCAGGTAGGCAAAGCAGTAGGACAAAAACTCGGTCACAGTCTAGGCACCTTGCACCTGTCTAACTGTGAGAGCTTGTTCTTTTTTCAGTGTGAAATGCTGTCATTTCCAAAAAGAGCAATCTGTTCCCCTAAAACAAAGGGCAATCTTTTGTTACAAGGTCCAATTTATACAGCAGCAGCTTCTCCTTTTTGGGAGACAATTCAAAACCATCTCAGCAGCAGCTTGAATTCACAGGCTTAAAAATCTGAGGATGCCATCTGCAGTCATACATTTACATTTAACATTCCTCCAGCATCCGCACGTTAACTCCTAAATAAAAGGATGTCTGCTCTTGAAAGTTCAAAGAAAAAGATGATGTCAGAAAGTTGAAGCTCACAATACTCGGCCTCGCAACATGGGATTTAAAGCAATGGTGAAACCAATAACAATGCAAGGAGACCCTAGAGAAACTATGTTATCACCACCACAGTTTTCTCTACAACTGCCTTTGTCCTGTGGTACAGGGCAGATGTATGGAGAAACAAGTACCCCCTACATTTTGAAGTCATGTGGCCACAGCTGCTCTCCTTTCCAGGACCCAAGAATTAATTTAATGCTGCCAGTTGTAGTTCTGATATGGATCAAAGTGTGAGGTGATTGTTATTTTCAAGCACAGCATGTTTGTGGGCTGGGGAATCTACAAGCTATGCAGGGAACATGCTGGCTTCACAGCCAACCATTAAAAACACCCCCGCAATCCTGAAAAACCACTCCTCAACAGATCTGTCTACTACCAACTATATATTCATTGATTATAAAGTAACTCTTTTAACCTTGGCTTTGTCTTGAAGATGGATAATTTGCATGCAGAACAGCTTATTATAAATCTAACCAGAGCAGCTCCAAAGTCACTGTGTACAACTTTCGCAGTTGCACAGTTCCAAAAGAGAACAGAGAAACCCAGTTAGTTACTTGCATCTCACTATTCACTACTGAGCCACGTTCCTAGCATTATTACAGTTTGCGTGGCGCATGGATATTTCTGTGCCAATTTTGATCTGCCCATGCGTGATATTCTATAGTATATTTTAAGTACAGTCAAACACCTTAAGCCCTCAATAAGTATTTTAACAGATCAAAATAAATGCAAATTAGTAAAAGCATTTACAGTTTAGAAGCTTTCAGGACTCCTCCATTTAATCTGAGAGAGGGTTGATTAGGATCATGGCTGAGTAATTATTTATTGACATATGCACAGAGAGGTAGAAATAGGGTAGGATAACTGGTTCTTTGACACAGTAGCTGGCAATAAGTATTGACCATTTTGATTTTTGGGCATTAGTCCAAACTTGATGCTGTAATGCTAGGTAAGTTTTACACTCAGCAAAAGTGTAAGCACATGCATCATTTTACACGTATGATTGAACCTTTTAATACCAGGTCAAGCTACTCCCAAACTCATAGTTAGTCAGGGCATCTATTTGCATATATTACAGAGTAGTTGCACACATCTATATTCTTTTCAGCAATCCAAGCAGAAAAAGAAGTTGGCATTTAGAACATAGTATTGGAATAGAGTGAATCCAAAAGCATAGTTAGATATATTTTAGGCGCTTACTAGGAAGCGGTAATCACAACCTTTCTCTCACAGCCCAATATTGAAACGAGGGAAGAGCAAATGTTTGCTTTTCTGAGAAGGGCAATATTCCAACAGATGAAAAAGGTAAGAACTAAATATTGACAGAACGTGAGGACTCGCAATCAGAACAGCGTAAGGCCTCGGTCCCTGCTGGGACTTGAGCTAAGAACCTTCACCTCCTAGAAGTGCTCGGTCTATCAGCTGAACTGTTGGATAATAATCCTAAGGTCTGCAAACAGAGATATCAGGCTCACAACAGAAGATCACAAGAAGAAAAATAGCTTAAAAATTGCCAGAATTCCTCTGTTTTGACAAAGCTGCAAGTAGCGTTGGAGCTGACCCACAACCATTCAAGTGGACTTGGAGCTCTTCCACAGACTTCGAAGGGCTTTGAATCAGACCCTTGAACACAGCTGTTCAGTCATGAATACACAGACCTTTAAATAAATCCAAAGAATGCCTTCATGTCTCCTCTCTATGGCTCCATATCCAAAATGTTGCTGGTTACATTTGATCCGCAAGCGTCAGTGAAAGTGAGATAGACCAGAAACAAAGGTTTTCAATCTAAAAATTAACCCACCAACTCTCCCCTAAGCCTCTTAAGCATCTTTCTCCCTTTACAATCAATTATCATACCTGAAAAGACACTTTGGCCCATATATTTAAAATCACAATCTTTCACCAGCCTCTTCTTTAGCACTGTAGTTCACCTTCAATAGTTAAAAGGAATTCAAAATAGAATCATTGAGCTTGCTCGTGGGCTCTTCAATGAACTTTCCAACTTCATTAGAATTAAAAAATCTCCCTGAAGACCTACCTAGAAGCCTCTATCCCCTTCTCTTTACTCCAGAAAAAGCAAATATCAGATCTGCATTGGACCATATGCACAAACGTATACATTTGCAAACGTTCAAGAGTGTGTGCTTATGTGTAGCTCCAAAATAACAGAGATATAGAATATCCTGGATGGGGGGGGGGGGGGGGGGGGGGAAGAAAAGAAATACATACTGTTTGAATCACAAGCAGCTACATTATCTTAAGTTTTACAACTTGCAAATGAAAAAAACTGTTCAAATAGTTTATTTGAGGAATTAAGAGAGAAAATAGTTGCACTTGGCTTGGAGGCAGTAGAGTTATTCCCAGCTTTGTTTTCTCAGCAAGGATCACCAATTTGTGTGGAGAGTTTTGGTGCGGATTAATATCCTTCAACTCAAAGAACATCGTTTGACTCAACCTCTGATTTGTGACAGAATTTACAACTTAGTATTTTTCACAAGAGTAGAAGATACACGGGGGATTGTGGAGCAGAGAAACATGACAAAACTGAGTTACTTTCGTATAGTTTTCATCAGATTCCCAAAACTGGTGGAGGCCTCACAAAAGCACATATCTTACTATCAAATCTGGAAATAATTGTGCCTATGCAAACAGACACCCGCTTGTAATGCTGACAAGCAACAGTCTGTGCGTTTCGACATTTAAACACAGACATTTTAAAAGAGATTTGGAGGAGGCTGCTGAAAAAAGTAGTCAGCTATATGCGCAAGGCAAAGGGATGCTAACATAAATAAATCAGTTTAGAAACTGATGTGAACTTCCTTGCTTTAATACCTCCCAGTCAAAAAAAACAATAGATTTTAGTTGCTCAAAGCAAAGTAACATTTTGTTTTGAACTGGAAAGAAAAAAAAAAGATTTCACATTCTCTGCTAAAGAAAGCTCTTCAGCAAGTATTTATTTGATGTTGGCTTTTCTTATCGATAAACCAAACTCGGTTTTGTTTTCTACTTCATATGATACAACACTGAAAACTTCAAACAGAAAAATTAAGCAATGCTCCAAGAATATAGTGAAAACTGTTGGATTTTTTCACTATCTTCCTATTCCCTCCAAAAAAAATCTCCAGTTTATCAATCAAATTGTGAACATAACCACATATCTAAGGGAATATGGTTCTGTCCAAGAGTCCCTGAACAGCTGTGGATTTAAGACCCTTTAGAGTAGATAAAAAAACAAAGGATGCACTTATTTAACAGTTAGTTTCTGATATAGACTCGATTAAATTCGGTGATAGGAAATTATAATAATAGAGACATTAAACAAGGCAATGCATCTCTGGACTCCTCATTAAAAAGACAAAAAGATATCTTAAAAAGGAGTTTTGCAACTGGAACTCCGGTACTCCGACTTACAAGACAACAAACTACAGCCTTTAGTAACTGCCCGCTATCACAAGTCTTCCTTGGCATTTAGCTTTCAAGAATACAGTCATAATGAGATTTCAGCATCCTACTGGGCAGAAATAGCAGTTGAGGTTGTATTTAATGCCTGGCTGCATGGCTGATGCCACAGGCAGAGCTTTGGCTTTGATGGCCACAGGACCCTCTGAGGAACAAGGGCTACAAGTAAGAGAGAGGATCCATCTGATAGGGTCGGCTAAGAGCGTCTTTTGAGTCTTAACTAGGATGGAGACCACAGCTTCTGCCAAGGGAGGGAATGCCTTCTGTGGGAGGTGAATCCAGCGGAGGGCCATCAGGATGGTCGGGGCTGGAGCACATGCTCCAAGAGCCCAGGCTAGGGGAACTTGGCTTGTTCTAAATAATTATTATTTTATTTCCAAATAATAACTCAGCATGCCCAGAATCAGAGGAAATAGCAGGATCATAAATTACCCATTCACAGTTATCCAGTCCTATACAGCCCTCACATTCTGTTTCCCCCCCCATTCCCATTCCTCCCTCTCTCTCTCTTTTTTTTTTTTTAAAACAACCTCCCAATTTCCCTTCTGCCTCCTTCCTCTTACCAGCCATCAGATCTAAGGATTCTCTGAAGTGGCTTTACAAAGTAATTCAGACTCAGGCCATACAAAGTAATTCAGACTCAGGCCATACAAAGTAATTCAGACTCAGGCCATACAAAGTAATTCAGACTCAGGCCATACAAAGTAATTCAGACTCAGGCCATTTATCAGTGAGACTGGCATCTACCTCCCACCCAAACACAACACTCAAAACAGAAGGTATAAAACCAGGACAGCTTTCAAAACTCATTCAGAGGAGACACTGCCTCAGCACTGGTCCGCCTAGTCTTCCACTGCAGAAAGGAGTTGTCTTTCAAGGCTATACAAATGCTTCTTGCAGCATAAATCTTTGCAGGAGGAACTCTTAAATCATCTTTGCAAAAGTAAGTCACCAAGCAAACTAACTCACAAGAGCCCAAGTCCCTCCACCATTTCTTACACCAGTGTAGCTGGTAACAGGTCCTTCAATAAAGCGCACAAAGCAGAGCATGGCCTGGGATGCTCTGATGAAGAGGCATGCGACTCCTCACAATGCATAGGACCTCAGCTCAGCACCTCTCTCAGCTTTTTCTATCTTTTTCTTTTCATCCCTTCCTCCTCCTGAGCTTCTCAAGTTATTTTGTACTTTAAAACTTGTATTTCTTTGCTATTGCCCTTCTCTTTTGCTGCTCCTAATCTAGAATAATGGTCAATATTACCAGTAATTTAATGCAAGAATAACAGTACATAGATAGCTCTGATTTTTGTCATACAGAAGGAAACTCACTTGGTCTGTGACCCAAACCAAAGAGAGTTTACTCCGTTCATGCATCAAACGAAGTGCTACAGCTATGCTAGTGCTCTGCTGAGCTCAATAACTTGCCTCTCAGCATGGTCTGTTCCCTTGTTTTCAAGACGGTACTGAGCAGGCTATCCACCTTTCAGTCAGCTCCAAGTGCCAGCAGGCTCAGTTGTGTGAGTCGGCAAAAGATCAGTGCTGTAAAAGCAAGTGAATTTTGAGGCAGGAGGTCTGCTACCCATCCCTGTAGTCCTGTATTAAAGGGTTACCTCCTCCCCAAGACAGATGCATAATGGGCCCCATGGAAGGAACAATCTATGTATATATTTATAGATACTTGTTATACTAGGTAAGATCACTTCTCCTACCAGTGCAGCAGATGTGTTCTGACCAAACAGAATGGTACAAAGTTCTCAAGTTTGGGGGAAAAGATGTGGAGCGTTCCAGCTTTGAGCAGAAGATGGGAGGGACATTATGACTGGAGTATATCCATTGCCTGAGAAGACTCCTGTCCACTGACACAGTGAAGATTTTAAAGACACTGTTGAGGCTGGCTCTGGTGTGATGATTGCTTTGGCCTTATGAGCACTTGGATACTAACCAAAGCCTCTCCATAGCCAAGAGCCTGTACAGCCTTGACAATCAATCAAATCCAATCAAGATTGATCATAATCTGGGAGTTCTTTCAGATTTTGGCAGGAGAGAAAGAGACTACTCATCTTGTGTTATGTGTATAAACCTATATAAAGACCTACACCTTTCCTTAAAATAGCAGGAGCTCAGAGCAGACACAGGTGCTTGTCCTGCCCTCAAAAGCTTTAGCTTACTCCATGTAATGCCCAGATTTAAAATGCTACTAAATATTTTTGATGCAGACTATTGCAAGCAGGTAATCAAAAAATCATCATTTTTCAAATCTAAATCTAATAAGATTGGTCCAAGCATGCAGAGCAGCAGTACGATCAATTCTATAACAGGAGCCACACACGAACATATAAAAATGAATATCCAGAGGCCAGCTAAAGCTGAGATGAAATTGGACAGATGGCCCGTATACAGAATCGAAGAGGAGTCTACTTCCACAAAGAGTTTTCTATAGACAAGTCTAAATTTCACAATGAAAAAGCGCTCTCTCTTTTCCTACAGAGACTGTTACACTATTTCTAGGACATGAACAAATGCAAAAAAAAAAAAAAAACACAATACTGGCACAGGAAGGATTTTCCTACAGTCTTTCTTGGGGTTTCAAATAAACTACACTACCTTGTAGCAGCACTCCCAATAAAGAGTTTAGTAAAGAAGTTAAACCACAAACAGCCCCAAGTCATTCAAAATAACACACAACAGAGAAGAAACTATTGACTTTGGAGTGTGCTCGAGTTCTGCAAGTCAGAAAACAAACTTGATTCTATGAAGCCAAGCCACCTGGACAGCAGGGCTACCTCCAGATTTCCAGGAGGTTCAAGTGTCAGAAAATTGTCCGGTTTCCAAAAGAGTCAAATTGTTCAAACTCTCTTAAAATATCTGCCTCAGTCTCCGAAAGAGAACATTCTAGAAATGCTAGTATTTCACCAACAAACGCTTCTCCCTTCTTGTATATTCTCTCAAAAAAAAAAAAAAGAATTGGTGTGCTTTTCCTCAGATGACTATATAATAACCCCTGACACACCGATTATTACCTTTCTGTACCAAATGGACAGTACTGAGACAATATATCAGGATGAGCTAACATAATATGCCAACTCATTCAGCAAAGCCAAATATTTGATGAAATACACAAATTGAAATTTAACCAGACGAGGACCACCTGGGAAATCCTGCCCTGCGTGTCAGTGCCTCCAAATACAGTTCAAGAAGAAAAAAAAAAAAAAAGGGGAAAAAGAAAAAGACCATACATAGATGTATGTATACACACATGCATATACATACATACATACATATATATATATATGTACACCCCCCCACCCCCCTCCTACGTAGATCCGAGAAGTATTGCATTAACTGATCCGCACAAGAAGTTAGACTGTTCATGTCTATGCACACACAGACATCAGCATAACGAAACAAGACATGCACATGCTGGTGTGAGTCCAAGAAAGGGCTGCAAAGATGATTAAGGGACTGGAGCATCTGACATATGAGGAGAGGTGGAGAGGACTGAAATGGTTTCGCCTTGAGAAGAGGCAGCTCTGGACAGATCTTATCACTGACTATAATTACCCAATGGGAGGGAATAAAGAAGACAGAGCCAGACTTTTCTCAGTAGCATCCAGTGAAATGACGAGACAAAGCGGGCACAAATTGAAACACAAGAAATTCCATTAAAAACATAAAAACAAAAGCAAGCAAACAAAAAACCAACCAACCATACATCCTTTTCTTCTGTGGAAGTGGTCACACCCTGGGACAGAATGCGCAGACACAACAAGGAGTCTCCATCCTTAGAGATATTCAAAGCCCAACTGGACACAATCCTGAGCAGCTTGATCCAGCTGGCTCTGCTTTGAGCAGAGGGGTTGGACTGGCGCATGCCCAGAGGTCCCTTCCAAATTCAACAATTCTGTGATTACATTAAAGAGCATTGATATCAGAATCTAAAACTTGCCCAGATCTCTATGTATATTTGAACAATTATGGATCAAGAAAGTGGAAAGTACCACTTTAAGCCACTTTTAACCAGACACAACTTCACCGTTCCACATAATACTTAGGTGATGAAGATAAGAGGAGCTACTTCTCAGTAATTTGGGGAGAAAAGAGGTTCAGAAGTCAGATTAAACACTTCATTTACCAAGGAATTAAAAATAAGAAAATACCCGAGTAACATTGTGCTTTACAATTCACATAAACTTCTGTTATTTTATGACAAAATAGAAAAGAATGACCTCGGTCCATTATAAGTGCCCCCAACGCCCGGAAGAAATGCATTAACCTTTTTCTCTACTGCCACATAGACATAAATCAGTCACAAATAAAAAAAATGGTCTCACCTCAAAATCAATTTTTAACAACCTCTCAGATGAAAAACAAACCTCTTTCACTTCCCAGTATTTGTATATTTACTATCACACTGTCTTTCTTAAAATACTTGTCAACCCCATGGAAATCAATGTCTGCCCTGCCTCGAGGCATCTGTCACCGGCCACAAAGCACCCTCCAACAAGGCAAGTTCCAGAATCCATTTATGACAGAGACATTCCCATGCATTAACCTTCCAAACGCAGCATAACTCTTTACTCCACTGCTCATTCAGGCACTAGCCTAGTACGCAAGCCACCCTGAGGCTCTTTATAACAAGAATATGACCAGCTGCAAGGAGAAAAGGACCACATGCATATATGTGCACGCACTCAGCTCAGGGTCCCACTTCAAGGAATTGCTTTTGCCTAACATGTTTATAGGAAGTACAAAAATTCATTTCTGGGAGAGTAAGAACTTCACTTCCTCCAGTGCATCTCTTACTTTTCTTCAGTTAAAGCAGTTGCGTGCAGTTCCTAACTCAAACGAGCTCCCCAAAGATTGCTACAATGTCCTCCTCCCAACACCCTCAGATCTCACCTATCTTGCAAACAAGGCTCTGCAATGAGAACACAATTTCATCCCTAACCCTAACCTCCTCTACTTTAGCTATGAAAAGCAACAAGACAAAGGGGCCTAAGATACAAAGCTGGCACACTCTAAAACAAATTCCAGAAGCACGCTCGCTTCCGTGCACCAGCTCTGACAGCCTTTACAAACAGTGATGGGACCACCAGAACACACTGTTTCTCGTCCCTGCTTCAACAGGCATACTGATTAGTAGAGCTATCCCTTTCCACATCGAAGCACTGTGCACCACTTTGGGGTCATAAGAAAAACTTGCTGCAGGTAGAAAGAGTAGCTCTACTGATTTCATTCCCTGCATGCTCAGGGATGTCTCTCAAGACCTTATCACACCATCTAGAGAATTTACCATTTGATAATATTGGCGGATGCAGAGGGAACCAATCTGAAAACATGCTGCACTCGTATATTGCCTCTCATCAAAAGATCTCAAAGTATTTGACAAATGCTAATTTAGCTTTCCCAGGCCCCTGCGATATAGAGAAGAAACATATATGATATTTACAATAGGCTTAATTGAGATATGGAAAAATTAACTTGCCCAAGGTAATAAAACACGACAGGGACAAAGCCTGGAAGAGAAGACCTGTGCCTTCAACTCCCAAATCCCTGATCTAAGCAATACAAAATGTCCATCTATTCCCTCCCTACCTGAAGGGAGATCTCTCACAATGCAGAAATTCCTGCAGGTATAAAAAGTAACACGAAGGGAGCACGCTTCTCACTGTCTGCATAATTTAAATACAACATTCAGTAGGCTGCTTTGTCATCAAGGAAACCTAAAGCTAGCTAAAAGGGGCAAGGTTGCGTTTGCGCCTGTAAGAATACAGAACGCAAGTGCTGAGTCACAACTCTCTGATTTTCCCAGAATATTAGGAGCACAGAGGGTTGTAATATACTTACTTCTAAAAGATTAATTAACAGTGAAGTATCATAAAAGACTGGGGGAGGGGAAGCCCTTGATTCATTTTCATCCTCGAATATATTTTCTTTAAATCATTTCCCTTGTGTAATCTTACATATATTACAGATAACGTTCTCGTACTTGATTTGCCTTGCTATAAAATGGCAATGTAAACATTTTCTTCCTCCTTAATCTCTTTGGAATCAAAGTGATTATCTAAAAAGATAGGCATCCTGAGGAACAGTATTCAATACACCAAATAATTATCCATCTGTATTTACTTTCTTTTTCCTTTTAATACATTGAAATGGAAGGAAGGGAGGAGAAGGAGTCAAGGTCAAGTCCTATATAAATACCAGCCTGAGTACGTGATTCCTGCTTACGTTACTTTGTGTTATTGCATTACTCCGTATCCTATGGATATAGATTATCAATAAACAGCCATTTTAAGTTTCCAGGCTCCTGCTTTGTCCTGAATTCCCCAATTGTTAATTGTTCAGAAAGAGATGCCATTCGCAAAGTCAATATTCTGATGCAAACATCCTGAAAATCACAGCCTTTATTTCCTTCGTGAATCAGATGACAGTTGAATCTAGATCTACAAGCAATAAAAAGTGAGTGTATTAATCCCACCATACTTCCCCCCAGGCTCTCGTTGACCTATCATAAATGTCTTCCACACCACCATGGTGGGCATTCCTAGCTAAAGGTGCTTTAACATGCAGCGCTAGCTGGCAGGCCTGAGTCGGTCACAGTGGACTGGGAACAAGAAGATATTCTTAAGCAGTCTTAGAAGTCTTAGTATTCTTAGAAGTCTTGCATCTATCCAACATGACATTTAGTTTTTAGGGTAAAGGAATCTTTAAAAATAAAAAGACAAAAAAACCCTCTCTCCCGGGGAAAAAAAAAAAAACTTAGCAAAATCGTTTTAATTACTTTTTTTCTTGCCTTTTTTCCCTTCTTAGCAGAAGGCTGTTGTAGTGAAGAGGGGATTTTAAAGAGGATTTCTATATAAATCCATACACCTTTATGGCCTTAGAACAGCAACTGATCTGCATATTTATTAGGCATATGTTATGAGCCACATACACTTGCTGCTGTGGCACAATAATTTCCTAGAACATAACGTAATGGCACTGGTGGGCATTACATGAAACACACTGGCCACAGGAGGAACGACTGCCACTGTATATAGCTTCTAAGAGAAAATAAAAGAGCAGAATGAGGAAAATTAATTGGAAGCCTAAGGGTATGAAGAAAAATGAGAAATTTTTGAAGAAACTCATTATTTGTCCTTCTGAACATTGAAATAATTTAAATACTCAGAACAACAACAAAAAGGAATAGATTTGAAGTTAATTTTCAAAGGACATGAGCTGCTGAAAATTGACTGATAAATAACACAACCTATTTTCTTGCTGCCTTTTTTCTTTAATGGAATTAGAATAATCGATTACTCGGTTTAACTGCAATAGAACTGGTTTCCCCACCCAGCTTTCTACTGTTTCAGTTAAAGCCAACAAAGCACTGGATGACCTTAATTGCAAATACGATGCTGATTTTGATACAAACAAGAAACATAAGATGATCACACCACGAGGCATCGTGCAGCAAACACAATTCTAAATAATAAACAGTCCTAAAACCCCATATCCCAATTCATTACAGTCCAACTGTCTGCTTGCAGGTCAAGTCTGAGCCGCAATACGATCCTCCCTGAGGCGACTGTGGAGGGCTGCACAGCCGTTTGCACAGCTCACCCTGCCCAAGCATCCAAACTTCTCCTTGCTTGCCCACTTTATAGATTCTGTGGGGATATCATGCAAAAAAAGAAAGTCAGAGCCTGAAGCAGGGGGCAATTACGCAGACTAGCTCATGATTGTGAAACAGCAGACAATGCCCCTGCCAGTGCCTCTGTGCAATCCGAAAGAGAAGCCCCAAACTATCATCCAAGCTCTCGCTGGTGATGGCTTGCCCTATCTCCAAGTAAAATTAACAACAAAGAATAAATTATTAATAATAATAAAATCAAGCTTTCCCAAAGGTATTAATTGCCCCAGCAGAAGGTCATCCACAAAACCTTTTATTAACTCTCTTATGGATATAACTTTTTTTTTTTAATTACACGATCACATATTCTTTTCTGCCACGGGACCTTTTTGTCATTCTGTGCAAAAGACGGATGGTACTTACTGAATGAGCAGCTATTCAACATTTTGTTTTATTCTCATTGTTAGCTCTGTGGCCCCATGCATTATTTACTGCACACTATGCAAACTGATCTCCACAGAGAGAATTATTAATTTCCTCTTGGATTTCTCGGTAGCTGTAGAATTTCTATTCCTTCCCAAACATTCACCAGTGCACGCACTCACCACACTGTCTCGCAGCGCTGTGTCGAACTATTCCCTGTCTTAGAGACTGTGAACAAGGAAAGAGATTAAGGTAAGATGCCCCCGAACTGGACGTTCCCCCCTTGAATGGCTCAGGATTTTGCAGGGTCCTCAGGAATCCCCATCACCTTCACACCTGAGGGACAGAGCTCCACTGAGTTCACCTGCAGCTCTGACTACTTAGCACTTTTCCCATGTTAAATTCAGGGCCACAGATCAGCCGGCGCTGGGGTAACAGCTAATGACCACCACCACCACCAGCTTCATTTAAACAAGTCAAAGTCTTTAGGAAGTTTGATGCAGAAAAAAGGCATCACGTGCTCAACCATGGAAACATTCCTGCTCTCTCCCCCAAACTTGCACCTTGTACACCTTTTAACGTCTTCCACAAATCACACAGTTTCAGCTGCTGAAGGGACAGCATGAAGGCTGTGCAAGCGCTCTGCATTTTGGCAATTCATATCTTTCAAATGCTCAGTTTGGGAACTGCAGTCAGGCTCTTAGCCCTGTCTGAGAGCGTGCAAGCAAACGCAGCATACGCGCAGCAAGAGTGAACCGCCTGTGGTCCTGATCCAAAGCCCTGCGTTGTCAACAGAAACACTTTCCACTGCACATATTGTACCAGGTAAATTAAAAACAGCTGAGACGCAATAAGTGGAAGTGCTGGCAACACACATTAATGTATGCTAAATACGACATGCTCTTTTTTCTTGCTATACCTCCTCCTCCTCCTTTCACTCTTTATTAATAAGTTAGAAACTTAGAGGAAAAAGAAAAACATAGTGGATTATTCAATTTGTTTTGGTTTTTTTGTTGTTGTGTTTTTTTTATTTTTGGGATGTTTTCCCCCCCTTCTCTTTCAGGGTGCAAAGAAGGGTTCTCTCCAGAAAGCAGCTGATTATTTAGTCCTGGCTCCATGTAAACGACTCAGGCAACAGGGTTTTCACCATATCCTTTGGGAGACAATTCCACAGCTTCATAGATCTGCAGAAAGATTTTCCTAGTGCTCAAAGCAAATTATTCTCTTCTTTAAATCGCACTCTATCATGGGTGCAGAGTAAATAACTCTCCTCTCTTCCTCCTCCTTTCCTCTGAAGGGTTCTCTCCACCTCAATTCGCAGTTATAGCTCCAGAAGCTACGTATATTTAGGTCTTAAAAATCTTCGCTTGTAAGTGAAGAAACCGCTGGCTGCTTTTAGGTACTCTTGAGACTTTAATTTCTCACTCTCAAAAGAGTTAGAAGGTGCTCAGGGCTGAGGGCAGTTTTGTAGGCACAGGGAAAAATGAAACAAAGTAAAACAACCCAGACATATACTAAAGACATTATTATTTCACCTCCTGTGTGTGTAGTTTAAAAAAAGCTTACTTGCTTCTCTTTATGTTAATAAGCTGTTGACCGTCAGTCCTCTGAAAATCTCAGTTTCAATCATTCCTGAATTTCTCCCATCCACCATAAATAATTTTTCATCCGTTTACTCCACACTTATGTTGCGACAGTGCAAAACTGCAAACTTCCACCAAGTGGGGACTGAACTTCTGCCCGTGAGTCTCACCTCTGTTGCCTTGACAGTGTTTCTCCCCTCTTTGCAATTCTTTAACGTTTTCCATCACTAAGAATAACTTGCAAATACAGTATTAATTTTTCCCTAAACTTCAGTGAAGGCTATATCTAATATCTGATCCTAACAAGTAATCCTTCTGCCATCTCCTATACTAAGAGAAGGTGGGTTATGGGTGAAGTGTCATATACCATATAACCCAGGTGCACATTTTGTATCCTTCCTTCATGGAAATTTTCAAGTGAAATTACCCTTGGCCAGCAGGGTATACTCCAAATTTGTATCACGTATTGATGCTTCTGTTGCTTTCTGCATGTTCCAGGCTCCAAACCTCTCCCAAGTCACCATGAAGACAGTAACCACTGGGAATGAACCAAATGACACAAGGAAATGTAGTACTTTTCCTCAATAAAACTTTTTTTTTTCTTATTTATTCAGTATGTGGTTTGCAATAGAGGCTCATCAACACAGACCTGGGAGGGGAGAATTGGGAGATAGTAGTTTTTTGTTACCTTGCTGTAAGAACTATGGACTTTACATCAACACAATCATAGGAACCTTTGGAAGGAAAAAGAGGAAGCCTTTAAAAAAGAGCCAGAGGGATGATTTACAGAAGATGCTGAGAGACCTTTAAACACCACCAAAACTTTGTTCCTAAATGCTCTTTCTGAAAACGTCCGAGAATTAATTTTGTTATCTTTACTTAAAAAACATCAAAGTACAAAACTAAAACAGACTTCAATGCATCTATACTCAGCATGCTAATTCTTAAGACTAAACAGGCACAGAAATGTAAATAAGCACATTACAGAACATTAAAAATTTCAGTACACAGAAATGCAGTACAATGAAAAAAAATGTAAAGTCAAGACATTACTTTAAAAGGGTTGCTTTTGTTTGGTAGGTTCACTTAAGGACAATTAATTATACTTTCTTATTTTTGCGGGCTCTGGCTTTGGCAGTCTCCAGGGTTATCCTGTGCCAAGAGGGACAGCACGGTTGTTTATTTCCGAGCTTTCCACTTCTCTGATTATTTCTACCACGTGGTCATATCTGTTAATCCATATACCATATCTCCTCCCCTCTTTTTTTTTTTTTTTTTTGCACATAAAAATATATTCGGTGTGTATCTAGGAGACTATTGCTAACAAAGAAACCCGGTAGAAAACTAACAAGAGTTTATAAAATGTGAACTGAGGGAGAGAATGGGAACTCTATGAACAGGCTGAGAGATGTGTGCAGGGGCTGGAGAGCCTGGGGTGCAGGGGAGCCTGTTCAAAAACAAGCGAATGAAAAATAAATCCCTTTAACACAGGGATTTTGCCATGTTATTAATTAAATACACAAGGAAGAATCATATCATATGGATCCTTAGATGCCACAAAACAAAAAGCTTTCTTTATGCTATTTTAGTGCCTCAGATTAACGAAAACAAAATTCAGTCTTGCTCAGGTTCGGTTATCTTCTAGTGTTGCACTTCCTTCCAGTCTGGTATCTTTTTACAGCACTTAGCACCCCAGGATCCCCAAAATACACCATGTTTTGTATAAGTGTTAGGCAGGAGTTGGGGCATCTAATCTAAAGTAAGGTAATCTGCTTCACTAACCTAATATCTTTCTGTAAAGGAGAATCTTTTTTTTTGTAAGTTATCTTAAGGAAAGTCAAATAAAGTGGAAATTCTTTTTTGCAATTTGCAAAGTATTTTGCAGGAAGCTGGAAGATTGCTTCGACCACTGTTTTTGCAGCAGAAGAAATTCCTTTAAAAAGTACACGTAATAGGTTTGAATAAGTCTTGTAGGAAGTCTTACTTTGTACTAGATTATATGGATTTTTTTTTTTAGTTCACACGGGAACGTTTGGGTTTCAAGAACTGCAGAAGAACTGCTTGTTTAAGAATGACTGTTTTCTTGTGAATCGATTTTCAGATCTGATTTGTGGAAACTTTTCAACTGGCCCTAATTTAATGAAAGCTTATCTTCAACAGAAACTAAATATTGGGTCCAATTAAACTAAGCAGCACCCAAATAGTCACAGCAGCATCCCTGACAGCAGCTATATGCACGTGTGTGTTTGCAGGGGTAACATTAAAAAGTCTGGATCTCTGGCAAGCAAAAGCAACCATCGCTGCCTACCGTCCTTTCTCTTGCAGGCTGGAGCCAAGCAGAGCGCTCTAGGGTGTCTCCACGAGCTCCTCTCCCCCTGAAGGGAGTGAGTCAGTGTCAGCACTGAACAGCCAGAACACATGAGTCCAGACAGCTGGAAGTCACTGATCCGAAATGCTAATTTATCAGAAGATTATGCCCTATTTAGTCAGAGCCAACAACGAAACAAAAAGGTCTTCCTCGAACCAATGTTTAACTTCAAAAAAATTCTTTTGAAAGAGACGGAGGGAGAAGGAAAGAAGAGCAGTTGGCTTTAGCTCGCTGATGGATATAATACCTTTGCGACATTTAATTTCATTTGGCTGCAGCACAAAGCTGTGCAGTCGCATCTGGGCTGCCTGGCGCTGACCTCCGAACAGAGCAGAACGATGCGCGCAGGTACTCAGACAGAGCTGCTATCACAGTGACCTACTTGGGGACAAATCGTAATTGGATAATAGTGTATTTCAGAGGGCAAATATATCAAAGTCTTTGCCATTCACATGTTTATTCTTTTTCACTACTGAAAAAAACAGCACGCAACTGTAGCATAAACACAGGAGCATTCACCGAAAGATCCCCGAAATATCAGCTGAACAACAGTAACAGTGAGGGAAAGTCGATTCTGTCACGTTTTAGACTTTTAAAATAGTTTAAGATTAGTAAATTTAACCAATAGGTTCACATACTTTTCTAAGCATACCTGGAATTGGTTATTAGTAACTTGAGAGTATTTGTCTCAGCCTGGTTTGCAAAAAGATATGCTTAACCAGTTAAGAAAATAAAACAGTGCAATTGAAGACAGACAATAAAAGCCAGGTGCTGTAGCCCATGCTTTGACCTGTGAACCAAAACTGACAGTAGCAAGCTATCTAGCAATAATCTGGGGTGTCAACTAACTCGCAGAAAGGGAAGAAACAGAGGCAATGGCAGCGACACCCATCAGCGAGCCTCAGAACAGGAACCAACTTGCAAGTTTTATCTTATGTCTGCGTTCTCAGCGTTTTATGCTGTCAGGCTCATCTAACCTTTCAGGTTTCTTTTCATGCTTCCTCCCTTCCTTTTCCCAGTGCCTTAGTCTCATCATACTGCTTCCCATCACCTTCTTCATGACCACTCCTTCCACTCCCAAATATGACGTTGTCCTGTCAGCCAGCACCCTTACTGCTCTGCTGCTATGTCATTCCCTTTGTAAATAGATGTAAATGTTCTTCAGAGTGCCAAAGTGAGTCTTTTGTGTCTCTGAAGCATTTAGCACAGTTGACTTTTTGGATATTCCAAGTTATTAAACAATAAAGTAACCACACAAGGTTTCATAAATAATAAACAAACAGGGAGAAAAAGAAGGGAGTTTCTCTTAAAGATGATGCTCGCTAGAGGAGATGACTTGATATCGTTACAAGTTCACAACCGCCTATCAAGAAAACAGTAGGAATAACCCATGAAGGTTTATATCGGTGCTTTTCAGTTCTTAGGAATGGAGAGAGATGGAACAAAGTAAAAATTCTTGACACCACCCCAGCAAAGTCAAGTGTGGAGTTATACATACACAACCTACTACCTTAACATGCATTTTTTTTAAAGTGCCTTTCAGCGATACACCTCCAACCTCCCATAAACAGACAAACAAGCAAAACCCTAATTGTGGTGGAAATGCCTGACTTTATTCCCCCCCTCAAGTTTCATCAACAACTATCTCTATTAGGACACTTAATTCACATACAGAAATGCAAAATAAGTTTTGATCTGTTAGCACAGACCAAACATTGCCCATTAATAGGAAATCTCGGTCCGGGACAAATGAACCATCAAGGACAGTAACTTCACCTTGCTGACAAAGGTACTCCTCTGCTTACACAGCAAATACTGCTGGGATTCCAACAGGTGTGTTGCTAAAGGAAAAGGGAGACCAATCCAATAGCAGTGAAGTTCCTTTAATACCCTTTCTTCCTACTTCCATTAGGTGCTCACAGCCACACATACTTTCTCCAGGAGACACTTCTGCCATCAGTCTGTCTTTATTATTGCCTCAATAAACAAAACGGTATGCGACTGATTCCATTCTCAACTCAGTGCCTTCTCCTTAAAAAGGAGCAAAAAGAACATGAAAGCACTCGGCACACAATCGCTGTATTTGCCTATCTAGGCCTTTCTATTTGTGAAGCTTCTCCCTGCTTTACTGAGGAAGTGACCTTTGAGTTGATACTAAGGGAATGAAGACGCACGTGCACAAAGATATAGGTCATTTCAGTGAGAGTGACAAATTCAGCAGTATCAAAGTCATCAAAAGCATAAAATTCCAGGAATAGTTTAGCACAAAGGCCTCCTCCTGTTCAAATCAGTAGTAATATTTTCTTCAAATTCAGTAATAGAATGATTGATCCCCAACACAAAAAAACAAAAAATGGATAAGCCCTGCATTAAGTCATAATGCTCTTGATAACGTTGTTCTTTGCAACCTTACAGAGAGCAAATAGCTAAATAGTCCTCCTTTGCCTAATGTGCAACTTCACAAGCACAGAATCATCAACTCGCAGCCAAGAGCTGCTTCCCAGAGGTTTAACACACAATCACTCTCTGGGAATGCAGCCGAGATCATGACGAGGGTGTACATGAGAAGAGACCATGGTAAGTCCCATGTTTCCTCTGTTCCGTTGAGTCCGAAGACACTTGCGCTAACAACAGAAGAAATTATGAGACACGAGATACTTCGAGTGCTTCCAGTATGAAGGCGATGGCCTAGCTGAATAAAGATGTTTGCATAACTGTGAGCTGCTCAGCCTGCAGCACTGATCTGTGCCCACACAACATCATCAGCCGTCAAACCCCACAGCCTTGTTGTGAGATGAACTCAAAACATCAAGAGCCGGGCTCCGTCCTCCTAAAATTCATGAGAAACACTATCGTTCTTTAACCTCATATGCTGCGCCGCTTCAAACTGCAGCAGAAGTCACTGAGTTCACTTGAATTCCCAAGCCTGTAGGCCCAGAGAGATAGAGAGGAAAGCAGAAATCAAGAGGCTGGCTTTGGACTGATTTACAAGTACCAGTTAAAAGAAAACACAAAAGGCAGAGGAGACCAAGCACCAAGTAAGCTTGCTCTTCCTGAGGTTTCCTGCTGCCCTATTTCCTGGGCCTTGTTCTCAGGCAGGTATAGTCACACTTTCCAGAATTATGTCATCATTAATTACCTGTGACAAACAACACTTAAAATATTTCTTTCCTCCAAAGTACTTAATTTCTTTAACCGACTTCTCACAATTTCTCTTCTAGGCTGTGCACATCGCTGACATCCAGCTTGCAAAGCATCTGACGTTTCTGAACCGTGATATGATAGATGGGGTGTATTTATCAGGTGTTAAAAAACAAGTGGGCCTGATTAAATGACATATAGCCTGATTAAGACAGTGATTGTCTCTCCTACCGTGAAGACATACGATCTTTAGAGTTTGCAGTAATACGCAACCACTTCTAGTGCTCGTTATGTAATGAGTAAATAGAAAGATAGGGTCAGGTTGTAAAAAGTCCTTCCTGGTGGCCTCCATGCCATTCACTGGTGTCGGCTTTAGGGTGTGTATGGGAGTCCTTTTCTCTGTGTTCTTGGGTTTGCTTGGGAAAGAGCAGGGCATCGAAGGTGAGCAGCATTAAAGAGACTGATGCAAGCGACATAGGGCTGTAAAGGTAGAGGTTCAGTAAAGGGATGGATAAGGACTTCCCCAGGGAAGCAAGTAGCAGCAAAAGGAAGTTATACCCAAGTAGCTCTAGCCAGCAGAAACGGGGAGCACACCATCAGAAGAAGAATTAGAAAACAAGGAAATGTGAGCTTGACTAGGGAAAAAAAGCCCTAAACTAAAAAAAGCACTCTTGGCCAAATACACCAGCTTAAATGAGCCAAGTAACACTGCTCTGTGAAATGTTCAGCACACCGTATTCTTCTCAAGAATGACAACGCAAAGCCAAGAAACGTCCGTCTAGGAGCTGTTCTTTATGGGAACGGAGCCCTCAGGTCCTGGGGCAGCAGGGGACGTACGTCAGGATACTTATATTGCAGTAGGAAATCTGGACTACAACTTCGGTCATTTTAAAACAGCAAGTGACCTCTATATGATGCTGTTCTTCAAATTCTCTGCAAGTAAAGCCTTGTCTGTGAATATACCTACATGCACAGTCTTGAAGCTTCGTTATGCATTTTATCTATGCATTATGAGACACTTTAGAAACAGACTGAGGCAGTTTTCATAAAAAAAAAGTAAGAAATGTGTCTCTCCGAAAGCCATATGTTTTATATAAAGATACATACACAGATACTCCCGCTCCTCTTCACCCAAACATCGTAAGAGTTTTTATGAAGGTTAATTAGGCTTCAGTATTTCTATGGTACAAAGAGGTAAGCGTTATTGCTCTTACTGCTCACACAAGAGAGCAGACCCATAGCGCACTTCAGTCACATTTGATGGTTGGATTTAAGACATCTCTTTGCTCCCACCCCCATCTTTTTTTTTTTTTTTTAAGGTGTGTCATGTTAAATCAAACTCAAATAAATTTGCTCATTGCCAAAATGTTTAAGCTTGGGTGCTGTTGTTGCACACCTCTCCATTTCATGCTGAGCACTTCCCATTGAAGCAAAGAACAATGCCTGCCACTACGTATTGGTTTCCCTCATTTATAAAATTATCATCAAAATTACCAGAATCCTAAAACAACTATTATGATAAATAACGAGCTTAAAAAAAACAACAAACAGAAAAACCCACACGCGCATCCAGAGAATCAGACACACTGATCCTTCTGTGCTGAATGTTATTCAGAAGGATTGTCAGTGCAACACTGAACAGATCGATTTTTCTTCTCTCCGTTTAACTAGATTCTTATATACAAAAATAATTGTTCCTGTAAGAAACAACCCATGTCCATATACATACATACATATTTTTATATATATATATATTTTTAAAAGAGGTTCACAAAGCCTCAGACCTACATCTTTAGCACTGTACAGGTTTCCATAGTAACAGATTGTGGTGCCTTCTTTAAAAAAAGAAAACACTGTAATATTCTATAGTAAATGTCCCAAATCGTTCCCATAATATTATTGAAAGCTGCAGCAAGTGGGCCTGCCCATAGAGCGTAATGTAGACTCTAAAAAAGTACAATTAAGCAAGCAAAGCAGTGCCGAGAGGCTTTCATAAGCATAGACGTGAAAAAATAACAACAATAATAGAGAGGGCTCTGCATTTGTAAAAGAGGACGACAACTTGGAGTTTCAGAAATACCTTTATACACGCAGTGACCTTTCGCTGCAGCTATTGAAATGGACACTTTCACAACAATGTCTTTTTAATATTAATTGTTCATTTGTTAGAAAACAAATCAAAGCAGCCAGGAAAGAAAATAAAGTCGAACTGTACTGCTAACGGTTCCCCAGAGGGAGCAAAAAGTGATTATTGAGTTAAATGGCTGCACCGTTAACGATGGCCACGCTGAGGAGCTTACTCGGAAAGATCCATTTTTCATTGCCAATTTACTGACAGCAAAATCCGCAAGTAAATGAACTCCTAGTAAATGAATTAATTCCCCCTCACCACCAAATTTCTTTCCGTTTGCTCACTTGTTCCCCTTTAATCTTCCCTCTTCTCCTACAACCCACGTGTGATAAACCATCAGTTGCCTCAGCTTTACGACATAGCATCAGTGTTTGAAAGCCAACAGCTGTACGTCCAAATGTTCAGGAGCTCTACCAGAGTGAACCAGTGGCGGGCGGAAAAGTTATACGTGATCAACATTGCCATCAGAGGCGGGTAAAAAAAGGCATCAAACTAATCTGGTCGGTATGTTCAGGTGAGCAGCCCCAGTGTAAAGCCACTGTCCTACTCTCTCCTAAATGTTTTTGCACAGCTGCAGAGGACTTTAATCTCTGTCCTCTACTATGTGTCGATAAAAAAGGATTGTAGCAAAGAGCCCAGCAACTGCAAGAATATTCAGCACATTCGGGGTGGGGTGGGAAGGGGGAAATCACACACACACAGGGAAAATATTTCCCCCTGAGGCAAGTTTCCTTAATTTCTGAAATCCTGGAAAGAATCAGCAGTTCCTAGAATTACCTGATGTTACTTTTGTCTATCGTATGGGAAAGTAGAGGAATTTAATTGGTAGCTGAGCCTAAAGCTAACAGAAAGTTTAGACCCTCAAAAGCAAATCTCCATTCGTAAATAAATCCGGAGACGGCATGTAACTAAAAATAATTGCTAGGGAAAAGAGTTGGAGCAACACAAATTGTGTAAGAAAACCCCCTCCCTCAATGCAAATTGGATGTTTCAGTAAGAAACCGTTGGCACTCATTTATGGTTTTGTAGTATTTCTAATTTCACATATAGTGAACAACACAAAGAAGAAACTACGCAAGCCAGGTAGGAATTTTGCTTTGCCCTGGCTTGTGCCTTTCCTACTTTTTGCCCCGATTGTCATGTAACAAAACAAATCGAAGCCAAAAACCCAGCCAACTTCTCGCACAACGGTTTTTCAGGACGTTTAACAAAAGGCTGCTGAATAAACACATTAGGCTTTGAGAAAATAATTCAGTCAAAGAGAGAGAAGGGAGATTTGCATCCTAATAGTTGTGGAGACAGCACCACCTGATGGAAGATGTGAAAATGCACTGATGGCCTTACCCGAAATCTCCCCCAAACTTCACAGAAACGTCAGGGGTGAAGTGTGTCTGAACAACTTTTCTTTTTACCGTAAAGGCATCAGCTGCGTGAACTGGATACTGACCATTACACTTGACTCCAAATTTAAAATCCAAGAGGAGGAACCTTATACCATAAGGTCATTCATGGAAGCAGCTCAGAAAACATTTATCAAAATAAGCTGCTCTTGTTTTGAACGGCAAAGAACGCACTAAAAGCGGATCATATTAATGACCGAGAAACCTCCCGATTGCTATTCCCATTGAACGGGCAATGAACACCAAATATTTCATAGCTTTCTGAAAACAGGACTTAGCCATTTGCCAGTTTAGGTGGGTTTAGCTCATTTTATGTTACTATTTTCCTCAAATACAACTGCTTTCTGCCCCTTGAAGTTTGCAATCTTGCACAGCTTTCCCACCCCCCCCCCCTTAAGTATCTGGCTAGATGATTCATCAAAAGCCAAGGATCTAATCTCGATGGGCATGACAACTGTACAGAACATGAAACACATTCGCAAAAGAGAGAAACAAAAAATAGCTCCGCATATTGCTTACTCAGTGAAGAAGCTGCTTAACTGGGTTAGATTTCCCTGTGTTTCTAATAAAACTGTGAATATGTGCAGTTGCCTAGCAATGTAAACAAGATGCCACGGTTTTGTCGAACAGCCTTGACTTGATCTCAATATCTACTTCACAGTGCTGAGTGCGGTCTCTTGTGCCTTTCTGGCCCTTCGCACGTTAAATTATCTTTTAAGCCATACTGCATTGAAGATATTATTTAAAAGGTATACATAATACTCTGCCTGCCTGCTCAGCACTGCGCAATATTTCTTTAAAGAAGCGAGATAAAAGTCATCTGAGCTCTCAGTCTTAACAAGGAAAAATCTGCCAGCGTGCAAGATAAACTAAGCTTAGGCATGCTGGAGGCTTGCGTATGAAGCACAAGTCTCAAGAACTGAGATTCACCCCTACGAAAGCAATGCTGCGCAGTAAAATTTTGTTTATTCATCTTAAGTATGCAGATGAGAAACATTTTTTGTTAAAAAAAACATTAGAAGGCCAGAGAGACACGAAGTCAGGAGAGAAGGAAGGTAGAATTGTGCCCCCTCCCTTTTTTTTTTTTTTTTAAAGAAAAACTGTAGAGGGAGAAAATTAATTCCACGTTAAAAGATCTGAGAGAAAACAAAACCACATGTACTTTTGATTTACCTAAAAAAATGGCACAAGAGAAGCATACTAGCTCTCTAGGCACCTATCATCTTGAAGAAACTCCAACTATGCCTAAAAGAACTTGCAGAAGGGGAAAAAATAGAGGGCTGCTATTAACATGCACATACCACGGGACAAAATATTCCCTGACCTCGGAGCGACAGAGATACCGACAACTGGACAGGACTCGGTCCAAGTGTCTAAGCCCCCCCAGAGAAAGTTACTCGAGCCATGGGATGCGAGAGGAACGGGAGAAAAAACTGCCGCTGAACTTCTAAAAACAGCTCCAAAAGCCCTTGCCCGACTCGAGGAGGAAGGCAGCGACTCCTCCTGAAGCGGCCGGTCCTTCAGATGCTAACTCCTGCCTTGGGCTCGGAGCAACTGCTCGCTATAAAAAGGACTCAAGTGTGTTGAATCCACGAGCGAGCCCGACGCTGTCATCCTCCACCGTACACAACTTTTCAAGGAGCTGGCCTCCTCAGTCCGAAATACTGATACTGCTCTTACACAATACGATCTCCCGCGGAGCTGAGCAAACACGGCCAAAACCTTTCCAAACGCACTGCTAGCACCGAGGTATTGCCGGGAGTGCGATAACACGCAGGCGTCGCTTTTGAAAAGGACTTTTAATAAGACTGCTCTTTCCCTTGCCAACCACCGGGCTTCCGAGAGATCTCTCATCCCTGCCCGCTCCAGGTCTTTCAGTAAAGAAACAAAAAATAAATAAATAAATTTTAAAAGCTCCGTACAAGGCCGAGGAGAGCGGGGAAGGCTGGAGGAAGGAAGAGGGCAGAGAAGAGTCCAGCCTGCCAAAAAGCTGAGTGTCCCGGGGCTCGCCCGGCGCTGGCGGAGGGTGGGGGGAGAACCTCCCTGGGGAGCCCCAGCCGGCAGCGGGGTGCGGGCAGCCCAGAGCCGGCCAGGGGGCTCCGGGAGCGGGCAGGGGGCGGCCGGGAACGGGCAGCCCAGAGCCGGCCAGGGGGCTCCGGGAGTCCGGAGGCAGGGAGGGGGCTCCGGGAGCGGGCAGGGGGCTGCGGGAGCGGGCAGCCCGGAGCCGGGCAGCCTGTCGGGGACGCCGGCGGCGGATAGGGCGCACTCACCTGCGAAGCCCTGACCGTCCGCTTTCGGCAACAGCTGCCAGAGCAAGACGATCGCGGCGACGCCGGGCATCCTCCCGCGGAGTTCACCTGCCCTGGCCGCTGCCGCGGAGCCGCTGCCTCCCCGCAGCTCCCCGCCGCATCGGCGGCCCCGGGAGCCGGAGCCGCGGTGCTGCTCGGCGGAGCCGCCGAAGCGCTGCCAGGAGGCGAGGGGGAGCGGCGGGAGGCAGGGGCGGGAGGCTCCCGCCAGCCAGCGCCGGCCGCGCCCGCTCCAGCGCCAGCGCCAGCCCCCGCCGCGGCAGGGCAGGCAGAGACAGAGGATTCCCACCCCCCGCCCCGAATTAAGAGCCTTTCTCAGGGTTGTTTTTTTTTTTTTTAAATCCCTCTTCGAGCCCAGCTGCGCACGCACAAAAAATCTCCTAGCGCTCCAGCATCGCGCCAGCAAATCTAGCCTTCCTGCTCATGCCCTGGTTCCAGCGGGGATGGAGAGTAAATGCAGGATATCGCATTCACCAAAGAGCTGGGATCGTGGCTAGGAGCAGCACGGAGATGGGAAGGGAAGAAGCGACCCTCTGCTAGAGCTAGACGTGTGAGGAACTGCAGGTTTCAGGGGGGTCCATTATTAGAGGGGCTGTTAGGAGCAGCTCAGGCATTTTCAGCTGAAAATAGTAATTTTCTTCATTAACTCTCCCCAAAGTGAAGCGAATAAGTGCTAAGAACCCAACCACAGCATATACTGCTGCACTCGCAGGCTTTATACACAGGCAAAGGCACAATCTTGAACGAATTTCTCAAAATTGCTTTCCATAGGCCGCTTCTTCACAAAATAAACATTCCTTGCATAAGTAGAAGTACAAAACGAGCAGACACATCGATATCGAGCAGCCATCTGAGCTTAGATTTGCCCAGGAAAAGGCAAACGATGACCATCTCGCCCAGAACGAAGCGCCTGTGTAATCATCAACACAACAGGATATTATTTTGACAGTAAGTTAACTTTCCAAAAAAAAAAAAAAATCGAGTGGTACCTAGGTATGCTTCTACTAACAGTACTTCAGGTTTAACATTGTTTTCTCATTAATTTAATACTGGCTGTTCGTGTAACTTAATCTCCTCTCCTCCCCCTTTTCATGCTTCCTCTGGCTCTTTTTAATTCTCCCTCTTCTCCCACGCTGAACCTATTTTCTCCTTATTCTTACCGAGCTCTTTTAGAGGATTACACCCGCAGAAGGCAAGGGGATGTGCCAGTGCGAGCACAGCCCGTAGGGGGTAGTGTTGCACCAGTAGTAACCTCCTCCTACCCCAGTCTCCTCCACTTGCAAGCCACTTTTTGGGAGGAAGATGTGTCATTTCACCAGATTCAAAACGGAGCCAGTCGACTTTGGACCAACCACACAGGTTCTTCACCAGAAAGAGCAGTTGTGTCCTCCTTTGCCTTTTTTTTTTTTTTTTTGGCCCTGTCTGAAATCAGAGCAAGAGGTTCTCTGTCATTAACACAAAATCACGTTTACAACTGCTACTTTGCATTTAACACAATAATACAGAATGTGGAGTTCAAAAGACTGGAAGTCACACACTAAGCACGAAGGAGGATTTTACTGAGGGCTTTGGAGGCCTTCCAGCCCATCCTGACAGACAGAGAAATTTCTGCCTCTATTGAGGACGCCTTTGGCAGGGAAGGGAAGCAGGGTGCTCCGGGGCCGCTGCAAGGCACAAAGGGAGAACGTGCCTGTGCCCTGAGAGTGCCGCTTGAGGACATTAGGGAGAGGACAAATAGCTGGAAATCGAGGGTATTTGCGTGCAAACACAGTGGTCTGGTAAAGCATGTATGCTGCAGCCCCTCTAACGGGCTCACGCTCAGTGGGGTAGAGGAGACTCAAGCCAGCTGTGGAGTTACTTGGGTAAGGAGGCTCATGTTTTAAGCCCCCAAGTCTCCAGTTCAACATTTTGAAGACCTCATGGAAATAAAATTCAACATCCCAACCCTTGTCAGGTCAAGGGAGCGTGCTTACCTGCCAGCCAAGCTTCGACCAGTGAAGAGAACTTCCCCATGTGCTGCTGATACCCACTTTCCCGGAGAATTAGGCTGCCTGGAAGAAAAGGTGGCAACTGGTGGCCCCCTGCTCAGATAACCCAGGAAGCCCAGAGCAAAGCAAGGGGCGGGACCCGTATTCCACATTTTCAAGTTCTTGCTTAATTGCAAAACACTACTTCCATCAGTATAATCTCCCTTTTGGAAACCCGGCAAAAAACTTTCAGAGGGATGAATTTCCTCTTTCAAAGGAAGAGCCCACTCTGCAAAATGCTTTGTTTATCCTGCCTGCAAAAGGGTGAGGACTAACTCCTCTTCCCCCAGGTGTAGCTATATACCAGGGCAGCTCTAGCAGTTCCACACGTGAGGGATTCGCATGCACACTTTGCTCACAGGGATGAGATTTCCATGCTGTGACCAGATCTTTACGCACAAATTAAACTGAGAAACAGATAGCAGCAAAAACACAGATAGGATCTTTTTCACAGTAGCCTGCATATACAGAATACAGTACAATGCCTATATTAATTGAAGCTGTCCCTAAATAGTGTCCTTTTCCAAATTCTCCCCCCAATGCACCTCTCAAGCTATATGAACAACTTCTCAATCAATAATTAGTATAGCATCCTGAAAATGGGTTTTTTAAAAGTAATTACCATTATTTAAAAGCCAACAGACATTTGAGTTCCAGGAGTATTCAGCATCCAAAACCAGAGCCAAGTGTCAGAGGAGGTCTGCCTTTTTGTGTAAAACCAAATCTCCCACCCCAAAATCCTCCAGAAAACCTCCAACCAGTGAAATACGGCCCTTACTTTAGGTGTTAGAACAACTTCAAAAATTATGACTTAAAACTAGCTTCAGCAGAGTAAAAGGACAATTGTGTAAATAAGGATACAATTACAGGTAAAGGGAAAGCCGTGAGCAGAAAAGCAGAACAGCAAGGAGACAGAAAACGTCCCTATCCAAGCAGTCTGCTGAGTAGTAGAAAGGATGCAGCTAGTGCATTAGGCGCAGTAAGAAAGTTCTGCCAGGTTTGTTAGCAATGCAACGTGCTTGGACAACAAAACAGAGGGACTTGAGCCACAGAGGTGGTGCAGGTAAGAAATGAAGAAAACATTACGGAACAGCAAGTTCTAAAAACAGCCCCAAATCAAGTGACCACCAGTTGTTTTCATTCAAGCTAAATAACAGGGAAAGCAAAAGTACATCTGTAACTTGTGCTCAGAATGACAAAAGCTGATAAATTAAGTGACTTACTGAGGTCATCTGGACCAAGGAGCTTAGAGAGGGGATAGAAGAGAAGCTTAATGCTTCTGCCAGTGAAAGGTGTGAAAAATCTGTATCCTAAGTAAAGTGAATCAGGTTGGAAGAGAGGACCTTTACCTCTAAAGAGATAAACAAAAAGAGGTTAGAAATAAGCAGTCTAACAAGAATCCAGAAGGATGGATCATAAGAGACAAGTATGCTTTAGACATCCAAAAGTATGAGGCCATCCATACAGTAGACTAAACTGCATCAGACTAAACTAAGCCTTATAAAGGATAGCCAGAACACAAAACCACTTTCTCCTGAGAGGAAAACAAAGAACAGTAGAAGATGTGGGATGACTGTGGTGAGGATAGCGTAAACTCTAAGATTATGCAGGTATAATCACAGAAAATCCCAGAGTGAATGTTTCAGTTGTTTTTTTTTGTTAATAACAACACTGAATGACTAATATCTAATTGCAGAATAACAAGCACAGCATCCATACTGAACAAGGGGAAGAGTGGTACGAGCAGCTCTGGACTTACTTGTCTTCAACAGCGTACAAGACCTTTGGTGGAAGAAAAGCTATGAAGGAATATTTAAAGATGTAGAGTGAAACAGAAAATAGGGTAAAATGTAATACGGATTTTTTAAAGTGGAGATTAGAAGATCCCTTGCTTTTTTTTTTTTTAAACAGTAAAGTTTGCTAATAAAAGTAGTGCGATCAGATCACATCCATCAAGATTTTAGTAAAACATCCTTAAAACAACACATAGAACAATAAGTATTAGTATAGAAAACAGCAGCAGCCAAAACTGTCCTGGAAGAGAAAGGCAATAATAGGTAGGGCTGCAAGCTGAGGTCACAGGTTTGCGAGGTTAGCAGTGGAGTCTTTTACAGTCTTGTTAAAGATTAATTTTTACATTAATACTGCCAGTTCTGTGTTCTAATGAAATACACTGATGACACAAAGTCAATAGAAACTGTCAATGCAGAAGAGGATTGAAATAGTCTTTAAGAGGACAACACCTTTGAGGACTGGATGTATAGTGTTGGGATGAAATCCAACAATAAAAAGTTGCATAACTGGAAATGAAGAGCAGCAGCAACAAGATACTATGCTCCAGGAATGTATCATTTCAAAATACACAAATGTATCATCAGTATAACTTGTTTACAGCTAAGGGAGCCCCTGAAATTTAAACGGGGCCATGATTTTGGTTCAATGATAAACCACCAAGCAAAACGTGGACCGGTCGTGTTCCAAAAATTCTGACCCTAACCATCAAAAACCACGCAACGCTATAAGGTAAGTGCGTGCGTGTGCATACACGCATGTATGGTCTTGCTAAATTTTTTTTTTTGGTCTAGGCTAGTACATGCTACACATCATTATTTTATAAAAGTCGCAAAAGATGAATGTTAAGTCTGATGCCATCCTAGGGTACGTTATCATAGCTTATTTTGCTATTACTAATGTCTCAAGCAAGGTCTCAAGTGGAAACATTAACATAAGTTCTGAAGTTCTCCTGAGCCTGTCGCTTGAGGCTTCTTGACTCCACAGAACTGTTCCCTCAGCATGTCAGATAAGAAGAGAAGCAGATTTAATCCCTAGTTTTATTCACCCAGAAATGATTTAGTTAGCCCCCGGAAAACAAAGTGCCGAACAACTGAAGGGACTGTCATGCTATGACACTAACTGTATTTAACTTCAAGAAAACCATCCAAAAAAAAAAAAAAATCAGTGCATGGATTTGAATTAATACTCATGTTTTTGAAATATTTCAAATAAAAAAAAAATCTCTGAATAGCCAAGCCCGCTCTCAAGTTAGAATATAAACATAGAGGAGGCCCCTCGCAGTCATCATGCCCCTTGCAGTCTCCTACCTCCAGCTGTAAGCCAGCACATAGGCGCCGGCTGGTCTATGGCTGCCCAGCCAACACACAACCTGCTTCTTCTCCCTAAAAAAGGGGGATACACCGTGGCCCACGTGTTTCTTTTTAGGATAAGAAAATGTCTTTTTGCCGTTCTACATGCTTCTTCGGCAGGGTACGAGAACACCAAAATACACTCGGAACTCAAATTTCTGCATATAGGCAAATTTCTAAAAGCACAGAAGGAACTTTGTCCCACGTTTATAGTGTTGCATGCCTGATCACTGTATAAAAAGATTTCATCTTTCTTTCAGAAATATGGATACACAATCAGATCAGTCTGATCCAGTGCAGGAGACGACTTTTTTCTCCCCTACAGCTAAGGGCACAGAAGCCCTGTTTCCACTTCCTTGCATTGTGCACTGCAAATTTTGTCTAGGACGTGATCTGTTAAGTTTTTGTTGTGGGGGTCGAGGGTGAGAAGGGGGAGCTTGACACCTTCTGCTGTTCTCCTGATATCGCTTACAACATCCATCCGTTTTCCTGATTTCAGTTTCTATTATTGAAAACAAAACTTTATCTCCAATTCCTCGTATGGGCTCACCTGTTTTTACACGTGTATATGTGTACGTACATATGCTCCCCTCCATCCCCCTGCAAAAGCCCCCACCAACACAGCTGCATGGCATCTTAAATACTAAAAAGTTCATAGTAAGCTCAGTGAATATCACCAGAGAGAAGACCTCTGCCCAGCTGCCTGCACCCTTTGAGCGGTACCTTGTCTGGTTTTCACTCCCACCAAGTTATCAGCGCATCTGCAGATAACTATGTCCATAAATACAGATACCAGCTGTCTTTTTTAATCCGGTTACAAGACGAAAACATTAATCGATGTCAGACATCGGCATTGATCTCTTATGCATCACCCTCATTAATAAGTGCCTTCCTTTCTGAAGGGAAAAAATTAACTACCAACTATCAATTATTCAGAAATACAAGTTCGCCTTTATACTAACACAATGACACTTTGCGGGAGGCGCCAGGAAAGCCTGCATCGGGCAGTTTATTTTGACAATGCCGTATCACCGACAAGCAATATATTAACACTGGAGGTAGACACAAACAAACAGAAAGGTACAGCAAGCCAGCAACAGCCCGAGGAAGTCTCAAAATGCTGAGCAATCCAATGGTCCCTCTCCATTAGCAGCCGATTTGGATCTTAACCTCTTGGTGTTCCCACATAACGAGGAGGAGTCAGAGTTAAAGCACAGGTGTACTCTGATAAGCGTCTTTGCAAATAAAATGCGATCCATTTTCAGGGTTGTAGCTCAACAACTTACAGATAAAAATTAATGAAATTGGGAAGACAGTGCCACCCACTATCTGTTTTGCCTGTCTACGTTATGCTTCTTTTAAAAGCCTGAGCAGCAGAGAAGGCAGCACCTGGTTGCCTTGTGCGCCCGCTGCAGTCTGGGTCGGATGAAACCCTCTGCTAAGAGAGGAGACGTTCCTTTGGGAAAACGCCTGAGCATGGTCACTGGAGACAGCTCCTTTCATACAGGCTGGGAAGACAGGGACAGAGAAGTTGCACCCAGCCAAAAAGAAGCTTGCAACAGCAGCAGAGTTGGGTGCTGCAGAAGAGCAGGGAGCAGAAACATGGCCAGGCCTTAGCAGGAATAAGGAGAAAGGGGCTTTCCCTGAGGGCCCAGGACAGGTGCTGCAATAGGTGCAGAAAGCCACTGTAGTGTTTGCCAAGAGCAAAGCTGAGACACAAGACTCACCCTGAAAGGTTGCTCAGGGCAGGAGAGATTTGCTCACCCCAACCTGTTAGCTTTGTTCAGTGTTTCCCAGGTCAGTTTTCACTACTCTATGAAGCTTGTTACTTTGCTCTGGGTTATGATAAAACACTGAGTTTTTAGATTCTTCGTGGCCTTGGGGTGTTCATTTTAAGGGAAAAAATGCAAAAAAACGATCCCCTGCAAAGCACTAGCAGACTTGTAGGATGCCTGAACACTGCTCTGACAGCCCCACGTGCCATCCTTCGACCAATGTGTTGTGCCAGGCTTACAGCGCTTGCTGCATTGTGACTAGGAACGGATCCAGTAGCTGGAATGCGTCCAATATTTTTGAAGTTGCATAAAGCTGGAGACCCTACCTCATTCTGCCGTAGCAGAATCAGCCTGGGGAGTAACCAAAAATCAAGACCGAAACAGTGAACTGACCAACTCTATAAATGTACTACTTCTCGTTATGGTAAGCTCAAACTAACGAGAACTTATTTCCAAAGTAAAGAAAAGAGACACGAAAATAAGGGAAAAGTATTTTTCTAATAATTCCATTATTCTGAGCTGCTTCCAAAACACTTAACAGGTACAGTCCACGTTCTACTTGGTTTTAATTGCTGTTTTATATTGTGATGTGCTCCTCAGATGTATATGGCTACTCCCAAGCTTTCATCCTTAACAGGGGTCACTGATCGCACTAAAAACCTCTGTGCGAGTCACACTTGATATAACATTTTCCTGCACGAACGCTATGAAATGGGAACTTTTCAAGCATTTATGTGCATTAACTGCAGGTGGCTACATAATTCTGCAAGGTTCTACATAATTTTCCAGGAGATGCTGTCAATAAACTGGGAATCGGTTACCTTTCCATTAACCTCAAAAAACAGGGACAGCTCTTCCAGGTAAGGGATGCAAGCTTGTTGCTATCTGCCTTCAGACAGCTCACCGATTCTGTGATGGAGGTAGGAGACATCAGAGAAACATCCAAAAGTGACATCAAACTGCTGTGTATTTCTGAAGATACCTATCCATGGAAATCTACACTGAATTTGTCAGACATAAGGAAGGGAAGCCAAACGGTTACATTCTAGTTACAAAGGACTCCAGCTCAGTTTCTGGAGCAGTCTGCTAATGAGAGCCCTCTGTTAATGAAGATTTCTAAGCATTTGTGATCAAGGTACTTTGGGGTTGTGTAAATAAAAAAAAAAAAGGAAAGAAAAGGGATCATACAGAAAAAGAAGTTCACATGCAACTTCTCTTTTGAGAGCTTTTTTACCCCTATATGCAATGGCAGAGCTTAGCTACTGTTGTAACAGAGGTAAATGATAGAGCAAGAGTGACTCCATTATCTCTGGATCAAACACCATTTTTTTTTCCCACCTAATTGAGTATTTGCCCTTTGCCACTTTTGCAGGGGGGAGAGGGGAAGAGGGAGAGACAGGTGATGTATCACCACCATGTATGATAGGTGATTTGCCATGACATACACAGGGGAAGAGACTTCTGGAAGCCCCTCAAGTGATCAGTTTATGCCCTGAAGCATGTGGCTTGATTATCAGCTGGTATAACGACAAGAGTTATGGGCAGTAATTAAATTACTCAACTTTATTGTACTGTGAGCTGCTGTGTATACAACAGTTATTTTCTGTCCTCCTCTAACAGCAGTTATTTTCTGTCCTCCTCTAGTTTCAAATCACTATCATCATGGCTTTCTCTAAAACAGCCCATGCCCATTTACAAGCAATTCAGGATGTGGAGGAAGTCCTCTGATAAGAGAGTGTGGTTATGTATATTTAGATGAAGATATAAATACAGATAAGACTCCTTCTAGAATTTGTTTTTCCTCTCCATTAGCTAAGCCATTCCTTCACAGCGTTTCTCATACAGGAGCAACACTCTCTGGTCTGCCCGCCAGTGGCACCTCGGATATGGCAGATGGAAACCCAATGCATTTTGCTCATGGCCAAAGTCAGAGCTTGTAGATCTGGTCTTTCTTAGATCTCACTTATTATGCCAAGAATCTCAAACAGAAATTGCATAACCATAAACCCTCCGAAATGAGGGCTCCCAAAGGCTTAGTCTAGCCGAGACCTAACCTTAGGACCCTGACCCAACAGCCAGACCCTCCCAAAGAGCTGCATTGCCCTCAAACTAAAACAACCAAACCCCAGCAGGATTTCTTGAACATAAAGATTAGAAATCACAGTCACGGCAAATACAAATTTGATTAAGTACAAGTTTTATTAAATTTTGTTCTACAGCACAACTCAAGGCACACATCTCCCACTTTGTGGTGTCAGAGAGGCTTGAAAGGGAGGCACCGAGAAGGCCAACTCAGCAGTTTAGAAGTTAGGCATTTCAGTCAACCTAGGCTTTGTGCTCCAGCTTCTCATCTAAAAATAGGATCCCTGTACCAAAGTACATTCTGATTATAAATATGTGAAAATTTACCATGCTCAGCTACTCAGGTGTTAGAGACCATAAGTACCCAATTGTGCAAAGAGAAAAGAGCCAGCTGAGAGGTACCTCAGGAAAGAGGAATGGGAACTATGAAAAACTCTGAATACTTGAAAGACCTTCTAGAATTTCAATCAGATTTTTTCCAGCCCTGTGCTAACTGGCTGGTCAGCTGTCACTTCCTCCCTCAGTTTCTCTACCTTAACTTCTCTCAACCTTTGCTCTCCTACGCTGTTGCAATACACTTGCCCCTGCCCTGTCTTCCTTTTTTTTTTTTTTTTAAATCTCATGCAAATCCATAAAAATTAAACAATAGATCCAACATGATCATTCCTGCCATCATACAGTTCACTCTTGCTGGGCTTGTCCCAACTGAAGCAACTCAATTGAGAGCCTTGATGCCCTATGATAACTTGAGAGCTGGTGAAAACAAGAGCACCTGAATGGGATAATTTTGATCTTGATGTGTATGTTACACCTTGTCACGTACCTTCCCTTGAAAGAGAAGCATCCCGAGCACAGAAACTCTGTGTACACAATGCCTAGTATGATGGGACCATCAGAAACAACCATAATAAACATGATTAATAATTACTCTACAAGACGTGGCAGAAGATAATAGGGTAGCAGAACTAACACTTTCTCCAGTTTCCCCTTTTACTTAGGATTGCTAACACGAACACTAAATCACACTGTGCTGCGCCAATAAAGCTAATCAAACAGCTCCTCCTTACAAGCCAAGTAATTGATTAGTAAGTATATTATTATATGCTTTTGCAGCCAAAGCTTATTAAGAAGCCAGAGAAGCTCAAGCAGAAACATGAAGCATAACCACAAGAATATTTGGCTTATCACATCATACCAAACTCCCAGTAGCAAACCTGTTCATAACTTGATTGTTAAAAGAATTATTAATCTTCATTGTACATGTATATTTTCAGTTATCTTGATGCAAATTCTATTTCAGTGGGATTTTTTTCTTCTAATCTTCCCCCGATTTTTAATGCTAGAAAGAAAGAATTAGCAATTATGATAGTTTTAACTGTAGCTAGTGTATCTGCAAATCATTTCCCTGTCTCTCATACATCAAAAAAACAGTATGACAAATTACAGCTGGTTCTTTCACTATTTCACTCTGTCCCCACGAAATAAGCAAATTCCAAAAACCTCATATGAAAGTTAGGATTACAGATGGTGCATTTCACAAATTCCCAGTTAAGCAGTCGTTCAACTGCCCAGTTCAGTTAAAAACAGAATACCGGTAAAGGCCATTTGAGTTAATCAGCAATAGAGGTACAAAATAGAGGCCAACGAAGAATGCTTTTCATAGTTACAACTAGCCAAAATTATAAAGCCAAGGTTTGCCCGAACAGAGTAGAGTAGCAGCAAACCTTTAGCATCCTCAAGCATGCAAGCCTTCAGCAGGTTTTTCCATTTAGCAGGTGTAAAGGCAAGTGTCTTTGTCACTACCTCGATTACCTGGAAACAGCATGCAAGTAAAGGAGTAGACGTGAAAAGTTGTCTAGGAAGAGTAAAGAAAGGTCTAGAACTTAGTAAAAAGGATAAATTATTCTAAACCTAGTACAGTGATATTGAGTTTACGACGACATGTATTAGCTCACATTAATCATAAATTGTTCACTTATTCTTATGAGATTCTTGTACATAGGGGATTTGAACACATGCGAGGAAGACACCTTGAATCTTCTCAGGAGAACTAAACCTTTCCTTCCGTACAGCATGCTAAACATCGATTCTGTAAGGATGCCATGGAATAACTACAGGATCACATCCATTAGGTACTCATTCAAAAGCAGCATCGACACTTGCAAAAAGCACCATCTAAAAGACTTGCAGAACCCTAGAGACCCCATTTTTAATGGATCGCTTGAAGCTCTTGAGATAGAATCGGTACAGATATTTGTAAGCGGACATAATGTTATAAAATATTTTTATTAGGATTTTACTATAGCACCACAGGTAGCCATGAACCTTTAGCAAGTACTTAAAAAGCAAAAGTAAGAAGCATTTCTTCCCCCTCATCCCAGCCTTTGGCCCCTCAAAAAACCAAAATAACCCACTTAACCCCTTTAGAAGGCGTACCAAGCGTTCATCAGTGCTCATTAAGGCCACATTTTGCTCTCAGTGCTGCAGCACTGAACGCTTATGTCCTGTGTGGACCATACCAGTCGTTAGCAGAAGACAAAGGAACCTAGGATCACATAGCAGTACCCATAATCTTAAGAGGTTTAAAAAAAAAAATTGTCCCCGATTTACTCTCCAGTCCATCTTCTGTTACTTTATTAGTTTTGAAAACAAAGAAATAGCTTCTCTCTTCATGCCACTAAGGTGCTAGAGACAGGGGAACTGCTGGAAGCCTAAAAACGCCACCTGCCCTCTCCTTTGCTGATCCCTAGTTTAACTTCGCTTCCTGCTTTGACCACACCACCCCTCAACAGAGCCCATTTAAAGCTGTTTAGATGAACAGAAACAACTGTTACAGGTCCAAAGGCTGTTATATTTTGAGGCTGAACTTCAGCTGCCTAGTTCAGATAAGCATAACAAATGAATTTAGCTTTGCAGCTACCTGAATAATGAAATAAAGTGTCTTTGCCTTTGTAAGTGCTTGTAAAGCAATCAAGAACTGACACAATAACCAAACGTTTCTCTAATAGTAATGATGATACTTCGAAAAAAACCCTCCTCGAACACTAATTTATTTTCTATTTAAAAGCCAATCTTGCTAGTTATTAGATATTCTCCTTGCTATCACTATCAGTAAATTATTAAACAGCTGACCGGGCTTTGTTTTAAAATGATTCTCTTATGAAGCTCCCCGATATATTTACCGTGAATACTGAATGATTTGGAGGCCTCTAAGGGCACATGAATGATTTCTATTTACTACCTTTAGCAAAAAGCCTGTGTAATTAGCAGCAGGAATGTGACTTCAATCAGAGCTACTAGTGATATTTGCAGCTCACTTATGCAGAGCCTTTAAAGAGTAAAACCTCTAAGCTTTTGATGGGAGAAAAGATTTTAGCCTACAAAGTTACTAAGTGGCTGTGCACTCAGAGAGATATGTGAAGAATCAGTCCCCCGCTGGGAACGTGGCAAGGATATCTGCACCCAAAAGCATCAGCCTTACCCACTTAATAAAAAAAGAGAATTTATAGAGTTCTCCGTAAAAGCAGCTAATCTCTTCTTCAGACCTCCTGCTACCAGACTGTACGGCTATCATACTCCCCCTCTTAAACAAAGCATGCAAATTCTCCCTTAGTTGTGTTCATGACATATAGGCTTACCTACACTTTTTTTAAGCTTCTTTTTCAGCTAACATCCTTTTATATACATTCCTACACCTACTCTCATAATAAGCCTGCCGAGTAGAGTAGTACCGTTATCTCCATTTTACAGATGGAAAGCAGACAGAGGTCAAGTTCTCCCAGTACACCAAGGAGGTGTATAGCACAACTGGGATTTAAAAACTGCAATTATTACAGTGTTACCAGTACCCTTTTGGCCCACAGTGGTCAGATAAAAACAAGGATTGAAAACATGGCAAACAATCACAATTATTTCCTTTCCAAAGCCAAACTTTCAGTAAACAGAAAACACATAGTAGTGTTTTAATTATTTCTGAATAAACCAGCCACAAGCAGATGGACTGTCCACATGTTTGGCTAATTTCATAAGACAATGAGTGTCGGTAATAGTCCCACAACTTTCTGAGAGCAGCTTGTTGCAAGCGTTTGATGCTCGGAGTTTGTCTCTTGGTGGCTGGCTGGCTCCCACCCACACAGATCATCCAGTGCAGCCGCACCAGCAGTTGACAGAATCAGACTGTGTAACAACCCAGGATGCCAAAAATTTGCAAGAATTTCTTCAAAACAGCTGTTTCTTTCAGGCAGGCTTGCTGAAATAAGCATACCTATTTTAAATATCTCATGAAACAATAAAAATCTCATGAATACTTCTCATGAAACGATAGTCACACAAAGGAGCTAAGCAGAGGTAAGAACTCTTCATGAATGCTGCTACAAGTTAAAGTTTGCAGAAAGATTTCAGAATTCATCTAGTGTTTGTCACTATTTCTATTCCTGTAAGTAGCCGTAGGCTACTCTGCAGTTGAAACCACCAAGGGCTGCGTGCCCAGGAAGCTAATAGGAGCATTGCCATTGATTTCAGGGAATACGAGACCGAATACAACCTGGACACCTAAATAGAAAATGGCATTCCCAGTTTAGAGTTCACTTCGCCTTTGATCTAAAAGGAGTAGGCCCACCACTAACTCTCACACCCAGGAAGTGAAAACGAGACCTAGTTGTAGTGAAACTAAGCTTTAAAATAAAATCATGCGTTAGGCCTCAAAAACTTCTTTTTATTCTTATTATTTTGTTTTTAAATCAAACACCTCAAGTCAAGTTCAGCGTGGTATAACACCATCAAGTCCTGCTATGCCGAGGGGAGGGGGGGGAAAAAAAAAAAAAGGGGCCAGAAATTCTGAAGCTGAATATTCTAGTTCAGTACTCAGTATTTTGGTAGCTGCAGTAATTGCTTTCTGCTGGAGCCAAAAATAAACTTGTTAAGTCTGCAGTAAAAGCAATACCTCGACAAGTGAAACTGTAAAAGCACAACATCCGAAATCCATATAATCAGAGAACTCTCAGATGGGAACGTTTTGCTAACTAATTGTAATACACATACAAATGGCTTCCAGTGAGGAAATGCTTCACCTATACTTCACTGCCTTGGCCAGCAGAAAGGGATTCCTTCTTTTTAGTCCTCTTAACAGAGCTGCCACTGGGAAGAGGGGGAAAAAAAATCCCAGATAAAAAGCCTGCTAGTTCTCTGGTCCAATGCTTTCACTTAGTATTGCGCCCCTCATTACACAATCTCAAAGCCTTCCCAGAAGGCTATGATTAACTAGAATACTAGGTAGTGACATTCAGACTTTCCCTTCCTTGCATGACAGGGGAATCATTTGGCTTGTCTAACTTTAAGGCCAAAAGATCAACTTTCTCATTCCACGTTGTGCAGCAGTAGTTGCAAAACAGTTCATAGAAGGCAGAAGTCTTGGGGTTTATGTCCCTCTCCAGATAAACAGACCAGGCTTCCTCTGAACTTGAGGGCACATCCATAGCACAAACCAAAGTTCACAAAATTCAGTTCACTCAGCTAACTGGCTGCATCCCTTCTGAATGTAAACATGCATGAAGTGCTCTGAATGAGCACAAGGGGGCACAACTTTGGTCCTCCACAACATCCAGCATCCCTTGCCTCCACCCCTCCCCACTCCCCCTCCTTAACCCCAGAGACCCTGCAACTGGGAAGTGCATAAACATCAAGCCTAGAGTGTGATCCAGCCCCAACTTGCCCTAATAAAATGTAGGCAGGCTTTGCACTCCATTTGGTTAAATGGTATACAATTGACTGTTAACACCAAAAAGCAACAATTTGCAAGAGTGGATTGTTACAATTTTGAAATTAGGCTGGGAGTTTAAAAAACAGTCAACTGTGTGGTATTATGTTTCTACTAAATCCCAACAGAAGTTGAAATGAATCCCCTTAGGTGATATTAGGGTTTCTAAAAAGTTTACTTGCTCTAAAGTAATATTTAGAGCAGTATCCGCTATTTGAATTTAATACCTAGATAACACTTGGCTTATGACACACCATAGGTCCATTGTATACAGCGTTCCAGCTACACTCAACAATTTTCTTCTTACCTTCCCAGCTGAGTAGTTTCATTATCATTCTCTCTGACATGGTGACATGGGACCAACATCCCTCCCATCAAGAAATAGGGAACTTGAGACTAGAAACCCATCCTGCCTCAATAACAACCAAAAAAGACCAAACTTGAGAGAGAGAGGCACGAACAGAAGTTCATTTATAACTGTTTGCTTTTTTTTTTTTTTTTTTTTTTAAGAAGAAAGGAAGAGGGAGGTCAATATATGTTAGAAATTGTAAAACGAAGAATAGCTGGTAAATCCATGGCAAAAGGGCTATGAGTTGCTGTTCTAAATTATAACAAGATTCTATCATTGGCATAGGCCCATTGTTAAATTTTATCCCTTTCACATAATAGAGAAAAGTTTAGTAAACATTTCTGGTTTAGTTTAGAAAGGAACAGTAGGAAATATTTATATCACTTGAGAAAGATGAGGTATTTAATACTTCAATATTTAACATAATCAAGGAACAACTCAAAGGATAACAAAACACTACAGTAACTTGCACCACAAACTCCTCAAATAGTTCTCCTGGATCATGTTTGACCCCGAGTACTAATTTTAAGACAACTTTGAAAACATAGTATTAGACCAATATCCAAGAAAGGATAAATGAAATGACTCTGCTTAACTGATTAGCTCTGCATCAGTGTCGCAGGCAAAATAAAGGGAAAACGGACCTGAGTATTTGACTGAGAGCAAGTTACAGGACAGAAACTTAGAGAAATCGGGGTCAATTCTCATTTATAAAGTTGACCTTGATAGATGCGATTTAATGTTTTAAGGTGTTTGATTTTATGATACATGTTGTAGCTACTACAAAACTGATACCGTAAGATGAGGAAAGCATAATAATTAGAGTAAGCAATGGGAAGCCAGTTGCTCCCCAGCCACAGTTGTCCTTCAGGCACTGTAATCAAATAGGTATGTTTACAGTGGAGTTCTCCAGCAATAGACAACAAGCATATCAAACAGCATCAGGTTTAATCAATAATCTGGGCTAGAGCTAAACACATGGAAGACTAACACTTGGAGAAATGGTAAGTGACAATGAGGAAGCCAAGCCTGTCACGTAAAGCAGTCCAGAAGTCTTTTTGACACATAAATATCCACTCCAACAAAAAATATTTTAATACAGCTTGGTGCTAAGTGTTATACAAGTACTAACGTGCTTTCTAGATAGTATGGGAGCAGGCACAAGGGATTTACGGGTCATACTAAGCAGTAAGAAAACATTAATTCTCTGTGCAAGTTTAGAGCTTTAAGTCTTGTTAGGATATATGAAACAAAGGAACAGCAAGTAGAAGTCAGAAGCTGCTTTCACCAGTGCACATGGCAGAGCAGAGTGTGTTACTGGAATGGTGAAAACAAAACCGATGTCCTCCAGTTTTTCAACATCTGATTAGAATGAGATGGTACGGAAAAAGTTAGAATTGTGTGAAGGATGGAGGAGAAAGTCTTACTGTGATAATGAGAGCGCGCTCAATTTTATTTTACCAAAAAGGTTAAAAGGGACTTGATGACAGGTATGTCCTTAAGGATAAAATAACATCTGCTGAAGAGCTTCTTAACGTAATAAAGACAAAAAACAATGTCCAAAGGTTTCTTGAAACATACCTCCAGCAAATAGGATGGATTATCTATAGAAGTTCACTTCAGGCCTGGACTGCGCTTTTTGGATAATTTTAGTTGAATGCAGGTTATTGAGTTTAATAATCTACATTACAGGCTATGACTGAAAGAGAACCATTTTTAGATTGATGGGAATAGCAGAAATATTTTACTTACTTTTAGACATTGTTTACCAAAAAAGGGACAACCCTCCCCTCTTAGGCTCAGAAAGTAGTGGAGCATCACTCGTGAATTGCAAGGGCTGAGACTTGGCTTGAAGCCAGAGTCTATGAAAGCACTGACAGTCGCAAGCACGGGCAGAAGCCCTGCAGATGAAACAATTCGTGCTAGGGAGAAACTTTAGAATACAAAATGAACCTGCAGGAAAGAAGTAGGTGTGGAAATCGCAAGTGTGAAAAGAAGAACAAGGCACAGGTAAAATTATAAATACATCTTATTCTCTTCTGCCATCTGTGGAGGTCTGAGTAATATAGCGTATCCTCTGCCTTCAACTATCTTCATACCCATCACTCATTTTTTTTTAATATTCTTTACCTCCTGTGCTCTGCAAGAGACCAGCGCTGTTATGTATATACATTTTCATCTTGCACACCATTTATATAAATGAGTTGCTGAGCTTTTGAATCTCACAGCAGCTCAGAGATGCAAGTCTCTCAGCTGCGCATTCTGATGATGAATATTTTCAGGAAAAGAATTGGAATGATTGATCTGTTTGGCTCTTACGGAACGTACCAATTTCCATAATATCAGTCAATTTAAGCATAGGTTATTCATTATGTATTTTGAAAACATCAATTGCATTACATAGTTACTAATATAGAAGGCTATACTGATGACATAACTATGGTGCTGTCCAGAAGAGGCCATAAAACAGCTTTGTAATCTTTTTCCCCCCCCCACACCCTTAATAAAAAATCACACCTTGGGAAGAAGTGTGAAGCGGTCATTAGGGATGCTGAAGTTGGTAGCTAAGGACTAGATGTAATGCCATTTTGGCTATCGCCTGACTGGCGTTACTTAATAAAGATGCCCATTTTTGTTTCTAATGTTAAGTCTAATGAAACTCATTTCACTGCCACAGCCAGATATTGCGATATCAGCATGATGAACAAAACTGGTTTCAAGATCAAGCGACTCCATCAAGAAACTCAGACTATACACAGAGTAAGTACACAAGCATCCTATTCTATCCCCTGCCTGCTGTTTGTGAACATGCACTACTTTGTCTTATTTTGCCCAGCATGCATTGCCTTTTAGGAAGCAAAACAAAAAAGAAGCATATGACATTTCTACACCTTCATGAAGACATATTTTACACAGCTAATACCAGCCTGGTGGGAAGACTCAATAGAAATGACAAATAGTACAGAGCAATCAGAACATAAAAGCTCGCTCTCCGGTTTTGAAGTTCATCTGCACTTGGCTATAAACTGCTTGCAGAGCTCTGCTTTCTCATTGCCCTTCTCCCCCCAAACCCCAGTTAATTCAGATTTCTGTAAGTATTTACCCCAAAAGTTTCAACTAAGTACATGTAACAGATAAATTCAAAGTTAGTCCATTCACAAACAGCCACTGATGAAGAGAAAGGGCTTCACTCACAGGGTGAAGCCTCCTCCATACGTATCTTGGTCAGCTCTAGTGACTGCACATTAAGTAAAGAGATTTCTAAATCTGTTTACACATCCTTAAAAAAACACTAAAAAAGTTGAGGAAGAAATGTACATCAATGTAAATTTCATCTATATACACTATTTTCTGAGCAGCTTTTTTTTTTTTAAATGATATTTTTACTCTTTCATAGCATCTTTCATCTGAGACACTCAAAGTGAATTACAAGCACCAACTAATTAATTGCTCAAAGGATTATTCCAGAGATGTCCATTCAGGTTCCCTCATTTTCCAATCTCCCACTCTGTTCCAGAAGAAGGAAGAGGATCACAGTTTTACGAATATTTCAGTGAACTAGTGGGTGCTCTTACCAGAGGTTGGTCTCGATCAGTAATTCCTTCCTTCTCTCTCAGCTCTCATTTGTGAGGCTGCACAAGCAGCGCTCCCAGCATAGGCAGACGCATTGGTTTCAATAGTAAAATATTAACATAGTGGCAGGCACACGGTTGCCACTGGCCTTCTCACGAAGCTGACAACGCATGAGTGCTCTTAAGGGCCAAATTTGGACTAGCTTTTTTGTTCTGGCCTAAATAGTCTCGATGTTTGACGATATACATGGAAGCTCCTTTTATAAGCCCGTTGAGTTGCATGCACAAGTGCAGTCTACAGTGAGAAAGATGTCCTTTCTGCATTCAGAAAAGTAGACTTAAAGTTTTAGTGAATGGTTCTTCACCTGCAGAATAAAATCTACTCCAGGTGCTACTTTTTCCATCGTTGACAGTCATTTCGGCACTAAAAGTAGGTGCATGCTTGTTTCTAAGCTCTTAGATTACGTATGCGTACAATCCAGTTTATGCTGCAAGTGAAGACGGTGAAGGGATATTTAAGTGTGGTTTTACAGTTACACAGGCACCACAAACATGAGGAACTAATGCACCCGTAGCTTGGCCGCAACCTCATTGTATGACCCTAAGGTCCTTCAGCCCAGGGCAGTACCCACAGGTAGCGATAGCCTCATTAGGCCTGCCTGGAGGTCTGGGCACAAATCATTTGACAGAAAACTAGCACCAATTTGTATCGCAATATTATTTAGTTGGCTCTGGCAGGATAACAGTCTGCATAGCTGAAGAAATACTATATAGCAAGCTGGGAGTTCACAGCACCACAGACCTGGAAGTTTCTAATTCCTCAAGACACTGTAGCCATAAAGCAAGGACACTGAAGCCTGTATCCGTGAGGCACGTTCCCTCATTGGAGCTGGAGTCCACCAACGACGAACAAGAACTATAGGATATAATATACAGTGGTTTCCAAATGGTGGTTTGTAGAGCGCTCTGGCTCTAAAGGCTATTTCTAACGTGCCTCTAAAATGTAAGCTAATAAGCTGTTATCACAGGCCCTCCTACTGAAAGGATCATCAGGCTGAATAAATCAAAATAGATGGGAGGGAGAGAAAAAAAAAAAAAGAAGTCGGTATCATAAACAGATGAGACTTGTTGTGGCAGCTCAGACACAGATTTGAAGATTTTACACTGAAGTAAATAGTCAAGAAAGATGTGTATGTGAACTCACAGTTTAGTCCCCCATAAAACATCACCAGTTCGTAAGTGTCGCTTACCAGGAGGCCAAAAAGTTCTACTGCCATTAACCATCTACATGAGTCACCAAATTAAGACCAACGGGCACATTAAGATTGATTAGCTGCAGGAGCAAACCTACACCTTGGTCAGCACACGAGCAATTCAAGTTGCTCTGAAAATTTGCACCTAGGAATATATCAAGCTGTCACTCCTTTCTAAAATCTGTCACTCTCTGCACACACATGCAAAGCTGCTGTTCAAATAAAATAAAATAAAAAAACTAACTTCAAGCACTTTTATGCCGTGGCCAAGTAAGGAAATAAAAGGAACATTCCTATAATACAGCCTATCTTCTCCTGGAACTTGAATGCTACTCTGTGAGATATTGATTTGGACAAAGATAAGAAAAGCAATCATTCTTCGATAAACCATAGGTGCTCTAACTTTTTGACGGCTCTCTGAACTTCTACTCGAGAGGAAATCTTTTGACATGTTCTGCAATGACGGATTCCCACAGCCCTCCTTCTGACAGGGGCAGAGTGCAAGGATCTTCCAGATCTTCATTCTCAGATCAAATGTTACCTCTGGTAAACCCAGAAACGTACACGGCACGCAAGAGTTTGCTTCCCCTCCCAAGTTACCCCTATGTCAGGGGAGAATAAATAAATAGCCAATAGTACGAGAAGTGTGCCTCTGAGGGATGCAGCAGAAGAAAATGGCAATGTTGGAATCAGTCCTGGCAGGGAGGAGACAAAATTGCCCGAGGAATTCAGATTAGGTTCTGTGGGTGCCCGGCAGAGCTGCTGCACAGCGTCAGCCGACGAATTGGATTTCTGCTGTATCTTTAATTAGTTCCTTCCCTGTATAAGTAGCAGCAAGATAAGTCACCAGTTAAATTGACAGAGCTCATAAGAGCAAAAGTGAATTGAAATACAAATTACAAAGACAATTAAAATATATAGTGCCTGCTATGGAATCATTCTGCATCCTAAAACTATCAATTTAAAGAAGCATTTAAAGAACAGAAGACTGGATACAAGCCACAAACAGCTGTAAGTTAGTTGTACCCATAATCTCTACAAAGAGTTCAGTTTGGATTTCTAGGCTTTAGGTCAGTGCTGTTTATGCTTATTAATAGACTATTTTCACCTGCAAAATTCCAGAGTCTCCTTCCTTACTATAGGAGATGAAATAGAAAGAAACGGTCAGGCAGCTAATTCATTATCCAAAGAGGCACTGAACAACTTAGAACATAAACTCAATAAACATAAGGATTTGTGAAAGGTTATAGGAAAACAAGGTTTGATTTGAGATAAAAAAATTATTAGAAAATGAAATTGATGCTTTAAGAGATTAAGGAATTTGATATTTTACAGGGTTGGACTTAGAAATGCAAGAAAGTTAAAAAGGGAAACTAAAAGCTACCTTAAAGCAGCAAAGTCGTTTATACTTTCTTCAGATTCCCTTTTACCCTAGACACATGCAGCCTAACACAGACAAGTAGCTGTGTACCTTGAAATATGAACTGAGGCATTTCCCATGCGTTTGAAGGACATGCATACACAGGCATAAATCAGGACAGCTATTTTAGCTTAATTATATAATTATATTGTATAGTATAACCCAGTTGATATATCCAGTGATGTGTAACTGTAACCTAATTCAGATATCTATGTCCATACAAGCGTATGTTCTCTATGCATACCTGTATACGTTAAAGATACAGAATGACAAAGAAATTTGTACTCAGCTCCTTAAGATGCAAGATATTTGTATCAGGTTCACAAAACTAAACTCATACGTACTGATATGGGAACACAGCTACAAAATTACGCAAGATGTCCATTGATGTCATGGCTTCGAGCAATGTTACACTTGCAATGGCATTTGCAATATAAAGCACTAAAGGAGTACTTGCATCTTCTGCTTTAATTTTTGCCTTGCCTGACTTCAGAAGATGCAAAGGAGAATAGTCCAGCAGCATAGTACAGTTTGCACTAGTCAAGGTCTGGGCAATTAGCATCCTTAATAAAAATTGCTTGAGGATAAGGTATATTTGGAGGCAAAAAAAAAAGTTAAATTATCTAATTTTGATATGCTCAGGATTCAAAGCAAAGCTTCCTGCTGTCTTCAAAGCATCACTGAATGTCAGCAAGAGGAGAGGAGTATCACTGTCTCTCTTGTTTAACATACATTTATTACTATCTATTCAATCGTAAATGTCGATGTTATTTCACCCTCTCATTCCTCCTCCTCCCCTTCTTCTTCCCCTTGCCTTCACCCCCCATTCCCTACCAAAAAAATTGTGGCCTTGTCTAATGAACCTGGCTCTATGATTTCTCTCCTGCTGGAGACTTAAATAAGGCGGAGTCCCACAGTACAATGGAAAAGTGCATGCATGCGCATATTATATAAAACAGAGCATCTGCAATAAAGAAGTCTTCGTGGGTGTTAGATTTATTCCTGTTATGATATAAAAGCAAAAATTGCATTGTATATCTAACTGATAGCACCACTTACACCTGGTAGTGTAAATCATACCACTATGGAATGACATTACAGAACTGCACAGGGTCGCTTGCTTTACACAACTGTCAATAGTAACAGTGCTAGGAGTCCAACAATAGATGAGTATATAATGTATTCTGAGCTACAGGGCTCGGAAAAATTTACTGAATCTATTTCAGCTATTGAATTGTCATAAAGAGCTCTGTCAGACTGCCGACATTCATCAGATCAGCCCCATCTAGCAAGTTTATACATTACCCCTTCCCTTTCTTCTGCTGGCAAAGGGAGATTGCTTGGGTTGGAGTACAGGTATGTGCATACATGTGTGCATGCTCACTCTTGAACAAGTGACTTCTATCTATGATTCTCTGATTATATACTGCCGCAGGACAGAGCGCATGAAAAGCGATCGTAATAGGAAAGTAATAGAAATTAGAGCACATTCTAGCAAGGCATCCCCAAATGCTGGTCTTGGGCAAGTAGCTTGCTTTCTAGGAAGAAGAAGAAGAAATAAACAGCAAAAAGCGTGACACAAAAATAGGTGATAAGTATGGTATATTGCAATGGGGGGCAAGATCAGGACTTAACCATCCCTCCTAATGTTCAACCATCTAGGAGAAAAAGTTTCTTCGGATGGAAAGATGTTACTATTATTTGAGGCTATAATAAATGACACTTTAAAGCAGATAAACTGGCAACCCATTTTTGATGCTCAAGTCAAATGACTTACCCATTGACAGCAGAGAAAGTGAGCAATGAGTTTAAGAGAATGGAAAAAACCTATGAGTTCTGGCCTCATGACCCCTGTGAAAGCCACAGCACCCCCCCGCCCCCAACACAACAGAGCAGCACCTTCACTCAGACTAGAAAGAGGTGAAATACATTATCTTTGCTATTGAAGTTGTAAGTGCCCCATTGTGAAGGATTAAGGGCTCCACTGTGCCAAAGTGCTACTTCCATCCACTAAATGCTGTCAGCTATTACAAGACAGAACAACTCAATGAAAAGCAAACAGGAGGGAGAGCAAGGAGGATCACAGCAGGGTAATAAAGATGTTTGCCCAGCTCATCTTTGTCTTTTCATATATCAGAAAGCTACCTCGTTGAAATAGTAGTATTTCAGCTCCCAAGTGATTCTTCAGCAGAGTAACGCGCCTGCAAAATAATTTGTGCATGCAAAAAATCTGCATCTGCCATTTGCAAACCAACCATTTGTCTTATATTTTAATGTAAACAATTGTGCATTTATTTGTGCATATACAATAACCATGACTTACCAGGGTTGTGAGGTGTCTGTAAACACCAAATCTTGCTCTAGCACATACAAGTTACAGCTAGCTTTGGTTAGTTACACCACTCAGACCTGTGGGGAGATGGAATCCACGTGCATATTCGCTTCAACCCTAAGAATTTCCTGCAGATTGAAGAACATGAGCCAGGGAGGTTTTTAAACAAACATCTTTGATAATTGCAGACATGGCAGGAGAAGATACGAAAGGAGTGTGAAAACTGGCTGCATTTATCTGAAAGGACAAAACAGTTTGAAGCGTTTCCAATTATGGAAGTTCTACTTTAAGAACTTTGTCATTTCAATTTTTCCTGTACACTTTGTTGCTTTCCACATTTCTGTGAATTCTTATCTCTTCAGCCCATTGCCACAAGCTACGGGTCTGGAACATAGCCCAGTTCTCATTTTAGTCACGATGGAGAAGGGGGAGGGTGGGAAATCTAGTGTCATAGCGGAGTTGAACACTGCCATTTCCATTCCCATAAGACTCCGCAAGATCTTCCAGTTCACTACACAAATGTGAATCTGAGGGGCATCTTCTGGTGCTGCTGCCACTTCTTTCTCCATCATCACTGCTGTTTAATTTGTCTGAGGCACCCCATCTGAGGAACAGGGCAGTTGCACTGCTATTTCTCTGGCTGGCAGCCAGCAACAACAGCTCTGCAGATGACAAAAGCCCGGAGTCCGCTCTCTCGTTCCTCCAAAATGATCTACTTCTAGCTGGCTGACCAAAGTAAGAAAGAATTATGCATCACAAAAGCATATCCCTTCTCTGGGGGCTGGTGGGGTGACTCATACAACAAATTTCTACCCTCTCATTAATTGTTTGGTTGAACAGTCTAATTTTTGAAACAGCCAGTCTTTGCAGAGACAAGCTCAGATCTCAACAGAATCTGCTTAGCATTGTCTCCTTTTCAGATGGGATAACAAGATATCATACCATGTTATATTCTACAATCGTAACATAGTTCTTTTGGGCTCTTTCAATAAGTCTCCCTAATACTTGTTGCCCGACTACAGCACTGAGCTGGACTGGTCATGCACAGCCTCTCATGTGACTGTCAACAGACCATCGCTGTCTCTTCTACCACTTTCTCTATGCATAAACCAAGAATAACAATTCCTTCAACCCTCGACAAAGCGCTAAGGTCTGAGCGTTATTTATTCTTCTGAAGGCAATTCCTAACCTTAGTGTCCATAGCCAAAGTTTTTCACCCCTTTACACAATTTACTAAACATATTGGTTGCCATCCTTAACTCTAGAGGTGACCTCATTTCAGCTGTCCCCTCTGCAGGAAGCTATAGTACTGACTCGAAATAAAAGTGGAAGTGAAACAAAATATTAAGCCGAAAGAAGAGGAGGACCGACTAAAGTAAGAGTCCTTGTAGTGCTATGAAATGATTATCTGTTGCACTCTTGGTTCTTTGCCTCCTTTTATTTCTGTGTTCCTAGGGACAGCGGAGGGAAGAAAACAGTCGAGTAAGTGTCCTTCATAGGATATTAGCAGCACAACAGAAAGCCATACTTTTAAGAGCTTGGTTAACCCACTCTTGGGCCAACCATTTCCACCTCATCCAGTTCACACTGGTCTTATGCAATCAGAAGTCAAACTCATTTCTGGTGTAAAAACTCAGATTTAGGCTACAGACCAATTTGTTCCTCGCTTTCTGCATCGTAGCTTCTGGAAGTCATAGCAACAGTACGTATAACCAAGGCAAGGATCCATCTCAGGCAGTTGAGGAACTCTCTGTACAATCAATACAAAGCTAATCATTTTCCTAGGAAGCAATAGCACTTCAGATTTTCCTTGACATTTTCATTCTTTCTTATTATACGCAGACAACGCCACCTCTTTAGGGTGCAGAGAAAATACGTACAGTACATTACAGCCTATTTTATGCATAGCACTTTAACACTGTAGCAATCGTTGCACTCAAGGGCACACCATCATGAAGCTTAATAACCTAAGCGATATTCGTCCTCTCCTATTGACAGGCCTTACAGTACAAGAGAACATGCAAGAGTCTTTATTGTCTAACGGGTCCATCCAGGATGCTCACAGGATTTCGCCACAACAGCAAGTCTATCTGATAAACATAGCCCTTACATGCCATAGTTTGTGCTACGCTATGACTGCTGCTTCTTCTTCACAAAGCGGTAGTCCTTGCTAATTGGAAGCTGTTGTTTAATGTTTACGCTGTTTTTTGCTACCATCAGTTTGGTTGGTTCGCAAACGTACGCTTTTATGCGAGCCTTCACGAGCATCATTCCCTCAACAGTGTGGCTCAAAGTCTATTACATGATGTATTAGCCTTCTATTCTCTTCCTCTCTTTATATGCTTTAATAATTCCACATTAGGTAGAAGTGACAATATAATCCTTGGACTGATTTTACCTTTAGTACATTAAGAGTCAGCAATTTTTTTATTATAAAAAAAAAATCAGTATTTTAAAGACCAAATGCAGTATGGTTATTCCTAATAGTGGCTCAGCCATCTAGCTTATGGCTACCTTACGTCCTACTAAATTATGATCAAGAAGAGACTATGAAACAAGCTAGGCAATCAGGTATTTGCATTTTTTTTTTTTTTAAATGGGTATCAGCCTGCTAAATATTTGTGGAAGAGGGTATGAAAAATATGGGCTGAGCTTTTGTACTGTATCAGAGTTCTGACCTGTTTTTAAACCAGTTAAATATACTATCACAGGCTTCACTTGTGTATGAAAGGGCCAGGTGGGCTGAGCACCTGGACACGGCACATAGGAATGGAGCATTTGCTACCCAAAATGTTCGATAAAGGTGTGAAACGGAATGAAAACATTTTTTCCCATTTCCTAGGACATTCCATCCCATTCCTGGGACCAATACCTTTATTTAGTGTACCTTCAGGCATTTTTATAGATAAGCTAAGAGAAGCACGACTTGGAGCTCCAAGATTTAAACACAGTAGGAAGTTTTCACATGGCTGGATTATCCAGCACCTCTGCTTACCACAGGGTTAATTTCATGTGCTGCATTTGTTGTTGCCTGCTGTACTACAGGAGATAGTGGCCATTTAGCAGGACTAAGGCTCATACCATTTCTCCGTTTGTCCCAAATGCCAGTGATCCTATGCATTGACTTTGCATACAGAGATCACATACTACAAAAGAAAGACTCCCTGCTATCCCTGCCCACTCTTCCCTCACAGCAAATAGGTACCAATAGCAAAAAAAAAAAAAAAAAAAAAAATCACAGCAGAGAAGGGGCAGCACCTTGGTGCTATGCAGAAAATCCTTTAAAAGAAGATCATGACCTTTTCGGTCCAGACACCTCCTCCAATTCACAGCCTATGATATACTGAAAAAGAATTCAGTAAGAAAGTACTTGATGACCAGATATCAGGAGGAAACACAAAACCAGAAAGCAGCAAGAGACAAAAGAAGGCAGGATCAGCAGAACGGGGAGATAATGAATCACAAATAAGTGCGAGACTTAAATGAGGAATGACCACACTGACGTAAATAGCATGAATATGTAAGAAGAAATAAAAAGAGAGAGAGAGAGAGAGAGAGAAGGAGAGAGAGAAGAGAATCAGACCCTGCACACTGGCTAGAAGATATGCAGCCCAATCTGGAGTATCATCAACACCAGCAGTTTGCTGATGGTTAATGTAATCTATATTAGATGTCAAACCACAGGTAACTAACTGTTCGTGGGCTGTGCTTCTAATCAGCCTGTAATTCTGCCAGAGATCTTCCAGACTTAATACAGCGCAAGCAGAGTATTGAGTACACACAGGCCCATCTATAATAAAAAAAAAAAAAAAAAAAAAAGCTGCTGCTATGCTGCGCTTTTCCCTGTAGTGATTATAAGGTAGCATGTAATCTTTATCAGTGTCGGGTGGGGAGGGGAGGGTGGAAATTCTGCTCAGTTCTCAATTATAGGATGTTTTTGCATCTTTCCAGGTTTCCATGTGAAGTTTAGAGGCTGTGGCGATGACAGCAGGTTTATTCCAATTCTTAGTTCTTACTTAGAGCTGCGTAACAGTGGATTTTTGGGACGACTTTTAAAACAAGTTTAAACAAACAAACATCCATTCATTTCTCCAAAGATGAAACACTATTTCCAGGTTCATATTTCCTCCTACAGCTGAAGCAGCCAACAGCTACAGCCATAAAATGCTGAAGTGCTACCAAGTGTATGCTTTCAATGAAAAAATAGTTCCAGACAACATTTTACTGCAGTATCCCATCTCCCTTGGCACCTGGCTAACCCCCCTTCACACGGCTCAGAAGAAGGACAAGTAACCAGGTGCTCAGATAGGCTGTACAATGGCACATCAAACAGTTAAGGTCTATCGGTAAAAATATAACATATTGATACAAATGTTCACTAACAGTTAAGAACAATATCCAACTGAAGTCACATGAGGACTGGTGGACAGGGGCAAAGGGGCATCCTATGCACTGGGCTGGGTGACAGTAACATTTAAAATTGACCCTAAGCATTGGTAAGCAACACTTCACGTTCACTGCTGAAATGTGGCAAAGGCTCCAGCATCCATGGGGGTGGTGGGGGACACACCACACCGTTTTACAACCCACTCTTCTTTCTGCAACTTTGGCCTGTAAGTCTTTCTGCTCAGAGACGCAGAGGTTGCCCAGCAGCTCAGAAGTGACCCTCAAGGGCTACTGGGTTTTTTGAGGGGCCAGCCCCATTTGCCAGTGGGGTGTGTGCACCTGCATCTCCACCTGCATGCAACAGGCTTCCTTCCAAAGCATCACTGTAAAACGGTTCATTCCCTCCCCTCTCCCCACTTTACACCAGGACACTTCTTTCAAATAGTTTTCCTGCTCCTGCCTTAACCTCACTCCATGACCCAACTTCACAGCAACCTGCTGCAAATAACAACCTCCCAGTTTACAGAACAGCACCACGCTCCCCTGCTGTCAACACAAGGGCATATACGCTCTTCTAAGCTTCCTCAAGCTAGCTATTCTGAGACCTGTTAAGAAAATCTATGACTTTACAGCCTGTCTGAGCCTCAACAGTAATCACTACCACGCCACATTTTCAAATCTAATCTCATTTCTGATTAAACTTTTCTCTCTCCCATTTGTAATCTTAGTTGGTGATGTGATTTGTGCAGCTCAGTATAAATATATGCTTTAGTATTAGACTACTTCAGCAATTTTGACAGTGATTTCTCAGAAATTAAGCCTGGACAATTTGTTTGGTTGAAGTAGAATCATTTGAAACATATATGATAGAAAGGCTGCAAAGTACTTTGTAGTGTAACACACTAATAAATATTAGCGATGGAGATCTCATTTGTGCCTGGTCGCAGAGCATTAGGAGGAAGTTAGTGGGAACGTGCTGCCCCGGCAGAGTGCAGAAGCGGCATTTTTGCTCAAGGCAGAGCCAGTGCAAAGTCTAGGACTACACGCAAGGGGCAACTATCGCCTCCCCGCAATCAGTAACCAGATTAGCAGTGGCCATTCAAAGAAGGACTAAACAGCCAGGTGAATAGATCTGAAGACCGGGATGAGTGTCTTGAGAACAAAGGCAGCCAGGTGTGCCCCAGGACCCATCCTGTCCCACTGCTCAGCCCAGACACCGATCGGACAACTACCCTGGGCCAGCAGCAAAAGTGTCATTTTATTAATGCAGTCTGAAAACCTCCAGCACATGCATACTGCTCCAAGAGGCTCCCAACTTCCATGATAGTGGAAAAGACATGGGTATTCTCAGCCATACAGCCCTCTTCTGCACCACGGCCAGATTTCCCGGTGCTGCGGCTTCCTGGGAAGTTCTGATACAGTGGTGCACACAGTAGCCTGAACATAGAAATTTGCATTATTCTTCACTAAGGACTGCAATTCATAGGTCCCTAAGAGCAACCACCAGCCTAGGAACCTACAGATTCTTCACTCACTAGGAAAATATTATACTTTCAGTTATATTTCACAAGCATTCTTGCCAAATAGCGTCTTTGATTCCTGCCCCACTAGCCCCATCATCTTCACTAGATCTTCTAGTCTTTTCATGTAATATTTATAGCGACTATTTCTTCAGTCTCAGCCTCTTTGTTTTGTAGCGGCTCCAGTCTATTTTAAGTTCTTTAGCAACGTTTTGTTTTTACACCTTCTTCCTCCACTTTCTACACTCTTTCCCCACACACATACTTAAACTCTCGTTGTCTTCTCCCTTATATTCTTTTGTCCCTTAGTAGGAAAATCTGCTCATCCTCTCGTTCTGCTGCTCCTCTGCAGTCTATTTTATCTCTGTATGTTCTTGATCATCCCCAGACATTAGGTTGGTGGCCCAGCACTGTTGCATTCCTCGTTCATCTTCCCAGAGTAAGCAAATCTAAAGCAAAGACTAAAGTCTCACCTCCACCTCAGCATTCACCTATATTTGGAGCATGCAAAGTTTATAATGCAGCAACACTCTGCTATCTATTGCTTCAATGTGGTATGTCATAGTTCCGTTGCCCAACATCTGATACGCAACTCCATTAACCATCATTCATCTGATAGTGAAACAATTTTTCCTCATGAATAAGTTAATGAATGCAGAAACGTTCAAAATATACACAATGTAAATACACAAGGGCAGCATATGTGCCATGGAGAATGGAAAGGGAGCAGCAGGATCCTCAGTCAAAGAGGATGCTGGCTTTCCAAGGGATGGCTTTTCAGAATACATTATCTTGTCAAAAGATACCAGCAACTTCATCCAGGAGACCTGAACATCTAGTTTAAGTCTCAGTGTGAGCATTCTTGATGCCTCTTTCCAAAAGCTGACTTTTTTTTTTTGCATTATCTTCTTCTAATGAATCAGCAGCAGTAATGGATGAAGGAGGGAAAAAAAAAAAGATGCAGTAATGGTTGAATATTCAGTGTAGCAGATGGAGCAACCAGAACAGCAATCCATCCCAAAGAACCAACCATCAGAAAAACGGTATATTCTCTACCTGATGATCCCAACAAGCCTGCTCCTGCCTCTCCATCCTCCTCGCCATTTAGACCCATTCTGAATATACAGAAGTAGTACAATTTGTAAATCTCTGCACACATCTTCCCCCTCCCGCTTGATTCCTATGGGACAGACTGCCTCACTCAAATACATTGTTAACCATTGCATTTTTCAGGAACGCATCCTTAGCGGTTAGCAAGGTATAAACATTGGTGAGGTCAGATGGCTAAGCTAGGAAAAGGAGATCCAAAGACAAGCATTCAATACAAACACATGATGCTGTTCGGATTTCTCCTTGTAGAAGTTTCTTACGCAGTATCCTTTTAGACTGTAGACCAGTTTGCCCAAGCCTTTAGCAGAATATGATACCCTCAAAAAATTAGATGGCCCCCATCATCCTGATGTCAAACACACAACCACACACGTCTTAATCACTAGCTCAGCAGCATCACATTAAAAAAACAAACAAAACACAGCGTGCGCACATACCAACAAAATCTAAAAACATCCCTACAAGGATGGTGCGGATATACCATTGTAACCCTTCATAAGGGGACAGAGGCATAGAGCATGCCCATATACAAATGAATCAAGCTACCAGCCTCTGGGCATTTCAGCTGCAATATTAGCACAAATAAAGGTACTTCACTAAGTAAAATAAGTCAGGTACACAGAAAATCTCCTCGTTATTTTTCAGGTCTTTAAATACGAGGAAAATCTCAGGTCTGCTGAGGAGTATCTGCTACAAATACTTCTTTCACGGTGCCTGTTTACAAACTGCCACAGTCCTGTGCTGAGATAGGCTAGACTTTTAAACACACCAAACTGTTAAATGCCTTTTTAGATCAAAGATTGTTTTTTCTTCCATTTTACTCGGGACTGAGATTTCACTCCTGAGCAGGGCCAAAAAACAAAAGGAAAAACAAAGCAAGCAGCTTTACTAATGGATGCACCTAGTCACCGTCCAAATGCTCAAATTTGAATTCTATACTTTTCTCTCTGCTTTGGTGGGCTACTGATCTAGATATTTAGCAATCTCTTCTAGCACAGTAAAATCGCAATTATTCTCTCCAAAATCAATTTGAAATGTTGCTAGACAAAGTAAGACAAAAGGAACTAATTTAATTCTAGCTGAAATTTCTCTGAAATCAGTAGCAATATGCTAATAATAATTTTGAAGTGATCTATATTACTGCTTTCTCTGATTTTGTTGTTAATACTACCGAAGGACTTTTCTATTGACTTTTTAAAAAGTCTGCTAAGATAAAGAGAAGTCTTGGTGTTGTGCTGTAGTTACTATTCCCACAGACAGATGCAAGAAGAACAACATTTATTTAAAAATAGGTAAAGAATACAGCTGTACTATATTCAATTGTTTGAACTGAGGTAAAATCTGATATAATACCCATTCTTCACACAAGAGTAAGAACTGACAGCTAAACCAACCATCCTGTCTTTCCACAACTTTATAAATACACCTCCAATGTTTCCCTGCTTAATGATGTATTCCATTTGTGTATGCAAGTATGCATTTTTCTAACTATGTGAAGCAGCAGCAGAAGCCATGACAAGGGCCAACGTACTCTAAAGTAATAGGAACTAACACGAAGAAACAAGGTTGTAGTTACCCCAGTTAAAACTGAGGAGATGTGCAGAAAAGCTAGGGGATTGTCCTCTCTAATCTAACACGCCATCCTATCCACCGCCAGACTTAGGGATTTCTAGTTATATCGCTCTGACAACTGAGCCATCCTATGCAAGGAGGATCTAGGCTATCAATATCCTTCTGAAAAGTGCTTTCATTCTTCAGAAAGCAATAACCAGACCTCATACGTTCAGCTGGAAGGAATTATCTAGCCCAAGACTAATTTCTATATTGCCATTATCCAACAGTGTTTTCTCATTGGTTAACCCAAACTTTGAAGTGGTGCAAAATATTTGCTGGCATCCATGTGAATAAATTCCAGTATGCCTCACCCAACAGAGATAAGATTTCTCTGGATCAACAGTAATTCCTTAGCTAAAGGTTAGGAAACTTCTAGCTGGATGAACAGAGGAAGTGAGTGGATCGCAATAAGGCTGCAGATACAAGCAAGCTGCGATACGGTTCAGATCACAGACTCAGGTACACGCAGCAAATTAAAGCAAACTATGCATCTTAATTTGCCTTTGTATATCGAGACTAACAGCAGCACGAGTGCTCACACCTCATTAATCCCAGCCTGCTTTACACACACAAAACACCCCATGCTTACAAGAACAAGTCTGGCTATCTTGTCCCATTAATGTCAACAAAAGACGGTTTGGCCACCACCTGTCTTTGTAGATCCACAGTACAAGGAACAGAGCTGCGCTTTTTAAACTTTTCGTTAAGTTAACACCAATTAAAACTTCAGCTTGTGCTCCCCTTTCTCCTACTCCATACAGCCTGGGGTCCACTCGAGGCTCGTCCATAAGCACTGGCTTACATCCAAAGTCTGACTTGAGCCTAATATCAAGTGTACACTTAAGAACTTGACCCCGTTCTTATTTAGGGGCTTATTTTTTGAACTTAGATCCAGTGTTGTGCCCGCTTGGATACCAGGACTAACCTAGCTGTAATGGCACACATCACACTGCAGGCAACCAAATGCAGCTGAGAAGCAGGGTCCATTAGCCAAAACTCTCGGCTGCCCTGCTCTGACCCTGATAACCAAACTGCAGATACGTCTACATTACACACCTATGAATGTAGTAACAATATTTCCAATTCCCCCATGTGGATCTAATCCTTCTTATATTGCATTTAATCAAAGGAGAATAAGAGTTACAGGGATATTTTAACAGGAAAATAAGCCAAATACCTTGCCTTTAGTGTCTGGCAGACAGCTATCTCTGTGCACAGAATTCAGACCTTTGCTTACTTATTCATTTTAAAATAACATTTCCTATCCTGGATGCACAGAACAGTACCCTGTAAGTCTTCTCATTGATGTTGCACCGAGTCAGCTAACAGCCTGGACCACTAGCACTACCAGGGCTGTGACCTTCTCCACTCATCTTAAGTAGGTGTTAACTTCAAAAGCCTTTTTGTTGCATATTACCTGCCAGCATCAAGCAAAAAGACAAACATCAACCTTGAGTCATCAAAAACGTAATTATAGTTGGAGCCACCTCTCTGATAGAGCCTATTCTCCAGTTTTAAGTCTGGAAAGTCATAGCATAAGAACAGCGTAGTCATATGTAGAATGAGAATCCAACAATGAGAAAAAACATTAAGACGCTAACAGAAAGTACAATTCACAAAGTATAGCTGGATTTCTAACAGCCCTGAATACCACAGGCATTCACATTGCTTTTTTAGTGCTCATCCACCTAGATTTTCAGAAGCAATACTACCCCTCATATTACTCTTCCCCTGCCCTTTCTTCTTAAACACAGGTGCAGACAGCACATGCAGACTTCGCAGTCCAATCTGTTGGCACCCTTCAATGCATTTAATTACACAGGCTTACAATCTGGAGTGAAACAAATGATTCAGGAGGAAATAGATATCAGGCAACATAACATTCCTTTGGTGTACAAGAGCATCAATTGCATTTGCCATAAGACTTCCTGTGCATTGCCAACTTGGCGCCTGCATCCTGTACGTCTCAAATGCCATGTGCCATAAAGGCAGCAAGGAGTCCTTGCTGTAGCCCAAACCTGTAGCACCTAAGATGGCGCATAACTAAAGTAAGGTAACTCATCTGTTTTGTACACTGTCTTATGGAAGATAATTATTTTTGAAGTTATTTATTAATGTATGTTAAAAAGTCTTACTGAGCACACTGTGTGAGTGTGAAGAACTGTTACTGTGAATACATCAGTGAGCCTTCTAATAAGCATAGTCCTCCTCCTGCAGACACATACTTGCAAAAATAAACATGCTCTGCTTCAGTTTCATGCACAAGCCCATCAGCAGCACCAAAGTTCGGCCGATCGCATACGTAGCATTAACGGCATGCTCACCGTTTGCGGATACTGCTTCTGGTCAGCACTCAAATGAAGAGTCATGGGCAAATTGCACCCAATTCGAAATTTTACTGCAGCTGCGTTCTGTGAACTGCTTACTGTCGATCACAAATTTCAAAGACAGCTCTCAAGAAAACTACATATAAAGAGGAAAACATAAAAGGGTGACATTTAAAAATCTAAACTGGGAGACACACCTAAGACACTATGCTTTAGTCGGGAAAGGATCAAAGCGTCCCTGTGGAGTGGCCAACAACTGATTACCTGGAAAGCAGCTCTTGGCATTTGTGGATATTCACAGCCAACGTTTTGATAGGGGTGTGTTCAGCGCCTGGGAGATATGAAAAACCACTTGATCGCAACACTGCTAACCCCTATGTTGTTTTGTGACTTGATGGACTGTACGAGAGGAACACGAAACTAATTTCCAAGCCAAGCAACCAAAGAGCTCAACAGGGGCCTCTCACCAGCACTGATATTTCTCATATATTTGTCTGATGTAACGATTCCTTTTTTCCTCCTGCCCATCGTCTTCTTGAATCTGAAGAGTGATTGAAGCACTAAGGACAATTGCATTTACTGGTTTTCCTACTGTTACGACAAATCTAAGTGACCAGGTTTAAAGAAAAAAGCTCTTGATCTGAATTATGTCAATATTCACCCACCTTTCACCCACAGGAGCCCGAGCATACGCGCGGTGTTGCTGAATGCTATTTGCTGCTAACCCACACAACAGAACAGTAACATTTATGCTTGCAACTCAGAAACCTCTGTACTTTGCAGAAAAGGCGTCAGGATTAAGAAACTTTGAATCAAATGTGAACCAATCCTTGCTGTAAATCTATTAGTTTAATATATTAGCATAGGAAAAGCTAAAGTTCCTTAAGAAGTGTTATGAAACAGAGATTACAGTGGGAGTCTCAGAAAGCTGCTTTTTCTTTCATCTGATAACTTAAACAATGCCAGCCACACACATACACACCATATCAGTAACAGAGTAACATAAACAGACTACAATTTGTTATTGTAGTCAGGGCATTAAACAATATGCTTCTCCATCCCTCAGCCTAAAATCATACCTGGGTTTCTTTTTTCATTTTAGGAAAGTGCTTGCAACTTTGAACAAAACATCTTGGAGCTATGCCAATTTATTCTTCCAAAAAAATGGTTGAAATATTTTTCCTCTTTCAGAGGTAACAAGAACAACAACAAAAAAAATAAACCAATTGCTATTTCACAGAAAACCAGAATTTAATGCTATACTGAAGGCCGAATCAGCCATTTTTAAAGCAAGTCTTTAATACGTGAAAATCTTCCATTACAACTGCAATACCTTAAAGCAAACAAGTGATGCAGATCTAGTCATTTAGCTGTCAGAGATGAAGAAGAACTACTGCTCATCTTTACTCAATGCCTGTAACTTGGCTGCTCCATACGGGCAGGTATGAAACAAGTGAAACTTTCTGCAAGAATATCACCTGCAACTACCGGGTGATACAAGGTTAAGAGCTCCAGCCTTTGAAGCTGGTGAATACCCAGGGTTCAGGGACTGCCTGGAGCACTACATGTCTTCTCTCCCTGAGCATTTCACCTAGAACAGCCAACAACTGCTATTGTGCTAATATTAACTAGAAAAAAAAAAAAAAGTTGGTCTGCTTATATGGAATCGGCAGCTGCTTATCTGCTCTTCTTCTCAGAAGATAATGATGTATGCTTATGCTCAACTTCTACCTTAAAGCGAATCTGCACATGTAAGGGAGCATTTCTTGTGAAACATTGGTCTGGAAAACCTTTTCCAGACCATCGATTCCAGGTTCTTGTTTGTCCTGTGTGTCCCATTTCAAGGCATCAGAGTCATTGCAAAGTCCGCAGGCACACGCTCTTCTGGCAAAGAAATTAACCTTAATCAAAGGTAAAAATCTCAATTTATTTCATGTATTAAAGATGGATTGCTGTAATTAACAGGATCACCTGCTAGAGAAGATGAATCACTGCAGTAACTACAGACCTCAATGTTGCTGCTTCAACATGTTTTGCTATCATGTTTGTGATCTAATAAATTTTCAGATTACAAAACACACAGACACATGCAGATCTGTGAAGGCCTCTCAAATTCCTAGACTTCATACCCTAACACAGCATTAGACCCTTTTCCACATAACCCTAGAGGAATCGAGTGTGTTTTCAATCTTAACCTGCTACATTCTGCAAATCCATTCTAACTGAGAATATATTTTCTATTCTCCCTGCTGTCGTAAGCACACATCCCTGCACTGCCAGTGCTTGTTTCCTCCGTCACGTCCATGCCCAGCTTCTCTTGGAGGTTACAGACTCCAGAATCCTGGTCCAAAGGGGCCAACCCTTTACGAGGCACCTACCGACAAAGGGATATGCCCAGTTTTCAACTCACTGAGCCAGGGGAGAAAATAATTTTGCCATGCCTCAGTTTAAAAATGACTGCAGTTCTCAGAAGCATCAGGAGACTGGTTCCTTTGGCTTCTGTATAGTCCTTTTAAATTATCCAATTGGATTTAATAAATTGAAAGGTATTAATATGATTCAGCAGACTGTTCAGGAATTGTCATCACAACCAGCCTGGTCTCTAGAGATGACTAGATCAGCTCTTCAGTAACAGGAAAATATAGATTTTTCAGAACAACTAAAAAAAAATAACCGTATAAGTCTGGAACATTGCAAACAGCTCTCTCGCTCCATCCCCCCCCCCCCAATTTCTGTTCTCCAGGATATTTTAATGTCCTTTTTGGAAGCAATGTCTGTCCCCCTTAGAGGCAGTTTCACCTCTGAGAGGCCAAGGAAGGGCACCTGTGGAAATCCTCAGTTCCTGCACCGGGACCTGTTCTTTCTGGTTTGTTTTAAGGGCTCTCAGAAACACAGCTGAGCAGGTGAGCTACTCGCTGTGGTCTTTTAGCTGAAGGAATCACAAAGGTTTTTAATGCTTGGTTGAACTCAAGAGGTGACAGGAGTGGGGGGGGGGGGGGGAAGGGAAAAAAAAAAAAAAAACCCACACCACTCAGCGATGATCAGCACAGCCTGAGCACTGAGAGGCTGCAAGAGATGAATTTTTCAATCTGCACCAGACCAAATGCTACTTTATTTTATCTGACTGTTTTCAACACATCCAATCAATATCTCTGAACAGAGACATCAGTCAACGTAGAGATCCAATGGTCATGTGAAAGGAAGAGCGAGGCGCAGGAGACCACCCTCGCTGCCTCGGGACCGCGCTCCAAGGTTGGGGTGCACCACAGCAAACACGCAGGATGGACCCGACTCCTTGAGGGGCTGGCTCTGCTGCTCCACGCGGCAGCAACGCGGGACCTCCCTGTACAACCGCATTTCAAACTAGCAGAGGTGACCAAAAATGTGAGTGACATCTCATGGGACTCATTTTTCTGGGAACTAAAATAATGAGAGGTGCTCTGCCTGGCTGTCCAGCCCTCCCATCTCATAGTCTCTTCCCCCCCATGCCAACTCCAGAGTCCCCTGTGCAGGGTCCCCTGTTACAGGACCTTGCGAGGCAAGTGGTGACGCAGGGGCTTGCTAATGCCAGCTCTGCACCTGCTGGGAGCACTGCAACTGCTGTCTTAACACCTAGGCAGTGCAAAGGGACTTGAAACTTCGTCTCAATTATATAATTTCACGGGCCATTTGATTTTTCAATCTTGGCTTTTTTTTTTTTTAAAGCTTTGATTTTCCATGCATGTTAAACTTTTTTTTTTTTTAATGAACTTGCTGAAGCTGATCTTCATTAACTTTTTTTTTTTTTTTAAAGTAGCCTTAAGGAAAAACATCTCAGTAGGTATTTAGCTAGCTTAAGTCTCTAGCTGCTATTCTCAATATACCCTGATGTCTTGATACGGCTAAACCCAGAAAGGAATATGAAGTGAGACTACTTTAGCACCTTCCTCTTCAGAATTAAAACAGTAATAAGCTAACAGTACTGTGGCATTATCAAACCCTTCCCTCATCCTGGAATAAGTTTGTTTCCTCAAAAAGCAGAAAACTAATGGTAGGCCACCACAGGCCCAAGAGTGAAGGAGGGAAGAAAGGAGGGGAGCACTATCTCAGTACTTTGAGTTACAGCCTTCTGCTTCATTTACCCAAATTATAAAGCTGAATTATAGCACGAGAGAGAAACTTCTACTGACCAAAAGATAAAATAGAAGTGGCTCCTGTTTGAGGCAAAGCTCCTGAGCAACAGCCATCTGCCTCCTTCCCTTGTCCATTTGGGCACCTACTTGTGAAGAAGTTTCTTGTACCTCCTCACAGCCACCATATCTGTCCCCAGGGGAAAAGTCGTACTTCTTGTCCTGCAGCTCTGCTATTTCTCCCTGTCCTTTTCTTCAAAAGGTAACACCCTCTCCTGCCTCCTCCAGGTAGCTGTTACCGCAGGGCAGACTCTAGGCCCAGTTTCTCCAAAGAGCATTGTCCTGATGTTGTCTTACGACCCTGTCATCACTTAGCTGTGTTACTGCAGAAGTCCTTCTTCTGCAAGGGGAGTCCCCAAAGCCACATTTGCTGGCAAACACCAAAACTCTGAGGCTGCTCTCTAGGTTTGGGGAGCCAGAAGAAAGGGGTGAGAGGGGGGAAGAAGCATTACCTCCTTTGCTAAGAATCTCTCCATCCTGGGCTAAATTAATTTAGAAATATTCATACCTTCCTATCAAAAGTTAGGTCACTGCGGTTCATTTTAACCCTTCCCCATCCCACCTCCTCCCCACCCCCGCTCCAAAAACAACCTCAAAACCACTCATCCAGCTTTGATTTCAGCCTCCCACTACACATCTTTTTCACTCCCCTGGGGACCCCAGGCAGGGAGGGGAAAAAGGGGAAGACTGACAAAGAAACCACACCACCACAAACACAACTAACAACTCTTTCTGGTAGAATATTAAGAGCTGTGAAAGCATAGGGAAGAAAGTCAGACTCTTTTTGAGGTGCACAGCAAGAGGACAAAAAGCCATGAGCAAAAATTGAAATAAGGAAAAACATTACTAGGTCCTGGGATGGTGGGGAGGGGCAGGGAGAGAGTCACAGCGAGGAAGGTCAAAAACTGGAAAAAGGGACAGATGGGTGACGTGATCTCCATCCCCCGAGATTTTCAGAACTCAGCTGGACAAGGCCATTAGCCACCCAGTTTAACTCCAAAGCTGGCCCTGTTTCAGGCAGCAGGGTATATACCATATTGCCTTCAGAGGTCTCCTCCAACCTAGATTCTTCTATGGTAAAAGTCTCTTTGAAGATTTGATTCTTACTCAAAAAGTCTTTATACCCCACACATGCAAAATGTGGTCTGTAGTTGGCAGAGGATAGCATTCATACCCTTACTTTAACTTAAAAGCCCTGCAGCTGGCTTAAGATCTGCCAGAAGAGTAAAAAGCTGTTCAGAAAATATAAATATATATATTTTTTAAATCTCATTAATATGTATGTGTATATGTATTTCCTTCTCCAGCTGGGAGCAAGTCTCTTCCTCTGTAGGTGGTGACCTTGATGAATACTCATGTACCTTCCAGGAGAAGACGACAACTGCTTCATATAACCTCTCAACTAAAATAATTTTGATGTTGGCAGAGAATGACTTAAACAGTTGCAAGGTCCTTAAGAATCTTTTCAAGCTTTTGGAAAACTCTCTCTCCATGCCCAACACTCATGGCACCTCTCAGCAGCTGAGGGATGCTGAACATGCTGAAAATAGAGCAGAAAATAGCAATAGTAATTTAGCACATCTAAAAGGCCTGTGGGTCATTTGTGTTCCCAGCGCAACGTGACTACTAGGCATTGCTACCTTCCAGCAAGTGCATCTTTACCCTATCTCCTAACTCCAGTATTCCACTTCTAGTGTCACGAGGAAAAGAAAAACCAAAACCATGTTCGTTGCCATTGCCTACGATCTTTGAATTATTTTCTGCAGCACGGAGATTCACATTCATTTCTACCAGTGTGGAAAGGTTGTCAGCCCTCATTACAGAAATCTGTCTTTCAACAAGTTTTCCACATTCCTGAAAGTTCCAGGCTTCCCCTGGGATAAGCCTTTCGTATTTATATAAGCTTCCTTACGCCTTGTCTGGCGATTCACATGCAACACGTTCAGCTTGCTATCCTTTTTCCTTCCTCCAACCACACACTAAAACCTAAAATAAGCAAGCAGTAAGCATTTGTATACAGAACAGAGCAACTGCCTAAGCTGAAAACTTCATTCATAGTAATTTTATAATCTCTACATACCAACAGTCATGCCTAGCTTAATCATCTGCACTCACCCATTCAGAAAAATTGTTCTGATAAACATGTCAGAAAATGAGGACAACGTCATAAGATGTACAGACCTAGTCCTGTTTTATAATGCTTTAGCTTGATACCCTCTCCCTGCAAGGGATGTACATCTTAGCCACTAAAGCTGCCAACGCGGTAAATCTCCTTTTTAAACGGCTCACTGGGTGTCAGGCCTTCCTAGAGCGTAGCATTTTGCAACAATTTATTTTGCAAACGTCCCCCAAATGTAGTTTTGGTTTCTTGCAACCAGACTTTGTCTTTGGCCCTGTATCATTGGATTAAGCTGTTTATTTCTTTTGTTTTTCCAATATGCCCTAGACCAGCACATGGCTTATCCTTTGCAAGCATGCATGGCCACTTTTACATTCAGCAGTGCGTTTAATCTTCCTCTGCACTGCTGGGGAGCATATTACTTGATTTCAACAGCAGAAGTCCCCATACACACTTACATTTCACAATTAACAATCCCGTGCCATGAAAGATAGCACACTCTTGTGAGGCAATGCTGTAGTAAATATTTCTCTCTCAAAAAAAAAAAAGGGGGGGGTTCCCCCCCATTTCTCACTTTCAGTTTGTTTGCATGGGCTTGTGAAAATGCAAAGCTTTTTGGCTTTTCAGTGCCCAGTTTTGAGGCGTTCATAATGCTTGGCCACTTGTACTTTCAAAGAGTGAGGAGAAGGAGGGAATTAATCCTCATAACAGTGGAAGCTTCCCTGAGGAACTTGAGCACATTTTAAGAGGCGTGTTTTGCTTGTTAAATACTTACAGTGCAAGTGTAAACCTTGCACCATTTTTTTTGGCTTCTTCCACTTATGAGGTCTTACGGCTCTGAGCCAGGCTAAGTTCTTTTTCGCTAGCAAATACCTTTCAGTTTGCTTCTTTTTAGCACCAGACTGCTCTAACCTGCAGCGCTTACCCTAATGAGCTATGTGCTGCTGTTTTACTTAGTAATAAATCAAACAACAACAAAACCCCCAAAACTCTCCCCCATGCACAGCTACCGTTTCACCTTGCCTTCTCACTTGTTATATAAGGTGAAACAGTTTCCAGTACAGCTTGTCTGAGGCAGGTACTACTCCTGAAAGATCTTTCAGAGGTCTATGCTCTGGGGTTACTGCAGACTTCTGAAAAGGGAATAGCTTTTCTTGCCAGATATACCGAAGAAAATTTGATTTCGGTTTGTCATTATTTCATTCTCGTGCTTGAGAACATGGCCATTATCTACTGCTGCCCACCATTCCACCTTAGCAGCATTAAGCTCATAGTTTTCCCACAGCTGTTCCTCATCACCAGGAGGTCCTCTCAGCTATTTGTTGTACTAGAGGTCTTATTTCTTGAAGGCAAACAAGATCACACTCCCCACCTTGCCTTATCACAGATATACAGATCCTCCCTTTTGACCTGGTTGTGTCCAAGCAGCTTTTTGATGCCCACTCCGGTGAGGACCGTGCCCCCAAAATACTGTTTGGACTCACTGCTTTATTTTATATATATATAACCTGAGAACTGGGAAGGACTGCCAGCGAACAAACATAAAGGATGGAACCGTGTGGCTGGGTGATTTAGCCAGCAAAGCATGCGTAACTGCCAGTGGCATCTCAAAGATCACAAGAACCATTCAAGCATCACATAGCCTCAAAAGTAAGTAACACAAGAAGTGGCACTAGTACATCTTGTCAGGCTAAATTCAGTATAAGTGAAACATTACAGACCCAGGCCCCAACATCTGGACTCTGTCAATCAGTCCTTCAGTAAAGGGAAAGATAATGCAAACAATGATATTTCCTTTTCTGACAGTCAAAAAAAGTTGGCTTCTGAGTATTTGCTTTGGTGCAGACCCCTGTTAAAAGGCATCTAGTTGTATCTCATCTGTTTTCAAGCAATACTGAAAGATTTTTTCCCTTTTCTAAAGGAATTTTGAAAAAGGGGCTACCTCAGTTTTCACCACAACACCAGGCTCCAATGGATAACTAATTTCTTAGGACAAGAGTTTATTTATCAGTAGATTTGCTCTGTATTGCAGTTAAGTCCATGGTATACTACAACCTCAAATTTACTGACGAAAAGTGTCCAGCTGAACCACACTACTAGGAAGCAATTTACTTAAGTGTAGTGATACTGAGAATCATTTCGGCTTTGAATAACAGGAAGATAGAAATATGGAGACAGATATCAGGTAGCAGGAAGGCTATCCAATCCACAGAAGTGAGAGAGGGTTCTCTAGGAAGTCTCACCATTATCTGTAAGAAAATGCACTTTAACCTCCCTGGAGTCTTATTCATCCTTTGCGCATCTGTCTCAGAAGTCCAAGTTTAGAAGTAGAACCAATGATAAACGAGATCTGCCCTATGCAAGTTCTCCTCCTCAAACAGTTACATAAATCTAACAAGGAAAATAGCACCTCCTCTTTCCCTTTCCCTCTGTTTCTAAGGCTGCACAAAACAGGAGTAAGAGAAAACCTGACAAAAGATAATCAACTGTAAAAACTTATTATATTCACCCTAAACTTTGCATCCATAATGTTTCTGGGCAAACCACACAGCCTAAGGGGCACTTTTCATTTTACAGCCGTTTACAAAGCATTTCCATGGTGCCTACAGAAGAAGCTTCAAAAGAGAGAAAGAACATTATGCAAGGCTCGGAATAAGATTTGATGAGAAACCAGTGTCAGTCACCTTATTTTTCTGTTCCATCTATTTTCTTAAAAACCTTTTAAAAAACATAAAATTTGTCACTTGCAAGTTCCAGTATGCCGCTCACAATGAAACATTTGCTTTTCTGTTTGAATATATTATCCTTAGAGGCTTCTAAGCCCAAGAGCAAACATATCTCTTGATATATGCAATATCTCTGATGTTACATCCCCATTTATTACCTTATAGTTATCCTGTCTGAAAAATAGTCTGGAGACATGGCATTTTTCCTATAGAGACTGAGACTAAGTCCAGTAGCACCTGACTGCACCAACACTGAGTGAAGGTTAGCAGATTTGAATATAGGCTTTCCACAGAGGGATACCTATTCCTCCTCCTCTTTCAAGGAAAAGGGGAAAGAAAAGGCTGTGGGAGGAAGGTAAGACACCACATCTTGCACCTTACTAATATCTCACAATAGATCAGCACCAAGGCCCCAGGACAAGTTTAACAGTGTTTTAGAAAGTTTGGTATCTGGGTTATGCCACCAAAATAAGAGTTGGAATACATCCCTTCTCCAACACTGTTCAAAATTCAAACCTGGTGGCCCTTTTTTTTTTTTTAAAAAAAAAAAGGCACCCCCAGTTTACAAGGAGCCCTCACAAGAGGGCTCTGCCTTCCAGCCGCTGGCCCTTGCCCTCAGTAACACCTGGGGGGAAGCTCCCAGCAGAGGCAGGAAGCTGAAGGCGACACATGGCAGGGTGCAAGGCCTGCCTGTCTACTAAAAATTGGACTGAGACTCCAAACTTGTTTCATGCATGCCATTGAAAAGCTGCCAAATTAAGCCTTTCACTTAACCATCAACCTTGGAGAAGTTTAGGTTGACAACCCAAAGAGAAAGATTTTGCTTGGTTTGGAAGAACAAGACAGTACCGCCCCAAAAGACACAAAAAGCATTCACCAGACCAATCAAGTTGCAATGCCACATCGTTTCTTTAAATTCTGAGAAGTGTTTCAAGACCAGTCGATTCACAAGAGTGATTCTTTTCGGTATAACGTTTGAGAAATTTGTAGGAAATAAACACTGGGAAAATTTCAAGTGACTTGTTGGCAAACACATGCTCTGGAACGTTTGAAGATATGTCCCAGCCCACCAGGGAGGAAGATTTCTTGCTCTTCCTTCCTAGCTTGAAACTGCCATTGCCCACAAAAACTTTCTCCACCCTTACGGAAAGCTGCCCTTTCAACACTCCCAATAAAAACAGAAGCAGCCCACAGGTAATTATCACAGACTACACAGCCTGAAAGCTGGACAGGTTTGTCAAAATGATTTTTGCTCCTATGGTTTATTATCTTGTTGTGAAGATTTTATGAGAAAAAGATTAAATCACTGCCCTGATGTGTGCATTTCATTAAGCTTCTAATCCTTTAAGAGTCACTAATGCAACTAGCCATTGAAATGCATTAAATCATAGTTCAGTCATATTGACCAAAATAATCTCCTAATTATTTCAGAATGGAACCGAGCATAGGAGCTGTGCTGTAAATTAGACTCCAAAACTCTTTTAGAGTGACATACAAAAAAAGAAGGAACAGAAAGGTAACTTTGATTACTTTCAGTATGCATCAGTGTGGGAAGGCTAGAGACGTACATCTACTCAGCAACTGATTCAGAGCAGATTGGATTTTAAGGGTCACTATTCATGTAGTGGTGTGTAGTTACCTAAGTGATTTGGATGGGGTGGCAGTTGTCATTTCTACTGTTCGTGATAAGCCACCACCATGACAATATCAAGGAATATCAAGGGGGAGGGGAAAAAAAAATCTAAAGCAAGCAAGTGACAGTCTCAAACGCTCCTGAGTTATTGGCAAATTCAGTCTACTTCTGAAGAACGTTGCCCAGCAGGCACCTCCGGTCCACGATAGAAACACAGAGCCTGCCATACACCCAATAAACCTTGTCTCTACTTACAATTCTTTTGTTTTCATTTCTGATTTTGCTACAAGTAGGCTGCCTGGAAGCGTGAAGGTTGTCATTTCCAAAGGCTAAAATTTGCTCCTCATCTCATCCTCTTCTGCTTCTCATTCAGGCAGCAGGAGAAGACGCGTTTCCACTACCAGGCCCAGAGACAGAAACTATACTTCTGAGGAAGTTTGCATGAATTTTCAGTCCTTGTATGTCAGTTGATAAGTTATTTATAGCATCCAAAGAAGGCTTTTCCTGCCAGTACCATACGCTCATAAGCGACTTTGCCGAAGGTCCAAGAATAGGTAGCAACAACCAGAACTAATACAAACAGTAATCTAGTAAGGAAATCCATAACTGAAACATCTTAATATTCAATGCTAAATTTACTATGCCCTATGTGACTGTAGCCATAAATCTTTCAAGAAGAGCTTGCCTTGTAAAACATGCTTTTGAGTATAATACTTGCAACTTAAACACCCAGTAGACCAATAATTATTCACTGTCAACATTTATAAATCCTTTTGAATAACTTACATTCTCATTACTAGAAAGATCACCAGAAAGAAAAAAAATTATATATATGTAAATAAATATATTAAAAAAATACACATAGCAAGATAAGATCTCTCAAATCAGAGCATCAATTCACAGAACACAGGCTGACTTCTATAGTCCTCCAAGGCGTCTGACTGATTCTCTGTTTTATCATGGCAGATACGTTTGGCAAACTAAGAGCAAAAACGCCCTCCCAACCAGATAGGCGTGCTATGAGCCGGAGCAAGGCGGATGGGTTTAGACCTTTCCCCTCCTAAAAGGGTTTTAACTTAAAAGCAAGTTTTCCTTTGAACAGATGATAGACTAGATACAATTTCAAATCCAAGGAAACAGACATAGTAGAACTAAGCAGAGTTTATAAAGAAGCCTGTTTCCCATCACTTTCTCCAGCTCCACTAAATCCATTCAGGTTTGCTCTCAAACCATTTAAAAGACTTTCTAGGCTACTGCCAACCCTGTGCTTTTCCCTGGTCTCCTGGAGAAGCTCTTTCCTAAGCCTCGTCCCAGCAAGCTCCAAGGTTGCAGACCCAGGCCACCATCTCCCATCCACTGTCTGAAACCTTCTCTGCCCACCTTCTTCTGCTACTCTCCATGTGGAAAGGGCTACCTCCTTCTTTCCAAAGAGGATCTCCTCACCCAGTCACTCTCCTCCTAAGGAAACAACTCACTACATCAAAAAAAAGAAACCAGTAAAACAAATACTATCTGTCACCACAGGCTTCAAACAACTGAACTTCTACTGAAGTTTACAAGATTTATTAACGGTATTAGACAGGCAGGGACTTGACTTTAAGAACAGGAACTCCTTAATGATGAGAAGCGTGTTGCTTTTACATATATTTTTTGTCTTTAGTTATTCTGTATACTTTAGACCCTACTGGTCTTTGCCTCAGGCTGAGCTTCCTTCCATTAATCAAGCTGACCTGGAATGAGTTAGACTTACTCTTAATTTCTTTCCAACATCCTTTCTTTTTGCTAAAATTGAATACATATACATGCATATACCACTAGGCGCTAGCCTATAGGCTTGCATAGGAGGTAAGGTAGGCAAGATAGGATCATGAACCAAACAAGGCTTTGAAGTAAGCCTACCTAGATCTTTTCCTTACTACAGACTACCACAAACAGACCAAAAAGGCTTTTAAGTTCAAAGAGTCAGATTTTGGTAGGATACACATTAAACTAATTAATTTTTCTACAATAGAAAAGCACAAAACACAAAAGACAAAAATAGAAGTTAGGAAAGTATAGACACCTTTATGCTCCAGCTTACTATATCCCTCCAGCTGACTCCTTCTCCACAGGGCTTTCTGAACTGCAACAAATTCAGCACAGTCTCTCTAAATCTCTAGGAATTTTCTTTTTCCATTATTATAAACTCCTGGCTACAGCTGCTTGCTCTTTGATTTGATTCTCTCTCTTCTTCCCTACCCTTCTTTGTACTCTGGAAACTACTTGTCCCAATCCTGCTCAGGTGTTCCCTGTGGTGGGTGCAATCACACCCTCCAAATGGACTCATCTGATGTAGTCACACCCTTTTAAAAATACAAGTGAGCAAAACTGGTAAGGGTTGTCACAGTGATCAGGAGAACTTGGTGGAACCTAGAAGAAATACCAGCAGATTTTGCTTTTTCTTATATCCACATGTCTTCTTTAGCCAGGCTTGAAAGTGTCTTAACTTTTCTACTCCAACAGGGATCAATCAGTAGAGTGGTTAGTAATTTACAACAAACAAGATTACTGAAACCAAACCTTCATCAAACTGCAGTGATGAAACCCAGATTTTTAACGTTGACAGAAGACATCCACAATGCCTGTTAGATAATGGAAGTCATATAATAATTTTCTCCCAGTTACACTGTGCAACACCACCTCACCCTGAAAATTTATCTTTTACTGCTAGTGAAAGATAAGCACAAGGCATATGAGTCTTAGTCAGATTTGGTTTGTGATAAGTTTTGAGCAGGTTTTATTTCCTAACTGTAATTTGCTGCTTCTACTTCAGATCAGAAGCTGGACCTGCATACCTAAAGCCTTGACAGGTTTTTTTCCCACAACTGTATATAATAACTGGACAATTATAATTGTCCTGTGAACATAGCAGACAAATAGATTATCCTCCTCAAAAAAGGACTGATCCACAGCTACCAGGCTCCCTGTATTTTGTGGTCCAAATTTATTTCATGAAGTCCTGTGCCCTGGGAGAAGAAGTATACCTAGCTGCAGTGCATGCAGACTCAGTATTATGCTGCAGTCCAAGGATCTGGGAATCTTCCATGGTGGGGGCTCACTCAGTGAAATGCGGGTGCTACAAGTGGCTGGATCTGATTTGCTTGTCCTCCATTAAAATCGCGCTGTTCAAGCTGGTACCTACAGACAAAAGCAACTTTACCTAAGCACAGAATTCAGGTACTAGTAAGCACCTAAAGGGTTATCCACCGTGCTTCATTTAGCTTGCCAAGAGCTCTTCTATAAAACTTGAATGATTAAAATATGATATGGTATATGTTTTCGTCTCATCATGCAAGTCACAAAAGTAACACACAAGTGCCAGCTGGCACACTGTGGCACTGAAATAACCAGTTTTGCAGTGTGTTGCTTTTATGAAGGTAACTTTCCATATTCCACAGGTATATTAAAAGAAAAGGTCAGTCAAAATACCCAGTATTTTCTCAAAGGTCTTTCTTAGCTGTTTTTTTGGGGGGGGCAATGAATCAGTGTCACTTACTCCTTTACCTACAAGATAGCAAGTATCAGCTGTTTCTGTGTCTCAATATCAAGCTTATCCAAGAAGATATTGAAATATTTTACTCCGTTTCTAATAACACTGACTACTCAGTGCATTATTTAAATGCTAGAATGCGCCAGTGCAAGTTATACGCCATTAGGTTTTTACTTCTTGGTTTTTCCGTCGTAGCCTTTATTTTGTCAGGCTTCTCAAATTATTGTGTCTTTATTAAATTATTCATTATTACAATTTCTGCACTTAATTCAAAGCCTACTGAAACCAGTGGAAAGATCCCCATTCCTAACTGCAAGCCTTGAATCAAGCATCTGAGTTTCAAGAGTTTCTTGCCCGCATCAGCTCCCGAGGGCTTTAGCTGCAGTTGTAGGCTCTCTATTACTCATGTTAACTCTTGCCCACAGCAGAGGTAACTGTTACACTTTTTCCCCAGACCTGGTATATTCAGATGCCCTGCTATTAATGTTAAGTGGTGTGCGGTTGCATTCGTGGAGTTAAGAAGCCAAGTACAAAAATTACCGCTCTTCTCACAGCGCAACAGCAGGGGACGGTTATAAAAATGTGTCAGCAATTGGTCTGCAAACAGGATTGGCCAAATATTCCTAGTTGCTAGCCAACAGATCTGGCAGGGCAGATGTTAAAGGAGTGGATAACATACTCCCCGTGCAAACAGAGAAAATGTTTTCTCATTTAGCACAGATTCAGTATTCTTTTTACTGCTTTGTAGAAGAAAATCCAGTTTCATAAAAGTTCGAGTTTAATATCTGCTGCAGGCCTTCAGGAGCCATTAGCTGAGAATTCTCTAAGCTTTTGCTCGAGATTCCCTTACCAGCAGCACTGAAATTATCAAATTACAGCAATATGATGGAAAACCTTTGCTGCAGCAATGAATTCGTCTCCCATTGGAGTGGACACAGTTACTTACCTCCAGTATTCAGATGTGTATTAGCTATCTTATAAACACATCTCAGCCTCGTTTTTTATGCTGTTATAGGACAACCAACCTCAAGAGAGCAAGAATCCTTAGAACGGTTCAAAACGTTAACATTTACTAAAAAAAAACCTCACACTTAAAGTGCAAGTATTTTTCATTTGTTATTTAGTGCGAGCTTTGATTTTCAAACTCCCCTGACTGCTGCCAAATGTGTACTTTATGTGTTAGAAACCCCATCTTCCTACGCTGTGCTCATGTGCTGGTCTTCTGAACTGAAAAATAAGATAACATACTTCTTTGTCATGCTCCAGATCCTGCTAAATCATCGTGGTAGATTTGCCAGTACCAGAGCAGTAGGATTTGGAAGAGGTCCTGCTGTTAGGACTGTAGAAAACTACACCTTTTTTAATTTAAGTAGAAAAAAAAAAAGGAGGGCCATCATACAAGTGCAGATATTCTTGCACCTCTGGGAGACTTAGCTCGTCCTCTCTGATGTGGCTCACAAGCCTTTTTTCCTGGACATTTAGCTCTCAGAGAAGGATGGTTTCATTGGTGCCTCTACAGCGGACAGGGGCGTGCACATTGGTGAGACCGAGGGGTAGATGGTGATGGCCAGCAGAAGGGCTAGCGGCTGCTGAGCCATACCTGCTGCAAATTTTTTCTGAGTGCTGTCTGTGCACAAAGGCTGATAAGGCGAGAGAGCGCCTCACTGAGCTCTGAGAGCTCAAGTTCAGAGACTGATGCAACACTTTGAACAGGCAGCAAGATACTCTCTTCAAAATGACGGTCACCAGGGGCACGTTATGAAGATGCCTTGTGTTCCTCCTTTGATGATAGAGGATAACTTGTTATGCTGTGTGAATCTTTTCATGATTTCCTTCATGTACTTTTAATTTATTGGAGGGATCTAGTTATGTTATGGAGAATTTCACGGGTGTCTTGACTAGCAAGAAGGTCATGGTTTCTGTAACTTTATAAAATCTTTAAAAAGCAGAAACTGTGCTTCCACAGAGTAAGATACTGCCTTCATCTTAACTGTTTTGCTGGTCCCTGTTTTATTTTTCAAGACTGAAAATATGTAATGTTTTTTATCAAGATGTTTATATTACGAGAAAAAAACAAGTGCAAATAGATAAAATTGTATTCAACTTACTTGGGGGAATAAATTGATTAAAATAATTCTTTGCAGGCACCAAAGCATCTATATAAACAGATTAAATCTGTGGAGTTCTACCAAAACAAAGAGCTTCAGTAAAAAGTGGGGGAAACAGTGTAAGATGAAATTAGTACACATAGTTTTCAGTCTAAAAGCTTAAAACTAAATGTCACCCCAGATTTTCCAGCTAGTCAACCCTCAGGAATTTTACAGGCTGAAATAATGAAGCACCAAGACTATGTTTAGACAGAAGGGAGCACGAGTGTAAGTTAAGCAAGAAAAGCAAGCAGTTCCTGGTTTCTGTTCATCCTCCAAGATGTTATAAATAAGTTTTCCCTTCTTAATTCTGAGACACAATCTTCAGGAGGACTGAAGACTGTAAATCAGATTTTTGTCATTCTTTCTATGTGCATTTGAACAAACTCTCTTGGCTCTTGCGGGGTGTTTATTAACGGTGGACTAGCTACCCTGCTTGTTGGCTCAAAAAGCACTTGGAGAGTGATGGATGGCACGCCACAGTGGTGGGTTTGTCACCTGGACTTTTGGGGGACACAGAAGCCAGTCTAGGAAAGAAGTTTGGACTTCTGAAAGGTGTCCTAAAGCTGGAGGACACAGCTGTGAACCGCGGGATTAGAAAATGGAACAAGTGCCTAGTTACAAAGGCTGAGGGTGGGTCAGCAAACTAAACTCTGATGTTATTCTCCAGCCTGGCCCTATCTGACACTGTGAGTGATGTAGGGGGCACAGCTAAATATTCTGGCAGAACTGAGAAGGCAGCTCTGCTCTGCAGTGTCAGGCTGGCAGCACGACGCTTTCCGTATTTCCAGCTCCATTTTATTCTCCCTCTGGACACGCACAAGAGTTTGCAGTGAAGTAAGTGCTGCTGTGCAGGGATTGTTCAATATATTTGGGGTTAAGATTATTGGTTCTTTGTTACTATTTCTAGACATTTTCATGTGCTTCCCGAATAGAGTTTGCTTGCTGCTGCAAAACTTTACCGAAATAAAAACCCTCACTAAGTCCTAAGCTGAGGAAAAAGATTCCTGTGTGCGTGAAATCCTGTGTTTTCAACACGGAAGAGAAATCAGCCAGAAAAGTGCTGCTCAACACACTGCAATTTTGTCAAATGTACTTTATAATAAAATGTTCTAGTTTGCAGTATTCTCAATAAATACATAATCTATCTTTTTTTTTTTTTTTTTGGTTGGGGAGGAGCGAGATTTCTGGAGCTGAAGGAAGAAGGAGCTGTGAAAAGGAAAGCAAACAGTGGCTCCTGCTCCTCTCCCACCCGCTCCTAGCGCACACAGGCATCCCGTAGTTGCCATTTGGACAGAGTGGTACGTGGAGAGGAAGCCAACTATGAAATTAGCCCTCAAGGAGGGAGGGCTCTCCAAAGCTGTCACCCCAAGCCCATTATCACCCTGAAACGGCCAGTTGTGGACTGAATGAGTTTAAGCTTATGAGAGCGCTGTAATGAGTACGTTTACCAGTTTGCAAGTTGAGACATAGCTCAATGGATAGATAATTCACGCTAACATACACAGGTTGGGTCTGGAGCACGATCACCGTTAACATCACAGCGCTGCACTGCCACATCCCTCATCAGCACAGGTTCATTCAAATCACTTGTAGGCACATAGCTACATTTCTATCAGATCAGCCAAAGTACATGGTATGAAGATTTATGTTTTATGCTGGCTTCAGGCTGTCTATGGGAGGACAGATGATACCTGACTCAGCATAAAACCTGCTAGTACAAGGTTAACGCATTAAAAACAGGTGTAAATGGGCACAATCCTGGAGGCAGGAGCAGGGAGTGACGTTTCCATCTCCTTTCTCCAGAGCTGTCCCTCAGCCCTTGGAGAACAGCAGGAGACGGCATCTGTTCTGCTCGAGCAACATCTCAATTGTCGGAAGAGGTAAGGTAAACTCTGAATTCATATGAAGAGTGCCAACAATTTATCCTGAACAAGTCTGAAGTAGACAAGCTGCCGATGGGGAGGAGGAAGGTGGTTTCCGGGTCTAAGTTCCTTGCCCTTTTTGATGCACCTACCCAGAGATACAGGATGCAAATTTAACCCATATCTCTTTCTTATTGCTTCTTCCCCCTCTTTAGACTAACCTTATATCCATATAGATATACAGATATATAGAAACTAGTTCCTGCCGTACAAACATGTGAGTTATATGTATTTATTCTGGAATGTATATAAATATATATATGCAGACATGATTGATAACAGAAAAAACGTTAAACTTAGTCATAAATTATAACAACAGTGCTGCCAACCACCAGCATTTAAAAGTCACGAGTCAGCCCTCACAAAAACATGCGGTCTTATCTTCCAGAAAGATAATACACATTGAGTTATTTATCTTCTGCTTTTTGAATCTTTAAAATGCATTTAAATCATATTTTCAAGCTTTTGTTCTTAATCATGAAGTAGAAATTTACTTTTAGGGGGAAAAAAGCTGAATTTCTTACACTGGCACACCTCCAGGAAACAGGACTTTAGGGGAAAAAAAGCCCAAAGAAATATAACATGAGACTCGTATTAAAACTGCGAGAGTTGGCAACACTTTGTCATCATAGAGTATTTTTATGCGAAAACAACTGTATGTGACATGGGAAAGCTAGACCACTACTACATTTCATGTCCTTCTTCTCAAATTAACTCTTTGCTGAAGCACTAGCCTGCAGTATTACCCAAAATCTTCAAACAACTCTTTGTAGATATATTTTCTAAGGAAGAAAAGGCCAGAGTGCTGACGGTCAAAATCTGCCCTTGGGCAATGTCTGCAGAGCAGTATTTAGAGACTGTGCTAACTGGATATCAAAGCTCCAATACCAGAGATACCTGAAAGTAATATGAAAAAAGAAGTCTCTGGCTGAAAGAAAACTGATGTAGAAGGGAAGAGGGAAAATTCATTAGCTACCAAATGAAAAGAATAATGTGGGGAAGAAAAGAATAATGGGGAGCTGATTGTTCAGGCTCTTCCAGCTTCAGCAGCTTTAGTGAACGGAGGCTGCAATTTTTAGGCAAGAGCAATTCTATTGGGAAACGTTTCCCAGTTGGCAAATCTGCACATTAGTAGCCACCTACACCTGCTTTCAGGTATACTCCCTGCCTTCTTCTGTCAGGATATGGGATTTGACCTTCTGAGAGTGAGGACTTAACGCTTCCCATGCTGTTTTCTTGGGCATTTCATCTCAAGTCTCAGCTCTCTGAGATGACTGAGAAGCCCTACTTCCATTCAAAAAGTTTCTAGCATCCGTAACGACAGAGCGTTTTTAGAGACCTGAGGCTCCAAATAGAAAGCAAATAAAAACAAGAAAATATTACTGTAAACACTGACTTTTTAAAAGTCAATTTGGGTAGTTTGGGTTTCATAACTTCTAAATGGTATGTAGCCGATAATACTGTATTGTGATTTTTTGCAGAGAAATAAGAAATGACAACTAAAAAACCTTGTAGCAGCCTCCACTAAGCACTAGGTAAGGTTTTCTTTACTCCTTTAAAGCAAGCTAATGCAATGAAACAAAGGCAAAGAACCCTATTTGGTCAAATAATCCCCTTGGCTGCAGCATACTCTTTTTTAAGGAAATCCAGTGCTGTAAATAACAAGAGTAATTTCTCAAGAGATTAAAGAAAATAACCTCACTTTCTTGAAAGAAAATAAGCTAAGCTATCATCGACGGATGGCAATCTGAAGCTCGAATACTTTATTACAGACTGATGACACCATATTCTCCTTCATATTTACAAGTATGGCAAGGTATCTTTTATACGGTTGAATGGAAAAAGCCTGCTTAGCTGAACACTGTTGTTTGGCTTATTTCCCCCTCTTCTTAGACAAGAGAAAAATACTTGCTGCAAGGTCACAATAAATCTGGTATCTGGTAAATGAGACTGAGAGCCCCAGCTGGACGAGGCATGGCCGATCCCAGTGAAATGTAATCTTCCTGCACGTGCACCTCCGCTGGTGCACTCCACCACGGCTGGGAGACACGCGCCACCAGCGAAGCCCTGCAGACTCTCACCTAGCACAGCTGGCCACAATTATGCTGGCATATTCAGTGACACGAGTGAGTATCCTGTAAGAGACACAGAAACTTCTTTTTAATAGTGACCTGAGCAGCAATTGGAGCTGGGATGTAGGATAGCGGGGAACCACACTGACCCATGGCACCGCTGTGCCTACAGAAGTTTTCCTTCAAAGATGTGCTTCATTCTGTCTATGCTGTGCAGACCATTTTAGCTATATTAAAGACAGAAGAGCAATGAGAAAGAAAGGGAGAAAAGCTTGTTTTCAGCCCAATATCTTAAGCTAAGCAAACAAGCTTCTCTGATCCTTTTGTCCGGCGGTGAGTGCGGTCTCCCGCACCCTGTCTCTTGAGACCTTTGACCATTTCTTCCAAACGTGACAAGCTCCAAGGATATTAGTTCCTATAATTTTAATTAAAGTAGATGGTCAGGTATAAGAAACACGTCCTGCCAGCAGCTCCAGGGATGGAAAGGCACATGGAGTTTGGTTCCTATCAGACACCGAGGAACGCACGTGGGGAAAGGCTTTCTGCATGGCCTGGCAGTGGGTAGAGGGACAGCATGAGCCTGCGCCTTCTGGGATACCAAAGCCGGTCAGATGCCAGGCTTCCTTAGCTCTCAAGCTCACAAAACTGCTCACCAATACAGGGACTGGAAGGGGTGAAAAAGGAGCAGGGATATTTAACATAGGTGACTGCTTAGGCACTGAGAAAAAAATCATCTTACTTCTCAACATACAGAAAAAAATTTTTCAAATTATTAATAATCATTTAGGTGGTAGACTAATTTGATTGTTAATATGCAGCAGGTCCCTGCCTACATTAGATATATGTCATCTCTTGCCAGTAATTCAGCTCTAATCCTATAGGAGCTCCTGTAGACAATTTCAACTGTTTTGTTGGAAAGGATACTCTAGAACTAGCAAGCATAGCTTTATACCCAAAGTAGTAGCTATACCTCTAAGTCTCAGATAGAACAATGAAAGACTCGTGGCTTTGTGGGATTTTGCTTCCTTGGATTCATAGCATCTGTAAAGTACAAGCATCCTTGGGGTGCTGTTGCACTCCCAGGCCCACCGAGGAATGCTGTCTAGAAGATGTTCACAGCTGGAGATAATAGTGGAAAATTGAAGGCAAAAATAGGGAGGTATACATGGGAAAAAGACTTACTTCTGCTCTTAAGTGACCAGACAGAAAAGGCTAGGAGGGAGAGGGCAAGTCATTAAATCCAAATCTTGGCTGATAAAAGAAGATAGCTGTATCTTTTCTTGCAGGATTTGTGAGGAAGGAAATAAGAGAGTAAAACACATTTTCAGCACTGCTGCTGTGCACCATCATTGCAATTATTTGGCAAAGAGGTGGTTTAGCCTAGATAAAAACTATACTAACTTTGATAATAGTTCTTTTAATTTGTATAGGTTTGATGGTGCATTAAGGGCTATGGGCACAATTATTTTCAAAGAATACATTCTCTTTTATGAGACCATATACGGGATTTCGTTTGCTTTTGTCCTAAGGATAATAGAAAATAGCAGAAGCTTGACATCGTAATAGAGTTCAAGTGCCTTAGCAGTATATCTACTCTCAAAGAATTATAGAAAAGCTGAAGCTAATGTACTTTTCTGTGTGCCTGGCACAGGCAGGCCATTTTATAGCTTTTGCAAATAAACAGGCTGTTGCGTCTCTTGTCCATCAAGTGAGGCAGCTTTTGCGATGATATAATGCCGTTGATTCAAATCCGATCAGCTGCTATTGCCTAATTATACAAGCAAAACAAATCCAGACTGTTTAAGGTAGAAGGGGGAGGCGGGAGGGGGAACTGCCATAAAACACTGAGGGAGAACTGCCTTGTCTTTTCAAACATGTGGTAAAACCAAAGAGTTGTTTTCCCCTTAAACAGGAATACAGCGGCCATGATTCCACAGACCTATTTACTTTTCTTTTCATAATGTGCCAGTCTGCACGCAATAAAACTGTCAGGCACAACTCAAGAGCAATAAATATAGGGAAAACAGTTATTTAACGGGCCAAGAATCATCTGTACAGTGTCACTATGTATTCAGAGCAGTGCTCCGGTAAAAAGTCATTTTGCAAAATGACAATTTGTGTTGCATCTATTTTCATCTCTCCTCCCATCCCCGTTCACTCGATTTTCTCGGCAGGAGTAGAGGGATTTCTTCATCACCACTCTGCTGCTGCTAGTTGCTGCTAATGAAGCAGTCGCTGACTCTGTTCTGCTCAGGGCACTGACACAAAGGGAAAAGAAAGGAAAGGGCAGAAGGATGTGTGACCTACAAAAAGGCCACGAAGAAAGCTAAAGGGGAAACTTAATCTCTGTTTTACCAGTCTCAGGCTAGGTATGTGAACCTAAGGATTCCCAATATTCATAGGGAAGGAGAATGAGAGAAAGACGAAAGCCCTGATGTGCAAACAGTCCAAATATGTATCTGCTTCAGATACAACTCGCAGAAACTGTTAGATAAAGTGGTTGCAGTCTGAAAGAGACAGAAGAGGGTCTAAAACCTGGACCTTTTATATAGGTCAGTAACTATAAGGTCACCACCAAGGTCAGTAACTTCAGGCACTACTTACAGGTTCCTCAGGCTGAAAGCTTAAATGGACACTCTTTAAAAAATACTTGCTTCAGGAAGCTCCAGGCATAAAAAATCTCATCAAGCCCACCAAAAACATGACCTAAATACATGATCCTTATATCAAATTTCTTCTCTGAAAACATAGTTCACATTTCCAAGGGGTTTATATCATAACTCTTAGAGATAAAACTGTTTTTTTCCATGTAATCTCTTGTCTTCAGGTTCTGGACCTATATATATGTAAAAATGCTACACATACCGTAACGCATGTGGAAAGACTCAGAGAGTTGCCATTGACTCAAGAAAGGTTGCTCTGAGCCAAAATATCTCAAAAAAGTGGAATGGTGACCAGAAGGATATGTAAAATCAATTAACATAAGGATTTAACTCGGAGTCAAGCCCCTCAGTGTTTGTGGTCTAAAATCAGGAGGCATTAACCCTCATGTCCTGCCTATACCGTACCTTGGCTAGCTTTGTTCTACCACCAGAAGTTCCCTGTACAGAGGTAAATGGACAAGTCCTTCTTTACGTCCAGCCACTTAGCAAAAACTAACGCATTTGATAGGCCGGAGGTCATATTCAGTGATATAACAGTCCTGGCATTGCTGTGCACCGTTAAACAACTGTTCTTGAAATGACTGGGTGTCAGTAAATGGTTAAGTGATCCCTCCATATGACTTTGTGCAACTCAGTGACATTCACAAAGTATTTTGAAATGTCCATTAGCAATACTGGTTATTAGATGAAAAGAGACGTTTGGAGATTTAGAAAACATCATTCCCTGGGTGTCTTGCACCTGATGGGGATAAGAAAGACAACTAATGCAAGGAAAGAGTATTCTGGTAATCCCATTCAGAAAAGCTACAGCCAGGCATCGTGTCCAGCTAATGATCTCACTGCTGATACACCATCTTGGAAGCCTGTTAACCCCCACAAGAAAATAGTGGCACAGTCTACAAATGGTGCAGAGCTGCACTCACACTGAAGTCTGCCATCCTTTTGCTCAAAATACCGTGGCTGCCATAACAGGAAGGGTTTTGGCAAAAGGCAAACGAAAAATACAACTATTGGGCTTTGATCTCCTGTCATGCTCCCCATACCGCTGCGTGATTTGCTCTTCCGAGCATCGATGGGAGGTTAAAACACAGTGCAGCTAGCTAGGCAGCCCCCTTTCCCGGGAAGAAATGGATTCCTGAAAAATCCTGATGAGCAATATTAGGTTTAACTGTGATGTATGTGGGAAACACATCCAGGCAGCATATAGATCTGGAAACATAGCCATTGCCACTACTTTGTTCCAGAATCATATTTACTTATTTATACCCTATAATTATCAAGTGATACCATTACTGGATGGGTCGTGCCCTATCTATATTCACAGATAACCAGCTGTGCAGAGGCCTGGAGACATACGGCATTTGATTCAGGACTTTCACTGCCACTTCAGAGGCCTATTTTGTTGTAGGAACACTGGCAGGCCTATAAATAAGTTATTGATTTTAATTTGTGTACAGAATATTGTTTAATCTGCACAAAGTGCCTCCTGTTCCACCTTATGAAGTCAGCAGAATGAGATAAATGTATGAACGATCTGCTGAATTGCACTGGATTAAAAACCAGTCATCAGTGAAATTTTACGTTTCAAAAATAACAGCCAGTTGCCACATCCCATTGACCTAAACCAAGTTATTTCTAATGTGATGGCGGTTATCTCCTTCCAAGACTGTCCCTAGAGAGATCGTGGGATTTTAATGACATTTAATAAACCAAACAAGTAGTGTGGCATAGTTTTGGCTCACCTTTGAGCTTTCTGTGGGTGGTGGGTCAGCAGACAGGCTCTCCATCTGTGTCCATGGACCTGGAGCGGGAGCTGGTTTCCAGAGAAACCAGCTGGATTCCACCCAAAGGAAATGTTCATGATGAGGCTCCTCTCTCCCTTGTGTGTCTTTTGTACTCCTCTGATGCTCCACAATAAACTACTAAAATACTGTTTCTTAAATGGCCAATTATCTGCCAGTTTGGGAGCCCAGAGAGTAGCACTCCAGAAAATGCCACCAATTCATTCAGATTCAAACCCAGAAATTTAATTTAGCTGTGCTTATAATGGATTTTGCTCCTCGCTTGCGGTTACAGGTTTAAATAGCCAAGAGGCGGGTTGGCTGGAGCAGTCGGTGTCTCGAGGGCCACCCCGAGGCGTGAGCCGGAGCCGTGGCCCGCGATGGATCGGCGGTGCCGGGAGCTGCCCCTCTGCGTGCGGTCCCGCCTTTCCCACGCGCTCTTGGCAGCCCACCACCGCCGGGGCCGGGGCCGCCCAACCCGGCACTGCGGGAAGCAGCTTCCCGCAGCAGCCGCAGTAAAACAAAACAAAAGAGCTTCATCCCCGTCTTCCTCCTCGCTCCATTCCCTGCACTCACGCCACAGGCCTTGCCTTTTTCCCCAAAACACGTCTGCCAGAGTGCAGTCTAACACATGGCTTTGCCCAGATATGGTACGAAAGGCTGGAGCACTTTCCTCGCCCTGCTCCTGTTACTTGAGTTTAAAAAACACGTAATTCGGGCACTGGCTACAGCAGGGCACAGAAAACACACCGCTTGATGTTAACACTCCCAGCCGTTTGGTTCCAGTTGGTATTTAAAAGCCTTTTTAGTAGAAAAATGTAGTTTGGACCCAGACTATAATCATGTTATATATAGGGAGTAGAATGAATCTATTACTTTTACTTCATTACTTTTATTTATTATTGTATTTTATTTGGAGCCTAGCTAGAGCTGAATACTAATGCCTGGAAAGGAAAGGCTTGTCCCACCACAACATCCAGCCCTCTTTTCCAGCCGTAGTGCAGCTATTGCGATGCCACGTTTTCAAGCGCAACTCCGAATAGTTCTGGCAAGAAAAGCATTTCCAAATTAACCTTTGGAATTACGACTGCTCAGCAGCCTTTCCCCAACTTGACTCACGGCACGAAGACCATCTCTCCTGAAATTCCATTAAAAATGTTAGCAGAATAAACCCGTTACAGCTATAACAGTTCAAATCAATGTCAGCACGTCAGGACATATGTCTAATTTCAGCTGGGAGACTTTCAGGTTGGAATCCTCATTACGGGCACCATCGGCTGTTTGCAAACAGCCTTCAGGCCAAGAGAGATTCATTTTAAATGAGGAACATCAAGGCAGAGCAGACAGGACTGTTCAGAGGGTGCATTAATTTCAGTCAGCTCGCTAAGGCTATGATTATCATCACTTTGGATTTAATAGTTTTCTTAAAGTTGCTACGGATGCAGTTTCATAGGCCTTTCTGCCCATCTTTCTTCTCCATGGGAGACAGCGGGGAGAAATATGCACTGTAGCTTTCCGGTGGGATCGATGAGGAGCAAGGACCTCACTTAGAGCGCAGCAGCGCAGCTGCTCGGCTCAGGCCGGCGGTATGAGAGTCGTTACAAATCTGTGCCCATCTAGAAATCTGACAGCTTTAATGATTCGGCACAATGGCCCCACTGATACGGAGTGGCTGAGCTGAAAAGAAACTGAAAATTGAACCGAAAGTATTAAGCCACTCAAACTGTACGTACTTCAGGGAGAAACCAGAACACTAATCTATATGCATATTGATCCTGGTACATAGAAAAGGAAGGCTGAACTTGTCCAACAGCAGTATTCAGAAACTCCAATTGGCATTGAAACTCTTTGCATTGGGTGATGTATGAACACGAGGCACAAGACAGATCTTTTCACAGAATCCCTGCCATTTAGTTTTGGATGACACAAAGGGACGTGAAAAACCAGGAAGGAAGACGGATGAGAGCAGTGTGAGATGACAGTTACACAGCCTAAGCATATGTGCAACTTGATTCCTCAGACAGGAGATTGATAATCACTGCTTAATCTTTTCTGTTCTGTCTGTTCTGAAATTTTTAAATATTGTTTGCCAATTTCTCCCTCTTGATAGGCAATTCTCAAAAAAAAAAAAAAAAACTTATTCTCTTCTGTTCCCAGTGTCACTCACTGCTTTCAGGAGAGGCCCTGTTTTTTTCCAGGGTTATACACAACTGGGGCTTTAGAATATAGGTTTTCAGACTTCTCACCACTGAGCCCTTGTATTCTCAAGCACAATAGTACTGCTTAGTTTTGTTTTGTCAGTTTTTCAAATGAAAAAAATGACCTTTTAACACAACTGAGACATGAGGGTGGATTCCATTTTTTGCAAAACTTCTGGGACTCTGTCAAAACTGATTTTTCTTCTTCCCAGCAACATTTTGTTTTTTCAGTGCAAACCTGAAAAAAGCTGATGAATGAAAAAGGAACCTCAGTTGAAACTTTTCACAATCAAGAAAACGTTCTGTACAAGTTTTGAAACCAAAAACCTTCAAGACACTGTCTGAACACATGCTGGAGGAAAGGGTAATATATTGTATATTAGGGAAAAAGAGAATGTTTAAAGCCTTCACCTAGCCCATATATCTTACTGGAAAACTTCTTAGCTACGGACACAGAGTTTACTTGGGAACAGGATGACTGATCCACACTTAAGCTAGGAAACCACCAGAATCATCTCCAAGTATTCAAGGAATATTATAGCCTGTGTGTGTGTGTGTGTGTGTGCGCGCATGTGCACACACATATACACACCTGCATATATCCTAACAGGAATGTTGAGGGTTAAAGGAGAACAAAGAAACTCTATGGCTATGGATTTTAATTTTCTCTATTGTATTTATTGGATCAATTGGCTGCAATCACCTCCCTACTGGATAGGCAATAAAGGTGAAAGGTGAAAGGAAGATTCAAAGTTCAAAAAACCATTCAGTGTGCTTGCTACCATACCTCTGGCGGCCGGCGAATGGAGTAGACCAAGAGGATTTAACTGGGATTTAAGGAGAAATTACCTAGAGCGTCTGGCCTGAAGTGCTTTTTCTGAAGCTCCTCCAAAGGTTTCTTAAAAGCAATCTATCAGAGACAAATTAGTGTGTAAACTTCAGGTAAGGGGGTCAAAGTGCATGATAAATGCAAATAATAGGGGTCTAGATTAGATAGGCACATTCAATCCTGCACAGCAGGTAGAGTGGGAAGCTGCTATTCTGTGCCAAGAGCAGACCTGGAAAAAAAAGACAGTCGTGATTCTTCCCTCTGCCTTCTTTCTGGAGATTAGTAGTGTACTGCAATCTCTTTTCTGGATATGTTGTCACCTTCTGATTCTCCCTTGCACCAACTCGGCTGCCTTGGCAAGAGCATGGGAGGGAAACTTCAGTCCAGCATACACCTACTTTTCTCCAGTCTTCTTCCACGTCCTTACAACATCTTCTGCAGCCAGTGGAAGCAAAACAAGTACAGGGAAATGACTATTCTTCTCATCTACAGCCTGGGCCAAGCAGTGACAACTCTCAATGTTCCAGAAGTTTTTCGCTTGTTCCTGGACTTTTTCTTCATTTTTTTTCCCTCCTACCCGAAAGATGTAAATAAACCTAAGTAGGAATATATTCAATGGAACACAATCTGAAGCAGGACTATTTATTGCCATCAGCAAACATTCATCAAGTGAAAAGCATGCTGAGAAGGAAAAGTAGGTGGGGGAGCAAGCGTAAAGCAGGTTAGAGGTGAAAAAAAGGGCCATTTGCCTGATTTCATATTTTATGCAAGGTGACAAGGAGTTTTGCATGCATGATTAAGGTGAAAAGGTTTATATCGAGTGTAAAACTGTCTGGAACACTTAAGCTATGTACAAACGTAGCATTTTTCCTCAAAATATTGCCCAGATTCGGGAAAGGACCTAAGTAAGGGTGTAGGTAGCTTCTTCACCAGGGAAACTCACAAACTGAAGTTACATGCACTTATGCACCTGGCAGAACTGGTGCCTGAGAAAAGTGGACAATTTACATTATAGTCTGTTGTAGAACCCCTATATCTGTCCTTCATTCATACCTGAAGCACAGATATACTTTGTGTGACTCACTATGAAAAACAATCCTGCAAACGGTACTTTAGATCTGAATTCAAAAATGTACCGATGTTTCAAAGCTCATGAAAGTCACTGCAGTGTTTTTCAGGATCAAACACTTTTCAGCTCTAACATGCTCCAACCCTTTAAAGCAATATTTAGACCAATGCTGTTATTAGATTTTCCCTGCATGAAAGGCTCTATAAACGTAAATGCCAGTTGCTAATTCTTGCTAGTAGAAAATAATAGTATTAGTACATCACACAATATGAAAAAATTAAGCCGGTAATTTATAGTGCTGAATTAGATACACTAACAAAAGAGAGAGGCAATTACAGACCACAGTAAAATCTTCAGTGCACAGACTTATGCATTCCTCAGTGTTAGCGTTCAATTAGGGTAAAATTTACTTTCAGTACAAGACATAACGCCAAGGGCTCTCAGGCCCTGCGCAAAAATGCAGGATTTCATCTCATCTGCCTCCATGCAAAGTCTTTTTTATTCTGGTAAAGCTCAAGGTTTAGCTCTAAAGAACAATTAGATTTGCATTACACATTGTGTTAACAGGGTGCAGCACACAGATTTATCTGCTGGATGAATACATTCTAATAGGTCTGATGATCTGTCTTTACAGTACCGTTTGATTAACAACAAATTTATTCACTTGGCAGCTGTATTCCTTAATCAGGTATTCACTAAGCAATAGCATATAAATATGTATAAATGTCGGATTTATGGATCAGAGCGTACAATAATTTCATTTGAAGAAAGGTGGATTGTCTACACTTCTAGTTAGTTTCCTTCTAAATGGGCTCATCCTATGTACACATCTGTACATGTCTAGGGCCTGATTTTCAGATCCACGGTGCATGTCCAATTGTGCAGACTTCCCTTCCTCAGAAGCCTAACTGGAAGCCTTTGACAAGTCCTTCCAGCCCTGCTGCTCAATTACACTGGACACCACACAAACACATCCTTGTATTATATAGTCTTATAGGGGGTTCACTTCCAAGACAGGGTAATTCATCTGTTTGCCGATGCACATAATTTGCACCCAGCCAACCTCTGCTTGTCGTCGGAATCTGCATGCACAAAACTAGGTGCTGGCAATATATATGGAAGTAAACTGGCAAATGGCATAACAAGAAATTACTACAGGCAATACCCTCAGTCAAACAGCTGCTGGTTGTGCTAACAATGAAGAAGGATCATAATTACAAGGGAGAAATATTCTACCTGTGGAATTTAATCCAGGCTTTTGAGGCAAGTTTTAGACTAACTTCACAGAAGTATTTTTACCTTTCTTTTTCAAGCAGATTCTCTGACAGCCACTTTTAATACCTCATGGGAGGCAAGAAGTAAAAAAAGTCATTTCAAATAATCCTTGCTTTATCAGTGGTAAGTACTGTTATTTTGATATAGATACAGGAGGTAACAGGACTTGAGCTGTCGGACCCCAATTAAAGTGAAAACTGAATTGACTCTGAAGACATAAGCAGCTTTAACGGTGTTAATGGCCTCTGCTTTGGAACACTATAAGGTACACGTAGAAGATAAAATTCTCTACGAAGACCAGCAGACTCCCCAGAGGACTGTTTAGAGTAGCCACGTTACAAGCCTGAGAAGGTATGAATAGCCTCAAAATGAATGTTTATCAGTTCTGCATGGATCATACTTGCTATGAACAACTTTTGCATTTGACTTTGAATTTTCCAGGAAACCTTGAACACACATGGCACTTCTGCCTGGAAAGGAGCAGCACCTCTGTGGAACTTCTACCAAAACAGAAAGCGTAGCATGCTGCAGGACCATAGCTCTCGCTGGTGCACCCCTTGCCTTTCTCGTTACTCTCCAGCCAAACAGCTGAACGACACCTCTTGATTCTTCAGCACATCACAGGAAAGTAGGACGTACGGGAACTACAGTAAAGAGGAGTGCAAAGACATGAATGTGTTGTTTTCTGAGGTGCTATTTCTCTGTGAGGTGGGTTTTATTTCCCTGAGACCGGGTGGAAGTCCTCAGCTATCTTCCAATCATGTAACAAGTGATGTAGGGAAACTGAGCCAGCGTCATGTAATATTCACTACACATTGAACATTGAGACAGATACAAGAATAATAGTTCCTTGCCATATTTAAGCCTACTGAGCCCTGCAGACCTCTTCTTCTAATATCACTTTTGATTTATCGAATCTGATTTGGGGCTTACAGCCTATAGAGAGAGAGTTCTCAAATTCCTGATACATTTGCCAACAACTGTCTTCTCTGCTTTACTACTTCATCTTCCTTATTCACTGATCCGAAGGGCTGGAGTTTAAACCCATTTAGCAAGGATAAAAAACAAAGATTTTTGTTATGAGGTTTGACAATCATATATGTCCTGATCCAGAGACCAAATAAAATGCAACTGCCTATTTGCTGTACCACTAAATGTAGGACACCAAATTGATGACCTGTAATGGAGCATGCATAAGGCTTCCTGCTGAGTGAACAGTAGTGGCATCAGTTTGTCAACTACCGTGAAAGTAATAGTTTCCAGTGGCAATTATCAAACAGCTGAAATTGCATGCTGCTAATAGTTAAAAGACTGTTTTGTTGAGGCATTTCCCTACCCAGGGATATTTCACAGCTACATGCTGAAAAGGAGAACTGGCTCTTTTTCCCAAATGTGCACCTTCTTTCCTAGGTTTAAGGGGAATGTTTCGGCATACAGGCCAAGTTGCTCTGGGTTAATTTCAGCCTGCTACTAAGGAACGTGGATTTTTATGTCGTGCAACAGTGGGTAAGGCATTTCATTTTTCTTAGCTTTCTCTGCTTTTCTGTAACGGGGGGTTTCCTGCTAGAAACTGTTGCAGATAGCGCATTAATCTTGTCCCCAACCTCAGTAAGAGCACCCTTAGGTCAACTAGTCCAGACCCTTGTCTATGGTCAGTCCAACACCAGCTTCTAGCGTTTTGTCTTGCTTGGTTCTCATTACTCCAAGTTATGATGCTTGTTCTGCCTTCCTTGGGACACTAGTCCATAATCCAAACATTTTTTAAAAAGCAACTTTGAGGCTGAGTTGGCTTTTCCAGTTGAAACGCACTATATTTCAGCAAGTAAATGTCTGGCCCTGTGTTTTTCCGTTAATGACTTTAAAATGCAATGAATAAATTACAAATGTAAAATAAAATGTGATACTCCCTTTATTTCTTGCTCAGAGGCAAACTGTGCTACTTTAATTTAATAGAAAATGAGCAGCCTTATGACTAGATGTGTTGCAAATAAACTGACAACCCTTATACAACACAATTACTTTATTTTATGTGATATTATTATTATCTGAGCTATCTGACACTCTCTTATGGCTCATACAAAAATTCTTATTTTAGTGTAACTCTGTGCTTAAATAGATCCCTTTGTACTATGTAAAATAATCCCCCTCCTCTCACATTAGCATTTACAGCCTCCAAAATATGCAGAGCTCTGTTATATGCCTTCCTCCGCTGTTCTAAAGGCCGAGTTTTAGCACCTTGGTCAAAGCAAGTCTTTCCACTGATCTCCTCATGCTTAGGCCATCGCGAAAGCACACCTACTGGAACAACTCAGTGCCAGGCTTTACTCTACTTAGGCTGGCATTTTTCACAGAAAAGGGTATGTTGCTGCAAGGAGAGTCATGATAACCCAGCTATTTTGTTTCTGTTCCGTAAATAAATTCATTCAAGTGGCCGGTGCTGGATTGGGCCAGGTAGGTAGACCCAGTCATTATCACCTTCCCCAGCTACATGCTGCGTAGTTCATTCTTCTGATCCTTCCTCCCAAATTCCTCCTCAGCCTGGGAATCCTGTTAGCAGCTCCTCCCATTGTTCCCTACAAATCGCTCAAGAAACTAAGCAGGCAATTGCCCTTGTGCCTAGCAATCACTTAAAAGCAAGAAAATTCTACCCACTGTGTTAATTCACTCTTTGCCACTTGGCAAAAGACCTGTTCTCTCTCCCTCCCTTTCCCCGGCCTGCAGCCCACCTTCTGAACTCAACTAAAGGTGACACGGCGAGCTTTGATTTAACATGGCCCAAAGTAGACAAGTGACTGCCGTTTCCAAAAACCTCTCTGTGTATCAGCATCTGCCACCGCTGCGCTGGGCCACGCTGCGTGGAGCGCAGGGTGCCCCGCTGGGTCCCGCTGCAGGTGTGATCCACCGAGAGCAGGGCTTGCGGGTACAGATACTCTTCTATTTTGGTTTCTTTTAGCTTTACTCTCACAATTAATCATTCACACAGTGAGGTAACTAAGCAGGTAATGTCAGATAAGTTGCATTCAATCAAGCCCTCAGATGTGGTGGCGCACAGTAAACACAATAATCACGTGTGCCTACTCTGAAAGACCCACATCATTTTTTCTTCAGTGAGGATGTTACTGTCTGGCATATTAAGCAACAGACCTTTCCACCACTGTCTAGCCTGGTAGGGGGGTTATATGTGGAGGACAGAGTCAGAAGAAAATGATGAGAGGACAACTGCTGCCTCCAGGAAATGTGGTAGGGTCTGGGGAAGGCAGGCTGGGCTCGGCACCGAGGGCGGCTGAACCCCTGCAGGGTCTCCTGCTTGTGCTGGATGGACGAAACCCAACGCTGTGGGTGCATCAGATTAATGGAATCACGTCAGGAGGAGGGGGAGACTGAAGAAAGCCCTCTCTACCTGTAAATAGTATGTGATGAGACCTCTGAGATCCCTAGTGGTGCACACTTTCTTGTTAAAACAGTAGCTCTGAAACTGGACTGCCTTCCCCACTTGTGATTGGGAGAGGAGCAGTCAAAACAGATAAATCTGTACGGACGTACTCTGCTCCTGCCGTGACACTGCACGTGGTGAAAAAGGGAAGTGCTGTCTTGTACCCCGGCTGAGTAGTGTTAGTATGATGACTGGACGCAAGAAGTTCAAAAAATAAGGATTTAGAGGAACTTTCTGGTGCCAGTCCAAAATGGGAAGTGACGGAGGGAAAAGAAAGAGTTTAGGTGCTTTCAGTTTTCCTTGCAAATAACTATTTAGTAATCCATCCAAAGTGGGACTTCTCAAGTATTTTAACAGGCCCAGGTACCAGCATGTGCTCTTCTTGATGGGAACCTCTGGCCCATTGACAAATGGAGTTGCCTTGCCTTACTCTAGAAGTATGTACAGAGACACTTCTTTTCTTCTATATTAGGAGGACTACAAATTTGTGTGTTCTTTACAGCATTTCTCTCTTTCTGACTGGTTCCAGCACGTGATTCAAATCGTTTCCTCATGTATCTAAAACCCATTTTCTCTTGAGAAAGTATAGAAAATGCTTTTCTTTTTTGGCAACAGGTGCGTCGCTACTGTAAACAAGATTCTTCTGAGCTCTTTTTAATGAAGATAATTAAGAAAACATTACAAAACAGATTATTAGTAGCAAACAGTAAGTAGTAAACCCACTGTATCTAATTTTATTATTAGGTTACTTGCACTAGAACTGGAGACACACTTGCCCTGGCCATTCTCCTAATGCAGTGAATTCTTGATATTTGGTCACAATACTTTCAAACACTATGCAGAGGACTATGCTCAAGAATAATAGGTGCTATTTACTGTTAAACACAATTGGATGAAAGGGCAAATAAATATTTGTCAATATGCACTGTGTTAAACAGCAAGAGTAGGAAATAAATGGTCCCCAGAAATTATGTAAGCCATCAGCATTTGGGGATCCTTAAAAAACGTTAAAGGGGAGGAGGGTGGGTGTTGCGACAATAAACAGAAATGTATGAAGAGCAAGCAGTGTGCTCACCATAATGGCGGTAAGTCTTATTATTTCCTGGATCCCTGGTACTCTTGCACCTTCATGTGATCCTGAAAAGCATCTTGGCTGATTCAGAGAAATTACATCACCGTCTCCAACCTATGACTAAACCCTGAAGCCACCCTCAGAAGGAGAGAACTGGTTCCTTCTATCACCACTTGCCATATGTCTCCTCTGTCTTCCTCCACTTTCTTAGCCTCATTTACTATGGAAACAAGGCTTGTGTGATCCTGCTGCCTTTTTTATTCCCTTCACCTCACATACAACGGCTAAACCTGTGGGTCTATTTTCATCGAATTTGACAGATGAGTAGGAAACTCAAAGACAGCTGGATTCCTGGAAGTCTTGTCATGAGAGGCAGCTGAGAGAGAGCGAAGGAAAAAGAGAAACACCTTATTAATATCTGCTATAACTGCCTTAAATGAGAGGAAAGGCTGTAGCGTAAGCTAACATCCCACCAGATGCAAGGCAGTCATTATAAACGGACTTAAACATGCAAGAAGAGTTTTCATCGTAACCTCCTTGGGCAGAAAATTCAGTCAGCCACAGGATATAAATCTGTAGAAAGCCAGACTTCATTATTTTTGGTGCTCACTGGCCTACTTGTGTTTTCTCTTCTCTTTTGCTATCTGCTATTAGAACAAAAAAGACAGTGTCATCCAACCAAGACTTCACTATCTTTTTTGCAGCATTGCTGTATTTGTTACGAGAAATGAAGCTAAAAGCAAAGTCTTCAGCATCACCACACCAGCCCTGGAGGAGCTGATCAGATCGCCTGCTATCTCTGTTTCTCTCCTGGTAAGACTGCCAGGAAAAGTCTGTCCCACAGAAGACAGACGATGCATCTTTTCTTTATTAATCTCGTCTTCCTCCACTTTTGAGTGTCTTATTTTTTCTTCAGGGAAGCAGAATTAGATTTCAACAGAAACAACAGCAACAGCAGTAACAGCAGCTCCGTTATCTCTACTAATTGCTCTTTTTCTCCCAAATATTATTTATTCCACCTGAACATCTCCAAACCTGGGCTTTCCTAAGAAAAATCTCTCTCAATAGCTAAACGAAAAGGATTAAGGGATATTGTTAAAATGAAAGCCTTATTTAATACTTAACATCTCCAATTCTTTAACTATTTTTCCTTTTCCTATATCCTTAATGAAAGGTTAAAAAGATCTTTAAGGCTGATTGTTGCCATGGGACTAAGCAGCCTGGAGTCTATTAATTCAACTCCCAGCAGTTTGTTTAACTAGCTAGTGTGCAACACTAGCAGGGTCATGCTGACATCCTTTTTTCATCCCTCTTTTCAAGTAAAATAAATGCAGCATACTCCAGCTGCACAGCTCCAGCTGAAGACTGACAATTAAATGTAAGCTGAAGTTCACAAGTAAAATTTCTATCAGCTTGTGTCAAAAAGTCTGGCATTCTGTATCCTAAAAAAATTAAAATTAAAGACAAACAAGAAAACAGTATGTCTCATGAGTAAGTCAGCCTGCTAATTGAGGGCCTGTTCCAAAGTATTTTTTTAACACCAATAACTGACATTACTATTCATCCTTTCCATTGAAAGGATGAATAGTAGCAACTTCTTTAGAAGGCAGCAGTAAGGATGAGCACAAACTCTTATTAGTGAGGTAAGGTGCTGTAAGGCCTATGTTTATGCTGGGTCTGGAGGTTCGTCATAGTTTCCTTCTTATTTAAAAAGCTCTCTATCCTTTCTTAAACTATGGCTCTGAACCTATTTGATTTCCCTTCCTCTCCTGAGCAACTGCTTCTTCTTTTTCAAGACTGCCTTGATATGTTGGACTGACCAGTGACCTGGAGAGGAGACTTAGGTGATGGATAAATGCGATAAACTGTCCAATGACAGGTAATTTTCATCTTGTACTCCAATGCTAGTCTACACATGCAACAAACCTGGGATGCATCTGGGATGCAAATAAAGGCCAGCGACACCAAACAGAATGACATTTTAGTAAAGGATGAAATTTAAACATCTTACACACAGGCACATGTAAGCGCAAGGCACTTTAAGTCTTTATTTGATTTGTAAATGTTGGGCAGGAAGATAATTCAGACTCTTGGGAAAAGGGGTATTTGTTTGGTTTTGATTTTCTGCAATACTTCAGCCTTTGGCATTTAGAAAAAAACATAAAGATCATAAATATGTATGTTTCATATGAACGACTATATCTGTATGTATGTATACTTACGGGAAGAACTTACGTGCATTGGGTGAGTTAAAGTACTTTGCCACACCTGCATTGTGCATGCAACTGTAAGCGCGATCTTGCAAAGTGTCCTGCGAACAACTAAACTTAACCCTGCAAAATTACTCATGAAGATGAAGTGAAATACATGTAGCTAACAACAATTGCACTCACATAATCATGAACAAAGGAGTCTAATCTTTCATTTAGAAAATTACCGTAGATGTCAGCCACTGGAAACTAAATCACTTCTGTAAGTCAGAATAAGGATATCAGAATCGAGCAATCCTAAACTTCACAACGTTGAAAAGCTTATATAGAAATTCCCAATCGAAGTTAGAGTTAGCAGTGTTAACAACTGTGAGCTGAGTTTCCAGTCCTTTTAGCCTCCTTGTAATGTTCTGTAGATGTTTTTTCTACAAACGTGCAGAGCCATTAACTCCCATTTTAAACCAAACAAGAGAATAGGCAGGCTTTCAGTCAGGATCCTCCACAACAGACCTCCCCTGTGTGATTAATGAAGTATTGAGGAAGATGAATGCGCATAAACTCTTCTGAGTAAAGCAAGCACCACCTTAGAGAAAGCTTTTGATGAGAGGAAATTGCTCTGTATTAAGAGCTCTCTGGAGCCAAGGCAGAGAAAAAAGTCACATTCAGTTCTCTGTAAATGAGTTCTACTCTCTGTCTTCACAACTTTAACTAAACTGATGAAAATAGTTGAATAGGAAGACTTGGTTGCTCTTGAGACTCCATAATTTGCTCCATGAATGCTTTACAAAGAGATGGGCTGCTAAAGAAGAACATTGAATTTAGGTAAAATATAGCAGTCATAGCACTTCTGGTATCAAGAGGCGAGATACATGATTCAGGCATTATAAAGGAGCTCAGCTGTAAATGTTGGAAGCTGGAATAAGAATGAGCACGCATTTCATGAGGAACATGATCCTCCATGTACAAAGACACCACGTGTCTCAGGAGAACATGAAAGAATTTAAGTATTGTTCATTAAATGGCCAATTGCATCAGATATTTGCAAGGCAAGAGGAAGAAATTAAGATGAAGAATAGTCTCACTGAAGACAGGGGATGTTATGATGAAAAATGCTCAGTTTGGTGCAACAGCCACTCTAATCAAAAGAATGCCACAGAGTTTATTGTTCCTTCCTTTCCTTCTTGCACTAAGGTTCAGTTCATCAAATCCCCAGTTCCTCATCGCTCTTCCATCTGGAAATTCCTAAATTTTGCACACTAGTTCCTAATGAGAAAGATTTTGTTTATCCCATCATGTTCCGGACCATTTCACCCTGAAGGTGACAGTCTACAGCAGCAGCCCATGTGAACATTCCTTGCAGCTCCTGCTCTGCAATTACTGCCGAACTTTTTCTTTATTTCTTTCTGTTTTTAGCCAAGCTTAAAATTTTCTTCCTTTAAAGAAGCCTTTAAAATCTTCTCATTTTCTCTGGATAATACAGCTCTAAACTACATTGTTATACTCTAAGAAAAGGACCGTTTTCTGTCACTTGGAAACCCACGCCTCATTTTGAACTGAAATAAACCCAATAATAAAATTAATCTGAAGCGCTATTCCTCTGGAGAGAGTCGGGGAAAATATGATGGGTTATAAACTGAGCCACAGGATACAATATTGCAGTTCAGGCAATACTGAGAGTAAGACTTCCACTAGCTGGGACGTGGCATACCTCAGCAGAAAGGTTAGTGAATTATTGGGGGAAACCAGCAAAGATAACGATAAAATGTAAGTGAAGGCCAGATAATAAAAAGTTGTATGCATATTAAAATTCCTGCAGAGGATCTGAAAGGATCCTTAAGATCCTGGTCAGTAAGGGCAAAGGATCTGCCGTTCTATTACAGCTGATGTCTGGGATCCAGAAACATTTGACTTAAGTCCTGGTGCTGAAACAAGGGAGCCTTCCTCATGACTTCAGCTTCTGGTTTTAGATGTACTAAACACTGCTATTGTGTGCATTACCTTTGGGGGCATCCTGTTAACAACATTCAGTTTCCAGAAGATTAAAGTACCCATATAACCGATTATTCAACTGCAGTGAAATTCAGGCTGAAATGTCACCAACACAAATAGCAAGACATCCAAATTACAGGCCCTGAGTGAAAATTGGGGTATCCCTTCTGTCTGAGTTTCCTTTCAATATTTTCTGTAAAATAGGGATAGTCACAGCAATTTCCTAAGTGTGAAGGGAGGGTCAATTAGTGTCAACTAAATCTCTTAGTACGGTAAAACATTACGTGTGCCAAAAGTCAATAAAGCAGAATCCCACAGAGAAAGTGCAGGGCATGTCTAATGGAAGGCACGCTAAACAAGAGAGAGTGGACTTAGTTTTATAATTTTTATGACTGAGAGATGAACTGACAGAAGCTGACAGTGACAAAGAAAAGAGAGTGCTCTGGAAATTGGCCAGTTTTTATGAAGCTGTTATCAAAGACAGGTAACAGATGTGATGGTTCAGTAACAGGGCGTGAGAAAATACAGCCAACGCACATGGCAAGACGCAACGCTTGTTTAACCCCTTTCAGAACACTGAAAACTCCAAAGAGTTACTTAAGCTACAAAAAGAGGCTTAATTTAATGGTCACAATAAAGAAATGTGAAGCCTAAAATCTAGTCTGATTTCTGCTATGAATTCTGCTCAAAATTGGTAGGGCATTTTTTCCATGTAGTAAGCCTGGCTATAAACAGCAGGCAGTGCTGTAACAAGTCTGTCATATTTTATATTTTGGGAAACCCTATTTAAGGGTATAACACCCGCCATGAGAAAAGGCAGCATTAACAGGGCCAGAACTCACAACTTCCTTTTTCTGCAAGTTTTTTCCCTCTGCTTTATCCGACTGAAAGACTGGATTAGCCCTGAGCAGCCTAAGGCCCCTGGTACTCGAGCAGCTCTGAGTCTATCCAACAAGAGGGCCAATTACATACATATTTAGGATAACATAATTTTACTGCACCGCAAAAGTGTTGCAAGTCCTCTCACACAACATTTTCCCATATGAGAGGCACCACAGAAGTGACAAGCATTAAATATTTTATGAGGCTGGATTGAATACTGGAGCGCACTCTAAGAAATTTCCTTTTCATCATAGACCAATGCTTCCTTTATTTGCTAGGCCCTGAGAAGCAAAAGGAAGACTCTGCCATTTGTTGGCACTCTATGACACTGATTTTACCGATGCTAACAGAACAATACTGCTTATTTTTACATTCCAGCAAGTGACACCTTCATCAGGACGCCCAGACTGCGTTTATAACGATCTCAGACATTTGAGCACCTTGATTTTTACTTGCCTTCCGTAGCTTTTCTTCTGATAGCTGGGAGCCGCTAATTACATTCTTCTTTGTTGTTTTGCTCCATGCCTCTGAACACTGTTTTTCCTTCAAGCCCTAAAGGCACTGCAAGCAGCATCTCTGCTCCTCGAATGCCACGTTTTGATCTTGACTGCAGTGCTATGCTCTCACCATCTTAAGTACTGGGCAAAGACACGCTTGCAGTCTCGAGGGATATGGGTGTTTTATTTTGATTTTCTATTTTAGCGAAGATTTCGAGGAGCTTCCTTTAAAAGCCCTGTCAAAAGCTTAAAGAATTGGACCATACAATAGTCATTTATACTTCATTTATTTAGAGGACCAGGGCTCCAAGGGAAAACACTCAGGAAAGAGAATGTCCAGTTTACCTGAGGAATGGGGCTAGCATTCCAGGAGTGCTGAAAAATAGATGCAGAGATGAAATATTGGCCAAAAAAAAAAAAAAAAGAAAGAAAAGAAAAGAAAAAAAGGAAAAGAAAAAAAGAAAAAGAAAGGAGCCGTTTTGTCTCTAATAAAGTAGCGAGAGGATGACTCAACACCCTTGTGCTTTAAGGAAGAATATATTTGACTATTCCTTTACTCCTTTTTTTTTTTTTGTTTGATTCAAGACAACTTGTTACAATCAACTCAATACACGAATCTGATTCCCCCTGGTTCCTTTATTGTCATCTTGGCACTGAAAGTACTACCCTCCAGCTGGGACAGCAGCATCTCAGAAGGAAGTCCCAGATTCAAAGGCAACACCCAGCGACACTTTTCCATGCATGTCGCGCACAATGGGCAGCGCGTTAATTCCTCTGTTGTGTTCCTCAAAGGCCACAGGCCAATTTCAAGTGGCATTTGCCTCCCCACAGGTTGACTCGTTTTGAACTCTCTGCCACAGCAACTAAATTAACAAATAGGCGATAAACATTCTGGTTTAACTCATGAACTATATTTTTCTAAGTGGGATCCTGGTACTTGTGCACAAAGGGCTAAAACCCTGCAGCAATTTCAGTATTGATGCCTTTACGATTGCATGACAAGACTTCTATTTGATGCCTTTCTTAATAGCTCAGCTCTTTCAGGGAAAGAATTAGATTAAAAAAAAAAATAAAAAGTTTTTTAAATTCTGTAGTCTGTAGGGAAAGAAGTGTAAAAGGATATAACTTGCATTTGTGAGGAAGAGAGATACATAGCAGTATTTTTTTAAAAATCTCTGATTACAGTTTGTGCAAGCTTAAGACCAAGACGCTTAAGACCAAGAAAGCCAATCAAGGAAATCTATGGAGTAAGTGAAATTTCTGGACTGCCTTTTCATTAGCAAGGATTTACATGCTAAATTACTGTTGTGGTTTTTATTATTTTATAGGTACTTTATTGTATCAACACAGTTATGTGATTACCTTTAGTTTATTAGCTTGAAACAAAACCTCCCTCAGAATCCCAGCCTCGGCCTAGGAAGACAACATGTTTTTTCCTGACTCACGGGTGACAGAAGAGTAGGAACTGAAGAGTAGAAGGGCAGATGATACGTAGCACATCCGAATAACCAGAACAAACCTCTCATGTTTGACATAGGATGGCTTGGTCAAAAATGAACATTGAAACTGTAGCTTGCATATATCATATATTGATTCCTTAATTGTTCATGTTTAGCTCTTTATGGATGTGCCTAAATGAAAAACTGGCCGCGAAAATGAAAAACTCAATTTTTCCCCTTAGTGTTCACGTGCAGTGAGTTAGTAAAACACCGTAACTTACGGTCCTATGAGATCAAGGACTGACCTACATAAGAGCTCTCATCACCACCAACCTCCCAACAGCTCTCCTCAAGACTGCTCTGGCTTTGACATTGGCTTTAAGTCATCATCACCTCCCCCCACCCCCTTACTCACTTCTACCTGGTTTTACTGATGAAGGAAAATCGCTACGCTGGTCAGAGCCCTAGAATCAATAAAGCAGAGCGGGAAAGAGCAGCGCTCCCTTCTGCCTCGTCCATCACCTGCCAGCCCAGTTCTGCTGCCAGAATGCCATTTTTCACTTGATAAAAAGCCTATTTTGGAGCTTGTTGGTGGAGGTACCTAAAACCTTATATACATTAAGGCAACTGAATTGATATCCCGTCAGATGAAGAGAATCTCTTTACTTCTGGTGAGAGTTAATGATGATTTATTAGGCAGAGCAGATAGATCCCAGGACATATTTGCAAGGACTTGTCTATCAGAAAAAAATTCCTCTGGAGATTTGGACCAGGCTTATTTCTTACTTTTTATTTAGGAGACATGGGGCTTCAGTTTGAAGCACTTCTCAGATAACATGAAGCTTTAAAAAGATAAAATGCCAGATGAAAAAGGATATCTGAGAAAAAACTTCTTCACTGTGAGGGTGACAGAGCACTGGAACAGGTTGCCCAGAGAGGTAGTGGAGTCTCCTTCCCTGGAGATATTCAAAACCCGCCTGGATGTGATCCTGAGCAACATGCTCTAGAGGACCCTGCTTGAGCAGGGAGGTTGGACTAGATGATCTCCAGAGGTGCCTTCCAACCTAAACGATTCTGTGATTCTGTGATTCTGTGACCTTACGTCACTGAGGACAATCCCACGTCATGACAGAAAAGACACTGAGGAAACGTGTAAGTGAACAGGATTTGGGGGATTGTAAGATACAAACATGATAGTTGGTAGGGAAGACTTCTAAAGAAAAGGAATGTCTGAAATTTAATTAAGGCAAAGACGACTGCCCTAGATCTTAAGAAAAGTCAATAAAACTCCTTCAAATAACTGAATTTCTGACCTTACCACATGAATTGCTCTCAATGGCAGGCTTGTGGATCTTTTGCCACAACAGAGTGGGAGTCTTTGCCCAAAAGTAAATGTTCCTGTTTCAATGAGTCACCTTGGGCTGCCTTTGAAGTTATTAGAGAGAAATGAGCATTTTTCGGGTGCAATTCATCTAGCTTGTGTTAGACAGTACAGCAAAGTCAGGTGAATTACACCCTAAAAGCATCCACTCCATTCCGTAGTAAGTCAGCGGTCACTCACTCAGATGTCTACACCGTGAACCTCTAAAGCTTGGTAAGATTACTGCTCTTTAAGTGACCATCCCACTATCTAATGAGGGCTAGTTCACAGGATACTGAATTGGAGGTGAAAGAAAGTTAATAAATGTGTCATGTCCTTAGAAGTCAGGAAGTTCTGAGCCTCTGATTTTTAAAACTGTCTTGCCTGTTTTCATCTTTCTAGCTCCGTAGCTGTTGCTAAAGGGAAGTTGGAAGGACAGAGGAGCAGTAACAGAGACATTCTCCTACGTAAAACAGGATTCAAAGGGAGCAGATGCTGTTTGAGGCATGCCTCAGGATGTGCAGCCCGATGCAATTATGGAAAAAAAAGCCTCATTGCAGGCTTTGATTAGAAAGCATGTACGGTTAGGACTGTTGTCTCTGACTGCGTCCAGACTGGAAGCTGGGGAAATCCAGCAGAAGCTGGTGGGCCACAAGTGCACGGGAAGTAATTCCCACATCCAGTCATCTTGCTCAAGGAACACTTCCCTTACTCATTTTGACTAATCACTGTCTTCACCGAGGGGGACATGGCAGCATGCTGTGCCTGTAGGAGCAGCATTTAAAGCTCCCAACTAATATTTTCAACAGGAGAAGAAACTGCCAAACATTTAACTCCAACACGCAGGCCGTACGCCTCCAGCCCTGCAAGGCTGCGGAGGCTGCAGCAGCCATCTCCAGCCAGAAAGAGGCATGTGCTGTGCTCTCTCCGGAGGCTCTCGTATATCCCTTACTTTGAAACAAGCCTTGCAGACAGCGTGCATGTGGCTGCTCTGTGTATGGGAGAGCGACATTAATCACCTTTAAAAAAATCTCTTATGTTCTAGTGACAACAGTCTGTACAAAAGCAGAGTGGAGGCTGCATCATCCCTATTTTCTGAGATTTATAGCAGAGCAGCAGGAACTTGCTTTGGGCTGCTGCAAGGCCTCTCCTCACACAGTATTTTTGTTTTGGAAAAGCAGAAAAGAATCTGCCCTTCCTGCTTGAATTACAAATACAGCTTTCTCTTTGTACTCCCTGAAAATGAAAATGGACTTCACATTTGAGAAGAGACATTTGCATGTCTTTTTTTCACTTCATGCAGTAGAGGAGGTGAACCCTACCAAGGCAAGGGATACGCGTTACAGGATTTGAAATGAATATAAAGAAGTAGGGAGCCCTACCAAAGAGACGGTTTCTATTACGCAGTTTCCTACCACCCGTCATCTCTCTCTCAGCGGTGAGGCAGGACCTAACTCCCAGGGCAGCCCAAATCATAAGAGGAAACTGCTTGGCATTCATTTAATTTTCCTTCCAGGACTCAGTTTTCCCCTGAGCCGGCCTCCCCAGACTGCCCTGCAGTGAAGGCAGTGGTGCTGTTTCCTGCAGCCAAGGGAGAGATAACCCTCCCCTTGCTAATCAATCAGAGGTCAGTGCTCTGCCTCACATTATTATTACGGAGAGTGATGGCATCCATCTTAACCCCTCCATCCCTAACTGCTTAGCCTTAAACAAAAAAACAAAAACAAAAACAAAAAAAAAAGCCAGAACACCTCTATATGGCTATTTGTGCCTTACAACACATAAACGGGAATTCCAGGCTGTGTCTTCTCCTACGCGTCATCCTCCCTTATATCCCGAACTACTAGGGGCCCAAAGGTTGGAAACAGTATAAGATAATACTCTCACGTGCAGATTTTGGTGATTCGCATTCTTCATCCAAGCTGCATTACTGAATCCTGGTGTTAGGTGTCAAACACCATCTCTTGGGCCAAATTCCACTAAAAATGAAGAGAAGTCATTTGTACTCACACTTCAGTCTCACTATGTTCACACTCTGCTACAAGGCAATTAAAACCTGGACATCCCGTAAAAGATGGAAGCAAGGCATTCACCCTCCTCTATGGCCTGTTGGGTGGAGGGATTTTGCTGTGTCTCTCTCCTCTAACTGAATTTACTTGCACAACTTTAACACTTTTAATATCACTGTTGTGTCCGTAGTAGATATTTTCTTCTGACCTTGCTCCCCACACTTACTCGGCCCATTTCTCTGTCACTTGTGCGGAACTGTACCTCCACAGACGGTTTATCATCGCAGAAACTGAAAGGCAGTGAGGAGAAAAACTGACTGTTCAAACTAATGGCTCCGTTGATCGATGCCAAAACGCAGCACCAGTTTAGTTTGGCTGCTCCAGTGCTTGTTGCCACTGTGCAGAAAGTCCCCTTGCTCCAAACAAGTGCTTAAATAGACACTTACTCCTTCCACTCTCCAACCTGTGGGTTTTAAGGGGTCCACCTGGGAACTAGTTACATAATAGAGAAGCATGAAAACAGTCTGTTCAGGGCTTTTTAGTCCGTGACCAAAGGCAAGACCTTCTAAGGGAACAAGCTACAGAAAAACAACCCTCGTTTTACTTGGGCCCAATTTATTCGCCCTGTATTGCCCCAGTTAAATTTTATTATTATTATTGCTCCTTGCCACAGTATTGGCCAATGGCACCTTCTGGGAAAACCTCTGCTGAGCTCAGTCATTTTTACAGAGCCCCCCTGCCCATCTGAAGGGGAGTCCACGGGGGAGCTGTCCTTCCAACCAGCCTCCGCCCAAACTGTGGAAAGCCCCAAACATGCAAGGAGGAGGAGCTGTGCTGTGACCCAGCCTAGGAGAACTAGAACAGGTTCCCATAAAATCGGTGAAAAGGCTTAGAAAAGCCTATGTTGCCCACAAGCCTGGCTTATCAGGGAGACAAAGCCAAACTGAATGTGGGGCTGCCCTTTCTACCTGTGTGCAAGCCATAGGGGAGGTCCCAGAGTGCCCCCTTCCATCAGGTTGTGCTAAAAATTAACATAAGCCATCTTTTCCTCCGTACTCCAACTCTCAGCACTGGGCGCTCCAAGCCCAGTGCACCACACAATGAGATTTTTTTGACAGAGACCTTCCTTTCTCAAAGGTGTTTGGGAGATTATACTGCAAGAACGAAATTGCTATGTATAGGTAATATCATGTAGGCCACAGCATTTTCCCCCATATGCTTAAATCCTCCTAAAGGAGGATAAATTAGTCCCTGTGATAGCATTTCATAGGATAATCCTTATAAAAAATGAGCTCCACACTAGTAGGTTTTAAAAGTCTACAGGATTGTAAAACAACAACAAAAGTTATAGAAAAGCTTGTGTATCTGCTATAAAGCAGATACTGATCCGGGTATAATAAAATAGCCTCCATCTTGCCTGCCTGGATCTGGTCAGTTACTTTTTACTTAATGCCTCTGTATTTTTATTTTGGATTTGGTACGCATGATAAATACCTCGCAAGGAGCGGCGGATGCGTGAGCGCTGTGATTTAACACCATCAGCGCTACAGCAGCTTTGCTGTGCAGATGCAGAAAGCGACAAAGTCATGCGCTGTGCAGCAGGTTTGCTTTTCTCTCTCTTTTTGTTTAAATTAAACTCTTTGTATAAATAGTCATTCTAGCTGATTATATAATCTCCCACATTTAGAACGTCTCTGTTGCAACCATGGCAACTCACAGAGCTGAACGCATCAGGTTCACATTTCTTTCTAAATTTGCTGAAGAGGGTGAAGAAACAGCTCTGGAAACCCTCCTCAGACAACCTACGTTTGTTCTGTGTGCGCGCGGAGCACAGTCCATCTTGGATGGACGTCCTAAGCAGGAGAGCTGTAACGCCTGCACTGTTCCGGTGTGTCCACTACCCGACATGGATAACAGTATCGCCACAGAAAATCAATATTTAGGTTTTAAATGATTAACAAATTAAATAAGAGAACCGAGCAGCGGCAGAGCTGGAGAATGACGCTACTAATGTGCAGAGCAGGCAGAGCTCACGGTATCTGCACAGATTTTCTCACCTTGCCTCACCACTGCGCTTCATCTTTGATTTGGAGAAACAATACCTAACCGAAAGGGCTCAAAAATTCCTTTCTCACGTGCTACTAATCAATCTGAGGGCGATGCTAACTGCCCTGAATGCTGATGTTTAGCCCTGATTTGCCACCTGCAGAACATGAGCTTCGTTGCTCGGATGAAGGGGACCCAGCTCAACCAACACGCTAATGTGACTTTGGCCTAATCACATCAAAACTGCAGCAGTTTGCGTGCTCTAGCCTGCTACTCACCTCCGAGGGAGTCAGCTCCCACCCGTTCCCACCGCCCTGCAATGAATCTGCAGAGGACGGCCAAGTAAAGCAAGTCCCGACATTGTGTGTGAAGTGGAAAAGGCATAAGCGGATTCTAAATAATGAATTAAAGAAAAAAGTGTAACTGGGTATGCTAATTAACAGTCATGATCACCTACGGGATTTTTCTTTTTATTCTATAATTGTTGGTATTTTCTTAGAAATGATGAATCATCACAACGAGCTCTTTATTTTTCTTATGCCGTAAATACTCCAGAAGAAATACGTGGCCAGATTTTCAAGTAACATGCCTGTCAAAATGCCCTATACTGGTTACAAACGCATGAGGAAAACCAGATGCAGACAGTGATTCTGCGCTTGCAGCATTTTCGTATTTGCTGGGACTGAAGTCCTACTACGCTAGTCGTTGTATAAATCCTATGGTCAAATTGGCGAGTTTATATAAGAAGTTAAATTGCGCATTTACAGCAGTCCATCTATCTTGCACAACTAGCTGCTTCTGTACCAGGCTAGGTTTCTGTGGACATTGCCAGGTATGACCCGAGAGCCTGCAGACCTGTTTTGGCCTAGCTGTAAGTCTGCCTCACAGTCTAGAGAGTATTATCTTCATACAGATATGACAAAAACTGTAATCTAACCCAGGAAACAGAAAAATATTCCTTCATATTCTATTAAATCCTCACAGCAACAAATGAAAGCCAGGTTGCCGCACTTCTTATTTTAGGCATTTTAAAGTTTGTACAGGATTTAATCTCTTTAGTTGGATATTTACAGCAATAAAAGGTCCAGCCATGCACAGGCGATGCATGCTACAATTATAATTACATTTACAAAAAAAAACGTGGCAATCAATATTTTGTGCAGAGACTGATTTTGATTATACCTAATCAATGGTGATGCTAATAACCTACTTATATCAATTAATTTCTTTCCAATTACATCTTAATTACTAGCCTGACCATACCAAGGATGCCTAGAAATTGTTTGACAGGAATCCATATGTATCAATTTTTGTCTTACATTGGCAAGAGCTTTGACACCATTAAGTGCTGGTCTGATTGCTGCAGACTAGAGAGAGAACAGAGATTAAATGAAATAATTAATTATGTGCGTTTGAAATTGAATAAGAAAAAACAGAAAAAATAAGACAGCTGAGCTTGTACGTTAACAGTAGCTTGTTGCATTCATTTAGTTTCTCATTGATGCTTTCTAATTCCTTTTTTATTACCTTAGGAACAGGGATAAATTCTGCCAGAGTTAAGACTGCTGCAGAGATGCTAGACTCCTTTTAAACGTGTCTATTCTCCTGCTTGTAAGAGATGGACCTTTTTGTTATCTTCCTCCTTGCCTGATAACCCCATGGAGGATTGAATAAAGTCAGACATTCAAGGGAATAATGGTAGCAGCTAGCCGGATAGATGCACAAACCCACCAGGACTCAGGATAAGGTGGGGAGGGTGTTTAAATAGGCAAATAAAAAGCCACCTGAGCCTCTCTTGCAGAATAATGCAAGCAGAAGCTTCTCTGGGAGCAAAGTAAACACATGAATTAATAGAAGCCTTAGCCTCTTGTTGGGCTTTATTCACTGCCCTTTATTAGGTGGTTCCCTGGAAACCTAGGTAAACTTTTACTGTCACTTTCTTTTAGGTCTTCTGTGCCCAAATCGTCCGAATTAATGTAATCCTGGAAACCTTTCAAGAAGTCTGAATTCAGAGACCAATCTGTATTTATTTCCATTTGAAAGGGCAGTTGGTGCAAATCATGGCTGCAGCAGCTCAGTAGGGTGGCCACGGCTGATCTGAGCTGTGATCGTGAAAGGGCAGAACGGAAAGAGACAAGAAAGCTTATGTTAAACTAAACATACATAATGGGTGTCCAGATTCATGGTTCATGAGAGAAAGAGTGAAGAGGTACCCTCCTCCTACCTGAATTTTGTTCTTCATCCCTTACTGGTAACACATTTAGTTTAAATTAGGAAATACGAAGTTGCTTTCCTCTGTTGGTGGTGACTTTTTCTGGACAACTTTTAAAGATAGCGTCCTTCTCCCAAAACTCTGCATGAAGAGCCTCTTGCCAACCCCAAACCAATGCAGGGATGTTTAGAGGCAATAGCAGCAATATCTATGCATGAGGCCTAAATCAATTGTGCTGCGTGTTGCTCTTGAATTTGGATCAACTTGGATTACCTTAGACAGGCTGGCAAAGACTCCTGAGTGAACACAGCTTAGGCATAGAGACCGGGAGCACGCCGCTCCCAAGGAAGACAAATGGATACCGTAGGAGTTGGTCACTGAATTAGCTCAGTACTGTGAGAAAGGAATCACAAAACCAAAATCCAGTTATACTCAGAGTAGTAATACAAACAACAGCTGTTGCCATCAGAAGTTAAACATTTTCTAGCAGTAAGCCGAGCGGTGGAGCAAATACTGAACTATTTCCCTATCCTATACTATACTATACGCTACACTTCTTTTTCTTGCAATCATTCCAGAATCAGGAACAGAACGAATGAACACAATTACTACAGTAATTTCCTATTTTCTAACTGCACAGAGGCCATTTGGATATCCTGGTATCATAATAGTTGGTAATTACTGACTTCTTAATGGCTGCTGAAAGGTTGGCCCGATAATATTGCAAAATACAGGTAGGTAAAGAGCATAGCTGTTTAGACATTCATTGCTATTGTGAGTGGACCTTACAAAGGAAATTAGTTTATGTAACTCATATTTCATGAGGGCAAATGAACTCTCAAATGTCATATAATTATAATAATTATTTCTGCTTGATATTTAATTACTCTACCTAATGAGCCAACAGAACTATAATGGGCAGGTAAAACTGACGAAATTGTCTTTTTCTTGCAATTTGCTTTCTAAAAAAGAACAGAGGTTTCAGTGTTTACAACAGCACGTGATTAAGTAATGCCACGTTTTCTGTGATTTGCAAAATGTGATTAGCCACAACTATCCTGCTTCTGCAAATTGCTGTTCGTATCATAGGACCATGACCTGGACTGTGCACTAAGCTCTTGTTCCTGAAAGTACTTCTGCTGATGTTGATTACAGCACAAATAAACGATCACTAATGTGTGAGCAAAGTGACTATAACAATAGATATCTGGAAGAAAAGAAAGCATCCATCCTTGGATTCATTCTTGAAAACAACATTTAAAGAAACATATGAGTACATGAAATGACAGTTTGACTTAAACAAAATGCATTGCTTTGATTGTGGGGACTTAAAGAAAGTCAAGGGTAATTGGAAGCAAAGTGGTAGATCTACAAACAGATTTTGCCACCTTTCACAAAACAGTAGGGAAAGCGGTATACAGTTGTCAAAGGACTCTCCAAAATAATGGAAATCCTTCATTGCACTGACTTACGGCAGCAATTTGAACCAAGTTCTTCTGGCTTTTTATGAGAGCATCCCGGTCACAAGACTTGCAAATATTCTGCAGCAGATCTGTGTCTTTTGCTGTTAGGCACTCTGCAGCCCGGTTGTTAGGGACTCGTGTAAAAAGGAGTGCACTTTGGTGTTATTTCTGTTCCACTTGAGGAAGCCTAACTCAACTATTATCTTCCACTCCAGAATGTCCAGCCATGGTCATAACCACTCCAAGGTATAGGGCAAGACAGAGAACAAATTCCCTACTCCCCATGCTGATACCATCATTAAAGGAAAGCTGAGATGATCTGTAACAGGGCTATCTATTACGGAGTGGAAGCTAGCATTACTTTCAACTATTTTGTGCCTTCTGTATAAGTAAAATCTTCACTGTAGCCAGCTGAGAAATTTGCACAAGCACCAAGACTCCTAAGGCAAGAAGAGGCACTAGAGGATTGCAGAAGCTGATTTGCTGTGATCCCTTTTTAAAATGAAAGAGAAATGAAGCATAGAAATTCTCAAGTCCGAGAGCGGGAGAGTGCTAAGTGTCAGAGGAAGCAGCAGCCGCAGCAGGAGAGTATTTCTCGAACTTTCTGTTCTCAGACTGAGGGAAACAATAAGGTTAAGGCTAATTATGGCATCGCGTATGAAAGTCTGGTGGCATTTGCAAAATTCCATGTATTTCAACTTAATATAAATATGAAATAGGATATGTGCATCTGTTTCAAAAAACTGTTCTGAAACGCACTGAATTGTGGAAGGAACACACTGGCCAACGTGAACGGGGCAGACGCTCTCCCAACATGGCAGTATTTGAGAACCTATTGTTTAAAAGACTAAATAGGCTATATTCAAGGCCTGCTGTTCAGTTACCCACACTTAGGAGGAAAGAATCTGCTTATTCAAAATTTGTCCTTGCAACTTATTGGCGTTTTAGCAATACAAGATTTTAATTTTTATACCCATCAAATTGGGTTTCTAGGCTGCAGGTGTATCTAAGCCTCAGAAATGGAGCCAGGTTTCATTTTAGTTTGAAAGATCAAAACTGCTGACAATTAAATTTAATTGAATGAATAAGCTCCTTAACGGAATGCACCATTGGGCTTACATCCAACCTCGTGCTGGCAGGAAAAGAGAAATCTATATGCAGAGTCTGTCAACTTCCTGTAACCCGGGAGAACAGGGCTTTATCACAGTTTAATAAAAACATAGAAGGAGCCTGGTCTTCCTACCTTTCCAAGAAAACTCTTTTTTTTCTATTTCATGAAGCGCTGCATTAATAGTCTTTATCCTCAACAACATTCTCTCCCTTCATCACATTTTCTTGCAGGTAAATTTTTGAGAAAAAGGATTAAATCTTTTCATAAGGTTTAATTGTTGGCTTTGACTTTACCCATCCAAACAATAGACATGAAAAGTCTGAACAAAGAAGGCCCAATTTCTTTTTGAAGAAATATCCTTTCTGAAATATTAATGTTTTGTTTCCCTCTAGGATGGCATCTTTTTTTTTGCTTCTTATGCAACCAGCCTGTTACTGCCTCTGCCTCTACAACTAGAACTGCATGAAGTAAAGATGTTCTTGGGGCCTAGGGGTCAGTTGTTTTCTATTTCATTTCTTTTTGATTTAATTTTAATTTATTGTCCCATATTCTAACACTTATGAAGGTCTGAAGGCAGCTACTCAAGTTGAATAAATCTAAATACCATTACCAATAATTGGATAAGCCTTAGCATGGATTTCTGTAACACCTATAAACCCACACATTTTCACGATACATAAAGTAGGTCTAAGGAGGGGGCTGTTGATCGGTATGGCATGGTGAAGCTCAGAATTTTTATCCTACAGATCAACAGATTTTGTCTCCATGGTTTTTCATAAGCCATGGTTTCATCGCCTTCTTATAATTAGGAATAGGGTGAGTCTGAACCCCGGAACAAATGCCACCAGATCACACAGCAGTTTGGAAATAGAATAGAATAGAAGCAAGTTGCTGATCAATACAAGAATCTATTTGACATCTGAACTGTGGTAGAACAGTATCCCTTACCATCCCAACAGAGCATCTCAGAGCCCTTGCTGAGTTTTCCCAGTGTTACCACCTTAAGGAAGGCAGGCACACCAGGCTTGTTTCACAGGCAGGAAACCGAGGTGCAAAGAAAGGTCCAATCCACAAGCAAATTTAATGCCTACTTTACAGAGAATTCCAAGTGACTTTTTCCAAGATCCACAGGAAATCAGGATGATTGATTAGAACGCAGGGTCCTAATCAGGATGAACGATTAGGACCCAGGGCTTCTCCGTCTTATGTTAACTTAACCATTCTTATACTAGCTTAGCCATTCAAACATTCTTCCTGTCGCTGCAACAGTAAAATTTAAACCAACTTTTGGTTTTAGGTCCCTTATTCAAAAATACTTTAACAGGGAATGAGCCAAGTCTCTGTTCAATTCCATGGTTGTGAGTGAAGTGCCATCAGAAGTAAAACAAAGGCTAGATATCAAGTACCAGAATGGGACGCTCAAAACCCAAGGGAATGGAAATGCCAGAAGTGTCACTATCAACAGGAGTGGTTTTGAGCAAAGTTCCGCTCTGCGTCTGCAAGCAATGAGCGCCAGCAAAAAGGAAGACATTCAGAGAGTAGCTTTATTTCTAACAATAGCTGGGTCTGAAACATTTCATGATTTTAATAGCTTTTGGGTTAGTCTGGCAGAAGGTACTAACTGCATTACACACACTGGAGGAGTAGAAAACTCCACAAATTGAACATATGAGAGTTACAGAAGAAAGAGAAAATATGGAATCGTTTGTGACTGCTCTAAGGCTGAGCAGCCAATCTTACAACTTCTTTATTTTATATCTCGAAGACGGCAGAATTTCTGAGTCACTGACAAGATCCAGATATTGACTGAAATGTACAATAAAAATTCAGAAGAGATGAGGAGACGCAGTGTTTAACTTTAGCAAAGCCACGAGCAGTTACCCACCAAAGAGCGTCACTTGATCCAGAGGATAGTTTGTGGGGATAGGAAAGTGCTTTGATACTGTGGGTGCTATACAGAACATTAAATACCACAAAAACGAGCCTTGCAGATACTTAAATCTAATGTGCTGCTTTCATATGAGTGTAGTAAAACAACGACTATAAGCAATTGGAAGCAATTTACAAACCTTTTACTCTACTGAAGATCAAAGATGCAGTTTCCAGAGTCTGCCTATTCCTAAAATAGCAAAGATAGTTTTCTACAGTGTGTTAGTATACTTGGCTGCTTCACTAAGGAGAAGGACTGATAGCTACCCATGTTATAGATCTCGGATCCGTTGTCCGGGTGAGACACAACTCCACTTGGCATTCGGGTGCTGCAGTGCCAAAATGCAGTAAGTAAGGAGGAGCAGGAGCAGCATCTGGAGACGAAAGGAAACTATGATCCTTCAGTAGAGCAAAACAAGCACATTGCAGGGTACTCGCAAAAGCCAAAAACAACACAGTAACAAACAAAAAAAAAGTCATCAGAGCACCTGCACCTGAAGAGAAAGCTAACTGCCCCCCATTTGGGGGAGCCCAGAATCATTTCCCTTGTCTTCAGAGGAACTCATGTTTCTCACCTCGACTCTGCGTCCACCACCATACAGCTATCCTAGAGCGCGTTTGTCTTTCCTTTGCTTTGCGCTTGTGTTCGTTACGTTATATTTTAGTAAGCTTTCAGCTTTATTTAAATGCGTTTTAGAACAAATCAAAAACCTAAATTGATTCATGAGGATTTACGGCATTTTAATTACGGAGTGTGTTTTTGAATGATTTAAAGGCTGATAAGAGCTTGAAACAGCCCAAGATTCTGAGAGGAAATGAGAAACATGACATTCTGAAAAGGAAACCAATTTTCTTCAACTTAAATTGTTGCTCATATAAACCAAATTATAAATATACTCTATGACTGTAATGCTACAGAGGACTGCTTATGAAAATATGATTAGTAGTGCAATTTTCTTAGGTTTCAGCTGCTTTCTTTTCTTCGCTGGCTTTAATGCAGCAAAAATCAACATCCCTCCTCCTCACCCACCCATCTTTCTGAATGAAAATAAAATGACAAATCAAAGTCTGCAAGATAGCTTGGTGTTATCCTGATAAAATTGCCATGCAAGGAAAGAGAACTCAGGAAAATTTTCAGCAAGTTTGGGGGTCTAGAAGAATCTTTCCTGCAGTATTTGTATGAAAGCAAAGACATCTGAACATGGCTATGATCCCAAGATTATGCCTAGCCCAGTGTCACAATTCAGCATGCCTTGACATCCATAGCTCACATGAGAAGCAAAGACTGAGACATGTGGCAACATGACCTAGCCTTTCTGTTGGAAAGATGACCCATCCTTACAGGGTCGTAAGCTGCCAGTCAAGGGGCACCAAACGGGGCAAATATGTTGAAGACACGAAGAACTTTTGAATATCTTCTGGCAGGCCAGAAATATCTTCAATGAACACAGCAAAAAATGACTAAAACGTATCTTGAGCTCCAGAATGCCCCACTCTGCCTCCAACATTAAGTGGTACTGGGACAGCGTGGGATTTGCTGCACTGCTGATGACTTTGTAGCGCTTCTTTAGATCAGTGGTCTGCTCCAAATGCTTTGTAGTTACAGAGTTAGACAGCTCAGCAGCGCTAAATTTCGAGTTAAAAATAAAAAATAGTCGAGCTTGGCCCAACTGGATACTACAGATCTTGCACTGCCTCCAAGAAATTGGGCTTTAACCTCATATCAATAATGAAAAAAAATGCATTCGCTAGCATTCTTCTTTCACAAATACTGTGTATAGCGCTTCAGAAAGATATCAGATACAAGTAAGATTATTTTATTTTTCAGTAAGAGTTTTTATCAGGATAGGAAGATGCAAGATTATGTGTAAAGATGTGTGGTAAGATGCCATTGTGTGCTAAACATTAGTTTCTTGGAGCTGGCCAGCATTTATTTCAGAATAATTACCGACCTTTTCCTGAGTGCGATTTCCAGCAAAATATGACCATCAGTGACATTTATATAAGGGTGCTGGAAGTCTCAGACTTTGGAAACGCACTTGGGAGCATCTCCATTAAGGCTTGTTAGAACCAAACCCTGCATATGCAGATGCTGGACCTAACTCTCCTACCAACACACTGCACGTACATTTTCTGCCTTTTCTTCCTGAGTACTGAGACCATCAAGGAGATCCAAAATATAAAGCAGCAACATCCTTTTCACTCTTCCTTGCTGCTTCTTTTCTTTCTTGATGTAGTCTTGGAGAAATTATGGCATGATTTCCCTAATGCTTATTTTCTAATGTGTATTTAATCTCCCTACATTCAAATGACAATAGGTTGCTAAATGCATACCTTTGTCAATAGGTGCCTAGTGTGAATAATACCTCTTCATTACACCATTAATGGAACGGTATCTGTTTGTTATAGTAATCCCTTTAGCTTTTCAAAAGCAGTGGCACACGTTATAATTTTAAGATCCCAGCTGATGACTCATTCTGTTACTCCAAGCCCATGCAGAGCAGGGCAACTGACTGCGTAGTTGTACACTTCTGCTGGATAAAGCACCATGTTGCACTAGAGCTTCGTGAAGATTTTGGAGGAGGAAGCTATTGCCAAAAATGAAGCTTCGTTAAGACACAACAAAGACAGCTGACATGGAATGAACAATAACTCTGGTCCCTCCCTGCTTCTGCCTGTCCTCACCCTCTCTGGAGCACCTACACACTGCTCGCTCACAGTGCGCATGTATTGAAATGACAGTGTCCATAAAGTGGTTTTCATCCCAGGATCTCAAAGCATTAGATCAACAGGTGCAGCTGTATTCACAACAAGTCTCCATGTGCTCTTCGCTCTTCTAGAGCGACGTAACTCTGTGGAGCGGTTAGAGGAGGAAGAGTAACCCCTTCTCTCTCTGGAAGCTGGCACAAAGAGGGCTGCTTCAGGAGCCCCTGTTCACTATGGCCAGGTGGCGACAATACCGCTTCTCAGTGGGGTTATCGGTTCGTGTTATGTGTTACCGGTATCTGCCATGTCACGGGAATGGTGAGAACCCTGGGGAAGCTGCTAAGATCCAATCTGCACCTTATCTGGACCAAGCCAGCCCAGGAAGGGATTGATGCAATGGAGCTTAACTAGCTTTGCCAGCCATGGCCAACATCTTCTGTTCAGCTCCTCCTGGAAGCGTAGCACAGAATTTATTAAGATGTACAGTTGACCTGTGTTGAATAGCTTCAGACTATTCTCATTGGTTCAGTGAACGTCTATAGGTGGAGGGAAGATAAACCAGCTCTGTGTCTGTGGAGTTTGTACCTGCTGTGATATGACCCTGAGATTAAAGATTCTTATGGCTTTTGGTTCCCCTAGGAGCTCCTTAAAAAGAAATCCCCAATACAGAGATGGAGAAAGAAAATTAATGAAGGCGGTAACTACAGTACTGGGGACTATAACCAAAAGAGTTCCAAGAAACAGGGGTTTTAAGCATGACGTGCTGAAGAAATTCATGCTCGTTTAAGCAGAAGCAGTTGCAAGCGTGATATTGCATAGAGAAAACCTCTTTCAAGTGTTTTGGACCCTGAGACATTATTGAACATCGCCTGCTATTAGTTGTGAAGAGAAGTCAAAGAATATATGTCAAATGTATGACAGGAGTAACAGAAAAGTTCCAGCAGAGCTAGAGCGATCTGAAGATATGGAAGACAACTGGAAGGGATTTATGCAACACTTCACAAGTATAAACAATGCTGTAAATGGAAAGGAAACAGACAGCAGATACACTTCTGACAGTAACAGGTTCTTACATACTCTGAGTGTAACAGTTTCAAGTATGTTCCTGCCACCTAGGCTGCTATAAACCTGGATTACACAAATCTGAGCCATATTCTGTGCCACATAAAAACAAAATATAATAGGTAAATAAAATAGGTCATGGTTCTGATATAAGAATACAAAAAGAAAAGCAAATTGAAAAATTAATTTTGATTCATGAAGGATTGCAGAGTGCTTAATAAGAGATGAGAGTGTGATTAGGAAGACCTCAAAGTATAAAAGAGCTGAAAAAGCCCAACTGTCACACCATTCACACCTGAAAGTAAATCACCTTGCTATATGAGGGAGGTCAAAAGACGTGTTGAGTCCAAAGTGATAACATATGTGTGCGGAACTGCTTTGCTTTTGGACTTAGAGTTAAATATATGAACAAATATTATTTTCACTAAGTTCAGGGTAATACTGTTGCAAAGTATTGTCCTATGCAAACAGCCTTACCTTAGTTGTGAATGAACATATGCACCCTTGTAACGAAACAATCTTTTTGCACATTGCTTTTTTTGGGTTGTGATTGTTTGCGTTTTCCTTAAAACACGCAACCGGTTGCATGATGATCAAGGTGTACTAAGTTTATACAGAAATTGTATAGATGACGCTGTAATTCATAAGTGTCAGGTCTTAGTGACTGAATGCAATGTATCTGGGAGGGAAAATAATAAACTGAGGTTTCTATGTAGATTACGTTACACCAAAAATCCTCACTACATGTCAATGCCAGCAAACAAAGAGGTTTCATGGTTCCCATAATGGATTAACTGTGCAGGAAAAATGTGCATCTACTCTAGTTGCCGAAATACGAAAGCAATTCTGTGCAAATATATAATAGACAAGGAGTACAGACTTGAATTAAAAAATTGAGAAATAGCATGAGTTAATTAAAAAGGCCATAGTATTTGGATGCCAGAACAGCAAACACGGAAGTAATCTCTGCACAGAACTTCAAAAGGGGATGAGGTCGGCATTTTAAAATGGTATAGTTAAAGCTTAAGACCAGAGATTCATTCATCATAGGTACTAATAAAAGTTAGGTATAAGGCACTTAAGAGAGAAAACCATTGCTCTTAGTGGTATGGATATAAAATATGTCTTTTCTTTGTTTATTGGAAGCCAATGCTGATTGAAATAGGCTGTAGTCCACTTACTGTCATTGCTAAGAGAATCCCAGCAAACTTCTTCCTGCTCCAAGTCTACAGAAATCCATACCAAGCTGTGATGGCGACACAGGACAGATTACTTCCATTCCTTTCTACCCTTAAACAATCAGCATATATTTGTTTATAACGACTGAAAATAAAGCAAACAAAACTGTACGTATCTATATACGCCTAAGTTTGTTTGAAGGCCTGATTCAGACTCAATGATTGCTAAAATACAAAGCATCAATAAAACATTAGGAGGAAAGAGGTCACTAGAGTGCTTAAACATTCAGAATCTGGACAGAGAACAAGGAGGAATTCGCAGAAGTACAGAAAGACGCATAAAACTTTTAGAGTTGAAGGGGCTTCCACATCTTGATTGGTTATAATTGCTTGGAGTTTAGAGTTTAATCAATTCATTTGTTAAGCTATGCTCTGTCTGGGAAAAGAAAGATATATTTTTAGGCTTGCTCCTTGAAGAGGTTCAGTTTCCAAGACACTGGAAGTACAGAGAGACTCACTAAGACAAATTTTTCTTAGGCAGAAAAAAAAATCGCATCACAGAATAAAAAGTCTCTTTCAATCACTTTTGGCCCTGGTGGTAGACAAATACTATATAATTAGCATCAAGCTGGCAACTTTCCTTAGAACGTTTGATGGACAGAGCAGAGAATACAAATGCTCCCTCCCCTGAGATCTCTCTTTTTCCTAGCCAAAGCCTACATTGTCCCTACTTGGTTCCTCAGGTTGTTGCAAAGCCTAAATAGTATCTGCAAAAAAAGGACGTGACCATTGCTGTCTATGGGTTCATGCCAGAGAGACTGTCCTTTCAGTTCATGGGAGAGTTGTCTCCACTGTTACATGAAACCTACATCTGAAACACGTAAGTCCTGTTCACCCAGGCAATGATGCGCAGCAAATCTCTCTATATAAAGCTGTGTATCATGCAGCTGCCTGCTGAGTGTTCACTTATGGCTCTTGGATAGCAATCAGCTATGCAAAATGACAGTCATCTATCACTTTGTGCATATCTTACGGAAAGAACTGAGAAAAACGTGATCTTTGGTATTTTGATAAAGAAACCACATGGTAAACAAAAGCTTTGAGGCTGCAGTCAACATATCTGGCAGCAGAGATTCATTATACCAGGCTCCAAACTTTATCTGGAGAAGCCTATGATCTGAAAACAAATCTGAGGTAGAGTTACTATACACTGGAACATTCCAAAAAGTCAGAAAAGAGTGAAGTCACCAAGACAATATATGTTTCGATTTCTTTGAGTCTGGGCACAATGTAAGACATCTGCAGCATAACAGCACTTCTACCCAGTAGAAAACAGAGTGGATGTACAAAACTCATCTGCTTAAGCCTTGGATGGTGAAGAATACATATTTTTAAATAGATTTTTCCAATACCACTGCAGCCAGTATATATATTTTTGTAGTGCTCTAGTCACAGATTTCCGAAGGGAGAATTCTAATGTGACAAACTGGATTTCTGGTATCGGACTGAATCTGGCTGGAAGAAATAGGTTAAAAAACAAACAATAAACTAGCAAAACTCCGATGTGCCAGTAGCCAGGACTTGCCTACAGAAAAGCACTCCTGGATGTGACGGTTCTCTGCGAATCCAGTCACCATGGCAGCTTCAACTCTGAAAGACTAGAGGTAGGGGCTGGGAAGGGTTGCGCGTGTATAAAGAAGTCACAGAAGTATTAACCAGGATATGCAATTTTTTTCATAACAGTTTAGAGAGTTCCTGCAAATACGCTCTAATCTCACAGTTTGTGGGAAGCAATTTAAGACATCTTATCCTACAGTAAAAAAAAAAAATTTATCGGGAGGTTAAAAGCAGGTTCAAGGGCACTTACAACAGACTAGCTAACAAGTTGCACGTTCACACTCTTGTGCAACCACAGCGACACCACGAAATGCCCAGACTCCTGTAAAAGAATAAAATGTTTCCCCTAAGTATAGCACTAATCACAGTAATTGGACAACGCCATCCTGAACGCTGAACCAGCAAAAGCCCTGAGCTGGCCACGCGAACGTCCCCTAATGCTCAATTAAGATAAGGCTTGGTATATTGTTCAGTCTGCAATAGGCAATTTTTTCTTTTGCTGGGTTGAAGCTTTTGAGATCAATAGAAAATGAAAAAAATATTAATATAGCACATCATTTCAGTTACACTGGAGCCCTATTAAACATCTGTTCTTCACTCAGCCTGTGTGTCTAATTGCCGTCTGCCACAGCACGTCATTTCTTGAAACCCTTTTATCCTATTTAATTTCTCCTTAACGTTGTTGACTGGAAGAGCCCGTTTGTCACTTATTATAGGAGATCGGTGTGCTGCTAGTGCTAATGGGAGAAGGGCTGCAGCACATGCCTTGCCCAGGCTGTGAGCGTAGGGCTCACGTCGGGCCACCTGCCCCAGGAGGGCAACCACAGGTACGTGAGGACGGGGATGCTTGCGCCATGGATGCAGAGCTGGGCAAAGCTTTGAGACTGACACCAGTCGGGGTTGGGGGGGGGCTGTTGCTGATGGTTGCTCACTCTGATACTCCTGGGAAGGTCATTTCATGACCTTCGGTTTCACTTTCAAAAAGAGTGGCAATAAAAATAAACAAAGAGCAAGGCAAGCCGGTCTCAAAAATGCTAGTTCAATTAGATATTTGTAGTGGCAAGATTAGTTTTCTTCAGTTAAATTCAATTCAAAGCAACATCCAGGTTTGAGAGTTATTTCAATTTTATTTCAAAATATGGAGAAACCTGGAGATGAAATGTTCAGCCCAAAGTGATGGCTTTTCCACCACTGTCTCATTCACTGAAAAACGTTGGAACACATTTTACTGCAGGTCCACCTGAGATTATTTTTCTTTTCCAGTTTGCAAATTTAGCCAAGAGACCAGCTGTTTACACAGCCTTCATTTCTTCCAAAGTCTCACAGTAAAGCCGAGCCGGCCTGGGAGAGCCCAGCCAGCCCCATCCATTCCCTGCCTGCACTGGGGACTGCTGTCCCAGGGCAGAGAGGCAGGAGCAGCCCTTGAATTGCAGAGCCTCGGATATCACCGAGGGATATCTCTGAACAGCCAAGCAGGAGATGACAATGTTTCCTTGCTGCCCTCCTGTGGCCACGCTAAGACCTGGTATTTTACTATAAACCCCTCTGTTTTATATGAAGGCTGCACTCATCCCTGAACCTAGGTTGTTTCCTCTGCTTAAATGTAGTTGCATTTACCAAGACAATTGGTGCTTTTATGTGTTCCTAAATCATAAATTTTAATCTGAAATCTCTCAGGTACCCAAGGATTAATATTTAATGGCTGCTCTGTCATGTAATTTCTACAGGCCAATCTTTTTATCTTCAAAATTTTATCATCTTAGACCTACAAATTTAGACTTCAATATGATAACAATACTTTATGAACACAATGGTTCTTAAATTCCCTAGCAGTCTCCTACAGGCAGAGACACTGTTCCTGGGAGTCTTTTAAAAATGAGGTAACGCTTAATTGTCTGTTTTCTCTTCAACTTATATTCAGTACTGTTGAGCTTCAAATGTGAAATGCTGAGAGGAGCTAGGTGACTCCAGAGACAAGGATGACAAGTCATATCTTTGCAGTTGAGGTCATCACCCCAAGACCAAAAGGAGACTGGGCTGACGTAATCCCATTTATTAGGGGTCTCGGCATGCCTTGTGCAATACAGGAGAATGCTTGGGATGTCCCTATAATAGTGATGTTGGAAAGATCTTTATGATAAACATATATTACATTGTCCATTGGTTAAGGAGTCCTCTGAAATGTCAACCAAACACTTAACTTGCTCAGCCTCCAAGACTTGCATGCAACAGGCTAAGGAACAAGTCCCTGCATTGGACTTTCCCTGTGCTCTACAGCTCCAGCTTATATTTCCTCACAAAGAATGAGTTTGCCTTTTGTCCTTCCTGCCTTGTACCAGTGAAGGAAGGGAGGACATAATTACCTGCTCCAGGTCACCCAGGGAGAAAGAGAATGAACTGCTGAACTGAGTCATCATGAAAGTTTCCTGTTACTCATGGTGCAACAACCTCTTTGAGAAGCGCAAGCTGGAAGGAGCTAGCTCCAGATCTTCGTTTTGTCACCAGGTCCTGTTTTCTAGGTAGACTTTATTAGCTCTTTAACAGTAATCACTTTTCACTTTCTAACAAGTAAACCCAATACTCTATATTTGGTGCCCAAGATGGGGCATTCCAGCCACTCACAAATCGTGAAGAGCCCCAGCTTGCTTGTGTTTCTAGTAGGAATGTTTCCATCTGTTTTGGAGAAAGCGAGTGTTAGTACTGAAGATTCATTACTAATCTAGAGTGAGATTATGAATAAATCCAGCTAGCAGAGGATGAAGCTGTTTATACAGTGACTTGCAATCATGTGCCTGCAATAATCATCTGAAGCCTTACATGGAGAAAAAAAAAAACAAAAATCACAGCACAATCAACAGCAAGGTCACGGTGCCTAAATCAGCTCATCTTCCTTAAACAGAGTCTACCCCTATGACCATTTTGGGTCCATACAATCTATTAGGTCCATAACAACCTGTCTGGATACTTCCTTAACTTGTGCCTTCTAGGAAAGCTTTTCTTGGAAATGTTATTTGAGCAGGTACCTATAAATAATCCTCAGATTTCTCAAGAGGTGTAAACACAAGCCCGAGCTGATGTGGGACAGGTTCATACCTCCATCAGCAGCTGAACTTTGAAGCCCAGCCTGGTTTTCCACGTAAACCTGACTCGATTTAGGTAACTGATGCTTCCCTCTCCCCAGCCTGCTCCATTGACATCAACGGTGGCCTACGGCAGTTAACCTTAGTTGACCAAAGATAGGCAGTGAAGATGCAACTTCTTGGCTTCTGTACAAAGTCAGAGCTGGATATCAGCATTTCCCAGTTTTACTCAGTGGAGAGCACTGATAGATGGGAAAAGCCTGACTTTTTATTCCTAAACGTACTTGCCGTGCAGAATCTTTCTAGTATAGTAGTATAGAATAGCTGCTTCTCTTGTGTGCAACCAAGGTTATTGGAACAAAGGAAATTGTATCTAAGCTCACAATAGTGCTTTCAGATCAGAAATGATTCTGATGTTTGCCTCCTTCCAGAAAGCCAACAGCAACCTTACCTTTTAAAATACATTATGATGATAAAGAGTGAGTTACATTTGTTTAAGTTACAGTTCTACCACTTGCTAGGTTAACTGCCAGGCAGGAACAATATTTTGGTGAAGTGTTCTTTGTACAAAAAGTAGTGCATTTAAAATGAAATTCAAACTGCAAGCACTGGTAGGGATGCTGCAGGACCACAAGTTTCATATAAAATGATCCTTTCTTTACTAGTCATGTCTGCTAGCTCTTTATTTCTCAGATAGCTATGAGCTTGCATTTACTCTAGAAGCAGGAAGACATTACCCAGACCGAGAGCTTTACTTACTACCAGAGTGCTATCTTAACAGCCGCTTCCCCTGCTGAGGGGGGAACGCAGGAAAAGCGAGGGGCAAGTTCCATTCCCCAGACTGCCACTGAGAGATGATGCGTCTGTCAAAGCCGCCTCGTTTTCAGTGTTTGAGGTTTGTTTCTGCAGAAGCTTATTTTATTCCTTGGAGAGCGGAAGATGGAGGGAGGTGGGAGACAGGAGCTACATGCTCCTCTGCAAGGGCAAATCCTCAGACCTTCACAAAGAGAAAGCGAATCTTCAGAAGAAGAAAAGTTCACCTTTCTACTCACTCTGGGAGAAATTCTGTACCCAGTGCATCCTTATAACTCTGCCTTTGCGAGGATCAGTTGTGTTTCAGCAGAGTCAATGACAATTTCAAAGGCACTCTGAATAGGAGCAAAGCTGAGGCCAAACGCTCATTTTGTGAGTCCCCTTTGTGTTTCTCCAGGTTTCTTTGGGATGTGTTTTTCTGCAACTTGTATGCCTGAATATTACTTTTTCCTGTGTGCATAATATTCTCCTCATTCCCCCAAATTTAATTTTCTAACTTGTTGGCTTTATCGCTTAAAATTTTAGTGGAGGATTTGGGTGCTCTGCCGACAAAATAATAATTTATATTGTATCAGTCAGTATCACTCCATTGTCTTAATCTTTCATAATGGTTTTTCTGCAGCTTCCAATTTTCCTCAGAATAAAACAAATTACTTAGCAAGTGGAATATCTTCTTGTCATAATAATTTAATATTAAAATGTCAATAAGATTTGGTACACACGGCAGAGGGCACAGAGGTGCAGAGACAGAGCAGAAATGAAGTAAACTTAATAAAGTGAGTGAGAAGGCACAATAGGGATTGAGTCTGGCTCCTACACTTGATAGCAAAGAACCTTTTATCTTGCAGTGCAGTACAATCATTGTGTAAGCAATAATATGATTGCAGGAGCACTTATACCTGCTGCCTGCCCACTTACAGACAGCTGCAGTCCAGTACTAGCCTGCACCGTGGGGCTGTGCATTCTCCCCGGACCAGGGATCAAGGAGAGCTGGATGCTCCATGGAATATTGTGGCAGATGGGCTGGAACATGGTGGGGAGGAAGGAAAGAAATGCCAGAGACTGATTATGAACTCTGGCCTCTTTATGAGGGCCCAGCACTGTTGGAGAGGGTCCTTACAAAGCAGCTCCGTTGCCTGTGACCTCTGGATGGATGACGGCTCCAGGTCACTGCCCAGCATGTTGGCCCAGGATTCGTGCCTGAGAGTCTGATCCTTGCATCCCCTGGATCAGGCCTTAATGCTCAGTTATAATCCTAAGCGGCCCAATTTTGCTTCCAATTCACGGTCATACAGGTTGCACTGACATTTGAATGCCACATTCTGTGGCGTTGTTCAGAACATACTGAGTTTCCTAAGCAGGGCTGGAGGTCTCAGGAGCAAATATATCCTTTCCTTCAGGGCTGGGCAATCAGCAGGACATACTGTAGGAGCAGTCCTGCTCTTCCTCAAGCAATTCCACTTGTGTTTGCAACTTGAAAACAATCACAGAACCAGAATAATTCAGATTGGAAGAGCCTTTTGGAGTCATCTGATCCTACCCACTGCTCAAAGCACAGCTAACTTCAAACTGTCACAAAACTGAAAAGTAACTGAATTTCAGTGGACTTCAGGAGCATATTGCCTGGCTCCGTTGTGTCTCAGACTGTAAGAAAACCACTCCTCTCTCTGCTAACTGCCCTTTTCCTCTCTCCCGCAGCTATAGAAATAGGTGTTGAACTCAGCAGATGACTCTTTCCACACAAACATATTGCTAAGTTTGAAATCCTCACTTTGGGGATGCAATGTCTACTTCTGCAAAAAAGGGAGGTGGGAGCTTGTTTTGAACACTTAGTCTTTTCATAATTCTTGGGAGGCAACAAAAAGGATAGCCAGAGAAATAGGAAGGTAACAATTCCCCCATTTCTCTCCTTTTACAAAGGAATATCTTATACCATAGCTTTTGCCCTGCATATCAAGAAAGCAACACTTATGTTATTCCAACAAAAAGAGGGAAAGACAAGCCTAACTAAGGGTTAGTCAGGCTTCTAGAGAACAGGGTTCATTGCTGCAGAAATCTGACGTTATTTGTCAGTTCACACCACAGAAAGCAGCCAAACAAGCCTGGAAGAAAGAGTCCTTTCTCCTTTCATGCTCTCGCCACCCTGTGAACTCATCTAGCATGCTGGTAACCACAGCAGGAGGGAGACATCGGGTTCAGGGCTCTGCACACAGAGAAGGGGACAGCTGCCAGCTGACACTCACCACTCCAAAGGGGACATCCAAGCCACCACAGGGACAAACACAGAAGGTCACACAGGCTGGGAGCAGGGCTGCTCTGTGGGGCAGTACAAGCCAACAAAGGCAGGGGCCAGCACAGCCCTGGAGCCCATGGGGGACAGGGCTGGGGATAGCCCCAAGTCCACAGGGGACAGGGCCAGCACAGGGGCACCTCCAGACCTGACCAGGGCTGGGGCTGGGGCTGGGGCTGAAATGGAGCTGAGGCCGTGGGTGGGGAGTGCAGGGGAGCTCCAGGTGAGGCTGCTCAGGCCGTTATGGCCTCGTGAGGCTCTTGGGCCCTGGCAATGCTCTAGCAAACACCTCCGAGAGGTTTCTCCGTGCTGAAGCGTTTCTCACCTGTCCCAAAAACTTCTGGGAGTGAACACAAGGGCACCTAATGCATCGCATGAGTGCTGCTCCTGAAAGCTGCAGAAAGTTCCCAGAAGGAGCCTTCTTTCGCCAACAGTTTTCAGAGTGAATGAAAAGGGAAGGTCCTTCATCCGCTCCAGGTTGCTTTTCCTTGTTGACTGCTGCCCTCCGATGTGTAAAAATAAAAGTGGGAAATAGCAAGATCCTTCTAACAGTGAAAGTACTGAATGTCAGGATGACTTAGCTATCAGAGCTAGAAACAAAACGGCTAAAGGTGGAGGATTTTTTAAAACTTTGCGCCAGTGGGAGACTGTTTTCTGCAGTATGGTGTATTTTCTCGTTCTTGGACCGTACTCGTTTAAAACCACTCAGCACTTTTTTTGAGAGATCTTTCAATGGGACTAATTGCTCTGATATTAGGAAACTGATGCTGATGTTCAGCCAATATCTTCCTATCCTCCCTAGTGAGCACTTTCTGGCTGCCACCAAGAATCCCTGCTGCTTCTTCTATCTACATGTTAAATATATCTGACTACATCTTAAACACATGTTGATGTTCACCATATTTCTCCCTCCTCCATTCAAAATTTTCTCCCTCACCCGTTCAAATTTTAGCTCAGCAAAAGTATCATAATATATTTTTATTTATAAGTGCAGATATCTTTCTGTTGCTCCTTTTTAATTGCCTTCCATTTGTCAACTTTTTCCTATTGTTGAAATGGTCTTAACTGAATGCAATATTCTGCATGTGCCCAGCTGAAGTTTTCTGAACAAGACTTTCATCCTTTTTCATTTGTAATGCCTCTGCTCATTCAGACCTGATTGTATGATAGCCTTACTGGAAGCCATGCTGCATTACCAAAAAGTTATTTTCAAATATCAACCATTTTGGTCTTTCTGCATTGTTTGTTCCCACTGAGTGTGCATTGTGCATCCCACATACCAATCCATCCATCCATAGATTTCCTTTAATTGTATCTTGCCTCATTTCTTTTCTGTCTGGGTCCATCAGCTCTTTTCCAGGATGGTTTTCTCATTGTTGTTTGCTATGCCTTCCAATTTTAGTATCACCTGGGAATTTAATTAATGTGCTCTTTACCTGCTTTTCCAGGTCATTAATGATGCTTTTGAACAAGACTGGACCTCATAAAAATCCCTGAGGTACTCCTCATACTGCTTCCCCAACTAGATATAGTGCACTGATGTCTGTTGTGCCCTGCTAACAGCTTTCTAGATACTTCTCGATCCATGAGAGACAGCTTACATCCGAGGCAATTAAAATGAGTTAGTTTTCAAGTGAGGATTTGTGAGCCACTGTACGAAATTATTTACTAGAGTGCTACCCGACCAAACACTATAAAGGTTTGATGTGTCTACGCTTTCAAATTTAATAAGAGCACTAACCCAACAAGTTCCTTTTAATAAGAACAACACCCACCAACCCATCACTCTTTCACCCTGAGTTTTGTACACATCCATTTATCTGTTGCGCATTGGTAACCTGAATGTTAAGTGCAGAGCGGGACATTTAAAGATCTCGCACTCTTGTCAGGATCTCAGCTGTTCCTCTCACAGACCCTGGGAGCAGCAATGCTTTTGGCTAAAGCGAGTTGATGGGATTCTCCTTCAGAGCCTGCTGCTGCCAGCCTGTAGTACCTGTGGTCCCAGCACAGCCTCTGCTAGAGGTGGCCCCAAGCTCCCTCGCACACCCTGACCAGCCTCTGCTCACGTGCACGAGCTCAGGCATGGAGCTGGACTGACCTCCGTGTTGGGCAGATTTGGTTCGGACAGGGTGGCTTCAGCTCTGCTTCTCCGCAGACGTCCTGAGCTGAAGTGCAGGGAGGGTATGTGGAGTCCGAGCTGAGGACAAACTACAGTCCGCAGCAGGAACTGAAATGCATGGGACGTACAGCTCAAAGAGTTTGAATCGAGTCCTTGCTTTCCACTGCAGACAGCTGCAGGGGGATAGAGGGCACTTCTCAGAAACGGCGAGTGGGAGAAGTAATTCCAGGCCCCCGGTGTGGTATTGTGGGAATTACAAGCTTGGTGTTGAACTGACTTCTAGCAGTGACCTGGGCAAATAGTTAGAAGAAGAGTCTGTAGAAGCGTTTCAAAGTGTTCATGAAAAGTTTATTTTAAACTCATAAATTTCTGAACAGTTAACAGAAACAAGAACGTGTGACTCTGTGTTAAACAAAACTAAACACAGAATGAACCTTACATCCCACTCCCCAACGAATTGTTCGTTAAGAGTCTATTTTTTTCAAATATACAGAACTCCAAAAACATCTCCACTGTACTTGTTGTATTATGCAGTACTGTTTACTTTCAAAGGATTGCCTTATATACAAACAAATATCCATAGTTCTTTATTCATTCTGCAAAGGACTGTGAAGAAAAAAAACGCAGAAATTATCTGTAGGAATAATTTGACAAAATCATTTCAAATATATGAAGAGAGCTGGAAATGACTTAAAAGCCTTTCCTGAGCAAGGGGAATGGTTATTAAATGAAGAAAATATGAATTGTGACCTATTATCTACCTGTCACACAACTCAGTGTTGCATCCTAAAGGGTGCTGCCTGCTCACTGATGGTCCAAGTGTTGCATATGTACAGCTATCACCAATTCATAGCAAGGCCTAATGAAGCCATATTTGTAAAGCATTTAGGACCTTCAGTTAAAAGGATTATTTTTTATCATTTCCCATATGAAAATGCTTTGGACCAGAAAGGCCAGGCTGGTAACCAATTACAGAATGATTAAAACTAAGCATGTGTCCACAAAGAAACAATAAGAGTGTGCAATTATACGCAGCTGACAGGAGGAACATCAGGTAGAGACTCTGCACAGCGGCCTCAGCTTTGTGTCAATCCCAAGTGGCATTCAGAAAACATTTCAAGGGGATCAAAGCTGCCTCACGGGCACCATACAAATTCACCATCATAAACACTGAATAATACATTACACTAATCTGATTGCTATTGACTGTTACAGTTGCATGTGTGACCTTGGGCGCACATTAATCAAAGGGAAGCCATTCATATTTCCTTCCTGTATCCTGCAGCAAAGAGCAAACCTCAACTCAAATCCCTTCCTGTCCCTATACTTTTTTCTGTTCTATCTGATGACACATGAAAATGGAGGGTGGTATTTGGAGGGAACTGGCTTTTTCTATTCTCCCTCCTTGGTTTGAACACACGTGAGTGCACTGATACAGAATAATAAAAACATGCACCTTTTTGCCCACACAGTGCTCTCTGAACCCAATTTAGCAAGTGTCGCAGTCTTAAACAGCATTCAAACTTTAGAGTAATTGGTTTCTCAGTGGAGACTATAACTAATCTGCAGAAGGTCTTTGGAATTCCACCAAATGTGCTTATTGTTTACCCTAAGAAATGAGGCATCATCAAAATGAAAGATCCCAGGGCTTTCATGGGTGTAGTACGATGCAGTATGCATAATGTGTTGCTCACATGAAGCGCATCAAGACTCAAACTGGAGAAACCAATCTCTCATCCGTTCCCTTTCCCTTCCTCATTATCAGAAGATAGCGATATAAGAAAGAGCTGACAGTGTGTTGAAAACAAACTGAATAGCCATTGCTTTGACTGCATTGATTCTGTTTTTCTTCCTTCCCCTCAAGGCTATGCGATGATGCTTAATATATAATATTGCAAAATTCTCATGTAAGCTCCATCTTGTGCCTTTCCACCTTCCCCAAGTTGGTCTCTGAGCGTGGAGAGCCTTCCCCCAGGGTGTGTTTAATCCCAACGGCGGAGTTGTCTTCAAGATGGTTTTAAAAAGTAATAAATCAGACAAAACTTCAAAATAATCTAATGAGCTGGAGTATTGTTTTAACATATTGGCATGCAAATACATTTTTCCAACAGCCTTTTCTAGCTGTCTGGGAGTTTAAGCATGAGAGGCAGTAATTTCAGGTAAAAGACTTAAAATGGCTGCGATTATTCCTCAAGAGAGTGCTATAAATGCAGACCATAGTGAAAATAAAATTTAAACATGTTACGGTAATACTAATTCTACAGGAATAAATGGCTCCACAATCACATGTTCCTTCTTTGTAAACGGCTGATTGAAAAATAAATAAAATTAAAAAAAAAAAAAGCTTTAACTAAAAACTGTCTCTGTGCCTTGTTAGAGAGTTCCAGGAGGGAGGGGCTGAGGCAAACCTGGGCATGAAGGAGAGATGAAGAGGAGCAGCCTGTATGTTCACTCCAGGCCTGACTGTCAAAGTTATCCCTCCTGGCGATCCAAAAAACCACAGAACTTAATTAAGAGGGCCCATTTTGTCTACAAAGCCTTTTTACGGTCCATGGCCTTTGCTCAGACACACTTACTTTTTCCATCAGTCACATCAGTACCTAAGGGTTGCTGCAGAGAATCACCAGGGGACTCCGTGGAAGCTTTCTCCTTTATAAATATTTCACACCGGTTCTATTACTTTGAGTGGGCTTCCACAGCAAAAGAATTGAACTTGATCCCTCCAGACCTTTATCAACCCTCACTACGTATGCCACGATGAAAAGAAATAGTGCGAGTAGACCACTCTTCTTCCCTGTTCATGACGCAGCACCTGTCCAGTACATAAACAAGAGTTTCTGGACAAATTAATGGATGTTTTAGAAATTCCAAGTGCTGGTCTGAGAAAGAGGCCCTGAATTTCCTAGGAGAGTTTCAAGGATGTAGCAATCCCTCATACCACAGCTATGAAATGCCGCTGAAGTTACAGGAGATATATTAGTTGTTGGACTCCCTTGAGAGTGAAAACTGATTACAGAACTTTGATGTCTTTGTCGGCTCTTATCCAAATGACTCGATGCAAAATGGTCACGCATCGGAAACCATACTGTACAACTACTTTTCTTGTCCCTACTACCTTCCCTCCTCAAGTTCCTGCACAGAAAACTTAATTCAACCCACAAATGGAAGTCTGAAAGGGAAGATTGCTGGCTATTGTGGATAGGGATGTTTCGAGGGGAAAATCTAATTGCATGAGATAGAATCCAGGAATTCATTCTTCTGAAATCCAGGTTCAAGAAATAATTAAAATGGATGGCTGAAGGCTGCATCTTAAAATGTCTGTCTAGTTTGCACTCTACAGTAAGCCAGTCTTTTAAAAATCTGCTATTCCTTCACACCCGAAGAGGCTGAAATTAAGGAAACAGACCCTGAATTTGACTTGCACGAGTTTAAAGACAGTGAAGCTTCTTTGACTCTTGTGGGTGTTACTTTTGATTTATACGCATGACGCCAACAAGAAAATCAGATCAAGGGAATATAAATCAAATAAAGATCAATACTGAGCATCAAGGTATTAATTCCATCTCCTGAAGCAGCCCTTAAGCTGCAGGAGGCCAGGGGACAATTCCCCTGGTGCAGGCACAGCAGATTTATGTTGAGCTCTGGTCTTTGGTGCAGGAGAGATGTTGGAGATGGAAGGGGATGGGTCTGTACAGCACACTATTAAGAATCTGTGTCTGTCTGGCCTGTCAAACAGTCTGTAGGCGGCTTTGGGAGGTTGTCATAAATCAGTGCACCCTTGCACTGGGGACTGTTGCAGGGAGTCAAGTCGGTTTAAAATTATCTTTCACTGTACACTCTTCCTTTCAGTTATCACAGGGATTTTGCCTTCGAGAACCACTCCAGAATCTCAGCCTCGTGCTTCTTCTAAAGCACGAACCGTAAGGTAAGAAACAGGAGGTGACTGAGAGCCCATCCCCAAACCCAACTCCCCCTAATATGATAATAATGTTTTCTTCATTCAGCTCCCATGATACAACAGCAAAGCTGGTCTTTAAAGTGGGCTGAAATGTTTCACGACTTGAGCAAATGCACGCTGGCTAGGCCACCGGTCCGTGGGAGGACGCGGTTCAGCAGTTCAGAGAGCTCTGTAAGCAGCCCATGAAGCACCAGGCAGATGTTCGAACAAGCCAACAGACTGTCTGGTGGAGACCTAATTTGGTTTTAGGAGACATATTAAAAAGGATGAGATGATTTGGCCGCTTTATGCCAGCACTGGTAAATGCGACTGTAGATATTATAAAAGCCTGAAATTAAAGGGCTCAAAAGTAGAGGAGCAGAAGAAGCATATAAAATGGGGAAGAAATTTTTACTGCAGCAAATTTTGCAACTTATTGATCAAAGCACAAATTCCATAGTTCCTTGCTTTGTATAGATTTGCAGAAAAGTGTGCTTGAAGGGAGAAACTTGTTTGGGGGTGCATTAGGGGTGGGTTGGGAGAGATTGATGACACGTTAAATTGCAATAGCTCATTGTATAATTAAGTAATAAAAGTCTCCAAGTAGTAATTATAGGACATGTCAAGCAGAGTTATAAGGCAGGAGGCCAAAGGCCAAGTGATTAACCATCTGAGAAGTGTAACAATTCCCTGGAAACGCCCAGCCCCGAGTGCTGTTGCTGCAATGACGTACAATTTAATAAATTCCAGAGAATAGGAGCAGCTTTATAGTTCAGCTCTGAGCCCACGGCAGCTCCCCTCGTGTGTGCTTCGCGGCAGTCTCCCAGTCCACACGAAAAAAGGTCGAGGGAGCTGCCCAGGGCCCGAGGTAGGAGACCGAGCATATGATTTCTCATCTTGTGCCTGTGAAATGCAGCCTTCCCTTGATTTCCCTCCTCCCGGCTGACCTGTGGTACCCGGGAGCGAGTACTCCTCGCCTGCTCCCAGCGCCAGCCGAGGCTGGGGCACGCAAGCCGTTTGATTTTGCTCTGGATAGGACCGGGAGTGCTCAGCCAGCCGAAGCTGAGATGCATTTTAGAAAGCTGTTCATTCCTATCTTTCAGCAATTGCAACAGTCTCCTAGCAGAGATTTGCTGTCTTACTTAAATGCGTCTAACATATCTATTGAAACGAACACTAAGGCTAGACCCTGCCGCTGTAGATTTCACTCAGAGAAGTTTCTAGTTCGTTAGTTCCAAAGAAATAAAGGGGGAAAGAAGGCCTCAGCACAGAGATGTATAAAATGCTATTTCTCTCCGAAAGTTAGTGTGTCTGCTGCCTCTGGAGAGGAGGCAGTAAATCCATTAATGAACTTAGTAAGATGCATTATAAGAAGTTTATTCAGACTTCAGGAACTCAGGGTTGGGCTGGGCTCAGAACCATGATGATTTCTGTTCATCACAAATCGGTACTCCTCAAGTATGCTTGGACTCCCTTTACAGGGATGGCAGTCGTCCTTTGAATATCGCTATCATCTCCCTGCTTAGGAGGCTGCTGAGGTGATTTGCTTTATTAGCTCTAAACTAGTTAATTTTAATGGCATTGTACGTGCCTCTTGCTCAAGGAATAGGAGTTCCTGACTTACCTTCTTTAAACATTTTGCTACTTTATATATCTATCAGCACCCCTTATTCTTCTCACGTCTAAGATATATGGTTCTAATCTTTTAATCTCTCCTCACAGTGCAGTTTTCCGTTCCTTTAATCAATTCCACTGCCTTCTGTAGACCTTGTTTAGTTCTGCTCTATCTTTCTTTAAGATTGGAGAGCAGAGCTGAGCAAGGTATCCATGTTGAGGTGTCAGTGCATATAAAAGCTATATAATACTTTTCTATCATCATCTAGCCTTTTCTTAACCCAAACTAAAATTTTATTTGCTTTTCTGGCCACTGTTAGCTTACTGAATAGATATTCTCTTGGCAATGACATCTTGTCGCTTTCCTGAGTACCTACAGCTAATTTAGCACCAGCTTCGCAAATGAGTAGTTTAAACCATTCCTTTTTTTTTTCCTTTCAGTAGGCTTCACTGCACGCTTTCCCAAATTGATCTGACTCCTGAAATATCTGCTTAGCTCTTTAAGAGACTTCTGAAATGCTTTATAATTTTACTGACGCTCTTGGCAATCTAAACTGTTATTTTGGCTGAACTGTGAACAGCGCTGGTAGGGCTGATCCCAGAGCGTCACACCACTAGCCTTGTCCTGACACGGTTATCGCTCTTTCCTCCAGACGAGAAGCTATGCCCGTGTGACTGCCTGCTCTCCTAGGAAATGCTGGTAGGAGACTATTTAAAACCTCTCTGCAGGTTAAAATTTTTGAAAGGTAGTGTTTTCTCTCCTCTTCTGCAGGCACAAAGAAGTGTAATAGACTGGAAAGATTTTTATGTGAGAGGACTGTACAGTTTTGTCCGTGAGATAACATTAAGCAGTGTTTTATACCCACTGTGCTTTTAACTCATTTATTTGATTAAAGTGAGTATCATTGCTTTGTGTTTTCCAGGTGATTCTTAATCTGAGAAATTCACACATATTATGTACCAGGAGTCCTTCGGTATACTATCTGCCTTACATTGCGCATGTCAACTTGTATGGTTGCCACTGCCTGAGGGTGTAACCTCAAAGAAGCCACACACTTTGCCTCAGTTTCCCTATATGGGTAATGCAGATAAGAATACTGACCTCTTTTTGTTAATTACGTAGAAGCCATTAACACGAACTACTATAACGCTCTTTTTCTCTAGCCACTTGATGCATGCAGAAGCTACCACGCCTTCCTAACTCTCTTTCCTTAAATTCCATTCTTAAATTGTCATTGCACCAATGACTAAACCCATGGACTGTAAGAAGCCTGCCCCCATTTACCCCAACATCAGTTAGAGAGCAGCAAAAATTTGTCTTCTCCATTAAAAAAAAAAAAAAAAAACTATAGATAAACTCTACGAGCATCCAGGGAGACTGCACAGGCACAAGCGCCTGCCCATGGATTTCCAAGGACCGCAGCACCCAATGCTTCGTGGGCAAGGAAGTGCTAAAACTTCTAGGTAGCTGGCATCCGAGTTTGCCGGCTGTAGGACTTTCAGCTCATTTCTGGCATGTTACTGAACATGTTAACATGAGAAAATAACCAATTAGCTAAGTAAGTTAAGTATATTACAGATTTCAACAACAAAATTAACTCCCCACTTTAATATGCAAGAAAAATGCCTGCCTTGCTGCCTTCACCCACACTCTTGCTCAGCCTCGTTTATGAATCACTTCTTTGTTCTCGCAACGTGGCAGAGACACGCTAAATCCTGCATTATTGCCTTTTTGGGTGTATGTGCATAAGGAGCCTCTTTCCCCTTCCCTGATCTCCCTCTTGGGTCTCACCAAGCGAGTGAGCTGCGGTGAGCTGTTGTGGGCATAGCTGGGGAGGGCAGAGGAGCTGCTCCATCTGCGCGTGCAGCCCGGCATTTCCTACCTCAGCTCAGATTTGCGGCAGAGCAGGTGGCTGCAAAAAAGGCAGTAGTTATTCCTGGAATAGCAGAGGGGTGGAAACATTGTTCCTGCATCAGTATTTTTTACCTCTGTGCAGGGCTCACTGGAGTATTTTATGTGAGAATGAAGAAAGGGTTCTTTAACAATGTAAAAATTAAGGAAACGCAAAGTGTTAGCATCATTGCCTGCTACTAATCTTACAACACACCTTTGATGAACTGCGTGCATATATAATTTTTCCAGTTTAAAAACCGAAACATTTACACCTTTAGATGGAAACTTAATCGTATAATGCAGTCCAAGGGCTGCCTTTATGTTCCGCTGGTGTTTTAAGTAACATTCCTGAATTTCATATCTTTGCAAGTACTTCAAAAATTAAATCATTAAGTCTATTTCACATATGTTTGCTGCATGAACATGACAAAAACAGTCTGTAAATATAGGAAAACTAACCCAGCGTCCAAGCTCTTCCTTTGTGCGGTGGGCACTCTAAATACCTAGTTAAGTCTCAAACCCTGTATTTCAGGAGGTACCTTTCCAAATGAGGCATCTTAACTAAGCTGTATGCCAGTTATTAGGCAAATAGGCAAGCTAAAATACAAATGATTGTGCAAAGATGTTTCATACTCTATAGCTGCCTGTAAGATAAGAATGACAGTTAGTGAAAATACTCAGGATTCAGAATCTGACACGTGTTTGTGTTTGAAGGATAGTGAGACTTTCTGAAACTTTTCTTATTTTCTCTTTTTAAGCAAAAAGAGACAGAGATAGTAACCCTCTGGTCCAGGCAATCACCTGCATGATTGAAATGGAGATTTCACCCACCGCTCTGTGCGCTGGACTTGCAGCACGCAGAAGCATCCGCTGCCAAGGCCCTAAGTATGCAGCTGCATTTGGATAACTGCATGTAATTGTTTTTGTTGTTGCTGCTGTTTATTTGTTTTCCTGCGAAATGTTGAGCTATTTGCCACAAAATGGAATTTTGAAAAGACAAATTTTCCTCTGAAATGGAAATTTCAGGAAAGGTAACTGGCTGTATTAAGTGCTAGGTTACTGGCTGTTACAGTCTAAGCGCTCCCCCATGTGTTTGCTCTCATTTGCTCACTGTTTAATTTTGACTATAAATGCCCTATGAGCTTAAAAAAAACTTAGAAGAAAAAAAATCAGCAGATTTCAGCAAAAAATTCTAACCCATCTCTATTAAACATCAAATGTCTCTCAGAAAAAAAAAAATAGATATTCAGGTTTCTTTATCAGCTTCACATTTCTGGCTCTCTCATCTCTTTAGAAATCAGCCTCTAAATTGCTCCAAGGGTTGATTCAAACAATTTAATTACAATGATCAGAGCTGCCTGAGACAGCAGAGGGGTTACTGGGATTCTCATCTCCAGCTCCAATGGACCCTAGGACTCCCTGGTGACTGGAAACGTCTTGAGGGGGAGTAAGGAGGCAAGGGAACACCTTAATCTTGTCTCCAGGCTCAGAAAGGCTCTCTAGGAGGATCCTGAGAAGAATAAAAAGTCTGCATCTTCCTGCCAAGAGCCTAGTTCAACATGCTGTGCAGCGAAGAATGAATTACAAATTGCACACTGTGGTCATTTGTGCCTCAACCAGATGTCTCGGTAATCCATCAAAAATTAAGCTGTAGCTGATAAACTTTCTTCTTGTTTGCTGCCCATTATTAATTATGGCTTCAGGGGAGCCACATGCATTTGGCTAGAAGGAATGGAAAGTTTTCAAGTTCTGAGGTAGTGTCTGTTCTGGGGAAACAGAAACAGCTTACGAATTCAGGCTAAAGTGTTCGCCTCTATTTACCTGGCACCACCTAAGGTGAAAGGTATAATTTAATGAATAAGAAGATATCAGGGATAAAGATTTCTGAATTTTCGTGCTGCTTTCTCCATCGATTTTTCTGAGACAGTCTAGGCAAATCATTTAAACTTGATGCCTTAGCTGCTCGTGCCTTCAACGAGCAATGTATTTAATAAAGTGACTGCCTCCCACAGACTCTGAGAGTCTTTAATTTATGGTTATAAAATGACTTGAGCTTTTTCACTCAAGACACTGTAAATACAAGATATTATTAACGATTCAAAAGGGACAAGTGGTGCAAGTGAGCTTTGTACCTGGGGATAAACACTGAGATTTTTAGCAAACATTTTTCACCTGTGAGAATAAAAGTTTCCAAACCCCGTTCCTTTTATCGTGTAAAAGTCCTCCTCTCACTACCCAGGCATTACAATTTCTGCTTCTGTCCTGTAGACTCTAGCTTCATGTTCCTGAGCATGGCTTTGTAGTGACTAATCCTTTTTCTCTGCAGAGTGTTACATGGATAATTGTGAAGATACTACATGTCTTTTAGCAGACTTACTGCAGTATCTTGCACTACAGTAGAGCAGATCTATTTTAAACCTTGCATGGAGTATTTTATTTAACTTTTTTTTTTTAACATTCTTCAATCGATTCACTTAGGCAAATACCTAAGCAGATGTAAAAATACATTTCAGTTGGATTTCGGGGAATACTTATTGCATGTTAAATACCACTAGGCAATTATTTAATGAGGTTTAACAAGTATGTAATAGATTACTTATGACCTAGATGTGAAACCTCAATGAATATATTTAATCAATTGGCATTCAATTAACATACATTAGGCTTTTACTGCAGCACGGTGCTTTATTTTAACTGTCTGGCTAGCAGACCAGGCTTGCATACTTGTTAACTGCTTGCTGTCCATAATTTCAGGTCCAATATCGTACCTGTAACAGGTTAAAAAAAATTAATTGCAAACTCACTCTTAATGAGTTTATTGGTCTGTAATTATCCATTTAGAAGTGTAAGATCCATTCAGTGCACCAGTAAACTCAAATTATCTTCTCTGCACTTGCAAACGTGAGGGCCTTTGCACGCCCCCAGACAGTTGTGTCTATGCCTTTTTCTGATTCAGCAAAGGAAACTAGCTAGTCCCTTCCTTTCACTGTCAACATTTTCACTGACTATTGAAAGGTAATAAGGGATTAAAGTGGAATATAAATGAGCATTGCTGGTGGATGTCCTAGGGTAGAATTATGCTCCTGAAAAACCACGAACAATCCAGAAACTCCTCTGCATCTCCTTAGTGCTACTGTTTCATTAAAGCTTAAAAGGGAACAACAAATTAAGTTGTACTAAGCTGTATTCATTAATTTAGGGCTCATCTACCATAGAAAAATTGTTTCTCATTGCATTTTGCAGCAGTAAATAAAACTGTCGAAAGATAGAAAGGACTTGCAACCTGTAAAGGTTTGAAAACACCCTTGTCCTACCTACAGAGGTACAAACAGCTAAACCATTTCATTCAAATGCTTGAAAAGAGCAGAGGAAATTTTAAGAAATGGGTAATGCTAAATAAAATTTTCTGCAATTTGGTTAATTTTCCTAGGTGGACCTATATTTACAACTGATTCCACCCAAGCTGGTATTTAGAGCCCTGCAATATAGTTTCTGACCTCTGCCCATTGACCCTAATCTAATTCCCTTTCTAATTTAACCGTCTTCACATTGCCCTGTGTCGCACAGGGAATAATGTAGAATTTTTGGGAAAAAGAAAATGATTATGTGAAGACAGAAGCCACAATTGGAAAAGTGGGAAAAAGACCCAAATCTTGGCCTACTGCTAACTGGCTTAAGAATACATACAATGCCAATTTTCGTTCCATTCCCCATCATTCAGACAGCAGGATCCTCGGTGCACTCTGAAGGAGCAGCTGGAGCAGAGGTTAAAATATTGCCGAATACTCTGTGCACATCGGTTCAGACAATGCGTAAGATGAATAGGTGTGTGCCTTTGTTCAATGTTAATTCATGTCTTTATTTTGGAGTTGGTTTCTTTTTGGCAGTTCTGTGGCTCTGGCTGATTTGACATGTTCTACTGTCGTTAAGTGTTGCTTTCCAGACCAAATCTCATAGTTCCAGGCAAACTTTGGTCTCAAGATCTGAAGGGCTAATAAGCGAGGAGACACATTTTGTTCTTTTTTTCTGCAGAAAGGACACCCTGCAAGATTAAAGTAACTGGATTTTGATCAGCATTTCCCATTTGCACTGGGCTCTTTACGAATTGAAATGTAAAAGGTCAAAGCTCCAAAAGCATTTTTCATTTCTAAAGAGGTTTGTTCACTACTGTAATTTAATAGCCATGCCAAAGCTGATAAGATTTTGGAATCTATCCATGGCGTGTATTGATGTCACAGGTCAAAAATAAAGGCTTCAATGTAATTTATTTCTCCAAGCACTGTGAAGATAATAACTCAAGCACAGAGCAATATGTTAAAACTAAATTATATTCAATAAAGATGACTTATGCCAGTCTTCTAAAAACTAAATACACTTGGCTCAATTCAAATGTGCTCATTACTGTGGTATGGTGGCCTCCAAGAGGTACTTCAGTATTGCATGATGGCAAACGGGCGGTTCTGGGCCCGGGCGGTGAGAACACTGCAAGGGGGAAGAGGCTGTTCCTCCTTTCCCTGTTGAAAATGTGACGCGCGCAAGCACTTTCCTGCACTGTCTTCTCCTGTTTTTCTTGCTGCTGGATGAAATGATGCAGAAGAACAATAATTTTTTCGTGCTATAAATAGGACGTGTGCATGTGATAGAAGGCGGAGGAGAAGCAGATGCTGCCCACATAGCTTCAACGGGCATGTCATCCTTTGAAGTGCAGTTAGGGCTGGGTGAAGGGGCCACTTTCAAAGCCCTAGGAAAGACAATTATCAGCAGAACAGGTGCAGCAGTGGCAGCCATGTATAACCTCTCCTTTACTAGCCAAAGAGCGTGTCTAAGTAACTTAAAGCATTTGACTTAAAGGTTCAGCTGTGGGTCCACTCTTACTCTTTCATGCAGTGATCGGAGGTAGCAGGCTAAGGAGGGCAGCTTTCTCCAGTGTGGACATCTAGTGGGACCTGGAAGAGTCAGAAAAAATCCATCCTGATACGGCAGCCAGATCTTAAAATATTGCTTATTTTTAGTGGAGACTTGAATTTCAGCAGAACAGAACTCTGCAAGTTTCAGTACCAAGCCTTATTTAACTTTCAGCCTGTTTTGTAACTACTTTAGCACTTTTCTTCTCCTTGTAAGAGTAATCTGCATGCCAGAAAAATTGCTTATAATCATTCAAACAGTAGGACTTGTCTATAATCTGGGAGCCAAATAGCTGGTTTAAATTTATCTAACATCACATACCTACAAGAAGCTGGAGGGACAAGACTAAGGGTCGGTTCTTCAGTTATCCCTAGACTCCAATGAAAACGCAAGTACAATTTACTCTAAGCGATGAGAGACTTCAGCCAGAAAAATCAATCACTACTAGGAAAAAGCAATCAAATCGCAGTCTTGATTATGAAGATCAAACCGGTGAAAGACTGGGAGCATTTAGCGTACTGTCGCAGCTGGAATTTCAGAATGAGCACTGATATGCACTATGTGATGCTAGAAGGGATCACATTTTGCATGGAAAAGGTTTAGGATTAAACTCAAAAACAAACAAAAACCTAATTCATTAATAAAATTGACAGTGAAAGGCTGTAAGACAAACACAGAATCAATTCCAATTTGAACTGAATAAATCAGGTGCTGCAAGACTTTGACTGACAGGTCACACATTTTCCTGCAGGATGCTGTCAACCAGTAACAACCACGACCAGTTTATAGGCAAGTAAACCTAAAGTCAGGATAAGTGAGGTCATCTAAAGTACGTGTGAAATAGCTGAAACAGCAACATCAACTTCTCCAAAATATCCTCATAAAAGTAGCTGAAAATATTCTCCATAAAACAAAGAACAATACTATAAAATGCTGTGTGAGTATAGACAAGAGGAAGTGTAGGGGTAATGAAGCCGAAGTGGCTTCTCAAAGAAGTGACGGGAAAAACACTTCATCAGCTCACAGAGGTCCTAACTGTCAGGTTTTCACCAGCTGAAGGGCCTGTTAAGGATTATCAAAGAAAGATTTTAACAGCAAAAGAACAAAAGAAGTGGTAGCCAAACCACTTTCATAAAGCACTGAACAGGCAGAAGCTACGTGAAACTGTTGACTCTGGCAAATAAATTAAACTTCCAGAATTAAAAAAAAAAAAAGAAAGAAAAGCTACGTAGAAGATTCAAGAGCAGTTTTCCCAGCCTCAAAGTCTATCAGCATTACTGAAATGGAGAAAACTTGTTGTGATGGAAGCACTGATAAAAACACCTGGCTCCTCTGCAAAGCAGGACCAGCAAAGCTCTGCAAGGAAATGGCAAAATAGCACTATGATCCAAAACAGCAAAGAGATAATGTTTAGTAAAGCTGGAAGGTCTTCTGCAGTGTCATTCTCAGGAAAATAAAAGAACCAGTTATGGTAAGCCCTGAGGGAGGATAGTCATATTTTGAGCCAGAAGGCCATATTTTGACCATAAAAACAATTCAAAAAAAAACACTGATAACAATCAAAAAAAATCAATGATCAAAACGGAGTAGCCGCTAGAGGCTCAGGGAAGCAGCTTTGCATAATTTCTAGGTTCCAGAAAGCCTTTGAGAGCATCCATTGCAAGTGCGTCTGGGAAGTCTGGAGTTATAATATAATACAAAGACAGTGCCCTTTGTCAGGTTGCCATTTCAAGGTCAAGGTGCAAGTAATGACAGCTTGAGTGCCTGATTCTCCAGGAACGCTGAAGTCAAAGGCATGTTCTGCCACACCTACTATCTGGCATTGCCACCAACTTCACTTTAAGAAATATGTAGCAAGTTTCCTTATGAAATGAATAATGTGCTTTCAATGATAGTTACACTAAAAAAATCAAATGTTGTAATGACAGCATCACTCTTGTAAATGACAGCTTAGGCAACATTGAAGTGAGGACCAGAAGGCTATGCAGAACTGTGGGGAAAATACTGATAATTATCCACTTTGAAGAAAATAAGCCTAGCAAGAACAGCTTTAGAAAGTAGGTTCTACAATAAATGAACTTCTTTGTGCATGCTGGGCAGCAAGGCAAAGGCTATGCAGATTTCAGAAAGGAAATGATGCCATGATTTAGAAGGTGGACATTGCCTCTGCCAGCGTAAAACAGATTTGGTTATTGACACTCCACAGCTTAGCATTGGTGTGCTAATTGGGCATTTTCACCAAATTTCATTTCCATCTGAACATGTGGATATGAAAGCTGGAAATCCACCGGAGAGAGATGCAGACAGATATGAAACGTCTTTGAAAGCAAATGCCTCAGGAAAGTCTTGGATATTAAATGAAATTAATTTCTGAAAAATCTGAAAGTTCATCAGAAGTCAGCAATCACACTCTCTGAAGCTATCTAAATGAGAAGATCTGACACACACGCTAAGGAGGAAGTGAGCACATCTGCCTGCACCTGGGTATGAGAAGAACATGCGAGGGATCTGACTGAAAGATCCCCTCCTAGCTCTCTCCTAGCTCTCTCTATTCACTCTCTATTCAGAGGGAGAAAACTTAAGATATCTAACAACATACGTGCAAAGGTAGGCTGGATGTAGGATATTAAAAATTGTTAGGGAGGCCTGCGAGAAAAAAATGTTGTGGAGAGCTTAAAAATAAATGGATGGGTAGGAGGGAGAGATAGAATAGGGAAAATCTAGAAACAGTGGAAGAAGAAGAACAGTCCATGAAATAAGCATGCAGAGGGACAGGAGGGAAAGAAAGTAATAAGAAAAGGCTTAGCTGAGGAAGGAAGAAGTATTAAGGGAAACAATTCAGAAAGCAACACTAGGAAAAAAAATGAGTAGGAAATAGGTCAGCTGAGAAGTTTCAGTGTATGCAAATATAAGAGAAACAGGATAAAGAAAAGAGGGAACAAAAAAATACAGCTGCTGGAAAAGTGCTGTTCTGTGGGGAGTTGTCGAGCAGTACATACACAGCACCCTTGTTGGGAGCAAAATCTGGAGTTGGGGTAGTGAATCCTGCAGGTAAGTAAATGGGCCAAAACTGACTTTGATTTTGGCTCATATTATTCCAGGAAGACAACCTAGACAAAACACTCAGGGCAGCAGTTCCGGCTTCCCGACAAAGCTCAGAGTGTGCAGCAGGGTCATCTCACTCACTCATTCTCCAAGGTCAGGAGGAAGTACAGTGTTAGATCATATTCCCATTATTAATGTCCATAAAGCCTTTTGGCTGGCTTCCTAGGTTTAAGATGGATGATCTACAAGTAGAGCTGAGCGACAGGTTTTTCTGTTTTGCCTATTGATAGTACAAGTCTTGTTGCCTCTCCTGTGAAATCAACTGGCGGATGAAGCAATGCAGAAGGGATGCCAGATTCTTACACAGCCTGTCCTTGCAGGGAATACGTGTTCACCTCTGATCTTACTGCTCTGCAGCTGGAGAACCTTGGAGGAGCTCCAACTGCAAGTTAGTATAAAGTCTCTATTAACTCAGCCTATTTCTAATAAAAATAATAACAGCAGCACTACTGGGTCAGACCAAGTGTCCATCTAGCCCAGTTTCCTATCAACGGAAGAGATTTAAAAGAACTAACTGGTGGAGTTGCACGTCATATTGGTATGAGGCGAGAGGAGCAGGATGAGCACATTCAGTTAATTTCATAGGTTTCAGGACATTTATGAAAAGGTGAAATATAGTTTTGCTCTCCATTATGTTCTACAGCAGGTTCAGGAAGATTCAGTGACTACACTCTTAGATGAATACTAGTGAAGGTTGTTCAAAATATACTTTTAAATAGAATTTTTTCCTTTGCTAGTCAACCAGCCACAGGGCAAATGCTTGCACCCCGCAGAAATTCAACAGAAAAAGCCAGGATTCTAACAAACGGACCTCAGGGAGGGTGAGGAAGATGACTGAGGTTGTCCTAGGCTGGGCAACGCCAAAACTCCAACACAGAGCTGAAGTCACCTACCCTCTGTTTCTCTATATGCAGTTAATTATCCATTGCAGTGTTGTGGAGTTCATAAGCGTTTCAGTGACCCTAGACCACGCTCGCAAGGAGCAATAGACTTCAGCAAGACCAACGTGAGCACAGCAATTAGCATTCTCCTACTGCAGGGCCCCCGGCACCCTCCAGCACCGAGGCTATGGCTTAAAGCCACAGCCTTAAATCTCTGTGAAAATACTCCGCTTTTACACGTGCAGCGTGTTTGAGTGCCAGTTGCCTTGGTCTCCGTCGTATAGCAGGTTTGCAGACAGGGGGAGCGTTCAAAGGCTCTTTGTGCCCCGGCAAATCGCAGGCGATGGCTGCTCGGTCAGCCTGCCCGCGCCCCCGTCCGCCCCGCACAATCCGATTGCCGCCGGCGCGGCAGATGAAAGCCTCGTGCCGGCCGCGGGCCCTGACACCGCCGCTCAAACCCAGGCGCCCGGAGCGAGCTCGGCAGCCCCGGAGCGAGCCCAAGGAAAAGGCTGCGCGTGGGCTGCTGGCACCCAGGGCTGCGCGCGTGCTGCTGAGCGGCGCAACTGTCCCCAGCACGGGGCCGCGGGACCGGCCACCGGCTAATGGGAAATTATCACGGGACATAAATGCAAGGGCATCTTTCCCACTGCCAGGGGCTCATTACGGCTCTGACCTGCTAGTGTCTGGGCTTATTTTTGTAGCTGGTAGCACTAGTGGTTTACATATAAATTATCGGATGAATGTAGCCTTGTCTTCGGTTCATGAATCATTCATGAACTAATCCCAGTTTTGGCAAATGCATTCATTTGCTGCAAGTATTCTCCAAATCCTTTGAAGAGGATTGAACTTACGGGCTGTGCACAGGCTTGTCCAGTTCAGCTACGTCGCTGGACACGGCCTGCGAGCGGCCAGGTAGATCTCTTTGTCTGATTTTTGCCTCCTTCACCGCATGAAGTAACTTTTTAAAACCAGGTGTAGAAGGATAATGACAAATAGTAAGTAGTTCTCCTCAGACAAGAATTCTCTTGCTTGCCTGCAAGGATGTACGTTTGATAAGCCACACCTCTTCTTCAAGCTTTCCTGTAGATAAAAACCTTCCCTGTATGCGGCTGAGCTGCCCTTACACAGCGTATTCCAGCGCACAGCACTCAGCGGGCCGGATCCTTCCTGAAAACATAAAATAAGAACGTATTTCCTGTTCCAGCACCCAATTCCTGCTGGCCACTTACAGCTCCATCAAAGAAACTCTATTATGCACCATTCGCATTCTACCTTACACAGCCCTTAGAGGGCTTTGTCCCCACTTCTGGTTGTAGCAACTTTTCTCTGATTTTGAGCCTAAATTAATTCCGGTCGTGTTTAAACCGTTTGTCCGTGTACCCATCGCTGTTATTTCTTTGCAGTAGTAACTTTCTCCTTCGGGCGTTTACCCTCCCGTACGCTCTACTCCGTACGTTCCCCCCCTTATTAAGCTAAATGTGTACTTTATTCCTTTCTCAGATAAATAGTTCTTGCATTTCTTTGATTGGCTTTAGACTCTTTACTGGGTCATTTGCCGTTTGAATTCTTCTCTCTCAGACTTGGAGGAAGAGAACCGTGCACGTTATTCCAATGAGATCATCCCAGCCCTCTGCAAAATTGAATTAGTCCTTCCCTAGACTTCCAGGCTTAACTGGAAATCCCACTGGGATGTATCTGATCACGTTTTTTCTCAGGACCGTGTTGTTGGCAGTGAATAGTTAACCTGTGACAGTCTGGCACGCTTGGGTCCTTCTCAGCCTCAGGCTTTCCTAACAAATAGCTGAAATCCTCGCAACCGCTCCGTAAGCACTTCTCCATACATGTTACGCTGTTGTATTTTATCCCATTTCTATTTACTTTAGCCCTCATGGTCAGTCCTTAGTTAACCCCCCAATCCTGCTCTGGGTCGGCGACGCTGCAAGCAGCGTGTGAGCCGTGAGTGCCATTGGCACGCTCCGACGCTCTCTTCCAAGGTCAGCACTGAAATGAAACACGTTCAGGCCCGCTCCTGATCCTGGGGGACGTTCACCGGTAACTGCACTTCAGACGGACAATTCCCCTGGCAGCGTCTCCTGACATTGGCGTCCCTGTGGCCAGCGCTGTACCCACGTTACGGATCCTGTGGAAATTCCCAGCGCTTTCAGTTTGACGGATAATTTCCCATGGGACACTGTATCACATGATTTCTTTGGTCCAGATAGATGAGATATCGTGCATTTCCTTTGTCGAGAAAAATCATTTATCTTATCAATTTTATCACAAACAGACATAGTCCTTGCCCAGAAGAGTTTAATCGTCAACAGGCAGATCGTGACTGCAACAGAAAATCGGAGAGCGGCGCGCGCTCCCTGCTAGCGCTGCTAGACCCACGCAGAGCGTTTCACAGAGACCCTTGTGGAGGGGGTCCTTATTCCAGAGACAAAACTGCGTACAGTGCCGCCCCTTGAAACGGCCTGCTTTGCCACCTGAGGCTGTGAATCGGCGGTGACTCCTCTCTGCGGTACCAAGGTTCAAGTCAGCGTGGGTGATGCATTTTCATAGAGCGGTTCGAGCCCGGCACGCTGTTTTGGTTCCGTTGCTGTTATATATCTATTTATTACAAGGGAAAAGGTGCATGGGTTTTACACAGCACTGATGTGTTTAATGCTTTCATTTTATGTTTTCAGCAGTTAAGCTATTCAGTGTTTTAAGGGTGGTGTTTGTTCTTTATAACTCTGCGCCAACAAAAGGAGTCTGAGGGAATGGAGCCTAAAGAGAGAGAGTCTTTCAGTCGCGCATTGTTTCTGAAATATGGAGTGATCAAATGCACTCAGTAGAAGGTCTCTATCAATAAATCTTCAGTAAAAGGGGCTTTAAAAGTTAGATGGAAAAAATGTTGAAAGGGAAAAAAGCTTGAGGTTTGGTAAAAACTCAAAAAAAGTTTTGTGAAAATTCCCTAAAGGCACCGCAATAGCTTTTTTTTTTTTTTTAATTGCGATACCACAAATGCGCCTCTGCCACCCTTGTCATTCTGGCCTTTGGACTCATGTCAGCAAAACTCCTGAATAATGAATATTTGTATTAGTTTGAACAGAAAACAAATGTGCTTAAAGTTAAGCATAGGCTTAATTCTGTGCAGGCTCAGGTCTCTGCCATGAATGGAGAACCAGACTTCTGTGACAGCGGAGAAGACGGGATGCCCTTGTAATCACTGGCCAGCTGTAAATCTCCCTGAAAAGTGATTAAAGGGTGTTCGTTAGTAAATGGCTCTGTACAAGGCAACCTGGAATTCCGATCAGCCTGAGAAAGCGCGGAGCGCGGCAACGTCACCTAGCCCGAACGCCGCTTGCCTTCAGGGTGTGAGCAATTTCTCAGAAATCAACGCTGCTTAAAGAAGTTGCTTCAGCCCCTCTCAATCTCAGTGTTCACACAAGGCTTCGCCACCCGAGAGCGGATATTTATCTGGGTTTCCGTGCTGCCTGCACAACACCAGGACTGCACCAGGCAGAACAGGGAGGGGTTAATATGAGCCCTGCTTTCCAAGCACAACCGTTGCCGAGTGAGGCCAAGGAAATCTTGTGCTATGCCCTCCAGCTGTCCGTCTCCGCTACGGGATAGCCAGAAGGCTCACCAAAAGTATTTTTTTCCTTTCTTGGATTCATCATTTTCACAAAAACAAGCCTGTTGGTTACAGCCCATACTTTCACGGTTTCCAGACCAGTGAGAAGTCCTCATCCTTCTTGAATGTCCAGTTTTAAATTCCCACTTATGCACATTTACTGAAATGAATAGAAACATGCAGTTGATATGGTCTCATGCAAAAATTGCACAGGGGCAATTATGCATTGAAAGGGCAATTACACACAGGGCTACCCAATTTGCATACAAAGTCTTAATTCTCGCCAAGAATTGCATGTGTGCTTGTGTGCAATATTTAGAAAATTGGGCCCCAAAGACATGAACACTTTCTTCTGCTATCAAATCAGTTTTCACTCCTGCAACTAGGAATGGAATATATATGAGTTGTTTCAGAAAAGCATTATTATCAGAAAATGAGTATGGCCACAGCTGGCCACTCTGGTTGTTGCCAGTAAGGAGAGGTGAAAGAGCAGGGAGAGAACAAGCCGAGCACACCCCAGGCTTGCCCAAAATATTCACCCAGCCTCCAGCACTTTGTGGCTCAGTGACTTTCAGAGTCAAAGGAGGGATCTCAATATTTAATAGCTGGGATTATTCTCTAATAAGTGGATTATTCTAGCAGATAAAAATTCAAATATAGAATAAATCAAATCTGTTTGCTCACGTTTGTCCAAATCGATATAGTGTCTGACAAGTAAATACGCCACAGTGAGCAGATCTCCTTTTCTGCCTCCGCCCCTAGAAGTGAGAGGGGAGGCAGAATGTGAGATAAGGTGTCACTGCTGTATTTTGTGGTACGTATCCATAAAGTCTGTTGGCTGGGCAGCAGGCTGTCCAAGCTGGGTACCAGGTAGCCCTTCTGCAGAGCCTTCACGTGAGGCACCTTCTGCCTTGGCCGTCGTAAGGACCAGAGACACAACAACACCCAATTCTGAGGCGTTTCTGCACAGCAGTGGTTAGCGCTGCTGGCAATACGGTACCGTGCACTGCAGGAGTCAACAGCCCCCATGCTAGGGCCATACCCCTTGGTTTAGCGAGAATTTGGCACTGGGGTGCTCTGAGGAACTGCACTTTTTCACTGACTTTGCAGTTCAAAACGTGGAATTTGAGGGAAGGCTGTTCCACAACATGCAGAGGCATCAGCTTGGTAACGTACTGAAATTTTTAGCATCCCTTTTGAGGAAACAAAATGAGGATGGGGGAAAAGTGGTCAAGCCAGCAAGCAAACAAATGTTTGTTTGCTTCATGAACCTCCCGTTAGAGGAGCCGAGAGCACCTTCCCGTATGACAGCCCACAAAACACCCAGTGTGCTTTGCATTGGCACTGAGACGTGGCCAATAAACTTTATGCTGGTAAATGTTCTTATTTAGCCACTATATTTCTATAACCCTACTTCCCGCTGTCACAGGTATTCAGATTCAAAATCTAAAGCCACTCTTTATAAAAGTACATTTAATGGGAGTTTAATGCTCATGCAGTAAATCTGTGAGCAGCTGGATGTGTTTTTAAGTTTCCTTGACGTCTTTTATTTGTTTAATACATGGGTCTATAAAAGCCGTTTCTCTGAGCCTGCTAATGAGCAATAGGGGACTCGCAGCTATTTAAAACCTGGAACAAGGCATCAAAATGAAGAATGCAGTAAAGATTGCTGGAGCAGGGAGCTCCAGATGTGTCAAGTGGTGGTTTATGGTGCAGGAAGATGGAGCACACTCAGCACCAGACACGTGACCGGGCACGGAGCTGTGGTATCGTACAACATACAGGTTAGCTTTCAGGAACCAAGCTCCCTGTTTTCCATATAGCTAAATAAGAGCTAATGAACTTGCTTCCTATGGGTGCTAATGAGCTCTGCTTCTGGCCAAGTTATGAAATTGCAACGGGAGTCTCAGCATGGAAGCTTGAAAAGGATGGGTGAGAAGAGAGAAGACCCCCCTGAAGGTCCCTCCGAATCTGAAATAAATGCTTCCTTGGCTACAGCCAGGTTCCAAGACATCTCCAACATGAAACTATTTTCTGTGATTACGTCTCAGCCGGGAGCTGTGTACTGACCCTGACTGAACCAGGAGGGTTGGACTAGATGATCTCCAAAGGTCTCTTCCAACCTCAGCCATTCTTTGTGATTCTGTCCAGCCCATCCAGCCTGAGGAGCACGTCGTGATAGCTGAAACCATCAACAATACATGGAACAAGGGGCAGCAACAGCATCAGCCAGCGCGTGCCCTGGTGCAAGGTGAGCTCCAGCCACCCAGCAGCATCTCAGGAGTCCTCTTGCCCAGTGGAAACGTCAAGGTGAGAAAGCACTGGTAAGCCCCCATCCTGCACGACTCTGCCACCTCTGCAGCTGAGAAGGTGGTGAGGCCCTTACATGGTGAATAGCTTGGTGCCTATCGATAAATATTATATCGCACAAAGGAGAGTAAGCAGCTAGAAGCCTCCAGAGTCAGCTAGAGCTGGGAAAAATTTTCCTCTAAACATTTTCCTTCAGCAAGACGAAGATACTAATTGATGGAAAGGTTTTCCTAATATATGGTTCTTTGAGAAATTGTTTTGGAGAAAGGAATCCTGAGGGGGAAAAAAAAAAGGAGTATTTTTTCTTGATGTTTTTGAGCAAAGCATTTTTAAGCAATATAACAACAAGACATCTATTTTACACTAAAAGAATTAAAAACTGGATAATGACAGTCTTTCATTTCATGAGAAATATTTTTTATTTTAATGTCACTAAATGAGTCTTATAAATTGCTTCAGGTTGATATGAAATTATTTTATTTTGCATTTTCTTTTTCAAGTTGTGCAACAGACAGAAAAATCAGTTCTTTGTGAAGCTTTAGTCCTGAATGTATTGAATTCCTCTGTGAAGATGGAAATGCTGGAAATCCTTGTGAAATGAGTAATTCAGATGAACAGCGTCTTCAAAGTCAATTACCACTGTGCAAAGACAATGCTTACTTCTGTCTCATCTGGACCCTCTGATTCTATTTTTGCTCTCCCCAGAACTTTCTAAAGTGTTTTTTTTTCGGTTGCAAACTAGCAAGGGATGCTTCTGTTTTGTAGATGGATTAATTAGAGCAAGGAAGTCTAAAACAAGCCCTAAATCCCAAAATCATGGTAGTGTATTAGAAGATAACTCACCAATACCTTCTCACACCTTGGTCCATACTTTATATTTATGGGGCAAGTTACTGACAACTCCAATCCCATCTGCTTTTGACTCACCGGAAGGGAAGAACAGTTCAGCTTTCCCCTAAAAAGCAGGTGGCTAAATGCCAGGCCAGCCCCAAGCCCAACAGGAGATCAATCCCCCAGGATCTGCTAACAGGTCACAGCAGGTTCCTTCTTGCAGGCTATAGCAATTAAAGGGAAAACACCACTAAAAATTTTAATGCCATGAATATCATGTGGATTCCTGTTCATAAAACACAATAACTTAACTCTCCTGCACGGTGTAAAATAGGAGAGCTGACTGCAATGGTAGTGTCTGCCTACCCAGGTGCCCCCCGAGTAATCAAGGCTGTGAATTTAAAGCACCTTAGCTGCCTGCTGCAACTGTCCACTTTGGGCAGAAAAACACTACGTTACTTCTTTCCCAATGCTGATGTCCATTTGGCTTCCAGTTTAGTCTGACAACCTGCTGGTACGCTTCCAATTTTCTATTGCTAGGGAGATAATAAATAAGGCCAATTGTTCATATCGGAGTTGCATCAAGAAACTCTACTTCCTCCAGTGCAATGTAAATGCCACTTTTCATTATTATCTTTATGATTCTTCAGTCAGTTATGGATCCATGTAGCTGTGCTTATATCAAAGCCAGTTTTAATTTATTTTGAGATTAAAATTTTATGAGATATTGCATCAGATGCTTCTCTAAAACTCAAATAGACTACGCCCACCATATTCCCTTCAGCTAGCAACTGTAATTCTGTTTTAATAGGATATTGGATTTGTCTGCAAGATTATTATTTTTTCTGTACAAACCCACCCTCAAAGAAATGTTTATCTCCTAACATTTGTTTCAGATTTAGAAACTCAATATATGGAATGGAAAATGACTATGTCATTCTTCTTCTGATTTTCTGATGAGTGGGGCAATATTTCATTTCTCCTTTCTTCTGGTGCTCCTCAGATACCTAAACTTCCTCAGAAACAAGTCAAATCAAAGAAGTGACTTCATTTGTTATTTCCTTTGTCCTAGGACGCATGACACTCCTGTTGGTTAAGCTCTGTGCTTTTTTGTTTTCCAAGGGTTCACTTAATTTGTCTTGTTTCTTTGCTTTTTTACTGCTTTCCTTTCACTTATGTTTAAAAACAGGTCAAAAATGAATCTAGTTCCACCATATAGACCTACGTGTCATATATACAACTGTGTATCTCTGCACACACCTATGTACTTACACGGAGAAGTTCATCTAAATGCAAGTGTCCTTCTGCTCAGTGAAATGAATGACCCTTGAGGTGCGCCACCGACGAGATAGTCTCCCATGAGCTGGCCGAGACGTCACCATCTCAAAACGCCTCTCTTAGAAAGCCGCGTATCAGAGCCTTGCGTACCACACCGTGACAGCCTCTCACCGCCAAAATGAGAAACCATTTTAGCTGTAACATATAGCTGGATGCAAGAATGTATCTATCCCGTATTGCAAGATGTTCCCTCCACAGGAAACGAACCGTCTCTTCCCAAACAGATTGAATATTTACCGGGGCGGAAGGATATCTGCAGCCCAGCCTGTGGCCACCTTATATCCAATTCCCTGTTGCCTTGATTACAGCAACATCTGCCTCATTTTTGTGTAGTTTCATCTCAGGCAGTCGGGTTGCTTCTGTCAATAATAAAAATAAGTAGCAGAGCATCCAATGTATTATTGATCAGATAATAAATATTTTACTGTTTTTCAATAATTCAATGTTGTCTTAAAAAAAAAAAAAAAGCCTCATGAACAATGGAGAAAAATTTGGAAGTCCTGAGAGGGCTTTGGGAAGAATGCAAAAAGGATAAAATCTGTGTTAAAAGCAGACATGCCTCTCATTTTTAAAAGATGTTTTCAGGTTCGACATAATAGCAGGGGGGGTTGATGCACTTAATGATTCGCCTGAGCTTGTTGGGAAGGTAAAATATCTTTCCTATCTCAATAATTTATCAGAAATAATGTTGCAGTGGGAAGTATACAAAGGGTTGCACCCTGAAGGAGCAAAACTTCAAGTATCTGCTGCAATACCATCTTTGCAAGTGACTGTTTATTTTTATATGCTACTTCTTTTTTCCTTAAAAAAACCATCAGCTACTTTGCTTATATTATAGCTTGTGCAAGATTTACTTATTTTCAGCCATGGGTGAAAAAAAAAAAACTTCCACTTTCCTTTGCAATGGACTGTGAAAGCATACACCTGGTGATAGTTTGCTCAACATTAAATACTCATATTGCTTTTTTCAGTGCACTTGCTGGGAGAGCTATCATGCAAGCAACGTAGCTATTCAAAACGCTGGAAATACATTTCTACTCTGAAAAGTGACTTTGTAAAAATGGCACTAAGGAATTGTCCTTCATTGATGTTCATTGTCCTTCATCATTATTTGCCCAGTCTGTAGCTCCGGGGGGGGAGGGTTTTCTCAACGGTCAGTGCTGCCTGGCCACCCAAGTATCTGATCGTCAAGCTTCCTTTGCTGAATCACTAATCAGTCAAAACTTCAGCTGTGACTATTTTTAAATAGCACTAGGACAAGGTTTTGTTTATTCCCTGAAATTTGCACTGGCAGCCGTGAAATGATGAAAAATATTCTTTTCTCCCCCTACCTATTGTTGGGGTCACCAAAATATATACTGCAACAAAATAATAGGAAGAAATAGGCCAAGATATTCTGGAAGGAGTTTCTTTCCCAAGGTGCAGCTGTGCGGTCCCGTTGGTCACGCTGCAGTAAATTGCACTGTCACAGAACGGATCCATACCCATTTCCAGGGAGAGCGCGGCTGTGCAGACGCTGCGGGTCCTACAGGGGATTTAGAGCCTGACAAACTCCACGCTCAGCAAAGTCTCTGGGCACACCGCTGGCCAGGGTCCAGGCTCAAAACGTCTGCGGTACGCCTAGGAAATTGCAAATAACCGCTGGTGGATAGGGCTGAAATGTGCTCAGCTTCAGCTAAGCCTCAATTACTTAAAAAGATCTTGGGGCCAGGCTGAGAAGATACTCATGGCTGTAGGTGGGATTTTTCTTGATGGGGATTAGCAGGTGCCAACTTCCCAAACCAGAAGAAAGGCCTCCTCAAATCGGAGGCAGAGAGGTCTGGTGAAGTGGGGCCACCTCGAGCAAAATGGGGTGAGCTTTGCAGGCATCGTTCGCCCTCCTTGCCCAGTTCTCCGGGCCTCACCCCTCGTTTCGTGTGCATTTTCCACGGAAAACACGTGGTTAGCTGCAGGCAGAGCACGCGACCCTGGAGAGGCCGGCTCAGCGGGGTGCAGCTCCGCTGGGTGCAGGGTGCTCGCCCGGCCCGCACGCAGCAGCAAGGCTGTGGCGGCGCCGACACCTCCTGCGTCCGCGGCACCTTGTGTTCTCCTTTTATTAGCCCGTGCTGAGCGGTCGCGCCGCTGGGGTTTGGCTGCTTTTGTTCTCCCTTAGCTAGAACTACGTAAGCTTTGTCGTGCCTGACCATTCTTGCAAAATAAGGTGCTACTCTGTTTTATTTTAGATGCTGACTTTCGGTTTATTAATAATTATGTGAGCTACAGCAGCCTATACTAGACCTAATTTGTAGGAACGGCAAGCTCATTGAAAAAAATGACCTAGTTGGGGGATGAATCACCATTTTTGTATCAGAGATGCGTTGCTGATGTTGATTCTCTCCTCACTGAGCTCCAGTTCCTAATGGAGATCAAAGCTCCCATTAGACAGATTTTATGAAGAGACAGTCCCTCATTAGAGACTTTGAACAAGCTGAACAAAAATCATAAAAAAGCCAGGGGTTGCTCTTTCCGTCTCATCGCAGGAGCTGGTTCTCAGGCTGGCAGGGAGCATCCCAAGCGCAGGTTTTACAAGCCAATTTCCAGGATTTGCCGGAGTTCTAATGAATCTCTCCTGTTCTCCGAAACCGAGAGAAATATCTCATTAGTTTAAATTAAAAACAAACAAGCGGAAAAAAAAAAAAGAGAAGAAGCTCGGAAAAAGATTCATCAAGACATTAAGGCTGTGAATGTAATTTAAATAACCAGCTTGTACGGGATGCAGGGGAGAATTCAGGCAGTGGGGGTACGTGGACGGCTTTTCTTATTGTGTTTTTGTTTTGCGTACAGGGACATCAGCCCTGCTGAGCTTGCGGGGGAAACGCAAAGCTGGGGAAGGAGCAGGAGCGCCGGGCAGAGGCGGGTGTCCGCTCTGGGCTCCTCCCAGCAGGGCTCCTACAGCCCGCAGAAAGGTCCGACGGCCGAAGGCTGCGCCTGCCCGCCGGGCGGCCCGCTCGCCCGGAGCAGCTCGCAGCGGCGGGGAAGGCTCTCCGCCTCTCGAAGACATCGGCACCGTACTTCTCCTGGCCTTTCGTGGCTGTTGCGTAATTATAAAACTCCCTTTTTGCTTTTCCAGCCTAAATACATCTGTGCCTGGTCTGTGCTACTCAGGCCATCCAGGAGTAGAAATAATCAAGACGGTCAGCGCGCTAATTTTTTGGTGTGTTTTTATTTTACTTTTTTCTGCCTCTTGGTGCACAGGCAGGTAAAGGGAAGCCAGAAACCAGCTATAAAATATCGATATTTGAAACGAACGTTAATTTTTAGTCATATGTCGGACTTGCCAGGACTCAGCTGATAGCAACCAATATTCCTGCAGCCATGCCCTGAGGTCAACTTAGGAGCAACTTAGGCCATAAACCAGATCAGCTAAAAATCAAGATTTCCATTGCAGTGGCAAACACAGTTCAAAACTTGGCTTCATCCTGCATCGCAACACTCTTTTTTATCCCCCAGCATACCTTCTTTAACCAATGTTCTTGGAAGAATAAACATATTTAAAAAGGCCACCTAGACTAATTTGCCAAAATCCTCTGACCTTAATCAGCAGAAGCTTACCTTGATGTACTTTGAGTTTGAATCTGTGGGTTTTTTTTAAACTGTCTGCTAGCTTCATCTCTTCCTGATAACTAGAGATGTCTTCTTCCCTCGAGGGTAGCGCTCGCCATCTCCCTGCTCCTGCTGTTCTGCAGCTACCTAGAGAGAACGAGAGAGGGAAAAATTCGGGGAGAGAAGCCTCCGGGCTGCTCCCCTCGTGCAGCCTTGCCGCTGCAGCCTCAGTCAGCTGCGCACTAACCACTTCAGTTAATTGGCAACAAATTGGGAGATACGAGCTGATTGCAATAAATATTTTATTAATTCTAAAAAACAAAAGGTTACATCCCTTCTAGCCCGGTTTGATTGTGCACAGTCACACATATTAATATGTAATTGCCACATCAATTGGCAATCGTGGGCTCAGAAGGAGCTCATTATGAAAAATACTTATGCGCGTATCCTCAGTAGGTGTCAATCAGCATCGTGCCGTTGAGATCAATGGAGCTAGGCTTATTTATAGAGTTAAAGCTCCAACACTTCATTTGGAAAATAAATTCCACAGTGTGTGCTCATATTTAACTGGGCAGTGGAAGAGCTGAATTTTCTCTGCATTTCTTATTTACATAAAAGTGCAGTTTTATCTGTATCTGTAGAAATACCTGGCCTGTGCTTAAAAGGAAGTTATTATTTTTGTGGTAAGGCCCTCAAGTAAAATACAAACATCCAGAACCAATAATGCTATTGTTCCCGATAACCCATGTTTGCCCTCCTGGTTTCGGGGGATACACCGCAGGGGTAAGCCTGGAATTGCTCTGCCGCTTGCAGGGGGGCTGGAGTCTCATTTCCGCTGCATGGCAATGCCGTGCGCTGTATTGACACAGCGTGGTGGGAATATTTCTGGCTGGGGGGAGATGGGGAAACATATTAAGTTCTCCCCATCTCCGGTTTTGAGGTTTCTATGATAAAATCAAATGCAGTGTATGACAGGAGCACGTGTGGCAAAGCGACGACAAGAAGGGGTTGAATTATTCATGGCGAATAAATTAGCTGCTGGCACATCCCCTTCCCCGCTTGGGAAGCCTCTGTGGGTCTCTCCAAGATAACTGGGCTGTACGTAGACCAAGAGCAGCTCCAATTCAGTAAACCGAGTTTTACTGAGCAAAAAGTGGCATCAGGATCAGGCCCGTAACTTGTAAGGAGTCGCAGGAGCTTTTGCTGGAGTGATGTTTTGCTGGGCTGTGGGGTTTCCATTTTCTTCAAAACGCTGCATGAGAAACCGCTGATTTCCACAACCCTTGTGATGGGGAAAAGTCAAAATGAAGCATTTCTACTCTCTCGTTTTGATAAGGAAAATGCACTGAATTATCTATTTAGCTGACTCCATTCAATTCCTTTCTACTTTTCTGCACTATACCGACGTTTTCACATTTTAGAAACAAAGCACTGCAGTCATTCCACACGAATATTTTTTCACATTTTTCATTCTACCGAAAAGGTCACCATTTTATCTTCTCCTCAGTTTTTCAGTTTGAGGATTTTCTATAAAACAGCAATTCCTTTTTCTGAGCAACTCATTGTGTGGATGAGATGAATAATTTTTCAGTCTGCATTTTCTTCTTAAGTTGTTTACTTTGACTGCGTACTAGTCACGCGGTGGGATATGTGAGTTGTCACTGAAGTCGCTTTGGCGTTCTTTCTGCTCCTGGAGCGCAGGACAAACTGTTTAAACAGGAAAATAACAAATGATGAACAACAACTAAAGAAACGTAAATAATTCATAAATACTTGCTTCTGCACGTCCTGGCATGCGTGCGCTGTCGAGCCGCTCTCCGCCAGCTAGGCAAACAGAAACCTGTGCGTGCAGTTGGGCTCCCACCCCGCTTTTCCGCGCCGGTCGCAGGCAGCTCGGCGGAAGCGGAGCGAGCAGCCGCAGCCGGTTGCAAGGAGAGGGACAAGAGAAGGCACCGCAGCAAATATTTTCCCCTCACGCTCGAGGGTGATCGGTCCTATTTCGTTGGGATTTTATGTGATGGAGGGAGTAAAATCCTGAGTTAAAGCTCAGGACTTGGGATTTGGAGCGCTGCCTGCTAAAAAAAAAAGTCGCCCAGCTTAAGGTAGGGTCAGGAGGCCAAATTCATCAGCTATCTTAAAAGGGCTTTTTTTTTTTTTTTCCAGCTTTTGCCATGGAAGGCACAGTGCAGTGGAAATAACATGCCTTTTATTAGTATGATCTGAGATCCAAGGATAGTCAAAGACGTGGGGAGGATAAAATTATTTGTACAGGGTTTGACTGCATAAATACAGAAGAGAAGCGATTTGAGATGACGGGAGACTATAACGACAAATACTGGGTTAAGCTATAGAGATAGCGGCAGGGAAAAAAGAAAAAAAAAGATGTTCGGACGTAGCGATGTTTACAGACAGAGCGTAAAAGCAGCTCCCGCGGGCCGGGAGCCTTTGCGCGAGGTGGCCGGTGCTGGGGGCACTGCGGCTCCTGCAGGCCCACGGCCAGGACGCCGCCGCCGCCGCCGCAGCTGCTGCTGGTGGACCCTGGCCGAGACCACCCGCACCCGGCTCCCCACCCGAGGCCGGGGCGCCGCGGCCCCGTGGCGCGTGGGGCAGGCTCGCAGAAGGGCTGAGCCGAGCGGGGCCTGGCACGGCCGGCGGGCAACCTGCCACCGCATCCAGGAGAGCACCGACGCATCTGCCAGGGACCCACGTCTCCACCTGAGCTCCCAGGAGCATTGCGTTTGTCCAAGAAATAGAGCCAGGCGTTTCGCTTGGCACCTTCTCCACTTTCCCCACTGTGCTTTGGCACCTCTGAAACAGATATAACAGTCATTGGCGTTAGCGACTGGAACAACGACGGATGCTTTATGCTCCCAGGATCTCATGTCCGGCTGCTCAGAGCTAGCCCCTAGAGATAAAGCAGGCTCTTTTAGTATTGGTACCTGTGGTCCACCCAAGGGGTGCTCTGCCACCGGTCCCTGCCAGCATAGAGCACTCAATCTTTTGCCTAAAAGGTACTTCAATAAACAAATAATGAAGAATAAAGTATTTCAGAGTTTTCTGTGAAAAGAACTATCTTCCCTTCACTGTTTTGGCAAGGGGACTAAGGGTTTATTCCACTGCATTACAGCCTCCGTGTTGTGAGCTGAAAAAGTTTGCAATAGCAGCTAGACATAGATAGATAAGTGTTGGTAAGCCCCTGGAGACAGTTTCTCCAGTGACCATAGATTAATCAATTACCTCCACGAAACTGTGAGGTGACCATTGACTCCCTTTCGGTTCTCTTCTTCCATAATTTCCTTTTTTTTCTTCCTGAAGTACAGCTAGTCAGCTGTACTTTTCTGCTCCAAAGCAAAGGGCCATTATTCACCCAAGGTGAAACGAGGAGGGGAAGGAGAAGGGAACGGGCAGCGGGAGCGCCAGCACTTTCTCACACTGTGGGTCCAGCTCTCCGCGGTGCTTCATGGTAGGACAGAACAAAACCGAATCACGAGCCAAGAGCCGACCCCACCGCCTTGCCGGTGGAGAAAATTTCCACTTTCTGTTTCCAGCTGAACTGGGTGGATCGGCTTTTCAACCAGCTGCCTGACGTCATCGCGGAGGGAGCTGCCAAGTCAGCCCCTGCTCTGAAACTCCTCTTTGTGTTTTACACACTCGCATTGAGTTGGTTAATTCCCTTCCACCGACAGGCTGTCGGAGCGAAGCTCTGTTCCAACGATGTTAACAAGCCTCAGAAGTTAAAGTACTCACTAATGTGTTTAAATGAGTTCGCGCTCTGAGCTTTATAATCAGCTGCAAGCTGCCTGGTTGCTGCTTTCGGTGGCAGCATGACTTGTCAGGGTTAGCTTTGGGTTAAGGCCCCTCTTTCCTCGTCTCAGCTTTCACTTGGAGCCACTCATGCTAATTAATGCCTGTGGAGATCACCTGAAGGAGCTGCCAGCTTCACAGACACCTCTTGAGCGTGGTCCTTCAAAGTATTTTTGAACATCAGTTACTCTATTTTTACTAAAACATTTCTTCTTGGAACGCTCTGGAGTTGCTCAGGGAGAAGGGAGCTGATTTCGAGCTGACCTCTCTCTTTGTGCCAAGAAATCTTTCAGTGCTCAGCAGCTCCTTCACTTCCCACCAGGATCAATTCTGCAGCGATAATTGATGGCTACTTCATCAAGTCTTTCTTCTCGAAGTAAATACACTTCCCCATAGCAGGCATTAGCATGGTCAAGTGAACTCTTTGCAAACAATGGCCGAGGGTGAGGAAGTTTCTCTGAGAAAAAGGTTGTGTTAGCAAACTTGGAGGCTTTCGACTGGGACAGAAAGGAAGGACTGAAAGAAACAGCGTTTGGTTTCTCTTAGGCTGTTTTATTCCTATACTTTTTGTGTACTTTGCATAATAATGCAATAGAGTTGACAAAAGATTTATTCCTGGCTCCTATAAAATGACACAACACAAGGAGTTTTAAACAGAGAGAAGAAAAAAAAAACAGAGAAAAATGGTAATTATGCAGGCACTTCTCAAAGTCTGTAAATGTTATGGACAGAAATTCAATTAGTGCAGAGGAAGCTGCAGAAGCATTAATTTTTCCTTTTTTTTTTTTAAACCTTTTAATGTCCAGGCACACAGGTGTATTAAAAAGACACCAGTTCTGCCTATGTGCATGTGTGCAGACGCATGTTTATGCACATATGCGTGTGCCTACAATCACTGATTTTCTTCTCTTTTGTAGCCACATAGAGCTATTCTATTTTAGCAGGGGGCACTGCTTGTTTAAGTGTAAGTATTTTCACAGACTACATATAAGCTCAAACTAGTGGTGCTCGGCCACGAGCTATCATGTGTGCATACAGTTCCTGTAAACCAGTAACACCGTCACACCGTACCTTTGGGCTGGAAAGCACGTTTCGGTTGAAAAGGAGTAGGTTATGCAAACGCCAGGCACCCAAGCATGTTATAGTCTGTCCTGTTTTTTTCAAGGCTTTACCAAATTCTCAGTCCCATACTTGCACTGTAACAGTCCCCACAGAGGACTTCACATAGGGGTTGTTTCTTTTGGAAAGCATTTTGGAGGGTTTTATCTCATCTATCCGCTGATACAGCCTTGCTTGAGCTGAGAAGGGTTTTGCAGGGCTGTAAGCACTGTGGGGGCTAACTGAGGAGCCTGTGCTTTGGCAGCGCACACCGTTGCCCGCAGCAAAGGGTAATGCCAGCCCTCAGGCACAGCCAAGTGCAGTGTTTTTACACCTAAATGCTCAGGGTGCATTTTCTTGAAGCGGCATCATTCTTCTGCAGAGTGACGTTTCCAGGAGATGGTGCCTTCTAGGAGGCACGGAGCTGGGGAGAAGCCGCCTTGCCGCCTATGTTCATATTTAGCCTCAGAGCCTCCTTGAAGGACGTGCCGGAGGCTGCGTACGGGCGATTTGGGGGCTGTGGCCATGAGAAGATGCAGCTCGGGCAATAAAACGCTTGAGCATCTCTAGCTTTGCTGGCTGAATTGTCTCACCAGGGGCAAACTTACCCAGCCTTACCCAGGCGCCTATAGGCCCAGCCGTGCCTATAGGCGCCTAACGCAAAGCAAGAGCACCACCTGCTGTCAGCCTTTGCAGGGCTGTCCATTATCGACACGTCTAGGGGCCGATAAAGGGCTCGTTAATACGGTCAGATGCTTTCTTGGCTGTGGCACTGAACGTTGTTCGATACCTTATTAGAGCTTACTAATAAGGAAACCTCACCAAGGAATGGATTTTTTCTATGCGGCACTTAGGCAGCGTGCGAAACTCGACTTTTACGGAAAGCCAGCCAGTCCCTCTGAATAGCACGCGGTGGAATAGCGCAAAAAAGTTGATTTCTGGGGTATGGTAAGATGCATTATGGAACCCTGGCAGTGGACTGTGCAGTTGATCAGAAGGACCAGAAAATAAAATATGGCCTTGCTTTTTTTGGTGGAAGCAATGTCTGAACAGCAGCAGAAAGAGCGTGTTAGGCTGCCCTCTCCGTTGCAGTGATTTCAGCCTGAGTCCAAAAGAACTTTTGTGAATAGAGTCCATGAAGCGCATGCCCTGCCTCTGCCCCCCAACACCCAAGAGGAATGGCTGCGGTCCATCACTGCCCGGCAGTACGGACCACTTATTTATTTATTTATTTATTCTGGTTTGCTCTCTGTTCTCGTTTGCTTGTAGCGGGGAAGGATGCTATTTATTTATTTGGGCAGGATTTCTGTGCGTGTTTTACTCTTTTTGTCTTGAAGCTTTTTTTTTTTTTCCTAGCAGTTGTCTTCGTTGTGAGATTTGTTGATTTATTTCTTTTTTCTGGGCCCATTTACAGTCTGGTTTTTGTTTCCCTTCAAACCAAATTGCTGTTTCTGGTACCCTGTGGGGGATTCTGCAGCCAGCAGAAAGGGGGTTCTCGCTCCAGAGGAGCCCTGCGGTGTCGAGGAGGACGGATGGGGATGGACAGGGTTTGCACGGACACCGTGTGGGGACACCTGAACCCGTTTGTCCCTTTCAGTAGCTTTACTGGTGACCTGGAGGAGGAGGAGATGGAGCACAGGGCTGGCCGTGCTGGGGCCAGGCGTTGGGCTGGAGGCATCCCTGGTTTGTTTTATTTACTGCCTTTTCCCTTTCTTTTCCCCTTTGCAAATGTCCTAAGTTTAAGCATTTCAGAAAATGGTTGTAAGTGCTGGCGAAAGCCTGCGATCGCAGGTGCTTCTCCCCCATCCCCATAAATCTCTCCCAATGGGCTTTCATTTTTTTTGCTATTGCAGTCCTGCTTTCTCCTGCATCCCCCATGGACACTGAGCAGTGAATTCTGTCATGGAGATAAATTTTGCCAGGGGCCAGCCTGGGATCACCAACTTGTGATTTGTGACTCGTACCTGAAATTCAATGGAGCACTTCAAAAAGCAATCGTTTTTCTTTTTATATGTTCTTAGAAAACAATTACCAGCAGGAGTGATGAATGCACTTCTAATTATATCCTCACTTTTGTACCCACTCCTAGTCGTGAAATATTTTAATAGAAAAGGGCATTCAGGAAATAATGGTTTCATTCAGTGATGATTAACCAAACTGGGTTAACCTCGCAGAAGCCGTGGCCCAGCGGCTGGATGGACACCGGCCTCCCAGCTGCTTTACATTTGGCACCAACTTCGGTTATTCAGCGAAGGCACAAAAATTGAAATTTTTCCCTAAAAAAAAATGGATGAATCACTCAAACCCGTGTACTGCGCTGTGGCTGTCTTATTTTCTGTAGCACCCTAAAATGTCTTTGCGTATCAGCTGTGTCATAGCCCTGTGTGGCACTGTTGTTCTCGGGTAATGTTTGGGCCGTGTAGAATTTGGATATACATTTTACTGCTTTCACTAGCAAAAGGATCTCTTAGCTCAAGCAGAGCAGTTCACATACCAGGATACCGATCAGATAAACTAGCACTACCTTTTAAAGCGGACCAATCTTATCTGTGCTCTGTGTTGTCTGTTTTCTAAGAGAAGGTGGAAAAGCATCTTTAGATATTACCATCTTGGCGAAAAATAATTAATTTAGGACTTAGAAGTGTATAGAGGAAGCCTGATTTTAAGTATCTGATTTGGAAGATATTTCTCCACTTTATCCAGTCTTGTAGGTCTGTTAAATCATCCTAGACATACTTCAAAAACATGTTGTTTTTTTTTTTTAAAAAAAGGAGCTACCAGCTACCTGTCCCAGCTGTCAATCTGAAAGCAAATAACTCTGCAAACAGCAGTAGCTATGGAAAACGCAGTTCAAATTTCTCTCCAAATTCCTGCAAAGATTAGCATCCATCTCATTTTAATTGGCCTTCCCTGGGTCTGTCCTTAGTTTTTTGGTTCTTCTTGCCATTTCAGCTAAATTGTTTGCCTCTTAGAACAGTGAGGCAATGCTCAGCGTGTGTTGCAGGGGCTACGCTGTAAGCCTGCCTTTCTGATGTGCAGCCATTGAATCAGAGCTCTATTGTCTCAAAGTACTTTCTCCTCCTCCCTCCCGAAAGTCTTTGAGAGACATATAATACCCTCTTTAAAACGGCTCATCATGGATGTATCACCTGAGAATCTATTTCTAACAGAGATTCACACTGAATAAGCATTATCTTTGATAGAATTTTTCATGCACTAGATTGGAGGCAAGCATTGATCAATGCAAGTTAAAATAACACCAAGCTACATATAAATATAGAGCTCTATTTTGTAATTGTTTGCAACACTTGACTATAAGCTTGAAAATAACTTTTCTTATCTCATCAAGTCTGACCTTCTCTGTTTGACAAACAGCGAGTGACTTTTTTATAGGGGTTTCCGACCTCCCTGCAAACAGGTAGCCCCAGCCGCTGGTGGAACAGGGCATGTTTTGGGGTGCAGGGGAAGGCCACCGTTTCTAATCCCAGACCGTAGAAGAAAGAGTAGTGACAGTGATTAGGTACGTTATCCCAACCTTTAAGAACCTGTGTTGGCACACAATAAACTTAAACCAGGTTTACCACTAGATTTTAAATTTAAACCACTGCATTCCCAAGTGCCAGCAGCATGAGTCTGGCTCGCTCTCATCTTTGGTGAAGGGCACAGAGCGAGGCGAGGGGCTGTGATCGGAGGCTGCTGGGCTCTGGGAAACAAGTTGCTGAAACAGTTCTCAGAGATCGTTGGAAGCGAACGTAACAGGGACGGGCCATGCTTCCCACGTGGCAGAGGGCTGGGAACGGCTCAGCTGCGCATGGCCATCAGAAAAGCTTCCTGAGACCTCTTTCTTCGACTGTACTGATCACAGCGCTGCGGTGACGAGGCTGGGACCCCAACGGTTTTGCCATCATTGAGGCAGGCTGATTCAGTATAATTTTAATGCTGCTACCTAAAATACTTTGCGCCTCGCCTCATATACTGATAATCGAGACATTCTTCTTCCTCTGTGGATTTATTTTCTCTTCAGCTGGCTCTTCTTGGCTAGCTGGCAGATTCACTCTTCTTCCCAGGAAAACTTCCAGTTCATTAGAACCCCCCTTTTTTTTTTTTTTTGTTCTTTTGCTTCTTGTAATTAATGCCACGCAGAGACTGTTTTATATTTGGAATGATGTTATTTGTAGACAGTAGTCAAACGTGTTTGGTTAGCAGCCAGATGCTAAGCATATGCAGAGGAGTGAGACAAAAGGATGTAGGTAAGCAGCGAAGGCGCATGCTGATCTCTGGGAGAGCGCGGACCAACCCCCCCACCTCCTGCACTGCTGTGCTTGCTAAAACAGATGCCAATGTTCAAGCAATCTGAAAGGTAAACGAAAGCCAAATTCAGATAGACACCAGAAGTAATTTGGAGGATAAATTTTTAATTAAAAAAGCAGTATGCGATAGCAAGTTTAGAAAGATTGTTCCTAAAAGCTTACGGCTGTTTTTCAGCCCTCTGTCTTTTGCTTGTTTTATTGATATGCAAGGAAAAAAGAGCTTTTTTGGGGGTGCCTTGTAGAAAAGCACAGTTCATGCCATGAGCATCTTTGTCATTTCTATCCAGTATTACTGCCATGCCCCTTGAAAGACTACAAAAACTACAAATAGAGCAGAAAGCTATTTGTTTGCCAAATGATGTATTTTGAGCAGGGAGCACTTGGATCCGGAGCTGTAATAGTTTCTAATTATCTTGCAGGGGTAATTTAAATTAGTTTGACTCTTATTTATGGGTATGACATTTATTTCTTTGTATTGCAGCCGTTCTTAAATGCCTTAACAAAGGATCAATATCACTTTGCAGCATGCCAGACCTGTGCAACGTGCTGCTCCACAGAAACCATTTGTTTTGCTATCCAGGGCATTTTGTTTGATGCACCTGCCAGCAAAGACGTGAAGGCTTGGGCCCAGCAAGAAGATCTTTGCTTCCTGGCTCACTGCTATTCACCTCCACGAGGCTCCTGGCTTCTGGTGACCCTCCAGGCAATCGCACAGCCGTGCCACCACCCTGCCTGTGCTGCCTTTTGCCTCAACAGAGATAAATAGGAGGGTGAGAGGACAAGAGTGTTACTGGGTTTCCCAATATCTAGGGTATGGAGTAAGTGGGGAGCTGGAAATACTGCTGTATATAAGCCAAAATAATCCCTATGTTATGCAGTCTTTGCAAATTCACAAAGTATATGAGAGTCAATGTGTTTCGAACACTTTCCTTCCTTAAAGAGAGCCTTCTTCTCATCATCGCTTCAGTAATCCAACCCCAGTGATAAAATCAGCCAAGAAACATCTACATGGTCATCTCCAGATTGTCTCCCTGGAGGGAGCTTCCGCTTTGCAAATCCCTTCTGCCCTTGGTTTGAAAAGTGTGAGCGTTTCATTCGCTATGTGTAGCCCTAGATGGATGAGTTGAACAAAATACATTACTATCAATCGTGCCGTCATGTGATACAGGTACTGCATCTCAGCAGAAGCTAAAGGAAAGCGTAACTAATGATTATGGTGGGAGAATAATTTGAAATCCGGTATTCCCTAAGGTAGGTGGTGTTGGAAACAGGAAGCCATTGGGTACATGAATGAGATCTATACTAAAAAATCTTTTTGCAGGAATTTTCTAGATCAGGGATCCCCTGCAAGAAGTCATGACCAGAATCTGTGAGATCTGGGGTAGCAAAAATGTGATTAACTGATGTTTTTAGTCATTGGCATCTGTACAGGCACAGCTGAAGCAGCTGGTGTCCACCGCTTGGAAATAAAAAAGTGCTGCAGCTCCATCCATTTTCCACTCATTTTCACAGGTTGCAGAACTAAGTGACTATATACATCACTGTTTGCATTATTTTTCTGGGTCATTTGTCTCTGATTCAGCTTATGGTCAGATATACATATGCACATGAAACTTTTTGGACCAGATTCATGTGAAGGCATCTCCATTATCTTCAGGGAGGTTAGGCCAGGAGTGAGTTGAGATCATCCTGTAGCAGACACTCAAATCAAGACGGTTGCTGTTGGGGAGCACTTGTAAATGTACTTGGTACTGAACAGAATATGCTCAGCCTAACAGGATGGAGCTCACAGTCTGTTCACGGGCAAGTGTTGGGAACGGAAAGCATGTAGCTCCAGCACAGAGGTCACTCAGTTTTGCTGAAACTGGCTTTAATTTTGCAAATTGGCCGACCAGTTATTGAATGCCAGGTTGGACTTATCTTCAAATACCATTAGACAAGTAGAGAAGTATAGCAGCAGCAGCAGGGCAACTGCGATCTCTTTAAAAACGATGAGATAAGAAATAGAAAGGATATTACATTGTGCTTGTGTACCTACGGATCACAAACAAATTTACAAACCCAGAATCTTTACAAACCCAGGGACGAGTATTATCTAGTCTATGATCCCAGTGCTAACTCTGGTGACACCAATGGAAATTTATCTGCAATTACACCTGTAGGACTGTCTGCTAGAATGGACGTACTCTTTTGAAACTTTGGAGTAAATATATCAAATGAGGGAGGCAAAAATAGTGCTTGAATTTGATCTACTTCTTACAGAAAAAAATCAGTGCAGTTCCACTTGAGCCAGTGGAAATGCACTGAAATCGAATTAGCAAGTCAGATCAGCAGCAAGTCCAGAAAGTGTTCCTGGAGGATGCTTCCCAACACCCACTGAGGCTGCTTCCCAGCATTAGGCTGGAACACCCTGCAATGAAGTCCTTTTTGGTTTAGGCACAGATATCCACGTGAACCCGGTTAGCTAAAGATGACTGTCTGGTCTTAATATTCACCCTCACCCAGTGACCTGAAGAGGACAGCAGATAAGGCACATGGTTAGGCCTGACAAGCTGAATCTCACAAAAGAACAAGTTAGTTGGTAAAGGATAAGTGAGTATTGTATTTTAATGATACTGTAAATCAACATATCAAAATCTTGTTCCTTCTTTCAATAGCCTATATTCAAGCAGAGGAGGGAAGGAGCTACTGAACAGGACTCTTTTGCATTGTAACATATGTTTGCGTCTTGCTTAGGACAGTTGAAGTTCTTAATCAGAAAATTTATTTGAATTCACAAGTAGCTGCAGTGGAAGAAATGCTAATAGGCATGTGTGGCAGTCCTTTAAGTGTGAGGATGCAAACTTCAAAAAAGGTCTTTCCTTTCCCATCTAATTGCAGGGTGCATACAATAGAGGCCACTCACTGTCAAGATGAAAAACACATATTAGCAATTCATCCTCGACATTACTACTAAAACACCTTAGGCATGTTTCACTGTGGCTATTTCAGGAGAGGAGCTCTCTCTGCTTTTCGAGTCCTACGGCATAAAGCAAATGCTGCTGGAAATGAACAAAACCTGCCAAAAAATATTTTTGTAACTATTACCTTTATTTTCAAATCCCAAGTAGCATTAATTATTTGCCCACAAAAATGACATGCACAGAAGCGAAGGGATGTCTGATGAGGATTTGCTTTGTCTTATGAATCCAGATGACTTCATAGCTCAAGGTAAGTTGTAAAGGACAGATGAAAAGAGAACAAAATCTTGCTTTTGTGACTTCTGCCTGCAAGAACAAAAAGAGAGAAGGTGAGTGGGTGGAGGGAAATTATTGATCCCACTAACTAATCTGCCCAAGCTAGTTTTATTCTACGTATTTTTACCCTCTCACCTACTCAACACACAAAACTACTGAAATGTGACTGATACAAGCTCATGTCTCACCAGCCTATCTGACAAAAGGCAACCTTGACATCCTACTGGTAATTTTAAAAACTGTTTGGAGTTAAGATTAGGGTTTTTTTTTTTATTTTTAGGTTATCCATTTAAAAGAAAACAACTGTGAATTCATTGTATTCTCCAGGAAAGAGAGCTTTCTGTTTCCAAGGTTAGATTTCTGAGGACTTCTCTCTAGCTACATCCTAACCATATTTTTTAATAAGAAATGGGCACTCCAGAGTTTGAGATAAAGCTATTGTTTGAGCCAAAGCCCAGAGACCATCACTGCTAAAAAGTACTTAGTTCCATCCACTTCCAGAAGGAGTGGATATGAGAAACTGGCCCATCCCAGTAGCATATTACAAAACTTGTATGCCCAATTGCTTCAACATAAAGGTGGGCTCTGATGTTATATTCCTGTTCATTTGGAGGACTGTCCTAAGGCAGATCTTAAGACAGAGAAACCATGCACCAAGGCTGAATGTCCAGTAGGTTGTCAGTGAAACTGTGGTGCCCACTGCTGTCCAAAGACATAAGAGAGGAAAGAATTGCAGGGAGGTGTGATACATCTTCTATTAGACAAATAAACATTGACATATGTAAACCAGAAAAATAGAAATATGCCAAGCACAAACAAAAAGTGTGATATCCAAACCGTATATGTGCCTTTCTAGCAAATTTAGAAGGGCAAACGGTGCACCACCATTTTGTTGTTTTGTTCCAACGCGGCCCCTTCCTTCAGGCTTTCTTTAAAAAAAAAAATCTGCCAAGCACATTCATCACAGGATGCTTTAGCCTGCTGCTTGTTCCTAGCAGAGCTGGGGTGGTTGGGATTTGCACCCATATGCTGATATTTGATATGCTGATGGGGTTGCAAAAGAAAGCAACCTGGTTGCTAGCTGCTCGGAATTTAAATGTAAGATTCAAATGCACGGTGGGATGCATCAGCCAGGGGAACCTTAGACAAATCTTTGCAGTTTTTTTTTTTTGGGGGGGAACATTTCTCTCCTTGGCCTTGAGAGAGTCAGCATTGTTCGAAGTCACACAACTAAAGGTAAGTTGTTGATCAGCATCCAGAGCAGACCTGCCTGGTCGAGGTTGCAAATGAAAAATGGCTTTATTAGGGACTGTCAAAGCCTAAACCTGATCCCATGCTGAAGACGCTACTTCACTGTCTGAGATAAAGAGCCTCTATATAACGATAGGTTCAGCCCTGGTAGTGAGATAAATAGGCAGCTGAGCTTGGCTAGGGACACATTGCTGTTGGTGTCAAATTGCACTGGCTGCGTCCTCATTGGGAGCTGCTGTGGGACACTCGGCTGCTTCAGCTCTCAGAGGAGCAGCTGAGCAGCGGTTTGGATTAAGCTTATGTGGACTCCTGCAGCATTAATTTCCCTCAGGCCATAAATATACTGCTCTTTGCCTTTCGTCTTTTATCTTCATGGTTGCCTCCAGCATGGCCTGCTCAGGTGTTTCAGAAGGTCGTGTGAATGTACTGGCTGTGCCCAGGGATGCAGGGATTTTGGAGGGTTGCCTTCACCTGCACCGGCACCATGTCTTACCCTCTGCATGGCAAGCAGGTCTGATCTTCAGGCCACTTCAGCATACAGCAGAGATGCGCTTGTTAAGTTTTGGGCTATCATTCACATGGTCAATACAGGCATGCTGGTAAAGAGTCATTTCATATTGCAGTGGGTTAGGGAAGGACTGAAATGAAAAGAAAGACGGATTTCTGGAAGACACTGGCTCCAATTATTCCAGAAGCTCTGAGGGCAGATTTTGCAGTCCTCACTCAAATAAAGCTGCCCCGCTCTCCCCAACAGTGCCTTCCAGAGAGATCAGCATAAGGCTCTGCAAGATTTGGCTTAAGAACATGTCCACCACTAAGACAGGCTCACAAGAATAAATTAGCCTCTGTGTAAGCCAGGAACCTCGCCACTTCAGACAGGAAATGTGCACAAAAATCCCAGGAAACTCAGTCACTCAGAGCGCGCTGGAGCTGTAGTTGCAGTTCCCAGAACTACTTCCTTTTCCTTTCATAAATTCTCCTCCTGAGTAGCTTTTCTATAATTAGACGAAAACATTTCAGGACAAGCGAAAGCTATATCCTAGAAACATTCTGCTTCTGCTACTCTTCTCACCCTTTGAGAAGTAAACGTTAAAAGAGCATGAACTTGGAGTACAGAGAAATGCAATTATCAAAGCATCGTCTTGCTTCTCCTAGACACCAAGACTGGGTAAGGCAAGGTGAGAGTCATCGTGGTAGTCTTCTGTTTGTTTCTATCCAGTAGTGTGCTTGGATGGTGTCACCAAACGGAGGAGAGGAGCTTGGCGCAAATTGAAACCTACTCCTGAAACGCAGGAGGTGCGTCTTTCCTAATTGAATATTCTCTCCTCCTTGTAGCACTCCAGGGCCGCTGTTAGCTTTTGATCTAAGCACACATCGGATGTCACTGGAAAGGAGAGCTTGCCTGGGTCGACAAGAGATGCTTTTGGGGTAATCAGCAGGGAGATAGACCCAGGAGAGGCCTGAGCAGGTGCGTACACCGACGGATGCACCGTCTGATGGTTGCAGTGGCAAGGCTATCTTGAGATCTTTTTTCCCTCCTTCAGATGGCCAGCACATCCTACTGAGCCCCTCTCAAACTCAGTGTGCACAGGCCTCCAGTGTTAGGTCAAACAGCATGCCCCCAAAATGCTGGATGGGCTCTTCTGTTCCAAACCAGCAAGGGTTTGTGTATTTTCCAGCAGCCAAGCTCCCTTTTGCCATGTCTGCCAAGACATAGGAAGGCAGGGCTAGTGCTGACCAGGTTAGCTCCTATCCTGGCTCTTCATTTCTGTGCTCTTCTTATCACACTAGCAGAGTGAAATATAGTTCACACTGTCCTCAGTACAATTAGTAAAATTAAGAGAGGCAGGAAAGTTTGCTCAGTATCAGGTGTGTCCAGCAAACAAATTGCATGATGTGCTTCTGTTGGACAAAAAATAGGGAGTTTCAAAGTCAGGATACTGAAGCCTACTGGTGCACTTTAGCAGGAAGCACTCTCTGGTTTCGGCAGGGAGAAATCCTTCAACCCGGTGCTTTGGGACGGAAAGTGCTGTTGGAGATGTTGTCATGCTCAGAGTATATCAGCATGGGTGGATGCAGACAGCTGCCTGTTATCATCACCTGTTCTCCAAAGCTGACAGATACGAGACAGCTCTAGGCCAGATAGTCCTAATAGTTATGTTAGCATGGCATGGAGCTCAAGGTAATATGCCAAGCCTCTCAATTTATTTATGCATTGTTTATGTATATGTATTTATAATCTTTAAATCATAACACTTTCCCATATTAAAAGATCTCAAACCGATGCAACAATAAACTGAAATTCAAGACACATACAAACAGATTGTGAGGCAGAGACACGGAGCGGAAAATAGAACTGGTGAATCACAAATACTGAAACTAAATAAATGAATCAGTCCTAAATAGCCTAATTAATAAAGGTTAATTTATTTATCATGCTGGCTAACCTGATATCTCTGAACTCATCTAAATTAATGCAAAAGGAACAAAACATAAAAAGGGCAGCAGTAATTGGAAAGCCACTGTAGATACATTTTCCAGATGCTTTTTTTCTGCTACATAAAAAGCATCCCAGGTTCATTAGTACCTCAGTGTGGTCAAGGTACGTAGAGACACTCACTCGCTCACATTCCGATTGGCAGCAGCATAATTAAAGGGATATTCATGGATTAACTCTTTATAAGTTAGAGCTAGGTCTTTATTCTCTTCTCTTTGTCACAAAACATATCAAAGACAGTCACCAAGACCAGTCATACCCACCTCCCAATGCACCGTAACAATGCCTCTACCTTACCCAATGCAGTCTACAGGGAGGAAGACTTCATCACTACTGACAAAATGACCCTGTGACCCTCACGGGCTGGGATATAAGTTGGTTAGGGAGCCTAACTACAAGGTCATCCCACTGCCACATGCTAGTAGTTTTCTATGTCTATAATTACCTCCAACTAATACATAATGTTCGGCATCTGGGTAAGTGGCAAGAAATATCGCTGCACCTGCTGCCTCACCATGATTCTGAATACGGTTCCTTATGGACGTGCCATACACGCCAGTCCTCACCAAGGCACACAATCCCCCAGGCCTCATTTCTTTTAAAACTGTCCTAAAACTCTTCCTTAAGATTCAAAGCTTATAAAGGAGTCTATTAGTTTCACCAACAAAAGTTTCACGTTAGCACTTCCCTCCCAACTGGCTGGCGCAGGGAGTCCTCGTTCCATCTACCACATGGTCATCCATACTATATGCATTTAATGAAATCAGTCTCTAATGCTTCAGTAGCACTGATAAAATCTAAAATTTATGTCACTTTTTGCACAATTAAAGCACTTTAATATGTATTGGCTGATTTCAAGGTTTCCGCAAAACAATTGCAGCATTTTAATTTGGGGACTCCACCGGGTTTTCCCTCTCCATTTTGACTTGCTGGGTCTGAGCTATAAGATTAATTGCTAGCAGACTCAAAGTGAAAAAGAATAGCCTGAAAGGTCTACAAAGACTGGCTTGTGTGATGCCGATTTCTGAGGTTGTTGGGGGTATCCTGATATGAACCTTCAGGTTCTCCTTTGAACTCCACATGCAGTTATACTTTGTGGCCTCCCCTTGAGAGGTTAGCTTTGTCTTCAGTCAGGAAAGGAAGACGTGGATCTCACAGAGTCTAGAGCCCCATGGAAAAGCTTTAGTAACCTATGAAACATAGCTTGAAACATAGAGATGAAAAAATCCACTTGAAGGGAAAAGAAAGTAGAATCTGAGATTATACAATAGGGCTATGGTCATAAAGTTGTTAATTTTTCATTTTTTGAAGAGGCCTTCTGGATTGCTAAGTCCTTACAAAGTACACCGTAGGTGGCTGTATTTCATTTCTAAAGGGATGAGTGGCTGTCACTTAATAAAAAAGTAACTGTGAGAAACAGTAGGGGAGCATGTCAAAACGTTCTATTTAAGCTGGGCAAGAGTTCCTCTTTACTTCTTTCCTGGACAATTTTTTGGATGTTAAGGAATTCTGTCCTCTCTCTAGGGAGAAAAAAAAAAACAAACACACACACACACACACACACACACACACACTCTTAGGGCTGTATTTTTCTTCTTCTTCTTTTTTTTCCAACAAGATAAGTGTAGTTTTGGAAGTAAAGATAGCTTCCCACTTTGAGGAAACCTGGGAGCTCTGATGTGTCATTGGAGAAAATAGCAGAGCAATTCTGGAAGGTTTTAAAGGTCAAGGCTTAACTGAACTGTAATTGACTTTCAAGCATTGATCTATTATTATTAGTGCTCATTTAAAATCAAAGGTTATTTAATTTTAAGTTATTTTGCTGCTCTCAGAGTCTGGAAACGCTCAATTTGGCTCCACCAAGTTTAGTCATTCCACCAAAACAAAATCTAACTTTTGAGAGGCTTTTCTTCCAGGAACGTTCTCTTTATCCCTCACTTCAGATTTAACTTCTCCATACCCACATGCCTATGCTTAGCTCTGGACTGGTTTCTACTTGTTTGTTGCGTCTTTGATGTTAAATATATGCATCATCTCCCTTTTTATCAAGAGCACTATCCATTAATAACTTCCGGCTTCCAAATATAGAAGATTACCCTAGTTATGTGTATTCTAGACATGAACAGCAAGGAGAGCCATAGACCAAGAGGACTTTTCAGAAGTAGCTGTACAGTGAAAATGTGGATCCTTTCAACATAGTTTCTAGAGGTGAAAACAGCTCTTTTTGTGCTTTCTGTGTTCAACTATATTGACTACGAGAGGCAATCGTGAGTTATGGGAGTAGCCCTGAGAAGGTCCCATGCCTCATTTCAGCTAGTCCAGATGACTATTGCTGACATCTCAAAAGAACAGCCAGCATGCTCAAACGGATTAATAAGAAATCATTTCCTATAGTTTATTCACTGACTGTTGCAGGGAAAAAAGCTACAAATATTTCATTTGATGAACATCATTTAATCCCTTTTTCAATTACTGAGTAAATAAGAAAACGGACATCTTTAAAAATATTCACAATTTCATTATGAATTATTTGACAAACTTTCTTGGAAAAGAAACTTAGTTATTAGTCCCAGTTCTCATCGCAGCCTGCATCTGACAAAGTCAATGACTTCTTAACCTTCAGCTTATAAAAATTCATTCAATTTACTAGATCTACTAGGTTTTGAGTCTTTAGGAGGTTATATTTTCATTATAAAAATGGAGATACAAACTTGAATTTCCTTTTTTAAAAGCAGCAGTTATCATAGAATGATATGGTTCCAGGGCCTGGGACTTAAAGAAAATGACCGTGTGCTGGCAAAGATATGGATCACAACGACTGACTAGAGAAAGAGCATGAAAGCCCCTTGGAAATTATCTAAAAAACACTGTCAGGTAAATGAACATAGTTGGTATTAACAAACATTAGACCCTGGAGCAGACACTGCTTTTCGTTCTGCTTCTGCACAGCAGCTAGCATACAGAGGCCTGGACCCGAGGCACAACAGTAGTGCAAATAATATAAAAAATTTAGGCATTGACCATATGGGACCAAACTTGTAGCTTGAGCAAGATGAGTTGCTCTGCTGTGGAGAACGGAACCATGCCAGCTTACACGGAGGAAATGGTCGAAGATCTGATCATATTTGTGAAAACCAGATGGTGTTTTATAGTTTTTTTCCTTTTTTTTTTTTTTTTTAATTCGAAGTTTCTCAGACTGACAAGGGGAGAAGAGAGAGGAATAGTACACTGCAGCAGGTTGGTGGGTGGTGATGTGGAGAGGGGGAGGAAACAGCATTTGTCTTGCTTTGTGAAGTATGACGTAGAATGAAACAGCATTAAAGACTAACTGTAGTGCTTGATATTCACCAGAATGAGACAGTTATTTTGAGGGACAATGGGTTTGCCAGATACAAGCTTTACAAGCTTCTGTTCCCCTGAAGCCAGTGCGGGACCTGGCTGGTCTACGTGGTCTGTGAAGCAAATTAAAGTCCCATTCACATCCATCCCAGGTGCCTCCTCATCAGAAGGCACAAAGTGAATGTGTTAGACTATCAATTCTCCTGCATGTTGCCCTACCCAAACCTGTACCCCCACTTCCCATGTAGAAAGAATGAGTAAGCTACCGCACTATTTTACTCTTACTCCTCTACTTTAAAGGGAACTTTACTTAAGTAGAGGTGTTGAAGAGCAAGAATTCCACAAAGTGCAACGAGGAGGACAAGAAGCTATTTAAGGCCGTCCCAGTATATTCACCTTTTGGAGAAAATTAATGAGCTACCAAGCACACAGTAGCACATAGCAGTAACTTTTCAGAAGAGAAAAGCTTAGCAGCAGCTATGCTGTACTCTGCCAGACAGAAGATCCCCTGGAGGGCTTGCCTGCTAGATGGATGTACCGCAGGGGTCTTGGTGGAGTGTCTGTCAGGTCCCTGACAGTCCCAGCATGAATGCTTCTTTGGACTTCTGCCTCTCTCTCTCGCCCCGTATATACCTACACACATGTGTATGTGTATATGCAGTTATATGTATATATCTGTAAGTGTATATACATACACAGATGCACATTTATAAAATCTCAGCAGTCAGTGTTTTGGAATAGGGGTCTTCAAACATTATACGCAAGGATTTTGTCATAAAACGAAGCATCACTTGCTGTCAACCCACCTATGCTTCGCAAAGTGATAATAGCCAACTAAGCGCGTGCAGTGCACGCACACGACTTAGTAGTCCCTTACTGTATAGCCTACGTGGATACTGTGATTTTTGGTCAGGTTGCATCTTGAACTTGGAAGAGCAGCTAAGGTAGGAAACCAGTTAGGAATTACACCGAGACACCTTCCTTATAAAAACAACTGATTCTCCAAATCATTTGGTTTTCGTTGCTGGATTGGGAACAGCTCCTGCATCCCCTCTCCTACACTGAGGACTCTGAGGACCGCATCAAATTTCCGCGTTAGCATCCCCAGTGCATATTCATGACTATAGAGAGATTTGGCTGGTGGCAAAAGTATAGCGGGAGCTGCGTGGTCAAAGGCAGGGAATGGCATCATTAAATTCAGACAGGACCTATCTGCTTGCAGGGGAACACTGCAGACAGTGATGAAACCTCTGATACTGCTTCTAATTGAAGCTTCTGCCTTTGGGAACCACAGTCTTTATTAATGCAATTATGATGAAGTCAAAGGCCGTGAATGCTTCTGCTGACCTTGGCATGGAAACGGACCCCTTTAGTTACCACAGGAAATTGCTTCCTCCCTTGGCAAATAGCACATAACCAGTACGTTCCCTTTGCTACTGTTGCAACATCTTGTCATTTGACCATAGAATATGTAAACTGGTATTTGATTCCCCGCCTTTCACCCCATCAAATCAGAAATAAAACCTTACAGTTTAAGGTAGTCATTTGGGGAAGGAAAAAATCAACACACAGTAAAATTTAAGTTTTTTTTCCAGAAGTAGTCTTAAATCTTGATTTACAAAAAGTGGTAAAAGTAACCCTTAAAGATCCTTAATTACAACTATTTTTGAGCTCTGATTTAATTGTAATTTGATGCTCCAGTTCAACTAGCCCAAAGGTATCCAGCATGGAGACCTGCACTAAAAAAAAACAAAAAAACCCATAAACCTGTTTCCATAAATTGAAACTCGGTATCATAGCAAGAAGCTGCCATTAACAATAACAAAAAGGGTAATTTGGGAGACCATGTTTTAACCTTTCAAATAAGAAAGATTTCTGAACACATTCTACAGGCTTAAAACCAAAGCAGGTCCTAACCTCAGAGCAACATGTACTCTTAGTTAAAAGAGGAGCTTTTGGTAAGACTACAATAGCAGTTTGCAAACATAAACCTGAAAGAGAATTACCAGCTGCACTTGGATTTTAAAAGACTCTGAAGAGAGGGGAAAAAAACAAACAAAAAACTAACAAAAACCACTAAACAAAAGAAATCCAACCAAACAAAAGACCCCATCCTTCTCTGGACTTTAGTCCAGGCACTTTACTCCCGGTAGTAGATGTAAAATTGCACTGACAGACTACCATCCAGTTTTGAATTTCCCTATATAATAAACGAGTGACAGAAAGAAGTAAAAGACCATCCTGAGACTGGTCGCCTCTATTTGACTTCTCAAGACAGACAATGAGTATAAGAAAGAACGATTACTTTTCGTAAGAGACACTGAGAAGCGGAGCAGTTAGTTGACTTGGTTAAGGTCATTCCAGAAGCTGTCAACAGCCCAGCGTCCCAGTGGCATCAACCTACCTTCTCTGGCACTAGCTTTGGTGTGCTGGTGGTGGTCCCAGGACAGGCCATCTGCGAGCCGTGAGGTCTTTGGCTGGGTTTCATTGCAGAAGAAAGCAAAGCTTCTGTCTTCAGAACTTTCCATTGTTGAAGACCTTGGTGTTTTTTGGGTCCTGTAAGCCAAGTAGAGGCTGCAAGGTCTTTCTTTGTTCAAGATCTTTGTTCAAAGGAGAGTTGCTTGCACCTACCCAGTGAGCACTTTTCCTTCACGCTATTGGTAGATACTGTGACAAGACACTGGGAAGGTCTACGTCACTGGCTAAAGTCCTAAGGAGGCTTCTAGAGTGTGAGTGAGGGAATAAGATGTGAACAGCTACTTTTAGTCAGATGATTCATGTTCAAGGAGCCTAAGGGACAGAGTTTCAAAAGACAGTACGGTGCATTACTCAGCCTGAAAGTAAAGGCTCCTGCGGACCTCAATATCTTTAAAAAAAAATGTGATTTACAGTTATTAAGGTTTTGCAGAAAGTCTGTGGCAGAGCAGGAAACTGAATGTGCTCCTTGAGCCCCTTACCACTGGGCTGCCCTTCCTGGATACAGAGTCACAAACACCCGCTAACGAGTACAGGGGGATTTGCAGGAATATATTCGACTACAGTGCTAACAGCTCATGGTAGCTTTCCATTTTGCGTGATGCTATAGTTTAGTCTCCTACTGTTAAGCATGAAAAACTGCCATAAAGCAACAGCTGGTGCTTGCAATGTCTGCTCAGCCCCTATAACCACCCAGCATGTACTTGTAGTGAATATTGATGAAACCCAAATCTTATTACATTGTAGCACAATTTATTTGTTGCCTATAGATTCCCTTTAGACAGAATTTCCTCCTTATTAAAGTACTGAGATGCAAAATGAGGATTCAGGCCCCATCTAGGTTCATAACCCATTTAACGCAAAGTTTTGGGAAATCCCCCTGGATGCGTCTTGCTTGGCTCTAGGAAGGAGCGGTTCCTATTGCAGAAGTCTAACCCAGGTGCTGAGTGAATCTAAAGTCGGGGGAAGTCAGGTCGAGATTCATCTCTACTTCAAATTGCACCAAAGTGTGTTTTTGTTATATGTCCTGAAAAAAAGATGAATTAACCACTTCAGAGACCAGCAAGAGTTTTCATGCACAGAAAATCTTGACCTCTTTATGGAATCTAAAATGAACCCTCCTGCTTACTAATTTCAGATTTTCATTTTGATGCCTTTTTCTAATTCAGAACTGGAAATGAAAAAAATGTTATGAAAGCCGTATCAGTGCAGAAATAGAAATATGAGTGCGAATTATGAAAGAATACTGTTCCCAGAAATGTAGATGGTACAAATACATTTTAGAGGAGTATTAGAATTTCTGGGAATTGACTGAAGTGAAGAGATCTGTGCCTAATTGACCCATTCTTTGGTGGATGTCCAAATTATACCAAATCCACATATTAAATTCTTTGGCTGATAAGACACGTTCTGTAAACAGAATGCCCAAATTCACCCCTACAGCTGAAGAAATTTGGAAAAAGACAGCGGAGGCAGTGCTTTGAATACTCTGGTAGTCTATTAGTCATTAGAAAATGATCTATAAAAAAAAAATAAAAGGTATAAAAGTCAGTGACAGGAGAACAAGTATGTTATTGCCCTCCAGCACCCAAGTGTGGGACTGATTCCTGGCTGCTTACAGTGACTCTCAGATAGCACAGCTGAGCAACCCTCCTCTCCTCCTTTTCCAGACTGGACACACGGAGGGAGGAGACCTCGATCAGTCATTCCTCTACCTTGGGGAAGGATAACCTTCACACAAAGTTGTGCTCAATGTCTAAAAAAACCTTCCCTAGCTGCAACATAAGGCCATGACTTCTCCCATAAATGGTGGCCGTGGAAAGCAGTTTATCCCTGTCCTCTTTGTTTAAGATTATTTTAAGTTCTGATCCTTTTCTGATATACTTGCAGCTGAGACCTTCTATTTGGCCTCATCTGCAAATTTAATAAGAGCAATCTCTATCTCATCCTATAGAACATTAATGAAAATACTGTTAGACAATAAACCCAGAAAAAACCTTTGCAGAACCCCACTTAGCAGAGCCTTTACTTTGACATGGAATCATTTTTTAGCAAGGTTTTCCAACTAGCTTTGCAACTACCAAATGAAAATTTTTTCTAATCAGGATTCTCTACCTTGATTATGAAAATATAATGGGAAAAAGCCAAAAGCTTTATTAATGTCAAGTTTCATGACATCTGCTACTTTTCTTTCGCCCATAAAACTGGATTATGCAGTGATAGGAGAAAATTATAATGGTTTGGAAAGTGTTTGTTCTAGGCATTGCTCACCTCCCCATTATATGCTAATAGCTTCATCGTTTGTTCCAGTATTTTACTGGAAATCAAAATTAAACTGACTAGCCCATGCCTTCCTGGAGCCTCCTTACCCCCATTATAAAGAGAATTATGTTTGATCTTTGCCACGTGATATCACTCATTCCCTATAAGGCTGCAAATGTAGTGGTGAACAGCTCTGAGATTGCCTTTCCCTGAGCACCTTACAGTGATTTTCACTGCACTTGGCTGATTTGAAAGTAGTTTTCTGCATTCTAATTTGTTCTTGCGTTCTTCTCGCCCGAAATATTACTATTTTGTCACTGGTTCTGACTGTGTTAGCTGCCTGGTTGCAGTTGAATTTTCTAGTTGAAGCTGAAGCAAAAGCACCTTGATACACTTTTACATGCAAGGCATCACCTATCCGCAGCCTTCCCTCTGCACTGAGGAGCAGACCAACACTTTTCTTGTCTTCTTCTTACAACTGATACACAGTAGTTTTTTTTTTTTTATCCCTTTTCTCCTTATTTCTCTCATCATTCTGGGCCTTGGCCTTTTCGTTCTATCCTCACACACTCATACTATTCTTCTGTATTCCTCCTCAGGAATTTGACCCATATTCCACAGCCTGAACTGTTCTGCTTTACATTTGTGGTCACTGAAGACATCATGACTTTGTGCGATAAAACAAAGCCTATTACATGCACAAACAAAGCAAGCTGGAGCGGTCAAGACCACAGGTCCACCATACAGTACATCCAATTTCTCTTTGCATGCTGATGGGAGAGACTTCTGCCTGCATAAAAATAGGAAACAGTAAATTTTCTCTGGGGCGCAATTAGTATTTTGCACTAATGTTCGTAAAAACTGAGCTATGATTTAGTTGTGCTAGACACTAAGCACACAGAACAAAGACCAGCCATTCTTTACAAGACAAAGGTATCAAACACAAAGGCAGGGTGACTGCACAGGGACTTTGGGGCAGAGGTCCGGGCAGGCACTGGGCTCTGAGCAGCTAGAGGCAAAGTGACTGTCTTTCCACCCGTGATCTGCTGCTGCCCTCGGAGAATAAGGCAAGAGAGAGACAGGGAGAGGGAAGCAATAAGGAGACGATGCTGCGCAGCCCCATGGGCAATAATCACACCGCGTCAATGGTCTTTCTGCACAGATGCTGGCCAAGAGCACCAGAGTTGGCATCAGGGAAGGGGTTCACCTGGAGAGCCTTGAAGGGGAGGACAAGAGGGAAAGGGAAGGCAGCAGGGATGTAGATAGAGGGGCAGATGGTCAGGGCAGTTGACAGAAACAAGATTGTCAGAGAAACATCTTAACTGAGTAGATCGGGGCAGGACTGCATTTGTTGAGGCCAGAGACAAGGACAGGGCAGCAGCTGAGATGCAGCAAGATTCCCAGCGTCCTGGGATGTCTGGGTTCACTTAGCTGTGTCCTTTTTCCGTATGAACAAAAACCCGTGGTGAGGGGGAAAAAAGTAAAGGAGAGAAGAGATCTGCGGCATTTTTCCGGGATTTCTACCTCTCTGGAAACGCAGTTAGAGAAGTAATCAGGGTTGGTTTAAGGATGCCCAGAAAACTGTGCATGCTCAAAAAAGACTCCAGTAAACCTTTAACAAACTGATCAAGCTCCAGATCCACTGTAAATACGAATGTCTTTAGTACCGCCCTCTTCATTGTGTATAGCTGGTAGTACCAGGCAAAAATATAAGAGCCTTAGACAGCCGAAAAAGAACAGACACCCCACTTGCATAGATGAATCAGAAAAGTTGATTTTTTTAAGGTATTAAGCAGAAAGACTCTGTAAAATTTAAAAGTAGCCTCAACATCAGGACCCAGAGGGAAATTCTGACCTGAATGATAATCACAATAGCAGAGGCAGATCAGAAGAAAGATGGGGAAGGAGAGCTTGGGGAAAGATGGGGAAGGAGAGCGCTTTCAGCCATGTCGAGGTTGAGCTGATGGTCAGATCTCCAGAGGAGATTCAAGAGACAGGCTGAAATTTTAGCTGGGAAATGAGGAGACAGGACTGGTCTGATGAGGGAGAGACATGAATCATCAGTACAAAACCAGGAGCTGGGTGTTTCTTTGCAGAAGACGTTACTCCCAGGTAAGGACTAAAGAGAGAGGAAACGGCAAGCCGGAGGCGGGTGTCTTGGCCACAGAAAACCGGAGCAGGTAATACCGCATTGCAGCCTCAGCTCAGGCTGCACCGCTGCAAAATAAGCTGGAGCAGAGAACGGTGGTGTGGCACAGCCGTGTCGCTCCACCAGCGGCACGTAACAAACCACCATGCTCGTAGCGCAGACACGCATAAAAGTCACGTTACAGTTTATTAAAGAAAGATCTGGGAGAGGTTTACACCTGAGTGCCAGGGTCAGATAAGTAAATAAGAAGAAACAATACTTTGATTAAATGCATAGCTGATCTTGCTACTGCTGAAGTGGAGCTTAAAATTGTTTGGACAGTAACAGAGAGCCCTGCTGATTGCCAGGTAGTAGGAGGAAAAAAAAAAAAACCCAAATATAACTGCAGAGATTATTTTGATTTTGGCATGTTGCAGGAGGGGATTGCAGCCTGTGTTTTGCCTATTACCCGGCTGATCTACTCTTCAGAACAAAAACAAAATCCCAGATTCAACCAATTTGAACTAACTGCACCAATGCAATACAGGGAAGCTACCTTGCCTCTGACGGTCACTGGCAGCACTGCAGTCACTTAATGAGATCACAGGCCTCTGCTTCCTATTTACACTAGGGCACGAGAAATCTCATAGCAGGATGGTTGGTCAAAAACGGCAACTGCCACAGATGAGCATTTTAAGGACCCAGCAAGCTTGCACGGCAGGAATGGGAAATGCACCCATTGGCTTCAGCTGCCGCCAGACCACGGTCTGTGTGCATAGGAAGTTAAGGCGCTTTCAGTACTTGCGGATCTCTCAGTGCATCCTTTGGCTTGGAGCACGTTTGGAGAGCCAGCAGAATAGCAATGGGGATTTCTCTTACTCTAAATTATTTAGCAATCCTCCATGCAGTATTAACTGTTGCAGAAGCACTTTGAGGAAAAATCTTCCTTTGACTTCAGACGACTTCAGATCAAACCCCAGCAATATTTGTATTTCTACATGGCAGGGATCTAAAATTAAAAATAAAACAAAACTCAGGCCAACATTTGATACCTGGAATTTTTTATATTTAGAATATCTGTTTTAAATTAGAATAACCCAGGTGTTTGCTTAACAAGAAAGACTGATTCCTTTGGCAAACATTATTCATTCATTCACCTTTTCATCTATTTTTTCCTTGTAAAAGACCAAGGAAATCTTCCAAGAATTGCCCACATTTTCCATCTTACTGATCAAAAGTATCATTATTAATGAAGACCATTGTGTGAGAGAACACGTTCAGTAAAAAATGTCTCTAACAAGACTTGCAGAGATCAGGAACCCAGTGCCAAAAATGCTCCAAACAACCAGGTATGGGTTTTGCAACTAAAGGGAAAAGCCACCAAAAGAGGTGCAGGACAGAAGCCCTGCTATTCTGTTCCTCTAGCGCCTGCAAGATCAGTGTAGCCACGTAGCCCTGTAATACAATATTGCCATTGCTAGTAACAGGCTACAAGTGTTGCACTGAGTTTGCAAGGCCTCAGGACAGAGGCCAGCTCTGGCTAAAGTCCTGAGCAGCCTGTAGTTTTGTCTTGCTTGGTTTGGCCATGATAGCAGTTTCTCTAATGAACCAGGCAGCCAAGGCAGATTTGTTTTACTTCTGTTTATCTCTGTGGTACGACCATAGTTTTCTATAGATAGCAGTGACAAGCGGTTATTGTGTGCAGCATGAGATGTCTGGGACCGCGACACGATGACGTCGTGTAAAGATACAGGCCTGGCATAAGAGCAGAGGCCTCGAGAAGGGGAGACGCGGGTGCCAGGTAGAGGAGTGCAGCATGGGATGGTAAGAGAAGGGGAAAAGCTGCCACTGGAGACCCCACAGCTATAAACAACTCACCCATCCTCAGGTCTGCATAAAGAAATGCAGACCTGGGGCTGGACAGAACTGGCCTTGGCAGTAACAGAACAAATTATTTAATATATGTGTATAGTCAGTTCAGATGTAACTTGGCACTGCAGACTAGAGAAGAAAGAGTAAAGGTGTAAAAGCACGTGAGCAAATAAAAATGACCCCAGGCAGATCTTAGGGAAAGGGAGAAACCATCAGCGTGAGCACCACGCTCCCGACGAAAGACTCCAGTTGCTGACCCTCGTAACCTCCCCCCACCCGAATAAAACTTCCAGCCTCAGGACCCAGCGAAGCAGGGGAAGGGCAAGCACAGCCTCAGAAAAGGGGTAGAGACTAAGAAGTGCGTGTATAGCAATTTTTAACGGCATTACTATTCTTTTCCTATAAGAATTCAATCTGGACTAATAGTGATTAGACTCTTAAGATTTCAAGCATACAAAGAAAAAATTTCCTGGCTTTACTTACGAGGTGTGCTTCCTTCTTTGCCCATAAAGAGGAATTTGAGCAGAATATCAGCAACATTCATGTCTTCTGCGTGAAAAGAGGCTCAGCACAAAAACAATGTTGTCATTTATCTATTATTCAGGGGGATTTGGTGGATACACTGCTTCCGCTGGGTTTTGCACATGGGGGAAATCTCCTGGTTGCAGTGGTGCTGCTCTGTGGTGTGCTCACTCACCACCCGTGCCGCCTGAGGAGACCTCTGCAAAGACACTGCTAGAAGTCCTTACTTCCTCTACTGAAGCCACAAATTAATTTTCTATTACATTCAGTGCCACCGAGAGGATCCTGCAATCTCGTCCATGGCAGCGTTCCCTATCCCACAGCACCATCTCGTGGGAGTCTGCAGCCCAAAGAAAAATCCACCAAAACCACTAGCTCTGATTAAATCCACTTCTGAGAGTCCTGTCACTCTTGCCAAGGCTTCAGATCCATGCAAGAAGCTGTCACAGCGCAGCAGGACTGCTGCAGGTCTGCAGGCCTTTCACTCTCTCTTGGATTAATGAGAAGGCCAAGACGTGAAAGAGCCTCACTGCAGCATGACCTTGCCATGTGCTTGTTCTTTAGGAGGAGGCAAAGTGTCCTGCGTCGCATTGTGAAAGCCAGGCTGCTCAACATGTTGGAAAGGATTTAGGGGCTCAGAGGAGGAGCTGGAAGTACAGCCACTATTTAGCCCGTCTGAAATGTCCTATTTGCAATTCTTTCTCCTCAGCAGAAGTCCCTCAAGGCTTGCCTGCTTCGTTCTCAGGACAGGGATCAGTGGGAAGACGACTCTTCCTCCCGCACACTCAATTCCCAATGTCAGGTAGCTCATGTCCAACAGTTGGAAAGCAACTCCTGATGCACCTGAGCAGTTGGAGACTCTGCACTTCCAACATAATATCCCTGAAAAGTTTCCCCAGGCAAAGCTGTTTTATCTAGGTTTCCAGTGACCTTTGGGCAGGCCAGGAGATCATATAGTGGACCCAAAAGCGTAGGCATCAGGAATGTAAAAGAGTCAAAGTCTGGATCAGAGCAGAGGAATTTTTCCCACTAGCTTCAAAAAAAAAAAAAATTACGTTTGTGGTTCCGTTTCCTGGAGGCAGTGATTGAAGGGGACGACCAACTGCTTAACTGACTTCCCTGTACTTAGGAGACTTTCCACAACAGAACTGCCAAATACTAGGGAAGGAAAAAACCAGGCTCAGGCTGGATGCAGGAATCCAGTACCTTGCAAAAAATCAACACACCCAAAACATTTTCTTTGGCTTGGGGACCAACCCACCCTTGCTGTGCCTGATTTTAAATATATACTGCAGCTGCTACAGTCATATTTGTGAAATCTGTCCGTGAAAAGAGAAGCCAGTCAAGGCCTAAATATGAGCTACCCAACAGACAAGTAGAACTGACAATTTTTTAATAGGACTTCATCAATTTTGTTTAAACTAGAACAATTTGTGAAAATACCAGTTTCAACAAAAATTAGATCTGGAAGGTTTCTAACATGCTGGCCACTCGGGGGGGGGGGGGGGGGGAAAGGTGAAGGGCAGCAGGCAGCTCGGTGGGGAGCGAGCTCAGAGGAAGGCCAGGAGCCTGGGCTGAGGGACCAGAGGAGGTTCCTGAGCCCGTCCCACAGGCCAGGCAGGCTTCTGCCTACAGGTTGTGCCAGGCTCACCCAGGCACTTGCCTTCCTCACGGGATTTTCTGTGGAGCACGATGGAGGGAGTAATTACCTCTCCTCATCAGAGGAGAGAACAATTCTGATATCCATCTCCCCCCCGCTAATTAAACTTGGCTTATTTCCTGCCCAGGTCTACAGAAAAAAGCATAAATTCTCCTGTCTCAAGAGCCAGCCTGCATCTGCAAACAGTTCCCCGGGCTCGTGAGCTGCACACTGCTGGCCACCAGTTGGATCCTGCCTTGAGGCAGAGACACGCGATGCTTTCCACTTTCCCGAAAAGCATTACCTGAGGCGACTTCAATAGCACCGCTGTCCCCCATGGGAGTCCAGAACAACTCTCCTCCCCAGAAAGACATCTGCTGCCTTGTTTCATAAACACATCGCCCTTCTCAGCCAGCGCTGTGGTGAGAAAATAGGAGGAGTGGCGAAACGGCTTGTTGCCTTGCTATCTGCTACAAGCATTTAACATAAAGCATATCAAATCAGCTTGACAACTAGTGTCTCATACCTATACAAGCCAGCAATGCATAGCTCTTAACCACGTGCTGGGAATCACATCTGGTAAGCAGCCAGGCTGTATGCAAAGACAGGAGACCCAGATGTTTGGATACATCTCCCACATGTGTATCCAAAACGAGAATTTAGTCTGCGGCTTGCAATTGTAGGAGCTCAGCATTTCCAGTCCCTTTAGATATCAGCCCTGAAGGGTTATTAATGTGTTCGATTTATACTAGCAGGTTGGAAATGTGGTGCATCAAGCATCCATTAAGCATTCTGGCCCCCTGCTGAGGTAACATCCAGTCGGATTTATCTTCCGAAACAGGGCGAAGCGTGCTAGAGGGACAGGCTTGGAGACAGGAGAGCACTGTTCACTCTGGTCCCAGAGCAGGCATCACATACAGGCGGCAGAGGAAGTACCTTCCCGCAGCCCTCCTCAACCTCCGAGTAGGTAGCCAGTGGAGAGAGGAATTTGGGTTGTCATTTACGCATCTTCACCCTTTTTGCTAAATGCTCTTTGAAGCAACTCCAGGCCACTGCAGTCTTGCCCTGTCGGGATCAGTGTGGTAGAAGCAAACGTTCAGCCCGTTGCTCTGTCCATTCCTTCGGCCAACCAGGTCTTGCAGGAAAGTTCTCCCAGTTCGAGTTCTAGGGCCAGTTTTGCACAGCCATGAGCACCTGCCCAGCTGGTTGACTGCAAGGTTAAGCCTCCCGAAGCACGCTGGGAGGCAGCTCGGCAGAGAGACTCCCCAAGATCCCTCTTCAGCTCTCATGGGCTCTTCTCTAGCGGTTAGCCTGCCTGTCATATCATCCACCCGTCAGCCTCCCAGGGCTGCCACCCATCAAATCTGCAGAATATTCAAGCCTAGCCCGACTTGCGCTTTGTTCTGTGGGAAGTGTGGTTCGGAGGAAAAAAGGCAAGGGATTTGTTATTGGCATCCAGACCTTTCAGGATTCAAGCACAGCGTGGAAAAAATTAAATCACACTTCAACATTTCACTTCAACATGTGATCAGCTGGCAGACCAGAACTAACTAGGCCATGGGACTTGTTTAGAGCTTTATAGCTGAGGCAAGATTAGAGCTCAGGTCCTCAATTTCAGAAGTACAAGCTCCTAGCAGTTAAATTGAAATAGGCTTTCCATCAACAACTAGTAAGTAGGACCGTTACGCAGAGCCAAGCAATTCTGGCTCCATCTGAAGATGGTAGCCGTGCTCTTGTGCACCGACCAATTCATTACAGTTGTTTTATTTGCCATCTTCAGTGCAGACAGAATTGAAAGCACCTTGCTTTGCCCTGCTCTGTCACCAGCATCACCCAGAGAGACGCCCCAGGGCCTTGCACATTGGCTTCCCACTAAGGCAGAGCACCAGAAAGAAGACGGACACACTTAAGTGTAAGTAAATGCGCATGTGTGCATGCAAATATACACGTATACACGCCCCATGTCAGCACAGAGAAAACCCTTGCAGGGATCTCAGCTCAGCACCAAGCCCAGCTCAAGAGCTGAAGGCAGAAGCCAAGGGAGGAAGACCGCTGTCCTCGCTCACAGAACCTGCGTGCATCAGCCATTGCGTGTGCTGCAGGGCCGGCCCCACCCAGCACATCGTCTCAAGAGTCCACGTTTGCACAAAAACCAACATGTTGATGCTACAGCACTATCACTTCTTGCCATAACATTACATTTCCCATGCTGTATAGAAAGGCTGCCAGGTGTACAGAATAAAATAATACAGCTGCCGACAGGGCAATCTAGCTTTCAGGCTATAAATAAGTGAACTGTGATTATATCTTGTGTCACGCATTTGTTTCTTATTCAATATGTTTTTTCCACAGCACCTACTACTTAAAACTTGGCTTGATTTTACTGAAATCATGTGCTCTGAAGGCTTTACAGTGTTAGAAATGTAGAAATGCCTAAATCTTGAGCAAAATGTGATTTTTTCCTAAGTTAAGGACAAAGTGATGCATGCACAAGTTTTATTTCTAAAGAGCCTCTCAAAAGGAATCCTAACTGCCTTCTTTAATACTGACCCAACACAACACTGCTTAGCTTGGGTGAGCAAAGCTAAGACTACAGGCCAAAGAAATGCAGCTGCAGGGACCGCAGCAGCCCTGACCACTGCATTTACAGGTCTGCGGTACCCACTAGCAGAAGAGAGAAGGGAGCAGGGGTGCAAAGGGGTCCTACTCCCGTTGCTTAAGGTGGGACCCTCCTCATACTCTTCATGCAAGCACTGTCAGGCACAGAGGCTGCTCAAAACTTGAACTCACGGGGATTTTGAGGTGGGCCATTCCCTTTTGGCTGAACTAAATTCCCTTGAACTTGTAAGGGTTTACTCTCCGCACTGGCTCATCTCTGAATTTTGCAGCCTGAGGTCCTCTCTGCTAATTAGAAATAGCCTTTAAACAGCACATGGAAAGTGGAGAGATGTGAAAGAGGAAGAAATGGTAAATCTAGGGCATAGCATATGGAGTGGTGAAAGGCTCCCTCACTCGATCAAAGTGGAAACTTCTTCCCACAGTGCAAACTCATTTAAAACTGTTGGGTTGCTCGCTGCTTCTCCTCCCTCCTTCCTGCCTGCAGCTGCCACCATAGGCTTCACCCAGGGCCCTCCCAGCCCTTTCCACTTGCCAAGACAGGCCAGGTTTCTTCATCCAACCCAACCAGCAATGACTCCGCAAGCAGATGGCTTCACTCAGGAGGAGGTGCAACTAACCAGCTAGCCAGCACGCCACAGGGCTCTGAACATGGATGCAGCAGCACAGCAACGTCTAAAGCTTCACATCTGAGAACAACTTTCCCCTAGGGAGAGCTGTCCCTGTATGCAAAAGCTTGCAGTGTAGAGAGGGGGAAGGAAAGCTCCCTCCCTTCCCCAGCATCAGATGCCCACGGCGCTCCTGAGAACCCACTGGTGGTCACAACACACCTGGCTGGCAGTGGCAAAGCTTTTGGGGCACATGGGGTGACACACGCTCACCCTGCAGCAAAGGCAGGCAGAGACAGCTGCAAAGGCTGAAGCGCACATGGAAGCACCAGCACTCAGAGGAAAGCTTTGCACGTGAAGGGCAGTGCTTCAGCCAAGGTGGGCCTGAGCCCAAGGAGCCAATTCCTGTCTTAGCTGCGGACTTTGACAGATGACAGCCAAGCAATTTGTTCTCAGCCCAAAGCCTGTCTGTGAAGGCAGTGTTTCACCGTGTTCTTTCCCAGGTCTGTGCTAGGGAGACTTCTTCAGGTTCAAGCACCTCCAACCAGATGGAGGAAGGAACCTTGTGCAACAGAGACAGCATGGCCACAGTAATACTCACTTTCAGAGGAATTTGAGTAATACGGCTCTAAAACTTCACGCCAGTGTGCCAAGGTAAGCAAGCTGCAGCAGCTTTGGGCTATCTGCACTCAGCCATATAGCCCTCAGTGCTCACACACCCAACTGAGGTCAGTGGGAAGACATGATCCTCCTGAGCACACATTCAGTCTAACAGGGATCCTCACAAAAGCCTCTTCCACTCAGCTCCTCTCCCCTGGACTTTCTACCCCCAATGAAAGAGTGCAGGCACACAACGAGCTCCTGCTTACTCAAGGTGGTGGGCAGTCACACAGCTCTTGGCAGCTGAAAGCCTTTTCTCCACGTATAAAAGCGATTGCTTCCAAGTCAAATTGTCTGCTAGATCTACAAGCTGCAAGGACTGACCTCACAGCTACCATCTCTTGGGACAATAGGCAAAGATGCATCAAGGACCCCACACATGGGCTTGCAGCAGCAGCATTACTGCTGGGGAAGCAGCAAGAGAGGAGCAGTCGGGAGAAGGGGGAGGGAGGGGAATGAGCTAGGAGGCAAGGGCTGCCCAGGTCTGAGCTTAAATGGAGCTCCTGGGCCAAGGGTGGAGGTCCCAGGTGAGGCAGGTTGGGGCAATTAAGGACTATTAGTGCCCTTAGGGTCTTGACAGTTATTAGCCAAGCAGATATGCTGCTCAGATGAGCCAGACCTAAATGATAAGCTACCTCTAGCCCAGCTGACAGATAAGGTCAGCTAAGATGTGCTGATGAGGAAGGCAAACATTGGCCTTTTCTCCTCTCTGCACTCACCTGTCACCTGTGTCCTATCAATAACTGTTGGTCTGAAGGGATCTGTTTGCACAGCTACAGGGTGAAGCTTTCATGCAGCCCAAGAGACCTCTTCTAAGAAAGTCATTGGTGCCATCTGCATCCCGTTCCCTCCTGCTGTTCAGGGGCTGCCCCAAGCTTCTGGCTACAAAGTCTTCTCCAAAGGGTGAGTGCGCACACAGCTGGGCTTGTGCTTGCGTCAGGGCTTTGAACCCTGCATGCTGATGTGACCTCAGGTATCAGTCAGCTTGCTTTCTTCCCCTCTGTCAGGTGCAGTAAAAAAATTAATTTGCATAGGACTCTGGGATTAACATGCCATATGAATCTGTGGAAGGTTTCCTGAAAGCCAAGGTTCAGTCAGCCCATCAGTGCATGTGTCAAACCCTGAAAACTGTCATATAGCAGGAGGTAATAGTCTCTTAGCAGCCAAGTTGGGAAAGGGGGAAGCATCTGGATAGAGTTTTCCTTACACATTTTTGATCCTTTGGTTGATCCATGGATTTGCTGTCCCTTCTACCACCACAGCTTGGCCCCACTGTCGATTGCCCTCAGTTGTCCTTGGTGGCCCTGGGGGAGGTGGACTAGAGCCCACACTTGCACTCTAAGCTCAGCCTTTTGTGCCTGCCCCGACTAGGATTTACATTTGCAACATTGCTGGAGTGTTGTTCCAAAGAAAGGAGGAAAAGGAAGACTTTTATCTTAGTAAAGTCTGTTATTGCTAGCACCCAAAGTGGGAGAGGGCTGTTCATCCTCTGTGCCGTGCATTAAGGACAGGCAGGCTCTGCACCTCACTGCTCCGGGGTAAAGGCACAAAAGCAAACAAGGTACAAGGGATGGGGAGAGGACGTACACAGAAAGGAACCAGAGGAAGACTGAAATAATGCTGTACTGTGTATTCTTGTATGAAATATCCACATAAACCTGTTCACGTATATAACTATGTGTACATCCTCCTGTCTCATTTCCTTTTGTTGAACAGGTAGAAAACCAAAAAGGAAAGAGTAAAATTTACTGAAAAGTATAGTTTCAGTAACCTATTTTTTAATGAATTGTATGAAAATGGAATGTGCGCTAGTGTGCACTGAAGCTCAGAGCGTGTCCTCATTTGAATCTGAGCAAAGCCCAAGATTTTAGAAAGTCTTTGCATTGGAAAAAAAATTACAGGGTCAAACTGTTTAATTTCTCTGGTATTGAATGTGACATAGTATAATAAAAATCATGTCAATGATGAGGAAAAACCTCATCACCTCCCCAAAAAACAGAGAACTTGATATTTTCAGAGCCTTCTTTCTATCCTTCTCGCCATAGTTTAGAAGTTACCTGACATTCTGCTTTCTGTAAACTGTGTATCTGAAGGGAAATACAGATCCCCTGAAGTTTTCTAACCCGCTCGTATATTTTGGACAGTTCGTAAGGAAAATAAATGCATTTCACTGCAATAGTGCAGGCATACTCACATTTCGTTTTACAGCTGGGAGGCTGTTTTTCTTTAACCGCTGTTGACGGAAACTCAAAGCCCACTGTACTGCTTCCAGCGCTCACCAGATGGCAATACAGACAAATATTTCTGTCGGTCAGCATCAGCGTGAGAACTGCGGGCAGGAAGCACCGATTTGGGGGGTTTATTAGAGAAACGTCACGCTCGTCCGTGCTGGCTCGGTCCTGTTCCTCGACCTCAGTTTGGCTGCTGGGGATGCTGGAAGAGCGGCCGCACTCTGCGTGCAGCCCGGCAGCGCCGCATTAAACTGCGTCCCGCTGCACGGGCGCTTGGTGGGCAAAGGGCATTAATTTGCCTTGTAGCTGCAGATATAAAGAAAGCATCGCGTTTCTCGCTCAGGCTGTATCACGCGTTTTTCAGAAAGATGGAGTGAGCCGTAGGGGCGAGCACGAGCAGAGAAGACCCAGTGGGGACCTAGCGCCAGCCGAGGCGAGCCAGGGACGTGGACCATTAATCTGTTCACCAAAGCCAAATAGGAAAGTTAATTTTTGCGGCTGTGTGTCTGAAATCTTTACTGTCACGCTACTTCGTCTTATTGTAAAAACGTCAGAGTGTAAACGGGGGTTAGCAGATGTCCCCATGCCCTGCAGGGGTGCAGGCAGCCTCGGAGGGCCAGGCTGCTGCCGGGGGTCCTGGCCGCAGCGCCGGGTGAAGCGCCGGGAGCCGCGTTGAGAGCCCGGTCGCGGCCGTGCCACCAGACCCGGGTGGGCTGCCTACCCTGGGGCTCGTGGCAAGAACTTCCCCCCGTCGCTCCATGCGGCGCCTGGAGGGGGGCGGGCAGCGGGCGCCCGCGGCCTGCCGTGCTGCCCGCGCGCGGGGCAGGGTGGACGGCAGCGCAGCCGCGGCGTCCCCAGCGGCGGGGACGGCCAAGCTGGGGGGCTGAGCGAGCGCGCCGCCTGTGTCGCGACCCGCACCGCGGGCATTGCGAAGAGCCCCACTCGCCCGGCGCAGCGACACACGGGAGGCAAAAGCCGTGCAAGGCGTTGTGCAGTTTGGACTTTGGCGCGGCGGCTCTGCACCTCGCAAGTGAACCCCTTGCAGCTTAGGGGCAGGTCTGGTGTTTTATTCATCCTTGCGTATGTTCACGCCGTATCGCAGGCCTGGGAAATGCTCTATTGTGCTGCAGAAACCGGGTGCCGCCCCGATGCCAGGGCGCCGTCAGCACCCTGCAGGACCACTCTGACCCTGTAAATCCCCGGGACCGTTCCCGGGTCCATGGACCCCATCAGCCTCAGCGCTCCTGCTCCCTGGCTGCAAAACCCGGTGGGTGGAAGGGAGGGACAGGGACACCGGTCTGCTCCCGCGCGCAGCGCTGTGCTGGTGCCCAGTCTGCTTGTTGGCCAGGCTGCCGCTGGCCCCGGCGAGATTCGGATGCTCGGCTTTTCCTGTCTTCTCCTTCCTCCGCTTGTGTTTTCAGCAGGCTGAAAGCGCTGAGCCGGGAGGGCAGGCAGGGAGCAAACACCTCCCAGGCTGCTGGTGCCAGAGGGAGGGATCTGGTGCTGAGGTCCAGCCCTGGGCAGCATGGGCTGAGCTACCTGGAGAGCAGCTCGCAGGCACCGCAGACCTTGCCTGGCGCAGAGGACCACTATAGCCCCAACGTGCGCACCTTCCCCGGGGGCAGATCGACACCTGCCTCCTACCTGGGCACTTGCTTACGCTGCCGTCTCTCAGAAGGCAGGAAATTTGGGAGAAATCAGTATCCTCTGCCTGGGATGGTGGAAAAACCAAAGCAGCCTCGTTGCCATGGTTGCAGCAGAGCCACCCTCGACACCACGTTGCGTCAAGCATCTCTGCAGACAGATGCGCCGTGGCTGGAAAGGAAAGCGAGCGCCGGCCCGGGCGCTGCGGCACGCCTAAATAACATGTAAGCGTTGAACATCAGATTCAAATATTGTCCAAACAAAGGGGATGCCAAATGTTGGCTAGGAAACTATTGATAAATCCTTTTTTTTTCCCCCTGAGAATTCACGGGGTCATCTCAAACTTGGGGTTTTCTTGGCTTTGGGTCCGGGCAGTGAGGCTCGGTCAGGGCCTCCCGCGCGCGCTCGGGGAGAGAGGGCTCTGCCTGCTGCCGCTCCCGCGGTCCCATTGCCTGCACAGTGCTCTCTGCTGCAAGCGTTTTAGCATCCTAACCCCAACTGAACCTGAGGCCTTACCAGAGGCCTGGAGCAGAGCCAGTAGCCACCAGTGAGAGCCAGCAGCAGAAAGAGATGCTCCAGGTCTGGAGCAGACAGTGCACACAGCCCAGGGCCTGATCCAGAAGGACTTCCAGGGCCCAAGACCTGCTTCTTCCCAGTGCTTCCCTGGGCTCAACCGTTTTCACTAGAGACATATATTACAAGACATATCCCCCCCAGACCTGCACCCCAGGGGGCTTTTGCCTTGCTGCCGTGTCTGCACTGGGATCCCCCTCCTTGGCACTCCTGGCTACCTCTGTCATCCGACTGTACCTCTGGGCACCACCAGCCCCCAGCAGGAAAGTGGGGCCAGGTTGCACCGCTATTCACAGCGATGGCAAGGGCAGTGCCCAGAGGCATGGTCGGACACCGCAGGAGCCGCTCACGTCCCTCCCACCGCTGCTGAGGGCGATACCCCCGGTAGGCGCTCGGCTTTGGCAGCGAGGCGGTGCCAGAAGCTGGGAACGAGCCTGGTGGGAGCCCGCACGGGGCTGGTGGGGCTCGGACACACGCGGTGCACACGTCCAGAGCTGCTCCCCTGGGTGCGCCGGCCGCCCGGCAGCAGCTCCGCCGCCGGACAAAGAAGCCCTTTGCGGCATCGCCCACCTCTCCTCCGTCCTCTCTCCCCAGGCCCCCAGCGACCCCAGTGCCCTCCAGCTGAGCCCTGGAAAGCATCGCCGCGTGCGGGGCGGCAGGGCCGGTGGGAGGACGAGGCTGCGCGGCCGGCGAGGGCTCCTGCAGAGCCACGTTCGCCGCCGCGGCGCAGACACTAATGAGCAGAGCTCTGCCTGTGCTCAGCGATGTGCCGAACCCGGGCTCCGGCTGGCTGCCGGCCAGACCTCCCCCGGGCCCAGGGGGCTGGTTAAGCTCATTGCTTTCCTTTCAGAGGCTTCAGAAAGCCGCCCGCCCGCATTTAATTCACATTTATTGAATAATTCTCCCGGGAGCAGCTAGTTCAAGACCAGCCGCTAAACCAGGCGAGCGGGGCAAGCGGTGGGCAAGGCCCCGTGCGGCCGGCCGGGGGGAGCCCCGTGCCCCCCGTCGCCCGCCGCGGCCGGCCCAGCGGGATGGGGAGCGCGGAGGACCGGGTGCTCGCCCGGGGCAGCGTTGCCTTAGCGCTGATCCCAGCTGCCTGGCGTGTCTTCAGCCCCGGGAATATTTTGAAGCCCGTTAATATCCCCCTGGCGCCGGGGCTTCGCCGTGCAGGGGTTGCACCCTCGCTCCGCGTGCACCCGTCTTGCGTTGCACCCGTCGCAGCCGCCCTTTGCACCTCCTCATCCCGCGAATGTCCCCTCAGCCAAGCACCAGGAGCGGCATGAGAGGTCCTGGAGCAATGTGTGCCGCCCTGCAAACCCCCAGGGCATCTAGGGAGCCTCCGTCTGCAGGGGGCCCTTCCGGACCCCCCGGACACCCCATGCTGGACCCCCACCACCGCTCAGGGCGGTTCCTGAAACAGGACATGTGCCTCAACCTTACGGCATCTTCAGGGCTGTCCCGGAGGGCAAGGTGTCTCCTCCAGGCCCGGTTCTGCGTCCTGGCCATGAGGTGAGCTCCCGGGGACATGCTGGCTCCGTCCCTCCCGCCCCACGGCGGTCCGGCTCGGCAAGGGCGGCCCGCGGCGCTCCGTGGGTTGTGCAAATAACCGCTGCTTGGAGAAAAATAATGATCTTCATGAATGAGCAGAGCACCCATCCGGCAGGGCCTGACCTCCGGGTAGGGGTGTTCAGCCACGCAGCAGCACTGAACCGCAGCTCCCTTAGCGATGATGTGACTCTCCCACCTCGGTAGCCCAGGACAGGGCGGCCGACGGGCCCTTGGCTCACTTTTTTCTCCCTTTGCCAGCATCACCACTGCCTCCCCTGCTCTCCGTCCAGTTCCCACACTTGGTGGCCCTGGCTGCTCGTCCCCGAGCCCTGCCTGGTGTCCCCTGTCTCATCACGCTGACCTGCAGCCCCCAGCCTGCCCTCCCGCCCCGGACCGTAACAGCCGGACCCGCTTTCCCGCAAAGCGGGATCAGGCGACGGGCCGAACCCTGCCGATGCACCCAGCCCAGGACTCGGTGGGAGCCAGGACTGCAGCCCGCGCCGCCCGCGCCGGGTCCCCCCTCTCCTTCGAAAATAAACACTGCGAACAGCTCCTCGGGGGCTGCCGTTCCTCCAGCGGGACGGGAACAGGCGGCTCCTCGCGCCTCTCGCCAGGCCTGTCGGCAGCCAAGACCTGCCCGAGCGGCGCCGGCGCGGCCCAGGCTTCGCCATTGAAACGCCCAGGTTACAACCGGTTTGCTCCTCAGCGCCAACGGCAGATCCGTAACGGTCCGCCATCGCAACCGAGCACCGCAGAGCAGACGGCAGATCGTCCTGGGCGCCGGGGCGGGATGCTTTGCCGTAAGCCCGCGGCGGGCTCTGCCTCTCCGAGACGGCTACGGCCGGATTTGAACTCTTCTTTGCCAAAAAGCCTCCTGGCTTTGTGGCAAAGCGACGATTTGCTCGGGGCTCAGGCCAGCGCACCGCCGGTTCAGGACGGAGCAGCCGCCCCGCGTCACGGAGGGTGCCCCGCGCCCCGACGCCTGGGAGATGCCCCCCGAGCTGGCCCCGCCGGCTGGCGGGAGCGATGCTGAAATGAACGGCACATGTCTGCGCGTCGCCCCGGAGCGGAGAGGCGCTGGGCGGGCGGGCGAGCCCAAGCGGCGCTCGCGCGCGGCGGGGTGACGGCGCTCGGCCCCCGGAGCTCTGGCTGCCAGGGCACGCGGGCCCAGAGGAGCGTTTTCCCAAAACCTGCCTTTGGACGTTGCCAGCAGGTTTCGGGTTGTGTTTGTAACGGGGTGGGGGGGGGGGGGCGGTGCCCCAGGGATGCTCCGGGACTCCCACCGCTCCTGCCGCGGAGACCCCCGTTCCTAGGCTGCCCCAGGGCCCCCCACCTCCGAGGATGCTCCGGGAGGGTCCCCCCCCCCGCGGCTGCCCGGCCCCGCGCTGCGGGCGGCGGGCGCAGGGGTCGCTGTTGCCGCCAGCGCGGCCGCCCCCCCCCCCCCCCCCCCGGCCGCCGCCTTTTGTTCGCCGCCCGCGCGCGGCCCCGCCCGGCGGCGGAGCGGGCGGAGCCGGGGCCGGGGCCGCAGCGGCAGCCGCGGCCGGAGCCGGAGCGAGCGCGGCGCCGAGCGGAGCGCAGCGGAGAGGAGCGGAGCGGAGCGCAGCGGGCGGCATGGAGGCCGCGGCGGCGGAGCAGGGCCCGCCCGGGCTGCCGCCACCGCCTCCACCGCCGCTGCCGGAGAAGAAGAAGCTGCAGCGGGCGCCGTCGCCGGCCAGACCCAAGGAGGTGGCCGGCTGGTCGCTGGCTAAGAGCCGGCGGGGCGGCGGCGGCGGCGGGGGGCACCCCGGCTCGGCCGGGCCGCGGCTGGCGGGCGGCGCGCACCCGCGGCGGCCGGGCGGCGGCAAGGAGGGCCGCGCCGAGAAGCGGGCGCGGGCGGCGGCGGCGGCGCCGGCGGGGGGGCCCCGCGGCGGCGGCGGCGGCGGCGGCGGCGGCGGCGGCAGGGGGCCCGCGGGCCGCGGCGCGGTGCGGGCGAAGGGGCGGTGCCGCGGGGCGGAGCCGGCGGCCGGGGCGCCGCGGCCGGGGCCGGGGCCGCCGGCGAGCCTGACGGACAGCAGCTCGGAGGTGTCGGACTGCAGCGCCTCCGAGGAGGCCAAGCTGCTCTCGCTGGAGCTGGGGCTCAGCGGCAGCGACAGCGAGTCGCCGGGCAGCGCCCCGCCGCCGCCGCCCTCGGCCGGCGAGGCCTCGCCGCTGCCCGAGGAGCCCTCGGCCGCCTCCATGGCCAGCAGCCGCCTGCAGCTCAGCACCTCGCTGGCCTTCTCCGACCTCACCGAGGAGCTGCTGGACGCCGGCCACGACGGGCTGCTCCGCGAGCTGGAGGACCTGCGCTCCGAGAACGACTATCTCAAGGTGGGCACGGCTCGGCGCGGCACGGGCCAGCTCAGCCCAGCGCGGCGGGACTTGCTCTGGTGCAGCCTGGCTCAGCGCTGGCCGCCTTGGCGTGGCTCAGCCCGGCCCGGCTCGAGGTGGGTAGGAGCAGCCTGATCTGGCACAGCTTGGCACGGCTCAGCTCCGCCGTGGCGTGGCTGGGCTCGACCTAGCATCGCTAAGGCCAGCTTGGCGTGGCGGAGCCTGGCGTGGCTCGGCTCCATCCGGTACGGTTGGGCATGGCTTGGCCCGGGGTGGGATGCTCCCAGCCGTGCTCCTCGCCCCGCTGCCCTCTCTGCCTGCTGACGCTGCCCTGGCTCTGGGGAAGAGGTTTTCCAGCTCATTTGCTTTCCATCGGTTCTTGCGTGTGCTGTCAGCATGGTGCCTCGCTGCTCCCTGGGGCCTTTTTCCAGGCGTGCAGCTTGGCCCTCTGGTTCACAGGCAAGCTTTGAAGGCAGGGCAGATGACGTGCTTGGGAACAGGGATGCAGAGCCTTTCTGCACGTGGTCACGTCAACCTGGGGTGGCTCGGGGTGGAAGACAGCAGGGCGAGCGAGCAGCTGTGCTGCCCCGTTCGGGGAGGGCTGGGTGAGGTGCTGGCTCCCCAGGGGTTGTGGGCATTTTGCAACCCCTGCTGTTTGGGGCCGTGCAGCTCTGGAGGAGATGTTTGTGCCATAATCTGGGCCGCAGAAACACCTGGGTGGGGATTCAGGAGCAGATGTTGTGCCTTGGTGGCTACTGTTTTGATACCGCAGGTCAGAAAACTGGCCAGCTCGTGAACGCTGATGCCAGAGTTTGTAAATGTTTTGGGATTTTATCTATGAGGTGAACGTTAGGCGTTGGGTAACGGGCTCGAAGATGCTCAATCGGGCCCTTTGTCCGTTAGTAAAACCCTAGTTCACAGCTGGTGTCCAAACTCCTGCCAGAATTAGCAGCAAGAGCTTAAGGGCTTTGATTTACTGAGAGCTGGAAAAATACAGATGAGGCCCCTACAGTTTCCAAGAAGGCCGCTGAAAATGCTTCTGTTTCTGCAAATTGCATGATTACTTAGTAGATTTTCCCATGATCGTCTTCATGGCGAGCTGCAGACATAGTGGGGTTTGGATATTTTATCCACATAAGTAGTGACAACTTGAATCCCCTGGCCAGGAGCAGTCATGAAAGGAAAGCGCTGCTGGATGCCAGCGCCCAGAATTACAGCGGTGATGTTCTTGGTACCCTCTGCCCTATGCGGCTGTGTTATTTGGCAGATACGGATTTCTGTAAAGGTTTATTTTCTCCTTTGTTTGTGGACTCGGGAAAGCCATGTCGTGCCAAGTATTGTAGGGTTGTGTTTGGAGGGTGTGGGGGTTTTTCTGTTTGGTTTTGGTTTTTTTTTTTTTCCTGCAGTCCTGGCAGGTGGGGAAGCTGTAGTTAAACATGAAAATTTGCGTTTTGAAATCATAGCAAAGGTGCTCCCAGGTTTGCCAGGGATAGATATCCCTGCCTGCTACTGCATGTCTTATAGTGCGTATTTCGAGCATCGAGGAGCGAACAAATCTCACGTTTCCGTAGTTGAATTTCTGGTAGGCGTAGAACGTAATATTTCTCTGAAGTAAGGCGTGAGCTTGAGCGGCCGGTGGGTAAGTGCGTCGGTTCTTCTGATCTCACCTTCCTAACGTGTGCGCCCTGCTAATAAACGTTTTTCAGTGTTGTAGCTTGCTCCTCCTGAAACTCGAGGAGGAGACTGCTGGGAGTGGTACGTTGCACTCCAGCTGGTCAGAAGCTACAGCCAGAGACAGACACATGCACCCTTTGTCCTCCAAAAAAAGGAGGAAGCTGCAGTACAATTTTTGCTCAGCTCCTCCAACGAGGAGGAGAAAATCATGCTGGGCTGCAGCAGGGTATGGGGAGCGGCTCGCTTGTGCTTGCGCTCCTCTGTAAATTCATAGATTTGGGGCTTTAAGGCACCAGGGGGATAAACATAACCTGACCGGGTCAGTCCAGGTTGAAGCACAGCATCTGGAGATGCCGGTGCCGGAGGTCTGGGCTGGAGGTGACTGTGGCCTTGGAAGCTCACCACCCTTTGGATGTTAATGAACCAGAGTTGTCAGAGGTGAATGATTTTTCTAAGGCTCCTAGAAATAGCTGCGGATCAAATTTTTGCCCATCGGAGCAGGGGCAAAAGCCTGGCATGCGTTTGAGGGAGGGGAGGTTTTTGGGGAGGTGGGAGCGTTTCAGCGTTCTGCTGTGTCTGTGGCTTCGCCCCTTTTCAGGCTAGACGTGCGTAGTGCTACTATGCTTTTGTGATGTGCAGGGGATTTATGAGCTTCAAAACATAGCCGTTTCAAGCAAATCACGGCTCTCTGTAGTTGTGCCAGCTGGTGTTGCCTCTTTGCTTGGCTGTGATAATAAAATGTACATATTTAAGCACACCTCACCCGCTTCTCTTTGCAGCGCAGATTTTCTAAGGCTTGAAGAAGGGACATTTTTGACAAAGGCTTTTGGTGAACCGTTGGCAGTACAGAGGAGGACCTCTGCACTGAAAAGGCTGCACCTTTCCGAACCCCTGATGGCTTTTGGGGGTCTGTGTTTCGCTTTTCTGTTGCGGGATGAGTCAAAACGAGACTTCAGAGATTCTCGTCCTCAAGCTGCTAGAGGCACAGATGAAGTCAGCAGGGTGGTGTGTATGTGTGGTTTTTCTTTCTTTTTTTTTCTTTCTTTTTCTCCTTCCCCGAGAGCCAGTTTTCCTCCAGCTCAGTTCTGCGCTGGGGTGACTCTGGAGAGGAGGGGAGGTTGCACGCAAGGCACGCGCTCGGGCCTCCCCATGGGTGCAGTGTCAGCCCTCAAAGCCGGTGCAGGCTGCATGATTCATTGCAGGAGAGAAACCCTGGAAACCCTGTGGCTGTTCTCTCTTCCTCTTTCCGATCTGGTCGAGTTGTGCCTCTCTCTCTCTGTCGATGCAGGAGGAAGCTGTTTTGGGTGCGCCTGCCGTAACCCGCTGTAAATGGCTTATTTAAAGCCTTTCCCTGAAGGTGGGACAGGTCGGCAGGCCTGGAAGGGGAGGAGGTGTCTTTGGAGTCCTCTCCCCGTCTTGCTGTGCAGCGGAGAGGAGCTCCCGTCCCTGCTCAGCCGGTCGGAAAATGTGAGATGTGATACAGCAGCAGCTGCGGAGGGACAAGCAGACAAAGAGTGGGCACGGGGGAGAGTTTGGAGCGAGGGGAGGGGGGAAGCCTTCAAACCAGCTCCTCTCCGAAGCACGGCGCTTGTTCCAGAGCCACCTCGCAAATGGGGATGAGCCCAGCCACCACCCTGCCGTGCAGCCTGAGCACGGTCCTGCTCTGTCCTCTGCCCCGTGCCACCCTGCTTCCCGTGGGGATTGCTTGCGTTTCCCAGCTCCGTGGAGAAATCCTTGGGGTGGGTGGTGGCTTATATCCCCTGAAGCTGGCGAGCACCAGTGTGCGTCACCGGCGAGGTCTTTCTGAGAGCCTCCCGCAGGTGCCCACCAGCCAGCCCATCGTGGCCAGGGCCGTTCCCAGTGGTGCCGCGGCCCTGCCGTGCGCCGTCCGAGCAGAGGCGCCCCGGATTCATTTTGCAGCCCCTTTCCTTTCTGGATGTTGCACGATTTGTGTTGTGCTGCAGCGAGCCCCCAGCTGTTTGCCTGCTAATTTATGGGGGCAGATGTAAAGCTGAGAAACGTTGAGTTTTTTCCTCTCCCTGGCCTGCTTTGCTCGCTGCTGGTCGGGAGGTGACGTGCTGGCAAGAGGCAGGGTACAGCGCTGGTGTCTCCGCGTGGCTTGCGGAGGGAAGGACGGCCAGTGTTGACTGACCCTCCGAGCTGGGCTAGAGCTGCGGTTGATGCATGTAAAGAAGCCTTCGTGTCTGACACACGAGTGGTCCCTTCCCGACGGCGATGCCAGGCCTTTGCCCCTTTGCACGGGGGCGTCTCGGCAGGAGAGGCGCCAGGAGGAGCTGCCACCAAGCCCCAGGCACCAGGAGAGCTGCTGGGATCTCGTGTCCTCTGCAGGGGACACGCAGCAAAGCCTGGGGGGCCCTGGTGATTTCCCAGTGGAAATCCAGTCTGGTGTGTGGGGTTCCCCCCCCCTTTTTTTTTTTTAAACCCTTTTTCTCCTAGCAAATTATAGCATAATTCCCTCCTCTGTCAGGTGGGGGCTCAGAGTTAATTGAAAGCTGCTGCTTTTGTTCTGTAATCTCAGAGGAAGCCTTGCTTGTTGCTCCTGGACAGTAATCCCCGTCTTCCCTGGGGATCGCAGGCGCACAGCGCTGCCCGACGGGCTCGGGTCTGCTTGGCGGTGCACCCCGAGCATCCCGAAAGGGGGTGATGCTAAAAACACGTACAGCTTCCATCCTCGTTTTTGAAACGTGTATGTATATATTTTTTTCCCCCTCTGCTGTATCGTGTACCTGGGTGGGAGGGCTGCGGCGCGGGGACGGTCCCTGCCGCAGGGCTGGCCCGCGCCGGGTGCCGTGGCCGTGCCGTCCGGCGGGCGGGCACTCCTTGGCTGCGCCCCAAAGCTTGGCGTTGCCAAACCCTGCAGTATTTTTACTCTCAGCAGCGTGACAGCCGGTGATGTCGTCATGATTTGCCTGATCCTGTTTTGTGTCCTTCGCTGCTTTCTGCCTCTGAAAGGTAGTGAACCCTGCTGACAAAGCCTGAACGTTGCACGGGGCGGGTTGCTCCGGCCGGTTCTCGGTTTGCTGCGTTCTTGCAAGCGCTTGAGCTGGCCCGTAACTTCCCTGGGATGGGAAGTTTAACTCTTAAACCTGGCGGTTTAACTCTTCCCACGGCGGCTGTGGTCTGCGTTTCGTTCGAGGCGTGCTCCGCAGCCACCGCTGGTCCCGGTCCTGCCGTGCCACCCTTCAGGGCTGTCACCGGAAAGCTCTGCCCCTTCCACGTCTTGCCCTTTACAGCCTAATTGATGCCTCTGCTGGAGACTGCGGTCCTGCAAAAGCGTGTGTGGACACGATTGTAACTCTTGCCTCTCTCCGCTCTGAAAATGGCATTTTTTCCTGAGCTGGAACCAGACTGCTTGTGCCCTGCCTTGCAGTTTCTTAGTTTTCTTGGTGATCTCCTGGGAGGAGGCAGCTTCTCTGAGGTCTGCTGAAGGCTGATGTTGTCTCTCGCCTTCCTCCATCAGGTGTTGATTGGTTCCCACAAAGATAAGTGGAGTGTGTTGGCTTCTGCAAGCCGTGGTCCCTTAGGTATTTAAACAAGCCTCTTTGGACTGCGAGTTCCCCACATCTTTTCCAAGACAGCTGATTTCCCTGGGAACTACTGTAAAAGACACAAGATTTTTGCTACTTTATGCGTGTGCAGGAGGCAGAAGATTGGATGAGCATGGATACAGCGATGGGTAAATGGATAAACACATCAGCGTTTGTGAGAATGGAGGTGGTGAGCGGTGCGTTAGTGCTGGGATGCTGGGACTGCGCCTAGTCCCGCGACAAAGCTGATCGGTGACGTGCTGCTGGAGTTTGTGCAGCCTCTCTGCTGGGACCTGGGGCAGGGGGCCCGGTGGGCTGCGAGGGGACCAGCTGGCCCCGAGGATGGCAGAGCAGCAGGGAAATGAAATGCGGTGGTAGCAAACGCCCGTGGGTCCTCCAGCTGAGAGCCCTTCAGGTCCTGGAGGGGAGAGGCTGGGCGGTCCCCGTCACTGCTCTGGGGCAGCGTTTCCTTCCCCGGTCAAGTGGGGTGAGATCTTGAGCTCCCTTCCGGTGCGAGGCACCTTGCTCAGGGAGCATCATAGCCCCAGCAAGGAGTAACGTTGGAAAGAAGTCGTTTCTCTCCTCCTCCTCCTCCTCCGTGTCGTTCTCTCTCCTGCCCGGCTCCCTGAGCGCGTGGAGGCCATGCTGACTCAGGTCTTCTGTCTCTCAGCTACTTCTCGTGATTTGTATTCGTGGCCTTTGCTCTCCCAGGTCCCCCGGTGCCCTCCTCAGCCAAGTCCACGCTTGATTTGTCATCGTTTGCGATGCTTCCTATTTGCAACACCCTGAATTCGGGATGTTTCCGAAGGGTCCCGCCCCGCTCCTGGCTCTGCTCTCGCGTTTGTTGGACTGGATTTTTTTTTTTTTATTTTGCTTTTGAAAAGATGCACGCTGACTCCAGCAAAGGTGCGGCTGCGGCTGAGCCGCAGGCAGGGCTGGCGGGGGCCCTTGGAGGGTCGCCCGTCGCCGCCCTCACGGCTGCTCTCGCCGGGAAGGTTTTCCTGTGTCTTCAGCTGACAGCTTCCCCGCTTATCCCGTCTCGCTGCTGCCTCTTATCCGACACCTTTTGTCTGGGCGGCTTTCCTGGTAGAGTTCATTACCGCCCGTATCTCCGCTCGCGCCCAGTGGTGCGGCGGAGCTCTTCTGCCTGCTGCGGTCCGGCCTCCCGGCCCCGGGGAGAGCGTCGGCTTTTTCGTTCTAAGCTCCCTTCCGATTTGCTGGCGTCTTTCTGGTCTGCAGTCCGAAGCCGTTTATTACGGCTGAGGCGACCAGCTTGCCTCCGAGGGAACGGCCCCGTCCGCGTATAACGCCCCGAGCCGCGATCTGAAGCCGCGGGCTTGCGGGGCTGTGGCTGCGTGCCGCTCGTTGGGTTTCTTGGCGTTATGAGCCCGGGCGAAGGGAGGCACCGCTTTCCCTTCCTCCCTGCTCCCGGCCCTGCGGGGAAAATCCCCTGGCAGAGCCGTGCTCCCTGGCTGGGCACCCTGCGAGAGGAGCCGCTCGGGGCTGTGCGGCTGGGCGGCCTCCAGGCAGCTGCTCGCGCCGGACACGGGCGCCCCCGAAAACAACGGTTGCTACCGTCCGAGATGCAAGCAAACAGGAGCTCTTAACGCGCGGAGTCCAGCCTGGAGGTCTAGGCTAGACCTTCCAGCAGGTCTAGGCTTTTATTTTCAAGGTGTGCTTCGCCCAGATCCGGTGTAGTCCGGGGCAAACGTGAAAGCGCCCGAGTCGGCAGGACGCCGGAGCCGAGGGCTCGGGGCAGCGGGCATCGCTCCCGCTCCCTGCCTTGGGCTCGAGCCCGCGTTCGCTCGGCGGAGCTGTCGCTCCTGCTGAGTGAAAAAGGCTGTTTCTTCTCGCTTAACCTCGGGGAGCTGCTGCCTGAGGAAGACGAGTCGCAAACGGGAGCTGATACTGTCAGCACTTGAACGAGATCCAAGCAGCGCCTCGCGCCGCTACGTTTGTATCCAGGGCACTGTTTGTAGGAATTTGATGGTAAAAGATTTCCTGAGGCTGTTTCCCGCTGAATCCCGATCTGAGTTCATATTCCCTTCTTTTCTTCCAGGCGCTATGGGTTTGCGGTGTTTTTTGGTTTGGGTTTTTTTTTTTAAAGTGTTCAAGTTTGCTGCGCGGCCCACCTGTTTGCATTGCAGTTTGTTGTTTTCCAGCATGCCATAGCGAAGCGCTTGGTCACCTGCGGCGTGCCACGCACGTTTTTCTGTGAAAGGTCCTGAGGAACGGTTCCACCAAAACTTGCCCGGCAGCTCGCTGAGGTGCTTTGGCTTACTGGGGTTTTACTGGTTTCTCCAGGTGGCAAGACCGCCATGTGGGGTGCGTGCAGGACCGAGCGAGGAAGCGCCCTGGCCGTGTTATCACTGGTGTCCTCTCGTGCACGCTCGTGCCCTGCTCGGCTGCGCTGGTGAGGCCGCACTGGGCACAACGGTGGGGAGCGCCAACCATGGGGTCACCCATCCCGGGCAGGGCAGAGCAGCGGTGGATTAAAGCCTTCACTGGTCCATCTCCTGACACGTGCTGCGTTTAGTCCCTGTGGATTTCTGTGGCTGAGCCGGCCTACGGGAAGTTACTGCCTAAGACCCATGAGTTGGGCCATGCGCAGTGAGGCTGGCTGAGGTGGCTGGAGAGTGGATTAGCTTAAAAAGCCCTAGGCGCGTGGCAGAGCCTGTCCCCAGCACGTTAACATGATTAGTTTGCGCCATCACTGAATGCCTTAGGCTGCAAAAGGTGTTGGTGGCCTCCGTGCTGCTGATGCTGCTGGTGGGTTTGAGGACCTACAGCAGCGCCCTGAAGTTGCCTTTCGTGCCGCTCCGGGTCTGCATCAAGGCAAGAGCCTCGTGCTCCAGGGGTGCACGGTGAGCATCACTGTCCTGCGGCCTTTGCAGGGACCATCTCGCACTGGTCCTTGACCCACCTGGCTGCCGAGTTTGATTCGGTGCAGCAGCAGCTCCCACGCGCTCTGAACGGCGTGGCCCTCCTGAGAAAGACATCGTCACTGCCCAAAGTCCTCGTGTGTGGCCGGGCATCCCCAGGACGCCTTGTTGCCCATGTCTGAGGCACTCGCCGCTTTTGCTGCCTTTCTGGATAACCCTGTTGTTCTTGGCTCAAGAGTCCCCGGGCAATAAGCAAAGCGGAAGAGGGATGCAGTCACCAGGACTTTGTTTTTAGCCTTCAGTGCCAACGCTTGTCCATCATGGTGCGTGTGTTTAGCCTTGTGCGCGGTTTCCGGTCGAATCCTGCGTCTGGCGAGTGCCAGCCCCTGACTAACGCGACACAAAGCGGACCCGGGGCCCGCGGGCTGGAGGAGAGGCAGCCTTGGCACCGAAGCGGCCGCGTTGGCAGAGCGACGTCGCTGCCTCTGTGCTGATGAGCTCCCGAAGCCTGGCTGGAAGATAATCCCGGATTGTCTAATTGACGTTCCTTATTTGTCATGTAGCATTTAAAGATAACAGTGAGCGACTGTGACTTATCCCCACAGCTGCCGTGCTTCAGCTTCTGCCTTCGCCTTTCGGGGCGATTCTTGCAGATGGGGGGCTTTGTGCGGGCGAACGCGGTGCCGGGCGCGCCGGAGCCTGGCGGGGAGCTGAGCCCAGATGAGAGGAGGCTGGAGCGAGCGAGGGCGCTTTGCTGCTGCCTGGACTCGAGCCCAGTTCGGGATGCTGCGTCCGCCGCTGGCCGAGCGTGCGCCTGGGGTGACGGTCCTGTTTCCTAGGGAATGGGAGGCTGGCGGGCACCGCTCGGCTCCGAGGCTCGCTCAGCCTGTGCCCAGGCCATCAGATGCTGCATCAGATCCTAGCAGTCCCAGTTTACCAGCGGCAGAGGCTTGGTGCGTGACCAGACCTGCCCTGGAGAGGTCCGTTTTGGGGTGTCAGAGGGTGCGTGCACCAGCATGGGGCAATATGTGCTCACCCCAGCTGCCTTCCCCTTGTGCTGTGCTGGCGTTTCAGGCAGTAGGTCACCGTCACTGGCACCTCTGGGAGCAGAGAGACTTTGCCACGGCGCAAAGCAGCGGCCTGGAGACCCTGTCCTTACCTCTGCCCACCTGCGAAGTGGGATTTCTGTTCAGCAGCAATGAGATTTTTAGTGGCATGGGCTTTTTAGCAGGAAAACAGACTCTTGATCTGTTTTCAGGCATGTGCCAGATGTGACAGTGTCTTGTCGAGGAGGATGACTGCCATGGTGGAGGTGCGGTAGCTGGAACATTTGCTTGGAAGACTTGGGTTGAGGTAGCGCTAGTGGGGACTTGGGAAGAGCCTTGTTTGGTGCTGTCACCTCCACAGGGGTCTCCAGGGACTGGAGTAGACAGCCCTTGAATATCATCTGGGGATGCTGGCTGTTGCAGGTGGGTCTCGTGCCCGTTACGCGTTGAAAACCTGGAGCAGGCTTTCGGTTGCCACGGGTGCGGAGCGGGGAGCTTGCTCCTCCTTGTGTCCTGGCAAGTGCTGCGCCAGTGCTGGGAGGCTTTGCTGAGGCGAATGAGAGGTTTGTCACCATCTAATTTAATGAGGCCAAGGAAGAGGTGAGAGGTGAGCCCGGCTCTGCAATTGCTTCCTGGTGGCAAAATGAGCTGAAACCTCTGGTGCCCTGGGAGATGAGGCCTCGTTTTTATCATTAGACTTGACGTGCTGGCAGCGCCGCAGGCTGCGAGGCTATTGTTCGTGTTCCCTTCTGCTCACTGCCTAAATCCAGAGGCATCCTAATGGGTGCTCCTCTGTGCCAGGCTTCCCTTGGCTGGTCACAGCTTGCTGGTGGGGAAGGACAGGAGAGGTTTGTGCCTCTGCTCCTGCTCAGGGGACTCCCATGGGCAGCAGAGAGCAATGGGGTGCCCAGAGCAGGCTGAGGCAGGTCCCAGGCTGAGGTGGGTGCCATGGGCTTGGGCCCCAGGGTCACTTGCACGCCCCAATGCTGCAGGGAGCTGCTGCATCCGTCTTCTCCCTCCCACCTTGGCTGCCGGAGGGTGCTGGGTCTGGCCAGCGTGGTGGCTCTGTGCATGAGGGCACGAAGCTCCCCAGCCTGGGAATGGGCCAGCACCCTCCTCTCCTCCGTCCCCTCCAGGGGCCTGGCCCCATCGAGCAAAGCAGTGGCCGAGTTTCTGCAGTGTCCCAGCACGCGGTGACCTGTCTGTGGCACCTCTTGCCCGCCCATGCTGCCACCACCGCTGGTGATGTCTCAGCCCTGTTGGGACCCAGAGCCAGCGAATCTGCTCCTGGGTGTTGCGGCAGGGCTGTTGGTGGCAGCCTGCCCCTGCTGGGATGTGCTCACTTGGGGACGTGCTGCTGCCTGGGGGTTCTCGGGATGCTTGGTGGCCCTGGGACAACCTGTCCTTCGGCTCCTTCCTGATGGGCCCGGCACAGGCTCTCGCTCTTGTCCCTGTGTTGCCTCTTCTCTCCTCGCCTCGCATCTCCTCTCCAGGCTCCCTCCCTCGCTTGCCTGGCTCCCTCCTCTGACACATCTTTTCCGAGACGACCTACATTTTTCTTGCTGTAGCTGCTGCTGGCTGCGTTGCCGCCTGCAGAGAATCCTCTCCCTGCCCCCATCTCCCTCTTTATTTCACTTCAGATGTTTACGGGCACTCGAGCCGTCTCCCCGGGGCCGCCCTCCTCGCAGCTTTGGCTCAGCCGGCGCCGTGGGAGCGGGTCAGCGCTGCGCCTTGGTGCCAGGCCCTTAGCCACGAGCCGGGCGCACTGTGTGCACGGCCATGGCGAGCCCCGCACGTGGCCGTGTCCCTCCCCAGGGATGGCCTCGGGGAGAGACACGGAGCCCCCAGGTTTGGAGGACTCCACAAGCTCTCGTTTGGGGCAGGAGAGGGAGGTGGTGGCTTTGACCAGGCTTCACCCCGCGGGCATGGCGGGGTTTGGAGAGAGGACGAGGACTTGGGGATGGTTGTGCCCCGTGCTCGGTGATGCTGTGTCGGATAGAGCCCCACATCCTGCTGTGGGCTCCTGCTCCTGGGGTTTCGGCGTACTGAGGACTCCTGCTCCTGGGGTTTCGGCATCCTGCCGTAGCGCGGTGGCAATCTTGAGCTGTTGAGTTGGAGGGGTTTGCATGCTGCGGCTTGGAGACAGGGTCCTGTGGCACAGGTATGACTGGCCCGGGGTCCCGGTGTGGCCCTGGGGCTGGTGAAGATGGTGGCCGCTGACCGCCCTGGAGCCAGGGCAGACACGAGGCCGAGAAGGTGCTGGGCAGGGAGGTGACCTTGGGCCGGGGCTTTGCGGCTCTTGCTGTTTCCCAGGCTGCTGTTGGCCCCTCCAGCAATAGGAGCGAGTTACCAGCAGCCGTCTGCCTCTCCCAGCACGTGCCACGGTCTCCTGGGATGGACTTAAGGCCACTGCCCTTGCCTCCTCTTCCAGATAGTGTCCGCATTGCGCTGGTCTCAAGTGCAAGTGGAGCAGAAGACCGTATCGCTTGTGCGGCTGCAGTCAGAGCGCTGAGTCCCACCTTGTGCTTCGTGAGTGATGGCACACCCTTGAGCAGACGAACGGGAGAAACTGGGCCCTGACAGCTCCTCTGCGCTGCAGGATGGTGCCCTCTGTGTGAGTCAGGGACCACTTTTCGGCAGTGAGTCGTTTTTGGTGGCTCAGTTTCCCATCTGGATGGGAATGGTGGTTCAGGACTGGTGCCTGGAAGAGGCGTGAAGGGCCATGGCGTCTGCAGAGGCGTGCAGCGCTCTTCAACTGGCTGTGGCTCTCGTGGCATCACCGCAGCCCACCGAAGCCCTCCAGCTCCTCCCCTTCCCTGGTGCACGGGCGGTCGTGTCTGGTGCCAGCTCCGGGACTGGGCACTGAAATGGTGCTCTTCAGGCGCGGGGATGACTTAACATCCGTGACGCTGGCAGGAGGTCATTTCTGAGCCGGAGGGGCTCGGTGCCACGGCAGCAGCGCGGGGCTGGTTTTTGCCTGGGGTGTGAGCCTGCTGCGCGTTTATCTCCCGCCGCATATGGGCTGCGTGGCACGGCATCCTGTAATCTCCCGGCGCTAGTTCGCTGTGTTGGCGTCAGCGGGGAGCCGCGACGTGGCGCGAGAGCCTACAAAGGCCCGTCTCGGCGTGGGTCGCGTCGCCTTGCCAGCAGAGCTGGGAGGCGGAGAGCCGACCCCAGCGTTCGGGAGCGAGGTCCCGTCCCCGCCGCCTCGGTCGGAGGGTGTCCGCGCCGCTCCCGGAGCGCAGGCGAAGAGCCTGATGGGGGTCCTCCGTCTGCGAAACGCAAAGCTGCTTGGAGGAGTTTGTGTGGCTAGCGCTGAGCTCTGGCGGTGGAGCCGAAGGAGTGGGGAGACGCGGGTTGCAGTCCAGCTCTGCGTGGCCTGGGCGGGCCACGTTACATGCTATAATTGCAACCGTGCTCTGTCCTGGAGAAGGAGGATCGGTGGTGTCCAGCAGGCGCTGAGCCTCTTCTCTGGAAAGGAGGGTTTGATTTACTTTTTCATTTAGTGTCTTTTTAAGCCTAGACTTAGTCAGTGTTGCTCCGTTTCCAGTGGGACTTCTCCCTGACGTTCCTGGGGCACTGGGAGCTTTCTCAAGCCTTAGCCAAACGGAGCTCCAAGGGAGCGGAGAGGGGTTTTCTCCTGCAGGCTCACAGAGCGTTGCGGTTACATGCTGACCGAAGCCAGGCGGCAGCGCCTGGCCCCCGACAGAGCGTGGGCTGGTGGTTTCTGTGGTGCAATGCCCGTGGTATGGCCCTGCCACGCTACAGGAGCTCTGGAGCAAAGCAAAGAGCCTCTGTCGTAAACCGGCTCCTGCTCCTGGCCCTGAGTCCCCACGTTGCCTCCTGGCCTGCTCCGGGATACACGGTGCCATTCGACTCGTGGGATGGCACATCGGTCACCGCCGCTTGGTTTCAGACCTCTCCCTGGGCCCTTCCTGAGAGGGGCTGTTTGTAGGTGCTGGGAGGCAGCTGTGGTCTAAGGAGAAAGAGTCCTTTGCTGTGACCAGGCCATGTCACTTGGTAGAGCAGGATGTCACCCTTTGGGGACTCATGGGCATGCAGTGTTTGTGGGCTGGGAGGTGACATGTGGGGTCAGCCCCACTGCGTAAAGCCCTGATGGAGCTTCGCAGAGCCCTGATGCTTTGCAGTTAGCGGCAGGGCAGCATCTCCAGCCCCTTCCGCCTGTGCCCTCTCATGGCCTTTGCTCCCGTGGTTGGGCTCTGGGGCACCGAAAGCAGCAGACCATGGGCGTTCAGGCTGTAGCGTCAGGTTTCCTTCCCCACCACGAGGACGGGGAAGGGGCCACTCGCTCGCGCGTGGCAGAGGAGTTGATCTGCGGCAGAGCCGGGGGCAACGTGGCCAACGCAGCGCCCCAAGCTCCAGGGCTGCCGCCGCTGGCCAAGGAGGCAACAAGGGTCTGGGCGTCTGGGGAAAAGGCTCGTGGGGTGGAGGAGGGAGCCTCAGCTGCTGGGGGCCTTGAGGAAAGGAGGAGATAAAGCTGGTAGGATGTGGCTGCAGGGATTGCATCAGTCTGTCCTATGCCGGTGTGTGCCATGGGCACCTGGCAAAGCTGGGTGTGCGGGGCAGGTCCTGGCAGTGAGAAGTAGTGGCCGTGGGGCGCCGCGTGGGGCAGGCCTCTCTGATGCACGTCTCCCCTCAGGATGAGATCGAGGAGCTGCGCGCGGAGATGCTGGAGATGAGGGACGTCTACATGGAGGAGGACGTCTACCAGCTGCAGGAGCTCCGGCAGCAGCTGGACCAGGCCAGCAAGACCTGCCGCATCCTCCAGTACCGGCTGCGCAAGGCGGAGCGCCGCAGCCTGCGCGTGGCGCAGACGGGGCAGGTGGACGGCGAGCTCATCCACAGCCTCGAGCAGGACGTCAAGGTAAGGCCGAGCAGCCGAGGTTCCCGTTTTTACTTTCCCTCGGGGCTCCTGCGCCTTGATGCCAGGGGACGTCTTTGGAGAGAGGGCCTGAGCACCCCGCGATTCAACATGCGGGAGAATGGGGCACGGGCGCGCTGAGGGGAGACCTGCCTGAGAGCAGCTGTGGCGAGATGTGGACACGAGGGCCTGGGAGGGGGTGAAGGTGGCTGTGCCCTGCGAGCTGGGTCCTGCGGGTCCCCCCAAATGGCTGGGGGGCCAGCGATGCTGGGGTGGCCTGGGAGAGGGCACAGAGCAGAGAGCTCTGCATGGCTCGAGGGAAACCGTCCCTTGATGGGGCATCACGGTTGCCCTTTAGCCAGGGTGGCAGGAGAAGGGAGGAGCAGCGTTTCCAGCTCTCAGGCAGTCGAGGAGGAGGAGGGCTGGCTGCGTCGGAGCAGCCTGCGGAGCGAGGGAGGGGGCTCGGCGCGGGGCCGCGCTCGCTGGCTGGCCAGGTTTGAACTGCCCAATCGCTCCCCACGCCGGCGGCGCGGGGAGGGGGGGGTCCCGGGGCCGGGCCGCGTCCCTGGCCAGCCCCTCCTGCGGGGAGTGCGGCCCCTCTCCCGCGCCCTCCCGCCGCTGCCGTCCTGCGCCGCCTCTCGCCGGGACGTTGGCTGGGGGCCGGCGTGGGCCCGCCTTGGCCAGGCGCGGGGATCCCGCAGCGCCGCGGGTTGTCCCGCGCGGCCTGATGCCCAGCCCGGCGCGGGACCCGGAGCGGAGCTCCCTTACCTAAAAGGATAGGAATTTGACGGGGCCGCAGGCGCGGGCCGGAATAGCCCGAGTGTTGGCGGAGGGGGGCGGAAAGCGCGACGGAGGGGAGCCGGAGCTGCCGCAGGGCACGGAGGGGCTGCCGGCGGGCGCGAGCTCGCAGGGAAGCTCCGCGCGGTGCCGGCCGCAGGCCGTCGGCGGTGCAGCTCGCCCTGCCTTGCCCTCGACGCCGGGACCCGGCAGCCGCGGGAGAGCAGCGTTTCTCCCCTCGGCCGGCGGCGGACCCGCGCGGAGCTGGGGCCGCAGCAGAGCCCCCGCTGCGGCCTGGGGTGGCGCGAGGCGGCTGCTCCGGTGGCTGCTGGTCCTCGAGGAGCGGCCGGCGGCTCGGCTGAGCGTTTGCCGAGCGCTCTCGTGGGAACGGCCGCTGCGGAGGAGGGTTCTGCTGGCGCCCGGGGACGGCTCCGAGGGCTGGAGAGCAGCTCAGGGAGTAGCGTACGGGTTTTCTTAAGAGGGAGGAGCACGATGGGGAGGCGTTTGAAGCCATTTGCAGGGTGATCTATGCATGCAGACGCTTTTTAAACCAGGAACCGTGGATCCTGCTGCAGGAGAGGTGTCTTGGGCAGCTCTCTGCGGAGAACCGGGGAGGCGTCTGGGGGGTGTGGGAGACTTGGGGAGGCTGCAGAGAGCAAAGCTGAGATGATGAGTGCATCTTAAGCCTGTGTCTGAGCTGCATGGGGTGCCCTTGCGTGCAGGTCTCCTGTGTACTTACTCGTGCCGGGAGTCCAGGTGTGCAAATCCCCCAGCAGCTGGAGCCAGCGTGGATGGACGCAGGGACACGGAGGTCCCTCGCTCGCCCGCTCTCGGCAGCAGCGGGGTGTGCGCGGACCTGCCGGCGGCCAGCGCGGATGGGTCCCTCCTTGCCAGCCCTTCCGAGTCCCTCTGCAATCCCCTCCTTGTGCCTGCTCGGGTGCCACCCTCCCCAGACAGCGTTTTGGGGGAGCAGAGCAGCTCCCCGCGCCCAGGAGAGGGGAAGCGATTCGGCGGTGCCCGGGCAGCTGCTCCCCGCCGGCTGCTCCTTGCGCGAAGCCGGGGGCTGGAGCAGCGCGAGATGCCTGGGCGCAGCGAGGCCGCGCTCCCGGCCCCGTGCCGAGGAGACGGAGGTGACGGCTGCCGGTCCGCAGCCGCCGGGCTCTGCAGCGTCTCGTGCAGGCGTGGTCTCGGCCCGTTTCCTTCGCCTGGCTCCCCCGAGAGCAGGCGCAGGCCTGCCTGGAGGAGGGGGGCTGCTCCGTGCTTTTCCATCCTTGCCGTCAGACGCAGGACGGAGCTTGAACCGGAGCCAGCAAGGCCCTTGCACAAAGCAGTGCTGGAGCTGCCAAGCGCCCTAGCAGCAGCAAACAGCCCCTCCTGGAGCAGAAACGTGCCACAAGTGGACCTGGAGAGGCTCCTTGAGCGGGGCTGGCCGGCCTGGAGAGGGGCTGCGAGCCCGTCTCCCGCTGCTGGGCCTGCCCGGCCTCGAGCAGGCGCCTTGCTGGGCTTTCAGAGCCGCCTGCCGGCCTCCCTGGGCCCTCGGAGACGGGATAGAGGGCGCAGGGCCGTAGCGTCCGGCTTCGACGGCAGAGCCGAGCGGCGCGCGCTTCCCCCTCCCCGGAGGCCGGCGTTAGCCTCTTGGCGCCGTTCCCACGCGCAGGAGCGAGCGCTTTGTTCGCTCGAGTGGGAAAGCAGCAGAGCTCGCGCTCGCTGCCTGCGGCCGCCCTCTTGCCGGTGCGGCTCCCCGGGACGCTCAAGCTCTGCCGCCCCGAAGCGATGGCTCCCCCGGCCCTGCTTGCGTAGCTGCAGGGCTTAGGCCGGGGGGCACCCCCCGCTCCGGGGGCAGCTGGCAGGTTTTTCCGTAACCCGATGCAGCAGCTCCCCTTTCTCCCCGGCGCCTGCGTTGGGAAGCCCGGCTGTCGCCTTGTGGCTCTCCTGGCTGGGCGCGCGCACGGGGGGCTCCCTCCCCGCGCCGCGGCCGGACGCCGCCGGCTTTGGCAGCCCGCGGCGGCTGTTGGCCTCAGCAGCCTCGTGGGGAGTACGAGAAGGCAAAGAGCGTCTCGTGGCGTGGCGACGCTGCTGGGGAAAGCAGGGTTTTGCCAGTCTGTTGTCGGCGGAGGAGCAGGCGCCTCGGAGGGGAGCGCGGGGTGGCGGTGGTCGCTGTGCCTGATGGAGGGGCTTTGGAGGTGCTGGCCATCTGCTCACAGAATCGTTCAGGTTGGAAGGGACCTCTGGAGATCATCTAGTCCAACCTCCCTGCTCAAGCAGGGTCACCTAGAGCACATTGCCCAGGATCACATCCAGACGGCTTTTGAATATCTCCAGCGAAGGAGACTCCACCATCTCTCTGGGCAACCTGTTCCAATGCTCAGTCACCCTCACAGTGAAGAAGTTTTTTCTCAGGTTCAGATGGAACTTCCTGTGGTTCAGAAGTTCTCCCTGCTGATGCCAGAGTTTGCCCCTGTCTGGCTAGACGCTTACTCATGTTGCAGCCTGTGGCCCCATGGCAGCAGGGGCAGGTGATTGCATGGAGGGTTGTGGTGCTTTGGCTTGGGAAGGCCTCCTCTACTCCTGGAGGACTCGTCGGGGTCTCAGAAACGGCATGACAGTCTCCCTGGGTGCCATCCAGGGGCTGTGGGTACATGCAATGTCCTGTCCAGGCACTCTAGGCAGCTGTGGTCCCAGCCCTGGGCACGCTGTGCCCAGCCTGAAAACAGCTGTGTTGTGTCCCCAGGTGGCCAAGGACGTCTCCGTGCGGCTCCACAACGAGCTGGAGGCAGTGGAGAAGAAGAGGATCAGGCTGGAGGAGGAGAACGAAGACCTGCGCCAGAGGCTCATCGAGACGGAGCTGGCCAAGCAGGTGGTGCAGAACGAGATGGACAAGCTCCGAGAGGTGAGGGGGACGTGGGGGAGCAGGGACGTGTCACCGGGTGGAGGACAGTAGCACGGAGGGGGCCGAGGGAGGGAGCGAGAGGCGTCCCCAAGGCGCATGCCGAGCGGTACAAACCAATGCCCAGCTGTTAGCGCCGTGCAGGGCAAGCCAGCGAGGCTCTGCCTGTAGCCAACTTTGTGACCCGTGCCGTGGGATCCCCTGGCCCCGCTCGCTTTGCGGAAACCCAAGCTGCCCTGCCGGGATGCTTCTGAAACCCGAGCAGCGCCTCGCTCGCTGCTCTGCCTCCCTCTCTGCTGTGAACGAGGCCCTAAGAGCAGGGACGCGGCGTCTCTGACCGCAGCGGGGCTCCGCGCAGCCTTTCTTAATGCGTCCTCAGGAAAAATGGCTCTTGCTAAGCCTGACAGCCTGGGCCGTGCCTGGTTCCTTCTAGCTGGTGCTGCGCACGATGCGTGTGAATCGCGTGCAGTGGAGACCCTGCCCTTGCCCTGGCGTACTGCCCGGTGCTGGCCGTATCCTGCCTGCCTGCGGGAGGGGCTGGCCAGGCCAGGCTGCTCCTGCTCCGCAGCCTCACGTTGCTCTGGCTCTTTCATCGGGAGGTCCCCTCCTCCGTGCACGTTGCTAATTCAAACCGGGCAAGTGCAGAGGGGCTGCGGAGCAGCTGTGTCCTGGCGGCGCTGCTGGGGGTTGTGCTGCCGGAAACCCAGGGTACCGGTGAGCCGGCTGAGGATGCTAGCTCATGGCTAGGAGAGATGCTGCTCCCCACGTCGCAGCAGACCTCCCCGGCCGCTCGTGTAGCCTCTGCCTGCCCCGCTGGTGTGGGCTGTTTGCTGGGCTGGGGATGGTTGAGGTAACTGGCCGGCACCTGCCCTATCTGCGTCCGCTTGGCGCAGGGGAGAGTGGAGCTCCTGCTCTGACCTAGGTGGCAGAAAAGGCATCCTGGTGACAGCGAAGGCTTGTAATCCATCACGGCGCTCGTAACCCACTTCCCTGCTGCCCGGGATGCGGTGTCCCCAGGGAGCCTCCGGAAGCGTCGCTGGCTGAGCCGTCAGGACAGCACGCTGGAGGAGACGCGCCGTGGCCGAGTCTCGCTCCCTGCCAGCCCTGGGCAACTGAGCCCTGGGCAGGAACAGGAGAGAGGGAGGCCGTGAGCCTGCCCGTCTCCGGTCCCCGCTGCCCGGCCTGGCCGTACTCCTGCGCCAGGCACAGCGGTGAGCCAGGACGGGGCTTAGGATGTCCGGGGCCGCTTGTGCCCCGGCTGCAGTTAGCGTCAGACACGGCCCTTGGTGAGCTGCGCGGCTGGGTTGGGTTCACACTGTCCCCTCTGCGGCCCCCCTAGCCCCAGAGCGCTGCACACAGACAGCGAGTGTTGTCCATCCCCTGAGCAGCCTCCGCTAACAGGCGTGACATGGGTTTCTGCGCAGCTGGAGAGCGTCGACTGAATAACCAATGACAGCAGTGGGAGCCAGACTGCGGGAGAGTTGTGCCCTGAAAAACAGAGGCAGAGAAAGTGGCCGTTTGATCTTTCCTTTTGGGCTACCTGGGTGGTACAGGTATCTTGCCCTGGCCAAAGATCACTCCTGCCTGCTGCCCCTGCGCATCTCGACATGAGCTGCCAGGGTGCACAGGGCAGTCGCTTTCTGTATGGTAGCAAGGGAGATGTGTCCAGCAAAGCGATCGCTAGTGCCTGGCCGAGGCTTCCAGCAGCAGAGGAGAGCAGATTTGCGTGTGAAGCTGCTGGGCCATTAACACCGGCTCTGCTGACTCGCAGAGCATGGGACGCGAGATGTCCCCTCTCTGCAGGGACGTGAGGCCAAAGGGGACGCAGCAAACCAGCTTGGGACCTGCTCAGAACAAAGTCCGGTGCCCGGAGGGGTGATGAGCTGGCCCTCTCTGGGGCTGGCCCGGCTCCAGCCCCTCCTTGTTCAGGAGCTCAGGGCCAGCAGCTGTCCGTCTGAGTCTCCTGGGGGTTGCACATCTGTCCTGGTGGGATGTCCCTGGAGACAAACCTAGCAGCCCTACAGATGAGCCGTGTAGGGGCAAAGCCAGACTCTCTCAGGTGCTGTTATATTGTCTCAGCTTTGAGGCAGGCTGGTCGGGGCTCGCACAGGTCCGTGTGAGCACGCAGGAGCTGAGCTTGCAGAGCAGCGTGGATCCGGTGTGCAGGAGGGCTAGGTGCGGCATGGTCTGTCTGCCGCAGCCAGCAGGTATCCGACTGGGAAGTCACACTGCTGCCGACTTATTTATGCCTCTACTCTTGAAAGGTGCCCAAGCTGCGGTGCTCCACGAGCAAGGTGCCAGCAGAGGCTGCTCTGCTGCCCAGGAGCCTGCGTGGGTAAAGGGGGTCCTCCCAGCAGAGCCCTGCCCCAGGCTAGCAAGGGCGTTTGGGTTAGTGCTTATTCCAGAGCGCTAATTAGACGCACAAGTGAGTTAGCAGCCCTGGGGCACCTCCTTTCTTCTGGCTGGAGGGAGCAAAGCAGCAGCAGAGCTTGTTAGTAGCAAAGCAAACCCAAGCCTGTGGCTGGGGCAGGGCTGGGCTTGCCCCGGAAGGACAGATGATTTCTCCCTTGCAAGTGACTTCTCCCATAATCAGATAATTGTCGGGATGGGCAGTTAATCACTAAACCCATAGGCATTTGCACCTCTGGCTCTGCCCTGACTCTGGCAGAGAGGGATCCTTCCCAGCAGCATCTCCCAAGAGCCTGGGGCTGGTACAGGAGGCAGGAGAAAAGCAGGTCCTGTCCAGGTGCCCTGCCAGAGCAGGAGGAGGCACCAGCCCCGTGTATGGAGCTGCCCAGCGAGGGAGTCCGGCGCCTTAGGCAGAGCCGCAGCAATGACAGCCAGCGCCTGGCCCAGGGCCCTGCTCCTGGGGTGCTCAGGGCCAGGCAATGCCCTCTGCCAGCTCCCCCCGGCTGTCGAGCGGGATGTGGAGTGAGGGCACGCTGGTCCCCGATGTGTTTGGGACGAGGGATGCCGACGTGGCACAGCCTGCCCTCGGGAGAGTATTTGCAGCAGCAGATCCAGCGATGGTCTTGGCCTTAATAGGAAAGCCTGGCTCTCAGTACCTTGGCACAGGCAGCAGCTTGCATTTCACAGCTGCTTTCTTTGGCTGCTGGGCCTCAGCGCCAGTTTGGAAAGATGTCGAGGGCGGCCGCAGCCCCCTGGCTGCGGGGTGCCTGGCACTGGGCGCACGCCGCCTCTCCTGGGGTACGGACCCACTGCATCGCCCAGCCTTGCTCCTGCTCCCGTGCCCCGAGGCTGCCCTCGCCTCTCCGTACCCACCACCCCAGGAGTCCCGAGGGTGGGAAGGAGGGGCAATATGGCTGGGGACAGCTTAGCGCTTGCATATTTTCCCCCACCTTTCCTTCCCAGATGCCTAGGGCCAAGGTGGGGGAAAGCAGGGCCAGTTATCTGCTTTTTTTCCATTCTCCCTTACAACTCCTTTTGATGGAGGTGGTGGTGGATGATCGCCTGGGAGCGTGTCTGGTCTCCCGCCTTACCAGTATCCTTCACTCTGGGGATTTAAGGCATAACGGAGAGATCTCGGAGTGTCAAATCCTTTCACAGTGGCATTGCTTGCCAGGATTTATGAGGCAGAGCTCACCGGCGCTGGAGCAGGCCTTGGAGAGGGCCCGAAGCTCCCAGCAGCTGCCTGGGGATGCTTGGTCTTGGTGTGAGCTCTGCAGCAGTGATTCATCCCTGCCTGGAGCCAATGTGATAAAGCCATGGCCTAGTGAATGAGATTTAACTTGTTTTATGGGTGCTTCAAAGGCTGTGGGCTTGAGGAATGACGCATCCCCCAGCCAACATCGCTGGCTCCAGGGCTCAGCTGAGCACATGCGGTTCAACAGGTAAAATGAAGTTCTGAGGCTGCCTTACCCAGCCCTGCTGCCAGGTCCTTCGTTGCGCGGGGCTCTCCTGGGACGTTGTTTGCTGCCCACGTGGAGGGAGGAGGTGATGAGGGACATCCTCCTCTGTTGCTCCCAAATTGGCATGCCCCGAGAGCTGTCACTTGGCCTGGGAACTGCATTTTCTGCTTTATGCAGCTCTGACACGGTGACCCGTGACTCAGGCTCTCCGTGTCTCATTTCCTGTTCTCTCACTAGTTGTGTGGTGCTCGATGCCTGTAAGGAAAATTTCTAGCTAAACTCCACAACATGAAGCTTGGCAGCCCAGGTCCTTCAAGGCAAGGGGCCGCAGCCTGCCGGGGCCACGACTCTGGCGTTTTCCCAGGTTTCACAGGCTCCTGGAGAGGCCGGCATCACCTTGCTGGGCTGGCTCCAAGGGGTGTCGCAGAGCAGGGCCCCTGCGTGCAGCGAGCCCGTCCTGGTGCCCTGGGGATTCGCTGTGGGTAACGGCGCTCTCTTCTCTCTGCAGAATTCCTTGAAGAAAAGGGGATCTCGTTCTCTTGGGAAGACTGAGAAGAAGCCGTCGGTGCAGGTATTAGAGCCACGCGCGTCCGGGGCACGCGGCGTCAGCCTGCCCGCACCAGAGGCGGCGGCACCAGCCGGGAGGCTGCGTGTGATCTGGGGGTTGGTGGTGGCTGTGCCTGGCACAAAAGTAAATCTTGGGCATGGCGGTGACATCCCTTCACTTGCAGGGCGTTTCAGCCTTTCACAGGCCCCTGTATAAGGGAGGAATTGATGCGCTGGGGCATCTCCATTTTCCTCAACCACCCTCTTGTCTTATTTATCAATGGGGCATCAGTGTCTGGGCCAGCATCTTTAACCCTTTGCTTATTGTCACAACCCAATCCTGCAGCAATGAGTTGAAGGACTTGGCTTTTACAATGCAGAGCTGCTACTGGTCTAGTTTGGGGCTCTTGCAGCCTCAGCCCCCCCTGTCTGTGCTGGCAGTGATGCTTGAAGGATCGCCCGAAAAGCCCCCTTGGGGAGCGGAGTGCAACCTGGTGGGTGGCAGAGCTCCTGTGTTAGCTGGGGCACCCTGGCTCAGCTCCTGCCACGGGGCAGAGGGGGAGCACGGGACAGGCAGGACGTTGGGTGGCTCCAGCTGTCCAGCAGCCATAGCGAGGAGTGAGTGGCGATGCTACACAAGGAGATTTCCCATCTGTCTGGCATGGGCAGTCATGCCTAAGTGGCGCAGGTGTCACGGTGCGCACTGTGGTGGGTCCAGGGGTCTGAGGTATAGCCGAGATGTGTTGGGAACAGTTCAGTACTGTGCGTTTCCCAATTTTTTCCGTCCCTGCCGTGCTGCAGGCTGCTGGACAAATGCAGGAGATAGGGTATTTGTCCACTGCAGGAAGGATTTCGTCTCTCACTTGCTGTTGAGATGAGTGGCTGTGACTTGCTAATTCTGTCGCTAGGACTCAAAGGGGCGGAGCTGCTCTTTTGATAATAGATATGGAAGTGCTTTCAACAGCACTTCATAAAAGCTGCTTTCCACAGCAAAGGATCTGAAAGACCTACTTTTGAGGTGGGAAAGGATCAATAAGTCAGAGCCCTCCATCTTGCCCTGGCTGGAGATCGGCCTCTCGTACGCCTTCAGTGTGAAGCTCTGGGCTGGACAAGCCAAGCCTGGTGGCTGCGGGCTACTGCCGACAACGCCAGGACCTCGATCGGCTGTGGGCCAAGGGGAGGAAATGCCAGTGTGGTGCTGCGTTGACCTCGGAGGCTGCAGCAAGGTGCAGCTGATGCCGCGGTTGCGTGACAACCTCATCTCGCAGCAGCCAGCGCAGACCCAGGAAGTCGATGGGGCTGGTTGATGCCAGCGGAGGATCAAGGCTGGCAGCCGTAGGCAGGGCGGAGGGCCACCCGTGTATGCTGCTGGCACTGGAGGAGCAGCTTCCCCTGCGAGGAGGGGAGCCAGCTCTCCTGCAAGTGGCATGATCCTCCCCTCCATAAAGCCTGAGTAGAGGAAAAAAAATACGTAACCCAATTCCTACCGTGCCTTGCTGTGAGCAGCTCAGTGCAGGGACCACTCAGCACCCTAAGGATTTCTGACTTATGGTTGGCATGGGGACAGCTGTGAGACAAAGGCACTTAAAGACTTTCTCTGTTAGCCTTTCATTTGTGATCCCCCTTTCATCTTTGTCACTGAGAGTCTCTTTCAGGCTTGCTGATGTTCCTAGAGTCCCCTTCCCCAAATGGCAGACCATTGCTTTGCACCTACCCCTGCAGCTGGCCTTGTGCTTGGCCCGGGGCGCGTCCCACAGCTCCCCCAGTGCTTCCACAGCAGCCCCTTCCCGAGGCCGAAATACAACCTTACTGCTGCCTCTCCTGCTGAGAAGCCAAACGGGACGGGGAAACAAAACCCAACCCTCAGCCGCAATAAGACAACCCTCTACTTCTCTGGCTGTCACCTTTGCAGACAGCACTGCTGCAGCCCAACCAGGAACGCCGGGCTGGATGTGACCCGAGGTCTGCGGTGGGTCTGTCCCACCAAGCAGGGCAGGAAGGAGCTGGCCCTGGCTCAGAGCTGTGGACAGAGCTAGAAAGAAAACCTCAAGCTTCCTGGGGCTGTCTGAGCTTTCCTGTTACTGGAGCCACTGCCCTTCTCGGCTGCCGTCTGCTGGGCTCTTGCAACGCTGAGCTCCCCGGCTCGCAGCCCACCTGCGGGCCGAGTACAAATAACCCCAAGAGCCCCGTGGTGTCTGGGGTTCTTGAGACACACGTACAGCCTAAATGCCCTGGGCCGCGGGCTTCGGTCTGCCGAGCTGGCTCGGCCGGGTGCCTCTCGCAGAGCGTGGCCCCTCGTGACTCATCGGTGACTTCCTGGGCCTGCTTCCTGCTCAGCCGGGCTGGGAGAGCGTCTGCCCTCAAATAAAAGGGATGGCGGTGGGGGCAGACTCAAAGTCGAGGTCTGTTCTCTTTCCCCCGGACCGTGGGAGCGCTCCAGGTGGTTTTGGTCCTAGCTCAGGCGCTCGGCAGCCCTGTGCCTGCCCCTCTAGCCGCGCGCTGGCTCTGTCGAGGGCCAGCGAGAAAATCCAGCCCGCCGCCTTTTTCCTAGGAAAACAGGAACTGATGTCATGTCTGCCCCAGGCGGACAGCGGCAAGCACAAAGCTAGCCGTTGCCACCGTTAATCTCCGTAGCCAATTACGAAGGGCACGCTTCTGAGGCAGAATATAGCTTTAATGCGCCTTAGCAAGGTCACATCGTTGAGTGAGTGCTACGCGTACCTCAAGGGAGCCCTGTTTGCAAACCAGCGCCTAAGAGGAACCTGGCTTTCGGGACCTGCCCCTCCCACCGTCTTCTGCTCCAGGAGTCGTGGCTGCGTGCTTTGGAGGGAAGCTCAGCACCCCAAACTCGTTGGACGCGCGTTGGAAAATGCACCGCTTGCTCGGGTCTCTGCGCACGCGCGGGTGCCAGCCCTGTTCCTGCAGACCTGGGCACAACGCGTTGCTGTGCTGGTGGCTCCGTGAGCTCTGATTGCTCCAGCACCAGCTCCAGGGAAGGAGCGCTGGGTGCTTGGTCCCTGGGTGGCAGCAGCAGCTCCTTGCTCTCTCCCAGGAGCTGCACGCAAGAAAAGGGCAGCAGGCTGGATTTTCTCCCTCCAGCTGTTGACGTAACCAGCGCTAGAGGAGCACGTGTGCAGCTGGTGACCTCCTGGACTAAGACCAAAACCGCCTCCAGTGCTCCCATGGTCCCATGAGTGAGACCTCACTGCTGACACCCATTAGCAGCCCGATCGCCTGTGGGCTCGTTAAGCAGCCCTGGAAGGTTGCAGAGTAAATAGCTGCTGCCGGCTTTTGGGCTGTGTGACTGTGGGCATGGCTGGTGGGTGTTGACCTGCGTTTGGATGGCCTGGCTGCCTGGAAGGGTCAGAAGTGCTCCCGCAGTCCCCCGGGGCATCGCTCGCTGGCACAGAGCGGTCCCGGGGAAGCTTGTTTCTCCCGGCCGAGAAAACAGGAAACGAAATGAGCTCAGGGAGGTTTGCAACCAAGAGGCTCTTTGTGTGAGCTCGTGTGCCTGGGAAGAAAGCACCCCGGAGGGGCCGAGAAAGACATTGCCAAATTGCACGGCTTCCTAACGGTTCTGCTTGGGAAAGTCAGCTGCTGCGCCTAACGGCCGAGCGCAGGGATGCCTCTGCTCCCTCCCGCGCTTGGACCGGCTCCAGCTCCCGCGGCGCTCGCGCGCGGCTCTGGCCCCCTCTCCAGCCTGCGCTCGCCCCAAGGCAGGAGCCGAAGCGGGAGCGTGTCTTGCTGAGGGGCGAGACAGCCGCTGCCGGCTCTTCTCCTCGGCGGTCAGCGTGCCGGTGCTTGGAGCACTCAAATGACCCTGGAGCACGGGAAGCCGAAAGCTGGACGTCAGGAAATCCTTCTGCCTCCAGAAAGCTTTCCGAGGCTGAGAAACGGTCTCCTTGGGCAAATAGCTGAAATCCTTGTTGCTAAATTTAAAATCGGGCTGAACAAAACCCTGGAAAACGGACTTGAGCAGCAAAGGAGTTTGAGAAGGGGCTGCTGAACCTCCTGGGGTTTTTTGGCTCCGTTTCCCATCCTCTGGTGTGCAGAAGCTGGGGCAGAAAGGGCAGCTGTCGGAGAAGAAAGGGGCTGGGCCAGGGGTGGGACTTTGGGAGTTTGCCAAGCAGAAACCCCGGCCCTTTTTTTCAAACGTGCTCCAGCCGTTTCGTTGGTAGACGAACGCGACCCTGCGAACGGTGCCTGTGGCTGTTAGCATCCGTGCAGCTGCACGGCGGCGCTGCGCGAGGCCCCAGGCCGCCTGTCACTGCGCCCCGCGGGCTCCCCGGCCGAGCGCGGCAGACGGGGAGCAGACAGGACGCGTGCGGGGAGCCCCCGGGAGAGAGCAAATAGGATGTGCTGCTCTGTCGTGGGATAATTGACTGTTTGGGGCTTGAGCGGGAGGAGCGAGCCCCTAGGAGGGGTTTGTAGTATCTGCAGTAACGCGAATCATTTCAGCGCTTGCCAGCTTTTGGGAGGAAACCTGTTTGTGGCTTTTATTTTCCTCTGTGGAGTCTGACAGCTTTCCCTCCCCCTGTTCCCTCCTCCCCGCGCGCGCGCACGTTGCTGCAATGGCGTTCGGCAGCGGATGAGGCGAGGGAGGTGTAGTCGGAGCGTGCCGTGAGGCTCGTGCCGGCGCTGGGCTCTGTTCCCACGTCCCCAGCTCGCCAGCAGCCCCTTACTGTGCTTTCTGGGGCCGGCTGCTGTAGCTGTGGGCCTCTGGGCTCTTCCATGTTGCTTCTTCCCTGGAAGCCTCTAGGATGAAGCTCAGATTTGAAGGGGTAAATTCTGCCCCTTGGTTGGAGGCTGCAGTTCCCCTTGGCTTGCTGAGCTGGCAGGGGCCACCAGGGGGCAAGGCCAGGGTCTCCCAAAGCAGGGGTCCCATGGGTCCAGGGGCCATCAGCACCGGAGAAGAGCCTGGTGCTGTGCTCCTGCCTCCTGGGCTCACTCAGCTGGCCGGAACTGAAACGGCTCTTAGGCTGTTTCAGGAGCTCATAGCTCTGGTGCTGAGCAGAAAAGCACCTAGCCTGCTAGGTCTGAGTGGGTGCAGCCTCTCAGACCATGTGTTCTAATGCTATTGCCCTCTTCGTTCCCAGGAGGACAGCGCGGACCTGAAGTGTCAGCTGCATTTTGCAAAGGAGGAGTCTGCCCTGATGTGCAAGAAGCTGACTAAACTGGCCAAAGAGAACGACAGCATGAAGGAGGAGCTGGTCAAATACAGGTCGTTGTATGGGGACCTCGACAGCTCCCTGTCCATAGAGGAGCTGGCTGACTCTCCTCACTCCCGGGAGGCTGAACTCAAAGTCCATCTGAAGCTCGTGGAGGAGGAAGCCAATATCCTGAGCCGGAGGATAGTGGAGCTGGAGGTTGAAAACCGTGGGTTGCGGGCAGAGATGGATGACATGAAGGGCCAGGGGGACAAAGAGCTGATTGGGCAGGACATCCGTTTCCTGTCGTCCTCTTCGAACTGTGGGGACTCTGGGGAGAGCCTCGTGGAGCTGAGACGGCACCTGCAGTTTGTAGAGGAGGAGGCCGACCTGCTGAGGCGGTCGCTGATGGAGCTGGAGGACCAGAACAAGCTCCTCATGAACGAGCTGAACAAGTACAAGTCGGACCACGACCTGGACGTCACGCTGTCAGAGGACAGCTGCTCGGTGATCAGCGAGCCGTCCCAGGAGGAGCTGGCCACAGCCAAGGTGCAGATCAGTGAGCTGAGTGGCAAGGTAAAGAAGCTTCAGTATGAGAACCGCGTGCTGCTCTCCAACCTCCAGCGCTGCGACCTGGCCTCCTGCCAGACCACCAGGCCCATGCTAGAGACCGACGCCGAGGCCGGAGACTCCGCACAGTGCGTCCCCACCGAGCTCTGGAGGGACGGGCCTGTCGGCGGGGAGAACGATGCCCAGGAAAGGGCACCCGGCAGTGGGAAGGCTCTGGACAGCAGCCCCACCAAGCTGCTCAAGTCCAAGGACTTTGAGACCCTTCTGGGCATCCGGGACCAGGCGGCGCTCGTCAGCAAAGCAATCGATGTCTTGATTTCGGACACCAATGGCTTCACTTCCAGCCTCAAGTTGTGCCTGGACAACGAGTGTGTGGGTGGGATGCTGAGTGAGACGATGGATAACAGCAGTGAGAGCCCCAGTGACTCCAAGCTGATGAGCGTTCTCATTATGAGGCTCAGTGTCCTGCAGCAAGACCTGGGCTGCTTCATGAGGAAGGTGGATCACCTTGCCGACTGCCTCAAAGAGCAGACAGACTCTTTCCCCTTCTGCGGCCCCGGCAGCCAGGACTCCACCAAAGAGGTGCTGCAGAAAGAGCACAGCTCCGACTTCCAGGTACGGATTTTTTCCCATGTCACTGCAATTCCCTTGCAGCAGTTATTGCTTTATTTGCCACGCTCTTTCCCCTGCTTTAACAAAACAAAACCTGACCTGTAACGTAACCTCCCTTGTGCCTCTCTAGAGCAAAACCCAAACTAATACTCGCTGCATGACAGTGGAAGCAAGGACAAGATAGGACTCTGCTCCAACAGAGTGTGCGTAGGACAGAAGGTGGAGGGCCTGAGCTGGGCGGTGGGGAAGGCTGGATCGGCACCTTAGCGCTTGCAGACACAGAGCACGTGTTGATTACACCAGGCCTGCCGTGCCAGAGAGAGGGGCTTGCAAATGCAGTCCTACCTCAGTGCTTGCAACCTTGCCAGGGGCTGGCTGTTCAGCTGCTCAGCCTCATCTGTGCGCAGGCAGATGCTCGGCTCCTTGCAGAGCCAAACAACCCCAGGCAGGCTCTGAAGCTCCTCCCTTATCCTGGCTCGACCACTGGTTCACGAGACCAGCTGGGCGAGAGGGGAGCTGCATGCGGGACCTGGAAGGCATCCCAGATTGTAAGGCTAAGATAACAGCCCCAGGGGAAGGAAACTGCAGCCCCCTGTGATACGCGCTGAGGAGAGAGTTCCCAGACAAGATGCTTTGCGAAGATGCAAAGGCAAATTTGGGTCTGACAGTGAGCATTTTTGGAGCAATGGAGAGCAGCTAGTGCCCTGCTTCCCAGCCTCCTCTCCCGAGGTGGGGCAGCTCCTGCCTGGAGGTGCATCCTGTTTGGGACCTGATGCCGGAGGAGAAAGCAAGACCCGCTCCCCAGGCCGGGAGGTGCTGGTGCGGGCACAGGGCGCGCTCGCGCTGCGGCGGGGAAGCAGGCCCCTTTCTGGAGCACACTCGCTTGTTCAGAGTTCTATTTTTCTGCATGCTGCCGGACCGCAGTCCTGCCAGCCCCAGGTCCCAGTCTCCCCCCGTCACTGCATGGCACCATAACTGGTGTTTGCACATTTTTTCCCTCTCTCTCTCTTTTCTCCCCTCCCCAAACAACCCAGGCCACGTGTCTCCTCATCCTGTGTTTCCTTTTGGTTTCTGCATTGTCTCCCGCCATGGTGATGAAGCTCCTTCTCCTCATCATCCTTTTTGTTGTCTTGTAGTTCTTTACTGTTTCGGAGACCCATTGTTTTGTTTTCTGGCTTTCTTTTCTTCCCGCTCTTTTGGTTTGTTCTCATTAACTTGCCCACGCATGCAGCAGCCTGATTTTAGGGATGCCGACCCTTACCGCATCACCCACACCAAGGACACGGACCCCAGTGCCACACATCCCCGGAGCTACAAAACCTGCCGGCCTGATGAGAATGACTCCTATGCCGCCGAGGTACGTAGTAGCCTCCCCTGGGGTGGCTGGGGATAGCCGTGTCCTAGCCGGGCACCAGGCAGTACAGGAGCACCTCTTCCCATGTGGGGCCAGCAGGGTATGGGGCAGTAGGATCAGGAGCCCAGGTCAGTGCCGTGGAGAGGAGCGAGTCCTCCTCAGACTGGGCTGGCTGGTGCTGCGAGGACAGGGCTTCCCCAGCACCCCTGTGAGGTCTCTGCTCCCAGCAGAGGCTGAAAATGCCTCTAGGGCGACCAACCCGAACCTCCCAAGCCACAATTTGTGGCTGTTACTGCTTGATTTATCACCTGGCTCTGCTGAGAAGAGTTTGGTTTCCTTTCAAGGAGTTGCAGGCTGCTAGATGTCACCCCGTAGCCTTCTCTTCTGCAGATTAAGCCAGCCCAGCTCCATTCACCTCTTCTAGACTCTGTGCCCCAGGGCCCTGACTGTCACAGCTACCATCTCCTGTGCCCTTTCTAGTTTTTCCACATCCCTCGTGGAAGGGGAAGACACCAAACTGCGCACAGCCATCCAGGTGTGGCCCCACCGGCATCTGCTCCAAGTATTTGTCAAATGCTTTTTTCAGCTGCTGAGGGGGTTGGGCTGCAGGAGAGCTGGGGACAAGCCCTCAGGCCCCAGTGTGGCTGTGAGCACAGGTTTTGCAGATGTCTTTGGATTAAGGGTCAGCTAGGATCCATCTGTCCATTAAATTGCCTGCTGCCGGCACCACCCGTTATGTGGTCGGCGCTGTACCCGGCAGAGAGGCTGCTCTCTCTCATTTTGCCTCCTCCTGGGTTTCACAGCACAGACAAGCAGGCAGTTGGCAGATCAGTTTTCGATGAAGTCTCCTCTACTTTGGTTGGAAAAATAATCTGCTGCAGGCTTATCTGGCAGAAAATAACCACGTGCCTGTAGCTGAAGTGTCCAGGCCCTGGATCTTGGACCAAACAGACTCCTTGGGGAAAGCTTTAGCGCTCGTCCCCTGATGCTCCAGCCCAGCCTCTCTCAGGCTGGTGGCTTTACAGTTCAACACCACTGTTTTATCTGACAAGTAGGAACGCAGGCTCCCAGGTGATGTGAGCCTGTGGGTGGGATGGGTTCTCCTCCAAGCAGTGCCCGTTGCCTGCAGGCCCCTTTGCCCTGGCAGGTGGGCTCAGGCCCCTGTGCACGGGAGCTCCCCCCCGGGCCCAGCGCCAGGCTCCAGACTGCAGGAATGAGTCTAGATCTTTCCCTGAGCACTAAAAGCTCAAAATCTGCTTCTGGAAGCCATCTCGTTCCAGCCTTGGCGTGACCCCACCGTGGGCCTGGCTGGAAAGTGGGCAGACGTGTGACGCTGCCTGCTCTGTGTTGCGGGCATGACGGGGGAGGCATGTGGAGAAATGGAATAAACTCTCTCGGCACACGTCCACTGCTGTCCTGCTGTGGCCTCCTGCCCCTGCCATGTGGCCATGCGTCGGGTGGGAGGGTGAGCGCGGACCCACCGTGCCCCTCTCACCATTGCAGATGAAGGAGCTGCAGCTGGTGCTGGCGGAAGCCAACGAGAGCCTGCAGGGCATGCAGGAGCAGCTCTCTCAGGAGAGGCAGCTGAGGAAGGACGAGGTGGACAACTTCTCCCAGAAGATTTGCCAGGTGAGTGGACAGCAGCCCTAGCCCCTCAGAGACAGGTCCCAGCAGGCATGGCGGTACCACCACCAGCACCCCCTGAGCCTGGAGTCTGCTCTGGCTCCAAGCCTGCGACTGCCTTGGGGATCTAGGCGTTAACTCAGGTTGACACTTGGTTTATCCCATCCCTGAGGGGTGTAGGGGCCAAGGGCGCCTCTCCTTGCATGGGGGACCTTACCCCCGTGATGTTGCCTTGGCAGGCCTCAGGGCCCCACTCTCCTTGGGTCAGAGCATGCTGCCCAGGAGGTTGCAGCTCTTCCATGAGCTGGGTTGGGGACATAAGGTATGGGGCCCCACTCCAGGCTCAGCCCTTTGCCCGCCAAAGCCCTTGGGAGGCGACAAACCATTCCTGCCCACAGCGGCCTCCACTAGGTCCCGTCTCCCAGCAACAGTTGCAGGTGATGGTGTGAGGCCCGGCTGCTCAGTTGTGTCTCTCCAACAGCTGAAGGAAGACCACCAGAAAGCTCTCCTGAGGCGGGAGTTTGAGCTGCAGAGCCTGAACCTACAGAGGCGGCTGGAGCAGAAGTTCTGGAGCCAGGAGAAGAACCTCCTGGTGCAGGAGTCCCAGCAATTCAAGCAGAACTTCCTCCTGCTGTTCATGAAGCTCAAGTGGTTCCTCAAGCGCTGGCGCCAGGGCAAGATCGTGCACAGCGAGGGCGATGACTTCCTGGAGGTACTCCGTGCTGCCTGGGAAGGGGCGGTTGGGCCCAGTGGGGCAGGGGGCTGTGTGGCGCACTCAGCTCCCATCATGGGGGGAATCTCGCTGCTTTTTTTTTTTTTGTCTGCGTGCTGCCAGGCATTTCCAGGCGCCTGCCCACCTCTGTGTTTGTGCCTTGTGCCAAGGCAGATGCTCTACGTGTGTGCCAGTGCGGTGCCATCCGCACCCACCAGGGAAGCATGCCCAGCACCTGCCCGCCTTGTGTTCCGGCTCCTACCAGCTCCCTCTCGGCCGCCTCCGAGCATGGAGCCGGGGGAACAAGCCTCTGCACAGCCCCTGCTGCGTCTGCACAGCGGCGGCCGGTGTCTGAGGCCTGCAAACAATAACCTCTTTATGGGCTGCCCTTGGTTACAGCTAGGAGCTGACTCCACTCCTGGCACAAGACTGAGATCTGCTGCTGGGTATGGAGGAGCAGGGGGCAGTAGGATGGGGATAGACAGTCGCCCACCTTCTGCTCTGCCATCCGGCATGTCCCTTGCTCAGGGTTTCAGCCCTGAATGTCCCCAGTCGGCTCCTAGCCCTGCAGCCTGCTTGCTCCTGCTCTGCATGGAGCTGGCCGTGGAGGTCCGGCATAGACCTGCTTGCTACCTTCCTGCGTGCTGCTGAACCCCTGTGTGCCCTGGTGGGGCAGGACCGCGTGGCGCCGGGCTGGGGCCGCGCTCAGCAGCCTCACCGGGCCGTCTGTCTTGCAGGTGAACAGCATGAAGGAGCTGTACCTGCTAATCGAGGAGGAAGAGCTTGCCCCGCAGCAGCAAGCAGATAACAAGACGTGTGCCGGAGATGCCTGGACCCCCAACACGGTGAGCGGGAGTCATGGGCCCTGCCTGGTGGGGGACGCTGTGTCCCCAAGATGGAGCAGGGCAGGCAGGATCCTTTGCGGGGCACGCGGTGCTGCATGGATGGGGCATCTTCACGCCTCAGGGTGGATGCGGCCGTGACGTGGTGCCTGTCGGCCCTTGGAAAGGGGTCCTCGGTGTGGGTGGGGCGGAGGGGGTCGACAGTCAGCACAGGGGCTGCACAGCCGGCTGCTGTGCCCAGCGTGGGCCCGTCTCAGGGGGGAGGCAGCAAGGCGGAGAGGGAGGCAGAGCCTTGCACAGGGCTTGCGAGGTCCCAGCCCTGCCGGGGCGACGGGTGCTGGTCCCCATCCCGACGTTTGGGGCCAGCATCCTCCGTTCACCCCCATGTTCCCTCCCTGCCGGCAGCCCAACGAGTGCATCAAGACGCTGGCGGACATGAAGGTGATCCTGAAGGAGCTGTGCACGGAGCTGCGCGAGGAGCGCCGGGGCGCCAACGAGCTGCAGCAGCAGTTCACCAAGGCCAAGGCCGCCTGGGAGATGGAGCGCGCCGAGCTCAAGTGCCACATCACCCAAGTAAGAGCCGCAGGCACCCTGCGGGACCGCGTCACCCTGAGGCCCCCGCGGGACAGAGTTCGGTGGCGCTGTGGGCACCGTGTGCCGGGGTGGGGGGGGGAAGGCGGCGCTGGCGGGGGGCTGCCTGCGACGTGTGCCGAACGGCCTGGGGGCTGGGAGGAAGGGATGGCTTTGCGGGAATCTCGATTAGCAGCCGGCTCTGCCAGGCGAGTTTCTATAGCAACGGGGCTGCCACGAAAATCTGATTGTCGGAGCAGAGGATGCGCTTTATTCCTCCGCGGGGCTGGGCTGGGGCAGGAGAGGCAGAGCGGCGAGATGGGCGCCTCAGCTCGGCGCGCTCTCGGGCAGGTCATGGCTCCTGGGGATGCTCCGGGGCCAGACGGAGCTGCTGGGGCTCTGCAGGAGACAAGAGGTGGCATCTCCAGAGCCTCCCGGCTGCGCTCCCCCTGTCGTCGTCCCCGCGCGATGCTGATCCCTCTCCTTCCCGGCCAGCGGGGAGTGGTGCTGGCACCGCCGCGGCTCGCAGGCAGGCGCTCGGAGCCTGGCTCTCCGTGGGTCGCTGTGTGGGTCGGCACTCTGCACCCCTGCTCTCGGCGCTCCGAGCGCTTTCAGCTCCCTCGCGCCGTGCTGGCAGCAGTGACTGGTGAGCGTGCAGCCACGACTTCCAACGCTGCTCACCGGACCAGTGCCAGTTCTTCCAGAGGAGAGTTTATCTGGGAACAGCTTAGCGGCATCCCCAGTTCCCCTCTCTCCTCCCCAGAGGAGAGCAGAGCTGCTGCAAGTGTGATCTCTGCACCAGGCTGGCAGGGACCAGCAGCACTAGCGTCCTGACTTGCACCTGGTGGCTTCCTGGCTGGCAGCGGAGCAGCGTCCTCGTGGACAGCTCTGTCCTCCTTCAGAGAGATGAGCAGAAGGTTACTGCCCCTTTCCAAGGGGCCCGGAGCAGGGCAGGGTCTGGCTGGCAGGATTGCTGGCAGGCCATGGGGCAGGGGGGCCGTTCAGCTGACGTCCAGCCGGGCACCCGTCTGCCAGGCCGTCTGGTGCGTACGTGCAGCGAGCTGTCCTGTGTGACGGGACCTGCTCCTCGGAGATGCTATGAGAGCTCATTGCTCCACCACCCTTCTTTGTAATGCAGCCCAAAGCCAGCAGTGCAAGATGTGGTCTCCAGCCTTGCTTCCCAGCGCCACCCAAGGAAGCGGCACCCCCACGGCTGCTCAAACCCTCCGCCCTTTTCTGTAGTCACTCTGGGAGAAGCGGAGAGAGGCGAGCATGGCAGGGCATTGCTCTGCGCTGGCCGTGATGGCGCCCCAGGGTGCCGGTCCTGCGTGTTGCCTTGCAGCTGCACCGCAATGGCCATCCGTCTCTCCAGCCATCACAAGCACCTGACTTTTGGGAGCTGGAGTTGTTTCTTGGGCTGGCCTGGGGCCTCCTACACACCCTGATTTGTTGGTACCTATGATGGCTGTTGCGGGCAGCCACGGGCATCAGCATGGGCCCTTGGTGGGAATAGTCTGTCCCTGCTCTAAGGAGCTCAGAGGTAATTTCTCTGCACCCCCATTGCTGCCAGGGCTGACCAGAGATCTAGGATGTCCCTTGTTTGCCCAGGCCCTGTCTTCATACGGTATCTCCTTAAACAGCCTCTGTCCTCTTCCATGAATGACCGTTACTTTCAGGGAGCTTGAGTCATTTTGAAGGACCAGCACTGGCAACTAGGGTGTCCATAGCTGAAGCACACCCTGCCGGTTTGTTGTGGGTGTCCAGCACAGCGCTTGAACCCTGGGTCTCTGATAGCCGACAACATGCCCAGGACAAAAACGCAAAGTGTGAGAGGATGTGCGCTGTGCTGGTAGCTAGCTTGCTGCTTTGGAGCTTGCCAGAGCGGGGAATGCGTTGTTCCCAGCCCTCCCCAGTCCTCTCCTGGGAGCAGCAAGCCTGTTGCCCCAAGGGAGGCTGTGAAATCCCTGCGTGGAGGCAGTTCTGTGGGCTGATCTGCTCATCCTCGTGTCCTCATAGCTGGAGTCAAAGGCAGGCAAAGGGATCTCAGAGCGAGCACTGCCAGACTGGAAGGTGGCGTTGAAGAGGGAGCGAGAGGAGCACCAGCATCTCCTGGCTGAGTCCTACAGCGCTGTCATGGACCTCACCAAGCAGCTCCAGATCAGCGAGAAGAACTGGAACCAGGAAAAGGTGGAGCTGCTGGCCCGGTTCAAGGAAGAGCAGCAGCAGGCAGAACAGCAAGTAAAGGACCTGCAGAACAAAATCAACCAGGTACGGGGTCCCCTGTGCATGCACAGGTGCTCCAGCCTTTGTTGCTTAACCCCTGTACGTGCCCTGAGAGTGCGTTAACGTGCTGGGGGGCAAGCAGCCAACGTTTTGCTTGCGCAGAGAGCCAAGCAGCCAGGTCTTGTGCATGTCAAGTGACCAGTGTGTTCTCCAGTTGCAGAAAGGAGCCAGCCCATGGGCTTTGAAGCACTCTGAAGTGGAAAAGCATGGCAGCAACTGGAAAGAGGTGGGCAGGAGAGGGCTGAGGGGTGGGTGAAGACGGGCTGCCTGGCCCCGTGCTGCTTCTCGAGGTGCAGCCCACCCCATCTGCACTGGGACACAATGCAGCCTGCTCAGGTGCCTTGCGTTATGCTGGCGTGCAGAGCTTTGTTGTGCTTGACTGTATGCTGAAAGGCACGTGGAGCTGGCGTGTGCCCAAATAATCACTGCCTTGAACAGCAAACACAGTCTCCCTGGCTGTGTTTGCAAGGGACATGCCAAGAATTAGGGAGAAGCAGACAGTAGAGAAGGTGGTTTGCCCTGCCTTCCTGAGTCCCAGGGGCTTCGGTGGGGTCCATGGGCATAAAAAAGTTGATCTACAACATTCATGGGCACAGGGAGCCCCTTGTAGCTCTAGGAACAGGATGTAGGGCCATGGCATACAGGGGAAGGTGCTACTGCTTGGAGAGGAGCAGGGTGCAGCCTCTGCCCCAGCGCATCATGTGCCTTGGTCCTGTGCATACTGATGCTAGAGCTTTCTTCCATGTCCTCCTAGGCTCTCAATGAAAAAATCACAGACAAAGAGACAATCTCTGAAGCAGAAGCCAAGGGCACCAACTTAAAAAGGTGAGAGAGTCATGCCTGTTGCAGAAGGTGCCTCGTTGTTCCCCAGGGCCAGGAGCAGGCTGCAAGGGCTGAGCCAGGATGTCCCTGGGCTCGGCAGCTCTGCAAGTCTGGGCAGAGGTGCCCATGGCTGGCCTACATGGCACAGGAAGGCCTGCAGGGCTGGCCGGGTGCAGGGCCTAGGGCTTGCTTTGCTGGGTGGCAGGGAGGGGAGGGGGAAGACTGCCCTGCTGGAGGTCCTTTATCATGGTGCTTCCCATGATGGAGAGCCCCTATTGCCCCCTGAGGGTGCCCAGGAGGGATCCCATTGGGATGGTCATTGGCTCCTGGATGCCTCCAGCGGCGCACCACCCCACTGCCCTGTCCCGTGGCTGGTAGCCTAGCTGCCTTGCCAGGCATGTTGTGATCCCTGTCCTCTCTTCTCCCCTCAGGACAAAGTCCGTTTCCTCTATGTCAGAGTTTGAAAGCTTGCTCGACTGTTCTCCCTATCTCCCTGGAAAGACTGCACCAGGGCTAGTCGACCATTCCCGAGGCAAAAAAGCGTCTCCGGCCACACAGCTGCTGCCCAACAGCATCCGGGACAGTGCCAGCGTTCCTCCCCCAAACTGTACATATGTGAATATTGAGCAACCTGTCCCTGACAGCCTGGCCAAAGAGAAGCTGGGTATCTCCTCCTGGGACTACTCCCGGGCAAGCAACCTCTCTGGGCATGACCCATCCCAGAAGCAAATGCAGAGGAGCTACACGGCACCCGACAAGACGGGGATCCGTATCTACTACAGTCCCCCTGTGGTCCGAAGGCTGGAGGCGCCTCTGGTCCACAACAAGGAGGGGAAGATTATGATTGAACCTGGTTTCTTGTTTACGATGGCCAAGCCAAAAGAGCCAGAGGAGTCAGACAGCACCGAAAACACGTATAGCCAGTGGCTATGCAACTTCTCCAAGCAGCACCGAGAGCTGCTGGATGGCGGCACAGTGGAGAGCACGGTGCCTCCAGTCCCCCGGTTCCCATCCTCCCTGCACGACCTGGAGATCTCTGGCAACATGAGCGATGACATGAAGGAGATCACCAACTGCGTGCGGCAGGCCATCCGCTCCAGCTCGCTGGAGAGGAAGGTGAAAAGCACTTCCAGCCAGACAGTGGGGCTGGCAAACGTGGGGACCCAGACCATCCAGACGGTGAGTGTCGGCCTGCAGACGGACCTGCCCCGGAGCAGCATGCACAGCAAGAGCTGGTCCCCACGCAGCTCTTCCCTCATGTCTATGCGCAGCAAGCAGATCTCGTCCTCTCTGGACAAGGTCCACTCCAGGATCGAGCGGCCGTGCTGCTCCCCAAAGTATGGCTCCCCAAAACTCCAGAGAAGGTCTTCCTCCAAGCTGGATGCCACCAAGGACAGGAGCCTCTGGAACCTCCACCAGAGCAAGCAAAATGGGTCTGCCTGGGCCCGGTCCACAACGACCAGGGATAGTCCCGTCCTCAGTAACATCAATGACGGCTTGTCCAGCTTGTTCAGTGTGGTGGAGCACTCCGGTAGCACGGAGTCCATCTGGAAACCGGGCTGCCCGGAAAGCAGGGCCAAGCCCGAAGCCCCCAAGTACGGCATTGTGCAGGAGTTCTTCAGGAACGTCTGTGGGAGGGCGCAGAGCCCCACAGCCACCACGGAGAAGAAGGAGGCCGTTGGTGAGGAGAGCAGCAAGAAAGTGGAGCACCCCACCCCTGCCACCTACCACCAGGTCGAAAGCGTCTCCCGCATCTTGAACAAGAAAGTCCTCAAGCAGAGCAGCTGTGAGGACCCAAAGCCATCATCCCCAGGCCCAGGGAGTAAGGACACGGCCCCCCGGGACCCAGACCTCATCTCGGCTATAGCCAGCGAGGTAATGGCTCTTGCTTTGTCCTGACTGTAGCGTTATGTCCTAGGGCAGGGCAGGCGTCTGGGTGCTGCCTGATACCCGGAGCATGTTACCTCCTGCCCTGGGCGAGATGTGGGCTGCTTTGGTGGATGGCTCGGTGCCTTGCCGTGGCAGCCTGGCCGTGACCGCAGCAAAAGTTCTTCTCTGCCAGGAGGGACCGTGGGTCCCTCTGCGCGGCCGGGGTGCAGCCTGGTTCCCAGAGCAGGATCAGGGCGCGCTGCCCCCACCCTCGCTCCGGGGCGTCCCGCAGTGCCGATGGGAGGCTCCTGCTACCCTCCTGGCCCGGCAGCGGCTCTTGGGTGTGCAGCCCCTCTAATCCCCACCCCCCCCCGTTTTCTCTTTGCAGGACACAGCGTGTGACTGCAGCTCCCAGTCCCTCACCTCGTGCTTCGCCCGGCCGTCCCGCTCCGCTGTCCGCCACTCCCCCTCCAAGTGCAAACTGCACCCCTCGGAGCCCAGCAGGGCCGAGGAGAAGCTGGGGCCCTCCAGTGAGTGAGGGCAGAGGGGACCGGGCTACGCAGTGCGTCTGCTTTCCGCTGTCCTGCCCAAAGAGCGCCCTTCCTGACTCCCGCCGCCGGCCGGGCCCATCTGTCTCCTAACTGTTCCCTCGCCCGCGGGGACGCTTAAGAAGCAGATGTTGCTCTGGAGCCGGGCGCGGAGGGGCGCCGCGCCGGGGTGAGCGGCTCGCGCTGAGGAGGCGCGCGGCGAGGCTCACCGCTCCCGCCGAGGAGCGCGCGGGCAGCGGGGCAGAGCCGGCCCTGGTCCTCGCCTGGGACCGCGGCCTTCGGGAAGCCGGCTGAGATCCCACCGCGCCGAGGACTGGCCGGGCCGCGGCTCGCCGGGGCCCCGCCGTGGGGGAGCGAACGGGGGCCAGCCGTGCCCGAGAACGCCGCGGTGACGCTGTTAACGTAGGCAGCGGCAGGGCCGGCGGGAAAAGCCGTGCAGGGCCCGCTGCATAAAGTCCGTGGACGTGCGTGTGATGCCGTTGTCGGTGTCGTCTCGCGGGCCGGGCGGCGCGGCTGCGTGGGCGGAGGGTGCCGGCTCCGCGCCCCGGCGGCCGCAGCCGGCGCCGCCCGCCCTCGGCCGCAGCCCCCCGGCGCGGCCCTGCCATTGCCACGCGCTTGCATCAGCCCGCCGCCGCTCGCCGCGCGCGCTTCCTCGGGCCGGAAGGAGCAGCGGGGAGGATCCTCGAGATCGCCCGGAGGCTTTTAGTTGCTTGCTCGTCCCAGTGCTGCAGATACGCATCCCTCCCCTGGTTTCCCTCGCTCTTGGCCGTGCCCATCTCCAGACAGCCTTGCAATGTAAATCCAAGTGCATTTGAAAAATAACAAAAGCAGCTCAATTGGAGAAACACCAATCGGATTAAGAGGTTGCGGGCTGGGAGGCCGCAGCTTCAACCGCGGCCTCCGCCCCGCAGCCACGGAAAACAAGCCTTACGGAGGCCGAGGACGCAGCCCCCGAGGCGGCGCGGAGCTCCCGTGCGCCCGCAGATCTCGCCGTCTAAACGCCGCGGCTGGTGAAAGGCCCTAGTGAAGCTCGGTCGCTTGCCTGCAGCTCACCCGGGTGCTTCCCCTGCTCCGTTTTGGAGGGCTGCAAGGCGCCTGCTGGGAGCATCGGCCCTGGGGAAGGCCAAGCCCGTGGAGTGCGTGGTGGGACGTCCACCCGCGGCCGGGCCCCGGGGGTTGTCCCCCAGAGCAGCGTTAGTCACCTGCGCTCCCTTTGCAGCCGACGGAGAGGAAGGCAATTTCAGAGTGCCGTTGGCCCGACCTGTTTTGGAGTCTGCCTTGGGGATGAGCTGCATGCCGTCCTTCCCCCGGCTGCGAGAGGGGCCGGGGAGGGATTTGCCCGGGAGGAGCTGCCTGCAGCTGGCTGGATCTCACAGGGGCGTGCTCTGCGCATTGCTCAGGGGGCTCTGGGCGTTGCTCAGGGGGCTCTGGGCGTTGCTCAGGGGGCTCTGGGCATTGCTCAGGGGCTCTGCGCGTTGCTCAGGGGGCTCTGTGCATTGCTTAGGGGCTCTGGGCATTGCTCAGGGGGCTCTGTACGTTGCCCTGGGGGTCTACGCGTTGCTCAGGGGCTCTGTGCATTGCTCAGGGGGCTCTGTGCATTGCTCAGGGGCTCTGTGCGTTGCTCAGGGGGCTCTGGGCATTGCTCAGGGGCTCTGTGCGTTGCTCAGGGGGCTCTGGGCATTGCTCAGGGGGCTCTGTGCGTTGCTCAGGGGCTCTGTGCGTTGCTCAGGGGGCTCTGGGCATTGCTCAGGGGGCTCTGGGCATTGCTCAGGGGCTCTGTGCATTGCTCAGGGGCTCTGGGCATTGCTCAGGGGGCTCTACGCGTTGCTCAGGGGGCTCTACGCGTTGCTCAGGGGCTCTGGGCATTGCTCTGGGGCTCTGTGCGTTGCTGTCGTTGCATCCTGCAGCTTCGCTCTTGCTGCTGACGCTGCTGCCCCCTCCCGTCCAGCTGCCCGGTGCCCGCAGCAGGCAGGCTGCACGCGAGCCCCGCTGCCACGTCGCAGCCTCCGTCAGCATCGCCGCGACGGCCGGTCACTTCCCCAAGGGCCTCGGGACACCAGGGTCGTCCAGGGCCCAGCAGGCTCAGCACAAACTGCCTTTCCCTCCGGCGGGCGCCTAGCCGCCCCAGCGAGCGCCCGGGCCCCGTGTCACCCAGGGGAGTGGGATGCGACGCGGGCAGCGTGCTGCCCACCCTCACCAGCAGCCCCGCCGGCCGACCAGGCGCTGGGGGGCCCCCGCGTCGGCGCAGCCCTTGGGGAGGTCGGGGTCCCCGTGCCCGAGGAGGCGCAGCGGTACCGCGGGCAATCTCTCCTGCTGTACATAGTTCCTTCCTCGGGGTGGTTTTTAGCATTTTCATTGATTCCTAGGGGGTTTGGTTTGGTTTTGCTTTTTTTTTTTTTTTTAAAAGACTCTCTACTTTTGGAATGTGGTTTCTCATTTTTACAACTGCCTTTTAATTATTTGTAATACTGGTCAGTTCGCTCTTACTCTGTAAATAGTGGTGCTGGGCATTTCGGCCGGGGAGTGGCGGGCGCCCTGGGGTGCAGCAGCCCGTGTCCGGCGCGCCGCGGGTGGTGGGGGGCCGGGAGCCGAGCCGAGCTGAGCGCCGGCGGGCCCCGCCGGCGGCCCTGCCACCTCCGCAGAGGTGCAGTGAGGCGCGAGCTGCTTTGGCCAAGCCCTGGGAGAACAATTGGCTTGAAACGAGCGGCTAATTCGGCCGCTGGGCGCCGAGGTCGGCCGAATCCTGCCCGCCACCAAAGATCTGCTCGCCTTTGCCCCTCTCCTCCCGGTCCTTCTCCGCTGGCGCAGCCCCGAGGTCGCATGAAGGGCGCTTCTGCCCCTGAAGACGGGGCCACCATCGCGCGCCGCACCGGCGTAACGTGCCTGCTTGTCGTGTGATAAATAAGGTCCTGCAGACCCTCAACGCAACCCCTCGGAGATGCCTTCGCTGGGGCCGGGCGCCTGCGTGGCGCCTCGCTGGCCCCACGTGTCCCACCGGCTCCAGGGGTGCCTCCCGCCCAGCTGCCACCGGGTGCCGTGGGGCGACAGCGGGGTGGCCCTGTCCCTCTGGCCCCGGCTTTCCCCTACTGCCCAGCCACCCAGCCTGTGCGTGTCACCCCGCCGTCCTCCGCTTGCCAGCCCGGCTGTCCCCATCCCCGTCCCCCGTGTGCTGACCCTCACGCTCCCCTCCACGCTGCCAGGGCTCCACCATCCGGGCTCCCTGTCCTCACCCGCAGGTCCTCCGTGTCCTCGCCCTGGGCCCCAAGGCCGTGCCACCCAACACGTCACTTCTGTCTCTGCTCCTCGGTGCTCTTGGTGCTATTGGTGCTTCTCGCCCCTCCCAGGTGCCACCCCCATCCTACCCAGCCGCTCACCCCAACCCTGCACGTGCCCCTCTCTCACTCACATCCCAGTCCCTATCGCTCCCCCTGCCCTCCCCTTCTGACCCTCACTGGCAGCAGATCTAAGGTGCCTCCAGGCTCACCACATTAAAATGTCCCTCTGTGAGGTCCTCCATTGCCCACCACTTGCCATCCCTCTTTCCTGTGCTCCTCCTTTGCTTGCCACATCCTGTCCCTCCCTGACCTGCTCCTCCATCACCCACCATGTCCCATCCGTCCGTCGTTCCTGTGCTCCTCCATTGCCTCTCACTTTCCATCCTTCCTTTCTGTGCTCCTCCATCACCCAAGACCTCCCAATCCTTCCTGACTTCCTCCATCGCTCACCACCTCCCATCCCTCCTTCCTCTGCTCCATCACCCACTACCTCACATCCCTCCTTCCTCCACCCCTCTATTACTCACCACCTCCCATCCCTCCTTCTTGTGCTCCTCCATTGCCCACCACCTCCCATCCTTCCTTCCTGTGCCCCTCAATCACCTAAGACCTCCCAGTCCTCCTTCCTGACTTCCTCCATCACTCACCACCTCCCATCCCTCCTTCCTCCACTCCTCCATCACCCACCACCCCCATCCCTCCTTCCTGTGCTCCTCCATTGCCCATGACTCCCAATCTTTCCTGACTTCCTCCATCACTCCCCACCTCCTATCCCTCCTTCCTCTGCTCCTTCATCACCCACCACCTCCCATCCCTCCTTTTTCTGCTCTTCCATCACCTACCACCTTCCATCCCCCCTTTCTCTGCTCCTCCATCACCTACCATATCCCATCCCTCTCTGCTTTGCTCCTCCATCACCTACCTCACATCCCTCCATCCTCTTCTCCTCCATTGCCCACCACATCTCCTCCCTTCCTGCTGTCTTCCTCCATCACCCACCACAATGCGTCCCTCCTTCCTCTGCTCTATTGCCCACCACCTCCCTAGTGCTCACCACCTCCCATTCCTCCTGTGCTCCTCCATCACCCATCACGACTCATCCCTCTCCTGTGTTCTTTTATCACCCATCATGTCCCATCCTTCCTGTGCTCCTTCCTTACCCACCACTCCCTGCCCTGCTCTTCTATCACCCACCATGTCTCCATCTCTCCCTCTTCTCCATCACCTACCACCTCCCATCCCTCCTTTCTGTGCTCCTCCATCACCCACCACCTCTCGTCCCTCCCTCCTTCTCCTTCGCCCACCACCTCCCATCCTTCCTTCTTGTGCTCCTCCATTGCCTACCACCTTCCATCCCCACTTCCTCTGCTCCTCTATCGCCCACCACCTCCCATCCCTCCATCTTCTCCAACATCCACCACATCCCAGCCCTCCTTTCTGTGCTCTCTTCCATCACTCATCATGTCCCATCCCTCCCTGCCCTGCTCCTGCATTGCCCACCACATCCATCCCTCCTCTTGTGTTCTTGCATTACCCACTATGTCCCATCCCTCCTTATCCTCTCGTATCTTCTCTTCCTCCTCCATCCCCATCCCATCCTTTCCATCCTCATCCTGCTTCATCTTTAACTTTCTTTTCCTCCTCCTATTGCTCCAGCCTTTAACATCTCACTATCCCTGCTCATCTTCCATAAGTTCTTTTCCACCTCCCACCAGTCCCCATCCCTTCTCATGGTCATCCCTCCTCATCTTCCTTTGTCTTACCCTCTTCCTATCTCTTCCCATCCTCCATCAACTCCCATCAATACCCCAACTCTCTGTAACCTCCGCCACTTCTTATTTTCTCCCCATTTTTCTTCATCCTCTTCTATCTCCTATCTCATCCTCTTCATCCTCCTCCACTTCCCTCCATCTCAAAATCTGTCCTTGCGTCCCACCATTGCCCCATCCCTCCAGCTGCCAACATCTTCCGTTCTTTCCTCACTTTCGTCCCCCTCCCACCATTTCCCATCCCTATATGTCCTCCTCCACTTCCCATCTCCCTCCCATCTTCATCTTTTTCTATCTCCGATATCCTCATCCCTCCTCTTCTTTGTCTCCCCATACCTCTTTGTCCATCCTTCACCTGCCATCATCTCATCTCTCCTGTCATCCCCCTCCACTTCCCATCTCCTGCCCATCTTCATCTTCTTCCATCTCCCACCATCTCCTCATCCCTCTTCTTCTTTCTCCATCTCCTCATACCTTCTTGTCCTCCTTCACCTGCCAGCATCTCCTCCTCTCTTCTGTCATCCTCTTCCATCCGCCATCATTTTGCCAACCTTCCTCATCCTTCTCCACCTCCCACTGTTCCCTATCTTTCCCCATGCCTCAGCACCTCCCATTATTGGCCTGTTCCTCCTTGTCATCCACTTCCCACCATCTTTCATCCCTCCTCGTCCTCCTCCATTTCTATCTCCTCATCCCTCCCTTTCTTCCTCCATCTCAGTCTCTCTACCCCTCCGTGTCTTCTGCCACCCTCTTATCTTCTCCCCATCCTTCCTATCATCCTCCTTCACCTGCCATCATTTCCCAACATTCCTCATCCTTTTCCACCTCCCACCAGTCCCCATCCCTTCTCATGGTCCATCACCTCTTCCCGTTTCCCTTTCCCTCCTCATCTTTAGCCTCCCACAACTTCCTCCACCCTCCACAGTGTTCTCTACCTCCTTCCATGTCCCTATTCCTCCTCATAATCCTCCACCTCTCCCCATCTCCCCATCCTTCCTTATCCTCCAAGTAACCCACCTACGTCACAGATTCCCCCCCACCCCTTCTCATTTCCCATTTTCCTGATCTCCAGCTATCCTCCCTCACCTCACATCTCCCCCTCTCACCTCCCTTTCATTCTCCTTCACCTCCCAACTCTATCCCTGACCTCCCATCTCCCTGCCTGACTTCCTGCCATCCTTCCTGTCCTCCATCCTCTCTGTACTCTCTTACTCCCAGTATGTCTGCATCCTGCTCCTCCCCCTGTTTTGTATCCCATCTCTTACCACCCCAGTAAAGCCACCTCCAGCCCAACCATCCCTCTTGCAAGCAGAAAAGTCCCAGTCTTTTGGAGATGGGACTGTGAGGGCTAGTTTAGATGACAGCCCATCCCATTCCCACTGCTCAGGGCTCTTTTTTAGCAGAAGTAATGGCCACAGCTTGCAGGTTGGAAACCAGGAAGCCCTTCTCCCTGGAGGTGGTGCAGCTGGAACTGGTCACCAGAGATCTGCCCTTGGAAGGTTTCAGAAATCAGCTAAGCAAAGTCAACAGTGCCCTGATTTAGCATTAGCAACAGCTCTTTTGGAGCAGGGAGCTGGACCAGAGCCACCTGTGGTCCCTTCTAATATACATGTGTGTGCAAGTTCTGTGGAAGACTTCTCCAAGCGGAGGATTTTGGAGAGTGGCAAGAAAGGCCAGGCATGAAAGGCCATGCCTGCCACTTGCAGCTGCTCCATGCAACTCAATCAGGACCATTCCATGCTGCTCAAGCAGGACCACCCCATGCTACTTGAGCAAGACCATCCCATATTGCTCGAGCCCCATAGGGCCAAGCCAAAGGGGTCTCCTTAAATGCTGCCAGGTCACAGGCCTGGGCCATGAGGTATTCCTGAGATGACTTCTCACACCCGGGAGCAGGGACCTTCACATCATCTTCATTTTTCTTCCCTTGGGCTGCGGCCATGCATGGACGTGGCCATCCCCTTCCCGCACCCTTATAGCTAGACCAGGGCACGGGGCTGCTGGGACTGCTGCCAAGGGGTGAATGCGCCTCCTCTCCATCTCATGGGAGCCTCATGCCCTGAGGGTCCTGCATGCAGGGCCCATTCAGAGCATCCCACATGGTTCACGCACAAGGGCTAGCTGGCCTCTCTTGAGGGCAGATGTTGCCCCTTAATGTCAGAGGCTCCTAGCCATCCCACAGAGGGTCTCCTGCCCCTTTCCATGATGGTGTGTCCGAAGGACCATCCCACTGCAATACTGGCAGGGATAGGATGGCCAGGGTTGGGGGGGGGGGGGTGACATTTGTAAAGTGTTCCTATCCAAATGCCTTCCTGGCTCGTCATTTTGGGGGAGGGGTGAAGGGAATTTGCTACCTGTGTTAGAAACTAGCTGAACTTAGGTGTCTCGCCAAGCTGGATTTCTTATTCCAAATGTTCAGACTGTTGTATATTGTACTGGGATTTTTACATTGAATTATTGTAGAAAACAAAAATCTAAACCAAGTCTGTTAAAAATAAACATTAAAAAATTCTCTATGAAAAAACAAGCCGAGACTGTCTCCAAGTCCTCTTTTTACCAGTGTGTCAGAGCAGCAGAGCGTCTCCAGCGCGCGCTTTCTTGTGCCAGCCCTTGCCTGCCACAGCCTCCCAGGAACACCAGCCACTGTGAAGATGCAGCTCCTGCATCCTGGTTTTGTAATGACCTGGACAGTGAAGGAAACAGTCCCTATATTGCAGCGTCTGCTGAGAGCCCAAGCCCCCTGGTGCATAGCAGCGAAAGGTGTTCATCATGCCACCGAGCGCAGCCTGTTCAAAGCCCCAGAGGCTGTGCCCCACCTCACGGGCCAGAGGACAGCCGAGGCCATGGGTGAGCCGTGCTTGGATCCTGGTCCGGGGATCCTGGGTACTGAGGATGTAGCTGGGGTACAGGAGGCTGCTGGCCGTCCCCCAGGATGGGCACCAGGACAGAAGGCTGACTAGGGCACAATGGAGCAGGACAGCTCAGGAAGGAGAGGTGGCCCCAGGGGGATGGACCAGCGCAGCTGCAGGGATGGACAACGCCATACCCCAACCCAGGCCGGGCTGGCTCAGGGGAGGGTGATGGGTGGCTCAGGCCTCTCCTGTGGGTGCAGGGAGACTCCAGTGCTGTGGGAAAGGGCTGCAGAGGATCCCACGGGCAATGGAGGTCCCCAGTCCCTTGTTGGGAGGTCTCATGTCTGCCTGGGGACAGCAGGAATGCCCACTGTGTCCAATCCCCCTCCAGCACCCTCCAGAGACGGGAGTCCTGCTCTGGCTGCTCTGCCCACAGGCCTCTGCCCTGCAACCAATAGCATCCTATCATGTTCTTGGTCCCACATTTCCCACAAAGCTCCAGTAGTTTCCCTGAGTTCAGCCAATAAGGGATGGATTTGAGGAACAGCCTGGCCTGGGGACAAATTGGAGGCCTGAGCTTGGGGTGACCTCAAGGCCAGAGGTGAAATGCTGGTTTGGATATGGAGTAGGGATGGGGGTTCAGTCCTGGGGATACACCAGGCCACCCTCTAGTGTCACTGCAGTACCTCAGCACCCCATCAGCCCCGCTCCAGTGGTGGTTTTTTTTTTGCTCCCAAGTCTGCCTGGCTGCAGGCACATTGCTGCATCACCCCAAATCGCTCTCCCTCAGACTGGGCCCATCCTGCTCCAGGTCCACATGTTGAATGACAGGATGTGGCCGAGCCAGAAGGAGGCAAAGCAAGAGGCAAACCTACCTGCTGGGCACTGGTGCTGGCCCTTGTGGTCCCACCAAGTGTTGGTGCACTTCTCACCCTCCCACTGCTGCCTGAGCATGGGACACACTCCCGTCCCCAAATACAGCCCATGAGCATGCTTCAGGCATGAGCAAGGTAGAAGGATGCAGGGCTGGGCAACACCTCAGGCCACCCCTCTGCAGGTAGCTAACGGCCTTATCGTTCTTTGGGTGCCAGAGGAGCATCCCAGGGCGGCTCAGCTCCTGGCTGCTCTGGGGGCCAGAAGACTGCTGTGGGGAAGGGAGCAGAAGCAGACAGTGCTGGGCAAGGGCACAGGTACATTTGCCCATTGTTGGGAAGAGACCCAGGACTGCCAGTCCACGCGCTGCACCGTGAGGCCTGACTGCAGTGAATTCATGCCTGGACCCTTCATCACTGGTACTGCAAACCCTGCATCGCTGGTACCATGGACACTACATTGTTGACACCTTGGACCCTACATGGCTGACAGCTCAGACCCTGCGTTGCTGACAGCTCAGACACTGCACCACTGGCACCACAGACCCTGAATCACCGGCACCGCAAACCCTGCATTGCTAGCACTGCAGACACTGCATCTCTGGAACCATGAACCCTACATTGCTGCGAATGCATTCCCTGCATCATTGGCACCACAGACCCTACATCACTGGAACCTGCAGGCTCTGCGCCTCTGGCAGCTTAGACCCTGCATGACTGGTATCATGGACCCTGCATTGCTGACAGCTCAGACCCAGCAATGCTGGCACCATGGACCCTGAACCACTGCCACCCGAGACCCTGCATTTCTGCCACCACAGACCCTGCATCACTGGAACCATGAACCCTGCATCGCTGCCACCGCAGATCCAGCATTGCTGGCACTGTGGACCCTGCACGGCTAGCACTGTACACCTGCATCACTGGCACCACGAACCCTGCATCGCTGCAACTGCAGGCTCTGCATCTCTGGTAGTTTAGACCCTGCCTCATTGGCACTGCAGAGCCTGCTTTGCTGGCATCTCAGACCCTGCCTCATGAGCATGACAGACCCCGCATCACTGGCATTGCAGACCTTGCCTCGCTGCCACTGTAGACCTCGCGTTGCTGGCACCGCAGGCCTGCATGGCTGGCAACTCATCAGCAGAGGGCACGCCATTCCCATCTCGCCATGCAGCCTGGGGCCGGCCTGTGCTGCCGGAAACGCAGGCAGCAGGAGCCTGCAGAGCTCAGCTGCACAGCAGGGGCTGCAGCCCTTGACCCGCCGGGGGCTTCTCCACCCCAGTTATCTGTTACTGCTCAATAAAGTCTGGGACAAAAGGAGGTAGCTATGTTTATGGATGGGCAAGGATATGTTCTGAAGCTTTGGGACACCTACAAAGCCGCATGATGAAATCAGTTATTAAACCCTAACCTCTGTAGGAAGCTGCTGATCAAGGCAGCACCTCTCATCCAGCTCTCCCAAGCTTTGTTTCCCTTTGCAGCCCAGGCCCCTGCTGAATGTCTTACCGCCCCTGCTCCTTCCTCCAGCATGAGAACAGCAGCAGCTGGCAGAGCCTGAGTAAACAAATGAGCTGCTGCGAGAGGAGAGTGCATCTTTATAAGGTTAATTGGCCCCGTCCAGGAGACAGCCAGCCATTTTCTTGTGTCTAGATCGCTCAAAAAGCTCTAGCAAACAGCAGTAATGTGTCTCTTGGGTTTGATTTATAACCATGATTGCATTATTAGCTCCTCTAAATGTGAAATGATTATGCATATACTGCGTGCATTCTGCAGAGGGCTAAATTACCAGGCTCTGATATTCGTTAGCTTCTCTTTGAAGCTTTAAAAAGACTGAAATTCAGCGGTCTCTCTCCTAACAGTAGTGCAGGTGGGAATGAGATGGTTCTGGCTTGATCCATGCATTCAGGATAACCCGGTCTGTTTTAGCACCCTGATATCAACGCTGGGGCCAGGAGCATCCGGCTGGGCGGAGGGGAGGGCGGCAGTTAAAGCCGAAGGGTTGCAGAGCTGCGTGCGCTGGAGCCCGGATCTGCTCTTTGGGCTGAGCAGTTACATTTACAAACAAAGGCGCTGGCAACTCCCAGCAGGGCTGCAAGGCTGTTATCGCAGCGCTGATTAAAACTTCCTCCGCTGCCAACGCAGGGGAGGAGTTTGATCTGTGGCGAGGTGTGCGAGCTCGGGCGTTTAACCCCATAGCCGTGGCGCGCTGGTTCACATGGCGAGTGAAGGGCTGCTCAGCCTGGCCCTGGGCTGAAAACCAGGGTAGGAGCCTCCGGGGCGCCCCAGGCCGGGTGAGCTCGGGGCTTGGCCAGGAGCCGGATGGCGAGCGATGCCTGCCACGAGCGTGCAGCAGCGGGGAGCCGCTCAGACTGCCCACGCTCCCTTTTGCCTCTGCGGAGGCCGACAAAGGTGCCTGCTAGGGGCACGAGCACTGTGAGCCCGTTTTAGTGCGTCTAACCTTGAGCACATCCCTTTGGCGGTGCCGCCCGGCCCGTAAGCTGTTCCTCGCTGTCAAATGCCCAAGCAGCTCCCTGTCTCGCGCCCGCTCTGCAGGTCTTCTCAGGAGCACTTGCTTGGTGTCACTTGGGAGTCCTTCCAGGTCCTTTGCTCCTTTCTTCTGCACCTCAATTCCCTGCCCTCTACATTGCCTATAATACAAGACGGCTTTTCCCTCTCGCTACAGGATATTCTGATAAAGCCTCCTGCTGCCTCTGGCATGTCCATGCAAGCCATAAACTTGTTTATTCTGTGATGTCTTCTCTGGGGGCTGGGTCCATACTAGAAAGATATCTTCTCTGATTATCATCCCCAACAGCCATATATCAATGAGCTGCTGAACCTGCCAGGCTGGCCCTATTGCAGCTCACAGGGCCCAGCTCCAGGCTGGCCTGACCAGGAGCTGCTCTGGGAGTTGGGCAACGGGAGAGAAGGTGGCTTGCTGCCCTCCTCCCAGAGGCACAAGCACGTGGGTCTCAGCCATCTCACCGACCTCGGTGCGGCTCAGATCAGCCACCGCTGTATTTTCCTGGGTAGCTTCCTCCGGTGTTTCCCTGCTGTGCTGCATGCTGCTCACCCAGGAAGAAAAAAGATATTCAGCCAGATAGCAAAGGTAAAGGAGTGAATATATCCAATCCAGACTTCAACTGCAAAGACGTGGTCCTGCCGTTTCCTTCACCCATTCATGTGCAACATCTGCCTTCTCTGTCCCCCAGCTCCAGACTCTTTGGAGTCATCACAGCACTCAGATCTCATCCTTGCAGTTCGCAGAAGAGCCCCTTCCACTGGTTTGGCCCAGTCCCAGCAGCACCCCAGGCAGCCACCCCTCTCCATGGAGCCCGTGCTCAGCAGATCCTCATCGCAGGCCAACGGGGCACCTCTCCCTGCACGCAGCCAGATGCAGGGTCCTGTGGGAGGGCCGTGCCACAGCACACCTGGGCTGTGCCTTGGCAGGGTCCTCGTGCTGGCAGAGGTGGAGCATGCAGGGGCCCTTGAGGTGGCTTAGCAGGATGTGCTCAGCTAGGCAGCGAGGTTTTGACCACTCCTTGCTAACATGGACTTACTGGCAGAGGGTGTTTTAGAGCAAGGGAGAGTATTGATCAAGTGAGAGGGTGAGGGGCAGGGGCACAGAGGAGGTGGGCATGGGAGCAGGGGGTGGGGAGAAAGGGCATGAGGAGGGAGGAGAGGTCTACTTGCCTAAAGCTACCACGTACATGATACACTCAATTATTTGCCTGAACAGGGATGAGATTCCCTCCCAGTTTTCGGTAAAAAGGCCAAACAGAAGGAAATCTCCTGAGATTCCCATTGGCATCACCCGGATGAGTAAGTCGGCTGCTCTGTTGGAGCACCCCATTTTCCTAGATTAACACAAGTTTACAGGGTGAGGCTGCCTCCTCACTGGCAAAGAGAGCCGCGCACGTCCCACCACCTGCCCCCCTTGCAGGGCCGTGCCACCGTCACACCTTCGCACAGAGTGATGGGCCCACAAAGGCCTGAGCTGCACAGCCTGTCCTGATTTTCCCGTTCCTCTTTCTTCCCCCCACCCCCAACAGCCTAAGACTGAGGTTTTGCATGTAAGGGAATGTGCAGTGGAGAGTCCCTTAACAAAGGCCGCTGCGCTCAGCGTCGCTGCGCTGCGAGGCTGTTTACAGAGTACCCCAAGCAGGCAGTGAGAGCAACGCACCACCTAACCTGGCCAGTATCTTTTTTTTTTTCCCTCTGAGTTTCTATGCAGGACCTTAAGGTACAGTAGTATGTCCCCTTCCTGTGTTTTCATTCCTTTACAGGAAGAGGAAATGAAGGGCCAGAAATGAAGTTGTTTTTCCGAGGTTGCCTGGTGAGTCAGGAAGAGAGCTGGGAGCCAGGCTCTGAGCACGTCCTGCAGGACCCGGCCCCACCACACACCGACTCCAGTGTGAGACCCTCTTGACTGGAGGCAAGCTGCTGTGGAGGAGCTGGAGGAGCAAAGCATGGTCGCGCAGTGTGATGGAGACCATCTGTGTGGTCCCCAGGCCTGTCCATGGGGTGCTTCAACAGCTATCCAACTCTTGCGAGAGGCGAGAGTGGTGCAGCATGGGCAGAAGGCAGGCTAAGTGTTCTTGAGGCTCTCCTGAGTTTTCTTCCTCGTAGGTGCCTTGTGCGAGATGAAGCGATTGTTCTCCATCCAGTGGCCTCTTGGGTCACAGTTGCGGACAGCTGAAGCACAATAACAAAATCCCCCAGCCGCGGCAGCCCATACTGGGCAACGCAGGACGGAGGACAGCTGACAGGCTGCTGGGGCATGGTGCTGCCCCAGCCTCATGGCTCAGGACGTCCTGCCCACAGCAGGCAACAGCTGCTTGAGAGAAATCATGCTGTCACTGAGCCTGGAGAAGAATTTAAGCTGGACAAATCACTGAAAGCAAAAGGCCAGTGAGAAGGAAACCAGAGGATGCCTCCCAGCTCTGCACCTCGCACAGGGGGCACCCTTCCCATGGCAGGGAGAGTAGTGAAGTTCCTGTTCCAGGAATGAGGGACAGGAGGTTTGTTAGCGAACTAACGAGCCCTGCTTGTAAATACAAAATCCTCTAAACTGAAGCTGCTGAAACTAGGGGCTGGCAACTTGTAATGGAAAATGTTTGGTGTGAGGTGGCTTCTGAAGGACTTTAGAAGTGCTGGGTTTGTCCCTCTTTGCAGGAGACAGATGATGAGGATCGGTGCACTTTCCAGCTAGGGTAGTTGAAGGGTATGCCACACGTACCCCAAAACTCTTGTTGCTGTCCTAGCATGCGGCTCCAGGGGCGCACCAGAGGAGCCAAGCTCCCATAGCTCCTTGGGAGCTTCAGAACTGCCTGGACCAAGGAATCCAGGCTGGAGGGCCAAATTCACTTTTTCTTCAAAACCATCCTTTTATGGCAGGGCGCCTGGAGGTAACAATAATGCTGGCTGGTGGAGGGAAACACCTCCAGAGCTATGCTGTGTCCATGCTGCCTCTGCCCATGGGGCCAGCCCTGGCTCCCAAGCCAAGTGGGGCAGGCTGGCTCGCATGCCTCTTCTCTTGCAGCTTGGCCATGCCTCCTCCAGCTCCTCCAAGCCCAGGGTGCTGTTGTGCTCTGGCAACACTGGTAAATAAAACAGGGAAGAGTCTGGGGTTTTTTAAATTTTGTTTTGTTTTTTGGCTTAGTGGGACATTTGACACAGCTCACCTCATTACAGATACGCAATTTTCCCCCTCAACACAAGTGGCCTCATGCACGCTTCCTTCCTGGCACAGCCCCTGGCCCATGCTACCCCCTAACTGTGAAATGCTGGTTGGCCCAGGCCAAAACTGTAGCAGGGACCGTGCTAACAATTAGGTATCCTGGATGAAGGTGAGCCTGTGTTGGGGACTTCACCTTCATCCACTTGGTTTACTAGTAGAGATGTAGTCCCTGCACTCCTATTATTTATAGCCATGCAGGGTCCACACACATTTATTCCTTCTTGTGATTTTTTAGCTCTTAACAATGAAGTGAAAAATGTGAGGTCACGCTGCAGCTTTCCAGGACACCGATTTTATAGTATAAAGCTAAGGAAATATTGTTACATGCCCTAGAGTGTAGTATGAGGGCAGCTCACCTATTTGGGGGTGCAAAGCCTCCTGAGGTAGTGTTGGAGAGCTGTAACGGGTATGTCTGAGTGATGCTGCCAGTAGGATACAGCTTGTGGAGTGAGGGATCATCTGAGCTACTCCTGGGTTGCGTCTTGGCGGAAACCACTTATTTCCTCCCAAATAGTGCCAAAGAACACACTTAGCTCCCGAGCAGGGTGAATATCCAGCAGACTACAGCCAAACTGGAGAGCTGCAGTATCTGATAGCACGGATGTGCCCTTTGAAACAAGGAGCATCTTGAGAGGGAAATACACACCAACAACCAGCCACTTGTTTCTGGCCTCTTTGCTGGTGGGAAGATTGCACAGGGCAGAATTTGCCCATAATGCTTTCTACCATCTCTGACTAGGCAGAAACTCCCTCACCTTGGCAGACGATGCTCGCCAATCCACTGCATGACATACAGTGATGCAATGCTCCCGGGAGCGCATTTAACCATGGAAAATACCAATGATCACAAAATATACTGTACCTGGTCACTGACACCAGGTGCTGCTCCCTGGCCCATGCAACACTGGGCAAGTTCAAGGTTATGGACTTTATCTTTTGAGTGCTCCTTGGCCCGAGCCCAAAATGCAGCACAGAATGCCCACAGGAATAGGGTGAGTGGCTCCATGGACAGAACTGAAGTTCTCTCAAGAGGGTGATATTCCCCAGAGAAGTCCCTCAGCAAAATAGTCAGGGCAGCCCTGCTCAATGAGATGCTCCTTACCACATAGAAACATTAGGATTAGACTGAGAATGGGTCTGTTACGGTAGGCACCTATGTAGGCAACCCCTTTCTCTAAGATCAAAGTATCCCAAAATCAGACCAGTCCCTCTGGAGGCCCCTGGACCAGCTTCAGGCAGGCCCACTGAGAGCAGTTTACTCAGTGTCTTGTCCAGCTGAGTTTTAAATATCTCCAGGGACAGAGACCTCACAGCCACTTTGGTCTCCCATTCCAGGGTTTGACTGTCCAGGGGGACTGTCCTTAGTGAAAAAATTTATTTAATTTCTGACTGCATAGGATTCGTAACATTCAGGAGGGAGAAAAGGTGCAAGGAGAACTGAAGAGACGTCCTGTTTTCACATGGCCACTCAGTGGCAGAGAAGCGCAGTCTCTTGAATCAAAGCGCGAGGCTTGGACTCAGCCGTCCGTGCTTCATACCACGAATATTTACAAATCAGTGTCGGATGCTTACCTTATTACTTATTCAGGATCTAATGCAATGCAGACCTTTCTGGTGAAGGAGCGACACATTGTCGGGTTTTGAGTCGGAGTCCCGAAGTTGGCCATGCTTGTTACTTGTGGTGCACCTGCATTTTCTACTCTGCTGCAGGAACCCCACGTGCTCAGGGGTTTCTAGCCTGTTAACAGCTGTGGGAAACAAGCCCGCAGGCGCCCAGCACCCGCACCGACCCTGCACGGACTCTGCTGATGAAGTTCGGAGCTCAGGCGATCCAGCGGCAAAAAGCCTCACGCTTTTTTGCTCCCCCTATGCAGTCAATCCGCCTCCGCCTGCCTCGGGGGGGGGGGGCTCGGTGGCGAACCCGCTCGGTGGGAGATTAAAGGTTTTCTGCGAGAGGCAGAGCGGGGCTGTGTGAAATACAGCGGTGGCAAGGGCCAGCGCGGGGTGGACACAAGGCCCCACCTCGGTGAAGGTGGCCGTCATGGGGCACCTCAGGCCGGTCCCCAGTGCTCGGTGAGGTGGGGACACTGGCCCTGCAGAGGACATGGCTGGCTCACAGGGGACACTGCTGGCTAAGGGGGGACACTGCTGACAAGGAGGACACCACTGACAGGGGAACACTGCTGACTGGGGGGACACCGCTAGTGGGGAGGGACATGGCTGAAGAAGGGGTCACAGCTGACAGGGGCGACACTGCTGATGGGGCAACCCTGCTGGCAGGGGGGCACCACTGACAGAGGGGACACTGCTGGTGGAGGAGACATGGGTGACGCAGGGACATGGCCGAATGGGTGACACGGCTGTCAGGGTGACACCTCTGACAGGGGGACAGCACTGACAGGGGGGTACATGGCTGAAGGGGTGGCACTGCTGATGGGGGGCACCACTGCTGCGGGGAGGGGACATGGCTGATAGGGGACATGGCTGGTGGGGGGACACAGCTGGTGGGGGGGGACAAGGTTGACAAGGGGGACCTGGCTGACAGGGGGAACACGGCCGGTGGAGGGGACATGTCTGAAAAGTGGGACGCGGCTGGCGGGGGGGACGCGGCTGGTGGGGGAGGCAAAGGTTGACGGGGGGATGCAGCTGGCAGGGGGGACATGTCTGACAAGGGGGACAAGGTTGACAGGGGGGACCCGGCTGGTGGGGGGAGGACATGTCTGACAAGGGGGAAGCAGCTGACGGGGGGGACACAAGGTTGACAAGGGGGATGTGGCTGACGGCGGGGGGGGACAAGGCTGATCAGGGGGTCCCGGCCAGCGGGGGGGACATGTCTGACAGGGGGGACGCGGCTGACGGGCGGGGGACAAGGCTGACCAGGGGAACCCGGCTGGCGGGGGGGACATGTCTGACAGGGGGGACACGGCTGACGGGCGGGGGGGACGTGGCTGACCAGGGCGGCGCGGCCGGCGGGGGGGACATGTCTGACAGGGGGACGCGGCTGACGGGCGGGGGGGGACAAGGCTGACCAGGGGAACCCGGCCGGCGGGGGGGACATGTCTGACAGGGGGGACGCGGCTGACGGGCGGGGGGGGACAAGGCTGACCAGGGGAACCCGGCCGGCGGGGGGGACATGTCTGACAGGGGGGACGCGGCTGACGGGCGGGGGGGGACAAGGCTGACCAGGGCGGCGCGGCCGGCGGGGGGGACATGTCTGACAGGGGGGACGCGGCTGACGGCGGGGGGGGGGACAAGGCTGACCAGGGGAACCCGGCCGGCGGGGGGGAACATGTCTGACAGGGGGGACGCGGCTGACGGGCGGGGGGGGACAAGGCTGACCAGGGCGGCGCGGCCGGCGGGGAGCGGCACCCCCGCAGGCCGGGGGCGGGGCCGGCCGAGCCGCCTCCGCGGAGCCGCAGGCCCAGCCCGGCCCGGCCCGCAGGGCGCTGCCTGCCCGTGCCCGCCCCCGGCGGCCCCCCCAGCCCTCCCCCCGACGCGAGGGCGGGCTGCCGCCGACCCCGCCCCCGGCTCCGCGCCGCTTTGAAGCGGCCTCGGCGGCCGCCCGCGCAGAGCTGCCGGCGCCCCGCCATGGTGCTGCCCGAGGAGCAGGCCCGCCTGTACCGGCCGCGGGCCGAGCTGCTGCCGGCGGCGCACATCCCCTCGCTGCCGCACTACCAGCGCCTCTACCAGCGCTCCGTGGAGGAGCCGCGCGGTGAGCGCCGCCGGGCCTGCTGGTGGCGGGAGGTTTGCGGCGGGGCCGGGGCCGCGGCCGCCCTTCCGCCGGGGCGGCGGAGCGGGCTGCGGCCTCGGTGCTGCCCTCGGCGCCTGGCCGCAGCGGTAGCCCCGCTGCCAGCTGCCCTCGCTTCCTCTCTGGGTCCGCCCAGTGAATTGTTTAACGTACAAAGTGATGTTCTATTTATGATTGTTATTTCCTTATTCCTTTACCCTGGGTCCTAAGGTGTGATCGTTGCTCTTTGCAGAGTTCTGGGGTGATGTCGCTAAGGAGTTTTACTGGAAGACCCAGCCCTCTGGGCCGTTTCTGAAGTACAACTTTGACGTGACAAAGGGGAAGATCTTCGTTGAATGGATGAAAGGGGCGACGACCAACATCTGCTACAACCTGTTGGATAGAAATGTCAATGAGAAGAAACTGGGGGACAAAATTGCTTTTTACTGGTAAAGTATTTTTATTATAATGTAGAAACTGTGTCAATGCAATGCCCAAGTGTATAAATGATACTGATTTCTGTTGAGGTGAATTAAAATGTGATTAAAATCTAGGAGGCTTTAATTTTTTCATAGCTATAGCTGGTGTTTGCTTTCCATGAAGGAGCTGTGTAATTGAGCTTCTTCTTCCATCTTGGGATGCTCTGAAGTAGTAGCAGCAAGGCTCTCCTGACTTCTAGCTCTACCTCTGTCAGTACAGCCACTAAAGCTAAGAGCAGTCATGCTGTTTTACAGGCATTATTTAGGTAGGTGCCATGGTACCCTTGTGAAATAGGTAGATGTTGCTTTGCAGGAAGGGACATGGGATCAGGAACAAATAGCATCCAAAATCAAAATGTGAATTAAACCCAGACTTCCTGTTTCCATGTTCTGCTGATCTGTCAAGTTTCTGCTCCTATGGCAGAAATGTTCTTCTAAAACCTGAAGTTATATATTGGTTTCTTGCTTTTGAGTTCATATAACTTTGCGAAGCTCTCTAAAAGGCTGGCTTCTCTGACATTACCTTCAGGAAGGACAGTTGACTTCCCTATCTTAAGCCCTATCTTAAGTTTGTTTGCCTGTTTGTTTTCAGAGTAGTTTCTAGTCTGAAAAACCCCATGAAGCTGAAATTTTCAGACTGATGCACAATGGGCTTCACTGGCGACTTCTGAAAGCCAGGTGCTCTGCTGCAGACCTGGCTCAGCTGGCACCTCACTTCTGCTCCCTGAGTCGAGGACGCTGCCTTGCCCGCTTGCGTTCAGCTGCTTTGCTCAACTATCTTGCATTTATCTTGCTCTGTGCTCCTGTAACTGTATGTGGCAGTACAGAAGCGAAGTGAAACACATGCAACTTGTTAAGTTGCAGTGCTAGCTTAGGCTATTGTGATTCCCTTCAGAGGAGCAGCTGTATGAATCTTAACTGTCACTGCAAGACAAAATACTGGGGCTTTTAAATGACAAACAGCTGTGCTGCTCCGATTAAGTTGGTGCAGTCAGAGTCCCTCTGTGTTGCTGGCATAAAGGTGATTTGTGGCTCCCACCCTGCACAAAGGAACATGTTTATACCAGCTTAGTTCTCTCTATGGTTGTATAATTGAGGGCTCATATGTGAGTTTTCAGTTGTGCACCTGCTACTTCAGTAAAAGAATTGCCACCTAACAAATAATATTAACAAGGCTCTAGCTTATGCCACTGAAATGGCGGTAAGCGTTTGCCTCTCTGCTAGCCAACTACATTCTCCAACTCACTCAGATGTAAAATGACTTCAGCTTTTGAATGAAAACTCCTTCGTAAGCTCATTCAGGTAAAGGTGCGTGTCAACAAACAAAAGCCATTTGGCAGGCTCCTGGGCAGCCAGGGCTGCCAGCTGTGCTGGGATTTATGGAGTGGATACATCATTCTTCCACATCAGCACCTGTGTGTGACAGATAGGCAGCAGCCTACAGCTTTAATTTGGCCTTAGTAAAGATTCTCCTCGTTATTCTGGCAGGCTTTGTGGGGGTATTGTGATGCTAAGCAATACTCCCAGCGGGTATTAAAAAGGTGCGTGTCAGTCTCGGTGTTTGTAGTGCTGAAAAACATAAGGTCCCTTTCCCCTTAACAGGCAATTTTTCCAGGCCCAGTTTTGGGGTAAACTCTCCTAGTGCACTTCATCATGAATGATTGATTCTGAGGTGGGCGTTGGGGTGCCTGAAGCTCAGTTGCGGATGAAAAGGCATGCTGAATATGACGGGCAATGCAAACATGGCACAGTGGGTCTTGAGGAAGCAGGGCTAGGGGTTGGTACCTGTAAATGGGTAACCGTCCTTCCATGGCTGTGCAAAACACTCCATTGAGCAAGCCCAGTTTTCTAAAACCCTTGAGACTTTTCATAGATTATGAAAAAAGCCAACAAAGCCTCCAACAGCCAAAGGGAATTCCTAGAGAAAAACTTATTTTTTTTTAAAATACTTTGCCAAATTTCCTCCTTTTAGGAATATCTAGATATGGGGAGAGTTAGATGGGAAAGGAGCTGAGATTATACTGAGGCAGTATACTGATCAACTGTAAGAGAGCTCTGCAAAGGTGCAGGGTCATGGCCTTTCTTCTCGGAGAAGAGGAATTGGGGGAAAAGGAATAATGTTTCCAGGCATTGCAGAGCATTTGTAAGAAGTGTGAGTCCGGACAAAAAAGAGCTGCTGTTACTGCATTGACTACGGTTGCCTCAAGTTTCGCCTAGGCGGGAAGGAGCTAGTGGTTCACTGGGATCTGTTCTCGCCAAGCTGCTCTGCAAATTCCTGTAACGCTGCCAGTCGTCTTGTATTGCAAAAACTGGCTGTACTCAAAGGGTCGGAGCCTGGGGATGTGGCTTAGCCTACAGGCCCTTCCAGGCTCTGAGCGATGCTGTGATCAGACACTGCATAACTGGTACATAGGTGACATTTACCGTCACAGTATCATCCTCTGGGTGCTGCATAGTTCCGAACTACCACCCTGAGTCGGTAGGAAACGCTTGCAGTTTCTGTTGCCTGTTTCGCTATGATAGCTCTGGCTGCTCGTGAATGTTATGAGTATTTCTATCCCTGCTGCTTTTGATTCCTCTTTCTGTGTTTGGTGTTGCTGATGTGGCCTAAAACATAACGGAAGAGCCAGGAAATTTTTCTGATAAAAGTGCTTGTCTCAAAAGTGAAATCTTTCGTAATTGTGTGGGAAGACTGAAGTTAATGCTGTGGCCACTGTGCAGGTAGATACCTGCCCTAGCTGTCATGGACCTTGCAGGCATAATGCACTGGACACACCAGCTGAGACACTGATGGCACTTGTGTGGGACTTGAACCAGTCCTGAAGACTTTCTGTGGTTGTTGCTACATTAACTAAAGTTAGCAAACAGTATGCTTTCACCATGCTGTAAGCTCACCTCTGTTGCATAGACAAGCCCTTAACTGTACACTGAAATGCCTGTTAATAATCTAGAGTTAGTGCCTGCCTGGTCAGCTTCTGGAGGTAAAAATATAACCAGATGGGAATTCAGAAAACAGTTACTACAGAACTCTTCCCATATTCTCTGTAATTAGACCTTGGGTTTAAAGGTACTGAGATGAAACATATTTCATTTCCTGATCTCTGTATAGCAGAAGCACTAATTGGCGACCTTTGTTTCTCAAACCCATCAGCCCATTTGTTGTGCTGGTAGCTATGTGGCGGGGGGACCTGAAGGCGGAATTTGGCATGCTGTGGTTTCACCTTGGCACAGGCCCAGCTGCACGGGCTTAACAGAGCACTGCTGGCTTTGGAAGAGCGTATCAGTTTTCTGCTTTGTTGCATTTGCATATAAAGTAATGTATTTAGGAAGGAGAAGCAAAGATAGTAAAGGCTGCCAGAACTTAACTGCAGCTTTGTTTAAACAGAAAAATAACTGTCAATCATTCCCATTCTGGATCTGTAATAAACATGACATGCAAAGATAAAATGGACTTTTCCTTTTTTATCTAATAAAGGATTTAGGGGCTTATAGCTGTAAGATTTCTTCAGATAAATCTTTATATAAGAAAGCAAGTGAGCATTGTTTTTTAAACAATCAATTGAAAAGCAAAGCACTACTCCCTGACTGCCCCTAGAGGTTTTTTAGCAGGACACTGGAACTAACAGGTTTTTTTTGACAGCAGCCTTCTAGAGAGGATACAGATTTGTCTTCACACCTCAGTGTTCCTCAGAATCCAAATGCCCATTCACTCTGAGCATATGCCTGCAACAAAGTAAAAAAAAAAAAAAAAAAAGTCACGTGTCATCTCCTGGGGGGAGGCCTGTGGGCTGCTGGTAGGTGGTTGAACTGGTTTGCTGCTATTATCAGAGTGGCAGCCCACAGCTCAATCTGGAATGCTTTTTTCTGGGATAAGTCATCTCAGTTGAAATGGAGCCAGATGCCAGCTGTGCCACAGTTGCATTTCTGCTGTCAGGGTCTGGGCCTCTTCCATTTGGAGAAATACTCTTGCCTTAAACTGCTGAGAGCAGTCAAAGTGTTTGACCTCCAGAATCTAGATCAGCAGTGTACTTTTATCTCTAGATACCTTCAGAGGTATCGGTCTTCCATTGCTATCCCATGGACAGCACTGGCAGTGGGGGCTGTTAACCTCAAGAGTTTCAGAAGTGCTTAATCATAGCCAGCTTCTACATGATGCACTTGGCTACTCCTGCTGGCTTCAGGACTTTGGAGTGTCCCATGCCAAACTGATTTTTCATTTCTTTAGTAATTTCCTGAGTGACTTGTCCATACTTCCAGTGATGCAGCCTCTTTCAACACTGTCTTTCTAGTAGTGAAAACACATCCCTAAATCGCACAACTTTTTTAGAAGAAAGAAATTTCACGGAGTGGGAGGGTTGCATTGACTTAGGCACTCACTGATACAGACTTCCAGGTGTGTGTTTCTGAGCTGGCAAGAGCAGCTAAAGCCACGGGGCAGGTGCTACCAAAGAGCCCTACCCGTTGCTGCTGTTCCCTGGTTACTGCTCTGAAGGGCTTATTTAAAAGAGGGTAATTCCAGTAAGCTTTTACAGTAAGAAGAAGCATTACTCATGGAAAAGTTACTGTGTGTTTCATTGGAGCTTGCAGCACTACCCAGGCTCAGCACGGTTCCCTTCTGCTGATGGGAATTCTCCTTTGGAAAAGGGGTGACCTGCTCATCCCTGGAAATCTGAGGGGTCTTCTGCGGTATGTCCCCATCGATCCACGTAGCCTCCCCGTGGTTTGGCTTAGTGCATGCTGAGAGCAGTGTGATAGAGCTGAGATCTGAATTATTGGCAGGCGTTTACTTATTTCACTGTTGGACAGTTCACTGCTCTGCAGCTGGGAATCGGGCGATTTAGGTGCACCTGAAGTAATAAAATATATTGGATATGCTTGTGTTTCACTAAGCTGCAAATCTTGAACACTCCTTTATGGGCTGTGATAGTTGTAGCTTGTGTCATGGTAAGAAGGGTAGTGGTCTTCTCGTGGGTTTTATGCCATCCTTGAGGCTTGAGGGTGGTGGTGGGGGAGCTGTTGGAAAACTTTTGGTAGTAGCAGCATCTCTCCAGTTAACTGCATGCTTTGGAACAGTGTTTCTACTACCTTTAAAAGAGAACATTTCTGCTTTGCAGAGCTGCTTTCTGGTTCTAACCTGCGTGGCTACTGCAATAGTGGGAATGGTGGGAGCGTTAATAAAAACTTGGTATTAAAATGAGGAGGAAAGACAATAGCTCAGACACATCTAGGTCTTGAAGAGGGATGTGCTTGGCTAATTTCTTTGGTGAAATTCTTTCTGCCCCTCTGAAAAGAAGCAAGGCAGGAAGTGGAGAACATCTGGAATGGTTTGCCTAAATCAACTGAAGAGGCTTGAAAGAAAGTCTGGAAGAACTCTAAGTAGTTATTGGGCACATAGTGCAAACAGCCAGAGGCATCAGCTGGTGATATCAGAAAGATGCTAAGATATTCAGCAAAAGCAGTAGTGTGTCTTTATTTTCAGCCCTAGACCTCAGTGAAAGGACATCTATATGAAGACATAGAAGGTAGCATATGCACTGTCAGTAACTGCTGAGAACTGGAAGAAGCAGGAATGGGTGAAGAGCTTGAGGATTAGCCATAGGAAGGCCAAGCAAGCTCATTCAAAGAGAGGTGTGAGGCGATGATGCTGTATCTGGCACCATCTGCTAAGGCAGCTCTGCCTCTGCTAAAGGAAGTGAGATTGGTTTGGCTCACCAGCGTCCACCTCAGCTTGGTCAGCAGGTGTGTTATATAGCTCTAGAAGATTTGCTCCAGTTCCAGGAGCTCTAACCTGTCTCGGAGCGTCTGATCCCAGCTGCAAAGGTACTATAGGGCTTGCACGAAACCTCTTCCCAAAGCTTTGCTCTCAGGTGCTGCTGGTCAGGAGGTGAATGCCAGTATGGTTATTGCTGTGGCAGTAGCACAGACAGCACTGGGTGCTTATATATAAGTGCAAAGTGGGACTGAAGGGACTTGTAGTTTGTTCTCAGATGTAGCTCCCTGGCTTTTTTCCATCAATGGATGGAGTCTGCATTTTCAGCTGAGGACTGTTTAGAGCAAGGCTATGCTGAACTGAGAATTAACCAGTCTTATTTAATTACGCTGATTCCCCTACCATGGGAGCAGTTGCAGATGGGATGCGGGTAAGGGGCTGCCCCAGGGCAGTGCGGTGGCACCTGCTGAGGGTTTGGAGATTCTTGGCCTGGCCTGAGGGAATGGCTCATAAAAAGCATAGTGGTTGTGGCTGGAGCTTGTTTCCACAGGCTGCATGTGTTTCCTGAGATCTGGCATCCACCAGTTTTCTCCTGTCATATCTTGAGGTTGATCTGTCCTGAGTGTGTTTCTGTTAATGGGCTTTTGCTCAGTGTGCTGCCTCCTCCATTCTCTTTATTTCTGGTGAAATCTCTGCAACAGGGCCAACAAGTGAGGGATTTTGCCCAAGGGATGAACTAAATATGTGAGAGCAGCAAAATGCCTTCTTCAAGCTCATGCTGTCCTGTGCAGGTACACTGGGGTGCTTTCCTGGATGCTCTGAGTCAGTGTTTTAAATGTCCTGTCACATTAGGAGCCGTTCAGACAGCTGGCAGACGTCTAGTCACCTGAAAGCAGAGCTTGACTCATCCCTGTCAGGTACGCATGCGATTCTAGGGAGATGCTGGGAAGGACAGCATGATGTTTCTGGGACTCCAGGCTCTGTTCTCCTCCTGCAGAGCCTTTTCGATCTTGGGGTGTGCTCCGGGTAGCTGTTGGGGCAGAAGGACAAGCGGGGAGCCGAGAGACTCGGAGCCTCATTGCTGTTACCGCTACTGGTCCCGCTGTGATGTGTTGAGCGGTTGGAGGAGGCTACTGTAAGCAGCAATTCGTGGCAGCCGTTCTCAGGCTGCAGCAACAGCAGCAGCCCGCAGGGCCCGGGCTTCCTTTTGCGCAGGGCAGGTGTCCTGCTTGCACAGCTTTTGCTGCTGTTCAGCCCCTCTCTGCAACACAGGAGGAGGGCAAGTATTAAACGATGGTGATTGCCGGATTACACATTGCCTGTAGTCACCTATGGTCTTGTCTATTGAGAAATTTCCCAGGACTCATGCCTCTGTGGGAGGACATTCAGCAGTATTGAAGATCTGCACTGAAAGTAGCTTCTTCTGAGCTCAGACAACCTGTAAACCTGCTCCCCATAGGCAGAATGGGGCTTTTCCCCCTTCTCATGATCTCTTCTAACAGTTCTTGAGTTGAAGTCCGCAAAGGAAGCGAGCCCTTGGCAGCACCTGGGCGATTGCTCCAAGGCCGAGCTGTAAGGAGAGTGGTGGTACAAAGAAGCCCTCCGTCTTGAGCACGCATACTGGCAGCGGTGCAGAGTCAGGGAAGCAGCTTTCATTCGGGTTGTGTCAGAGCTGGTTTGTTCCTGGTGTTTTGCTCTGAAGCCCTTGGTCGCAGTTGCTGGCAGGGAGACAGTATCTGTCTATATATACACAAGGGAATATCCTGGAAGTATTTGACCAAATAAATAATTTGGACGGCAATAGAAGAGCCCAAGATTAGATGGCAGCCACCCAAGATTAGGTGGCATCCACTGCAGGAACTTGAATGTGAAATTGCAGAACTGCTGGCCAGGGAGTGCAATGTGCTATTGCAAGGGACTGCTGTGCCGAGGACTGGGAGGTTGCCAGCCTGTCTCCATCTACAGAGAGGGCTGTAGAGAGGTCCTGGGAAGTACGGACTGGTGAATCTGACTTGCATCCATGGTGGCTCCTGAAGTAAGGCATAAGGTCACTGTGTGCATGGACCAGTGCAGCCTGTGGGGACAGAGTCAGCAGAGCTACTGGAAGGGGAGGTTCTGCCTGGCAGACCTGCTGGAGTTCCATGAGGGTGTCAGTAAGCCCGCAGATATGACTCTTTTTGGACAGCCCTGGATGAGGTTTCCCGTGAAAAATTATTTGGGAATTAACTGCCAAAGCTGTAGAGGGTGTGTCCTGGCCCTTCAGGGCGTAGACCACGTCCTTGGCCGTGACCGTCTTTCTCTTGGCGTGCTCCACGTAGGTGACAGCATCACGGATCATCTTCTCCAAGACGACCTTCAGCAAGTTCAGGTCCTCAGAAATGGAAGAAAGGACTTTTTATGGATCTGGTTAAGCCTTGCCCTTCGCTTCCTTTCTTTTAATGATCACTTTTCAGGATCGGCTGCAGATTCCCCAGGGATCAGTTTTGAGACTGGTGCCTGAACTGCCAAAGGTGGTTGGCTAGCATGCCCCCAGAAACATCTGCTGCTGTTGGAGACAAAACACTGGACCCTGGTTCTGACTCAGAACAGAGTATTTCTTTTGCTCTAGTCTAAGAGGCGGCTGAGCTGCTGTGAAAGTCCCATTCCTGAAGTGTAATATCTCAGTGTAAATGAGGCTTCTTGTTCATCATGTTCTTATTTGGTATTTCTTCCTCATGCTGCTCATTGGACTGACAGAGGGCCTGGCTCTGTTGGTGCAGCACAGGGGATTTAATGAGTCTTCATGAAGAGCTTCTTGCACCACTGTCTTAAAAGGTTGGCTGATACCCTTTACAAAGCCTTCTTTCTGCACGTTTCTGTGTGCGTAGTTGCACAAAACTGCCTGGGAGAGGACAGAGGGGTGTGTGTGAACGCATACAGTAGCTCCTGAATTTTCTCATAGCCTGTGAAACTTGCTCTTGTAATTACATTTTGTAACATTGGGATAGATTACAGGCACCTCGATATATTTGAAGAGTAGTTTGCTTACTGCTGGCAGGGGCTTTGCAATTACGCAGCAGTTGCCTATGGGGAATATTGGCAGGAGAGGTGAAACTGTGGGTCGATAAACGTAGTTCATGGATAAAGAGGATGGTGAGCTTCTGCGCAGATTAAGGATATGTCCTCCTCCATGGAGGATCGAAGCCTTTAGTTTGCTCTTCAGACTAGAAAAACCCGATTATTCTATTTCAGCCATGTGAATGGCTTGTATGTTCTTCCCAAGCAACCTGGCATGAAAGGAGCAGATGTGGAGAAGGAACCAGGCCTGCAAGTGCATAAGACTTGCTCTAATTAGTGGCATTTACAGGGCACAAAGTGGTGGAGCTCTACAAAAAGAGGTCCCTAGTGGATGCTTGCTACAAGCATGATGCTTCCCCCGTGGGCGGTTGTGTTGTGCCTGTAGGGCTTTCTGTGCCCCAAGCTGTTGGCTGTAGTACTGATTTGCCGATGCTTTGACAAAACCTCTTGAATCTCCCCAGCGTAATGGGCCGGACTTTTCCTGCCTGTTCTCAGACTCTAGGGCTGTGTTAGAGCTGTTGCATTTGTCTGGCACAGGGATTTCAGTTCTCTATTTGTATTTCTGCATGTTGTTTGTTGAAAAGATATCTGGTATTCTGCAGTTTCGGTGGGGTGAATGTTGAAATGGGGTGTGGTATGAATCATGAGTCTTGGCAGTCCTCTGTAAATTGATTTTTTTTTTTTTTTTTGTTCTAGACTTTTAAAGCTGATCATTTTGGCAGGTGTCACCTTCCTTCTTTAGGGGAATTGCTGGCCTTCCTGGTTTCTTTTTTGGCCCAAACAATAGTTAAGCATGATCTGTGTTGTTATTGCCACTGACTTTCTTCTAAGATGTTTCGAATACGGAATGAGATGACAGTTCAGCAGATGACATCTGGCCATCACCTCTGAAAGTTTCCAAGGCATGAAGTTGAAAGGTCTACCAAAAGTCTGATTAAAGGCTTAGTTTCTTGTGATGGGCTTGATGGATATTCTTTGAGCCTCCGTTGAAATCACCTTGCCTGGCATTCAGTGTTCATAGAAAGTCTTGACTAGTTGGCAGTGTGCTCTATCTAGAGATGCAGCGTTTTCCCAAATGGGGCGTTTACCAGCTGCAGGCAGCTTGTTGACTATTTTACTTATAAAAGCTTCATCCAGGATTTTGTGTGTTTTGTGGTCTGTTTGCAAAGTGTTTAAACAAGGAGTCAGCTGTGTCATACTTGAAATAAGCTCTCTTCCAGTTGGACTGGCAAAAGTAGTCCGTGCTCCTCTGACAATATTACTTACGATAAACATCTAAGACGTTTCCTCCTACGTCAAACTGTCACTCTCTGGTGCAGCATTCTGTGGATTTAGCTTGCAGGATTAGAAGTGATGGCTGAGATAACCCAAATGTTGGAGAAACTTGGTGGAATGAGTCTTGCATATGAGCTGTGTTGAAACACTACATGATCCCTAGACATTGTGTTTAAAAAAAACTTAAACAGCATTTGCTCTAGATAACATAGAAGAAAAGCCATCATTTTTCTTTATTGGCTCTTTTTATGTATTGTAAAATACTTTAGGATATAAGAACATAATTAGAATTAGTGTATATTCCCTCTGTTTTATTTTTAGTGAATATCAAACAAGTAGGGAAACTTGTTAAAGCCACAGGTGACGGACTAGCAGAATACTCCTTGCCGATGAACATCTACCTGTCAGTGTGTAATGACTATTGACACAAGCACCAGGATGATTTGCATGTGGCTTGCATTGCTTGTAAGCTGTCTGCTTTATTTTGTCAGGGAAATGTGAAAAAGCAATGAGAAGACTTTCCTTGAAGCAGGGCTTAGTGACTGCTGTCAGTCCTACGTTCTCCAGAAATGCAACTACTGAGCATTTCTGCTCTCAGGTGTGAACATAAGCAGCACAAACCCCATTGCATCCACTTCACTCACTCATGTCGGCTATTTAACCAACAGCAACGTAAGTTGTGAAGTGCTGATTCCGTTAATTACGTCTGAGCGTACTACAGTCCGGTGAAAGGGGTTTGGAGCACATTTTAGAGCATAGCCTGCCAAATGAGTGGGAAGGTTGGTGGGAGTTCTGGAGGGTCACTCAATAAAGCAGTGATTTTTGAGCAGTGTCCACTGCTATTTGGGTTCTGTGCTGAAGGCATGGCTCAGAAAACAGCGCAGTAAACAGTGGCTGAACTGCAACAAAAAATATTTCTTTAGAAGCTTCTGATACTTGTTCAAATTCTGAAGGGCTGCCAATAGTAAGAGTAGCTGAGAATGCCCTTAATTAGATTGAGTGACAGAAGGATTAATGTGGATTTTGTTGTGAGACACTGGCAGGGTGTTGGATATTCTCACTGCAGGCTGCATTTCTGTACTGGGCCAGCTCTTGCTTCCTGCATCAGCAGCCTCTGGAGAGGTTAGAAATCTCTCCACTGCTCATGGGGATTTCTTAAAACTTTTGCACTAGGTCAGCCCTTTACAGCCTGCATGATTTTGCTTGAACTTGAGCAGTGGATCTGTACAGGTCCACTTCCAGAATTGGGACTAATATTTTTAAAGGTGATCAGAGGGCTGATTCCTTGTTCACAGAGCAGGTGGTGGCCCAACGCCTCTTTAGAAACATGTTCCGTTTTTAGCTGTGTTGTGAAGTACAGGCAAGGTAATGTCCTAGGTTGAGTCCATTGGGCTGGAGAAAATGAGCACCGGGGCTGGACACGGCACATCATACTGCACAGAAGCATGGGAGTAGGACAATGTGGCTCTGTTCCCACCTTTGACTATGCATAAATAAGTTCCTTCCTCTGCACTTTGGCTTTTTCATGCATTGAGTGAAGAACAGGGATGCTGACCTCATTCTTAAAGCGCGTTGCGATTCACCAGAGGAACTGGGAGAGCGGACTTTCACTATCGGCTCCAACAGGCTTGCAAAATGTTGTTCACGATGTTTTCTTCTTCTCTGGGGCTGGCCCCTGCTTTGGTGCACAGTTTGAAAGGTTCACAAGCGCGACAGCAGGCAGCCCGCTTCACTCGTACGTGGGCACAGAGCTCAGGGCACTGTTTGCTGGCCTGATCTGGGTTTCTTTGCAGCAACGGGAACCTGTTCACCCAGGTACGCGGTCGACTTTTAGTTGAAGTGGTCTGACTCAAACAGAGACAGACCTGAGAGCTTGGTTAGGTCCTACCTGTGTGTATGGAGACACTGGAGTATGAAATCACAGCCTGATTTGAGTTGCTACAGAAGAGCAGCTCTCCGAGTTAACTATATTGATTTAGAAAGTGATGTTCTTAAATTGATTTTTCTTTTCCCCAGGCTTTCTATTGCTTGGGTTACATCAGCAGCTCCTTTGGATATTGCTGCCCTGTGTTGTTGAGGTGGGAGATTGGGAACTTGGGTGGCAGTAAGTGAGGGCAGGGGTGGGGCAATCTGTCCTGTTATTTTGAAATGTTCTCGTGAAGTTTTTTTGCAAACCCGTTTCAGCCCCACTAGCGTTTTCCTGCACTCATCTGTGCAGAACTCCTGCCGGAAAAGGCTTCCGCTTTGGGCAGTCTGTTTATGAGCGTTTCCATATTGAAGAATCCGTGTGCCAGCAAATATATATGGTTTTTTTCAATGAAATGGCATCTTTATCTGATTATTTTGCATAGCTGGTCCCTCCAGACTCCACGTTCCAACCTAAATCTGTTTCTTCAAGGACAGATTTTAAAGGGTGCTTCCTACTCAAATGCCTTTTGGTGGCAGATCACATAAGCAAGGCCAGATGTGGAGGGAGAAGTTTCGTTTTTTTTTTGTTTTTTTTTTTTAAATCTCAGCAGCTGTAGTTACCAAACCCACAAGCTGTCTCTGCACAAACCCGTCTTCAGGCCACAGGTTTCCTGGCTCTTCTGAGAATAACAGAGGCCAAATGGTGCTGGAGAGCTTTGTGAGCGGCTGTGAGTTGTGTTAGCTGAGCACGCAGCCGGCGGGTGTTCGTGCAGGTGCCTAAGAGGCCAGAGGCTTTTAGTACCCATGTGGCAGGCGCGTGAACCCGCTCTGCAGATGGAAGGAGCTTGGCCCAGCTGAGCTCTGCCTGGCATTTCAGTCGCTTCTCGTTCTGGATGTCGGCCGGAGCAGAAAGCCCCTGGGCTGGCTGGCCACCCGCTGCGATCTTACACGGGAGCAAGGAGCGCCCGGCGCAGAGGGTGCTCTGCCTGCCGCCAGTGAAGGGCTCCTGCCCTCTCCCCACATACATGCTCTGGGGACAAGCTGCTCGAGGAGCAGGAGCTGCTGGCTCCGTCCTGCATCTCTGGGCCAGTAGCATGGGTCCAGGCTTAGAAGGGGTTTGAGGCTCTGACCCCATTTTATTTTGGATGGCACCAGTGACACTTAGGAGTCAGATTTTCCCACAGTCCTGGTGGCTGCTGTACAGCTGCGCTGGAAGCTTTTCACAACTCTCTCCACTGTGCAGGTTCTCCCCGCAACGTTGCTTACCTTGATCGTCACCTGGGAAAGGACCCTTTAACTCTTCCCTTTCATGCTTCAAGCTGGGAGCCCCTGTTTTCTTACAGGCTCTTTCCACTGGCTCAAATGCAGAGCCTTTTCCCTGCGTTGAACACTGCTGCTTCGGGAGCTACCGTGGCCCCTCTGCTCGTTGGAGAATGAAACCTGACGGCTTTGAGGTTGTTTGCTGTACTCCAAAAACTTGCCCACCATGTCCCCAAAGGGAGGGGCTGTTGCGGCTGCCGGGAGCATCCCTGGAGCATTTGTTTCGAGTCGTCCATGCCGGGGGGCTTCGGAGTGAGGCTCTGCCACCCTTGTGTTTCCCTCTCCTCTTCCAGCCGGCTGTAAGGAGAGAAGAGAGGAACCCTAGCAGTCTCCCTGGGACTTTTCCATGCTGCTGCCGCCTCCCTGCTGGGTTCTGCCTGGCCCCAAGCCCCAGGCCCCAGTTGTCCTTGGTAACTGACAGCTGTCAAGCTAGGAAAGCTGGGAGACAGCTCTGCTAGGAGAAGCTTGCTAAATTTTTGTCAGTGCTTTTATTTGAGAGCGGCATGGTCCCAGGAGCTTAGAGGAGGAAGCTGAGCGATCTTCAGCCCTTTTCCTCCTCCCTATTCACAAGGGTTGGATAGTCCTTGGCTTTGTGCTGTAGCTTGTCCACTTTGGTTTGCATGATTTTTCTGTTTAATGTGCACTGATTGCCCGAGAATCTGCAGGTGGTTTGGCAGATCTTGATGACTTGTAACTCTTCATTTGCTCAGCTTCGTTTCATCATTTTCTCCTGTCCACCAGCTTCTCTTAATGGTATTATAACCCTTGTAAATCACAATTAGCACTGACAATTGCCTGGAAAACCATAATTACCATTCATGCAACCTGTGCTTCCCAAAGGTGTGCACAAGTGCTGAGAGCATTGCACCGGGAGGCCGTATTCATCTGTTACTCAAACAGGTTATAATCACTTTTTGGAAATCTGGTGGAAGACACAAACCAAACAGCATTGCCCATTCATTTTTGGGTCAGCCTGACCTGTTTTGTTTGGGTGCTCTGTGAAGTGTGCATCTCCTTGGCCCCTGAGCTGTAGCAGTTAAGAAGCTACCGTCCCTCCCTACTACTTCTTATCCTACAGTTGAGAAGCAGCAGTGAAAATGGACTCAGCTTGCTTGGATGGGCAACACCAAATAAGAGGCTGGCCTGGTTACGTGATATGGGATTAAAGCAAAACCCTGCTTGGAAAGGAAGTCCTGTAGCTGGTTACAATGTTTGACAAAGCATGGTAACTTTTTAACCTGCTCTGGCGCAAATACCCCAGATCACATCTGGCCATAGTTTCGTTCTTTCCCACGCTGCTTCTCCTCATCCTTCTTCCTCCTGCCTCTTCCATCGCTTGGCTTTTCAGTGTCCGCTGCTTCACCAGGTCAACACGGGAGTTAATGCGGTTCTCAAGAAATGCTGCTACAGACCGTTTTCCCTGCTGCACAGTGTACATGTGATGCTAAATCTTTTGCTAGCCTACTTGGTCACTCTTGCAGGGAGGGTTAACCTTGAATTAGCCTGTACTGTGTGCGCATCAAGCGAAAAAGGTCTGCAGATCATCACCTGCAAGGCCAAAACTCTCTGCTGAGCAGACAGTAGGTCTGTGAACCTTCTCTAAGGAGTGCTTAGGCATGTCAGGCATGATAACTGTTCAGGTTTCCCATCTGAAGTTTTCTTCCTCCCCTGCCTGGGGTGACTTCTCTGTATAGACACTGGTGGAGCCAGAGGAGGTCTGTGCTCTCAGTTTTGTGTATGTCGTGGTAGCCCTTCAGAATTGGAGAGCCTGTTATTTTGACTGATGGCAGAAGGGAGCAGTTTCAGAAGTACTTTGCAGAGCCTCTGCCTCCGTTATTAAATTGATTGGGGTTTCATTTCGTATAGAGCGTGGCACTCCTACCCTGTACACCCTTGTGGTGGTGCTTCCTGAGGCTCTTTGGCTACCTGGTCCTGGGAATGAATGGCTGCAGGCTGCTAGGAAGGTATCGTCTTCGCATGATACTTGACTTTTTCAGCAAAGTATTGGATTCTAGAAGAAAGTTGGCCTGTTCTCTCTGGCTTGGAAGGACCCCAGTGTGCATCTGTATGTTTATTTTAGAGGACTTGCATTTATGTATTTGATGGGTGGTCAACTGAGACCATGTGGCCACAAAATGCATTTCTCGAGTTGAGCATGCATGCTACGTGGAGTATGTACAACTTGGGCTTCTCAAGCGCTAAAAAAATTCAAATATGTCTCTATCGTGGCCAGGGAATATTGTAAAATTTGGACTACTAACTGTTAAATGCAGGATTCAGTCTGAGGGAGATGAGAAAAAAGGCGGGCTCAAACTGTGTTTCACCACAGATTTCATCTAACAACGTATCTGGGAGGCTTGAGGAGTTGAAAATTGGTTTTTGCTTTGAAAAGAAGGCTTGCTGTTAGATCAAAGATCACATACTAGCAGTCACAGCAATATGACTGCCATCTATTTTCATGAGTAATTCCTAACAAAGATATACTGGAGGGCGTTCGGAGTCCGTGGGGCACTTTGTAGGTATTAAGGTGAATGCTTTGGCAGTGTTTTCACGTTGTTTCTCTGTTTTTTTTTTTTTTTTTTTTCAGTTGAATTTGGACAAGTCACTTAGTGCTTATGAGAGGCTCAGCACTGACAGCTCTCGCTTTTATCTGCTGTGCACCAAAGGGTAGATGCCACTCACAGAACTTTGCTTGCAGGGATTTGCAAGCTCATTTCTGAAGCATAGAGTTCTTTATTTTGAACAGTGCATGTGGGCATTCCTCCAAGTCCCCTGTCTAAAATACATAACTTTGTTGGTTTTTTTGTGCCAGAGAAGAGGGCAGAGTAATCTCTGAGTGCTATTGTAGTCCGCTGAGTGTAGCTGTGGGCACTCCAAACTATTTTCAGGCATAGGGAGACTTAAAACAATCACTTGCTCTTGAGAGACTGCTCGGAGGTCCTTGCAGCAAAACTAGGCATGCACTCACACACACTTTTGCTTTAGAAATGTGAATGTGACTCATTTTGCATTAAGGAAAAGATATTATCAAGATCTGAATTCTTTGCTTTGAAGCCTGAGGTGTCCTTTCTTGATGCTAGTGGAGCACTTTCAGTGTCACACAAACAAAGCTATGAAAGCTCTCTGAAAGGCCATGCAAAAGTTTTAACTTCCCTTTGACTTTGCTGTCCCGCTCTTCATTGCTTTGGGGGTGCCCTGTGCTCACTGGCTTTAAGGACGAGCCTGGCTGCATACCCTGCCTTGCATTCCCCTCTCGGAGCTGAGAGAGGAGCAGGAGGACCTGGAGCTTCTTGTGCCCTGCTCCTGGGAGAGCAGGGGAGTGTGAGCGGCGACTCGAGTTGCTCAGCGCTGGGCAGGTTTGTGCCCCTTGCAGGTACCGTGTGCGAGACCGCAGCGTGGCAAGGTTCAGCAGGGCAGAGCGGCTCTCCGTGAGTTGGGCTAGGCATGGCTGCTCGCCCCGAAGCCGCTCGGTGTTTCCTGAGCCGCTGCTCAGCGTCTGGCCTGGGCTGCCGTCCCTCTGTGGCTGGCTGCCGCGCGAGCGTGGGGTGCGTGCTGGCGCCCTCCCCATTGGCTCTGTCGCCATCCCACCATCGGCTCATCTTGCCGTAACAGCAACCGCCCCAGCCTGAAGCAAATCAGCTCCCTCGGAGATCTGTTTGCCGAGCAGGGCAGGGTCGGTGCTCTGTCGCAATGTGGTGCGGCGACACCAATTAGAAATGCAGCCAATTAACGTTCAAGGCAGGCAGCCGAGCCGCCCTGGATAAATGCATTGCCAGCGGCTCGCGTTGGAGGATTCCCAAGTTTAACGCACAAAGCGGAGCCGCCCTCTCCTTTCCCAGGCAGGTGTAACGCCGCTGCCTTGAAGGGCAAGCCTGATTTCACGCGCTACCTGGACTACTACTCGCCTTACGTGGCGAGTCTGCCGCGTGGGCCAGCCCCTGCCAGGCTTTCCTCCCAGAGCGTTTCTGTTTTAGCAAAGGCTGTAAGATCAGATCCTGCTCTGGAGCAGAGCACGGGCAGAGGGGGGTCTCTCTCCTCGGCTCTGCCCGTTGGCGTGCTGCCGAGGGCCGGTCCTGGCTCGGGGTTGCCCAAGGCTTGCCTGCAACGCTTAGCCGGCCTCGGGGCCCCGAGGGCAGGTGAGGGGTTAGCGGACCCCGCGGCACGGTGCAGCGCACGTGCTCCAGCTTACGTTTGGCAGCGTTGCAATTGTATTAACGAGGTATTTAGTAGCAAGGCTCGTTGCTGAGGTGCAGCGCTGCGTAAGCCGTGGTGATATACTTCTGGAGCCAAGCTGGTTTGCGCAGTGCTAGCGGAGATGTTGCTGCACCTGTGGTATGGAGGTACCGAGAAGGCCCTCTGCACGGTGAGGGAAGGTGTTCAGCAGCGAGGCCAAACGTGAGAGAAGCAGATGCTGCTCTTCCGAGTCAGATCAGGTACAGCTGCTCAGTCCAGCGCTGAAATCAACTCTTGGATTGTTGACCGTCAAGTTACAAAATCAAAAGGGAAGCCCTCTGATTTCCTAGTTCTTCTTTACTCAGTGGGAGGCCTGCTGTGAGGGACCCCAATTTAATGGTTTTGCATGTAATTTGACTCGAAACGAGGCTCTTAGTAGTGAGGGGAAAGGAGAGGAAGTTGTTGAGAGGCCAGGGCTGAGCCTCCTGCCCTGGACGCTAGTTCTCATTCCCACACTTTTCTTCCACTTTGCGTTCTTTTTTTCTCTCCTCTTTGCGCTTACCAGGGGCCAAACTTGCATACAAGACCAAGCAGGGAATCCCCTTTCAGGAGCTGTTGGTCAGAAGATAGGCTGCCCAGTGCATGTCAGTGCAGGTATCAGGGGGCTGGGTACGTGACTACCACAGAGTGCCGTGGAGGCCGGAAGCGTGAATAGGTATCGAAAGGGATGAGCCAAATTTGTAAAGGGCAGGTCCATCAGTGGCTTTTGAATGGGATGATCCAAGTGCAACCACCAGTCCTGGAGCCCCTGTCGCACAGGGCAGGGAGTGGACGGCATGCATCAGAGGGGCCTCCCCCAGTTCTCCTTCCTGGAGGAGTGCATCCGCTACGTGTGGGAGGAGCGTGTTCATTTATGGATTTCTGGTTCAGAAGAGCTCTCCTTCTGTCTGTGTTCCTGGGTAAAGGAGGAGTAGTGATTAGTTTTAGATAGACTTCAGTAAATATTTTTGTATGCTGTGAACTATGAGATGTTTAAGATGTGAGGTTTCTGTTCCCAAGTTAGGCAGAGCCTTGCTACAGTTCTAAGGCAGGAGAGTGCGCAGACTGGCTTCCCCTCAAAAGTAGTGTGGATTTTCATTTGGCTGCACATGCTCCTGGGGATGCTTTTCTAAGGGGACTGTCAGCTGAGGATGATAGTCCCCTCTTCTTTAATGGATCACTAATGTTTGTGTGGCAGCTGCCTTGGCGAGCGACCTGGGAACGTGTATCCCTCCTTCCCCAAGCGTGGGAGACTGCTGCTCTGCCTAGAGTGAAATCAGTATAAATTCTCTTTGTTCATCTTCTGATCCACCGCGAGCCCCCCCCCCACATCTATGTCTCTGCAATGGCTGAAGCGTTGTATCGCGTTAAATCTGGCTGGTTTTTACTTCAGTAGCGCACACTTTCCCTGGGGATGTGGCATTTCTCTTCCATCTCTGGGTGCAGCTCTTGGCTCTTCTTCTCATCAGTGTGTGTCTGATGCCAATGTCAACATCCCACTGAACCGGCACCTCAGTTGCCGAAGCCCAGAGCTGGTTTGCAGAGGACCACAGAGAGTGTGGCGCAAAGCAGACATGACTCTTACAAATGTACATGGCTATATTTATATATGACCTTGGAAAATAAGACAGCCCTTGGCATCCCGTTCCATTCAATCAGATGGTAGGTATTTAAGGGCTGGGTGTTACTGCGTGACAACATTGGCCAATGTTTCATGCAAACGTATCTGCAGGCATAAGTGTGTGAGCAAGGGTGCCATACCATAAATCCAGGCTTGCTCTTGAGTGTGTGCACTCTTAGCTCTGGTTTTGGTAGCTCCTTCTTGCCTCTCTCTCTTCTCCCTGAAAGTACTATGTACTTCCATTGCATGAATCTGATTGCTTTTAGATGTAATATTCTACATGGGGATGGGGACTTTGGACTAAAATTTCCTGCTATTGGGGAAGCTTCGTCCAAGATGGAATCTCTGGGGCGTGGTTACTCTTTGCTCAGAAGGGCAGGTGAGAACATAAATGTTGTCCAGCTGTAAGTACCTCTGAATTTGCAGAGTCACTGTTACCTTGTAATGCTTTTATACTAACAGATATTACCTTGCTTTTCCAGGGAAGGGAACGAGCCTGGGGATTCTGCGAAAATCACATACAATGAGTTGCTGCACAAAGTCTGTCAGTTTGCCAATGTTCTCCGCAGCCAAGGTACACAACTGGAGCCATAGGAGTACTGTACAGTTGGGATGAACTAGGCCAAGGTTTTGGAGACTGAGTCCACGTTTTGCAGCTAGTTTGTTGAGTAATTCTGGGCAAAATGCTTCCCTTCTCTGTTACGTTTCCATAATTGTATAGCAAGGTAGATGCCGATTTCCTCTGTAAAGCACTTTTGTAGTTTTATCTCTAGCTCTGTCTGTGAAAGCTAATCAATGCTGGCTGTGTAAACTGTACAGAGAAGGAAGCTATGCCCTGAGGTTTTCCAGGTAGCAGAGGGCCCTGGTTGCATTTCTGCATCCTTCAGGGGCTGTGTCTGATTGGAATATGGAGCATCCATTGCAGTTATCTTACAACTTATCTTTTCAAGACGTAGAGATTGAAAGGCAAAGTGTGTACCTGGTGTGCCTGGACAACCTGGAACTCTCTTGTCTGTTCGTGTTCTTACTCTTTCATTATTGGCATGATGCTCTTCGCATTGCTGGGTGCCAGAGCGCTCCCAGTCTGTCTGCCTTGGCTGAGTGGGCATTGCTGGGAAATGGCAGTGGAAGTTCGTGCCTATGGGCATGTGTTATTGCCTGCATTGTCAAGATGTTACACCCAAGGCTTGTTCAGCTCTAACTCCAGCTGAAACTTTATTGTAATTGTTGAAATAAAATCACTAGCTTTTTCCTGTATCCTGTTCTTTCATTGTGGTTATAGAGCTTTGGATACTAGCCGTCTGGTGGGCAGATAACACTTGCATCCACAGTTGTTTTGACAGGTTATTAGCATGGAAAAATGACATTTTCATTTTCCCTCCACAGGTGTGAAAAAAGGAGACCGCATTTCCATCTACATGCCGATGATCCTGGAGCTGGTTGTAGCCATGCTTGCCTGTGCCAGGATTGGGGCTCTTCATTCCGTTGTGGTAGGAACAAGCATCGTGCACTGCTCAGTGCTGAGCTGTTGTGGGGGATAGCAGCTCTGTTATCATGAGAGCCAGGGGGAGGAACTGGGAGAGCTGGAAAGATGGGTGCTGACTATGAGGTGGATGGCAACTAGATTAAGGTGCTACTTCCCAGCCCTCTTCTGCCTTTAACTGTGGAATGATGTGTCAGGGCTTGTACTCTCTCCCCCGAAAGGCCTTTAGGGAGTCTCCGTCTCCTTTAACTCTCTCCATCAATGCCTGGTGCAATCGGTTGTCTTGGATGGACTGCACAGCTGCTGTTGTTTTCTGTTCTGCCACTTCCTAACTTGGTTGTGGGATGTCCATCAGTTTGCAGGTTTCTCGGCAGACTCTCTCTGTGAGCGGATTCTTGACTGTGGTTGTTCACTCCTCGTTACAGCAGGTAAAACGCGCTTCTGGGCTTGCAACCCTAGGCTGTTAGGCTTGGCTGTCTGAAAGGTCTTTGTTTAAAAGCTGAATGAACTTGGAACTGGAGGAGGAAGGGCAGTGCTTCAACTGAGCTGCTGTAAGGCAGATAGACTGCTTGTAGCTGTGCTTGAATACTATTTTCCACTTCCAATGTGCACTGAAGTATTTAAGCAACCCTCCCACTTTGCTCTGCAAAGCATGTTGTCACCAGCTGCTAACAACATGTTTCTGAAAATGTCTATCCATGGTCCTCTTCAAAATAAGCCAGATGTTTCCAAGATGCATCATTTATTGGGCAGTCTGAATGTGAGAATTCCCTCCCTCACCGGTTTCAAGGAAATATTTGTATTGCAACTCTCAGCCTTGTAAAGCAAAGGATTGAGAAAGTGGTAATATTTGCATGCAAGTCCACTGCCTTTTCCCCAACTATGTTTTCTGTGGTAGTGATGTAACTATTAATAGGTCCACGCTATAGAAAGGACCCATTAGACTTTGCAGTCTGTATTCTGGCCGTGTTAGATTGTTCCCCACAGAATATTACCAAGAAACTCATTGGGCCAAATTTGACCTCTCCCAGGGAAGGAATTTCACCATTTCTCTTGGCGTTTGCTTCTCTAGGCCAAAAGGGCGTATTAGGAAACCTTTCCCAGCGGCTGCCTCCCTGCTTTCCCTCACTCCGGTCCATGAGTTCTGCTCAGCCCTCCTGAAAGTGCTCCTTCTTTCCAGCTGTCCCAGGCTGCCTCAGCCAGGGAGCCCTTCTAATGTTTTCCTTGGGGTTTTGCAGATGCCTTTTATCGAGGGGACAAGCTGATTAGCTTGAAACAGATTGCAGATGAAGCCCTCCAGAAATGTAAAGACAAGTAAGTTCAAATTCTCCTGCAAGAAGGGCGTTTCTGCCGGGATCGACTCCTGCACAAATGGACATGGAAATTGCTACAGGGTGACAGGCTCTGCAGCAGGTCAGACACAAACTGCTGTGCACTCATAAGCCTTTCCAAAGTAATGTACGTGTGGATTCCCTCCTCTGAGAAATATTTTCTTTAAAGTTTTTTTTCTTGTCCGTTCTGACCTGAAGGCCCATATGCTGGATGACGGGGTTTGCTGGAGACAGACTGTCTTATCCACCACCCCTGCTGCAGCCCCTCACAGTGGCCCGTGGCAGCTCTCCCAGTGCCTGCAGCAGCAGCTGTTGCGGTGGGAGGGAATAACACACCTCCGTGCAAGCTGCAAAATCTGACACAGTGCTGTGGTGCACGTTAAGATGGGGCTTAAATCTTGCCCACAAGTCACTTGTTGGACAGTAATGAGAAACAGAGCTATAAACCAGAAATATTTCAAGGTTGGGAAATAGCTGTGTGGCAGGAACAGGCACTTCAGCTGAAATGCACCAGCATGTGCACCAGGGGATCAGTGCCTAGCTGGGCACAGGTATATGGTTAAGCTGTATAAGGTTAAGATACTTTTTTGAGCATCTTCACTGAGATACTGGTAAACCACAAGGAGATAGGCAGATTTTATCATCACGTCTTACAGAAAGGGAAATAATCACACTGAAGTGACTTCACCAGGCTTACACACACAGTCACGGGCACCTAGAGGACCCCCTCCAGATCCTTATGCTTCCACTCCAGAACCATGTCCTCCAATTGCTCTAGCTTCTGCATGGGTAAGAGAGATACAGATGACAATAGTGGATATCTTTGGGGGAAAACTAGACAGATATTGGTCAGGATTTTTTGGTAGCCTTTCGAGTGGCAGGCAAAGTATTCCTGGTTTGGTAAGGTGGGATAAAAGCAACAGGTTCATAAACAAATATTGCTAGCATTCATAAATGCATCCTAGAGTTTTGCATTCAAATTTCCAAGTAATGCCTGAGGCGTCTAGATGTTCCCTGGCGTTAGAAGTCTCATGCTCATTGTGTTACAGGCCAGGATAGTGAGTAAACACTCACACGGAGTTCTTATTAGTATCGGCACAGAGAAGACTTTGGGAGGGACGTTTCTAGCTTTATGTTTGAGATTTGCATCCAGTTTTTGACAGACATCAGCTATTATCTAATTTTCTGCTCAAATATGAACCCCACAAATGATGAGAGAAAAACGTGTAGCTTTTATGATCCCGAATTTGATTTCGTAAATTAGGTCACCCGTGCAAACTTAGGGCAGGTACTCGGCACGTTAGAAATTCAAACTCTTCAAAAGCACTTGAAACTCCAGCTTGTATGTTTGCGGTAGTAGATCTGTGGCAGGACAGAGGCAATTCTGGAGTTGGGAATTGAAGGTGATGTAATTAACTGATGGAGACAATGTGTTGGTACCCTGATTCGGTTGAAAAGAGATTTGATTGCTTTGTTTGTGTCGTATGTATGCTCTGGTAATCCCCAGTTAAGTCGGACAAAAAGCCATTCTTTGGAAGCCTTTCCTCTTTCTGAAGGTAGACTGCTTGTCACACGTAGAGATGGGAGCAGCCACTTGACATGTCATGGGGGCTGTGGGGGAATCCAGCCTCTTCCCTCGGTGAGCCACAGCCAGAGCAGCTCTCTTTAGTGAGTTACTGGCACAGGCATGCAGGCAGCATTGGCTCTAGCTCTCAACAAATGCAGCTCAGGTGCCTCTTCTCTGCCTCCAGTGTATTTTGTAAAACCTGTGAAGGGCAGGCTCAGCCCGTTGTTGTCCGAGTAGCCTCATCTGACAACTCTGTCCCCTTTACAGGGGCTCCCCTTTGAAAAAGTGCATCGTGGTCAAGCACCTGGGGAGGGAAGAGTTAGCAGTGGACGGGACGTGCAGCAAGTCTCCCCCTCTCAAAAGGCTCTGCCAGGACGTACAGGTATGGGGCATGATGGGAGGATGGTGTGGTTTTGATATGGGTCTGGGCCCAGCAAATCAACTGATGTGAAACCACTGCAGGGCTTCCCTGGATGCTCCTGTTTGCTGGCTCCTGTTCCTGTTTCTCCCCTCCTCCCTGTTGTTGCATTGCAAGTGGTATGAGAAAGGGTTCCTTCCTCTTTCCAAGACCTTCTCCCTGTTGCTTCCTTTAATGCTGTCACTAGCTGCCAGCCCACAGGACCCCTGCGAAGCACAGCGGGGTATATCTTCCAAAGGCCGGAAGCCCCTAGGACTGGGACACGGTTCATGTTTTCATGTGCCCAGTGAAGGACTTTTCTTTCTTAATCCTATATCTATCTTCCCTATTGTGCAAGGAGCCATGTCCTTCTGCACTGCAGCTGACAGTGGAAGTGGGAGGGAAAAACAGGAGATTTATACTTGTGGCCTGGATGCAACACAATCCCACAACACGGTAATAGCTAATCATGAGATCAAAATCGTGCAGCTACTGTGTCGCTGACATTAGCAAGGCACAGTTTCTTGTTTTTATCTCTCAGACTGTTCATCTGCCTCTGGACCTGCCACTGTACATGCCAGCGCCCCCACCTGATAGAAAATGGCTGTTTTCAAACTATTTATGGCCTCCAGCAGAAAGCGCGTGCTCCCTTTACTGGTGGAACTGGGTGCCACGATGGCTAGTGAGAGCCGGTGAGGGCACATGTGCTCTTCATTGATTGAACTTGGACAGTTGCCCCGAGTCTTTGCAGAGAGAGGACTGAGCAGAGGGACGCTGGGTACCTCATAACAGTGCATTGAGCTATTCCAGATGCTGGGATACGGCAAGAGCAGGCTGTGCTTACCCAGAAGTGGGTTTTATTTGGAGAGTGCATTCGACTGAGCTTTGGGCTGTGCTTTCAAAAGGGATGGCCTGTGCATGTCCCTGGAGCAACGAGTACAGCAGATTATGTGTCTTTAGGTTAGTTTTGCTTGTGAAGCTGTATTAGTTTTATGGAGGTGTTGTCTCTTGCTTGCCACGTCTGGGTGTGTTACGTTGGCCTCCTCTGCTCCTCCTCTTGCTAGGATAGGGTAGCTGCTAAGGCATGGGAAAACAGGACCAGGTCAGCATTTTTATACTCTGGTCTTGATCGGGAGGCTGTAGAGAAGCCTGTCCCCTGCGCTGGTTGCTGTTGGTCATGTGAGGTTGTTGTGCAGTATGTCCCAGGAGGAGGAGGAGGCTAGAGGGGACGTGCGCGTTACCCTCCGGCTCTTGCTGCTGTCCTTGTTCAGACACTTGAATAAAGATCGCTTTCCCTCGTGAGTGCCTTTTTTCTGTGCCCGTGGCTTGTGGAGCACCATCGGAGGTCAGCGGGCTGTCTGCCTGCTGCGCGTGTTTGTTCCCGACCGGTGGTGTGCGTGCAGGGGGGTGGCCCACACAGAGACCCGCCGCAGAGGCGGCACATATCTAGGGAACGCGATGGAAATGGTAATACTTTCGCTCGGAGGGCATCTCCTGGCCTGGGCTCTGGATCAGAGGGCTTTTTGCCCTGCCAGGCCAATCTGTCAGCACCCTGTACCACTCCTTGCCGGCAAAGCCTGATGTGGATCCTCTGCTTCTCAACTTTCACACCCTCTTTGTGGATTTTTAACAGGAAAAAAAGACTGCAAGCTCACAGAGACTACATCCCAAGGTATTTACGCGCAGCACTGCCTTCCTCCTCTCAGTGCCTCTCCCCCCCGCTTCCCTCCAGCGCTCCACCTTTCTAACCGCTCTGACTCTGCACGGCCACACGTGTCTTCCTAATCAGGTTACCAGCAGTTGCATGTTAGCGATAGATACCACTTGCTGCTTGGCTGCACTCATTGGGGGTCTGTGTCCCTTTCACCCAGCAGAGTGAGAGCAGTGAGCAAATGTGGTTGAAGCTCCTGTGGCTGCTGTAGGGGCTGGAGGCCTCCTGAAGGAGAAAGATTGTGGAGAACAAGGGGGATGTGTGCTGGGGCCTGCTAGGGCCAATAGCCTGTCTTCTGCTTCCTCTTTGGAAGGATTAGTCCGAACCCCCTTGTTTTCTGTGACAATGAGAAGCTGTGCAGCGTAACGGGGAGACAGCTGCACCCTCTGCCTGTCCAGCCAGAGCTCTGTGCGTTTTTGGTGTTAATGCAGTGGCACCAACTTTGCTGCTGGAGGCACATCCACTTCTGTAAAGACATCTGGATGCATATGAACTTGCTGACAAGGTGAAATGCAGAACCACTGGGATTCACTGCCCTGCTTCCCAGGGTTACGATAACATTTCATGTGTTTTCCTTTAAAAATAGTTCTCACGATGTGCTTCCCTTTGTAATGAGATTGGCAGGAATCACACACAACTTTCCAGCTGCTGTTGTGTGTTGTGGGCAGGAAGCCTGGAGCTTCAGTGCCTGACCCAGCGGGTGGACTCTGCTCACACCTTCCCCGGAGCTATGACCCCAGGAACCCGCCTGAATAAAGCGATGGCCGGCCAACACGTGCGCTCTACCAGAGCGCCAGAGAGTCAGGGCTTGCCCATAGTCACCTGGGCAGGCTTCTTTTAGCAACAGTTAGTTTTTGAGGTTTTAAGCTTTCTCCATTCCTCCGACATCAGCCGCCCAGGGGCTGGGGGCTTGGCAGGAAACAGCAGAGGGGCCTTCCCGGGTCCCTGGAGCAGGGTGTCTGGTATTGGGCTAGCTCCTAGCATGGTTGCACCAAACTCTGTGTGTGTTACTTAGAAGCCAGCCTAGATCAGGGTGTCCAGCTCAAGTGTGTGGGGCACCTCTCAAAGACCATGAGCAGCCCCCGCCTTCACCTCTGCTGCGTGTCCTTTTTAATCTTTGTTTAGCTGCGTTGTGAAAAAAAGGAACGTGTTCTTTGGCAGCCCCTGGCTAGTAGGTGAACTGAAGGCAGGCCTGGTTTCACTGGCTATGTGCTATATCAGGGCTCTGACTTGTTCCATAGGTTGGAGGAAGTTTGATGGTAAATTAAGGAATCTTTGAATGAGGGATGCAGGAAAGTGTTTGAGTCGGTGGGAACCTAGCTTGGTCTCGTTTGACATTGTACCTTGCTGGGAGCATGGTGATGCACCAGACTTGTGGAAATCAGGCTCCAGGAGTTACGTGGGTGAGCTGGGGGATCTATGTGAGCTTTCTAAATGGACTCAGATGAGCCATGCTGTCAGCAAAGGGGCAGAGTAGTTGGTGTTCCCTGTATCATGTGTGCTGAGCTTCTGGCTGCTGCTGGACTGTGGGATCCCAGTGGCACTTTTAACATCTTGAGGGACACAGAGAGTCACTGTGTGATCCCTTGGCTGTTCTCCATGCCTCAGGATGTCCCAGCTGAGGGAATTTTGGAGTGCAAGACTTCCAGTACTGGCATTTGCTTTCCTTCAGCTGCTTTATACAGCCCGGAGATAGGAGCTGCTGGGATCCAACTCACTGCTGGGGAGCTCACACACAGAGGATGGACTTGAGTCTGGAGACCCACCGACTTGGCAAATGCCATGAGTTCAGCTGTAGCTAGGTGCTCTGCTGCCCAGGTTCCCTTCCTGCTTCTCTGGGGTGGCATCTGGCCATTTGCCTCTCTACCTCCTAGACCAAATGCTAATTCCAGTCCTGTTTGCTAACAAGACAGTCTTGTCTGAGTGACTGCTGGAGCCTGCCTTACATCTTGGGGACTCTTGTGTGCAGCCTGTGCTTGCATGGTGGGCCCTAACTCTGCAAGGAGAAAATGTGCCCCAGCTGCAAGTTGGCCTCCTGTGCTGCAAGGCTTTGGGTCTGCATTCCTGGCCTTGCAGAGATGTGGAAAGCAGAGGTCTGCTCTCTGGCTGAGGAGTGTTGCCCGATCAGCCGTTTCCAAGTTCCTCTGAGGAAAGGAGAGAAGGTCAGGGGAAATTAGGCCTAGCACTGAGCTGTGCTGTCCTGGAGATGTGGCCAGCCAAGGCGACTTTCAGGGTGATCTCTGCCAACCAGTCGAAAGTGTTGGTAGCCCTGTTATAGCTCTGGCACCTGCAGTAGGGGGTCCCCATGAGTTGTCTGGGGCCAGTGAATACATGGCCATGCGAAGGGTTGGCTGCTGCTTTGGTGTTTGATTGCTGCTCAGGGCAGCTCCAAGAGAGCAGGAAGGGGGAGCCTGTTTGCCATGACACTGCAGAGCAGCTTGTGCAGCCCTTCTCACGGCTGCTGGTGAGAGGGATTTATGGACATTGCCAGTGGTTTGGAAAACGTGCTTCAGGTCTTGTAGTTGGACGTTGTTAAAAGGTTTTACCGGTTGCTGTGGTGCTTCTTGAATGGGAGCTGCAGCTCTGATGCACGGTTTGCGGCGAATGGCTCTAGGCAGAAGCCATGCTGTGGGTACCTGCCTGGACAGGCCCTGAGGGGCAGAGAGGTTGGGGCTGCAGCCCTTTGTCCCCTCTCTCAACTTCTGGGGGTCCTGTTTCTAATCTTTCACTTTTCTCAGACCCCCTGGGATCCAGCCACAAACATGTGGTGGCATGAGCTGATGAGCGGTGCCAGCACGGAGTGTGAACCCGAGTGGTGCGATGCAGAGGATGAACTTTTCATCCTCTACACCAGTGGCTCAACTGGGAAACCTAAGGTATGCTCCTCTGCCTGACTCGCTGCCCTGTGGGGACAGGCTCTGAACTGCAGTAATACCTCAGAGATGGGAACCAGTAAGGGTTGCTTTGGGAGGCCTCAGTGGGAAGAGGAGCTATGGAGGCTTTGGGAGAGTGGATGGGTGGGTCATTCCAGCTCAGTTGCTGCTTGTGCTAAATGGACCAGTGATGCTGAGCTTGGACTGGGAAGAGCCTTGGCTAGGAGCTTGCCCTGAGGATTGTTGTGCCTTCTTCTTGCAGGGTGTGCTGCACACAGTGGGTGGATACATGCTCTTTGTTGCCACTTCGTTTAAATATGTGTTTGATTACCACCCCGAGGATATCTACTGGTGCACAGCTGACATTGGATGGATAACTGGCCATTCCTACCTCACTTACGGACCCCTGGCAAACGGGGCAACTAGTATATTAGTAAGTGCTGGGTGGCAGCTGGATTGAAGGTATTGGTCATGATGCTGAGCTGCATCCCTGAATTGCTCTGCGCTGAGCATGGCAGGACATACTTTTCCCTTGTGTGCAAAGCCTCCTCCACCTGTGCTATGTTGCAGTTGTTCTCTGCGAGGAAGGGTGGCAGCTCCCAAGGAAGGCTTGGGTGACTGCTCAGTGGTAGAGGGGAGGGCTAGGTTGTGTGCGTGACTTCTGGGTGGTTAATTTTTCAAATGCTCCCCTGTTTCTTTCCCTTAGAAATACAAGCCTCCTGTACCAGGGGAGCCAGGGCTGCTGCAGGCTAATATGAAAGCTGGATCATGAGCAGGGAGCGATGTTCATGCTGCCCAAGCTGGTCTGACAACCTGTATTTAACTCCTGTGCCTGCATCTCCTTTGACAGTGTATGGCAAAACAGGGAGCCAGAGGCCCTTTCCCAAGGCTCCCGTGGGTCAATGCAAGCAGGAAAATCACTTCCACTTTGGGGGAATCTTTTTAAGGTTCTTGGTGCCTTTGGTTGTGGTTCTGTAACTCCATGTTTGGATCCATCGCCCTGAGCCTTGTGAGGAGTGTCATTGAGCTGGTGGGATAGCTTTTGCTGCAATAGCCACCCAAGTACCCTCATTGCTAGCATGTTTGTGGGGACATTGGCTAGGACATCTAGCGTGGGAGGGGTTGCCAAATCCATACTGAGGAGTGGGTTAGATGGGGCCACGGACCAGACTGGTTTCACACTGCACAGTGCCCCCTGCATGCCAGTTAAGGACACGCTGGGGTCCAACTGCTGTTCCCCATCGCTCTCGGCACCTGTTGCTTGCGAAGGTGCTGCAGATGGTTGCAGGGCGGTAGCACTAATGAACAGCTGTGTCACTGGCCTGTTTCCAACTCAGTTTGAAGGTGTCCCCACCTACCCGGACGTTGGGCGAATGTGGAGCATCGTTGACAAGTACAAGGTGACCAAGTTCTACACGGCGCCCACAGCCATCCGGCTGCTGATGAAGCATGGGGAGGAGCCTGTCAAAAAGTGAGTGCTGCCCCCCAATGGTGTGGGGGGGTCCCTGGCTCTGGCACAGCCCCAGGCTCCCTGATGGGGGACCAGGGATCACAACAACTTCTCTGAACAGCAGCTTCCCCACTGCATTTTCTGGACAAACCAGGATCTTCTGTATTCAACCCAGGGATGAGCAGACACCCCAGGCATTAGCTTCATTATGGCACTTCTAAGCACGTCCTTCTCTTTTTACCATAAGCAAAACTCTTGAGATAGCAAGCTCTGCTCTGCCCTGCTCCTGAGCCAAAGCTTGCAGAGGTGTGCTGAGCAGAGAGCCTGTGTGTGCGCTGCTCCTTAACCCAGGGAAGGGAAAGAGCAGAGCTGAGCGTGTCTTCAGCCTGCTGAGAGCTTGGAGTAGGACGTACCAAAACCATGGAGGTCTCCCCTTGGCCCGCAGGGGAGACGGGGTGAGCGTTCAGAGGGACTGAACTGTGCCTGAAAGCCCCAAGTGTGGGTAGCCTAGAGATGCCTGTAGGCTTCTGCAGCACAGGCAGGCTCATGAGTAGCTTCTCCCTGTGGCCTGTCGTGCCTCTGCGAGCCCTTGCCTCTGCTCTGCAGGCACAGCAGGAAGTCTCTGAAGGTGATGGGGACTGTCGGGGAGCCCATCAACCCTGAAGCCTGGCTATGGTACTACCGTGTGGTGGGAGAAGAGAGGTGTCCCATTGTGGATACGTTCTGGCAGACGGAGACGGTGAGTCCTCGCCTGGGTGGCCCTGGGACCTCTCTTTCCCCTTGTTTTCCTGGCAAGTATCAGGGTTATCTTCACAGGCTTGCCGTAACGCCGCTTTGGTGCTGCGGGGGCTAGTTGTTGCTTGTCTAGGAGCCTCCCAAACTCGTGTGCCTCATGAGTGAAATCAGTTGATTCCCCTTCTCCTCTCTCTTCCCTGGACCTCAAATGCACTGCATGGGGAGACCTTCCTCTCAGATGGTTGCTGCCAGTCTGCTCCAGTCCCTCCTTGCAGCATCCCTCTCCCCCTCTTTCTCTTCTCCAGCAGCTCCAGGACCTCCTGCCCAAACACAGCCTCCCCGTATCCTCCCTGAGGCCCCGTCTCTGCCTGTCTTAGGCAGGCAGCAACTGACTGTGACGTGAGATGACTGGAGCCAACACAGACGGCTGTGGGACAGGCTGGCATCGCCTAACCACATTCACTTTGCCTCTCCCTGCAGGGTGGCCACATGCTGACGCCTCTCCCTGCTGCCACCCCTATGAAGCCGGGCTCTGCCGTGAGTAGTTGTGTGTTTCCCCGGCAGGGAGGGCTTTGGCGAAGTTCAGCAGTGATGGCTGGCACCATGGGTGCCCTGGCCTAGGTGTACATGCTGAGGTGGTTTCAGGCTGGCTGAGGTGGTCTGTGGGAAGGAGTTCCACGGGGGAAGGTGGCCACTGTGCAAAATTTCAGGCCTGCCCTGTGCAGCTGTGCTGACAGGCCCTGTGTGCCACATTGTCTCCAAACCTGCCCTTGTTCTGCCCTTGACTCTATCTAGTTCACAGGGTTTTAATGCGTGGGCTCACCTTCATCTCTCCTTGCTCTCTGGTCCCCACGGTAGACGTTCCCTTTCTTCGGTGTGGTCCCTGCCATCTTGAACGAGTCGGGGGAAGAGCTGGAAGGAGAAGCAGAAGGCTACCTGGTAAATAGGGGCTGATCTTCCTGACCCTCCTCTAATCTGTTCCCTTTGAGCTCTGATAGGGTACACATGTCTCCACCTACACTGGTTCCGGACAAGGGAGGACCTTTTCAGTGGTAGGAACAACCTCTACTGACATAATTCTGAGTTTTATGCCGTAAACAAGCTGTGCATGCAATCACTGATGCAGTTGCACAGATGAGCAACATAGGAGGAAGGCGCAACAGCTTTGCAAACAAGCTCCTTCCCCTATACCGAGTGTGGTGAGACTTTCCCAATAGAGCAGCACTGCAGTGAGAGCAGGGGCGGCAGCAAGTGTCTGTGTCATCACCCGTGATCATCTCTGTAGCCTTTTTATTACTACATAGTGCTGTTCTCACTGGATTATTTCCCCTCCTATCACACAAGAAATACAGTCTATAAAAATCCTGGAACGGGGAAGGTAGAATAGCAGGTGTTTGATATTTTGACTCTGGGAAGAGCTCTTTAGTGTGAGGTAGTTCCTTCCATATGCCTATCAGTTGCAAAAAGATAAATTATGCTAAGCTAGAAAGGTTGCGGAGCAGTGTAGGAACTGTACCTGCTGGCCATGGTTGTTTGGGTAAACAGAGGTGGTTCAAAACACTGACCAACAGCAGAGGTTCAAGAGTTAACACTGGTAGTTTTTGCTCCCACTGACTCATGTCTGCATTTTTCACGATCAGGTCTTTAAGCAGCCCTGGCCAGGAATAATGCGCACAGTATACGGAAACCACCAGCAATTTGAAACCACCTACTTCAAGAAGTTCCCTGGGTACTACGTGACGGGTGATGGTAAGGCTGTTGGGGGAGTGTGTGTAGGCTGCAGAGGCCAGGGGACAGCAATTTAAATCTTGCTATGTCCTAGTCTCAGAATCCCTTATCGGTTGCTCCGAGGGCTGGCACTGCTTCCTCACGCTGTCATTTCTGTCTATTTTTAGGTTGCAGGAGAGATAAAGATGGTTATTACTGGATCACAGGACGAATTGATGACATGTTGAATGTTTCTGGTAAGAAAAACAACTTTTGTCTTCAGTGAGAGCCAGTGTGCTTTTTCGATACTAGTTAAAATGACAACCTTGCTTTATGGGACACACTTCTGTACCCACGATTCTGCCCAGCAACCTGTCCTCGAGCTCGGTCTAATTGTAGGATCTTGTTTGTTTCCAAGTCAGTAGAGACTGTGACTGACTTTCTGGGACAATGCCTCCAGAGAAAACATGCTGGAGGGAAGGAGCCTTCTGTAGCCTCTCAGAGGAACTTTTTGAGCGTTTAGGGTGCTTCCATGCTGAAGCATTTAGCGTCACAGGACATCTTAGAATTATAAAAAGATTTAGGATGGGCAGGACCTCTTGGGTCTCTAATCCAACCTGCTGCTCCAGGTAGGCTAACCTCAAGGCCAGGTCAGGCTGCTCAGGACTTTGTTCAGGTGAGTTCTGAAAGTGTCCAGGGATGGAGATTTTCCTGCCTCTCTTGCCTGAGTCTGTTGAGATTCAGCTTTATTTCACCCCACCATGCTCTCCGTATACTGCATTAAATAGCTCCATTCCTCCTTTCCTGCAGGCTACAGGTACTTATTGCTGGTTTTGAGATGTTTGCTTGTGCTTGCCCCTGTATCAAACTAGATCCTTTCATCTGACTTCCCTGAAGGCAGTGCTTGTTCTTCACCAACCAATCATTTGGGAGTTGACCACATTCCCTGGGTTTTCAGCGCCAGCGGTCCCAAGGTAGAATGGCAGAGTGCAGGTGCAGTTGGAGCAGAGATGCACAAAAGTGAGTTGTGCCCCTGCCCCGTGATGAGGAGCTTCTTTCCGTCTGCCCAAAATGATGAGCTCCAGCAGTGCACAATAGTGCCAGTTCTTCGGCTCTGCAGATTCAGGCTCTTCCTTCTCTGCATGTTCCAGGTGACCTTGTGGGCAGGTCTCCTCTTGCCAAGACCAGCTCCTTCTCAGCCTTTGCTTTGTTTAATCTGATGGCTGTGAACAGTTCACAAATCTGTTTAAGAAGCCTAAAGGTAAGAGGGATAATAGCCAGGGGCGTGTAGCCTTTGTCTGCGGCCCTTAGCTAATCCTGTGCTGATGTGAGCAATAGTTAGCTGTGTTGCGGGACAGCCCAACCGCTGAAGTAGGTTTCTTTATCAAGCTGTTTTCTCTTCTCAAGCATGTGTAATTGATGGTCTCAAACCTACAGCTTAGGGCCTTTTATACTTGCAGGCTTCTTCCTTCCAGCTGCTGGAGGCTCTAGGGTGCCAGCCCCATGCTGCTCTGTAAAGCACACTGCCTCTCTCTGCTTCCAGGCCACTTGCTGAGCACTGCAGAGGTGGAGTCAGCCTTGCTTGAGCACTCAGCCATCTCTGAGGCTGCAGTGGTCAGCCACCCGCACCCCCTGAAAGGCGAGTGCCTCTACTGCTTCGTGACTCTGAGAGATGGCCATGAGTTCACCAAGAATCTGACAGATGAGCTGAAAAAACAAGGTAGCAAGAGTCAAACATCTGGGAGTCTGCATTGCAGGGTCGGGGGTGGGGGGGGGTGCGGTGTCGGGCGAGTGAAGGAGGAGTGCTTAAACAAGGGTGCATGTAGTCTGGGGAATCCAGCATGGACAACTGCGACAAGGTGCCCCCTCTGAATGGAGAGCACGACTGGTGAAAACTAAAATTAGATCTCCTGACCTTTGGCTGCTCATGTGATGCCACTTCTACCTCTTGGAAGCTGGCAGCCAAGTAAAGGACTCGGGTAGCCAGCGGGCATTTGTTTGCAACAGTGCTCTCCGGCCTGGGCATTGCTCCTATGGCTCTCCTGGGTAGACTTGTGGCAGAGTTTGTTCAGCTGCTTTGAGCAGAAGGGACCATTTGCAAGTCCATCTCCTAAAGCTAGGAGGTGCTGCCTGAGCAAGGACCTACAGACAGGAGTGACAAACTCACAGCTTTGGGCTAAAGCAGGCCAGACATTAAAAGAACAGGGTAGAAACAGTTGGGAATCCAGTGTGCTTTCCCCAAGTGCTGTAGTTAAATACATCATTGCCTGGTTTGGTTGTTTGTGCCTCAAAGGAGCTCTTTTATTGCCACAGAGGAATGCAGCATTTAATACATGAAATGCATCCATGGAAGTTTCTTCTCTGCAGGAACCAAAGGGGGAGTTAGTTCGTGCTCTATCAAAATGGCAATAGTGACTGGGAAAAGCCATTACAAGGGTGTCTTGACAACGCTGAGAATGAAACTGTGGGAGCATTTGCCTTTGCAAAGATGGGGTATAGCCCCATTTGCATTGCAGGTCCTGCTCCCCCTTTCCACAGCTTCAGGGCTCTGGTGCAGCAGCACTGACTGCACCACATGGGCACCAGGCTGTCCAATGAGCTGGTCTTTGTGTCTTAACTTAGTCATCCTGCCTCAAAAGGATGTGCCTGGCATCTCCTGGTAGGCATAATAAAAATATTTTTGTTTTTTTTTTGTAGTGAGAGAAAAAATTGGACCGATAGCAACACCTGATTACATCCAGTATGCCCCTGGCCTGCCCAAAACCCGCTCAGGTAAGGGATCTAGTTACAGTGCTGGAGGATGGAAATCCCTAATCTGCTTGTCTGGGACCGCTGAAGTCCAGGGGGACCAAACCCAGGACAAGGGGGATGCGGTAGGTCTGGGCACTCCCCGCTCCTCTGCCAGGGATGTTGAAAGGCTCCTGAATCCTGCTTTCCTTTTGTGGTTGTCTTTACAGGAAAGATAACCAGAAGGATATTAAGGAAGATTGCCAAAAATGACCAAGATCTGGGGGACATCTCCACCCTGGCAAACCCGGGCATCATAAACCATCTTTTCAACAGCAGATGTGACACTAAGCTGTAGCAGCATGACCTGTCCCTTCTGAACAGAACTGTAGCAGCAGCAGCATCCTGATGAGCGGGTCCCTCAAGTAACTGCTGTCCGCCCTGGAAAAGAAACCTTCTCCTGATGAACTGAATGTATAAATGCTGTAAACGAGGAGGGAAAAGCTGGCTCTGGAGAGGCCTCATCTCACTAGTCTGTCCATGCCTCAGAGGAGTGAACGCATCCTTTTGCGGATTGGTATGATGCACCTGAGGTTCCAGCCTCGTTCACTTGTGCCAGAGGGACTTAGGCTCTTCCCTTTTCATCACCTAGTTCATGATTTTTTTGGGGGGGGGGGAGGGGAGGTGTTTAATTTATGTAATTGAGGGGCCCTGGTGTCTTGCCTGCAGTGGGAAGGAACTAGGGAGTTGGAGAGGAAGTGGTACTTTACTGCCAAAGCTGGCAACACAGAAGTACTGGAATTACTCAATGCAAGCAGGCAAGGGAGGTTCATCTGCTGTTGTCCACGCACCAGCTAAGATTCCTCTTCTACCAGTGTTGTAAGCTGGGAGAAGACTTAACACTCTCACATCATAGCTTTTTAATTGAGTTTTAGTCTTGCATCCGCTGTCCAAGCTGCTTGTTAGCAGAGGGCCCCAAGCCTGGAAAGGAATGGTGCAAGACTCAAGGGAGCTCTGTTCTTCAGATAGGTTTTATACAACTCTTTGGTACTAAGGTTTGTTATTTTCTAACTGTGTGATGCCAGCTGTTGCATTTTTCCTAATCTGGGGTCCTTTGCTGGCTGCGGATGCAATAGGGAGCCTGGAGCCTGGGTCTGAAAGGAAACGGTCTTGGTCTGGTGTGCTCTGTAGAGCACTATCTCCAGCTGCTTTCTGATGCCATCAGTTAAGCTTAGCAGAGGCAGGGCAGCGGGCTGCCTCTTTCAAAGGGCTGGGGGTAGGAGTGGGTACTACTGATACCAAAGGAAAGGGGGGAAGGGGAAAACAAAACAAAACAACAAAACACACCACTAGGGAGAGGCATCTTTCCCAGCACAAACAAAGTGTGTGGTGGGGGTGGTAGAGGGCAGTCAGACCATTGCTACAACAAAGAAACCAAGGCAGGCAAGGCTGTTATTCCAACATGTTTTCTCATCAGAAATAAAACAGTGAAAGGTATTTAAAGCCAGCTTTTGCTTAAATGTGACATGGCTTTATGATGATGGGGGGAAAAAAAAAGAAAATCTTATCCAGCCCAAAAGCCTGAACATTAAAGGGGTACTGCCAAAGCCAACATTTCTTCCACAAATTGATTGAACTCCAGCCCTGGATTGAGCTGGGAAAGATACGTCCTTTGTAATGTCTGTATTGGACATAGGCATGAGCTGCTTGAGTTTACACTTCAACCAAAGGAGAAATGGGCTTTAACCCTTGCTGCAACAGCTGTTTCATGAACCCTAATGTACAGGCTTTACCTGTAAAATGAACTGACTTTTAGATGGTCTGGAAAGCAAGAAGCAGCTGATTGCTCATGGTTAGAGGTGCTCGGATGGGCTGTTGTCCAAGTCTCATTTCGTACCTGCTACTCTCATTTGCACAGTACTCATCTGTGATATATAACCTCAGTGTGTGCCTGTGTCTCATGCTCCACCCACAGCTCTGTACCACTGCTCCAGCTTGTTAACAAGAAATCCTACACCTGCTCTCCTCCTATTTTACTCTGAGTTTGCTATGTAATTTTAGCTGGAGACAGCTAGAATTTTATGCAAAAAGGGAATAAAAATCAAGGAAACAAAATGACAACGTGTGTGGAATGCATGCATTAGTTGTAGGTACGTGTCTGGTGTTTGAGGCCAGAGGAAGACTGGGATCTGCCTTACCCTATCCTATGGGTACGCTACAGCAACCACAAGCTGCTTGGGGCAGGGGTCTGTCCCTGCAAACACATGAGGCAGTTGCTTCGGTGGGTGCAGCAGAGCCAGCTCTGCTGTGCCAGGCCTCTCTGTCCAGTGCAAACCAGCAGCTTTGTGGTCAAGCAGCAAGATCCTTCTTGCTTTTGGGAATGGCATGGGGTAGGTTACTGCAACTGCAATGCTTTTTCACAGACTAGGATTGATAGCATTACAGGTGGGAGGTAATTTTTTTTTTCCCTTCCTTAAAGGACCTGACTCAAAACTGTGCTGCCCTCCTGCACTGGCGAGAGGGCAGAACAGCTGGGCTCCACCATCAGAGCCTGTGCCTCAGTTTCTCCCTGGTCTCCAGACAGAATCGTTCCACAAAGACTAATGTAAAGAGTGAGACAGTCTAGCCTGTACCGCACCAACATATCAAACCTGGTCCCATAAACAGGTGCAGGATGGATGCAGGAGCAATGCCAGGGAGAAAAAAAAAAAAAAAAAAACACACAAGCTTGCACAGAGGAACTGAGGAACCTCAGGGCTGTTGCTACCTGCCTCTCCACCACACCAGTCTCAGCCCCAAAGCCAGCAAGGGGGCTGGAGCCAGGCCTGGTCCTCACCCACATGTAGTATTGGATACCAGCCTCCACTGCTCCTCCATACCTTGGTCTTGACTTCAGTGTCACCTTCAGCTCAGACTTCACAGGCAGCTCTCTCCCACAGCTCAGGCCTCGCCAATACTGCTCTTCACAGCTGGGTGCCTTGGGGTCTTGCTGCTTATTGCTCCAGCAAAATGCACAGCCACAGCTACAGGCCTAGGATGTTTCTCCTAGAGTCCATCTTACCCAAAACCCTTACTGGTCTTTTTCCTTGATAATCCTCCTAGCACTAGCTCTCCATAAGCTGTGTGTGGTGCCAGAGCTGCTGAGCCCTGTGTTCCAAGTGCACAAACGCATCACCAGCATGGATCTGCAGACTTACGTGATCTGAAACAGAAACTGCCAGTTTGTCTTTAGTCTTCTCTTGCTGCACCGTGGGCAAGTTGTGTGGACCTAAGTGATAGGCCCTTGCAGAGGCTTACAGCACTACCCAATGGTTGTGTTGGGCCAGAGCTCTGCTTCTAAGGCTACCTCAAATCCTGCTAGGCTTCTCCAGAAGGGTGCAGAGGGAGAACAAGAGAGGACAGTTGAGCTGCTGAAGCAGTCAAGAGACTGCCTAGTCCCCATGAGACCGTTTCAGACAAAACTTGGCTTTTCAGTGACAAAGTCCAGCAGAACCAACTGCCTGGGTCTTGGTGTCAAGACAGCATGTTTATAAAGTGAGGGACCTTGCCAGGTGCTGACCACCTCTCCCCATAAAGCCTGTCCACAGGAGAGGTTTCAACCATCTCCTCATGCTTTTAAAAAAAAAAAAAAAAACACCACAAACAAACCACACCCACACCCTCAACTGCGCGAAGAACAGGTGGGTTATCTGCACAGTGCACAGGAGAGATGAGGGCAACTAACAGCTTGGATTGCTTAACACAGAGCCAGGCTGCATCAGCATGGGCAGAAAAAGCCCTTTAGCCACAAAGCATGCCCCTGCAGCAGGGTTAGGCATAGCTCAGCAACACATGGCCGCACGTACAGAGCCTAGCAGTGTGTGGGGGGGGGGGGGGGGGGGGGGAGTCCTGTGTCCCTCTGCCACAGGAAGGCATCATGACAGGGCAGCCTCAGCACTGCCTTCATGGCCAACTGCCGTGCCGTTCTGGCTCAAGTCCTCCAAGAACTAGTAAACGTCAAGACACGCCATAGAAAATGGCATCGCGTCCTTTCCACCTGGAGGTTAAGAGGTTAACACTCCCCAACAGCCTGACTGCAAGTTTCAATCCCTTCAGAAGACTCAATCCCACATTCCTGAGCAGCATACTACCTGCCAGCATATGGCATGTCACCCCAGCACGAGAACCGAGCCCATTCCTCTGGAGCTGTGACCATCTGCCAGGGAGAAAAGAGAAGGCCTGGCTCAAAACAGGACAGTGCAGCAGCAGGGGGTCTGAGCACAGCTCAGGTCTGCCGTCCTGGAGAAAACCCATTGCTGGGTTTGGCTTGCCTTCCTGAAGTCCTACATGGGAAAAAACAAAACAAAACAACAAAAAAAACCCACCACCAACAAAAAAAATCTGTTCATGAAGACAGAGAGAGACTAGCAGCACTTGTGCCTCCTGAACCTGGGCCAGCAAAGCCTGCAGGGTTGTTTCCAGTTATGGACCTAGAAAAATAATGGCCCTGCATTTCTGTGCAGCTACAAAGGAGATGATAGCTGAGCAATAAAGTAGAGATCAGCAGGGAAAGGAATGATGACAGTTCCGCCACAGCCCCACCACTGCCACAGCCATGAATTTTGACAGTGTTGCAATACCTGGTATTGTGATAATTGATAACCATAAAGTCAAAGATTCAAAAGGTCCATCACTGGCAGTGCTTATGTGCCTACTGACACAGACCAAAGTACTTGCATGTATATTCCCAGACCAAATTGACACAAAAACAGCATTCAGATTGAGTGTATGTTTTAATCTCTGGATGGGGGTAATTAGCCCCCCCCTCCCCAACTAAACCACCCAGGAATCGTAGAGCCAGTTACACTTAAAGAACTGAAAGATTTCCAAGTTCAAAGATTCATGATTAAAGCACCCAGTCTGAAAGTTGCCCTAGGAGACTGCTGCACAGCACCAGAGCAGTGGTCCCAGTGTGACAGCAGTGGCATAGCCATGGAGGCAGTAATAGGCTGCCACGGCCCTGCCTAGGAACTAACAAACCAAATCCCACGTCAGAAGAGCACTGCAGGCAGCAACACCAAGCGCTTGGCAGCTCGGCTGGGTCTGCTCCGCTCAGTCTCACCTCTGCACACCCTTGCTGCCCACCCACAAAGCTGCCCGCCTCACCACATCACAAATCCTGGGAGGACAACTAAAGAGGTCAGGGCTCTCAGCTGCCACCCTGCCCCCTGCCATGGCTCTTGCTTTGTACTGTAGTGGCAGAGCAGGCAGATGTTCAGCACACGACTCAGCAGGATGTATGGGCAGAAGCCCTCATGGATTCAGGGGATATTGACACACTGGCTGTGATAGAAGGCTCCGCTTCACCCTTGCTTTGGGCTCTGCCACCACAGTTGAAGAAATCTTGTGCCAAACGGTGGGGGTCAGTCACTGCCTTAGCTGAGCCCAAGGGATGAGAAATACCACAGCAGTCACTGTGAGGACAAGAGACTTTCCATCTTTGGAGATGAGACCCAACATGGGGGGGCCAGTCTTGTCACTGCAGCCCCTATTGCCGTCGGGGGTGTCAGCACTTGGTAGGAAACACCAGCACTACCCTGCAGCTCTGCATCTTGAGGACCCTCACAGGGTGCCACATCTGGGACAGGAGGCTGCTTTTGTTCTCCTTTGCCACGAGGCAGGACAGAGGGAGCGGACAGCTAAGTGAGCTTCTTTCTAGAGCATGTTGCACTACCAGCAGCTAGACCTCCTATTCTTATTGTAGAAGCAACTGGATGTGGTCCTGAACAGCAAGACAGTTCAGCATAGGTAGAACAGGCTAAGTGACTGAAGCAGATCTAGCCCTCCCACGGAGAGGGTGTGGAGCTCAGGATTAATTCTGCGCTGCCGCCTTGCCTTCCTTGGATGAACTATTTGGGATGAACACCTAGGCCAACAAAACCTCCTGAAGGAACTGGGCAAAGAGCGAGCCAGGTGCCCTTGGACAAATTACACCATGACAGCTTGCCTCTTGCTGTAAGGATCCTCCAGCATAGGGAAAGGTAGGCATCAGAGCAACAGCACCTGAGCAAGGGCTGGATGGGCGGGCCATGGACACTAGGCTCCCATCTGCAACTTGGAAAGCGCTCAGGCAGAGGGGAAGCACAAGGGGCACTGGGCCACAGAGCCCACAGATGAAGGCTGACACTTTCCCCCTTCTCCTTTCTTTGCCCAGGCTTTGGCTTGATGATGATGCACGCAGCATCAAGGAGCTTGGAGCTGGGAACAGCACAAGCGCCTGGTGTGGCACCTTACGCTTAGTTCTGCAATACATACCACTGCCTGCAGGCTAGACCCCAAAGGGACATCCAAATCAATGCAATACTGGGAGGTCAGGGCTGGGACATGCACCTGGGGCAGGGCTGGACCCACTGAGCAGGCAGAGCAAGGGAATCCCTTCTTCCTGCAGGACGAATTGCAAAGGAGAAGCTGGGGTTGGCACGCAGGACTTTTGGAACCATTACGTTTCTACAGTCCCTCCTCATGATCCCAAACACCTCAGGCCTTGGTAATTGCACCCTAAGGAAGACATCCCTGTGGTAGATCAGCTCTTCGGGCAGCAGAACAAGGCGGGTGGGATGAGGGCTTGCCTCCTCACACCAAGTAGGGAGTGTCCAGCACCGCCACACCAGCTGCTACCCCACCATCCGCATGCTCAACTGCCTTGGTCCGCAGGAGGTGACCAGCGGACTTGTTCATCACCATCTCCTTGCCCTGTCTGCAAAGAAAAGGGCAACTAAGCACCTGTAGAGCAGAAAGCTTCTGGCATTTCTACTGTCTTGGAGAATTTGACTGACATTCCCTGTCAAAGCCACAACCCAGGGCAGTTAACTAGCATGTAAAGCCCCTCCGGTCTAGTGCAGAGGCCTCCGCTAATAACAAAGCTGTGCTTGTTTTCTGCATAGCAGCGACACAGCTGTGTGCTGAGCTGGGCCATTTCTGTCAGATTTCTCTGCAAACAAGCAGTGTCAGGTTGTGAATGTTGCCAGAGTACATTTGTTTCTAAAATTGTACAAGAAGGACTTCAATTTATAAATTACGGAAACATCTCTATGGATCTAAGATGGTTTTAAACAAAAACAGCAGCTATTTATGGTTGAGCACAACCACGTTATGCCCTTAGATATTTCTAAGGCGGAGCTCCAGGGCCAGCAAAGCATTGCTGCTGCGTCCAGATCCTGAGAGGTACAACCCCTCGCCCCCACCCCCAAAAATCAGCAGCGAGATGAGCACCATCTTTCAGGTGGCCATTATGCCAGCCTGCCAGCACTAGCTCTGCTGCTTTCACAAAACTTGTTAGGCAGCAGGTACAGAACAACAGTTCAGCATCTGAGCCTAGCACTCAGAAAGCACCTGACAGGGACAGTGACTGAACGGCCACATCTCTCCCCTCTACATTCACCTACACAGACACATCTGCCCTGCTGCTATGCTCAGACAGCACAGACAGGAAAACGTTCCCGAAGCAAGTGCTGGCTACAACTGATATCCACCCCACGTTTCTCACCTGACATAGACACCAAAAATCCCAAGCTCAGAGATGCACTCCGAAACTTTCAGAGGACTGTGAGCCCGCAGCAAGTAATTCTTTGATGGCTGTGGTTTGATCTTATCCATCAGGATGTAAGAGGTTCTCTCAGGGCTGTCTTTGATCTTCTCCAGAACCTGCCTGAGCTCTTCACCATAGAGATTATTCCCTAAAAAAAAAAAAAAAAAAAAAAACAAAAAAAAAACAGCAGGTTAAGCACATCCCATGCCAGTGGCAGAAGCCATTTGCCCCAGCTATACAGTTGGTCCGGGCAGCCTAAATAGGTGCAGCCTTTGTCACGTGCTGTCTGGGTTCCCCATGTCCCCAGCTCCGTGGGTATGGGAAGCTTCTTCAGGAGCAGCCCCATGTTACCACCGTGACTAGCTCCCACCGCATCTGCGGTCAACAGGGCAGCCGGGCCAGGATCTTGGGAAAGGGCAGACAAGTTGCCTGCTCCTGGCCAGCCCAGGATGCCTGCTCTTGCTGGTCAGGCACATAGCAAGCTTCACTGCCCTCCATGTGAGGTGCCACGTAGCTTGTCCTCAGCTCCCCAACACCTTACCAAAGCCAGCAAGGCCACATGAAGTGATGGGAAGAGGTGATGAAGAGAGCTGTTTCTAAAGTATAGGCAGAACCAAAATAGCTTTTAAACATGCCAGTGAAGTTGTGTTGCACCTATTACAGAAGCATAGGAGCGAGCCATCCTTTCATCCTTCAGCACAGGACCATGAGCCATCACAGAGCTACCACCTACCCAGGATATGGCAAGAACAGTGAACCCCCCCCCCAAGACCCATTCCAGCTCATACCTCCACCCTCTCGCTGCGGCTTCAGCACAAACCAGTCAGGGTTAGCAATAGCTGTAGCAGCCATCTTGTCACCCTCTTCTCCCTGACAGGAAAGGATGGGAACAGCAAAGCATCAGGGAAGAACAGGGACTCCTCCACAGCCCTCTCTGAGCAGGCCCACCAAGGTCCTTGCCAAGGCCGCAAAGCCCTCTAAGGTGGTCAGGTTTTATAATATGCTTCCAAAAATCAGTTTTAACTGCCACTCTGCAGTTTTCTTAACTGAAGAGAAACATTACACAGGCCAAGCGTGTATCGGCACATTCATTCCTGCTCCGGATGCCCTCAACTCATCCCACTCACACTTACCAAGTCCAGGGAATAAAGTCCAGCAAATGTTGCTCTTATCCGAGCCACAGACTCCGCATGGCCAGGCAGTAATCTCTCCAGTGTCCCTGGCCGGCTCAGCTCCTGCTGGACTTTCTTGGTCCCAGCGAGCTGGGTAGCAATGTCAGGGCACTTCACTGCCTTTGACCTCTCCAACAATAATCGTGCCTCCCAGTTCTAAGACAAAGAGGGAACAACTATTCCATCAGCAAACTAAGGTTTTCTCCACCTTATTTTATTCAGTTACTGACATACAATTCACCTCCACCCTCCCTGCCTGGCAGGGATGAGGGGTGGGAAGCATAGGACACCGGAAACAAGCAGATAAATGCACATGTGGATCTCCTGCTGCCTCTGGAAAGAGCATAGCCAAGTTATTTCAACAACTACACTTGCGTCCCCTCTCCAGCTTGCCCAGGGCTGCCACTTTCAGACAATAGCAAGATTTGGTGTGTATCATTACTACCTCCAGCCTAATAGTCCTAATATATAATCAAGGGCAGAAAATTATCTGTAGTTCAGGTCTTAACTCTTTAAGCAGGTGCTAACATCTACATTAGGCTGTATTGTACAGAGGCAGTTCAGTGCTGCAGACAAGAGGTGACCACATGAATGGTTCTTGGAGGAGAAAGCCATCCATTTTTCTTATTGCCTGGGCAGGAACATTAAGAAAGTGCCTGGGGCACCCGTACGTATTGTAGAATCACAGCTTCCTCAATGCAATCAGCCATGCTGGGCAGAACTAATGCAACCCAGGATAGGACTAATCCCACCTGGGATCATGGGAAGTTTCAGACCTGCTAGGCATTGCCACAGCTTGGGCAGCTCCTCAGACCACAGCAGTCCATACTGACCTGCGAATCGTAGTTTTTTGGCACATAGCCCTCTCTGTAGTACACCACTGCTACCTCCTGGCCATCCCTGGAACAGAAACCAAAAACAATTACCGAATCAGGCCAGCCTCTCCACACAACTACCTAAGAACTCCAACACCCCGGGAGCCACGCAGGCAGCTCTGGGACATGATGGTGTCAGACAGACAAGCCGTTATGGGACCTGGCTGAGCAGCTGGCTGGGCTGCAGCAGCCAGAGCTTCTCCCACTCCAAAAGAGCAGGTCTAAGCCTCCGTATTGGAGTGTCTACGCTTCTAACAAAGTGTTTGAAACAGACACCTCAATGAATTCCTCCAGGAACGGCCCACTCCAACATTTTGAGGGTCACATTTGTACGTGACTCCCACAGCAACCACAGCTACTGCTTAGATCAAAAAGTATCAGCAAAAATCATCTAGTTCAGTTAGAGTGGGTCTCATCTGTGTTTTCCTACTCATGCACTGCCCCTAAACTGTCCCACTGCAAAGCCAGCATGACAGGGTTCCAGTGGAGCCAGAACTCCCTTTTGGGCTCATCTTCATTTTTCCCTCCGCATCCTCTCCCTCTTCATATTTGCCCCTTCTCCTTGGCCTCATGAGCATGCTGTTCTGCTCCTCCTCACGAGGTGGACCAGCCTGGCTGACCTCCCAGAGGAAGTTCTCTTCTCTGCAAGAGAAAGCGATGACTACAAACCTCCTCTCCACAGAGCCCCAGCTGGCTTGCCCTGTCCCAAGACACAGGGAGCTGATATCAGGCTTCTGTGTGATAAACTGGGTGCGTGTCTCAATAATTCACGCACCCAGCCCACTAGGGAGGTGAGAATCTAATTTTTCAAATAGTTTCTGCCACTCAAAGACAGGCCTAGAAGCTTCTTGGAGCTAGGAGGTCCTTCTCCAATGGCAGCTCAAGGGCAAGGAAACCAACTCAACATCATGTCACAGGCACCAAAACATCCTGTTGGGGCACTACTGTTAGCACACCTGCAGCACACAACCCACCCATGTTTTAGCCATACAAACTGTGCATGTAGTTAGGGTGTAACAACACAGAAGCTGGTTAGCAGGCAGGAACTGTAATTTAAAGGCATTCATCAGTAGAAATAGAGGAAGCTCTAGAAGAAGTACAGTGGAGACTCTCTCTCCCCTAACTGTCTGGCAATGACAAATGTGTTAATTAAACGTGGCAAAACCACCAAACAAAACTACATTTAAAAATTAACCTAAACAGAATTAACAGAAACAGAAATAACATCAGCATGAAAGCACCTCCTCCTTTAGGCTTTGTGCAGCTCCAGGTACGTTACTGTGGAAGTCAGGATAAACACTTGGAATCGACTGCCTTACCCTGAAAGGGATCTGTAAGTCACACATCTCAGTCTTTGCAGGGAATGGATGAGAAGCTGAATGCATTCAAAACTAACAAATAATGTAATGTAATGCTTCCTCCTCTAGCACTAATAACCCAGTCCAACTCCCACTAGTGGAGCATCACGGGAATGGTAAACAGGAAACGCCTGGGGAAACCTCTGAAATAACCAGTACTTTTCATAGCAGATGTATGTGAAGGAAGCAAAGATCGTGAAGAGCTCTGAAGGCTGCGACTTGAAGGAGGGAAATTATGTCTTCATGTGTAAGGGACTAATGTGTACACGCAAAATGCCACCAACATAGAAAACAAAATCATTTTCGTTCCAGAGGAAGCAGCAGCAGTTCTCTTCCATGTTCCAGGGCTGCACTGTCAGAAAGCCACTATTAGCACTCAAAAACGTACCATTGAATTCCCATTTAGAGCTCATAAAATTGTCACATAGCCAACTCTGCACCCAAGAGACAGCCAGGAATGCGCACCTTGGCTCATACTCACATATACAGCCTCCTGGCATCATCTAGAGACCCCTTTTCAAACACGTCTCTGAACCGCTTCCTGATGACCCGAATGTTCCTGTAACAGAGGAACATGAGAGTTACTTCAGCTAGAAATCCTAAGTGGAACCAGTGGCCCCAACAAGGAGGACGTGTAGGTTCCTTCACAAATAGTTTCATGCTTTGTACTATGGAGCAGGAGGCATTCTTCAGGTCAAACCAGTGCCTGTCTTCAGCACTGATGCTATGGGCAAACAGCCCAAACGCTGTTGGAAGCGGAACGTATGCTTAAACACCCTGGATTTTTTTATATTTACCTTTCACCTTCTGAAGTGTTTCTAACGGAACTCAGTATTCCGCTTTTTTTTTATCCCTACAGGACAGATTCATTCACTGTTGGATTAAAACCAAAAGCTGCGGTTAAAAAATTTACTTCTTATATTTATTTCTCTACTTCATGCTTTACAGTCTTTTCTCCACAAAGAGGCAGTGTGGTCTTGCTGATGTAGAGACACAATCAACAGCCAGTATGTTTCTTACAAAACTGTGACCTTGTAAGACCTCCTACTGCCCCAGCACAGTCTGGAGGGGCTCAGGGCCAGAAGACCTGAAAACACTCCTCTCTCCAATGCCCTTTAATTCACAGCTACGTTGCTTACTTTGCACAGATCTTTCACAAAGGGTTTGCAACTTCCTTAATTCAGCTTTTATGAAACACCCTGTGTCCAGTCCCGAGCAGGAGGACAAGCGGGACCCTCATTAACCTAGCTCTGCTCCCGACTGTCCTGTTGAAGAGACCTGTCCCATAACAAAGCCACCACTGGTGCAGCTCCCAGGAATACACAGGCACAACGCGTGCAAGAAACTGGCCCTGGAGACCACAGGCTTTGACAACTGCTAGTATTTCCAGCAAAGAGCTGGTCGGAGGCACTGGGAGATTGGTGGGAAGATTAATGCAAGTGCTGAGGCTAGGCAGAAGACCACTGAAGAAACGCTGGGGAGCGCTGCGTTGTAAGTCCAAGATAAAGGTCATCTCATTACCTAAGATGACATGCCCTCTCCCAGTACAGAAAGTTAAATATTTTTTTTTTACTTTATTCTTCCACAGCTGACAAAGTAAGAAGCAAACGGATTCTGCACACCCTCATCTTTCCAGGACCTGCTCTTACGCTCTCACTGTCTTGTCTGCTGAAGGGCACAGCCTAGAGAAGGAGTGGGCCTGACAAGCTGCCTCGAGGGAAACACCATGACCATCCAGCAGTTCACTCTGCTTCTCTTTCCTCCAAAAAACTATACCATCTCTTTCTTTTCTTGTTCCAAGAAATTCAACCATTACCTGTTCCAAAGTTCATTTTCTATGCATCGCTGATCAAAAATATTTCTTTGGACTTCCTCCACCAGGAACATCACCACAGCACTGGAATAGGTAGCAAAAACATAATTAAACTCAGAAACATCACATACGCACCTAGAATCACAAGCTTTTGAGCTTTTGACCTCTTTGAAGTTCAGGCTTTCTGCAGTGCTCCTGCTAGGTTTTCCAGCATTTCTAAGGGTGAAGGTGCAAATGGGAGAGTGGTACTGATCCTGTGATATTAATAAGCCAGTGATGGGCATAAGCACAAAGGGAAAAGGACAAGAGGAAAACTGAGCTCCACATAACGTTCTTGAACCTCACAGCTCCTCAGAGGTCACTATGCACCACCGCCTTTGCAGCGCATCGAGGAGTGGCTGGACACCCTGCGTGCACAGAGGCCCAAAATAGCAGCTCACATGCTAAGATGACAGCATTGCTCTTCATGGGATGGCCATAACCTTTTCAAGAGCAACTTGTCTATGAAACAGGCATCTTTCAGAAAGTGCTATTTCAGAAACACATGTGTGCATCCCCAAGGGAGACAAGATAACACAGCCTCCAGCAGCTCCTCTCTCCTTACCTCTGTGAACCATAGAGCTCCCAGGCTTTTGCAATACCCAAGGCAAGCCCTTCTGATGGATTGTTGGGCAGCAGATGCGATGCCTCCTCAGATTTTCCCAGCGCCTTTAGCACGTGCCTGTGGCACAAAAGAAGCTCTAAGTCATGGCAGCCACCGCCCAGACTTCTAGAGCAGGAGTTTGGAGAGTACGCACGGACAGATGGTAACAGGCCCTGCCATGCTGCTGCCACAGTGCCTTGGTTGTAGAGCTGGCTTCCTTACCGATGAACAGCTAGAGTTCGGGAGGTGAGGCCTCCGAAGCTGGCAGCAATGGTGTTGATTTCAATCTGCTTCAGAGCTGGTGTCCCATCTACACCACGGTCAAACATGTAATCAGAGCGGTTTATGCCTAAAAACACAGCCTGAAACAGAGGGCAAGTGAGGCGAAGTGGGGGCAAGTTTCCATTTCCCTGCACGCCTGGAACAACAGAAAAGTTCTCTTGCTGCCTTTCACTGCAAACCCCTTTGATGACCCCATTTCAAAATCCTCCTGGGGGCAGATCCAGTCACTCTCACTGAAAAATACCCATGCAAGACCTGCCTTGTGGGTCCTTTGGCCCTTGTTCAGACCCCACAACCCTCCTCAGTACTCCAGAGGCGTTACCAACACTTGTGAGAGAAAACGAGCATGACCTGACAGAGCACAAAGAAGGCATCCCTGCATTCTCCCAAAACTCCCAGAAGACAAGACAAGCGTGTATTAAATCCTCCTGGTCGAGGCCTGGCTGTTTCCAGCAGCACTGTCCAAAAGGAATGACTGCCAAATAGTACAAGATACTGAGCTCACAGGCTGGGACTGACTGAGACATCGTAACCTAGGGAGCAACCTGCCTGACTGAAGGAGAATTCAAAGCCAACAGCAGCAACCAAGCTTGCAGACACAGATACCAGGCAATCGCGCTGCAATGGAGCGTAGCAAGGCTGCTGATGGCTGGGGTCTTCTGCCAAGGTACCTGAGCCAATCCTTCCTCCAAAACTTGCGTGTAGATTTTGAAGAGTCGAGCTGTGAAGTCATCTACCCTGATGGTGCTAGAGAGAAAGAAAGATCAGACTGGCTGTCACATAGAGATCATATGCTGTCACAGAGAAACAAAGAGAATTCATTCTTCTCTCGGGGAGGCGGGGGGAACCACTTCCCTATCAGGGACATTTTCCAGCAGAAATTGTAAGTCTGTGGTCAGATCAAGTCCTGCAGCACTATTAAGCACCACACCACGAAAGCCCTGTCCTTCAAGGGCCACAGTGTATAATCCAAATCCAGTTTGCTCAGCACAGCTATGCTACTAAAAGCACATCTGTGCAGAGATGACTAACTTGCAGGTCAGAGAGACGAGGCAAGCACAGGGAAAGAAACACAGGAAAACTCTGAAGACAGAGGAAAGAAATCAGGAATCTCTCTGTGCCACCAAACAGTTCACAGAAGAAGTTTCAGGAACTTCAGCAAACTCCTCCAGCATGTTGGGCTCCAAGTCCTATGCACTGTGGCGCCAAGCACTTCTGTGAGTCTGCCAGAAGAGTCTGGCTTTTCCCCAAAGTCCCAAATCCCTGAGCTAGTTGCGAGCAGCACCTGCAAGGCACAGCCCTGGGGCATCGCGTAGGAGTGGCCACAGGGCAGGTAGCAGAGCCCCAACCTCTGCGTTCCTTAACCACAGGTATAAGCATGCCCCAGCCACAGCTCTGCTTGCAGGTACCTATGGAGCAGACACAAGGGTTAAAGTGGCTCCTAGGGGTCAGGCTTTAGCAAAACACGGGCTATGCTGGTAAGCAATCTCCTTTTCTCTGTCCCTGCAGCAAGGTGCCAGAGAGCCAGCATCTGTGCAGCCAGGCAGCAGAGAACAAGCAGCCTGAAGGAAAATGGGTTTTGTGGGAGCATCAACCTTACAGATTACAAGGCCCACAATCACAGCCATCTCCTCTAGGGGAGCAGGCCATGAAGGGGACCATCTTGCCTGCTGCTGCAGGTGTTTAAATTCTGGATTAGCTCAGTCCCATCCAAGGCCTTGGCTCTGTCTGCACATTCAGCACATCACCACAGCCACATGCCCCATACCTGCTCCAGGGATGGTCACTCCAGCACAGGGCAACAGCCACAGACAAATCCAGCAGAGCCCGTGAGCCAGAGCCTGGTTGACCCATCAGCACCCAGAGCTCACGGCTCACCTCCCCAGCACTGCCGCAAAGGCAGGTGCTGGTGCTACTCAATCAGAGGTAAGGGTGCGGGAAGGAACAAACATCTTCCCTTTGCAACTGTGGCAGGCAGCACAGCTGGTGATTATCAGGCAGCCACAAAAAGAAAAAAAACAAACAGCAGATACAAAACAAGACCAGAACAGATTACTAAATCCAGGGCTCCAAGAAACCACCAGCAACTTGAACTTAAAGACTAGGGGCCAGCAAGCTCACCAGTGAGAAGCCACAGGCCTAGAAGAATGGCTAAACTGAAGATCATTATGGAGAGCCAGTTCTTGGCCAGACCTTGCATCTTCTGTGAGGCCCAAGGAGACCCCAAAGCACAAAGAGCTGATGAAAATTAATCTTAGGACAAGGAATGCAGCAAAGGAGAGATGAGTCTTGCAGAAGATAGGAGTGCCTACCCTCTAACACACTTAGCGTGAAGGACACACGTGGGTGGAAGCTGGGAATGCCTGAAAGCAGTATGAGAAATACCAGGGGAAGACATGACTTAAAGAGCAATAGAGGCTTTACATTTAAAATATTTCACTAAAAGGCACTGTCCAAAAAAACAAACAAAAAAAAAAAAAAACCTGGCAAGAGTACGCTCCAGGAATTCTTTGTTTTGGCTTATGGCATCCACGAGCAGGTTAAAATCTTGCTGGACAGCATATGCTTGTTCAAACAGGGCACCTGGTACTGCTGATGGGAACAATGTGAAGGGAGCATAATTCACCACCTGGAAATAAGGATCCAGAAAGAGTAAAGTCAGGTCTCTCCCCAAAGCTCTACAGTGCTGGAAACCCACCCCAGACTATACAGTCAAGCATGGGCTGAGGTTGGCTCAAAGAGCAATCCGTGGCAGAGACCTTCCTCCACGTACCTCAGCTAACTCTGAGGGCAGCTGGCTGCCTGCGCCTGGGCTCCTTAGGGAGCTGCCACCGAAGCAGTTCACCCCTTCATGCTGAGTCCCTCACAAGCACCGCTGCCCCCAATGAACTACCGGAGATTCACCAGAGGAAACGCCACATGTCCAGTAGTCCTCACCACCCCCATCCCCATGTCCTCCTCCTACTCATGGAGCAAAGGCTGACTTGTAGCCAGGCCTAAGGGATGATCCTGTGGTTCAAGAACTGCATGGTCAGACAGCCGTAAGCAGGGCAGTGGAAGTGGGGCAGATGAACCTCCCCAAACACACCCAGAGCTCCTGGCAACCTCCCCAGCCACCCCAGACTCATCCTCCCCACTGGAAAAAGTGAACTGTATCATAGGGTCTCTCTCAGGGAAGAGACAACCATCAGCATTACAAGGCGTGAGGGACGCCTAGAGCCCGCAGGTCAGCTGTGCTCTGACCACATTGCTGCATGATCGCTGCAGAGCACTGCCTGTTTTATGCAGATCCAGCAAACCCCAGCGATTACAGCCAATTCCTTCTTGGGCTGCTCTCACTTCCTGTGCTTTGCTGACTCACTCTGACTCTCCGACTGGGATTGAACGCACTTTGTTCTGGCACTTACGTCTGAAGCATTAGGCTCTTCCTCAGTCCGCATCAGCATGCCTTCGAGGAGCGCGGCATCCACGGCAAGCGATGCTGCCTCCCGGATGACCAGCTCGTTACACAGGACATCTTCCCACAGGGCAGCCATTGCCAATACTGAGGAGATAGAACAGAAATCACCCGCCTGGCCCCGAAAGTCTTGCAGCCTTTCCTGGCACACAGCCTAACCTTTACCCTTTCACAGGGGACAGCAACAGGCAAGAGGGTTGGTGATGGGCCAGGGGAAACTCAGGCAGGTAATTTGGGGAGATGTCGCTCTGTAGGAGCTCAGGTGTACATGCGAGGAGGCTGCAGACAGCACGAGAGAGCTCGGGCAATATCATCACTGCAGAGCTGTCACAACCTTTTTCAAACATGGCTCTCCCTGGCTTTCCATGCTGAGGGGAAAATGGCAGTCAAATGTGGGTCAAGCATTGGTTCCTCCACATCAAGGAGGAGGGTGTTCTCTAGAATCACATTGGTAAACACGGAAATAACATCCAGAAAGAGAGTTTGATGCATGGAGTGCAGCTACATGGTGTAGAGGCACCTGGATAGCACTGTTCCAACTTTACCGCTGCAGAGCTATGCTCCACACGAGCACGCCCTGCTCCTACAGCCCACGCTAACGCAGGCACACGCCACAGTGCACCTGCACCCCCAGGCTACAGGGCTACAACACTATCTTGCTCCTGATCAGGGCGGTAGCACACAACGCTAACGGAGGCAAGATTAGCATTTTATCCTAGCAGTCAGCAGAGGGGCGTCCCCAGAGCAAACTATGGTGTTCATGGCCCCAAGCCTGCTCAGCTTCGAAAGGCAACACGGTTGCTTTACGCACATACTATAGCAATGCTTAGATCCATGTTAGTGCTGGATGAAGGCACCTCCTTATCATCAGTGCAGCACTCAGCTGAGCCTGGGAGTCGTTCCTCCAGGCCGCACCAAGGACCCACATGGCAGCAAGGCCATGCACCCAGGTGCACAGCTCAGCAATTAATACTGCAAGTCCCAAAGGCTAGACACTGGTTTTTTTGTGAGTCTTAGAAAACCTTGCTCAAAAGTTTTATGGCACTGGATGACCATGAGAGCTGCTGACACAGCTTCATCCAGGACCCAACTCCCACGGAGAGGAATCGTGGTTGAAGTTGGACCTAGCAGTGGGATGCATGCTGCCTCGGGAGGAGCGCACAGCACAGAAGAAACAATCTTAGTCCAAAACGGGGCGGCATCTACCACAACACCGTTGTTGTTACAGAATGGCTTAGGGAGAAGTGACCCCTTTATCTACGTAAGGAAGGTTTTGACCCGTTAATCCTCGTATTGCTTCTTCTCAGATGAGGAACAGGCAGTCTCCTCCTGCCAGTGCAAAAATGAATGTCTACAGCTGAGACAGCTATAGGCACCCCGCACGCACCCTGCGCCCTCTTTACCACGCAGCAGGCAGAAGGCGCCAGAACAAGCCTTAACCGCTCCTTGCCCTCCAGGCACAGTCGCACGTCTCCCTGAAGTTGCCTTAACCTGTTGCTGCCCCACGAGATCACAAGCTTGGCTTCTCACACCCCAGTCAGGTGCCCTGGTGCTGTGGGACACCGGCCTGGCTCCCAGCGCAGCCCAGCCCCCCTCCGGACCTCGACCCCAGAGAGCCGGGGAGGGGAAGCAGCCCTGCCCCAGCCACCGGAGCTGCCAGCTCCTGCCCGGCGCTGAGGCACGCAATCCCCTGCCAGCCCCGCGCCCCCAAGGGAGCTGCACCGCACCCCACAGCCCCCCAGCACCCTCTCTCCAGCACCCCACAGACCCCCTGCGCCCACCACCCTCCCTCCAGCGCCCCACAGACCACCCCCTGCGCCCACCACCCTCCCTCCAGCGCCCCACAGACCACCCCCTGCGCCCACCACCCTCCCTCCAGCGCCCCACAGACCCTCCCCTGCGCCCACCACCCTCCCTCCAGCGCCCCACAGACCACCCCCTGCGCCCACCACCCTCCCTCCAGCGCCCCACAGACCCTCCCCTGCGCCCACCACCCTCCCTCCAGCGCCCCACAGACCCTCCCCTGCGCCCACCACCCTCCCTCCAGCGCCCCACAGACCCTCCCCTGCGCCCACCACCCTCCCTCCAGCGCCCCACAGACCCCACCCTGCGCCCACCACACTCCCTCCAGCGCCCCACAGACCACCCCCTGCGCCCACCACCCTCCCTCCAGCGCCCCACAGACCCCCCCCTGCGCCCACCACCCTCCCTCCAGCGCCCCACAGACCCCACCCTGCGCCCACCACCCTCCCTCCAGCGCCCCACAGACCCCTGCGCCCACCACCCTCCCTCCAGCGCCCCACAGACCCCACCCTGCGCCCACCACCCTCCCTCCAGCGCCCCACAGACCCTCCCCTGCGCCCACCACCCTCCCTCCAGCGCCCCACAGACCCTCCCCTGCGCCCACCACCCTCCCTCCAGCGCCCCACAGACCCTCCCCTGCGCCCACCACCCTCCCTCCAGCGCCCCACAGACCACCCCCTGCGCCCACCACCCTCCCTCCAGCGCCCCACAGACCCTCCCCTGCGCCCACCACCCTCCCTCCAGCGCCCCACAGACCCCACCCTGCGCCCACCACACTCCCTCCAGCGCCCCACAGACCACCCCCTGCGCCCACCACCCTCCCTCCAGCGCCCCACAGACCACCCCCTGCGCCCACCACCCTCCCTCCAGCGCCCCACAGACCCTCCCCTGCGCCCACCACCCTCCCTCCAGCGCCCCACAGACCCCACCCTGCGCCCACCACCCTCCCTCCAGCGCCCCACAGACCCTCCCCTGCGCCCACCACCCTCCCTCCAGCGCCCCACAGACCCCACCCTGCGCCCACCACCCTCCCTCCAGCGCCCCACAGACCCTCCCCTGCGCCCACCACCCTCCCTCCAGCGCCCCACAGACCCTCCCCTGCGCCCACCACCCTCCCTCCAGCGCCCCACAGACCCTCCCCTGCGCCCACCACCCTCCCTCCAGCGCCCCACAGACCCTCCCCTGCGCCCACCACCCTCCCTCCAGCGCCCCACAGACCCCACCCTGCGCCCACCACCCTCCCTCCAGCGCCCCACAGACCCCTGCGACCCCCACAGCCCTGTCTGCGCACCTCCCTGTACCCTGTGCCCCAACCCCCCGCGCCCCCCGCTGACTCGACCCCCTCAACTCCCACCTGCCGCCTCAGCACCCCACGCTGCTCCGCGCGGCCGCACGGCGACACCGCCTCAGGCGATTGGCCAGACCCCTGCTTCCACCCCGCCTCATCGGCCAACTGGCAGCGCCACAGACCTATCAGCGCGGAGCGGGACGATACCACTCCGCGCCACCGCAGCTGAGGGGGGGAGCTGCGGCTCAGTGTGTGGCTGCGCATGCGCGGCCGCAGCAGGGGGCGGGGCGCTCTGTGGGGTGGAGCAGGTCGCGCGCCCGAGGGCGGGGACGGACGGTCCCGTATTCCGGGGTGGGAATGCGTCACAAAGCGGCACAACGTCATGCTGTGACGTCAGGTGGGGGGGACCAGAACGGTGGCGGGAGTGGGGGCGGGGACAGCCGAGAGGGGCGGAGCCGGCGGGTGAGAGGGGCCTCGGCGGGGGGAAGGGTGCAGGCCCGGGGTGAGGTGATGTGTGGGGCACCCTGTGGGGTGAGGAGATGTGAGTGGGGGACACCCCGCGGAGCCAGGTGATGTATGTGGGGGAACCGCATGGGGCAAGGTGACATGAGGGAGCACCTCATGGCGTGGCCTGCACTGGAGCCTTCCCCATGGGGCGAGATGATGTAAGGGGGCACCTCATGGCGTGGCCTGCACTGGAGCCTTCCCCATGGGGCGAGATGATGTAAGGGGGCACCTTGTGGCGTGGCCTGCACTGGAGCCTTCCCCATGGGGTGAGATGATGTAAGGGGGCACCTCATGGCGTGGCCTGCACTGGAGCCTTCCCCATGGGGCGAGATGATGTAAGGGGGCACCTCATGGCGTGGCCTGCACTGGAGCCTTCCCCATGGGGCGAGGTGACGTGGGGGCTCCCTTTGAGGTGAGATGATGGGGCACTCCATGAGACAAGGTAGTCTGGGGGCCTCCTCGGGAGGAGCTGACACTCCAGTGTCCCCGTGGGGTATGTGACAATTAATAATAATTGTTAATCACTATTAAATATAATTATAGTTATTAATTTTTAGTAGTTAATATTATTATTAATAAATTATTATGTGGGTAGGTGATGCGAGGGCTGCTTGCCGTAGAACAGTCTTCCCAGAGACATCAGCACATACCGACTGATTGCAGTCAGAGCAAAAGCTGACCCTCTGCGGTTCACCCCTTCCTTCAACCCCCTACTAGCAAACTCCTGGCCATCTGAGCACCAGGGTCTCACCTGCGCCACTGAGATGGCCCGTGGCTGGCGATGGAGCCAGCTGGGAGAAAAGGGGGTTTATCAGAACAGCCAAGTCCATCTTAGCAATTTTTCTGAGGGTTTCAGAGGGGTTTGTTGCAGCTATATGTGTGGTGGATCATGTTCAGCTCTTCATGACTGTCAGGGTAGGTCAGTAGCACGTCTAGATATGAAGTTTGTGTGTTAGGTGACATTATTAAGAAGAATCACTCCTCCTAGCTGGTATGGGAAAGGGAGGGGCAATTCTGGAACTATTTCCCTTGTTTTTGTCAGGGCTGGTCTTGGTGGACAGTGGATAAGGGAGAGGGAAGGCTGCAGTGTGGCGACTGTCACACCAATCCTCTCATCCCAGCTGAGGCCAATGGCAGGGAACACTCCCTACGCCCACGTTCACCCTGGGCTTGGTGAAAGATTATAATTTCCTTAGGAGACATATTTTTTAATGCACTGGTAGAGCATAGTTCAACTCTGAAGAACTACTGCAGAATAGATGCAATACCAATAGTGATGTGCTGGCTCTGGAAAGGCCTCAGCAGAGACAGTCAAGATGTCCAGCTTTCCCCTTAGCTTTAGAAACCGTGTGAATAGTGAATGTGATTTCTGTAGAAGTTTCACCCTTATAGGGCTGCATGCAGCTTTTCCAAAGCCGCCTCCTTTGAAAAAAAACTCAGACCATTTCCTCATTTTAGGTGCTGTGTCCAGTGCGAACACAACAGGGTGTGATACTGGAAGTGACTCTGATATTAATTATTCCTGCTGGAAAGCAAGTGCTTTGCACCATCACTGTGGTTGTAAAGATAAAATGGACACTGGACTTCAAATCCTGCCTAAGCTCCAGCAGTGTTTTGATCTGAAGAATGGATAGTGGTTTGTTAGTGAAGTTTTCTAAAATGGACCCATCGCTAGTACCTGACAATATCATGTCTTGTCTTAATATTGGGGACAATAATTTTACTGATTTTTTGGAACAGATCTTGTAATTCTTGATCTGGATAGAAATACCATTTTTTGAAAGTAATCCACATTTTCTTCTGTAGATATCCCTGACTGCAACAGTGGGTGCTCTTAATTCCTGCATTGATACAGAGGATCAGTGTCATCTGCAGGGAAGACAGCAGGAGAAAGGCCCAGGACCGAATGACTCGACTGGTATTTTATTGCTCTCAGGGAACAGCCTAAGCGACAAACATGCAAGCTGTGAAGACAGTCTCCTGCTGAAGTAAATCATTCACAAAGTACCAGGCCGTACCCAAAAGAGAGGTCTCCAAAACCTTTTTTGTCTCCTGGATTCAGCAAACATCTGAAGAGTTTCTAGTTGTGTGTAGGTTTCTCAGCCAAAGTATTCACTTCAGGCTGGTCAGAAAGGTTTTCTCTTCTGGAAGAGTAAGCCCCTGGCTATCCAGTTCTGAGCAACCTGCACAGACGCTGTCCCTCTTCACAATCAAGAAACTCCACCTAGTGAGCAGGGAATGGAGATATCAGTTGCCCGTTGTTTACCCTCCTGCTGCAAACCATAAGGCTGTGCAAGCTGCTTTTACCTGTGGAGGAGCATACCCCAGTGAGAATATTCTCTGTGAATGAAAAGCAATATTGTTCTAATAAGTCATAATAAGAAAACTGAACTAGACGAAAACTCCTGTGTTTCGTAAAACTGAAAGCATTTCCAGTCCAAAGACCTCTGCTGATGAACAGGTAAATTCAAGTTTATATCATCCCTTGGAAGCAGCATCTGAGAGAGCTGACAGATTGCAGTCAACAGAGCATGGTGGTTTGTGTGTTAACTCATTGACTCCTGCTTTATCCGGGCACACAGGATTTCTGCTAAGGCCCCCCCACAGAGTGCCCCAGCCTCTGGAGGGGCAACGGCATTCAGCTGATTCTGCCGTGTGCCGAGAGAGCCGGTGGCAGTCAGAGCTGAACCTCTGGGTGAGAACCAGCTCCTTGTGTCACCTGAAGATACACAAGACAGAGTCAGACTCCTCAAACCCCCCATGGTATATCTCAGTTCCAAAGAAACACAGCAAGATCAACATTTTAAAGAGAAACCTTGCAATTCTTCAAGCTCTCCTTCAAAAAGGATTTGGGTATTATACCTTTACAGCCATTGATTATAACTACAAAACTGGGGAAGAAGCAGAAACTAATGCATTAAATACCCTAAACAGAAGCTCTTACATGCCATTGCGTTCCACTATGTAACCTGAATGTCAGACTGCATCTAAAGAGGAGATATGGTGATGTTGTGAAGCCCTGACATCTTAAGAGGTAGCTGCCCAGAAGTGGTGTGGTAACGCGCAGCCTCTCTGAGAGTCCTGACCCAGTCCTGACCAATAGCTGCAATTTGGAGGAAACCCGCTGCCTCTCACCAGCCTGGAGGAGGACAGATGGGAAGATGCAGCGCATCCTCAGCTTCTGCTTTGGGTGGTCTGTAGGGAAACAGAAATTTGAGAAGTCACTCACTAACGGGGAGAGGTTTTCGTCTGCCAACAGCACAGAGAGGGCACAGGAAGACCTCTCAACCCCCCATCTCCCTCTCCCAAAGAAGGGAGATCTTGCAAATCCTCTACCTTTTGTGCAGGAGGGAGAGCCTTCCAATGCCCCCTCTCCTCCAAAGAAGGAGAGCCCAAGCAACCCTCTGATCCTAGGTGAGAGGGGGAGCCCAGCCTCCCCTTGTCCCTGCTGGAAGGGGCAGAGTCAGAGGCCTGCAGCTGGAGCGTTGCCGCCTTCAGACAGCAAGAGTGCTGTGGGCTCTCCCTGCACTGGGAACCGTGACGACCTAGCTCAGCCACCAGAGGAGGGAAGCATATTTGAGGACAATATTAATGCCTCTTCAGAGGAACTGAGGCCTGATGGTGCCCAGGTGCCTCCTGAAGATTCAGTGCTTAATCAGCTCCTGTTGTGCAGATGTGGCCGTGTCTCTCCCCACAAACTCTTCCTCAGTGGAGATGTTTCCCAGGCAGTTACCAGGAAAAGCAAAAGCAGCTCTGCCGTTGCAAGGGAACCTGGCAAGCCTGAATCCTCATGTGTGGTCTCCTGTGAAGAAGCACCAGGTGACATAAATGAAACATATTGGCAATGTTACCGAGCTATGCTCCCAGTTCATTCATCTTTAGAAAGTGTCCGCAAGCATGAGGACAAGAAGAGGCAGCTTGCAACCACACAGTCTTACTTTGAGAAGGGCGCTCCAGCTAACAACACAAAAGGTGAGCTGCTGCAGGAAGGCATGCAAGTGGGAACGGATGGAAGAAAAAATGTCAGGACCAACAGGGACACTGATGCAGTGCAGCTGAGTTATGTTCCTGGCGTGTACGTGTGCCCCTTTCCCGTAGATGGTGAGGTGACTCGGTCAGAGAATGCCATCAATCACCCCCTTCTCTCCTCCTCCTGTCTGACTGCTGCCAGACAAACTCCTGGCTCAGAAAGTGACTGTTACAACTGTTTCAAGCCAAAACTGGAAACACCAGAGAGTTACAGGAGTGCAGACAGAGGATCTATGGTCAACCCTTGCCTGAGAAATAGAAGCTGGTGCAAGTGCTCCCAAGAAATCCTGCTCCACCGTCTGGAAGAAGGTGCTAATTGTAAGGGGAGGAGAGGAACTCTTTCAAAAAGAAATATCCCAGACATCCTCCAGGTTTGTACCAGCTCCAGAATTGCTACTTGTCAGATGCGTCCCTCAGCAGCATAACGTTAGCTGTCCTGCTCACCTCCCACAAGGGAAGAGCACCCCCAAACTCGGGTGTCCCAGCATTTCTAAGGATTTGCAGAGGCGGGTGATGTGGAAAGCCTGCTCTCCACCCCCCTACAGGGCAAGACTGGTTCATGTTTTATGTCTTAGCATGCTCTCCAATTCATTTGAAACTACTGTCCCAGCCTGGAGGGACCTGTGAAGTCTAGAAGTCAGTCCTGCACAGCTCTGCAGGCCTTCTGTCTCCTGCAGATCCACTTTTTCTTTCCTAGGGCCTCTAAGCACATTCGCCCTGTAGAACTTGTAATCTAGATTTTGATTTATTTTACATGGCCAATCAGTCCCAGAGTATCTTCTGCAAAACCCCAGCGTCATTTCTGAGCCTGATGTGAGCTGAAAGCAATGGCAAACATCTTCATCTGCCTTCTGCCTCTTCTCCCTCACGCGTTTCTCTTCACTGCACCACACTGACATAATTCACAAAGGGGCTGGCCAATGGGTGCCTGGATGTAGCACTGCCCTTTGGCAGCCTCTGTTGTAGACATCCCCTTGACGTTCCCAAGGATTCAGCCTTTGCGGGTGAACTCGGGTGTCCCCAGACGGATGTACCTGGCAGCATCATGGCCCGGTGGCCAATAGGCACAGGCCGTGCTCCTGGGACCAGCAGCAGGCCTCAGTGCACCGCTGTTGGCATGTTCTTGGCTGTCCTGGGGACACCAGCAATACCTGAGGGTGAGACTTCAGCCCTGGCTGAGGTGCGCGGCATGGCCAGGCCCTGGCACTGTGGCTGGTGGGTTTGTACGAGCGGTATATCTGACCTGGGATTCCAGATTAGCTGCCTCTAATGCTGTGCTCCAGCTGGAGTGTTCATAAACACCACCTGCTGCATGCGTAGTTCTTGCTTTTACCTTTAAATATGCATGTCTTCACTGTTAAGTGATAGAAGCTGCTATTTTTCTCCTGTTTTAGATGTGTATTTATGCTTACGTTGTTTTAGTTCATCAGAACATAGGGTTGTTCTCTGCTGTTACTTCTAATAGATCCAAAGCTGGAATTTTTTCTGTTCCTCTTCAGTCAAGTTAATCTGGTAAATCTCAGATTTCAGTAACAGTTTCATATATTTCTAGGGGCATTCATGTCTGAGTAATAGTGCTAGAAATGGCAGTGTGAACAATCTAGAGGCATATTTTTGCAGGAGCATGTCTGTATTAGGAAGAGCTAAAATTTGTTTATATGGAAATAAATCCAAACCAAACCAGGCCCTTCCTACTTTTTTTCTTTAAATATACAAAAGAGCTGCGTCAGACTTGCTCTGCTCTTACAATAAGCATAACAAAATCAAATTATTCTAACAAGTTTACCAATAACATAACATTGACAGATTTATTGTATCGCAAGGCATTCTTCCATGTACTTACTGGAGCAATATAATTATTTACGCATTTTTACAGAGCGTTTATGATACAGCTATGTGAAGCTGTGTGGATATGCGAGCCTCTGACAAAAGCAGTGGGAAGGAACGTGGTTTGCGGCCTGTGCTACGAATAATGTTTCAAATCGCCAATTGTTGACAAATAGAGAGTGTTGTGAAGCTTGCGTGTAGCTGGAAGAATAAAGGCTGAACACTGAGCCTCAGATTTGTGTTTTTATTTGAACTTAATTTTTCCCTAATGTAGGTTTGGAATCAAACATATAAATCCATAAATGATGCTCAGATTATGCAGCCGCAAACCCAGGAAATTCTAAATTATTATGTCATTGACTCTAGTATGCTGCCAGCAGATACTCTTTTTTTCTGTATGCTCTACCACCAGGGATGAGCTTCGACATTACCTCATGTCAGGGAATCAGAGAGGTGTGGATGGGGAATAGGTTGATCTCTAACCCAACCTCCTACTCAGAGTGAGACTGTCCCCTGCAGTAGATCAGGGTGGCCATACCTTTGTCTAGCCGAGTGTTGAAAATCTCTGAGGATGGAGGTCTCCTCACCTGTCTGATGACCTATCCCAGGACGGCACCACCCTTCTGGGGATTAAGTTTTGCCTGACATCCAGACTGAACATCCCAAACTGTAATTAGTGGATGTTGCCCCTTGTTATATTGTTTGGCACCACCCAGAAGTGTTTGGCTCCGTCATCTTTGTTCAAATAGTTCAAATAGTTCAAATAGTTACAGGCTGCCATTCGGGTGCCCCTTAGCCTTCTCCTCTCAAGCCAGACAAGCCCATTGGTCTGAGGAGAGGGAGGGACTGGGCAGTGGAGACCCCGGTATTGCTCTCAGATCTGGAGCTGACTGTAATCCTGAGGGACTACATACCCTCGGGGATAAGCCAGAGCATATGTGATGAGTGAGGGGGACAAGTGGAATGTTTCACCTCTTCCAAGTTTTCTTTCTTTTCCTTAGGATATTTCACAAAACCACCACTGCTAGAAAAAGAAACAGATGCAAGCACAGGACCTGTGTGAAGGCAGAGCTCAGCACAGCAATGCGTGAGGCTGTCGACTAAGGACGAGATGCGCTGGCTTCAGATCCCTGGTGAGAGTTTACGTCAAAGCATGTGTGCCTGATGAATAAAGGATGTCTCTGTATGGCATGCAGCAAAGCTTGGGGCCGCAGAGCTGCTGTGGTGGGGCTGAATGAGGGACATCACTGTTAGCTGAACCACGGATCCGGCCAAGAGGGGTTGTGTCAGGCTTGTGCTCGGTGTGCTGGGGTACGGTGTTCTCTAGCTGCCTTGGGCAGGGATTAGGACTGAGAACAGCCCTTGTGTGAATACGGAGAGGTTGGGCTCTATTGCCCAGCGCGGGTTCGGCTGCCCTGTGTGACCTTAGCTCCGGGGCAGTGCACCAGCTCTGCTCCCTCCCTTTCTGCTTATGCCTGCATCGTGTGGAGCATCCTCGGCCCTGGAGCAGGGCATGTGGGTTCCCTTTACCTTCCCATGGCCCTGGCTAAGGAGCTGACAGTGCAGCGTTTCCGCTCTTGGGAGGAGCAGGGGGTCAAAGATGCTGGCAGGGCAGCCACCCAGCAGTGCTGCTGGCCAGAGGTGACACTGGTTTGTATGTGCATTAGAAATACATTCCTGGTTCTGGGAGTATTTACCAACTTGAGCATGCGTAGCAGCAAAGGGAGAGCCCCTCTGCCCAGTCTTGCCCCTGGCTCCTCACTCCCATGGGCAGCGCAGCCCAGGCGTTCCGTGGTGCTGGCCCTGTGGGCCCACCTCATACTGGGTGACAGGCACAGGGCACGTGGCCACCGTCTCGATCCCTGTCCTCCTAGATGGTGGTGCAGGAGCCTGCTGGGAGGAAAGAGATTGAGGGCACCAAGAGCGTCAGCTCTGAGTGATGGACCAGATCGTGCTATTGTTGGTGAAGCCCCAACCTGGCTATTTTAGGAGGATAGTATGATACATGGGGAAATAATCTGGGGACCTGGGGCCTGATCTCAGTGCCACATGTCTGTTCTCACAGTCCCGCCTGTGCTGGTCCACACAAGCTTGTTCTCTGGAGTCAAGCAGCTGCAGTGTAAGAGCTCGTGTCCCTATCAGTAGCAGGGCCTCATCCAGGCACTGTGGCTGGCAGAACCCCCTGCCCTACTCTGCCTGCTCACGCCAGGAGCTCCCGCATTCCCATCCTCTGCAAGACACAAAGCTCCCCAGGTTCATGGTGTCTGTGGCTCAGGCCAGCTCCCCTCACCCTCTTGTGCTGATGACCCACCATGTACCAAGGATTTAGAAAGAGCTCTAGATTTTGCGAGCCCTCATACCTGCCTGTCTGGGAGATGCTGATCCAGCTCTGACCCAGCCTCCCTCATTGGCCTGGAGCGAGTGCTTACCCCTCTGTCCTATTTTTATTTTGTGGTTAAATCGGAGAAGTGGTGCTCCCCAACAAGCGACTGGGCTGGGACGCTCTGTGGGCTCACTGCTGCGTGGAGCGGGGGGAAGAGCACTGTAGACAGCAGGCACAGGGAACACCCAGGCTGTGTCCTTGGTGTGATGGGCCTAGGCCTCTCATGTGCAGGCTTCCTCCGCACATGCAGATCTAATGCTAGCTTGGCTTGTCATGAATGCCTCAAACCGGATGCACACTGAAAGCCCACCAGCTGATTTGCTGGACTTGGCTATGGTGCTGCCTGGGATGGAAGAGGGGATACTTTCCTCACTTTGCCACTGACCTGCTGATGACTTTGGGCAAGAGACTTTATCCTTTGCCTTGGTTTCTCCATCCACCCTCTACTCTGCCTTCTCTCTGATGACAGAAGTTAACTATTGTTATCTAGCAGCAAAGCAGTCAGCACCAAGTCTGGGATGGGACAGGCTAAGTGTCCAGACTCAAAGGAAGCCCTCAGCCCTGGAGTTCGTCTGCACGAGTGAAGTCCAGGCTGTCTCCTTCTCCCTGAGCATCGCTGCATGCCAGCCTCACCCGCTGGCTGGAAGGAGCTTACCTAGGTGTGCTCCACCACTGCAAAGGCAGTCCCTGACCCATCTAACCTGCAGAGAGGCAGTGGGTGGATTAAGACTATGTATATATACGCCTAGAGCATGACAGCCGGGGAAGGTGCCAGCTGCACGCATGCTGCACTGATGCACATGCTGCTCATGCACTCGCACAAGTCTGCCCCCTGTGATGTGCACCCGTATACCTACAGGTGAAACCCCCAGGCAGGGGCACCTAACCTTGGGATGCATTAACTGGAGAGCACAGAAGGCAGTCTCCAATCCTGGGATGTGCTAGCCCACGATGAGGGTATTTCTCCAGTAAGCACTGGGCAATGCTTATTGTTACACTTGGTCGCCCTCCACAGACAGATCATCACCAGTGGCCAGGCCAGGGTGAGAGATGAAAGCCTTTTTATCCTGCAGCCAGCCTCAGGAGTTGTCCTGGTCATTGCAAACTTCTCATCTCTGCTTTTACGGTCCTGCTAATGAGCTTTTATCCAAAGAGCCTGATATGTGTGCTCCCTTGGGAGGGAGTTTGAAAGAAACTTTTTTCCTCTCCTCAGCTGCATTTCTCAGGGGTACAGCATGCCCTGCTACCCTGCTCATTTCTCTTAGGAGCCTCACATGCCCATAGCAGGCAGTGCTTTGTCACTCTGACTGCCCACCCCACCACAAATGTCCATGTGTGTTTTCTGTCAGGGCCCTGCTCGGAGCAGTGGTTGGAGCAGTGGAAAAAATGGGAAAAATGAAGAGCAGCCTCACCCCTGGTTATGGGTTGGTGTGAGATGCCATGGGACACAGACATACCGGTGCAGAAGTGGAGCATGATACCCTGGGTGCAGGCAGGGGTGACAACCCCTTCTCCCACGTACTTTGGCTGTCGTACCCCTCTGAGCACCTCTGGAAGTGACACGTGGGAGCCGAACGTGGCTCGCATCGCTGCTGTCATGTGGCAGGAATGAGCGATTTGCACCATCGCCGGGACAGAGCATTGTTTCCTGATGACACTAGCAGTGTGTGATGATTCCCCTGGTGTGCAGTGGTGTCTCAGCCCTGGCCAGCCAGACCTCCACCAGGGCTAGGCACTGCGCTGACGGGTAGGATCACTTCTGCCAGCCCATCCCTTGCTCTGTCTTGCTGAAAAAATCCTGGTATTGTCATTATCTGCTTCTGCTTTATGTCATGCTGCCTAGCTGTGAAACAGTGCTCTGTGATTATAGATCTCTAACAAACCCACCCATCTTGTGCCTTTTCTGGCCTGCGGAGTCCTACTCTATTTTTTTTTTTTTCCTCTGTGGATACCCTTCCATCCCTTTAATGAGTAATTGTGGATGTTAACCTTTGATGAATAATAACCCAGACTGTGAATTTAGAATTGGACTGGCAATCCAATCCTGTCTTGCTGGAATACTGCTCTGTGCCAGGAACTTGTTCGGTCCCTCAACACTGGACAAAGTCTGTTTTCCCAGGTGTTGGTCAAGTGGTAGAATTAAGGAACAAAAGTCAGAGAGTTTTAATGACAATGCAGAATGATAGAGTTTGACTCAAAAAGAAGCATTTCCCCTCTCAGTCCTAGGTCCTGGCAGGGTCCTGAGTCCTCTCTACTCTCTATTTGCTCTGAGAGTCTTAGAAAGGGCATAAAAAGCTTGAGTTTCTATGCAAAACTTTGCAAAAAATGCTCCAGTTTTATTGCAAGAAAGTTGAAAAAGGTGCTGCTCTGTCCTCCAGAACTCCCAGAATGCATGCATACTGCTCAGACTAGGAAAGGTCTTTTTGTAGAGAGCTCTAGCTTACCTTTTTTTCTCTTTTTCCAAATTCAGCCTGGAGAATGAGATCTTTTCACAGTAATCCAGTAGCCTAGGAAGGATTTGTACGTGAATATAGCCCATAATCTCTTCCACGGCGTAAGAGAGCTGCAATGCAGCTCGGAGAAGGTTAAATGATAAAAAAATATGGCAGACATGGTAAGTATTTGGCATGTTACATGCAACAAAAGATGAACAACAGCAACTGGGACATTATCTTTATTTGCTAAAAATAGAGTCCTGCAAAGTTTCAAGAAAAGCACATTATACTTGTAAACCTCTCCTCTGACTGTTAAAGAGCCTTCAAGGATGGGCTTTGTGGCTTTAGGATGTCGCATCCCCTTTCAAAGGCTGCCCAGCACTCAGACAATTGAAACTCAATACAACGTCAGCAAGAGCGAGGAAGAATAAATAGTTCTGACATGACCCTGCTTTTGTTTTACGTCAGAGCCAGTGTGAACCTAAAGGTTGTTGCAGATATGTCCCCCCGCACAGCTACATTCCTGCACCTGGGAAGTCTGTGGCACAGCCCAGGCCCCCGAGGTCCTGTCAGTGCCCTCCCCGTACGTGCTGAGCACAATCACCCCGGCACTGAGCGCACTGATAGAGCGCACCAGAAAGCAAGCAGATCGTTTGCCAGCGACATTGCTGAGTTATGCACAGGCATTTGATACACTGCAGCTGACAGGGACCTGTTGCAGAGCTGGGTGCCTGGCTGCCTGTCCACTCCTTCAGCAAATCGTTCGTCAGCCCCACACGGGTGCACTCCATTTCCCCGGTACCCAATAATGCAGACCAAAAAAAAAAAAAAAGTCTTCAAATGCTCCTTTGCTCTTCCAGCTGCAGAGAAACCAGCTTAGTAAAGTCTGAGGTTTCGGCCAATGCTGGATATTTGTGTGTTAATACAAAAAATCATTTTGGAATAGAGTAGTACCAAATCCACTAACTTGACCATGCCAGCAGAGGGGATGATATGATGTTTGACACCAGCCAAATAAAGACAGAACAATCAGGCTATTTTTGTGGGAGAAAGTTCAGAGGACTCCCTAGGGTGCTGAACCTTTCACTGGCCCAACGTGCAAAAGTGAAACACCACAGAGCTCTCTCACTCCAGCTTCTCTGTCATATAAATACCAGCTTCAGTAAGGGCATGAAAGAAATCTATTGTCTCTAAGGCTGCATTTCAATGTGAAAATGCTCTGTTAAGGCCAGCAATCTTAACCCCCAACACGTGTGCCTATTGTTTGAAGTGCAGAACAATTGAAGAGTGCTCTAATGGGCTAAAGATAGAAAGGCAGCTGGTGCTGTCCTTTTCCCTGTAACTGAGAATAAAACAATGCCCAAGTATTGTCTGCATTACTGGAGCGATGACATTGGACTCTCTGCCAAGAGAGCATCTAAAAGATCAATGAAACCCGGGTTATTTATAAACGGGTAGTGTCATTTCTTCCCCAAAGTAATTTCACTTCCTTAGCTTTTCCACCAGGCCTTTCTGTGACATTAAGTAGCCATGTAGTGAAGTATAAATAGAACAAAGCCTGGCTGCAAAAGAGAGACAAAGGGAACAGGGCTGATGGATAACAAAGCTGTTGTACTAAACCTTAGTTTGGCTGCTCCTTCACTTCCTGGAGCTGTGTGCAGAGCAGGCCCTGGGATTCCCCAGCACGAGGCCAGGACAGGGACAGGGATGGGACACCTGCCTCCCAGGTGTTCTCCCCTATCCATGGCTGTGGATGCTGAGCCCTGGGTGCTGATACCCCTGGCTCAGACCTTGGGGGGATTAACTCCCTGCAGGCACAGCCCCGCAGCCAGGATACAGCCCTTCCCTGGGCGTCACAGGCCTTTCATGGACCCGGCAGCTGGGTACCACAGGGCTAGAGTCCCTCCAGCATCAGGACTTGCTTCCTGAGGGGAGCTTTTAGGGAGCTTTGTTTCACCTCCTGGCCATCAAACAGACGGCAGCACTGGCTGCATCCATGTGTCCAGCTCAGCAGTTGCACTGGGATGCGCAAGGTAACCCTTGAGTCCAAAAGCCATTGGCCAGGGACTTGTGTGAGGGCAAGGGGCATCTTGTAAGGGAAAGGTGTTATCTGCAAGACGTCATCCCACCAGGGTGCATCCAGACCCCAGAGTGGAAATGTAGCATCAGACATTCACTGCAGTGTGGAGAAAGCAAAGCCCTTAGCTCCCAGAGTGCAGCAGCCTTCCCCAAAGCCAGGGTAACAGCACCAGCCTCTCAAAGTGCTGTGGATACTGAGCGAAGGCTGGAAGGTACCGAAAGACCTCTCTGGGCATAGTGAAATAGCAACTGGATTTTCTCACTGCCAACCCAGATGGTATGAGTTCATGTCCCCAAACCAGCCCTGGGCTGGAACCTGCCATGGCCTTCCTTTGGGGGTCCAAGACCAGGTACCCTCCACTAGAAGATGTTAAGGTTCTGCTGCCATGGCCAAGAACGGAGAAGTGCTGGGTGATCGCCGCCATCTCCTCCCATCCTCACCACGGCAGGGCCTGCTGGGCAGCCACGAGTGAGCTTCCCCTTTCCTTTGACTGTCTGATGGACTGTAGGGAAGTGGGAAGGTCTCCTGTTGTGATCCGGGGACATGCAAGAATATTGCTTTCTTCCAAGTGCAGCCAGCCTCAAGCCGGGTCCAAGCCTATCGGGTCCCATGAGAAGCTCCTTGCATTTGCTGCCACTCCATCTTGAACAATTGTCACTTGTCACTAGATAAACTGAGCTCTATCAAACGTGCATCCTCAGTGACCAAGCGTGGTAAGAAGGTCAAGCGGGTCTAGCCCGACAACAAGCAGAAGGCTGAGTAGATGGGCCAGGAGAGCAGAGCCATGGCTTTCGCCAAGGAAACAAATGCTGAAGCCAAGCAGCAGGTCCCAGCCTAGTGTAGCCACTTCTCACCAGCTTATCTCCTCAACACATCCCTAATCTAGGTTTCCGTGGAGCAAAGGAGAAGGTGTGTGAGGAGTGGAGAGAGCAGGGGGCTGTAATGGGATTGTCTGGGGACCATTGCTCTGAGAGCAACTGGGTTGTGCAGGCTTATTGTGATATTGTATCTGCAAGGCTCCAGTGCAGAGAAGCTGGGTCAAAACGGGAAGGAAACATTCCCTAAATAGCTTTATGGAGCCAGAGGGGTGAGGTCCAGACAGGAGGGGGAACACCACCTTCCCTCTTGCTCCCAAATCTCAAAGCACATAGAAACTGTTGCAAAGCCAGAAACCATTAGGCCACTCCAAGAATGGCAGATCCAGAATACGGACGAGCAGAGCCATGGCCTGACACCGGTTCTGATCTGAGCTCTGTGCCTCCCTCCTCACAGCCTCCAAGGCAGCTCTGGGTCTTCATTTCCAATAGTTGTTATTGCCCCTTATTGAAAGGTGCTAATTGCAAAGACCTAGCAGGGTCTCTGGGCTGAGGCATCCTGCATGTGGTTATCTGTACCCTTGGCAGCCTCTGGCTCGGCATGCTTTGGGAACATGACTACAGCTCTCCTGGCCCAGCATGCTGATGCTCTGCCCAGTTGCAGGCCCTGCAGGGAAGCGGTGTCCTGCAGAGGCCCAGCTGCTGAAGGAGTTATCCTTCTGAGAACCATCTGGAGCTCCTGGCAGGCCCTGGTACACATGTGCCGTGGCTCCTGGTGGGTTACGGTAGCTCTAGCTTTGGCCTTTTTGCGCTTGTACCAGTATACCCCTCCTGAGCTGTTATTTGCTAACTCCATGCCTAGGCCTGGCCCATTTCCTGTAGTGCTGCGTGCTTCATGCAGATGCCAATCTCCGAGACTGGCTCATGGACCTGAGGCCAACAGGCCTGGCCATAGGAAGGACAGCCTAGTGCCAGGGAGCCCTGGGGGGTCCTCACTGCTGTGCATGTATGATAACAAACCTTGGCTCGGTCCAGGGCTGGGGAGTAGTTATCCACCGTGGTCCTCTCTCTGCTGGGAGTCTGGCCTGGCCTTGCATGCAGACCAACATAAACCAACTGCCATTTCTCCTGGTACCCCTCCTCTATGGGAGCTCTCCTGTTTCATGCCCTTGTTGGCATAGTAGCAGGGCAAAAATTCCCTTCAAACAAAAAGAACTTCCTGGCTGGAAACAGAAAACTGCTTCATTAAAGCACAGGAAAGGACCCGTGCTGTGATCAGCTGTTTCAAGTGAACTAACCCTGCCTTACAGCTGCCAGCTGGCCTTTTACCATTCATTTCCTCTGTCTTTTCCAAGGTTTCTTCTGCCCTGTTGCTGTGTGCCAGGGCCTGTCCCAGCAAGCTAGCTGCAGTCGAGGCGCTGTTAAGTGTTCCAATGAACAGGGCAGGAATCTCTTTTACCCCCATCTCTTTTTGAAAGGCATTGCCAAAACCTCAAGCATCTTCACTGGAGCCAGCTCACACATTACTACAATGAGCAGAATGATTTTTGCAATGTTCAGTACTACCTTCTTTCTTAAATGGAACCTGGATCTTTTCAATGCCAATCTCTCTGGAGAAAAAAAAAATGCAAGAAACTCAAAGCTGGTAAATTCAAAAAGAACAAAAACTCTCCAGTTTTTCTAGTCTCCAGGTCATCTTGCTGTCTCTGATACTCATTTTGAGACTCTTTTATTCTCACATGCTCCTAAGTGCCTGTAGCAGTGCTGCTGCACTGGAAGCAAGGTGCCAAGAGGCTCAGCACCCTCATGCTTCACAAGCCTCGTGCCATAATGAGCTGCTTCCCACAGCACTGAAGAGCTCACTGAAGCAACAAGTTAATGTACTTTCCCGAATGTTTATAAAGGCAGCACCTCATCCGTGGCTGAAGGGCAGCCAGCTCAGGGTGGGGGTGAGAGCACAGTCTTGGTGTGGTATGTCCTGGCAGCAGGGGACACACATGCTGGAAGGTCCCAGGAAGCATTGAGAAGCGGGGATTCAGCGCTGTGCCCCACCTCAAGCCCTGTGGGTGCCTCTTGGCTCCCTGCAGCAGCGTCAATGCCACATCCCTGTCCTCGCACCGCTTCTTCCCAGCCATGCTGGCCTTGTGTGCAAGTCTCACAGACCCCCTCTAAAGCTGACACCATCGCACCAAGACCACCACCTCTTCTACCCCCTAACAAGGAGCTAGGCCTGATTCTTCTGCCTATAAATTCAAGAATGACCCTGCTGATGTTGAGGGATGCATGAAAAGCAGAGCTGGAATTGTGGTTGCGATCTCTCCCTCTGATGGGATGTGGCTGAGAGGAAGGAAGACAGCATGAAAATGGTCCCTGGTGCAAGCTGTAGCCCAGACTCTGTCTCAGTCCCGGAAGGCAGGATTGCTTTTTGGTGAAATAGCGCTTCCTAGAAAACACAGCCAGGAGTTTGGTGTTTGCTTTGGAGGGAACCTTGCAGCTGCAGGCTTGTGTGGCCAGGCTGAGCCAGAGGGACGTCGTCAGACTGGCAGCACTGGCCTGTCACCTTCGCCTGTCTCCCTGTAAGTAGACATTCTCGCTCGATGGAAATATGCCTGAAATAGCCCCTCTGCAGATTGTCTCTATCTAATCGGCCTCCTTCGCACTCCCCTCCAGCGCATTTCAGGGAGCTGATAGTGCTGATATGTTAAGTGTAGAAACCTCTAGCGAACTGTCCGACACACAGAATAATTCTCCTTCCTGCCACTTATCAGAGCCTGCTAATGGGAAACATTCCTCCTGTGGGGTCAGGGAACTGCCCTGGGATTTCGCTGGAGAGGATGGCTGGGCTCTGGGCACCCTCCTGTTTCTCCCAGAAATGGGTAGGAGCTGATCTGACTGCAAAATGCTGCTCAGTGAAGGGGCAGCTCTGTAGTCTGATGCTGGTGAGAGGCTTCTCCCGTCCCCAGGGGCAAAACTGAGGAGCCCCTTTCTCTTCCATCGTGCCGTGGGATCCCAACAGGTCAAGCACAGAGCTGTAGAGGAGCAAATGGCGCGTTGATGGCTAAGGGAGACGCTTCTGCTGCTGGGGATGGTGACACGGAGCAGGTGAAACGTTCAGGCAAATTGCTTGCTTCGGGCACTAACCACCTAAAGCTCACTAACCACCTCTCTGCTCACACTAGAGGCCATAGGTCCCTAGTTATGCCTGCAGGGTTTCATGGGAACTTCATACAAACCTTCTTCCATAGCTGCCCGTCTCAGGATGCCCATGTTACACCTGTCTGAGCAGGACACGGCATGGGCCTTCCCAGGAATATGAGGATGGGCTTCCTACGGCACTGAAAACCACATCACAAACTCCAACTTAGAAAGTGTCCGAACCCAAAGGAAGTACATTTCAGCAGCTGCTGGAGTGACCATTCCACATTTCCCTTTCTATAGATCTGCTCTGCCTTTGATGGACCCTGCTGGAACATCTTCAAAGAGGGAGAGAAACTACGGCTAACAGAAGGAACTGTAGAAGGAATCTCCGAAAATAAAATCGCTTTAAAGATAAGGCAGGGGAGGGGGTGAGCAGAGCGCAGGGTGGGTACGTGCCCTGAGAAGAATGTGTGAGGCTGGGCCAGCTGGTGGGCCTGGGCCGAGAGCTCATCCCACTGCTGGGGCACTCGTGGCAAAGGTACTTGGCACCGGATCCGCCAAAGGCCTTAGGCCCCGCCAGGACGTGGGTGGAAATCTGACTCCGAGCTCACGACAGCGAGGCAGAAGACCACCAGGCTAACCTCGGAGGAACCCGTGGTCAACCAAGGCCTGTTTGCACCACGTTCTTCTTCAGGACACTACCCCACTTTTGCTGTCCCTCACCACTGCCATCTTGGCGGGGTTGAACACGGCAGTGCCTCTTTGACAGCACGGCCAAGTAGGATCGCAGTGCCAGTGTCCCCCGACTGTCTCCCCAAGGGGATGGAGCCGACACATCTGCAAGTGCCCATGGTGTCCAGCTCTGCACTGTGAACCTAGGCTATTCCCAGATCTAGATGAGGACATAAACTGCTGACAACCAGCCTGGTGGGAGAGGACATGAAGACATGGGCTTACATCCTGCTTCATCCTAATGGTCTCAAAGTCACCTTGCTGATGCCAAAGGAACATGTCCTACACACCAGGGAAGACTAGCAACTGTGAAAAGCCATGACTTTACACTGCACAGTCAGTGAGGACAGTGTTGACCTGTCTCTGAGCCTGGCTATCCTCTCCCTGGGGGCTCAACCCACAGAGGAAGGGGCTGGGGCCCTCCAGCCCTCCTCCCTCTGTAAATCTCACAGTCTTCATTGCAAAGCAGGGTGGAAGAGCAGAGGGCCTGTCTGTTGCTGGAGGCCTGCAGGGCTGTGGGAAGGATGCTCCCTGGGATGAGACTGGGATGCCCAGACTCGCACGCTGCCATGGGTACTTTGAGCGTTGGTTGTGGCAGAAAACTATACCTATGTGCTGTAGGGAAGGAGTGACCGCTGCCGGGGCTTCAGCTGAACACCCCTTCAGTGCCTGATCTAGGAAAGGTTCAGATCGGGTCTTGGCACTGCAAAAGTCTCCGTGCAGCACATGTCTGTGTGCCAGCCTGAGCCTAGGCTGAAACTATGTGCCCTGAGTGGCTCCTGGTGCTGCTCAATGTGGCCATGCCATGGCCAGCCCCTGCACCAGCAGCTGCTCCGTGTAACAAATCCCTAGTCACCCTGTGCCTCAGTTTCTCCTTCAGCTCAGTACTGAGGTACCCCCCCAGGCTGAAGAGAGATGTGGCCATGAGAGAAACCACCTGAACTGGGACAGCAGGGCCCAGCAGCTGGGCACCTGCATATGGCTTACAAGTTGCCTGGCTGTAGTTAGGCTACTTCCAGCTTTGGAGGCTGCTGCAGCTCGTTTCACATGTGTCAGCATTGAAGTCAAGCAGCCAACAAACACACCTGCTTCCACAAGAGGATAAGATGTCTTTGTGGCAAGGAAGAAGCAAAGCTACTTGCAAAGATGACTGGCACGTGTCTCGCAGAGGGGCTGAGAGGCGGTAGCCCACCTTGGCCTGGTGCGCGTGTCCCCAGCCATGGCATGCGCTTGCAATCACTTGGCTGCTTGGCTGCCTGAGCCCTTTCCCCTCGGGGTAGGGACATGCTGAGCCTGCGCTGTGACACACATGCACACACGCTCTCCTGGTCGCTGTGCTGTGGCCGTGAGAGCCCTGCGGCTGCGGCGAGTGCAGCTGCCCGGCGTGGGGCTGCCGCTGCAGTGCCTCTCCAATCGGCTTTGGTGCAGGGAAGAGGAGAGGAGGCTGCTTGCTTTCCAAGCCTGCTTTGCTTTTCAAATATACCAAAGGAAAGGCAAGGAGAGGAGCAGAGCTCCTAAGTGGCACCGGCTGTCCTGTGGCGAGTGCTGCCTGCTATGGGGGAAGGCCTGCAAGAGTCCTTCAGGGAGGCAGCAATATTGCCTCACCAGAGGGGCACAAATGTAACTTCTCTTTGGATGCCAGCAACTAAAGTTACTCTTCCATGAACATGGCACAGACAACCCTTTGGCCCTTCCCATCTCAGAAAGAGCATGGCAGTGCTGCCAGGATGCAGGCATGCTCAGGGCCACGATCACTGTGCTTTCTATGGCAACTTTGGGGGAAATCCAGCAGCCTCTCTGCCAAGAGAGTCTTTTAATCTGGCCTAGCTGTGAACCAAGCTCCCTCCTTGCAGCTGGGTGGGCTCTGGGAGAGCAGGACCCAGGGGTTACAGCTGGGCAGATTTTGCTAAAGGCTGAGCCAGGCTTGGACTCAGTGCAGCAGGGCAGAGCTGGGGGCTCAAACCCAGCCCTTCCCAGCAGTGCACGTGCGTCTTTGGGGCTGAGCCCCACAGGGAGACTGTGGCTCTGGGGAGGAATCAGGCTGCTCTTAGAAAACTGTTCAGTTTTATTTGCCTGTAACCAGAAAAGCAAATTCTGGCGTTTGTGAAATCTGCTGTTAAATGCGGGAAATGGCTGATGTTCCTTGGTAAACAAGGCAAGCCCTTGGAGAAGAAGGTAATGTGGTAGCAGAGGCTGAGTCCTAAGATCCTTCCTCTGGTCCTGGGGAGTGTGGCCATGGAAAGGCTGAACCAGAGCCGAGGGAGAGCTTTGGTTGTACATGGCTTGGAGAGCATGCCGGGGTGCTGATCTCTGCCAGGCAGTGGTTCCCCCAGCAGGGGCATGAGGAAAAAAGCAGAATCACTCAGGTGCGGGAGGAGCAGTTCTCGTTCCTCAGCTCCCCTCCAGAGCAGGTGGACGCAGATAGGCTTGGAGAGCTGCTCTGCCTCCAAAGCTGGAGTCTCTAGCTCTGCCTTTGTACTCGCCTGACAATACAGGAATAAAAATAACCAGGCTGCATTTGCAGAGAGATAAAAGCGAAGTTTGCCTTTTGTGTCTCTCCGGGCAGTGGGACAGCAGCACCAATGGAGCTGTGGGGACATGACACATGGGAATTTCTGACATATCTTTTCCCACTCTGACCTTGACAGACACAATAAAAAGGGGCTTTGCTGCACACTCTCAGCCACTCAGTCCTATCACCGAGGTTAGTAGTAAAGAGCATGTCTGTGTGCACGCTTGTCCTGTGCTACTAACTCGCTTCACCTTTGCAGGGTGGCTGTTCCCAGAGGACAGGGGCTCTCAGACTGACTCTGGTGGTACAGGGGAGGGCAGGACAAACCTTAATTGAGAGCATTTTTACGGAGATCTGCGCACTTTGCCGAGTAACTGGCTAGCAGCGCGGGTTACAATGGTTAGAATAGCTGCAGCATTTTGGAGTTCTGCTGTGTGCTGTCGTATTAGATGGATGATAGAAAGCAATATCATAAAAGTGCTTTTCCGAGCAGCTGTCACTGCGGTCCTCTAGAAGGGATTTTTCAAGGCTGAATGCTTCCGCTCTCGCTTTTATTGTTCTGCAATATTGCTCTGGAATGGGGACCCAGGTCTTTGCATGGGTTTTGTGCAGGGCACCGGTGCTCCAACGGGTCTGTAAACTTGCAATAGTTTTTGGCTGAGTTTATCGAGAAAAGGGGTGTTGGACTCTGATGACGCTCAAAATGTGAATATAAATTTCACCGCTGAAGTGATGCGGGTTCTCACAGCTGGGACTTGCAGTGCAGGGCAGATCAGTAATGACGTTATTATTACTAGCTAGCATTGTTGTCGCTGTCTTCTCTTGCTCTCTACAATTAAAAGCATGTTTGGCGATTGTGTTACTCTTGGTTGGCAGCCCACTGCTGGGCCCTTTCTCTGTGCACTGACTCCTTGTCCCTTCCCTCTTTTCAGCATTTAGGTGCCTTTCACTCTTCCTTTGCTGCTAGCAAGCCTTCTCCCTCTAGCCAGGCAAGATGGCTATGCTAGACATGAGCGAGTTTGGGGAGGCTGCTGAATACCTCCGGAAAAGCTACACAGAGCAGCTGAAGCTTCAGACAATTCCATTTGATGGTAAGCCCCGAGGAAGCTTGCAGCCTGGCAGGCACAGCCCCAAGGGAGCCCTTGGCCATGGCTCACTCTGTAGAGCGTCCCTATCCTGTTACCAGTGTGGCTGAGCCTGACAGGGCTTGAGATGTGGGAAGTGGTATCATAGGAGCTGGAGACTTGCCCCCTCCACCCTGGAGGACAAGAAGATCTCAGAAGTAGGAAAAGCAGGGTTTTGACGGTCCCCTCGTATTCTGCTGAAGTGCAAGGAGAAGGCGGCCCTTTTTCTTCCCCAACCCCTGGTGGTGGCCAGAAGGACGGAGGGAGATAGGCTGAGCGCGTAATGGCATGGTGAAGCTGTCTCCAGCTCCATCTCGTTTTGGAGGTGTACAGAGCTCGCTCTGCAGCCCTCCCATTCTGTCCTAGCCACCCCACTGTATTACAGCTGTTTTTTCTGCTGCCCACAGTATTACTGGGCTCCAGGGGCAAGCACATGCTCTGCGTTGCTCCTGTCTCAACACAGCAAATGAGGAGCAACTTAAGAAATAAGACAACTGCATTTTCCTCATGACGTTCTAAATGCAAGTACACATTAAGCGGCAGACTTCTGTCAATGTAAAAGTTGACTCAAGCAAATGCAACAGCTGCCAAACATGAAAAAGCAAAGAAATCCCAGCTCCTATGACGAAGAGTATAGGGAGGAATAATGACTGTCCTTCCATGTAATCAGCCTACGTTCTTGTGGCCTTCATTTGACAAATGGTTTCCTCCATTTCAACCTGATTTTTTCCCTTCCCTTCCCTTCCCTTCCCTTCCCTTCCCTTCCCTTCCCTTCCCTTCCCTTCCTTTCCTTTCCTTTCTTTTTCTTTTTTTTTTTTCCTCTCCCCCTTAAGGAAAGAAGCGAGCTTGGATCCCAGATGAGAAAGAGGCTTATATTGAAGTGGAAATCAAAGAAAGTTCTGGTGGCAAAGTCACTGTGGAAACCAGAGACAAGCGAGTAAGCAAAGTCTTCTCTTTTTCACGGGCTGGTAAGAACGTGTGCTGAGGGGGGGATATGTGTGACGAGATCATGTCTGAAACTAGCCGAGTTCTTCTGATAACACTTGCGCGTACTGCAGTTGCTCGTCCCCCGAGGGCTGGCCATGGCGTTTGTCACACTGCGGTGTGTCAGGACACATAAGCATGTCAGCAGTTCAGCATACCCCCATCAAATGTTTGCTTTCAAGTGATCTACCTTGTGAGACGGATCGAAGGGGGGTAGTCAGGCTTCCCCAGCACAAGTCCCAGGCATGCTCCCAGCAGCTGTAAGGAGGGCTGGCGAAGGAAGCGCCTACTCCAGAGCAGCCCTTTGCAACGCTCAATCATTGTGCAGCTAATCGCGAAGGGCAAAGTAAAAGGTAAGGGGCCAATTCCTGCTCCTTTTAGTCTGGATCTGCACCAGGCAGAGCGGTGCAGACTTCTAAGCAAAGAACGACCGTGCGGGAAGTGTGAGTGTGCCGTTCGCTGCAGGAGTGTGTGAGCACCAGGGTGATTAAGGACTTGTTCTTTGCCAAATATAAATATGTTGTTAGGTGCCTCGGGCCAGATCCCGAACTGTGCTCTCCCTCTTTCAGTCCGTTGGCTGATCTCATTGCCCCAGCCAGCAATAACCTCCCAAAGTGAGCAGAGTTAAAGAATAGTGTGGCTGGAGGCGAGACCAGTTATGTTTAGTGGTGTTACTCCAGCTTTCTAGCAGTGGAAGTGATGTAAAATAAGCAATGATCAATTAGTATTTGTCAATATAGTACTTAGTACAAATAACTACAAATTAACTTAATTAAAAATCATTTCTCAGCTGTTGGAGTCCCATGCCTGTGGAACGTTACTGCAGTGCAGAGGCTTGTACGAGTGTAAAACTGGAAAACAGAATGAGGTCCTGACCAGGCAATGAACAGTATATTTTTTTCCCGTATCTGCCTAAACTAAGGGAAATAGATATAATTTTCTTTGAAAAATGTCAAGTTTTGAAAATACTTTGGTCTGAAGTTGGGACAAAAATTAGAAACTTTTTCCCTCCACAAAATAAAATGTATTTGCAGAAGGTCAGTTTGAGAAGTTTACATTGACTTTTAAAATGCTGTGGTTAAAAATCTATTCTTTTGGCTTCTGCAGATGAAAAGTTTCCTAACCTTTACTGCTGTTCCCTCATGAAACTGTTTTTTTAAAATGCCGTGGATTTGCAAAATATAAAACTACACCTACTTTCATTGGGTTAGCATTTCCAATGGAAGCAGTTTCAGCAAAAATAACCTCCCCTTATTGCTCCCTCCACTTTCCTGCTTTTAACACCTAACACACCATGGGTTTAATTCTCACATGTAAAAAAAAAATCTCTTTGAAAAGTTTTGCTTAAGCTTTATTAACAGGACCATTTGCTAAATTGACTTGCTTCCATTCAGGCCAGATATGTAATGTGATAGTTTGCCAGTGCTTGGACTTACAGGATTAAATCAATCCAGTTATAAGTGATGGGGTACACAGTTCAGCTGTTTGCCAAAAGAGCCAGAAATCTCTCTGAGCAAAAGACTGCATCACGTTATTTTAGGCGGCTCTTGTGAAAGCGAACGGCGTGTGAAGGAGAGCGGGGCGGGTAGCAGGGCGGCCCCATGGTGGCCAGGGGGACTCTCAAACGCCCTGGGGCCACGGCCGAGCCGTTTCTTGCGGCAAGTGTCTGTCCCGTGCCCTGAATGCTGGTGTCTGAGCGGCTCAACACCTTGCTACCTCTGGTAGCAAGAAGGACCCTGCGGTGGTGGGACAAGGATGTGCGTGGGCAGGGGTGGCAAGGGCTTGGGGTGCCCACTGGTGGCTGAGTGGGCTCAGGGCTGGGGGAACATCCCCAGCGCGGTGCATCATGGCACTGTGGGGCCATCAGCATGACCTTGGCCCTACTTCCCTCCCTGGGGCACGCTGGAGGCTGAGGTGGAGGGCCAAGGGGTCTCTGTGGAGGCTGAGGCCTGTCACCTTGCGGCCTGGGTGGATGCCAGGCACGGTCAGCGCGGCCCTTCCTGACGCTCTCCCCTCCCTCCTCCTGCAGACGGTGGTCGTCAAGGAGGATGACTTGCAGCAGATGAACCCCCCCAAGTTCGACATGATTGAAGACATGGCCATGCTGACTCATCTCAACGAGGCCTCCGTGCTGTACAACCTGAAGCGCCGCTACGCCCACTGGATGATCTATGTAAGCCACCCGCACCGGGGCACGTAACGCAGGGGCTGCGGAGAGACGCTTGGGATGCCCGCAGAGGGCCCATGCCAGCCTCCACAGCGTCCTCGACTGCAGCTGGCTCCCCAGGCATTGTCTGTGGCGAGGGCCTCTCCGTGAGGGATGGGGAAAGCCTCCTTGGAGGAAGGGGGGATGTCCTGGGCCTCGCAGGGGCTCTGCACATGGCTCCGGACATCCCTCATCCGTCTCCTCCCTGCCTTCAGACCTATTCAGGCCTGTTCTGTGTCACCATCAACCCGTACAAGTGGCTTCCCGTCTACACCGCTCCTGTGGTGGCGGCCTACAAGGGGAAGCGGAGGTCCGAGGCCCCCCCGCACATCTACTCCATTGCGGACAACGCCTACAATGACATGCTACGCAGTAAGCTCCCTGCTGCCCTCCCACCCACAAAGACACCTGTGAGGGGTTAGGACCTGACTCTGGGGTCAGGCCGGGGCCCAGCCCAGCCTGGAAGGCCTTCAGGATGCTGATTTGGGTCTGAGCTCGGGCAACGCTTCATCATCTCCAGAAAACGTAACTCAGGAGATGAGGCAGTGCATTCCCCGTCCAGAAAAGGCACACATCCAGTGTCTGCATGGCCCAGCTGCACTATGTCACTGTACCAGGGCAGGGAACAGGATTCAGCCCCCTGAGCCAGCAGAGCAATCTCTAAAGGGAAAAAGGGGCTGCTGCGTTCCCTGCTGCAGCTGCACAGGTGAGGACAGAGAGATGATTTGCAAGGCTCCTGCCATAAGGCTGAAATCCCCGAGCAGGCTACAGAGAAATATCTCATGAAGATGCCTGTAGCCATCCTCCCTGAGGGAGCTCATGTGCCCAGAGCTGTGCTAGGTGTGAACAAGGGAGGTGGTAGATCACCAGCCCAGGCAGAGAGGGGCCACGTGAGAGAGGACCCCGCTCAGGGCAGGCTGTGGGCAATATTCATCTTCCTCTGGGATGGTGGGTATAAGCTGAACACTTGCTCCTTCTCTTCCAGACCGTGAGAACCAGTCCATGCTCATCACGTAAGTGTCTCTTGCCCTCTCTGTGCCTCCAGTGCCTGTTGTTAGCCTAAGTTTCTGGGTACAAGCGGCCTTTGAGATCCCTAGTAGTCCCTTATGCTCCCCTCCTTGATGGGTTGGATTTGCCTGGAGATGAGTAACTGTCCCCTGAGGAGTGACACCCAGCCGTGGCCCCCACTGCATTCCCTCGGCAGCTGTCCAGCCCACCCAGCCCTTCCCGCTAAGCTTCCCGTCGGCTGCGCCAGGTGACAAAGCCCTGCGAGGGCCTCGGAGCCTGGCTCCTCTGCGCCCCTCTGACAGCTGCGGGAGCCTGCCGTGGGGCACCCCTTCCTCCAGCAGCGGCCCCGCAGCTCCCAGGCAAGGCAGCATCCGCAGGAGGGGCCCGGCCTGCCATCTTACCCTGGGGGAATCACAGGAGAACATGGGGGCAGGCTTGTCCAGAGTCAGGCCACAGCTTCTCAGAGGACCACACTGGCTCTTCAACCGCCCTGCGCGTGTGGGCAGAGGAAGGAGAGATGGAGGCCAAGGCCAGAGGGAGATGGTGGCTGTGGTCGGAGGGGCAATGGAGGAGGAGGAGAGAAGCCAGGGTGATGTGGGAGGAGGTAGGCCAGGTTAATTTCAAGTGACATATAGATAAGGGCTATATAAAGGATTCTAAAGGACCTACATTGCTGCCAGGAGCCATGGACATTTTTAGCCTCAGCCATAGCCTAATTAGGTAACGCAGGGGCTGCAGAGAGATGCTTGGCTCTTGTCCTGCAGCGGCTCCATTCCCCCAACTCCCCCCCGCTCTTTGTGATCTGGGATTACAATAGGAGAGCAGCTAACTATAGGGATGAGCTCACTGTGGCCTTCAGACCGCCCGCACAAGGAACTGCACACACTGGGCAGCCCCACTGGCCCCAGTTGGCCTGCCAGCTGGACCCTGGTGCCCACTGCATTGCCGGGGCCTTCTGCAGAAATGGCATGGGCCTGTGCAGGATTCGCCCCAGTGCCTGGGGCCGCACCGTCTCCAAGAACCCCCAACAAACTGGAGCGTGCTGAAACTATCTGAGCACTAGCAGAAAAGGGCTGTTTTTTTGCTGATCCAGGACAGCTGAAGCCCTGGGGTGAGGGCTGCATGCCCAGAGAGAGGCAAAGCTCGGCACAGCCTTGGCGCGTGCTGGCACCTCCCGCGGTTCTTGGCCATATCTGCCCTTCTGCGGCAGACAGCTGACTCCCTGCAATCCTTTAGTGGAGGAAGGCAAAGCCCAGTTTTGCAGTGGGTTTGCTCTGGAGGATGTGGCTCTGCTGTAACAGGGTTTTTGCTCGTCTGTGCGGAGGCCTGAAGACAGCACATCTACCCTCCTCCGCAAACTGCTGCTTGGCCTGGAGGGTGTTGATAGTGCCAGCCTTCCCCTGTCCCTCCGATATTTGCTTCTCCTACCTAGCGCTATGAGTGGGGTGGATGGGCAGCCCTGGCAGGTTTGCAGAGTCTGTGTTTAAAGTTTTGCCTGTTCTTTGCCTCATGTCCTTGATCTGTGTATTTCTGTTACTCTAAGCGGAGAATCTGGTGCTGGTAAGACTGTAAACACCAAGCGGGTCATTCAGTACTTTGCCATTGTCGCAGCCTTGGGCGACACACCGGGCAAGAAAGTAGTAAGCCCCTCTTTTGAAACAAATTCTTGCTGTTTTCTTCCTTTCTTTTTTTTTCCCACCCCGCTTCTTCTTTTTACTTTTTTTTTCTTCCCCCAACATTTTGCATTTGGAAGCGTGTTTTGGTCTGACCCATGCAGGGCTTGGCTTTTCCCTGACTTTTGAACAAGCAAGGCTTGAAACTATTTTGCTCAGGGGGAAATGGATATTTTTAAGTGGCTGTTCAATCTGAGCAGCCCGGAAGAGGTACTTTAGATGCCCCTCTTTATCTTCTCTTTCCCCTTCAACACCCCCCAGATGATCTTCTTAAGCAGCAATAAAGGAATGGAGCAAACCAGCCATTTCCCACCTTGTCTCTTTTAAGCCTTGCTTTTTGTCCATTTCTCCTTCTTTTTTTTCTTTTGTTCATTTTGATCCTTTTCCACCTTGTGCTTTTCTTGCTCTTGTTTTGATTCTTGCATTTCTTTGGTGCTGGTTATTTTTGAGCTACCCTTGCAATTGCTTTTCTTCTTGATACATTGAGGCTCCAGCCTGCTTTGTCCTTGTAGAAGCAAACTGGCTGCTTTAGGTATCAGACAAGCATTTCCGCAGCATTATTTTCCTTTCCTCTTCTTTGGGTTTGGATTTAACTGTTCTTGCTTTTTGATGCATTTCTTCTTTTTCTTGAGCTAATCTATTTAACAACTTTTTGGCATATCTTAAAAAGTTTAATCCTTCAATTTTTTTTCTTGGACGGTTTTTGGCACTAAATGTTCATGTCCTGCTTTTCTGACCATGCTTCTTGTGGTTCTTGCCTGCCTTTTCTGGACTTCTAAAGACAATTTTCTTTCCTTTCTCTAGGCAGCTGTTGCCACTAAAACTGGGGTAAGTGTTACAGACTGCTGATCTTTGAAGTTGAGGCAGAGTTCAGCTGCGCCACCAGGCTATGGCAGGGTGATGGGGAATGCCTATGTGGGACAGCTATCTTGGGCTTGGGAGTGAGGGTGGCCCCAGCGCCTGGCCAATGTTGCAGGTCTTCACTTGCGTTGTATTTCCCACCTTTCCATAGTTTGAGTTTTCGGGATTTCACCTCTCAGTGACTTCCCACCTTTCTGACTTCAGCCTCTCCTTTAGGGAATCATTACACTTCAGCTGCTTTAATTTCTAATTAACGCAGTGTTTGCCTGCGGGGTGCCTAGCTTGAATTGCGTTACTATTGGGGTGGGCTTCTCCAAAGGGGAGGTGAAGCTTCTGCTCTTGGAGTCTTTGGGAGTCCCACTCAGCTCTGAGGCTCAGCAGAAGGTGGTGGCGCTGAGTGGCAAGGACAGAGACCTGTTTGCAATGGACAATGGTGCACTCTGGCTGCAGAGATCAGGGTGCTGGTGATGCCTGGAGATTGCCAGGTGCTGCACAGGCCTGAACTGACTCAGCCCACAGCATTGCAGTCAGCTGAGGCCCTTCTCTGGGGTGAGGGAAGCAGAGGCAGACTCAGGCCAGGATACTCAAAATTAGCCTCCAATTGAGGGTATTTCCATCTGCGGGATCCAGGTGAAGATTCCTTCCTCCTGTGTGCTCCATTAGGTCCAAAGGCAGAGATTGAGTATCTCTGGAAATCCAGGAAAGGTTGAGTCCTTGCCTCAGCCAAGGGCTCGGCCATTTCAGCAGCTCAGTGGTATGTCCTTGACCCTCAGTCTCTCTGTCTGAGCACTGGCGGGTGGCCTTTAGCTCACGCATGCAACCAGGTGCATTCACTAACCTGTTGATTGGGAAATGGTCGTTAATACGTGAGTCTCAGACCACTTGGGTAAACTATTACTGACAGTGAGATAGATGGGGGTTGTCTTTGGGGTCTCTTGGGCAGCCCCCCATGGGACCTAACAGAAAAGGCAATTTTAGATAGGGCTAAATTCAAAGATAACATCTCAAAGGATACTAGGTGGCAAAATGCAGTTTATTAGAAAAGCTGTTATTCACAACTGCTCCCTGGTTCTTTTGCCCTTCGTATGCCCGGAGCTGTGGATTTTGGGAGCAGCCATGGCCCCAGCTCTGAAATGACAATGCAGCTCCCCAGCACACTGACAGGCAGGGCCCAGGTCTGATGTTCCCCACCTAGCAGGACAGCGCTATGGACTATAATGTAGTCAGGGCTCAGGCACTCAAAGACCCTATTGTGAAAAATCCTGGGCCCCGTATCTTGCAGGTCCTTGTGCCACCAGAGTTTCCTCCTGTTGTCAAACCCCCACCCCGTCCTTCATGAGGCTTGGCATGAGCCTCTTGTGTGTCTCCTCCAATTTTTCTCCTGCTTTGCCTGTGTTATGTAGAGGCTATCTCTTTGTCTTTGAACCATGCTAGTGAAACATGAATGGAAAAACAAGTTTGGGGGGTGTTCTTGGGATTTGCTCAAAAGATCTCCAGTGAGTTTAGCAGATCATGCCAGCTGGGATCTGTGATGTGTTTCTGGCACACTGCGGCCTTGCTGTGCATTTTGTTGCTGTAGAGTTACAAATCAAGCCTGTTTTCTGGGTGTCTTCATTCACAATGTACTGTGATTCAAACAGTCCAAGACTTGGGACTTTGGTGGAAGATCAAATGCCTAGCAGAGTCAAAGAGCCTGGAATGTTTCAGACTGCCGCAGTGACAACGTGCCCTCGCCCTCAGTTTCCAAACTGTAGCAGCCTAAGAAAGTGACTCGGGACTTTTTTTGTGCAGAAGGTAGCCTTCATTTCGAGAGGGGCCAGTTTAGGCAAGGAGAAGCCCACAGAGAGCATTGCTGCGAAACACAGCTCTGTTGACCCCAGAACCCATCTGCATCCCCTACAGGGGACAAGAAGATGCCTCAGGATCAGCAGCCTGTGAAGAGAGCAGGACAAAGTGGCATGGAGCACCACTTTGTTTCCCTGCTGTGTTGGTGACAAGTCCCCCCTGGCTGGGTGGGATCTGATACATCATTTGTCTTTGTTTTCCAGGGCACCCTTGAAGATCAAATCATTGAGGCAAACCCAGCTATGGAAGCTTTTGGCAATGCCAAAACCATAAGAAACGACAACTCCTCACGTTTTGTAAGTGTCTTAGCAGGAGAGACAGCTAATGCGCAGCATTTATGTAAGCTGAAGGCATCATTTGTGGTATTTATATGTTTGTGTGATGTGGGCCCAAGGCACATAGCAAGAAGCTAGCTTTTATACCTCATGCGGTTGGACCATTGCACCAGGCTTCCCCTGGTTAAAACAATTCAGTAAATGGTGCATTGTTCAGAATGAATCACCCCAATGTCACAGTCTGTGGCTGAAGAGAAGTGGTCCTTTGCAAGGCCAAAGGTTGAGGAGGGCCGGTAAGCACAGCCTGGAGCCCTGGGAGATAACTGTACCCCTTCCTGGCAACAGCACCCCTTTTGCCAAGCCCAGCCCTGGATCTGCTCTGGGATGCTGAGCTCATCAACCACAGGTGGCTTTGATGTCCATACTTGGGTCTTGGAGGAAAAGGAAAGGCTCTTAGGCTCAAATTCTCAGGTTTCTAGGAGCTATTTAGCTTTGTACTTGTCTAGCCAAGCCCAATGCTCATGTGCCTATGAATATTTCAGGGCAAGTTCATCCGGATCCATTTTGGCCCCTCAGGGAAGCTGGCCTCTGCAGACATTGACATCTGTGAGTAAACATGTGCCAGCTGCAGGAGGAAAGAATTTGATTCTTGCTATTTGTGCTGATGCTGTGTTGGCTCCAGGAAAGAACGAGCCCTCCTCTAAGCCTTCTGTCCTGTTTGCTTCTAGATCTTCTGGAAAAATCAAGAGTGATTTTCCAGCAACCCAAAGAACGAAGCTACCACATCTACTACCAGATCCTCTCTGGGAAGAAACCAGAGCTGCAAGGTAAGGCAGCCAAAGCTACAGCACAGCCTCTACACTGTGGCTGCTTGAAAAAAGACAGGAAGACCTGTGGTTAGCTTGGGGGTCCTGCTTTCTAGGGGCGCTGAACAATCCTGGCTCACCATGCAGGCACTGCCCTCGAAGGCTTTCCTGGCTGCGCAGGGTTGTTGGATTGTACTGTTGGATTCAGGTTGAAAGGGACTTCAGGAGATCATCTAGTCCAGCCTCCTTTATCCTCACAGTCAGACTAAGAAGCCAAACTCAAACCTTTTCTGCAAGTGTCTGGGAGCAGAGAAGTGGTCATTCAGGGTCTGTTTGCAGGCTGGGAGTGCAGATTGCTAAGCTGCCTTGCATGGAGACTCCTTGTCATGTGGCTGGTGCAGCACTGAGCTCAGGATATGCAGGCTGGGTATTTACCCATTTGGTGGTAGTGGGCATGTTTTGCAGCCTATTCTGAGCTCTGAGCTCCTTCTGCGACCCTAACAAGATGACCTATTTCAAGTGAGTTTGAAAACAGCTGCATGACTCACTTGCAGCAGTAACCCCAGCCTGGACTTATCCTGAAAGTGTTCCCCAGGACAGTCCCAGCTGACCCTGGCTTTGCCCTGGGGCCACCTCTTGTGTTTGAGCAGCCTTGCTCTCTGGGTGCCAGGTCACACAGAATGCACAGGAAACCTTTCCACACTGCGGAAGGATGGCTGACACAATACCCCAGGGTGGTCAGCCTCTTGAGCCTGCTGCTGGCTCTGGAATGATACCTTATTAGGCAGGTCTGGAGAGCAGTGCAGAGCAGTAATCTTATCTGGTGGTCACAAGGGCATGGATGGCAACTTCTAAATCAGTCTGCAGCCAAGCCATGTCCCAAGATAGCAAGCTAGAGGCACAGTCACAGAAGAAATGGACCCGTGTGAGGGTCTGCCTGGGCTTGCAGAGACTGTCCTACCAGCAGGTGCCTTCTAGTTGAGGCCAGCGTGGAGGGTGATATCCAGCCAAGGGTTGTGCCCAGATAGCCATCCCTTCTCCATCCTGGCGAGAGCTGGGCAGGAAGTGATTTTTCCATCCTGTGCTTTGGTTTGAGGTTCCTAAACCTCCCATTCTGCTTTGGGACAAACCTCAGGACTTTGGCTCAGAGACACCGGGAGACTTGTGAAGTCAGTGAACACAAACAACAACAGACTAAGTGCCTGGTAGAGCTAGACAGAGGCAGAGTTTGAGCCTAAAACACCCTACTCAGGAGAAGAAATCCCATCATGCTTGGACAAAGTGGTCATGGTCCCAAAAAAGTTTCAGTCCTGAAAGTCTCTTCCAACTAGATCCTCTTGGACATTTCTGGCAACTCTGCTTCTGAACAGTTATTTCTCAAAAGTTGTGAGCCCTTTAGTATTTCCTCTCAGCCACATCCTTTTGCAAGACAGAACAGGAAAAAGGAACCTGCAACCTGCCTTTGTGCTGTAGGGGACAGGGACCGGCAGCACCAGGCAAAGCAGCCAACCCCCTGGCCCTGGAGAGGATGGTGTCCATGTCCACGGGAAGGGGATGGACAGAGTACAGTGTTCCCCATGCTGCTGGGAATAATGCAAGCTTGGGGCACTGGAAGGCAGCACATTTAATGGGGAGCTAAACAGGATCAAAAGGAGCTTTCACGTTCCTGTGTGGCCAGCACTAGCAGAGCCCTATATTCATGCCCAGCTGGGCTGGGCTCTCCTGGGGGTTTGAGGGCAACCTCTGAGCATGGTGTTTTGGAGACCAGCAGCCTTCCCATGGGCAGTGCTGCCAGCACTGCTAGATGTTACTGCAGAGATCTCTGCTGGCACAACCCTTCCTCAAAGGGCTTTGGGGCTGCTCTGGGTCCACAGGCAAAATCCAAACTTTGATGGGCCCAAAGTCAGAGCCTTACTCTTTCATCCTTGTCCAAAGTTACCCTTCTCCCCCAGCTTCATTTGTGTCAGACTGATCTCACTCCCTGCTTGTCTTTCCCCCCCCCCCTACAGATATGCTGCTGCTCTCCCTCAACCCCTACGACTACCACTTCTGCTCTCAGGGCGTAACAACTGTGGACAACCTGGACGACGGCGAGGAACTCATGGCAACAGATGTATGTGCACTTCCTTCACACTGCACAGCCAGAGGCGGCGGTCTGGGGAAGGGGATGGCCTCACAACCGCATTCTGTGCAGACAGGGGGACATGTCCCAGCTTTTCTATGTCCCTTGCCGAATTACTTGTGAGCTCCCTCTGTTTTACTGCAGTCCCTGTACACACTGTGAGCCTGCAAGAAAAAGTGGAGTGTCTCTGATCCCATCAACACTTTCAAACAGAGAAGAGAGAACAAGCTCCCACATTAGGAAGGGCTTATAGCACATGCACACTTCCCATGGCTCCCATAAGAAGTTGAGAGGTGTGGTCCCTCAAACTCAGCTCAGAACGCCTCCTGCTTGTTGCTGCTATCCTAGTTCTTTTGCTTTCAAATGGACCTTTGGGGAACTGGACTCACATTTAAAAGCCCGTAGAGTGGGATTCCTCAGCTAGGCACACACAGGGTAGAGCACCCTGCCCCATTCAGCCTACAGAGCCCCAGGATAGAGAGAGTCCGCTATGGAGACAGTGGGAGCGCCTACCCTCCTTTCTTATCTCGGAGGATTGACTTTGTTCTGTCTGTACTGCTTTGTCTCTGCTTAGCATGCCATGGACATCTTGGGCTTCAGCAGTGATGAGAAATATGGCTCCTATAAAATAGTGGGCGCTATCATGCACTTTGGCAACATGAAGTTCAAGCAGAAGCAGCGGGAAGAGCAGGCAGAGGCTGATGGCACTGAAAGTGAGTTGGTCTCCATGCTGCCAGGTTCACCCAAGCTGGGATGGGCATGCAAACTCCTCCTAGGGCAGACTGTGATAACATCCCTGGCCTGGTCCATGAAGGTCAGTGGCCACAATCCCAAGCAACCACACTGTCTTAGCATCTGCTCTGGGTGCACAAAGGGGCTTGTGCAGAAGCAGGCGTTTTTGAGAATAGCATCTTCTGCAAGCGCTGAGCGGTCTTGTCTGCCTCAGACCTGCCTCAGGAATGTCACAGGCTGTCACAGAGCTGTGAATATGTGCTGGGCAAGCATAGAGAAAAGTGCCTCTGGGCTTCACCTTGTTCAATGCTCTCTGGCCCTTCCTCACCTCTTCTCTTGCTCTTTGTTAGACCCTTTCCACAGCATGTTGTCTGCAGGATAGGAGCCAGGCCTTGACCAGGGCAGCAAAGCCCTACTCAAGTCACAGCCTCCTGAAGAGCAGTTAGAGTAGGACACAATCACTGTCTAATACATATCCTTGTTTGTTGCTTAGGAGAATCTTGTGCAAAACATAGGTCTAAGAGAATAGTCAGGCTGCAGAGAAAACTGTCGAAACTCCAGAAAAGTCAGAAATCTGATACTTTCTATTGCTTTTGCATTATGCCTGGCTCCCAGGCATCATGGAGCTAGCTTCAAGGACAGAGTGGCTTCCCAGCATGACCTTTCCCATGGTCAGTGCACTGTGGCAGGATGGGAAAGGGAGAGTCCTGTCCCTGTCATTGAACAGGAAGGCTTAAGAAATGACCATGTATTGCTTGAGGCAAGGATCCAGCAGAAATGACTGCCTGGAACAGATCTTGTCATGTTAAAATTCACAAAAGAAGAGTTCCTTTTCCCTGAGGAGTGTCAACATAGGATTCAGCTGCTACCTAATAATTAAAGAGGATTTTGATTTGACAGAAGGGATTCCCCTACAGAGGTGATTTTCTAGGTATGGTCTACTATTAGGAGTCTGTGAAAGACAAGCAAGAAAATCACATCTCTTAGGATCAGTTCGAATTCACTGTATGGAGTCCACACTTCCACTAGAAAATGTGTAGAGCTCCCAACATCAAAAAAACTGAAAACCATTTAAGGGGCAGCAGATCTGCTAAGGCCATCTTCTCTAAACTGTAACTTCTCAGGCAGGAGGCCCAGACTTTAAAAGCCACAAACAGTATCTGAGGTAGGAAATCACATTTCAGACACTGAGGGCAGCTCTGGAGCAGGTGAAACAACAGTAGACTTAGTGATGATCAGAGTAGAGTTAGTGTTGATCAGCAGAAGAGCTGGTAATCTTTTTTTTCAGGACTTTCTTGCTGGCTTCCTCATGCTTTGATACTTTTTTACAGGTGCTGACAAAGCTGCCTACCTCATGGGAATCAGCTCAGCTGATCTCATCAAAGGGTTGCTCCATCCTCGCGTGAAAGTGGGCAATGAATACGTGACCAAAGGTCAGAACGTGGAACAGGTGGGTATGCTGGAACAAGAGCTCCCTCCTCAAATGGGTATGTGACTCCTCTGTGGACAGGTCCCTTGTATAATGTTCACCCGTCGGGGTTCCTAGTGCTTCAGGTCACTCTCTTAGGTTTGGGAGTTGTCCCCAGAGCACTATGAGAAGATGTATACATGGTTACTTTCCTTTAGGAGCTGGGAAAGTTGGTAGCAGGGCTGGTGGATGATTCTGGACATTAACCAAGGCTGGAGTTTCTATTCAGTATCTTTGAAATTTTGGTTGGGATGAAAGCCAGAAAAGGTTCAGTTTCTATGGATCTGCTTCAGAGACAGCCTCACTCTCATGAAGAGTTCAGCTCTGGACAATAGAAATCTCACCTATATAACTTCTTGTGGGATGCTCAAACATAGCAAAAGAGCTTTGTGTCAGATTTCAGCCACGTCAGTTAGGAACCCAAAACTGGCCTGGATGGTGCAAGCCAGTCCTGAAGTAAAATTAAAGAGGAACTTAGAGGCTGGGGTCTTATCCAAAGTCATTGCAGTGTAGGCTTCTATCATGCACAAGGCTTCTGAAAATAGCACTTCAAACTGAATCAGCATCCTAACACCTTGGAGACTGCCTCAGTGCTGGTTGCCAGGCCAGGGGCACAAGAACATGCTTGCAAGTGTGTGAAAACTAATCTCAGTGTAAATACTGTGACTATGAACCCCTGGGTTTGTCTAGCCTGTCTTTTGAGTGCCAATAGGAGGTCTTTCATGTAGCCTATAGCCCCTACAAAAATAGGGAGAAGCATGAGTCCTATCATGAGGTCATGATAGGGCTCTCCAATTTGCTTTGGCAGGTCGTCTATGCTGTGGGAGCCCTGGCTAAAGCCACCTATGATCGCATGTTCAAGTGGCTGGTGGCTCGGATCAACAAGACCCTAGACACCAAGCTGGCCAGACAGTTCTTCATTGGAGTACTGGACATTGCAGGCTTCGAGATTTTTGATGTGAGTTTTGCAGGCCCCCAGTGGAATAGGTGACTCTGTTCACCTCTGGAGCTCCTCTTGCTGAAACAGGTTTGTTTCGTTCTTGCAGTTCAACAGCTTTGAGCAGCTGTGCATCAACTTCACCAATGAGAAGCTGCAACAGTTCTTCAACCACCACATGTTTGTCCTGGAGCAAGAAGAATACAAGAAAGAAGGCATCGAATGGGTCTTCATTGACTTTGGCTTGGATCTGCAGGCTTGCATCGACCTAATTGAGAAGGTAAAGTATGGGACAGGGTACAGGAGTGGTACATCTGCTAGGTGGTTTGTTTGCAAAGACTGGAACAGTGATGGCTGCTCTGGTACCAAGAATGAAATGAGTCCCCCCCCCCCCCCCCAGTCAGTTGCAAGTACACCAAGTTCACACTCTCTATATTTGCAGTACAGAGTCTCCAGGCCTTGGGGTCCTTTTTGACACAAATTTTGGCTATGTGAAACATGGACATTCCTGTTCCTACCTACCAGTGAGCAATGAAACCTGGTGAGGCCTTTTCCTCCAGAGAATAGTGATCTCTACCCCTTTTTGTCTTATCCTCAATGCTTCTCACTGCGATGCTTGTGGATTCAGGGCAGCTTGTATAAAAATTTCTACCACTGACTGGATGAAAGTCACCTTTTTTGAAAATAACATACCTGTCAGGATACTGCAGAGGACTTCCCCTCCGCTCCCCTGACAACCTGAAAGACCTGCAAAGCCCCCATGTCTTGCAGGCCTGGCCATCCCTACTGTCGTTGGCTGGAGGAGTGCAGTGGGCCATGCAGCCTGGGGTACACTGGAGGAGCAGTGATAGCTTGCCCTATGGCAGATGTCTCATGCCATTGCCCTCACCTAGGCCAGTAGCACAGAAAGAGTCCCCCATTCTGGGATGGCACCTGGCAACACTGTGCTCAGACTTCCTTATACTGCCTTCTCCCTGCAGCCCCTGGGAATCCTATCCATCCTTGAAGAGGAGTGCATGTTCCCAAAAGCTTCTGACATGACGTTCAAAGCCAAGCTCTATGACAACCATATTGGCAAGTCACCCAACTTCCAGAAGCCCCGACCAGATAAAAAGCGGAAATATGAGGCCCACTTTGAGCTGGTGCACTATGCTGGTGTGGTACGTGCCTTGTCAGCTCTTCTGCAGTATTCACAACCCCCTTTGCTGGGCTACCCTTACTTTTGCCTCTCTTCTTTGGTGACAGGTGCCATACAATATCATTGGGTGGCTGGACAAGAACAAGGACCCCCTGAATGAGACAGTGGTGGCAGTCTTCCAAAAATCCCAGAACAAGCTCCTGGCTTCCCTCTATGAAAACTATGTGAGCTCCACTTCAGGTGAGGAACAATCTCATGCCTCTTTGCGCCTTGTCCCTCCTTCCCTTTACAGCAAAGCTTCCTCACCCCGACTTCTGCCTGCTGGTGCAGCATTCCTATGCTCAACAGCCCTGGCAAAGGGAAGACCTGAGCTGGCTCTTAAAAACCTCTGTGGTCTGGGAACTCTGGACTTACAGTCCGGCATTGACCTAGGGACCCTGGGCGGGTGGTCAGGATCAGGTTGTGCCCATGTGGCGCTGTAGAGCCGTCTTGGTGGCCCTGCTAGACATGACATGGGATGTCTAAAGGAGAGCCCTGTTACTGAGAGCTGAGGGGCAACAACCAGAGTGGGGTGCTGTGGGAGGATTTTCTGGTAATCTGCAGCACCTGCCATCTCTGCTTTACAGAGACCAGGGGCTCTGGGGATTTCACTGATATTTTCAGTGCAGGGGAGTTTGGGGGTGCTTCTGAGTCCTCCAAGCCAAGATGACACAGAGCAGTACTTGACTAATGTAGTTAATTGATATTTCAACCCAACAGAGGAACTTCACAAGTCAGGGACCAAGGAGAAACGTAAGAAGGCAGCTTCCTTCCAAACAGTGTCCCAGCTGCACAAGGTAAGAGCCAGCCCCTCATTCAAGGCCATGAGGGAAGCATGCTTAGAATTTCCCGGTATCACTTCCACTTCCCTGCCCAGACTCTGGAGTGTCTTGCTCATGAGCTCTTTGGGCTCTTCAGGGGCAGAGAGGCTCCAGAGAGTTGTCCTGGCTAGGTGAAAGGTCTTGACATCCCCTTGTCCTTGAGCAAGGATTGGCTCGGTGCCTGACGCAGTCCCAGCTCTGCCCCATGCTGCTAGGGAAGGACATGAGGCTCCAGGCTGGGAGAGCAATGGCTCTCTTTGAGCTGGGGCTTGTGCTGCTTCTGCCCGCGTGATGCTTGCGCTGCCCAGCAGCTCCTTCGCCTTTGAGAGAGCGGCAGTTAAGACTTGTAGTGATGTTTAGATAATGTATTACATGAACATCACTTTAAGTCTGTGCTACTTCTCTCCTCATTCTTGTCGGCGGGAAGGACAGCCCTTGGGCAGAAGAAAATGGAGGAGGATCTTACGAGTCTCTGAGCAGGCAGCTCTCGGCTCTCCTGTCTGGGGAAGTGACCTGAGCCATTTGATAGCTCCCTGATCCCATGCTCACCACAGGAGTTACTTGTCTACCCCAGAGCTTGAGCAAATGAAAAACAGCATAGAGGGGTCTGTGAGCCCAAAGCTGTATCCTGCTGTGACAGCCTTATGGTTATAGGGTGTTGAAAAAAGGTAGACTAACAGCTCTGGTGGGCAAGGGGAGTTTCATGAGAGGAAGGTCCTTGACCCAGCCCCCTTCAGGGATGTGTGTGGCTTTCTTCCTCTTGGACAAGTCACAGGCCTCTCCTGCAAGAAGTTGCCCCACGGTGGCATGGAGCTGTGGCCAGGTGTCCCATTCGCAGAGTCAGGTCCTGGACAGATTGAGTTTGTATGAGGAGGGGAAGGCAGCCTCGAAGGCCCAAGGGTGCAGATACCTTTTGCATGAGCAAAGGCAGGGTCATGACTTGGCTTGAGCCCTGACTTGAAGGGAAAACAAGCCTAGAAACAAGTGTAACACAACCCATGCTCTGAGACCTGCTACACCTGCAGGACCCCATCTCCCTTCCCTCATGCAGCAGCCTTACAGACATGAGTCATCTCTGGATTCGTGGCCCTTGATGGTGCTCCTCAGGGCCTTAATCACAGAAACTCACTTTCACAGTCCTGCCAGGATACCAGGCCTCCAAACAGATCTTCACAGAGTGTTCCCCCACCCTACATTAGCCAGGGCCAGGACGAAGCTTGGTGGCAAGAGGGAGGAGGCCCAGGCTGGCTTCGCAGGGCCCTCTGTCACAACTGAAGGACATAGGCAACACTGGGGGGACGCAGGCAAAACCTGATGCGATGGGGACTGCAGGCAATGTGGATGCCAGCACTGGCTTTGCAGGGTGCTTACATCTGGGCTGATGGACGCCAGCAGAACTGTATACCAGGAATACAGCCAGTCCTGCGGGTGCTGTGCCTGCTTCTCCCTACCTCTATCACAAAACTTTACTTGCCAATACTTGGGAGGCATCTGGCTCCTCTCCAGCATTGCAAAACCAACATGTGCTGTTTGGCATGTCTGAAAGCCCAGTTCCCTCTGCCAGTGCTCCCACGCTGACAGAGCACAGAGGTCCTGCTACAGGGCTGCAGTTGTCCAATTGACAGGATAACACAGAGAGCAGCCAAGCAGGAGTAAATCCTCCCTTCTCCCATGAATAGTGGTAAGGGGCTCCCAGTGTCGCCTTTCTCCCTGTTGTTGGGTGAAGGGGCTGGGGAGAAGTGTTGTAGGGTAGCAGAGATGTCACCTCATGCCTCATACCCCTGTCTGCCCTACAGGAGAATCTCAACAAGCTGATGACCAACCTGCGCTCCACTCAGCCCCACTTTGTCCGCTGCATCATCCCCAATGAGACAAAGACCCCAGGTATGCATGGACTGACATAGTACCCTGTCAGCTCCCTTGGGTGGCACCCATGTGCGGGAGTTGGCAAGGACGCCTGCCCAGCTCCTGCATCCACCTTCTCCCCAAACCTTTACTCTCAGCAATGCTTCTGCTGCTGACACCTGGCATCTCTGTATGGAAACCACTGTGACCCCTGCTAGTCTCCCCTACTGGGGAAAACGAAGTTTTTCCAGGCTCTCAGCTGTGCACTACCGCCTTGCACTTGTGTCTAACACTAGGCTGACTTCTGCCCTCCAGGGCCCAGGCTGAGGTGCTGGTGCTCAGCATAGGCCCACAGGACGGGTTAACACCTATGCTCTAAAAAGGCAGGCTGTTTGCAGAGTTCAGGCTCATGCTGCAGCTGTACTTCCCCTACCCCTGTGGGCTGGAGATCAGCTCCATCCCTCCTCTCACCTCTAGGAGCCATGGACGCTTTCCTGGTGCTGCACCAGCTGCGGTGTAACGGTGTTCTTGAAGGCATCCGCATCTGCCGTAAGGGATTCCCCAACAGGATCCTCTACGCAGACTTCAAGCAGCGGTAACACTCTCTTCTCCCAGCCCCAGCAGCCAGCATTTATTCTGGGCGGAAGCAGACTACCTGGGTTCTGCACCGCTCCCCGACTTATTCAGGGCTGGTCTGAATCAGCACAATATGCCCAGTGTGCAAGTGCTGTTCAGGATAGCTCTGTTGACTCTGCGGTAACAGTCATGGAGAGCGTGGTGCCAGCCATAGATAGTTTGGTGCATCAATAGAGGGCTGCTGGTGTTTAGGATGGCTGAATGCAGGGCTGGTGCAGGTGGATGGCGACAAGGCCCAGGTCCTCGGATCCTGGCTCTGACTTCCTTCTGCCCTTGGGATTCTTACTGTTCTCCAGGCTGACCCCATCCACCCACCTTGGGCTGGGCCTGGTCAGGAAAGCTGAGGCCATTGGCCCTCTCCTGGACAGTCCTCCTCATGTGCAGGGACTAAGGTCTGGCAGGGTTCCCTGAGGCCTGTTCTCAGGTAGAACCCATACTGCACCCTGGAGCTCCTGGTACATGCATAGCTACAGCCTGTGCTGCAGTTACATCCTTCCAGGGGTGACAGGCATGACCTACATACAGGGAAGATGGAGGAGCCATCACCTCTCTGCTGGGGTTCACTTGCATATTCTTGTCCCTCTGCTTTGTCCCTGCAGCTACCGTATCCTGAATCCAGCAGCCATCCCAGATGACAAGTTTGTGGACAGCAGAAAGGCCACAGAGAAGCTGCTGAGCTCCCTGGATCTTGACCACTCACAGTACAAGTTTGGTCATACCAAGGTGAGACCAGTTAGCTGCTGGTGCTTAGGCTGGAGATGCTCCCATTCCTGTGTCTATCTGCAACCCCCAGTTTGCTCTCCCTGCCTAGCCTACTCTCTGCTGGCTACAGCACTGCTGAAGCCCTATGCTCTGCTGGCTGAATGTGGCCCCTGAAGGGACTGAGGTGGGCAGGACACACAGGCCGGGAAGAAACAGGCCTGGGTAGGAGGTCACCACACCCTGATCTCATACTACCCAACACAGCAGGGTGAAGCCAGTCTGTGCTAGGGGCTGTGAGGCGATATGCACAGGGCAGGGAGATCTGCCGCCCAGCTGTGCCCATACCTTGTGTGGGTGAGTCTCAAACCTGTGCAGAGCCTGGGTTTGTGCCTGTGCAAGGCACCTGGATCTGCAGTGCATAGCCCTCACTGCTCTGTCTTTCCCAGCGGCCCAGGTACCTGCCTTAGGCCACTTGTAGCCCAGGCCAGTCTGACACGTCGTATCACCCCCAAGCTCTCTTCCCTCCCTGCCCTTGACTCTGCTCTCATTCCCTTGCCTGCAGGTGTTTTTCAAGGCTGGTTTGCTGGGCCTGTTGGAAGAGATGCGAGACGAGCGTCTGGCCAAAATCCTGACCATGCTGCAGGCCAGAATCCGTGGGCATCTTATGCGCATTGAGTATCAAAAGATCATCAGCAGGAGGTAGAGTTGTATGGGGGAGGCAGAACCTTGTGAATGCCCCTCCTCACTACTTCTGCCCATTTCAGGGAGTTTGGTGCTGGGAGTTTGTCTGTGGCTGGCAGTGGATAGGCATGGCCCTGTCCTGCAGGGATGGAGGCAGACCTGCAAGGAGTCTGACATGGGTCTGGCAGGAAGAGTCAATGTATCTGGGTGTGGAGAGCTTTTGGGTTCCACTGGAGGGATTCGATGGGATGCGGAGTAAGAAGGCCCAATTGCCAGGCCACACTGCTTATCCCACTGAGGCTATCACAGGGTGCAGATAATGTACCATTCACTCAACACACTGCCATTCATCCTCCTGCTGGAGAGGCAGAGTCATCTCCAGGCCTGCAGAAGCCAGGTCTCTGCTGCAGTGAGGATGGAAGGTGGGGAAATCTACACCCGTGATGATGCTGTGCTTGCATCCCTTCAGGGAAGCCCTTTATACCATCCAGTGGAATATCCGGGCTTTCAATGCTGTCAAGAACTGGTCCTGGATGAAGCTGTTCTTTAAGATCAAGCCTTTACTCAAGTCTGCTCAGACTGAGAAGGAAATGGCCACCATGAAGGAGGAGTTCCAGAAGCTAAAAGAGGCTCTGGAGAAGTCAGAGGCTAAGAGGAAAGAGCTGGAAGAGAAACAGGTCTCCATGATTCAGGAGAAGAATGACCTCGCTCTCCAGCTGCAGGCGGTGAGTGCCTCACCCACTTGTCAGGTGTAAAGGTACTGCAGCTGGCTGAGGGTCCATGAGTATAGCAAGGAGCAGAGAGTACAAGAGCCCTCCTTCAGCCCCCTGCAGTTCTGGGTGCTCCCTGCTGCTCTGATCTGTTTGAAGTGTGATGTTAGACCTCAGTGCAAACCTGAAGCTATGTTACAGACTTGCCTGCTCAGGGCTACCAAGGGAATTCATGCTCCTCTGGCTCTGGAAGGGGTGATCTTCTCAGACTGGAGTAGGAGGGGATGGGAATATTTGCTCTCTGAGCTGTAGTTAATCTATGGCATTTGTGTGCCAGGGAGCGTCAGTCTACTGTTTCCTGCCTCTGGAAGGATTTGGTTGCAATTAGCACTTTGGCCCTGGTTAGTGTTAGTTGCTCTTCCATGGCCCTTGGAATGGGCAGTGACTGGAGCTGTCTTTTGATGCACCTGAGCACCTTGGGCTTGTTCTGCCCCATCCGGGAGGAGAGCTCGAGCTCAGAGTCAGGACAGTGTGGCTGAGCACCTCCTGGCATGCTTTTGGGACGGTGGGTGAGCACTGTCTCTCTTGTTCCTGTCCCAGGAGCAAGACAACCTGGCAGATGCGGAGGAGCGCTGTGACCTGCTGATCAAGTCCAAGATCCAGCTGGAAGCCAAGGTGAAGGAGCTGACAGAGCGTCTGGAGGATGAGGAGGAGATGAACTCAGACCTCACAGCTAAGAAACGCAAGCTGGAGGATGAGTGCGCAGAGCTGAAGAAGGACATTGATGACCTAGAGATCACACTGGCCAAGGTGGAGAAGGAGAAGCATGCCACAGAGAACAAGGTAACTGCCTCTTCCTGCAGGGCCCAGCTATACTCCGCCCTGGATGCTGGCATTGCTCAGTGGCTTCAGCGCTTGTGGCAGCTCTTGGTGAGATACAGAAGAAAAATAAGGGAGACAAGGCTGCTGGTGTTGAGGAGCTGGGGCTGAGCAGAGTGTAAGTGTGGAGGTGTGGGAGAGGGCAAAACCCTCCAGTGTCCTGCAGCATTGCTTGTGGGCCTATTGGCAAAGGGTCTGTGCAATGGCAGATGGTCCTGGGGCAATGGCAAACCACCTGGTGGAGTACCTGGTCAAGGGGAGAAGGGTTGGCTGCTGCTGTGGTGGCAAGTTGCTGCTGATCATCGACTCCTGCTCTTCATAGGCCAGGCCACTGTATTAGCTTTGTGTCCCCTGTCTCAGAGAGCACGCACTCAATTTTTGACCTCACTGATCTAGGTTAAAAACTTAATTGAAGAGATGGCTGCTCTGGATGAGATCATTGCAAAGCTGACAAAAGAAAAGAAAGCGCTGCAAGAGGCCCATCAGCAGGCCTTGGATGACCTGCAGGCCGAGGAAGACAAAGTCAACACATTGACTAAAGCCAAAGTCAAACTGGAGCAGCAAGTGGATGATGTGAGTCACGGGCCAGTAGCAGTGAAGTAAGATAGCTTTGAGTCGCATGTGTCCTGGAGAGCCCAAATACAGGCCCTGAGTGGGATGTGGAGGGTAGAATCATTATCAGATCCCAGTTAAATACAGCTAGATGATGAATAACCAATTGAAAAACTGCCCCTGAACCAAGAGGTCATCCAGAGTACCCCATGAGGAATAGTCCTGGGTTGAGGGAATGGGATTGGAGACCAAATGGGGAACAGCTCTGGCTCTACAGGCAGGGTGAAGTTCCCACAGCAACGGGCATGGGAAAGGTCAGGGGCTACAGAAGGTCCTTTCCCTCCCTACCCTGTCTCCCTTCATTCTCTAGCTGGAAAGCTCTCTTGAACAAGAAAAGAAAATCCGCATGGACCTGGAGAGAGCAAAGCGGAAACTTGAAGGTGACCTGAAGTTAACACAAGAGTCTGTAATGGATCTGGAGAATGACAAACAGCAACTGGAGGAGAAACTTAAAAAGTGAGTGTGACGTGTACCTGGGCTGTGTCCTTACTCTGCCCAGCCGGTGCTCACCTCTAAACCAGATGGACGCATGGCTTCAGCGGAAGCTACTGGGACATGGCTGTGAGCACTGCTGGTGTGATCAGTCCAGGCAAAATAAGAGCTTAGTTTTGCTAGGCTTTATGCAGAAACGCTGCAGGAGTCTCTCTCCTGAGGAGCTTGTCAGCTCAATGGATTAACAGATCAAGGTGCTATAGAGCTTTCTCTGCATGTGGGGTTGGAGAGGAGAGACTTGCCTGGCAGAATCCTAATGCAGATCTGGGACCTTAGCCACAAGTGCAATCTTCGTCACTCATGTCTCATTCTAGTTGAGGGGTTGGCAAACAGCATCCAGAGACCTCACAGGGACAATCTCAGTCAGGTTGTCTGCAAGTCTGGTCACTCCAGGCCTGCCCCAGGGCAGTGCATGCACTACTCTGCAGCCCAGCTGGCTTTTTCCTGTGCGGGTTTATTTGCCCCCTGGACCTGGGTGATGCAGTGAAGGGAACAATCTTCCTCTGGCTTCAGGTGCTAGAGGGACTTGGTAGGACAGTGTTTGTCTGACCAGGGGCTCTGCCTTCTTTTTATGCAGGAAAGACTTTGAAATAAGTCAGCTGAATTCAAGGATTGAAGATGAGCAAGTTCTTGAGGCCCAATTGCAGAAGAAGATCAAGGAGCTCCAGGTACGGTGGGAAAAATTGTTCTCAAGGCCCAGGATTCCTAAATTTCCATCAGACGTAATGTGCTGGGGAAATCAAGATGGTCTGGCCCCTGTCTGAGTAGAGGTGTACCTCCTTGGCAGCAGGAAAATGAGGGAAAAACTGGCATTCTTAGTTCAAGAAAAACCCTCAGCCTAGATGGGGTGGACCGATAAATTCGGGAATGAACTAATGAGGTGAAGACTAGCACTAGCACGAAGAACACCTTCTAGGATGTAGTCCTTTGTCTAGACTAAGACCTTAGACCTAGTCCCCAAACTCTGCAAATCCAAATCTTGTATGCTGGGCTTCTCTCTAGCAAAGACAGACCCCCCCAAATCAGGCTACTGAATCAAGGGCCATCGATGTACTGAAGGGAAACTAGTATCAGCATGGATCCTGACAGCAGGGTCCACAGGAGATCAGAAACTGAACAAAAGAAGCTATGAGGGCATGCCTGCCTCCAATAAACCCGAAACAGCCCAAGCATTTGATCTGGGCTGGTGGCTTGTTGCTACCCAGAGTCAGAGGAGATACCTTGCTTCATGTGAGGGAGCCAAGATGCTGGAGCTTCATCCAGTGCTTGAAGCATCTGCTTCATTTGATCTTTGCCAGGCCCGGATTGAGGAGCTGGAGGAGGAGCTGGAGGCTGAGCGCACAGCCAGAGCCAAGGTGGAGAAGCAGCGGGCCGAAGTGTCGCGGGAGCTGGAGGAGCTAAGCGAGCGTCTGGAGGAAGCTGGTGGGGCAACGGCCACACAGCTGGAGATGAACAAGAAGCGGGAGGCAGAGTTCCTGAAGCTGCGGCGGGACCTGGAAGAGGCAACCCTGCAGCATGAGTCCACAGCAGCCGCCCTGCGGAAGAAGCATGCAGACAGTGTAGCGGAGCTGAGCGAGCAGATTGACAACCTGCAACGTGTCAAGCAGAAGCTAGAGAAGGAGAAGAGCGAGATGAAGATGGAGGTGGACGATCTGTCATCTAACATTGAATACCTCACAAAGAACAAGGTGGGTACTGGCTCTGTGTGGGACAGATTCAGTCCTTTCGTGTGCATGTGAGGCCCTGCAGCCATGACACTCCAGCATCATGGCGACTGGCTGCAGTGTGTTCTGCACAGCTATGTCTGTGGGATGTTGTCCTAGCTTTGCTGTCTACTTTGCCAGGGCTGAGTCCCTCTTTAGTGCATACTGCTGTATGGCAGTGCTTGCAGGTGCTAGTCCTAGTCCAGGCTGAAGCATCTAGGAAGACACTTCCCATGAGACAGGCAGCAGAGAGCTACTGTAGGGAGCTACTGTCAGCCTAGCAGGGACGTGAGAGCTCTGGCAGGCTCCTGCTTTCTGTCCTGCGTGCATATGGGATTAGCTGAACAGGAAAGACAGGTCCCAAGATGATGTGCGGTCACGGAGCCCCTCGTGGGAGAATGGCACTCTCTGGGCAGAGCTGGGTCTCATGTGGGCTTTGCTTGGTGTGTGCAGGCCAATGCTGAGAAGCTGTGCCGCACCTATGAGGACCAGCTGAGCGAAGCCAAGTCCAAGGTGGACGAGCTGCAGCGACAACTGGCTGATGTGAGCACGCAACGTGGCAGGCTGCAGACTGAGAATGGTAGGTGGAGGAGGCAGCCGGGGGACACATCGTTGCTCTGGGGCTGGTCTTGCACTGGGACATCTATGTCAGGGAGCAGTGGTTTAGCCATACAGACTGTCCTGCCTCTCGCATGGACAAATGACAGCAGAAGCTGCGATCAGGAGTGGAGGGGGAGCAAGATGTCTATGTTGTGCCTGTGCTCAGGCCTGGCAGAAGTGTCATATTGGCAAGGGGGAGAATCTCTGTGGTGATGCTGGTTTCACTGGTGCTGAGTTACATGCTGTGATCTCAAGCATCAGAAGAAGGGGACTCCTAGCTGCCATGCTCAGCCTTTAGCTGCTGGGGTGCAGCCTCTGTCTATGGATCCTGGCTTTCCTGGGTGGCTGTACAGATGGGGCTGCTGGAGTTTTCCACACGGCTCCTCTCAGCAGGATAAGTCTGGGCCATAGAGGTCACCTCCACTGGGCACTTTGTGACACAATTGAGCTCCCTGCTGCCAAACAGGAGGAAAAGAACCCATGGCCTCATTGTCTTTGGCCGCATCTGCTGTCCTAGTAAGCCTTCTGCACCGCATGGAACAGTCTTAGGGCTCAGGCCCCTCAAGCTTGGTCAAGGGAAGGATCACCTCTGCAAGGTCCCTCAGGTCCTTGGAGGGTGATAAGGGCTAGACAGAAGCTGTGGTGACTGTGCGGCTAGTGAGGGAGTAGCCCAGAGGGCCCGTGGTTGTGGGGATAGCCCAGCAAAATTCATGCTTGCGGGGTAGCTGTGAGTGATAACGATGCCCAGGGATCCTGGAACTGGGTAGTGATGCTGCAGTGAGCTGAAGGCCTCAAGCTCTGTGGGGGTGTGGGCTGTGATGAAGATCACAGCCCCTCCACCCCAACATAGCAATTTGACTCTCTCTGAACCCAGGGGAACTGAGTCGGCTGCTGGAGGAGAAGGAGTCCTTCATCAACCAGCTCAGCCGTGGCAAGACCTCATTCACACAGACCATTGAGGAGCTCAAGAGGCAGCTAGAAGAAGAGACTAAGGTGAGGCTGCTGGGACATGGCTGATCTCTGTGGCCCTGGAGGCGTTGCCCAAAAGGGAATAGCCCAGCAGAAGGATTGGGAACCCAGGCCCCAAGAGAAGGATGATCAGCTCTGTGGCCTCCTGGGGTCCACACACAGCAATGTGTGGCAGCTCTTCTGGGAAGGCCACGGTGAGGCCTGAGCTGCAGCATGGACTTGGCAGGGTAATGGGACCGGTGCTGAGCCGGATTCCTGTTAGCTTTCATGGCTGCATCCAGGCAGGACAGTCAGGCCCAGCAGCTCAGAGTGACAGTGATATCAGGGGATGGGACACTGTGTCCCACCATGGCAGTGGCCCAGCAACTTGCGCTGAAGAGATGGGACGTGCCCTGCACATAGGAGACCCAAGAGCAGCCTTTGGCCCAGAAAAAGCAGGAGTTCTTCCCCCTGCAGGCGCTGGACTATAGCTAGCGTCCGGGAGCCTGCTGCAAGCTGCTCCTCTCATGAGCTCTCCCTTCTTCAGAGCAAGAACGCCCTCGCTCATGCCCTGCAAGCCTCCCGGCATGACTGCGACCTGTTGCGGGAGCAGTATGAGGAGGAGGTAGAAGCCAAGAGTGAGCTCCAGAGGAGCCTATCCAAAGCCAATGCAGAAGTGGCCCAATGGAGAACTAAGTATGAGACGGATGCCATCCAAAGGACGGAAGAGCTTGAGGAAGCCAAGTGAGTCTCATGCCATGTGGCACAGGAGCCTGTTCCCTGCAGGTGGCCAGTCCCCATTCAAAGATGGGGCTTTCCCAGACCCCAGAGTCAGGCTGCAGTTCTCTGTCCAGACCTGACCCTGAGGGAGGGCCTTACCAGGATGTTTGAGCAGATCATGGCCTTCCATGCTCAGAGCAACAGGTGGGATGATACTTGGGCTGGGTGTACTCACCCCTTGCTGTCACTGGCAGGAAGAAGCTGGCCATCCGGCTGCAGGAGGCAGAGGAGGCAGTGGAGGCTGCTCATGCTAAGTGCTCCTCACTGGAAAAGACCAAGCACCGGCTACAGACAGAGATTGAGGACCTCTCGGTGGACCTGGAGCGAGCCAACTCAGCCTGCGCCGCCCTGGACAAGAAGCAGCGCAACTTTGACAGGGTCTTGGCTGAGTGGAAGCAGAAGTACGAGGAGACCCAGGCAGAGCTGGAAGCATCACAGAAGGAGTCGCGTAGCCTGAGCACAGAGCTCTTCAAGCTAAAGAATGCCTACGAGGAGTCCCTGGACAACCTGGAGACCCTCAAGAGGGAGAACAAGAACCTGCAGGGTAGGACTAGGCTCATGCTCTCCCCTCAGACTGCTGGCTCCCTGGGGCCCTTCTTCTGTGGGCAGCATGTAGCTTCCTTGTCCTCAGCCAAGATGTGTAGTGGGCTAGGTATACCTCTGGGTGGGGAGCTGACCTCACTTCTCAGCCAAGCCTAGCCCCATTTCCTCACCGCCTGGGCTGCGGGGCCCTGTGTCCCTCCAGGAAGCCAGTATAAGTCCCGCCCTGTTGATGGGAGGGGACTCCAGGCAGGAGGTCGGTGTCATCCTGGCTGCTGTTGTAAAATGTGTTTTGCTGCCAGAAGGGCCATGGCTGTGACATATCACTTGAGAGTGTTGCTTTTGGAGAAGCAGGTCTCCATGGCTCCTTATGGCTCTCCTGTGATCTTCCCCCATGCCCTGCCCAGGCTGCAGCAAGGTCTCCCAGCAAGGGGGACTGGTGCCCATTCCGTCAGCTCAATCTCAACACCTGGATGTCTGCCCTCCAGTGGACTAGGGATGACATAGGCTCAGCCTGGGCTGGTGGGAATGGGGAAGTTTCCTGTGTGGGGTTGGCCTTGCAACTCAGTCCTCACTCAGTGCCCTTCTGCTCATTCCAGAGGAAATTGCTGATCTGACTGACCAGATCAGTCTGAGTGGCAAAACTATCCACGAGCTGGAGAAGCTGAAGAAGGCCCTGGAGAGTGAGAAGAGTGATATACAGGCGGCACTGGAGGAGGCTGAGGTGGGTGTGCCGTTTCCCGCCAATTCTTGCATGCACCTGCTGCCCCCTGAGAGCCGCCTCACCTACCTTGCAGCTCCAGGCAGGGTGGTTTGGGGCAGGTGATCCTTGCAGCATGACAGCCCCGAGTGACAGGCTGCAACCAGCACATGGGGGAATTCTTGGTTCCCACTCATGAGTGTTGTGCAACCCCTAGCAAGTCACTGAGGTGGGCTCCTGACTCCCCATGCTCCCCACAGTTCTAGGCAGGGATGTGAGGCCAGGCTAGGGTGGCTGGGGAGACCTTCCTACAGGCTCCATTCACATAGGGATGCTGCTATCTCTAGGGGGCCCTGGAGCATGAAGAGAGCAAGACGCTGCGTATCCAGCTGGAGCTGAACCAGATCAAGGCTGACGTGGATAGGAAGCTGGCGGAGAAGGACGAGGAGTTTGAGAACCTGAGGTGTGTGGGAAGAGGAGACAGGTTAAGCTATTACTGCAGGGGTGGAGCTGGCGCGACACCCATGATGGGACAATTGGCGCTGGCTGTGGCTTCCCTAGGCCACGTGCTTGCATCAGGATAGGGCTGACACGCTGTCACACAATGCCTCCCGCAGGCGAAACCACCAGCGCGCCATGGACTCCATGCAGGCCACCCTGGATGCGGAGGCTCGGGCTAAGAATGAGGCTATCAGGCTGAGAAAGAAGATGGAGGGGGACCTGAATGAGATGGAGATCCAGCTAAGCCATGCCAACCGCCAGGCGGCTGAGTTCCAGAAGCTGGGCCGCCAGCTCCAGTCCCAGATTAAGGTTGGACAGCTATGGTTGGGTGCTGCCCCAGCTGCCAGTCCTGGCTTGGGGGCCATCCCCTTCTCCTTTCCTTCCCCATTGACCCTGCACTGCCCGGCAGGACCTGCAAATTGAGCTGGACGACACCCAGCGCCACAACGATGACCTGAAGGAGCAGGCAGCCGCACTGGAGCGACGCAACAACCTGCTGCTGGCGGAGGTGGAGGAGCTGCGGGCAGCCCTGGAGCAGGCCGAGAGGAGCAGGAAGTTGGCAGAGCAGGAGCTGTTGGAGGCCACGGAGAGGGTCAACCTACTTCACTCACAGGTGAGGGGGCCTGTTATCAGCCTGCTGGGACTTGGCACTCTGTTGGCCCGTGGATGGGCTGAGGCACCTGGGAGCCTGTCTGGCTTTGGGCCACCATCCAAGGCGTACAGCCAGTCCCTGTGCCACTTCCCCATTCTCCCTCTGCAGAACACAGGCCTGATCAACCAAAAGAAGAAGCTGGAGACCGACATCTCGCAACTGAGCAGCGAGGTGGAGGATGCAGTGCAGGAGTGCCGCAATGCTGAAGAGAAGGCGAAGAAGGCCATCACAGATGTAAGAGCATGGTAGAGACTGTGCTACATGGCTAGGCAAAGGTGCCCAGCGTCCTGCGGTGCTGGCAGCAGGGAGGAGAGGGGAGGGTCTTGCAGATCCCCTGTGGGGCCCCTGTATCTTTTGGGGCTGCCTGGCCTAGGTGATGTCGGTATGCCCTTGGCCCTGCAGGCTGCCATGATGGCAGAAGAGCTGAAGAAGGAGCAGGACACGAGCGCACACTTGGAGCGGATGAAGAAGAACATGGAGCAGACCATCAAGGACCTGCAGATGCGCCTGGATGAAGCAGAGCAGATTGCTCTCAAGGGGGGCAAGAAGCAGATCCAGAAGCTGGAGGCCAGGGTGAGGCGGCAAGGGCAGGCCACCAGCAGTGCCCACACAGGAGCTGGCTCCTGGCACTGCCTCAGCTTGCATGCTCTTCAGCCTGGCGTGGTACCAAACTTTGCAGGGCACAGGCATGGCCCCCATCCCTCTCTGTGGGCCAGCTGGTGTCACACGGTGGGCCGTAGGCAGTGAGGGGCAGCCCCTGAGGACCTGAGAGCTTGGGCCTGGATTCAAGCCATTGTCTGGGATGGCTCAGCCACTGCTGGGGCGCCTCTGAGCTGGAAAATTGGCTTGACCCTGAGTAGGGCTGGGTGCTGGCGCCATCTCGTCAGCCCAGCCCGGCTGTGGCACTGAGGAAGCAGGGCACTGACCTGGCCTCTCGCCATGCGCAGGTACGTGAACTGGAGGGGGAGCTGGATATGGAGCAGAAGAAGATGGCCGAAGCCCAGAAGGGCATTCGCAAGTATGAGCGGAGGATCAAGGAGCTGAGCTACCAGGTATGGTGGCACTGACACAGCCCTCTCCCAGCAGGACTCGGGGCCTAGCATCCGCCTCACTAAGCGCCCCCCCCCCCCCCCCCCCCCGAAACGTGCTCAGACCCTTGCCCTCTCCAGTGTACCACCAGTCCACAGGGTCCCATCTCTGAGGCCAGCACAGCAGTATTTTGTTCTGGGCCCTGTGCTGGCACAGAAAGGAGGGGGATGCCTAGTCCCTGGCATCTGCCACCTGCTGCTGTGTCCCTCTGCCCCTTCAGGGGCACGGCCTCAGCTGGGTGCTGGGACACAAGGAGGGAGCTGGGGGACCGTCCATGGGACATGGGGCTGGTGGCTGACATCAGTGGAGTGGCCCTGCCGCCACTGTGATTCTTGTAGACGTGTTAGGGCAGCAGGAGTCTGAGCAGGGCCGCGAGGTCTTGCAGCAGCCACCAGGGCTCCTGCTAACCAGGCTGGTGGGCCCTTCCAGGGTGAGGAAGACCGGAAGAACCTGACACGGATGCAGGACCTGATTGACAAGCTGCAGAGCAAGGTCAAGAGCTATAAGCGCCAGTTTGAGGAGGCGGTAAGTGTTAGTCGCCACCACAGGTCTGGTCTTTTCTGGGGCTGCTTGGGCAATCCCTGTGGGCACCCCACAGTGCCCAGCTGGGTGAGCTAAAGGGGAAAGGGGCCTGCCCAGGTCCAGTGTGGGGAACTCAGGGCCAAGGGGCTGAGCTGTGCCTCATGCACACCCAGCTCGCCCCTCACCCTGCCCTGTTTGCCCCCTCCCTCAGGAGCAGCAAGCCAACTCCAACCTGGTGAAGTACCGCAAGGTGCAGCACGAGCTGGATGATGCGGAGGAGCGGGCTGACATCGCCGAGACACAGGTCAACAAGCTGCGTGCCCGCACCAGGGAGGTCATCACCTCCAAGGTAAGGCAGGGCTCCCCAAGACCACCCAGCTGCAGGGAGGGGAAAGTAGGGCAAGGGCTTGCTTTTGTCCAGCCAGGCACAGGGCTTGAGTGGCTAGACAGGCCCAGGCTATACCTAGCCTGGCACTACCGCAGTAGTGCCAGCCAGACCTGAATGGTGGCTGAGCACTACCTCCCAGCCCAGCATCTCACCTTATGCCTTTATTTTTTGCCAGCACGAGGAGTAGAAGCATGGACCTGTGCCCAGTCCTGTCCCTCATCCGCCTGCTGTACTTTGGAGGCAAACGGCTGCAACAGTCACTGCCAGCTTTGCACTGAGTGAATAAATGTAGCGCTCTACCGGGAAAGGCTCCTTTGTGTCTGTGATGGGGTAATACCAGCCTTGCCTTGGGCTCTGCTGCAGTAGTGTAATGGAGACCTGGGGAGGCAAGGTGGGAGCTTTAGGGATGCCCTTCACCCCTAGGCAAGGACAGGAGAGGGGCATTGGCCTCCCCTGGCACCAAGGAATCGGAGCTGCTGCCAGCGCTGGGCAACTTGCAGTGGAGCTCCAAGCTTGGCCAAGAGCAGTTTTTTCCTTCTCCCTTGCTCACGCACTGGTTCAGCTCTGGGGAAAGAGCCCTTTCCTCACCCTTCCTCCAAGAATCCTTCAGCACACTCAGCTTACTGAGAGGTGAGGCAAGGCATGGGGATGAGCAGGGAGGGCAGAACAAACCTCACTCAAATCATTAGCCAAGGTGAGAACGTGAACAATCCTAAGTGCATTCCTGTAGGGCAGAGGGAAGCTCATTACAGCTTTGGGAAAGGCACTACAAAGAAAGACATTCCACTTACTTCTTTAAAATAGATTTCTTTAATAAGTTTCCATTTAATACGTTTATTTGCAGTTAGTAAATTGGCATTAATCTGGGCAGCACAAACCTCAGCAATCCATGGGGATAGTGCAGACTTCCAGAAGTAGTTGTTAGTCTCAGGGGTCTCCCCTCCATCCCCCCCCCGCCCTCCCCAACCCTTCCAGCACTTGACCTGCTGAAGCTTCCACTAAGTCAGCAACCAGGTCAGTGAGCACTCCCTGGCACTGCACCGGACACTTCTTCCCTCTGCTCTCCATAAATAAGAAAAAAACAAGGATGAAAGCCTGAATCGTCTCGTCCCTCTCAAGAAAAAGTCTTGAGGCATCTGGCATGGACAGACAAGCTCACAGGAGACTGGCTCCCAGCTGAAGTTTGCCAGCAGCCCTCCCCTTGCCTGCTGCAGTGGCAGCAAGCAGAACCTTTCTGCTGGAGACCAGAGCGCTCTCTCCTGGAGGAGTCACTGCGGGTTTCCTTTCTGTGCACTCTTCTGAAGGCAGCCAGCTTAGCCTCCTGCAAAACCCTGAAGGTGAAAGCAAAGCCAAGCTGCCGCTAGTAGGCAAGGACCCAAAACATACAAAGACATATAAATTACTGTGCTCCCACTCTGGGGAGGAGGGCTTCACAAGCTAGAAGGCAAACTGGGATTATTTCAGCTCAGCCATACGCAGGCCAATAGCCAAGAAGAAATGCAGCTTGGCACCTAACTGTAAGTTACATAAATACAGAGATGTAAATGAGATTCTGCAGGTTTATAGCAGCAATCATTGGATGCACCAATTAACTAGACTATGGAAAAGGCATCCCTTAACTTAAAAGCCTTTTAATTTGAAGCATTTATTTTAAGTGTACATCTATTACAGTTAAGAAGAAGCAAAGATACACCAAAAACACAAATACCCAAGAACAAAAAAAGTACAGATGAGAAAGAAATTAGCTGGGGGGAGAGGGGGGCAGAGTGGGGGGGTGACCTGGTGAAGAACAGAGAGTTGCAGCTGCCATAGCAAAGAGTTCCCCGACACAAGGACTGAGACCAGAGTAACATCACTGGAGCTGGCCAAAGGCTACCGGAGGAATTCAGCCCTCCAGGGAGGTTCCCCAGGAGTTCCTGCAAGATTCCAGGTTTATGTACAAGCTCAGCATCTCTGACCACCCTGCAAGCAAAGTACTGACTGTAAGTCTGCAGCAGGACACAGAAGTAAAAGAAAAGCTAGAGAAGAAGGGTGACTTTTAGAGAGCAAATCCTGCACTAGGGGCTGGAAGCCAGGCCCCAGCACAGAGATCCTCAGAATGGCTTTCACTCTGCTGGCAAAGATTAGGGACAAAATGCTACAGCTCAGGGATACCCGCACCACCCTTCCCTGCCTCCAGCTCCTGGAGAGATGTGCAAATTGTCTCATCAACTAAGTTAAAAAACGTGTAATTCAGATGCATGTCTGAAAGGAAAACGGCTTCTTTTAGCTGGAGCTGCTAGATGCATACGATTTGACTTAAATGCAGTGGCTCAGGACTTCAGACTATTTCATTCCTGGGAATGTGACTGTCTCGGAGTAACATAATTAACACTGGTGAGTAGGCAGGGCATGTTCAGGTTTGGCAATTGGGACTCTGCCCAAACCTGCTCCCCGCTTCCCCAACACATCCTACAAAGTTACTTTCAACTAGGAGTGTTTATTCCCAGCATTTAACACATTCCGATTAAAACAAATCGAGGAAAAACTGACATCTCCAATAAATATTGCACTTCAAGATTAATGTGTGTGTGTTGATACTAAGAACTGAAAGCAGAGACGGATATAAGACTTCCAGGCATAGCAGGTTAGCATCAAGAGCAATGGTCCTGAAAAGGATTTTAAAATCAGATTAGTTACCCAAGAAGGGACAAGCCGCAAGTTTTAAAAAAATTAGTACATTTTAATGCTAGTGCTCCATGAAAAAGCCAACCCCTGTTGCAATTCCACCACTGCTGAAACGTCTCTGTTCTCCGCAGCATTGTAAAAACACCTTCAGACAGGAAGGATCTGCAGGAAAGACAGCAGGAGCAGAGGTGCTCTCCTAACACACGAACAGACAAAGGCCCAACAGATTTAGTACCAAATGATCCAAAAGTAGATGGTAAAGAGGTGACTGGAGCTAGGGCTCTCAGGAATTAAAAGCACACGCACACACACTCACTCTAACCAACCCTAAACCCCTGATTCCAAACCCCAACAGAAGAGTTAAACCTGAAGGGAGTCCTCTTGGTGGCTCTGCGTGTGGCTGGTGTGTTGGGGTCCCAGTCAGATTGGCTCCTTGGACCTCACATTTGGAGGGCAATTTCTGTGCTTTTTGATTTGCTAATTCTGGTAGCCAGGAAAAAGAACCGCAACCAAACTGGCACATACAGGATATTCTCATCTGTCATCAAAAAGGACTCCAACCAGCTACATTTGACTGGAAGAGGAGGAAAAAAAAAAAAAAGGCTGGTTTTTTTGCAGGTGCTTATTTTTATCCCAGAACAAATGGAAGATACATCCCTGAATGTGTTGCCCAGAGAGCTGTCAAAAGTCTCCTCTGTTAGAGATCAGAGATGGGGACTGGGAAGGGGGCCGGGGTTTTAACAATGCAGTAACGCTCCATGGTTCCAAGCTGCACACGCACACACACACTACACAGCGTATCCCTGAAAATCCACGGTCTGCGAGGTACCCTCCAAGCGCTGTCCATCAGAAACCAGAGTGAAGAATTACTCCTCAGAAAAGTCTCTGTCAATGTCCATATATGCCTCATCGATGTAGCTAACTATGGCACAGGGGGATGTCCGGTCCGGACTGAGCAGTATAGATACAGTCTCTTTCCAGTAGGTAAAACTAATACATGAGCTCTGTGGAAAGAGGGGAAGAGACTGGTTAGCAGGGTCTGCAGGCACCAACACGCATTAGAGCAGACATCTCAGATGCAGAGAAAACTGAAAATCACTTCCTATCTAGCCTGATTTCCTCAGCCACACACTTCAACCTCTGATTCACCATTGAGGCCATCCTGCTCAGAGGTGCGGAGCAGGAGAGGTGGACGTTGAACCAACTATCCCAGGCAATACTAATTCTACTGTTCCTACTATGACCTCTAGCACGTTGGTTCTACTAGCAGAGCAGCATTAGAGATGGTATTTAAGGACACTGGATACCTCTCGCAACCAGGGAAAGGAAAACAGCAGCATGGAGAACTCCCCAGAAGACAGTACATCCCACATCCCCATGCAAGCACATTGCTGGAGTGGGATGTTGAGCTACAGACACCCGCACAACCAGCAGGTCAGTCACCTGTCTGTGCCTCAGGCAGGTGCCTGAATCATGGCTTGGATAATTTGGAAAAACTAAACAGAAAGAGTGGACCTTGACTGCATCCTAGTGAAAAATAAACGTAGGGGGAAAGCGAGGTTAAGATGCAAGACAGAAGTCTACTTTACAAGAGACCCAAGATCCACCCAAACAAAAGCGCCATGAAGGAGGCTTCACAGCAGCGCTACAGGCCAAACTGCTCTCTCCCGGAAGGACAAAGGAGATGCAGAGATGCAAGGTGGCTGCTAGTTCAGGGAGCAGAAGGCGCTGAAGCTCATGTGCTCAGCCGCATAGAAGGAGGTAAGAAGCCTCCTGCCTTCCTTGGGACCTTTAAGAGCAATTCTATACAGGCTCCCCAAAAAGATGATCAGCTTCCTTGCATGGTCACCTCCATCTCTGACCTGCTCGTCTGAGAGACCTGAACCATACATCTGCCTTGTGCTACTGTGACTGCATGCACCAGGGACCTGACTGATAAAACGGTGTGAAAAGCACTTCAGAAAATTACACTGGGGAGGCTGAACTTGCTCCTTTCTTTCCCTTCACATCTCATTCCCATTATTGCTAGGTGACTAATACACAGACGATTATGATTTTTCTTACTGTGTTTAAGAGGCTCACATACATTTTCTAAGCAGGTGCTGTCTTTGTCCTTGTTGAGGTAATGCTGTTGCCAGAATCGCAGGAGACTGTGGAAGTTGTTCAGGATGAAGCCTGGGTATTTTTCTGTGTATTCCATCTGTTGCAAAGTGCGCAGATAAAAAGGTAGCTTTTCTTTCCTTCTGGCCAGCATTAAGATAACTAAACTTGTGTTCAAACAACTGACATTTTCCTAAAAGTAAAAATAACACAGTATGGTCAAAGAACAAAAATTTGAGATATTGATTGTATAGATGACCTTCAAAATGCCTTCAAGGCAAGCATGCAGAGGAAGTTCTATCTGTAACACAAAAAAGGGACATTGGTCTCTTGAAGAGAAGCCAAGATTCCTCCCTACTCCCAGCCCAGCTCATCAGTACACAATATCAGCAAGGAATCAGCGAAATTATCGTCAGCTCTTTACCTGTGTAAGTGTCTGTACATGAATAATATTAATGAGACGGAAAAGAAAGGACATTCTCATGGACATCTGGGACATATACGATAGCAGGCGGCACTCTGACAGGACTTCTGCAACTGCAGCAAGAGGAAAAAGAGAATCATCAGGTGCTTAAGCTTTAGATACATTGATATGAGTGTTGCAGCTGTAAGAACTGCTGCTTAGACCACAGAAACAAACATAAAGGGGGTATTTCTCTGTCTCCAAACAACAATTTTCAAAGTCCAGGCTTAAAATAACCACTGTCACTACCAAACACACACACCACTCCTTATTCTTTACCTTTAGCATCAGACTGATTCTCAAATCGGTCCAGGGACAACGTAATGCAGCGAACCAACATGTTTGAGTCAACCAATGAACTGTTGATCTGATTCAAAAATGTCTGGAACTAAAGAGAAATACTTTTTTAGTGTTGCATTTGCCCCAAAGAGTGTCCTACATGAGCACCAACAGATGAAGCCTGACAGAAAAGCATTCCATACCCTTTTAAGAACGTGTCATGACCAAGAGGTGCACTAAATCAATTATTCTGTTGGCACAAGGGGAACAGGCTACTGAACCTCAGCGCGCAGAGCAACAAATAAGGCTTGGTGAATTGGACAATAGCTGCAATCCAGAACTGAACTGTCAACACTGAAAGAGTACGGTCCTTAACGGTTACGGGAGAAACCATCTCGCAAGCACCCAGGAGTGCACATCATCAAAATAAGGCTTCAGGGATGCAGACAACTTCCCCTTCCCATTAGAAACGAGGAAGCTAGGTTCTGAATGCCAAAACCCTTATCGTCATTTCCTTGCCAGCCACTTTCAGCCTGAACACTTAATCAGTGTACCTTTTCACTCTTAAGCAAGCGTGCACACTGCAACAGCTCACTGGAAAATGCAACAGGCATCAAGGCCTGGTCAGCAGAAGAACAAGAAATAGGTACACCCACCTTTAAGTAACTTGCTTTACCCTAACAAGAATAAAATGAGAGATGTGCTCCCTACCTGCCTCATCCAACCCAAGCCAATACGGGCAGCAAGGGCTGACCAAAGGACGCCCTAGAGCAAATAGCTTGAAAACATTAAGGAACAGAAAAGTGCCCAGGTCCTGGCACTATCAAAATCTGTTATGAAGCAGACCCCATCACCTCAACGAGACCAAGCAATTTGTTTTGAAAGAGGGATACGAGACAAGCAGGGGTGTTGAGCTCTGTAGTTCCTCCAGGTCCATGTTTTCCTACACTAATTTTGAATAGCAGTTAGTGCTAGGGAGACATACAGTGAGACATTCATAAAGAACGAGGATTAAGAAAAAATTACAGACCAACAAATAGGAAGAACACACAAAGTACATTCTCTAGAAGTAGATTCTCTAGAACTTCTCAGTCAGTTACCAGAGAACAACCTTATATTAAATACACCCTTCCTGGAAACACTGCTCTGCTTCTATTCTCCAAGGTCTGCCAGATTTAGCAGCAACTAGAAAAGATTTCCAATATCATAAGCAAGAGTAGGAGGCCATTCAAAACCTAATCATCAGCTGAGGTTAAATACATGGAAGCGCATAAAAACATGAAACCACTTATGCATAGAGAGCTGCCCATTCTTGATCTACACAGAAAACTTTAAGAGTTTTATAGGTAATTGTATCAGCCATGACCTTCTAAATATGCCTCTAAGTTCGAATACCACCAAAAAGGAGACATACCTTTTTGCATTAACAAATATGAAAGAGTATTTTAAGTCACCTACATTAAGATTTGTCTTCCACAATAATTTTATTTACAAGCTGCCATGACAGATTTATTGGCTAGTCTGTCTCAAATGTTCACAACAACCAGCTTAAACCAAAACCCAGTGACATCACAGCAACTGTTCTATGGACTCAGAGCTCTGACCTTGGATCTGCCTGATCACGCAATGGGGCAACATTTTCTGAACAACTCAGAAACTGCTGACTCAGAACAGCTGGGAGCACTTCTGAAAATACAAGCGTATGCAGAGGAAAAGTCAGCAACTTATGTACTTACAAAGAGACTTTGGCAGGTCAGTGCTCTGGGTTTACTGGGCATCAAGCTCATCACATCAAAAGTAGCAAATGAACCTGAGGTTTCCCACTACTACAACTGGTTATATGAGGCTGTAATTAGACCTACTGGGGACAGCTTTTACAAATATTTACCTTCTCATCTGTGTTGATGTACTTGTTGAACCTCTTGAATGCATCAATATTGAATTTCATCAGTTCTCCCAGAAGGTCAAAGTAACTCTGCAGCACATCCCGCGATTTGCACTCACTGTCAACAATGCAGTAGAGAATATGCTGGCACGGGAAGAAAGCATGTTATTGCCACAGCTTAGCCCAAGCCACCAGTACAGCACAGACTCTTACATAAAACATTTATCTGCAGGTTTAGTTCTTATATGGCAGAACTACAGACAACAATTCAAATGAGTCTAACATAGTCTGCATCAGGGGAAAGTTAATTTAATAGAATGGGCCACCCCATGCCTGGTTGCCACAAGTAGAACTCACAAACACTTTTCAAAGTTACAAAAATTGCCCTACTTCTATAGCAAACATTTAGCATTTCATTTTCACCCTCTCTGCTTTCTTTATTAAAAAGTCCTTCTTGATCGTTACGGAGATATGTTACAGATTAAGCTTAACATGTACTTCTTACCTCCAGGAGTCCTCTCTTGAGCAGGAACATCTGGTCTGCATAGGAGGTGGTGCCTCGCAGAAAACTTTCAACTGCCCTTGCTTGCCAAAACCTGAGAAACAGCAGAAACGAGGTTTTAGTCTTAATTTTGAAGCAAGGGGAAGAATTTTATCACAACCAGTTGTGATAAAATTCAGGTGGAATCAGTTTCATTCCAACATGAAGCTGGAGAGAGACTTGGTGATCCTGCAGAAAGTCACTGATTATACTGGATGTAAGGTCCAACGAATGCTTTGGCCTTCTCCCGCCCCTGCACTGTCACTGCAGTCAAATGCAACAGAAGTCTTTTCCCACCTCATGATTTTAAGCATTTTAAACTGCTGCAAGCCCTGCAAAAACTGCTTTTCCAGTCACCTCAAAATAACATGCTAAAGTGCAAGCACAGCCTACCTGAAGGAGGATTCAGCTGGTTCCTTCTTCATGACCTGAAGCAGTCTGGTTAGCAAACCTCTTTTCCCATCACAGACAAGACTCCTAAAGCATGCAAAAAAATTACAGTATGAGAGGAAGGGCTGACAAGCGCTGTATTTTGTAGAACACTGAATCCAGTCTCCTCTCCAGAACTTCTAGTGATCTAAAGCTCAGTACTAGCTATACAGCAAGGAAACGCATTAACTTTTTTTACTAGTTCTACTGTGGGAGAGGTAGCCTAACCACCTTTGGTAAAGTTCTGAAAAATCTTCCACATGAACGACTTCCAAATAAATCCAAGAGAAGACCACTTCTTCTCTTTCAAAATATGCAAATGCAATTTGTAAAAATTAAGTGATTAAAAAAAAAGTACCAATTTGAGCTTAGGCATGAAAGAAAAACATGCCTTTTTCCCCTCAACAACCATAAAGGAAGATCTACATTCTGTTTAGTAAGCAGCAGATCAGAGGATGCAAACCTAGCATCTGGCATCTTTGAGATTAGGCAGCCTCTCTCTGTTTGTACTAACAAAACTATAGAGGCTGTAGGACTGCGATATTACCTGTATATAATAGCACCTCAGAAGACTATTTACCCACTGGAAGCATGTGCAGAAGCACTGCCTTAATCTCATGTAGCAAGAAAGATGCTATGGAAATGAAATGCTAAGGTTGGAAAAGAAACCAAATTTATGCCAAGAATCAAGCGATGCTGCTTGTCTGGCTATACAAGTCATTCCATAGAGGTATGACAAGATGCGCCACAGTGGCACTTTTCTACTGCAAAAAAAATAGCATGTGTATTCTGCTGATACCTCCAGGTTATTGCCTGCATACTGTATCAGCACCTTTGCTGGGCAGTCAATAGCCAGCTGATCAAGCCCTTGTGGAAAGTGGTATGCTTTCAGCATGGTAGTCTGTTCTTACTGAGACTCGAGAAAGCTGAGAAACTTCGCAGGATAGAAAAAGCTGTTTATAGCCTTGTTCCACTTCATTTCAGTGCACTCAGAACAGGCCAGATTTCTCCCCCTCTCCAAATATTTACTCCTTTTTGAACAAAGATGAAAAGAAACCTGTGCTTAGGAGGAAGGGATCTGAGTGACACTGATACCACTTCTTACCAGTTAGGCAGATTATTATGATAATAATTATAACCTGGAAATCCTCTTAGATGATTGCCTTTTGAAGAAAGGTAAACCTGCTTTGTGCAGTCCAAGTCCCTCCTGATACTCTGGAAGTATTTTGACCACTAAATTCTGAAAATGTTTCACTTTGTGAGATTTCTACATCAGAGTTGTATATTAAACTAAATCAAAATAGTCAACCCAATAAATAGCCATGTAAAGCGCTGGGAATTCTGTAAATGGTTTAACGTGTTAATCTAATTTAGCTTATTCTAGTTATTAGCTGCTCTTAAAATAAAAGCTTTGAGCAGGCACACTTAAATCTGTTTATGCAGACTAGAAACGGACATTGTGTGCACAGACTGCTCTTGAATCTCAAGTCTAATATTTATTAATAGCAGCAATTCATGCATTAGAGGGATCCCAGCTCTTTCTATAAAGCTAGTAGTGAGAGAGGCCAGACAAGCAGACAGACTTAGCACGTCATATGGAAGTCTGGGCCACGAACTCAAAATCCCCATGTCAGGTTGCATTTGTTTTTAAAGGGCTTTACTCAGAGTACAAGCACACTTTAAAGTTGCTAACAACCACGAACACCATACAAACAGAGACATTTCCTGCTGAAACATATCACAAACTAAAGCAAGTGTGGTGCTCAGTAGGACTTCAAACAAAACAGGCGACATCAAACCTCCAACCTAAGCGCGTGCAAAACGCTAGAAGCTGCTGGCCTAGAACCTCTACTCCTCCTTACCTGTCCGTGTTAACAACAGCGTCAACTTCAGGGATGTTGGCTTTATGGGAGATTGCACTCAGTTCATTAAGTTCTTGGCTGTTTAAAAGCAGATACTTGTTCCTAAAGCAAGGCAGTTGGGGAGTAGGGGGAAAAAAAAAAAAAAAGAGATGATGAAACCATTAGAGAGACAGACAAATGTGCAATGTCACGAACAACACCACCACACCACACAGCTAGCTGCTGTTCTGTAAGCTTCTCTGAAATCTGCCAAATGCAAGTCTCAACATTAAGGAGCTTCATGATACCCAGCCTTTGCTGATCTGGTCAGGATCTTACGGTCTGTTTTGTAAATATTTCCTTCCAGGTGGCGCTAGTTTTTAAAAACCTCAGCAATAGTTTACTGAATTTCAACAGACTTAAATAGCAGATTCCTTCGCCAGCCACTTCCTACAGTTTTTCTCTGCCATAAAGTGACTTTGCTGTTTATCAGTAATTAACCTCATATAGAGAGTAGGAATCTGAAACTGTAAAAAAGCAAAAACAAAACAAAAAACTTACACTTCTCAAGCTGGTATTTTATTGCTGTGATTGAATTGGTTACCCTGGAAATATTTAAAGAATTAATGAAATGTAGAAGAAAAACCAGGGATGGATATAAAAACAAGGAATTCAAATAAAATGCTTTATTGAATACTGAATTCTTCATAATGAAAACCAATTGGATTATCTATATAACACAAGAAACCCACAGAGTTCAGTAGCAAAGCAGGGCAGACAAAGTAGAAGTGTACTCCAGAGTCTCCTTTTGCCACAACCCCCCCCCCAGTTCCAGCGTGCTCCTAAAAGCCCTCCTACTTCAACCTGCTCAGAATCAGACAGCAAAGATTTATTTTCAGGAAACTGTAAAGAATGATGTGATACCTGGGTGTGGGAAGAGAACCTGCTCATGAAAACATAGTAACTACATAGAAGATAAACTATTAGACCAGAAAGGTGATGGGGAGGGGAAGCTTCCTTCATATGCCTTCTTGCTTCAAATACTGTCTTCCAGATTAGTGCTCACTGAGGCTGTCATGTGAAGCTTCTTTTGATCTGGATCAACAGGTTTCTGTAATGAAAATATAACCTCTCTCTCCACACACAAACAGTTCTGCAGGTCTGGTTTATTCACAGTTCTACCAAAGTCAGTATTAGTATACAAGCACCTGCTCTCATCCTGTCCTCAGCTCGCTCAACTGACCTGTGATTTCACAGAGAGTTTATGTAATAATTTGTTTAAAAAAATCTAACCAGATTCCACACCTTCCATTTGCTAAAATGTTACAGTTGAAAATTTGTTTTTTGTTTAAACAAGCCTGAAATCTTTGTAGGAGCCACTTCAATAGGAATAGTACCTGAAGAGATTTTATTGGAAAACCTGGAGCAATTCCTGGACAAACAACGTCTTGCATGGAGGAGCTGTGATATGTCAGTTTTCCCTTTATGTTTAAAATACATCCAGCAGTTCCCCATACTTAACACTTTTTTTCCTCAGTTACAACTGGCTGACGTTTCCAATATTAAGATCCAAGAAGTTTCATAGTACTACATAAAACCTACGCAGAATTGTCGGCCCTGGCTGTAAACAAGACCCGCTAGGCAAGAAGTGAAGCCGTTAAGACGGTTCATATGCAAATTCAGTGCAATATGCCCCAAGTGAGGCATTTATGAGGACCTGCAGGGTCCAATCAGAGTAACATGACATTGACACAACGGAAGATGTGATTCTGCAAGTAAGACTAGAGCAAACAAGCATATCTGTATCAGCACAGAAGGAGTGCTTCTTGAGTAAACACGTTAAAAACAACAACAACAAAATCCCCCCAAAAACTGCATCAGCCCCCAGCTACTCCAGAAGAATCATACTTCAGAAATACGCCTTCGGAAGGGAAATAGAAACTTTCCTCCAGTTTCCAACCTAACTTCCTGATGACAAGCTTACAGATAATTGCTCTAACATTTTTCTTCAGTTAAATCAGGTCTTCTCCATTGCTGGGATTTAGGCAACAATCACTCTTCCCAGCCTTTGGGCAAGGGCAAAAGAGCACTGATAACCTCTTCAGAGTTATGCTGTCTTTCCCCCTGATCTTCCAACAGCCTTTTTTATACCTGTTCCACTTTGAATTAAACCTGAGCATGGACGCGGGAGAAAAGTTATCCTGTGAGCACGCTGCCTCACTACCAGTTCTCAGGGAAGAGTCAGGAGAACGGCATCACGAAAGCCATTTCCTTATTTCTTCAGCCAAAACGTGGTAACTGCTCACATGAAAGCTTCAATTCATTTCAACATGAAGCAAAATGAGCTAGTTTTAATCATCAATAGGCATACTTAAAATACGCTCACCGGTGAGCGTATCCTGCGTCTCTTCATAGCCGAAGCTCGAAGGCATGTGAACATCTGAACAGAGTTTCAGGACAGGACAACCTTCCATTCACACAAAGCCTGCACTGTGCCTAGGACACCCATTGTAACTGCAGTTGGGCAAAAAATACCACTGAGCCACAATCTACTAAGTATTTCATACTCACTCATGATGATCACTAAAGCTTTGAAGAAGCCTCAGGAACTGTATCTTTAAAGTAATGTCCTAAAAAGAGAGAAGAAAGAGGTTCAAAATTGCTTCAGGATTTTTGGACCTCATTAGTTCCCTAGCACATATGAAACGGCTGAATTGGAAACCTATGCAAATCAAACCCAGCTGAGCAAGTGACTTGCATAAATGCAGAAGGCTGCACTTTGTAGGCATCCATAAAGAGAACACAAGTGGAGCCTGCATGCAAACCTGTGCGTATGACAATCAATAACTGATTATATTCACTCAAAGGCAAAAAAGCTCATTCCTGCACTGATCAGTTTAGAATAATGTTTTATACCTAGGTTTGAAAAACCTGACTGCAACTCGTTTTTATTCTGGCTCTCCTTGCTAGATGCCTTACCTATCATTTCTTTTAAGTTCTGGTCTTCCCCTCCGTTAGGCCTGCAGATATTACAGAAGTGACCCATTTCCCAGTTCCCAAAACTGGGAGAGAAAAGAGAGGCTACATTTCCCACAAATAAACTAGAGTGAACCACAGATAAAGACTTCAGTGAAAACAATTTGCAGCATAAAAACGGAACACTGAATCCTACCACGTCTCGCCGCATGTATGGTCCAGACATTCAGTTACTCAATACAGTTTCTCAGAACGGTATTATAAAGAGAGAGATCGACCAAGATTCCATATAGAATTAATAAAGTTACTCACTGGGCTACAGTCACAATTTTGATTGTGCCCATGCAGAACAAGGGCTGATGCTGAATGCTTCCTCCAGATCAGTTTGTCAAACAAATTATTGAGGCCAGGAATCAGCTTGAACTCTGCTATCATTTTATGAACCTAGAAAAGAAGAGAAGGAAGTTCTCATTTGTTGCAATCTCAAATATGGGTATAACGTAGTCTGGAAAACAAATGGGCATAATTATGTCATTTTCTGACAACGGAAAGAGTAAATTCCTTATCAAACAGCACATGCTTACGTTAGCATGCATACTAAGCACGGCGCATCATTAGAATAGTTTCCATTTGGTGGATACGGATAGAAAACAGACTTTTTGCATTTTTTTTGGAGAAAGCTCTTAGCCAACCCTTGAACCAACACTGAGAGGGGGTCTCATCAATGTGTATAAATATCTGAAGGGAGGGAGCAAGAGGATGAGGCCAGACTATTTTCAGTGGCGCCCAGCGACAGGACAAGAGGGAGCAGGCACAAACTGAACCACAGGAAGTTCCATCTGAATATGAGGAAAAACTTCTTTCCTGCGAGGGTGACTGAGCACTGGCACAGGTTGCCTAGAGAGGTTGTGGAGCCTCCTTCCGTGGAGATATTCAAAACCCTCCCGAATGCAATCCTAGGCAATGTGCTCTAGAGGACCCTGCTTGAGCAGGGGGGTTGGACTACATGGTCTCTAGAGGTCCCTTCCAACCTCAACCATTCTGTGATTCTGTGAATTAACCGCTGTGCCTCAGGAAGCAGCTTAGGACATCAGGAGATCATTTACAACACATTGAAAATATATCCATACTTAATTTCTGCGTATCACAAAAACTAAACTGTTAACATCCTGCTGCCAGTCTTCCATGGAGCATACTTTGCCTTTCTAGCTCATGCAGCTAATGCTGAGGTAGCTCTTTGAAGACAACGTAAAATATCGATAGCATTTTTGTTCAAATGACCTAGGGCAGGAGTTCTGAGCAGAGTTCAGCCCTAACACAACCCAACTGCAGTTCAATCACCGCTTCTGCAGGTCAACGGAAAGTCAAACTTCTCTAGAGTGCGCTAAGAAGAAAACGCGAAAATACTCAAGTACAGCATCATTACTTTTGATGTAAACAATTTGAAAGGTGAGGAATAGGAGAAATACAAATAGAGACCCTCCCAGTTGGAGACCTATGACATCCAGTACCCCTTGAGACGTAACAGAGTTGAAAATCATGCATGACTGGGAAAGCACAACAACAGGCTTTGTCCCTGCAACGACAAGCTCCCTCGGGTTTCAGGAAACACTCCATTGGAGCAGTCTGCTGAACGTGCTAGTTACTGGTTATATAATAACGTAATAAATAACATAATAAACAAAGTGCCCAAAACAAAACAGGAAGAGGCATATCCCTTAAAGTCAGGTCCTCTAAACGCTAACCTAGGCTGCCCCTGCAGGGAATTATAACTCTCAGTATTTTAAGCTGAGCACTATTTTCCTGTTTCCTCAAACACTTTCAGTTGACTCAAGTATTCAAGCCAACAGTATTTTATAGGTTTTTATTTTTACTCTTGTCAGCAGCATAGCTGGTAGTGTTTTGAATTCCTCTCAGCTGCAGCCACTAACTTTCCCCGGATATATAAATCACACTCCCACTGCCGAGCAGCTCTGCGAACATCAAGCCTGAGGCGGCGCACAGCTCCCTCCCACCTCTCTCGTGTTACCCCGACAGACTGCAAAACTTGGAGTCTTCTGTGTTCCCTTACTTTAAAATGCTCTCAAATGCTCTGACCCAGGCACAAGCCTCCAACAGAAATAGCTCTCAGGGATTTGTCCAAACAAAGCACTCCCTGTAGTCTCCGTCCCTCAGCGGCCAGCGTGGCACAGGCACAACAGGATGAAACCAGGCGTGTGAGCTGCCTGTGAGCGCTCTGGCTCCCTCACGAAAGCGGCTCTCTGCGCTCATTGTTTCATCTCAGGAATCTGCTTGCCACACAGAACGCAACCTGCTTGTCCCGGATGATGTCCCCCCAGTTTCAAATGCGTTCAGCCTACCTTTAGCTTGCTGAACTCAAAGTCCTCACCTGACTCCTGCACGACAGAGTTCCTGAGTCAGAGTCATTGGTTTTGGATCACGCTCCCTCCCAAATCCCCAACTCATTACAACAGTCCTTCAAAGGCCTTCGACTTTTCCCTGTTGCTATCAGCTTCACATGAATTGCTCTACTGCTTTCTCACTACTAAAGCTATTATACCTCCTTCTACGGCGTGCAGTTTGGCTCCCTATAGCAGGAGCAGGTAAAACAACTGATCGTCTCTCACCACACCAGGCAAATACAAGTCACCCTAGAGAAATAGGTATGAGAGGAGTAGCTTGGAGCGTGACCGTAATGAGAGAGAAGCAAAGGCAAGGATCCGTGGTGAAACATCACTTGTCCCCAAGGCTGCGATCATCCATAAAGTGGCAGCAGGTAGGAGTCAAGTCACTGCTAACACAGTTTTCAATCTGTGTAAGTTAGCCAGCAGTCAAGTTTAAACCAAGGATTTAGAGTAAGCACTCAGGAACAGGTTCAGCTTGTTAAGAAGTTGGATCGTGCTTCAAGCAAGCACCAGATCATTATGTTGTTTTATCATGGGACAGTGGACTGAAGACGGTTGTGACATCCTTTTGATATTGGAATAATTTTGAGTGGAATTTCTAACTAATAAGACCTTTCACTGCCTAAAGAGGAAGACTCGTGTCACAGGGCCAGCACTTCTATCCCCTCACGGAACAGAGGCACCACCATGTAGCCGAAATGTTAGCCAGTTAGAGTGCTAACGCAGACACCGCTGTTTCCTGTCTATTTGGAGCTTTCCATATACAACGATTTACTTCTGAACAGCTCAGTTCTAGGTCTTAATCTGACTTCCTCTCAAAAAGTGCCATGGTTTACATCCATCAGACAGCTTCTTGAAAGCTCTATGTAGATTAAGTAATGCTGGATATATCATGGGATAAAGGTTTGTTTTTTTTTTTTTTTTTTTTTTTTTTGGTAAAAAAGGACCTGGCTCTTGACACAAAGTGGTTGGACTTAAGAAACCTAAATTGTGCAAAATTCACTTCCAGTCCCAAATCAGCTCCAGGAAAAATTTCCTGCCTGCCTGCTTTACCCTATGACAAACAGTTTCTCTGTTTGCATGGGGGCAGGAATGACAGAGGAAGAACAAGGAGTTTTCTTCCTAGCATATAAAAGAAGTTAGTTTCAAAGCCAGCTATTTCTGCAGCGTACTTGCTATTTTGCCACATTTGATGATAACACACTAAAACTGAGCCACAGAGATACCAAAGCTAACATTGCCAGCTCCCTAAATAGGTAGCAGTGGCATGAGCGCAAGTTGGAAGCAGCTTTTGCAGCATCTATAAAACTGCATTCTTGTGGTGAAATTAGGCAGGGATGCATTATCTGTCTTGAAACAATGCAAAATATCAGTCCTCTTAACAGATCTGTGTTCTGGTAGCTGCACTTACGTCTTGGGCATTCCCTCTGCCTGTCCAAGCAGAGTCACCAGTGCACAGGGGAGGAGGAAGAATGCCCCAGCAGGCAGCTCAAGTAGCACCTAGGTACATCCACATGCTTCCTTACATGCAGGTAGAGGATGCTTCCTGGATGAGATGTTCCTGGCACTTGCTGCTGCAGATCAGGACAGGTTGTGGCCGCTTCAACATATGTATCCGATTACAGCCTGCCGTTTAGCCTTTGTTGTTCTGCATCCATCCTGCACTAGAGAGGCGGCTCTGCAAAGACTGGCCACCCCACCCCTACGCTGCTCAGCACAACTTGTGACAAGCCTGACCCAACGGCTCATTCTGGTTCTCAGCAACAAAACACTGCTTGTTTGTTTGCGCATTGCTGCAATGATGGGATTCGCCCAGCTTTATGCCTTGAGCTTTGCTCTTCACATTCCCGCATCTAATTAATTGAGCATCTAGGTTTAAAAAGACATCAACTTACGCATGTGTGACCATTTGCAAATGCTTACCTGATTTCTTTGTCTCCCCATGAGTAATACACAGAGAACATACAACACTTCCAGCTTATACATAATCTCATGCATGATCTTCATGGACTGCGGAAGCTGCGTTCGTGTTGAGGTGTTGGCCAATCCACTTTCATCTGAAGACTCTGAACAAGATGGCAAAGATGTGAGCCTGAGACGGTTCCAACAGGAAAGGATTTGTTACAGTTACTTTTACATTCAAACAGTGCAGATGTAGGCCCAGGGCATCTGCTTAAATCCTCTTCTCACCAAAAATTAGTGGCACACAATAAATAACCAGTTTAAGTTAAACACAAGAGAAGAAAAACATAGCCGGAAATTTAGGTCAGATGAAATTTCATTTTTAACAAAGTAATTTTTCCATAGTAAGCTAAATGTTATTTGCTACATGAAATAAGTAGGATTATCTACATGAATTAAGAGACTAATGTACCAAAAAGGGCATAGCAGAAAAGGTAATACAAATAGGAGTGGGTTTATCAGAAGCATTTGTTATTGCCCTACTTCCCTTTCACATCTCAATACCAGCGTACTTAGGCCACAGTTAAATAATTTTCATAACTCTATTCTAGAATTATACTGCTACCAGCAGAAACAGGATATAACATGCCATGACTGCAAGTGGAAAACATGACAGAAATCATGACCGACAGAAAGTAAACAGGACTTAGGGAAACTTGCGGGTGGCAGTTCAAAAGAGGGAGTTAGCACTTTACACAGTACCTAAGCTGTGAAATGCCTTGGCATAGCATAGCGTGAACGTGTTTTGAACCCACGTGAAGAAACAGTAACTAGGCATACACATGAAGGGACGGGGGGAGGAAAAAAAAGATAGACTTCCAAACTAAAAACAGATGCCACCTTTGACTCAGAAGTCCCTAAGCCACAAGCCACTAGAGACTGAGATGGTATTCTGAGAAAGTACATCTGTATATTTGCCTGGTAACTGATGTTGTGGGTCAAGAGCGGTCACCAAGCATATTCCACCTCTGAGAGCGCTCTTGTGAATTCTGTTTCATAGTACTATCTGTTTTCCAGTTTCTACTAACTTCCAATAATTAATTGCTATAAAACTGATGAAGCTGGATAATGCGGAAAGTTTTCTAGAGAAGCACAGAAGTAAAAGATTTAGATGCCAAAATTGTGGAGTAATTCTCATTCCGCTACAGAGTATTTTGGGTTAAATAAGGCATGCGTTACATCTTTGTACTACTGAAGGGTGAAGAAACAAAACCAGCTGTTTAGTTCAAAGCAGCTTCCTAAGGCTGTATCAACTCTTCCACATGCTCCTATGGAACAGTATATTTTTCCCCAATTAGCTTACTTAATTTTGCTATAACTACCTGCCTTTTCAAGGCAGGTAGTTATTAATTCCAGCACCCTCAGTCTTAGAGCAAAATGATGGTAAAGTAACTTATCTCATAAGTTTTGTTTTCCTCTCTGTCCCAGGGAGATCAGTTCTGAGCATGTACAGCATTACAGTAAGTGTTACTTAGGTGTGAAAAGAGCACAGTTGCTCTTGGATATTTCTTTCCCTTTTGTTAACTTTAGCTCATGAAAATGAATCAGTGCTACACAAGAATAAAACAGGAGTCAGACCTAAATGCTGATATGGTGATCTTTTGTGCAAGAGAAGGGATCAATACAGGGAGGAAGGAAAAGTAAAGTGCGGTAGATACCAAAGTAGTAAAATAAGAATTAGTTAATGGTGGCCAGAGGAACGGATACCTGTGCTGCTCTGCTCTGCCTCTTCGTTTGCCACTCTCATCAGTGCATCAAGTACAAGGGCGTTGTCCAGCCAGGTGTACCATTCTTCTAACTCCTGAAGGAAGCTGGAAGTACCCGTTGTTTCAGACACCTTTCGTGTTGCCAGTTTGCATAATCGCTCAATGAAGCCCGGAATACTCAAAAGTGTAGCTGAAAAATAGTTTTATTATGACTTAAGACCACCCAACACAACAGTCATCAAATCCTCTACACTACAAGGTCCCCAAACCTCTGTATCAGTAGCAGAGAACAGTACACAGAAGCAAATTCCTTCTGGTTTAAAAGATCCAGCAGAGATTGAAGAAGTCAGTCCACTCGCCCCAGCAAGGACTGGAACACAGCGTACATGCTCGAGGCGTTATTCAGTGGAACGCTAAACTGGTCTATGTTGGACTGACAATGGAACGAAAACACTCCTTTCCTACTGTAGCTACTTGTTTATGGTTGATTCCCCTTTGCTCGCCTGCTGTTTTCCAGCCCATAATGAGTCAGATCAAGGAATCGACCTGGCTGAAAATTGAGCGGGCAGAAATAAGTCGCAGCCCTTGGAAGGGGCAGCTCCATTTCTCCCTTCCTCTCCTTGGGATGCCACCTCCTTAATTTTACCTCAGAGATGTCTGTCTTACAGCAAAGCAAACTAGCTCACCTCAGCAACTGGGCTGAAAGCTGTTAGCTGCTTTCAAGTATTAGTTTCCTTAACTAGTTCATCACAGAACAAAACAGCTGGGGAACAGATCACGGCAGCTCCAAATTAGAAGGCTTTAATTGTCGTGGAACTGCACACTAAGACATAGCAGTTCAAGGAGAGAGGTCACCAGTATGCAAAATCTTGAGGGGCGAAAAGGCACCAGGAGCTGCATTTTGTCCTGAACTCTTCACAGAACGACTTCGTTACTGGAGCTATTTGTGAAGCTTTAACCATGAATCTGTAATACTTACATATACAGTAAAAGGACAAAGAATTTAGCCAGGAACACTCTGTGAAAGTGTTTCTGCCACAATTCTGCCACTGGTATCATCTCAATTAGAATATACAACCCGGTAAAGATTTTGAAATGCAATATGCTTTATAGTCTTAGATATAATCTCTGATTGTGCAAACAAAAAATGATTAGTTAAATATTTGCTTGGCTTAGTTCAGCCCTGCAGGATCCAAACTTATTCATTTCAACTAATTTAAATTAAACTTTGTACCTGCACCTACATACTCCACTGCGCTTTACAATCACAGGCTAGAAAACAGTACACCCCCTGCTTTAAAGTTTCCCAGCATTTGCTTGCTGTACTATGCTATCCATCTCTCACTGGATGATCTACAGATGACACCTGTTACAAATAGAGCTTCACTGTTCATGGCTCATGCAGGACGTGGCACTATGACTGTCAGAAGACACGCAAGAAAGCTCCAAATACCCTTTCTGCATTTTCTGAAACTGTTTGACCAGGGCCTACGTAAACATCGAGAAGCTAAAACAAAGCTCCTACTCAGCTTTGACTCTGAAGCTGAAAAGCCTTTGAGCTTCATAAGAGCTGAAACCAGCAGGTTCTACCTTTGATGGTACAAACTTAAAACTATTGCATCCAAGAAATACTTGGCAAAATAAGAAAATCTGTACTGTGCCCAAAGTTAGATTAGACCCACAGATTTCCAAGGTTAACTCCCCAGCCAACAGTACGTATAAAACAAGGTGACCAACTTCCATACACCGATGTGGCAAGGGTAGGCAATATGGCTAACATCAAATACTCTTTCCTTGTTGATAAAGGCAACATCCTGCTCGTGACAATGCCAGATAAAATCAGAAAAGGAACTGCTCGGACAATAACCATGTCGCATGCAGTTTTAGTTCAGGAATCCATGCATCACGGAGGTTATGGAATTACTGAGAGATGCAAAAGGGACAGTCATGGAAGCGACAGAGATTATTTTAACTGATTCTGTTGATCAAAGAGGGCTGACGTGACAGAAAATAACTCACCTAATTACTGACAGCATATGAAACCAAAGGTTTCATTAACAGGAAAAACAGTTTCTAGGAAATTGTTCCAGGAAACTGAATAAAGATACATGCATCATAAGGCAAAACGCTTGCAGTATCCTCTAAAAGCATACTCTACAGACGTCAGGTTGAGAGGAGGGAATGAAGTTTTACAGATTGTTTTGATTCTTCTACATTTGTTCAGTGAAATAATTACCTTGATTAATTTCAGCACGAGAAGGACCCAAGTTTTTTTTCTGCTGTGCATTTTTGGCAAGAAGGGTGTGCTTGTCATCACTTCCTGTGTCAAGTTCGGAAATTGTGACAGCAAGGATCCTGCAGAAGTTCGCAAGTTGCTGCTGATCAAAACTGGACACAAGGCTTGAAAGATTGGGAATATCATCCAGTTGTATCATTTCCTGGTGGAAGCAACATAATCTACTGTTTGAGAGTAAATCACACATAATGCTCAGTAACGGAAAACATCCAAAGATGCAGAAGGCCAGAGGGTTTTAGCTGCAGATCTGCCCTGGTGAGATACGTGTGCTATTTCAACGTTAGCAGGAGAGAAGTAAACAGGCAACAAGTGAGGAGTCTGAAAACTCCTGTGACTTTACAACTGATGCCACTTATATGTATCAGCTTAAGTAGCAAAAAAAAGTCATCTTTTAAAGACTTTTAAAGGACTCTGTATATAAGAAATTATGAGGGACTTTTTTTTTTTTTTTTAAATGCAACAGACTAATTGCATTCAGGTATTACGAAGTTTCATTATTTTGTTTTCCACTTCTGCCTGTATTCTCTTTGAAGCTTATAGAGAGCAGAGCAGACTGCTGGACTTTTTTCACGCACTGATTTTCATCCAAAAATATTAAAAAGATGTTGAAGCCAGTTTTCAGCAAAAAGGCATATGTTCGGATAAACTAAGCTTGTTTCTTACCTCAGCAAGTACAACATCCTCAACTTTCTTCTCAAAAATAGTAATAAGCTACAGGACGCTCACCCTCTCACAGAACGTACACAGATACATTTAATCCATGGTTTTCCCATGGTTACACCTCTAATATTTTATTTGCCCTTCAGGACTCTAAGATGTAATGACAGGGTATTTCACAGTCTGACAAACATTTCAGTGCAAGTTCAAAAACACAGTTTGTGCAGAAGACCTAAATGCCCTGTTTCCTCCAGCTTACAGAATACAACATCAAGTGTCTGAACTGTGATTAAAGTTACTGATCAATCTAAACAGTCAAGTTTCAAACAAGCTACAAGAAAGAAGAATGATAGCTCAGGGCATTATTTTCACCAACCGTTCATAGATAAAGCTGTATTTCTTCCACTGGCCTGAAAAAGTCACATAAATAAATTTAAGAAACCAGTCACAAACCTTTTTAACTCCCAGGATATCTTCAATGAGTGTTGCAGTTTGTAGGAATGTCTTTTTGTTTGTCATCAGTGTAAAGAGGAACAACACAAAGTCATTTCTTTCTGCCAATCGCCTTGTGACTCCTTCCGTCTAGAAAGAAGCGAGAATCACACACACACACACACGCAGCAGGCGGGTGCAGAACAGTTTCACAGATGATGCGTTATCTAATCAGCTGTTCCTGAGACTGGAAAACATGGTGTTTCTAGAGACCAAAACTAACTCCAATCCCTGTTTGAAGTTAACCATGAGGCCTGCAGGAGCACCAGGCAGGCACCAGTATGAGAGGCTTCATCTAAATGCAGAGTTGTTTACTTGCCTGAAACAAGTAAATACTGCATGCCTGAAAATTCATCAGGGAGGCTTGCTTCCTGTTTCTCATACAAATTACGACCAGTTCCATTTTACGATGGTTAAATTCAGTCCCCAGATTCCTCCTAAACTGTTAGCACTGCTCTCAGCTGGGCAGCGTCTGAGCAACCAGAATCAAGTGCTGGCCTTCATTTACGTCAGTAACGAACCTAAAAGTCACGACGGCAGGGCAACCTTCCATGCTCTCCTCTCGGCTGAGAGCTTGGGCAGTTCTTTCTGGAATTAATCGCAACTGCTTGCAAAGCTGTCTATTATATGACTGACGTTTTACTCGTGCTCACAGAGCAGTAGTCAAACTTAGATCCTTCCTGAACATTCAAACACAAGCATAAGAACAGTTAATGTGGACACAGAACACTTCTGTAATCCTGAACACATCTCATTCAAGGGAGAGCGCTATTTCTAAAGTGATTTAAGTCAAACAGCAGCTAGTCCATAAATTGCAAACTCATTCATTAACATATTATACTAATCAAAGTCTGCATTGCCTCTAGTTTAAAAAACAACAACAAAAAATACTTAAGAAATCAAGTAAAAGGTGTTCCCTCTCTTATCCTCCCCATCTATAGATGGATACCTATTACCGAGAACACGATCTATTCACACTCACACACTCAAGATAAGGTTGATTTTTTGAAACAGCTCCGAGCCACTAATTACTTTTTGTTGTTGTTGTTAAACAATGCTCCCTAGGTAATGACATAAACTGTATGATTAAGTAAACAGTCTAGAGGTTGTTCTTTGTATGCATAATCTGAGGCATGTACTTTCAGCCTCAGAATTTTAAAGGAGCGCTACCTCAATAGGCCTTTAGGCCCAGGACCTTTCCTCAGCGCTGGCTTGCCATCAATTGATTACCGAACTGATACTCGGCACATGAAGTATTTGCAGGATGAAACTTAAAACACTTTTAACAGCACCGTTATTGAACAAGCCAGGCGGAGCTGCAGCTTGGGGTAGACTGTGGGCACACATTTCCATGCCAATTAAGTTTCAATAAAATAAAACATTAAACAACTTTCCTGTGGGAACCTAGATACGCAAAGAGCCAAACAAAAGGCAGAATTACTTAAGCCTGACAATATGCCTTAAAAACGCAAATTATTTGAGTAGCACCCCAAAATACAGAGTGGTTCTATATTTAACCAAAAGAATTTTAATGTAAAGTTTGAGAGTGAGTTTAAATTATGCTTAAAAGAATCTATGTTATCTTATCAATTGGCACATGTAAAACTGACCAGCAGAGGCACTGGTCAAGCAGAAGAACACTTTTCCATAGTAGTTGTACTTACACATATGCACGTGTTGTACAGTATGCTTAAACAGTCTTTGATGAGGTCATCACTTACTGCAAAGGAAAAAACAGGCATCCGTTAGCCATAATGTGCCAAAGAACACTAACATCGGCTTTAGTGACATAAACAGCTACAGAATCAGTGAGAATTTCAGGCAAACTGCTAGGTTAAAGCAGTGAGGATTTCAGGCTAACTGCTAGCTCAGATCACATCTGCAGATACCTTAAAGGATAAAAAAACAAAGGAAGAATCACTCTATACCTGCCCTATTCACAAGTTTTTTTTCCAAAAGCACCTCTATCACAACCGCCTAGAACTGCAGACAGAGATGTACTTGTGGCCTAACGCACTTAGTCATATGTAAAAGAAAAAGATAAAGGTGCAAACAGTATTTTAGGAAAAAAAAAAACCCACAGATCAACTCAAAAAGCTTTTCAACATGAGAAACTGCTGGGCGACATATTAGTTCCAAATACTGAACATGGAAAAATAAATCTTTACTCTATGCAGTTTTCTCCAGGCAGCATCAGGAATTGATGGAAAAGCTGTCATCTTGATTTACTCCAGCGTTTTCATATTTAAAATGCAGTTTCAGTACAGACAGAACATACAAGCGCCTCTAGCCCAAGTTCAAGTTACTCTACCTTTCAAGTTACCCACCTGAAGGGCATAGAGCGTACCATAACGTTTGCCTTCCTCATAAAGGTTGTAGGCAATCAGCAGAATCACAGACAAGAGAAATGAAAATACTAAACCAAAGCTGTTCCAGAAGGAAAGCTGCACTGAAGCAAATGCTCCCCATTAGCAAGTTTTCCTTGTAACAATTTAGATATTAATCATCACTGTGACTAGCTCAGGAAGACAGCATACTTTTTATTATTTCACAGTCTCTACCACTCCTGATACGTTAACAGTGTTTCACTGCTTACTGCTAGTAATTGTTAAGAGTAGCTATACTCCCAGTAGCAACATTCTAGTGACTGTAGATTTACTGCACTGAGAAAAATACACTGTGCTGAGAGCATGAGCTGCACTCTGTAACGGGTGACTATCCCAAATCCCATCATGAATCAGTACTGCAGAAAATAAAGAAACCAATGATTTGTTTAAGAACAGGAAAATGCTGGTATAGAAAGCAAAGAATAGCAGAAAAATAGAATAACCCCTGTCTGAAGAACAACACAAGGCAAGAATGAAAACAAGTAAAACATCTATTCACTTACTTTTCTGTTTCTTTTTCTGTGTAATAAGAGTTGGTCTCATGAGAATTTCCACTAAAAGCTGTAATAACAAGGTAAAGAATTAAGGGAAGAATCAGTGTGACTAATAACCTGTTAACTTGACAGTGAAAAATCCAAACTTAGTCCAATCTCTGCTGAAATCACTGGAATAAATGATGGAAGCTCTACAATCAAAAACCCACTGGTATAAAAATTACATATTTATAAAAGTATTTATCCAGGAGAAAGCATAACATTTGTAGGCAACAGTCTCCACTGGCAAGTTTTTAAGGACTTGAGTCTGCAGAGAATATAATTTCCCATGTGTCTAGACAACAACATCATCATCAAGGATGACTATTACATCCCCCAAGCTCGTGAATCTTCAGCAATAATCTGCAGAGAGACATAAACTTTCGCAAAATCGTCCTAAATCCTGCTGGGCTTCAAAACATACTTCAGGTCCAGACATAACAGAGCTTAGTTGCTCCAGATTTTAATCTCACCAACAAAGGGCGAAACATTGTTTGTGTACATGCATATTATATGCATACTTGTATACACATTTACAGATACATGAAGTGTTAACTCATTTCTTTTTAAGAAATGCAGCAGCCAGCCCCCCCAACCTAGGCCAACTGTTCCAAAAGATTTAGAAATGACCTTTACTTGTTCTAGCCTATACCACAGTAGTCTTCATACCCATTTAAAAGTGGTAGCTAGTCACTAGAAGGAACTGATGATTCTAGAGGCATTTAAAAAAAGCCCCTAGTTTAAAATTCTACTGTTAAACAGTTAAAACAGTGTAAAGAACTCGCTCACTTCCAAATCATGCCAACTGACAATATAATCGCATTTTACACCTAGTTTTCCATATTCTTTCCCAACTTGGCTTTACCCTTCTTTTAATGAACGACCCACCCAGGCACAGAGGAAAACATATACAATACTGGAGACACTGCTTACATTTTAAACGCTGTCAATTGCACAAAATGCGCAACTTGAAAGATAAAGACACATTTTTCAGTAATATTATAGTACTTGTAAAATCAGCAGGGTAGAGAAAATGACTGCAGCACTAGTATAGTGCTCACATTAATAGCTTAAGTTTCAGGAGGAGAATGCGTATCTCAAGTCTAGGTACCCAAGATACGCACCCAGAACACCATAGATGCGCTTGGGATGTAGGCCACCTGCACTTTCCCTAGGGAAGACACCTACCGGAACAAGTCTGGCTTTTCAGGGTAGCAGTAGCTGCAACGATGTCTTCTGCTCTGCCACGGAGCACACCTTTTATGCAACTACTTGGTATATATTCTTTTTGGTCAATACTATAAACAGCTTGCATTTATCATCTTATACTTGCAGAACTGGTATTCATACTTCTCATATATTCCCAGAGACTGGACTGCAGTGCTGTAAGACATTCCTAGCAGGTGGCTTTTTTCAGCCCTCCTACCAAAACCGCGACAGTATTGCAGCAAGAAATGCACAAGTCCAAAGGTAGAAAAAGAACAGGAAAGGGGGTGCCCCACTTACCAGAAGGAGCACAAAGGGAGTTAACAGATCTTATTTCTTGGAATAGGTCAGCACTCACAATCAAAAGTCCATGAGGTTCATGGACCAGATCACGCATTTGTACTGTTAAGCAATATTTTATACGTACTCAGAAAACGGAGAATAGACAAACCTGCTTTTGCTCTTCCTTGATGTAAAGGAAGAATCCGTCTGAATCCGAAAAGATTCAGATATTTTAAAGAATATACTATCGTACATTATAGCGTATGGAGTACACGGCAAATTCACTGTCCTTCAAATCACTACTGCTTCACAGCTTGACATACTGCAACATGGAATCAGTAGGTGGCATTTACAGAACTAGCAGATTAGACTACTTGTGTTTCCAGTCCTAGAGTAGGATTTTCAAAAAACACCTAGCACTGACTTAAATACTGTCCCAAAATTAAGTTCTACCACTGCCTTTAATAATATTAAACCCACTTGTATCAGCCAAATCTCTGGCTATAGTACCAGGTAATTAAGAACAGGGACATCTGAAATTTCAAAAGCTTGGGAGAAAACAGCTTGTTCTGTTTCTCATGTCACCTTAATAGTCTCTAATCTGAAAAAATGAAAAAATTCAAAACATTTATTTAAATATGAAACAAAGTAATGTTCTGTGCATTCTTACGGGAAAAGCACCTCCCCAGGAAGCATCACTATTTCCGTTTAAAAATAAAAAGTATTATTTTAAGCATGTTCTAAATCGCTTGGGTAGCTGAAGATTTTGTCCTCAATTAATGGGACGCCAGCAACTAAATCAGTGTTCATTTCAAAACAACATGCTCTAAATACAAGTTTTATTCAGATAAACTAAATGCTACAAGATGGAAGCAGGGAAGAGAGTGATGTACAGCTGGACAAAAGGATTTAGCCATTTAGTCCATTAAAAAACACAAATCATACATTCCTAACGAAAGTCAAGATCTCAGGGTCTGTCATCATAAAATTGAGCTAATATGTGTATTTGTGCAACACAGAATTAAAATAAACAAAAAGATAAAATGCCAGCATATAAACGTAGCAGTTGTTTAAAAACACTTCCATAGATAAGGTAGTGCATCGTGCGTGCCAACGATAAACACAGTTTTGCTAAGAGAGTACCTTGCTGCATTAGTTTGTTCAAAACACACAAATCCTTCTGTGGAAGTGAAATTCTCAGCGCTCTTGTACTGCATCTAGTATTTAACCACACAGCTAGAAACCATTTGAAGCCGTTTTCACTGAGAAACTAAACGTCTCGCTTTTAAGTTACAAGTAGACTACATGAAGAAATAACCAGGTCTTTTATATGTTATAGGAAAAGAAAAATAAAATATTGCTTTTGATGACATAATACCTTGGAAAATATACCTTTTTCACATTCTGATTAACAGAAGGATGCACATTTGTAATAGATAACATCAAATCAGTAAAACAAGTCTGTAGCTTGCATTTCAAAGCTTCAAGAGTTTCAAACACCTTTACAGACTGCTCAATGGTATAACCGTAACGCAGAAACTTTTTAGGTATCTTTGGAAGGAAAAAAAAAAAAAAAACTCAAAACCAGAACACACACACACACTTACATCAACTCCTCCAAATAAGTCAAACGTGTACGTGTTTGGGAAAGTGGATTCTTGAGCAGCTTTTCTATCTTCTGTGACAAATGCCATGGCTTCCATTGAAAGAAGTGGAGAAATTTCCTGCATGTAGTAAAGACACAAGTTTTTAAAAGAAAACTATTCCTCATTATAAACACAACTGTTTCAGACTATTCGTGTGACCTAGTAACTACTCAATTACATGCATTCCAAGCTCTTTTCTACATCCAATTCACAGATACTGCCATGCAGTTTCAAAAATTTCAGTTAGAATATGATCACATCAGCCTATACAAAAAGTAACAATAAAACCCTTTGCTTCCAGCAACAACAGCGTACACAGTACCTTAAGGATGCTTTGGCACTGGGAGAAGTCACTGTTTGGGTGGCTTTGCTCATACAACTTTTGCAATAGTAAGGGAATCCCATTCCATTTTGCTTGTTTATCTCTTTCCTTTAACAAGGCCTCTGTGATCTGCAACAAAAGAATACAATATGCTCGCGCCCAGTGTTTCACACCCAAGAATACCACCTCATAAATCATCACCTCCTCAAAATACCAGTATTGGAACACTACAGAAAAATACTTTATTGGAGACAACAGCATTATAAAATCTAGTACCTTTTCAATGTGGCAATTTATCCAGGAGCGGTAGCTGCATAATCTTACAGATGGACAAAGGATCTGAAGCAAGCTCTTAGAGCAGAGGTATCATTTAGAGTACTTAATCTCATTCCGTAATTTTACACTGACCATATATTTTTAATGGGACCAAATTAGTCTCTAAACACTTTCATCAGTAAAACTGTGATTTACACGTCACTGAAGGAGGAAATGGGTGACTATCAAGAATTACACCAGCCTGAAGTAGAGAGAATACTGAAGACAAAAAGACTTCACTACATGCAGCCAGTAATGAACATTTCCCCAGACAAGTCTCTGAAACTGTTACTGGGCTCAGCAATGGCCCAAAGCACTAAGACTTACAAGCATGCTCTAGCAGAATATGTCAACAATACAGTGCAAGTTTCCTCTGTAGTCTTGGCTGGTTATATATGGAAACTGACAACTAAATCAGCAGGAAAAGAACACTAGCATTATCATCTGAGAAGCTGCCTGCAATCACACTCACATGCACACACCAAATTCAGCACCTGTGAAAAAGTTTTTGCAAATCTCCAGTTCTCCTCCTCCTCCCCAAAATATATAAAAAAAAAATCCTCTCAGTATTAACCACAATATTTTATATTTGAAAAAATCAGGTAGCAGCACAGGACTAATGAACACTCTGCTTAGAGCGTCCAAGAATCCCTGAGAGGCATTCTGAAATCCGAGCATTTCCAGGATGCTTCCAGCAGACGCTGGCTGTAAAGGAGGAGGTCTTCAATGAAGTTCATCAGCTACTTAAAGGTGACCAAAATTTAATCCTCCTCTTTCACACTGCATCTTCATTAAAGGTACCTCGATCAACTCTGAAATGGAGGTTTATTCTTGTACAGAACGGTAAGATGACAATAATTACAGCTAGCAAGATTTCTGGTGGGTTTTGTATGCCTTCAACGCAAACAAACAAACAAAAAAAACGACCCCAAAACAGTCCATAGTCAAGCAAGACTGCAACTCAGGTTGAAATTTGTGGATTTTCTCTTACTCCTAGACTTAAACATCTAAGCTGCTCTCGAGTATCAATCACTTCCCTAACCTTTCTCTGGTTAACTTGCATTGTTTCTTGTGCAGCCTGCTTAAACGCTCATTGTTAATAGTTAACATCCAGGAAATCTTGCTTCTTACTGTTTCAATCAAGGCATCCTTCTCAGCTATACAGCACTGTACAATTCCAAAGGGTCATTCAATTCTTGGTTAGATAATTATATGCAAATATACTCCAATCGCTGACTGAGCATTTAACCCTTTCTCTCTGACTGTAAGACTGCATACAAGATCGCAACACTGACGCTCGCACATAAAAAGCTCGGACTGGCAATATTAGCTCGTACATGTCTTCTCTCATCTTCCCAGCTTCCCAGACACTTGGAGCTCCTTTCCTGACGAAATACCCACAGCCGTTCAAAAGATTTGCATTTTACTTAAAAACTTCAAGACTCTGAAGTATCAGTTTTTCTTACTGCAAGGAGTAACTGAGAGCAGTATGAACAAACTTCAGACAACTTCTCTAATTTTATTTTATTTTTTCCTGGTTTCCTACTTCTGAGTGAGAGTAATCAACCAGCACCACTGGTGAATGACACAGAATTCTTTCTAAGGAGACTCATCCTCATAAGAAAGGCCAGAATAGAACCAGAAAGTCAAAATGGCCTCTCATCGTTTGGACCGTGAATGACGCGACAGTTCCTTTCAAGCCAGAAATTTCTACTTCCCACTGTAATACCCGGCACAGAAAGAGCAAAAGGAAGCCTACCGCTACGTCACCTCCGGTGTGGGAGGGGTACAGAACCCCACGAGCTGCAGGAGGAACAAGATTAATTGCTGGGTAAAGTGCAAAGAACGCACAGCAAAATGCCAGGGAAAGAGTCCAACCACCCGGTTCCAACTGATGTGAAAGATACCACATGCAAAGATGACGTGCGTGGACTGCAGTCTGAGTTTTCAGCAGCACAGCTCAGAATTCAGTACCCAATTGCTCTCCGATGAGGCCAAACGCCCTTTATCACTGTTAAAATCTTGTTTGGGCTTAACGCTGCATTTGTTAATCATATCTACGCTTTCGGGGTTGGAGCAGGGTCCATCTCCTTTCTCATTTCTGTATTATCAGGTCTTCCTCTTACTTCCTCAAACTCTTGAGATTATGTCACTCGCGCTGATCTGCAGAAAACTTTCAGAACTCAGATTCTGAAAGACTGAAGCAAATGCTTCCTTGCTCTCATCTTCTTGCAACTGCTTTCAAAAAAGCTTCTCTCGCTCTCTCTCTTGATTCAATACATGCCTTTGGTTTCATTTCTAGCTCTAGTTTGTGGTCCCTGCTCTGTACTTAGGAGGCTACTCTGGCTCTGAATATTTCCACTGTGGTGGGGATGGTATTTGCCAATGCAAAGATTTTGGATTCTGTCAAGGGATTCAAATCCAATTAAATTCTATGGAGCTGTCTTTGCAATCATTTTGGGTTTAAATCAGTATCTCGTGATTCCGGTAATAGCAGCTAGTTAATAGTTTTCATACACAGCAAAGTTAATTCCTTTCTTGCTCTTTTTAAGCAGACATTAGCGAACAGTCATCGAAATTAGCGCTGGGCCTTTGCAGGCCCCCTCCCTTCTCCAATATGTATTTATTTTGTCTCACCCAAGTGAGATCAATCCAAACCAACAACAATTTCTCAGAGCTTTTCTTCACTTACTGAATGGCTCTGGATAAAACCTCTGGATTTAAGAGGCCATCTAACAGCCATTCAAGGAGAAGGGGAGGTCGCAGTCAGCTGGGAATGGCATCAAGTAAAACAAAAGGTCTACCTAACCAATGGCTGTAGGGGTTACTAACTGTCAGGCCTTACTCGCATTAAAAAGACAAGACAAAGGAGTAAGTAACAATTACCAGGAACACTGAAGAAGCATCAAAATCTCCCTGCCACTCAGAGTTAACTGCACTGGTACAAAGAGCAAGACATTACACAGTCACTTCTTAGTAATTTGCCTGAACAATTCCAAGGTTTGAATCAGAAACCAAGAAATGTCGGAGATGGCATGTTATGGCTCTCCCGTGCATGCTATACTCTGAAACAAGTAAGCACATACTAGCTCAACTCCATGCACAGAGCTCTCAAACTACCTAAAATACAGTCAAAAAAAGGTCTTTACTAAGGCCAATTTCACATTGGCACTTTACTGAATGCTGTTCACCAGTCAAGCCTAACCAGATATTAGTCATCTCCCTCTCCTTCAATTGTGCTATTGAAGCTCTGTCAGCATGGTTTTGCTGGAAGGGCAGACTTTTGAGAGGATTAGAGAAGAGAGCTCAAGTGTGTCATCAAGCCCGTCCCACGTAGAAAACAATGGTTTTCTCTTCAAAGTCTCCCAAGTCTCTCTCACTGCTCACTATAGGAGAGCACTTTAACATAGTGTTTTCTGAGAAGCTGGTCTTTCAAAAAGAAAAAATATGAACTCAGGTGCCAAGCACCCTTCACATCACTAAAGGATTCATCTCGTGATAGGCTTTACAACTATAACACATCAGTTGCAATTTTTTTAAATTCAAGTTTTTTATTGCAATCAAGCATTAAGCTAAGAGTAGAAGCCCTTTAAGAAAAAACAGCTTCCATTCGCAATATGTTTCACGATCACTTTTCAAATATATATTCAAATGTTCTGAAAGTTTAAGAAGAAAAAAGAGAGGCACAGGATTACGGTTCTCAAGGAACAGATGCAAAGCACGTGTTCTCTCTAGATACTCTTAATGAACTCAAAGCCCTTCCGTATCCTTTCCTTCAAATCTTTTAGCCAGCACCTTTAAAACAAGAAACTGTAATATCTGTGCAATTAAATACTTAATTTTCCCGGGAACAGTAATAACTTAGGAAGTAGTCCTTTGACACACTGGCAGAATGATTATTCGGTATTTTGGGGGTATGTCCAGTCATTTCAGTTCATTTTTGCATTTTCCTTTTCAGGCACTAATGAACATGCCTCAGTCTGGATAAGTTTTCTTTTCCGCATGCAACTTTTCACAAAAAAGCCTACAACCAAGACAAAAGCCCCCAGAATTATCATTCTAACACAACAGCAGATTAAAGAAATAAAACTGCAGGACTAAAGTGTTTTAAGGGAGAGGCAGTGAACTGCCACTTTGCAGCTGTGGGATAGTACTGCCAGTTATCAATTGGGCCTTTTACACGTAGCTCTGAATAAGAATAGTATCACCACATACAGGTGATATTAAGCTGAGGAGAAGTCCACACAGGGACATCTCCCCCCAGCCCTCTCTCCCTGTAACAGAGACCTGAACTGCTAGATTCCTCAAGTGTGAAGCAAGTTTCTCATTACTACCACTTCTCCATTCCCCACAAGTTTGGACCGAGCCTGTAGTCCTTTCTCCTGCCAACCTGAAAGCAGTTTCATCCCCATCCTAGAGACATGGCATCCTAGGACACAACCTGCAATAGTTTTGACCGAGGTCCCTCATCTACACCTCCAAAGCTCTGCTGGCTGACAACCATCCAGATGGGCTTCTCCAGGACTGGAGCTGCTGATCGTCCTGTCTCCTCTGAAAATTCAGACCTTCACTGTGATCCTGACAACCGGACTCTCGTAGTCACTGGAGTCTCTCTGATAAGCTAGTTGTGTCAAAGACAATCTCAATTGCAAACTCCTTTCACAGGTTACACTTTGAAATCTCTTACCATGTCACACTAGTTTTCAGGGTTTCAAGCAGCCAAACGCTCTAGCACTTGAGCATTTTGCTTTGTGTTTCCTTTTTGGTGGCTAACCATCGCCAAGATTCCTAAACAACTGCTCTACCCACTAGCACTGGAGGAAGAGCTAGCCGGTCAAGGTAAAGACCATGTCTCAAGAAAATCTGTTTTTTTCTGAGAGAAGAATAACTCCAAAGCAAATCACATCAGTAGTTCTTTACCATCAAGGAAACCACAATAGAACTTATAGGACAGGCTACGGGTGCTTTTTCTGGCACTCTTATGCGCAGAGAAAAAGAAATTAACTAATATATAAAATTATATCAACTCATCAGTGATTACTCTTCTCAGAACTGCCTACAAAGTTTCCTCTAGTATTCATTCTGAAAAAAAGCAAAATTGGTAGGGATATCTCAGAAAAAGCAGAAGTAAGAAGCCATCACATTTATAACAGTTTTATTCCAACTCATCCTCAGTCAAGCAAAGCAAAGACTACTGAAATCCAGCACTCGCATTTTTTAGCGTTTCTAGTGCCTGATAGAGCTCTGCTCCCAGCTACGTAAAACGCGTGTCTAGGCTTTCTGGCATTAGCTAGCTGGCCTCTACTGAAGAGGCATAAGCCTGCTAAGACCAATACAATTAGGGCTACTAAAATCGATTATATTCACGTGAATGTTTTTTGTTTTAAGGAGAAAACAATACTGTTTAGAAAATAAAATATTTCCTAAGAGCTAGGAGGAAAACTATTACGCGCTACCGATAATCTGCAGTGGGTTAAGAGCTGGAAATCTGGATGTTTGAGGCAGAAAATATTTTCCTTTCAAAGAAAGATTTTTCAGAGTAAGATATGTACTACACTGCTCAGGGAAGCATTTATTCCTAGGAATAACAGATGAAACACAGCTGGAAAAATGGACTCTTTTTTTGCCATTCTGATTGCCAAGGCTTAGCTGAAACAATCTTGCGAGAGCGTGAGACCAGTGCTGATAATCTGCTCTAAGCCTTGAAAATTTTGTGAGTGTGATACCAGGGCTAATGATCTGCTCTTGGGACCACACCAAAAATCAAACATTCGTTTGCCAACAAATCACTGTCTAATCCATTATTACAATTCTGTCTACAAGAATTCACACAGTTATACTTAAATATCTTCTGGTTTCACATTCTATACATACTTATATTATATACATACAACATATGCATACGTATTATATACCTACAACAACAGTTGGCCTGCACTAGATGAAGAGCGTGCCCTCCTGCTAAGAGGAGGGAATCCGGTTTTGAGCTTGATCAGCTGCACCAAAATGTTTCTTCGCTTTCATGGAACTGCAGAGTAAACCTCATCAGGTCTTATTTACAGTGTCTGTGTGCATACAACAAAACTGTGCCAGGAAAGGGAATACAAACTGGCCAGTTCACAAGAAGCTTCTTTTATTATTACAAAATGTGTGTCACTTCCGGAAAGTTGCTCTGCTTCTAGTTTACCAATATCCAAAAATACCTTTTCACTTGATTTGTGCTCAGCACTTGGGCAAACCTTGATAGAGGGTTAGGTAATCTGATGCTAATGCTTGTATACAAGCTTGCATGCTTGTATGTATTGTATAGCTTCATGCTAACAACAGGGCTAAACCAGATATATTAACAGATAATGAACATATCTATTAGCGTCTATTTTACCTATCGAAAGCAAATGGAACAACTGGCAAGACAGCTGTGGCTTCTGCTAGGTGACCACAGCAAGAACAAACATTCAGATTTTAGAGATCTAGCTGGCCTCAAAACTGCCAGCTATTCAGGTGGCTGTTGTCAAAAACATTTTTATTATAAGTCCTGCTAAGATCAGACAGGTGAACTTTCAAATGCAGACCTGTGAAAAAAGTATCCTTACCAATTCAAGAATGAGTCCCTGCTCTCCTTATAGAAAAACAATCTTGAGATTATCTAGAAAAAAGTGATTAGAACTTCATTTAATAATAAATACCACCGCTGCCCACAGAAAAGTACTAGCTGTCTCCCAGAGATCAGATACTGAAGTACAGTGACAATATTGGGGAATAACACTATTCAGCTGGCAGGCCCTATAATCCATAGAGATTTAGAAAGATTCTTCTTTCTTAAGACCTTGAAGAAGGCTTCTCCTCTTTGTAGGATGTCAGAGGTGCAGTCCACGTGGCACTTGACCCAGAGTTCCTTATAAAGAACAGGAAGGAAGAGCTGGGAGAACGTTCCCCTGACTTGTTCTGCCAGACCCCACCACAAGAGATTGGAAAGTTGATCTGCTCTTGGGTATTTTGGGAGTAAAATGAGTTGAGCCTCTTAAGAAAGGGCTACCATGCTGCTACTGAGAAGTCAGCTGCAGGAAAATTACAGCCATTCTGATAAAAAGAGGAATCAATAAAAAGTATTCAGAATTGCCTTGGACTTTTTAAAATTACATCATAGCCTTTTATATTTTGATCTTCTACAATTAAAAACAAAAACACTTCAAGATAAGTACACAAATGTATTTCAAAACAGTAAACGTTGCCCCCAGTAAACTTTTCATTGAAGTTATTTACAGAATAAGACAAATCACAGCTTTTAAAGTACACCGTTCGCTTTAGCAACATTTATCCACTTCTGGATACGAGAGATCAGCACACTTACTTGCTTCAACGTCCCACCTCCAAGTAAGGAGACCCATACATACTGGAGTCGAGTGCAGAATTCCCAAATACCGCTAGTCTACTGCTAAGTTCCAGGGACACACTTTTACAACGTTCAAAATCAGCCAAGGAGTTAATTTTTTCCTCAGTGCAAGTAATTTAATAAGTGTTCCTATGCATTTACTAAGCACTGGGAAGTCTAGGTGTCCAAGCTTTAAATCTCTCCTTGCAGCACAGTGATATTTAAATGTATTAACAACAGACAAACAAAAACCTCAAACCCTAAACACAGGCCTTACAAGAAGGAGGATGTAACAGGCAGAAGTTTTCTTGGCTACTGCACAAGTATAGTCATTTTCTTCTCAGTTGTTTGAAACAAGCCATAAAAGCCCCTAATAAAAACACCGAATCACAGCACTTCTCAAACAAACCAAAGCCCACAGTCTAGGTCCCATCCCTAATAGATCACACTGGTTCTCAGTCTATTGTTACAGGCTTTTCTGACTTAAATCACATCGGTTATGGGGGAGAGCCCAGGTGAACGTGTGGAGGTGGAGAGGGGAGTGAGCGAAACAATTGTGTCTACATGTCCTATGAAATATGTTCCTAAAGCAATTCTACAGAAATAGCTTATTTTAAAATAGACTGTATCAAGGTTAAGGTCATGCACATATATAATATATATATATATATATATTTTAAGTATGAACTAAATATACATATAAAAACATATTTTAAAAAATATATAAACATATATATTTTTAAAGTATGAACTAAACTGGTATTTGAATGAGCAGTACAATAAGGACAAAAGAGCAGCTAAAAATCACCTCCTACTCTTTTACCTACCTGAACTGCAGAATTATATACATTTATTTAGACGACCAAGCCTTCTCTTAGTAATTGCTCTGAATCCTTGTTAATTAAGGAAAATACTCTGGTGCCTGCACTAATGAAAATCACCGCAGAAAACTCAGAGAAATCCTGTCTGTTGTTCCGTTTCAGGAACCTTTAGCTCAACAAAACACCGCCCAAACGCAAGTCCTTTCTCTCTTCTCTAGTTTTCAAGTCCTTGCACGATTTTGTATTTAATCCATAAAATAAGTGCCACTTATTCTTCATAAAAAGTAACTAGCAGTCAGGTATTCATGAGCAGCTTCTCAGAAAGGCCACACGAGCACATACCACAGGCAAAAGTCTAATTTCACTTCTCAGTATTTCCTGTCATCAACTGGGAAAGATGATGATTTTGGATAGAGCTGGAACAGTTTCATGGAAAACCACCAGCAGAAAACCTACTCCACTGCAGAGCTAAAGGTTTCCTGAGCCCTAACGCTGTGAGGTTGCATTTGTCAGTCAAGTACACTTAAATTTGGACTCTGGGCTCAGTTACACTTCCAGGTGGAGCTTCCTCTACCACCAGTCAAAGCAGCACTGGAGAATGGCTCTTCTACAGCAGGGCAAACGCTTGCCCTGCTCCATAGTCTTTCTACAGGGAGATCGACGACAGGAAAGAGGGAAAGCGAGCACGAAGGCACAGAGGCATTCTCCTCCTCCCGGGAGGCTGCAGGCCCATCGCTGCAGCGCCTGGACCGAAACGGGGCCGGCAGGACTAGCAGAGAAGAACGCGGAGCTCCGGGAGCGCTCAGGTCCGAAGCGAGAAAGGCCGCTTTGCCAGCTGCTACCACGGAACAGACTCGGCGGCAGGCACCGCTCGGCCGGGCGGGCTCCTCCGGAGCTCCGGGACAGACCCGACAGCCCCGAGCCTCGGCTGGAGACGGGCCTCGTGGCGAGGCCGCACACGCCGGGAAACTCCCGCTCCCGAACCCCGCCGCAGCGGAGCGGAGCGGCGCGGCGCGGGCCAGGCTGCGAGGCGGCGCGGCAGGCCCGCCCCCAGGCCGGCGGCAGGCGCGGAGTAGGCCTCGGCCGCCCGGGCCCGTCTCCGGAGCGCCAGCGTCAGGGCCCTGCGAGCGCCACGAGGGCCCCCGGCCCGGCGCCCCCGTCTTCCTCCGCCCCCACCGCCCCGCCGCGGCCCCGGCCCGCCCGCCGTACCTGCGCCCCCCGCGTGAGGCCCCGGCCGCTGAGCTGCCCGTGCCGGAGCTGCGCCAGGATGTTGGTGGCCGCCCTGCGGGCTCCGCGCCGGCCGCCACCGCTGCCGGGCCCGGGACCCCCCGCCGCCGCCGCCGCCATGGCCGCTCCTGCCGCTGGACGGAGACAAACAGGAAGCGCCCCCTCCCCCCGGCGCCTTCAACGGAGCGGCGCGAGGGCCTCGCCGCAGCGCCCCCCGCCGGGCCCCGCGCGCCCTGCGCCGCCCGCCGGAAGGCGAGGCCGGCGCGCGGCAGGCCCGCGGGGGCCGCTGGGAAGCGTAGTCCGGCCGCGAGGCGTCGCGCACGCGTAGAGCAGAGCGCGGCGGCGGAAGGGCTGCTACAGCCCGCGGAGCATGGCGGGAAGGCGGGGGACACCGCCTGGGGCGGGCCCGGCCCCGGGGAGGCGGAGCACCCCCCCTCCCCCCCCGGCTCTCTCCTGCCTCTCGGGGGCGAGTGCGAGCAGCGACCCCTAAGCGCGGCCCGGGGCCACCGTGCCGCCGCCAGCTTCTGCCGGGGCGCTGAGGAAACAGCTGCCCTCGCACAGACTCCTTATTTATTGACAGAAGCAGTTATTGTCCTGTGGTAAAAGTCTTCAGCCCTCAGAAGGGGAAGGAACTGCAAAACGAAGCTACTCGGAGCGACGGATGGCACGAACAAGGCCGGGGAGGCTGAAGACCCACCGCCCCGCGGGGGAGCCGGCTGTACGTTACTTCGGAGCAGGATGGGGTCGCAGGTCCCCCTCGGGGGAGCAGCCCGTCCCGCTGCAGCTACCACAGGCTTCCTCCTCCCGTGGCGCTTTTCTTGGGAAGGAGCAAGGCCACGGAGATCTGCCTTCACACGAGGCTGCGGCTTGATTCAAGCTGCGCCGCGCTCCTGCCCCTCCTCCCGCCACCACTGTCCCCGAAGCAGGTGTGCCTCAGCCTCGGAGATCTTGGTTCAAAGCCCAGCACGTTAAAAAGCAGATGGTAAACTGAGGCAAGGGCACACATTCCCTCCTGCCAACTGTGCCGCAGGAGCGGGGCACAGCCACTTGTCTTGGCACAAGCTGTCAAGGGACGCTACAGATAAACCAGAGGAGGCCAGGCGAGCTTATCTGTCATCATGACTTTACTGGCCAGATTTTTCCACTAGTCTTCTAACCTTAGCAAATACGACACCTCTCCTCCTCCGCAGGCCTAACCGGATTTATTAGGCTCAGCATTAAGCTCAAACAACATTCAGTAAAGCTGGTGGCACTACCCGGTGTGGATCTTGTTCTTATGAATCAGTATCAGGGAACCTTGTGGTAAAACACGCTGCTGCCCAGAGCTGTACACCTAGCTGAGTCCCTCAGTCTCGCACCCTTCAGAGGAGCATTACAGGCACCAAACAACCACTCCACGAATAACATCAGGGAACTCCATTTGCAGATAACTTATTTATTCAGCTAAAGTAATTGGTCTGATCTCAAAATACCTGTCCTGTCTTGTGGCTTGCAGGCTGCCTATCAGACCTCCTCCTCGCATCTTGTTTTTCTGCCTAACACCCAAAACAATTGGAATGGATGGAAATCAACACCCGTTTCACCACACTCTAAATCCTAGAATCCTACAGCAATTAGCTGCAATTCCTAAGTGTACTGCCTTGATAAATGTATTACATAATCTAAGGCCCTTATTACACAGGCACATGGAGAATAGTCATTCTCAATAAAGCAAGCAAGATTTCCAAGACTGGAAACAGCCTGGTCACATGAAAATATGTTTATTTCCTTTAAAATTTCAACGTGCTTTACTACTGCTGGCTGAGGTGAGCAGTTCAGAAACTTGTGGGCAAAACTGAAATTCACAGTGCAGCATCCGAAAAGCTTCCTGAATCAAACAGAATAAGCCATGAAAGCACAATTCATGACTATGTGAAGAAGCTAGACCACAGAATAGGCCTTCATGACAAAACTGCTCCTGCCGAGAAAAAGAGGGAAAAGGTTGCATTTACACAGCCTATCAAGGCAGGTGCTATTCTCCACACTGAAGCAAGACATCACAAATACCTCACAGGGTTAAGGAGCCCAAGCCAAAGGAGGTAAACAGCGTGGCTGTGAGGGCAAACATGACACACATCCTTCAGGAGGAGCTCTCAAGCACATGAGTGGCAGCTGCAAGTGAACTGAGAGGTGATGATGGCCCCCAAAGACCAAGCACCATCAGTGGTGGCTGCCCTTCTCCCTTACTTGCTACAGCCTCATCTAGACATTTAGATCTGCTGTCACCCGCCCAACAGAGCGCCCCAGCTGCACCTCTTGGTGAGACAGCAAGGAATGTAGCATGAGATCTGGCTACCAAAATCATGACGCCTCTGAACACAGACCATAGTTTATATTCTCTTTTCCTTGTCTTTGCTGCACAAAGAACGATAGACAAACCTTTAGAGACACTAGGGATTAACATGTCACTTAGCAGCACTGCCTAACCATTTGTACCCCTCACATGTCAGGTGACGGGATCCAGGAGATGTATTTAGGAAGGTCTCAGTGTCGCATCTTACTTCACTACTCGCTACCATGAATAATGCATGAGCCTGCTGTTGATCACTTATTTGTAAAAATCATGATCTGCTAACGGATGATTGCTGTTTAGATAAGTTGCTGTTCTCAGAAGACCAAACGTTGCATTTGAAGAAAGGCAAACATGGCAACGTTCACTTAATACACTCGCACTGCCTCCAGAGGCAAAAGGCTGAAAGTCCACTTTCCTCACTCCCCTCCCCTCCCAAGCTTTTTGGCAAAGGTATGTTTTTGCCAGGAATTCACGTGAAGATTTTTCTCATTTTCCTCCATCTTCTCCCTGGCTAGTTCCACTAAAATAGTCATTCACAAGATGTTCATCTGACCTTCCATCAACCTAGCCACATTTACAGCCTCTCCAAGCCGCTCCAAGTTTAAACAATTACCTTTGAAATATTCCAAAAAAATCTGGCCTCAAGTTACTTTTTTTTTTTTCTTATGCTGCTTACAGCAGAAGAAAGATAAAACAATTACAAGGGTAGCTTCAGCAACAAATGCTAAATTTGGTTTCTGTCCTATCTTTCACAACTCTACCAACTCCACAATTTGCTTCAAGCCTTTGACAGATGTCACATATATGTACTGTAGGTGGGACCTTTTGAGTTCTCATCTGCCTCATTTGGAAACCTCCCAAAATTGCCACTATCCATCTGTGTTTCACACACATTTCATTTTGGATTCCTGACAAAACTCCTCCACATTCTATTAACACGACCAAGTGCTCACCATATTGCTTGACTAGAGCTCTCCCTCCAGCTGGAATATGCCAAAATAGACCCACCATCTCTTCCCACAGATGTCCTTTATTGTGAGGCTCCTGGGAGAAGAGACAGTAGAAGACCACACATTTTAAATTTATTTTCTCAACTGATTTGTGATAGTAATTCTGGATTCATCAAGTCCTCACTAAGAACAAAATTTCTCAACTTGGACATGCATGAAATGGAATCTGATCTCTAATGGCACAGACAGGCACCATCATTTCATCCTACTGTTCCTTAGAAAGGGCCTCCCAAACATCTGTCCTTCATCACGCTGTCTATGAAATAACATAACTTGTACACAGGTCACTAGGATTTAAGCACGTTGTTTGCTCTCCAGCAGCTTAGCCCAAGTCATAGAGCTTTCCATTAAACTTTTTTTGTTGTTGTTTTAAACTAAGGATCTTAACAAAGAGATCTTGATATATTTTCTTAGAAGTCTTTGTAAACTGGTAGCCACTCTCAAACGTTGTGGCAGGCTGAGAATAACAGTTGTCAAGATGACCTTAATTTGATTCATCCGCTAACACCTACCATGATCCAGTTTAATCACTCACAGTAGAACAGTAGCTGTAGGCAGACACCTTCTTTCATCTCCAGCTGAGCTGAGGAAAGATCTTACCTCCTAAGGCTACTACCCCTCAATTCTGCTACTGGAGCCACTTATGCGAGGATACCAAAATGCTTTGGTTAGCAGAGATCTACTGCGTTGGCAATCTGCAGGTTATCCCACGAGTCCTTCACTTCTCTCTAGTGCGTAGGTGGGGCAGTGCTGATTACTCAGACTGCGTACCTAGTGAAGCTGTGGGTGAACACTCGTTTTTTGTTTTTCCTACAAGCTGGACAATAAACAGCATGTGAGACATGAAAAGCTGGAAAAACAACAACAAAAAAAACCCCTTATGGTTATAATGAGGAGCCACTAGCAAAAACTACTGCTTTTTCTAACAATGCCTCAGTTCTAGGGGGCTCCGCTCAATATCTGCCTGCAACAGTTGCATTAAGATATTCAAATATTCGAGATATTCAGAGCAGAGAGTGCAAGCCAACGCTGCAACACTCACAGAGCCATGTACTAGATGCCAGACATCATGGAAGCAGGCAAAACACACAGGAGGACAATAGTGTTAGACGCAAGCCCAAATCAGTGTGAGATGGCACCCAAAATAGCGTTAGATGCAAACTCAAACCACCAACATACCTGGGCTGCCAGTGGTGCACTTTAAAGCCACTAGAGAACAGTTATATTAGATACAACAACATGGCAGCAGTGGCTGGCCACACATGGAGTGATAAGACTCTTCGGGTTGATTTTAGCTAGTAATCTATATATAAACCTCTTTTCAGGCCTGAAGACACCATCCTACTAGTGTCCAAATGCACATTTCAAACACAATTTTGGAGCCTCTGCAATTGAATATGACATTCTTGTGCTTGTTCCAGACTGCTCACCTTCCAGCAGGTTTGAAGAAGGAAGTCAATCATTTTTCTGCCTTAAAACAAAAACAAACAAAAAGCCTTCTTAGTACCAATTCTGTAAACACTGCTAATTCCTCCCCTTCTAGTCATTGCATGCACCTGTTGAAAACAGACTCTAATAACAACACATACAAAGCTTTGTATTTCTCAAGTCAATCGAACACCACCAAGAGGTTTCATTAACAGGGGTACAAACACAGCCTCTCACTTGTTGAGAGGAGGGAAAAAAAACAAAAAGGAAAAAAGAAAAAAGGAAATATAGCTTGGTTTCCATTAGAGGAAAGATTACAGGGGGCTCTCCCACTTCCTGCTGCAGGAAGCAACTTACAAACTAGTTCAGCTGTCTTCTGCAGCAAGGGAGAGTGGCATTTCAGTCTGAAGCAAATCCTTTTCCAACCTAGCCTTATGCACACCATGCATACAGCTCAGGAAGTCTGTCCTGAGGCCAGCTTTACTGACAGGGGTGGCTGATGTGGAGTTATACAAATAAGGCCCCAAAGGGAAGTTCAGGAGAGGAAGGAAAGAGAAAATTTCATAGAAGCAGCACGTCAGATTCTGAGAGAAGAAACAGAGCTCCACCACGGGGATCAAGCAATCAAACTTTTGCTAGTGCATGCTCCACCTCAGTTTCCAGAGGATGTTCCCTGGACACTGACTGAACCAATTTCAGGCAGATAGTATTGACCCACATTGATTCTCCATACAGAGCAACTGAGCAATTCTCTGTAGCAAGTCCTTTCTTTCCCCCAAGCCACCCTTTGATGCTTGACAGACACACCTTTCCCCATGCTAGATCTACAAATCTGAGCCTGCATCTCATAAATTTATTGACTGATCATAAATCTCTCAGGCTAACCATGCACTCATACAGAGGCCAATGATAAAGGTGGAGGACGTCACAGAGGAGACCTGTAGTCTCAGAAGTGAAACTAGAGCTGGCAGTCCAATGCTTTTTCCCTTATAGGCTGGGAACAGCTAAGGTTCACTTTTACGGAGCAAAGCAAGCTGTGGACTGTGCGTAAGCCTGGAAAACTTCAAAAGAAACTCAATGAAATAAAGAAGGTACATCTCGAGCTGTAGACTCTTCCTTTTCTTTCTGAACACACATTTGCTTTTTAAGCAAATAATTGGTTTGAAATTAGCAACTTACAGCATTAACAGCTGATCATCTGAATCATGTTTTATGAACCAGCAGTAGTAGACTAACGAGAAGCTGTTTTACTTCATAACAGAATTCACATTGTGAGGTATGACTTTTTCCATTATGAAATGATAAAAATACATTCCCAGAGTCTGAATCAAGTTCAATAATTTAAACAGATAACGAAAACAGAATCAGGTGTTGTCTAGGAAGACCTGTCCCAGTACTGCGAGTTTGGAGTTAAAAGACTGACTGGGGCAACTCAGGACGGAGTGTGCGTTCTTCTTAGAGTTTCTTCTCTCTCCACCACTCTCTGAAGAGGCATCTACAGAGTTCTCCACGCTTTCCCCTTCACCATGGTCTGAGGCTCTTTTTAAAGTGAATTTCTTGTTTCTCTTCAACGAGTAAAATTCTCGCATCAAGTCTTCTACCTCCCACTGCTCTTCTTTCCACTTCCTACAGCAATGCAGCGCAGCAGGGTCTATAGGATGAGCTTCTGTGTTAAAGATGTATCCTCCAGCATTCAAGATGCACTCCCCATATGGTGTGAACACCACATCAAAGACTGACCCATCATTGTGAATGAAGTTGTCTGGGTCAAACAGCAGATACAAGTATTTCACTGTTTCAGCCAAAAAGAAGGATTCCATGCGATTATCCAGTCTGTGATCTCTCAAGTCCTTTATCTGCAAGAGAAGCAATCCAGTGGGTTACACTTATACTGTAATTAAGGCATGAGAATTCATGAACTTTGGAGGAAAGTAAAACCAGCTTGCAATTCATGTAATTCAAATAGCAGAGTAAGTATGATAGCAATCCACCCCATATTTCAAATGATTGCATGCAAGTATTTCAACTAGTTCTCAGTTGCTTTGAATTAGCACAGACTAATGATAAGGAACAGGAAACTAAATCAGAAGAAAAGCACTTCCTGTGTGGGTAAGGAGTAGAAGAATAAGCAATCTTCTCACCATTTCCCTGCCTAAAAAAAAATCCCATGGCTCCTTCTTACTCCAGAAGCTGGAGAAGCTTCTAATGCTGTCCCATGTTTTGGGCTCTGGTGCAACTACTACTGACAGAATTTGACCCAGTTTTCAGGCTAAGAGGGAAGTTCCTCAGAAACATGACTAGCATTATCAGATCAGCTTTACAGAGAAATACAAGGTGTTCATTTGAAAAAGAAGTCATGTTTCAGCCCGATATATGTTCGCTCAATGGCAAAAAGTCATTCGTGACAAGGCTTTCTAGCTAAAAACTGATTTCTAGCAGCTATACTTACTGTTGCAAAGCCACAGTCCACCTTGCTGATTTTCTCGATAGACTCCACCGCATCTCTTCCCAGTTCCAAGAGGGTGGGGTCTCGTGTAGCACGGTACAGATACATTGCACTCTCAATCAGCTCTGCCAAAACGCAGTTGCAAGCATAAAAATCAAGACAAGATGTTCCTTGTACCGAGTTAACAATATTACTTTAAGATGGTCAGTAAGTGGCCTGTTTTGTACTTCCTCTGGCCATAGCAGAGAGAGCTTCTTTTACTGAGGATATGCTACAAAAGAAACTCGCAGTAATCAGATTCCATTAACTCAGGTAAGACTGAAAAATAGTCCCTTCCCACATTCAGGAAGGAGAAGGGGGGAGAGAGGAAAGGATTTAAAACTGTTTAAGGAAAAAAAAAAATCTAGATAGAATTATATATAAAAGATTCAAACCCCTGAATATGATTTTAAACCACTGAAATAGGGGTATCTAAAACACTGCAAAATAGGCATTATGAAAGTACTCTACATAGACAACATAGGCATTATACTTTCCTTATTTACTAAAGTAGTAAGGTTTTTTTTTTTTTGATGATATAATACCTTTTAAAGATAACGTTGGTGAGAATTTGATAGATGTGTCCAATGTGAATGTCACCTGAATGTTCAAACTAAAAGGAACTCAGTTTATGCTCATTTACAAATATAGTCACATGTGGAAGAAGAAGAGTTGTAAACAACAGGAAAAAGATAAGTCATTCCATTGCAGATCACAGACAACATACAAACCTCTCATCTGCTGAACTTCACTAGTGTTACTAGAATTAGCTTATTTGAGGAATTTCACTCAACAGAGCTGGAGCAGTCTACTCATACTCACTTTCACTTCCTAAATTTAACAGTCACATTAACATTCTGCACTGACTTAAGATTCTCTAGCAAGGGATATTCTGAATTCAAACACTTAAACGTATCAAATCCTACACTGTGAACCCAATTCATCAAAAGGCCCCCTTTATAATAGTAACACTATGGTTTGCATCCTTTTTAAGGTAGCCCTGCCTTTTATGAATGGCAGATATCAAAACGTGTGGCTTTGAGCATGGCAATCACGTAAGATGCATGCAAGAACCAACTCAAAGCAAAACTTGGGACCTTTAGGGGGCAGATATTGCCAACATTTGATCTCACTACCAGAACAAAAGCAGAATTCCACATGCTTCTTATTTTATTTCTGCTTACCAGGCCTGAGCGGATATCCTTCTCTTTTCTCCACTGTATAGCCCTGGGGAATGTTGTAGAACTCAGGCAGTCCACCAAACTGCTTCCAAACAGTGTAATAGTTGAGGAAAGTTCGCATGGCATTATCTACATCTCCAATCAGGCTCTGAGAGAGAAGAAACAGTTAGCAAAGCAACATTCAGCTGGAAAAAAGATGGCAAAGGAATTGACTTGATAATACTTCTACAGTCAAAGCAAGAGAAGGTGACAAAAATGGGTTGTTCAGCAAGTCTGAATCGCATAACAAATACTTAGGCGGGATGCCTTAAGAATAGGCAGGACTGAAGAAAAGCTGGATGCTGCTTTTCTGTTGGATCACATTCTGCATGCCCGAAATAACATGAAGTCTCCTTGCTACTTAGTTTGTTACAACAAAACTGCCCTCCCATCATGCTTAGCGAGAGGCTTTTCTCTAGAACACAGATGAAGTCAACAACTGCTCTTCTACAGGCTCAGGCTATTGTAGATTTTACAAGAGATCAGAACCGGGCTTAACCAGAAGAGATGAGGGTTATATCTGTAACTGTTCCGTATTAAAGATGGACCCACGACAGATGAACAGAATTCCTGTATGCTACTGGTATGACAGTTCTTACCTGTAGGCCTGGCCAGTAGGCCTCCAGAGACTGAAAAACGGGCATGGACACTGTTCCTTTGTACATCTGTACCCAGAGGTACCAGTCATCAAACTTTGTATAATTTTTAATAGCTTTGTTATATTCTGTGAAGAAACACAGAAGGGTCGGTAATCCAACAGCTTATCCTCCTACAGTCTCACATGCAAACTTTTTACAGGTGCAGTCAAGGAGGTATTCTTGGGACCCATCACACAGAAAACGAACTACTCACCTAGGAACATGGACATCAGCTCTTTGTCCTGCAGGAGAATGGCTCCTTTAACAAGGTATTCAAAGTAGGAGTCCACTCCAGCCCCAATGCCAGCATCCTGAGCTACCCATTTGGCAGTTATCACATCGATGTGGTTACCGACCTGGGAAAAGTCAGGGAAGGAGGAAAGAGGGATTTAGAGTAGAATCAAAGATCATCTACCAAATATGTAAAAAAGAAAAAACCCTCAGCCTAGTTTCAGAACAATATATTCACGTGTTCATACCAAACATCATTTTCTCCACTATACAAAGACATGCTGATCAACCTTAGAGAAGTACAAACCACAGAAAAATACCATCTAGAGATTTTATGCTTCCAATATAAATGCTACACCGGTGCAGCATTTTGTTTAGGACTTTTAAATATTACAATTCCACAAGCAGAACTTTGCTGGGTTTCTTCTCACATAAGAAAGGGCAACGGAGTACAGCCATCAAATTTTAAATGAAAACTAATTTAAATTTTTAAATTTTTCAGACACAAGGAAAAAATTGTGTGGTACCTCGCTTCTATGCTGTGGCATAACGGAGCTGAGAAACAGTTTTGCCGGGATTTAAATTTTCACTATAGTTTTTTCAAATATGCTACGTGACTGCTTTCTAAAAATTACCCATCTATGAACTGGGCATTTAAACACCAGATGCTTCTAGTGTTCTGCAGAAAACAGAAGTGTCAACGGAAAACACTTAAAGCAGTGGTGTATTTTAGTCCATGCGAGTATCCTCCAAACTTAAGTCAAAAATCCAAATGAATTGATACGTGAAAACAAAAAACGAAAAGAAAAGAAAACCTTCCTTGGATTAGGTCAAACTTCAGCATTAAAAATAGCATTTCAAGAAGGAAAAGATGAAAACTATGACCAGGCAGCGAGCCAGAAAGACCGCAGAGTAACAGACAGTACCTCCAGAGGATCATGACTTGAAGAGGTGTAAGGGTCAAGATAAAAAGTCATTATGCTGCTGTAAAAATCTACCTCTTGAATGTGCTGCATCTTGTCCTAATCCCTATCTTACAAAAAGGTAGGGCAAGACGAAGAGGTGCAAACACAAAGAAGGACGCCAAGGATGGTCAGAGACATAAGAGAGCTGCCGTTCTAATATTGAAATAGATCTTTCAAATCTGGGACTCTTAACACTGGAGAGAGACCCAGCTGATGGAGGATACAATACACAATCATTACTGGCTTGGCAAAGATGAAAAAGAGTTGCTCAGTTTTTTCCAATACAAGAATCAGAGGCATTAAGTAAAAATAGCAAATCCAAAAGCAAACAAGAAGAAACGCTTCTTCACATAGCATATGAATAAATCTTTGCCTTTTCACATGCACAACACTTGTAGTTTACATAGGATCAAAAAGCAACTAGAAAAATTAACTGAAGAAAGATTGATCAGCAGACAGTGAAAACAGAGACACCATTTCTAGCTCTAGATATCCCCAAAACATCAAAGCTGCAGGGGTTGGGAACATTTGTGTGTTCTTGCTGTGTTTTGTTCTCTTCTGTAGGCCATTGTCAGGCCAGACATTAGGCGAACCTTTTATTTAATTTGGTGCAGCTGCCTTTGGAAAAACTGCAATATCTGGTATAAAGCACTTGTCTCCCAACCACATCTGCTATGGAACAGAACAATGGCATAATACTGGATTGCAGCACTAAAGGCAGAGATGGGGATGCTGCAGGTGTTCAGCAACAATGTCAGGCACACTCCTTTCAGCACAATTACTACCACTGTGATTATTTATCTAGTACTGTGTTCTCTCTGCTTATACTTGCTTACACTTAAATTGCACCCCACGTAATACAGACAGCAAGCAAGCAAATTCAGAGTTTGTTTCCTCACTCACCAGTCCGATATCTGAGCGATTTTTCCACAGTGCCTTCAGGGCCTTCCTGGCAACATCCTCAAACACCGGATCACCAGTAAGGTGGCTTAAAGTGGCAAATTCCACTATAAACGTACCAATTCCAGCAGTACAGGTAACTGGGGTCTCACCAGGGTTTACTCCATGCAGCAAGTTCACTGTTCCATAAGGCATCCCAGTTGGGGTCTGAAAAGCTGAAACATGATGTTTCTGGTTCAAATGAGAGTGTTCACTGTGGGCTCTCTGACAGCATTTAACAGATTGCTGAGCAAATCTGCGCCTCACATTTCACTGCACATACAGCAGCAAGAGACGGGCCTGGAGCAATCCCAGTAATTGCAAAGAACAAAATGAAAACGTAGTGTGATCCAGCAAGGGGACAGAGAGGAGAGTACCGCAAACTACACACAGAGTACTGGACAGCTACTGCAGATCCCTCACCTTCACCAGAACAGCAGACTGCATCCCTGCTTTGTTTGCTGCACAAGCAGGGCAGTCAAGAAACTAGACACAACTACACACACACCTAATAGCAAGGTGCAAACGCTGAGCACATAATTCTCAAGTGTAGCCCTGTGTGTGCACTGAACAGTGAAAGTGTTGTGCTATTAGAGCACACATACTAGCAGCAGTCGACTTTATTTATTTATATAAGGTATACCCCCTGCCTCAGGAGCAATTAACATGCTAATATGCTTTGCATACATATTTACAACTGGTATCATGCACTTAACGCAATGTTTTCCCGTAAACTAAACTTTCTTTGAGCCCAGGAAAAGTGGGGCTGCTTTATAGCTTTAAACATTAAGCAGTGCCATCTTTATCAACCACAGCAATTACCTCAGAAACTACAACACGGCAACACAAAACAGCCAAGTCCTTACCAGGCAGGAGTTTGCGAGCTGCTTCCTCTGCCATCCTCAGGAGAGGTCCAGAGCACGGCCACCCCACGTCTACTTCAACACCAGCCTTCTTTGACAGCAAGTGAGCGGAGAGGAGACCACCCACCACTGGAAGGTGCACAATAAGAAGCCCATTAAAGGATGGGGGTGGGGGGAAGGAATAAAATCTGAAACTAGTGTTATGTTATCATGACACAGAGGCTGTGTCCACGGGGAATAAAGTGAGATGGCTCATCTTTAACAGTCTAACACAACATGCCACAGAAAAGAAGCGGTTTGGTTTTTGTCTGTTCGCAAAGAGTAGTCAATTAGATTTCTTCCATTATATTAGCAGCATCAGGTCCTACTTGCTTTGCTACCCTGTAGACAGCCAAAGAGCTAATAGCGTAACGAATATGGACCTCTAAGAGAGGTGTGCTTCATTTCTTCAAGACAGCTTAAAACTATGTTTCTGTAAAATAATATAGCATACTTGCTTAAATACCGAGGAGAAGAAGTATCTAGGTGACAGAGGCAAGAATTACACTATGGATGACAGAGGCAGGGAGTTATCAGACCTTTTCACAGGCTTGTCTACTGTCACATAACAAGTATGAGTTAAGATTACATACACAGAAATTACAGTGCTGCAGAAATTGGCTCAGTGATATTTGCCAGGAGAAAAAACGTTCCCTGTCAGTGTCTTTTAGCTGGATGCAAAAAAGACAAGTTTCACTTTAAGTCACTAAAGCAAGAGATTATTAATTGCTATTCCAAAACAGTACGTAAAAAAACAACGTAAGTCATTTTGATGGACAATAGTACGTTCCACTTGTACCATCTCATTTCAACAGAAAGGATATTTAGTCCAAACCTTAAAACGTGGCACCAAAATAATGAAAGTGCCACGTCTTGTTCCGTTTGCACAGAGGAAAGAAGCAGAACAGCAATGTGCAAAGAGAAAAGGGAAGTTACATTTGCTTTGGATTTTTTCCTTGTGCGTGCGTCCTGTTACAACACATATAGAAATTCATTCTGACTGTTACTTTGCATTATGCCTGTGTACAGTTCACAAACTTGTATGCAAAGGAACTCCAGCATAAGCACCGTGAAGAAGACGCACCTCACCTCGAATGTTAGTTTCAAAGACAGATGCATTGACATCAATATCAAAATCCACCCCTTCCTGCAGCACGTTGACGACTCTCTGGAACTCAGAAACGTTTCCCAAGATCTGCAGGGGGAGCAGGATAACAGAGAACGTGGCTCAGAGTTTAAAGGATGATGGCATGGAAAAATAAAGGTGTGATTCAGCGTTAGGGAGGGGAATTCTTATTTTGTTTTACTGTTTTGTGAGATTGTTATTTGTAGAAGATAGTAAAAAGGCAAGGGTCTCATCTCACTTCAAATCCTTTTCTTCCCACACTGTAGGCGTTTATCCCAGAGCTAAGAGGTGCCAGAGATAGGGAGCTCTGGCCACCAGCCTCTTGCCGCTGGAGGGAAGTGAAACGCAAAACCTCCTCGGTCCATTAACAATTGGCTCTTAGTCACTACAGCATAAGAAACAGGTGTTGGAACAGAAGCCGGTCACGGCCTTGAGCTGTCCGACAGCCAGGCTGCAGTGAGAGGCGGCGCGCAGCCTGGCCCGGGAGGGGTGCTGGGCAGGTCGTACTCACCAGCAGCGTGTCCAGGGCGTCGATCAGCGTGAGGGAAAAGCTGTGTGGGGAGAGATGGTGAGGTGAGGCGAGGCGAGGCGGGAGCCGGGCCGCGGGTGGCCCCGCGGCCCCGGCGGACACGGCCAGGCCAGGCCAGGCGACCCGCCGGGACGGCCCCTACCTGCCCCAGGTGTCCTGCCCGTCGCAGGTGAGCGGCCGCAGCTCGTCGTAGGGGAAGGCGCTCTCCAGGTAGTGCTCGTAGGCGTGGTAGAACATGGCGCGCACCCGCTCCCTGCGGCACAAGGCATGGCCCCGCTCAGCTCCGGCCCCGCTCGGCGCCGGCCCCGCCGCCCCGCCCGCCTCACCTGTAGGACGCGACGTCGAGCCCCCGGGAGGCCGCGCCGGGCCCCGCCGGCAGGCGCAGGGCCCACAGGCACAGCAACGAGCCCAGCGACCGCAGCATGGCGCCGCCTCACCGCCCGCCGCCTCACCGCCCGCCGCCGCCGGGCCCCGCCCCCCCAACGCCAGCCAATGGGAGCCGAGGAGGCTGCCGGCGCACGCGCCCCGCGACCAGGCGCCCGCCGGAAGCGCCGGCCGGCCGGGCGGCTCCTTCCGGGGCGGGCGGGGCGGGGCGGGGGTGTCGGCGGGGGTGTCGGCGGGGGTGTCGGCGGGGCGGGGCGGGGCGGAGCGGGGGTGTCGGCGGGGGGTGTCGGCGGGGGTGTCGGCGGGGCGGGGCGGGGCGGGGAGGGGGTGTCGGCGGGGGTGTCGGCGGGGGTGTCGGCGGGGGTGTCGGCGGGGCTGGGCGGGGCGGAGCGGGGGTGTCGGCGGGGGGTGTCGGCGAGGCGGGGGTGTCGGCGGGGGGTGTCGGCGAGGCGGGGGTGTCGGCGGGGCTGGGCGGGGCGGAGCGGGGGTGTCGGCGGGGGTGTCGGCGAGGCGGGGGTGTCGGCGGGGGTGTCGGCGGGGGGTGTCGGCGAGGCGGGGGTGTCGGCGGTGCTCACGTGAGCGAGCCTGCCCAAAGCGTCGGTGGAGGCCTGCCGCCCGCGGCGTGCCTCTGAAGCAGCACGAAGGCCCTGTGGATCCACTGAACTTTGCAGGTGTGACTAGCCGTGTCTCCTGTGAGGCTGAGTAGTCCCTTACTTGGGTTTACTGTGATAAAAACACGGCTGGAAGTAGCTGCCAACGGTTCAGTACGGAGGAGGAAATTCCTGTTTTGCTTGAGGCCGTAACTTTGTCACGGTATAGGGACAGACAGAGATCCTGTGAGGCAGAAATGATCAGCCCGGGTCCATCACAAGGCAGCGAGAGCAAGCCCTAGCGTGGCTGGGAACTGCAGCGTGTTCGTGCCCAGGAGCTGGAGGCGCTGGCAGCGCTGCAGACCTAGCTCTCAGACCTGAAAACAAATACCTTGCTATCGAAATGGACCTCAGTGAAAAATTAATTCTTGATGTTGCTACCTTCAGAAGCAAGCATGAGTTTCAGGACACAAAACAGCTTATTTGTAATACTGATTCATAGTTATAGTTCATTCACACACAGGTTGCCCAGAGAGGTGGTGGAGTCTCCTTCGCTGGAGATAATTAAAACCCGTCTGGATGTGATCCTGGGCAATGTGCTCTAGAGGACCCTGCTTGAGCAGGGAGATTGCACTAGATGATCTCCAGAGGTCCCTTCCAACCTCAACCGTTCTGTGATTCTGTGATTCCATTATTAATGCTGTTTTGAAATTAGTTACTGTATTATGATCCACAAAGTGCTAAGCACTGCATGTAACTTAATAGAATGTATCCCTTCTCATGCATGGTTTCAGTCCTATTTTAATTGACGCTGTATCTCGTGCCATCTCTGTCTTCTTTCCAAACAGTCCTAAGAAAATCCCTCTTCATCTGATTCTTGAAGGAGAGGTTTCATTTGCTGAGAATCCTCGTTTTTGCCTTCCTCCAGCCAGTCCCCAGAGAGCCTGTTCTCCCCCTGCTCGCTACACAAGCGCACCTGAGCGTTCCCAGCCCTCCTCATTAGGAGCTGACGTTCCAAGGGCTGAGAGAAAGCGCTGGCACTCGCTCTCGTGAAGTCCCAGGATATCTTCTGGCTTCTGTAGATATTAAGCAGCTTGGAGGAGATTAGAGTTCCTGAAGCCCAAAAGGACACATGAGCAGTGCTTTTTCTGTGCTCTTTTGAAAAGGAGCATCAGCATCAACCTAGTGCATCCCCCTTCCTCCCTGAGCTGTAGAACATTTACATTGTGAAGGTCTTTCCGTGGCAGTTGGTACCACCACTGGTACCACCCCTGCTCTGAAGCAGTTGGGCTCACAACAGCCAATTTTTCTGAAAAAGAAAAGAGAATGGCAGGTAGTCCCCTGGAGGACTATCAGCACTGTGGCTCATTCAGACCAAGGAAGGTTTCAGATAGTCCTGGTGTGATTACAATGGATTTTAGCACACCGCTGCTTCACTAGCAGGTTATGTTTTTGTTTCCTCTGACTTTTCTTTGCGACATGGTGTCTGTCTGCCCGAGCATCACTAAACCTTCATTGATCCACAGTAAATTATTTGCTTTCTCCCCCGTCCCTGCCCGTAGGTAAGGAGTAAGTGGCTTGGTACCCTGGCAGGGAGAGGGGCAACGAGCTGAGAGGTGACAATCTAGTCTTTGACCTGACAAAGGTGCAGCTTGTAGGACAGGAAGGTCCATAAATAACCCCACAGTTTGCTGCGTCATGCTAGCATTTAGTATCACTGAGGACTGACTATTCTTGTTGTTCGCTAATAAAAAAAAGCACTTTATCCCAAGGCTCATGTACTGAATGCCTCACAGCAAATGATGGTGAGGTAGCAGGAAACAGAAGCCTTACTTCACCACATTCCTTTGGGCATAGTCTTTCCTGAAGCTGTGGGTTGCTCCAGGGCGGGCCGTGGTGTAAAGCCTAGCGGAGGGGCAGGCGGGCTGGTTCCTTGCCCGGGGCTGTCCCGCTAGGTGTCAGTGTACCCTCATGTACAAAGACGGCTGCCCACAGCTCTCGGTGGCTCCAGCAAAAAGCCACCGAGTAATTTCGACACATTGTTCATTTGCTGCAGCTGTAATTTAGGTTTCTAGGGCCATTTGTCATAAAGCTGTCTGCTTTCTTATTCCATGGCTCAAGGCTGCTAGAGTATATCTCACTGCGTTCCTGGGAGAATCAAAGTATCGGAGTTGATTTCACTAAAAACTGTCACAGTACATTATTGGAGCACATTTTATTAAAGTTCATTTTCCAGACTTAAGTTTAACAGCGTTCTAGACCGCTGTCATTTACCATATCCTGGAACAGTAATTTCTCTATCAAAGTCAGTTATTGAATTCTAAAAGTTGACTAAAGTATTTTTGAAACAGATACAGTATGTGACTTGAAAGAAAAGCAGGAGGACACGACAGAGGCAGAGCCATGCAGTGTCTCTCCACCAGCTTGAGGGAATGCGGAGAAGGTGGAAGCATGTTTCCACCGTGAGCATGGAAGAGACAGATTCCAGGGCTACAGTACCATGAACACTAATTGAAGCATGGTAATTAGCCACTGCCCCCCGCTAAGCACTTCTAAAATATTTTCACTGAAGAAAATGTTGCTCCTTTCTTTACAGATTTGAGCTGAAAATCACAGAAGAGCTTTCTCTCTATTAACCCGTAAGGGCCAGGGTGTATCAAAGACTAGCGATGAGAAGAGGAGGAGCGTGTAAATGATGTTGAATTGCTCCTCTGAGGACCGTGATGGGCTAGCAGAGCAGTGGCTGGGAGGAACAGTTGGTGGAAAACTGAGCTCATTGGGAAAAGGCCACTTTTGGTGCCGTGCTTTTCACTCTACTTGCCATTTCCTGGGAGGGGGACAGGCCTGCAGGCCCAGCACGAACATCTGGGAGGCAGACAGAGCCGTGAATAAATGCTGGGCTCTGGCCTGTCTCTTCCTAAGCATTGGCTGTTCTGTCTCCTGACATAGCTGCAGATTTGGTTTAAGCCCCACTGAAGCCAAGTGAATTTGTTGTTATCACCTCAAACTCCACCAGTGCTGGAGAAAACTGGAAAACTGTAGAAACCAGGCTGAGAGTAGCTTTCGTTTCCAGAGAGGAGCACATTGTACCAGTCCTCAGGGTTTTAGTTAGGCATCTTGGACAAACCGGGGTAAATGATGCTGCATGGCTCTGTTAGTTATGCTGTTGTTAGGATAAACAGCAACTTTCAGGTAGTCATATGGCAATTGCCTTGCTGTTAATGAAAGCAGATACTGCTAGAGGTATAGGAATTATCTAGAGAAATGACATTTTGGTGTGGCTGTAGCGTGCGCTAGAGGAACGTTTATGTGGCGTGCACCTTTCCTCGGGTCATGCAAGTTACATAGGCCTGCATGCAATATATTGAACAAGATGTGGAGAGAGGTGCTTTCAAATGGACATAGCATGTTACTAAAATATTTAGGCCACATCAGACTTAAGTGCTTCTTCAGATGTCTCTCTATCCAGCTCATCAGGCATTCTGTCTTTATGAAAAAGCTACTTGCAAAATTACATGAAGTTTCATTTGGATGTGGGAGAGGGTGTAATTATTATAGGGGTGTTTAACACTTTGGTTTATGACATCTTTAGGCTGATGACTTGTTTACTACTTGCTGTTGCCCTAAGTGGTGCTGTTGCCCTGCCTGCAATTTTGATGCCCATTAAGACGGAAACTGTATGTAAATCAGGATCACCCATTAATATTTATAACTCATGGTGGAAGGTAGGAGTTTGTCTGCTATGAGAAGAACCGTAAACAGGAGTTTTATGAACACTGAGAACTGTTGCTAAGGTGGTTCTCTTGAAATAATTTTCCTTTGCAGTCAAACATCAATTCTTAATTTTAGTAGCACACGTAGCGGGATGGAAACGATGATTGATTTTTCTCCAAGTGCTGTGGGCTGCTGCAGTTGAGATTTCACTATAAAAGACTAGACATTTCCAATTGCTTTTTATAAGTTCAGAATTGATTTTATTTGTTTAGCACCTGACTAACATAATGAAAGAAAAAAGAAATACAGCCGAATATAAGAAACAGAAAACTCACGCGATGCCTGTTTTCTGGCCTTCCTCTTGGTGCTCTGATATTAAGCCATGCTGCAATTTCAAAAAAAAGAGCTCGACTCCCAGCTGCTTTGCTGTGACCTGCAAGGTGTCCCAGGGCTGGCTGTGACAGTTGGGCAGCCTTTGCAGAGCTCTTCCAGGCAAGGGAGCAGAGTGCAGCCCACAAAGAGAGCAGTCAGCGAGCAGAAATGATGGCAAGGGTTGGGAGGGAGAGAACCGGCTCGGTGTTACTCCACCACGTCGCTTCCCTGGCTTTAGTCAGTCCTCTTTAAATTTTTATTTTTTCCTCTTTCTTTCTTTCTCTTTCTTTGTTTCTTTCTTTCTTACTAATTAACTGACTAACTAACACACAGTTGCAGAAACTGTTGCTGGGCAGTAACTGGAGCATTAGCGTGATGAGAGCTCCTGTTCCAAATAAGTCTCTTCCAAATAGGGTCATGCAGAAGTTGTTTATACTGTGTTCACAAAGAATTATGGCTCTATGTAGGATTTGAATATTTTATGGAAGTCTGGTTTACTGTCACGATTTTGACAAGTGAGAAAGCAAAAATAAAACAGAGTTAACATCAACGTGTCTTGGTTTTTAGTATGGGGATTTATGGCACCCACGTTGCATGACATCGATAAAGTCCAGAGCTGCCACACTCGTGTGAATGAGCATTCATTTTTTTTCTCTAAGTACTAGGATTTTCCCATAGGGATTGTGGTTTTTTTTCCAGGAAGATTTAGAGATGTTTAGATTATTTAAATCTGTAGAATACAGGGAGGCAATGTAGGAGCCTACTAGAGTCAAGGATATCTGGAGAGGAACTGGCTTCTGCATCTTTTGTTTTTCTTGGTGGGCTTGCAAAGATAGAGAAAAGATGGGCCTGGGCACTAGAGGGGTTATTCAGCCTTACCCTTACATTACCATCAGTCAGACCACTTCCCAAAATACTATCCGTAGCAATCTGGCAAATTAGCACTCTGCAATGTTCCTGCATTCCTCCTGTAATATACTTTATGGGAGGTAAGTTCTAAGCAGTGGCTCCAAATTCAATCTTGAAGGAGCTGGAGGCTACCCCTCGGTTGGCAGGATACTCCCAGATCTCCTTTCCCCCCTTGTCTGTGAGCCTTGAAACTGTCCTGCCTTAATTTTTTGTATGGAGGGGATGTGGAGGAGGGGTTGTTTTGTGTTGGGTTTAGGAACTGCTGTGTGTAATCTCGGTCTCAGGTGTGGCCTGCACGGCATGGTCCAGTCATTGAGAATCTCAACATTTTCCCTTTCTTCCAAATGTATGTTTTCAGATCTCGTGCTGAACTGAGTGCAGCCAAGACAGCTGTGGGCTCTTCAACAGAAGTCTTCATCATCACTGGAGAGCCCCATTCTGCGAAACGTGACTCTGTAAACCTCCTCACTAACTGATGTCATTGATGGGCATGACCGCTTCCCTCAGCCATGCCAAAGTGATTCCATAGAGAGTCAATATGAGCTGGCTCCTCTGTGTGCTCTGAGACCCCCAAGATACTGGTAGTATCTGCCCATACTGGCCACAGGATTTTGTCTGGGGATCTACAGCTTCTTCCATCCTTGGAACAAACGAGGATAGATACATCCTTGTTGATAAAAACCTGAAGAGTATACTATAGCAGCCAGTCTTATTCTTGGTACAAACAAAAATAGAGCTCCTCGCCAGCAGGTGTGCTGGGCTCATGTGATGCTTTTATCTACTCCAACTTGGGTTGCCTCTGTGGATCCAAACAATTTGTCTAACTCTTCCTCCCCTGCCCTGGCTGGACATGGAGTTCAGATAGCGCCTGCGCTGAAAGAGACTTTTCACTGTTTTTTGCTTTAGAATATTTAGCAAAGGTCTTAGGGGAAATAGTTTTTGCCTCCCAGTTCTGTGAACCAGGGCTGAGCATCATGGCACTCATAGGGGACGTAGTTCTGGAGCAGATGTTTCTAATACTGATCACACACCCGCACAGGAAAAGTCAGGAAATGAGCCCAAATCCAAGCAGTGAAATCCTTGTCTCCCTGCAGTCTGGTCTGGCCACTGGCTCCAGTGGCACTGAGATTTCAACCTACGTGTTGAAAAACCTTTTTGTCTGGCAGAATTGCCTTTCTTTCACGTTCACACGACAAATGTGGTAAAAAGTACTGAGTTTACAGCTGGAGAGAAGCAATGTGCAAATCCTCCTGTGACTCTCTTGAAACACAGAGAGGTTGCAGAGGCATTTTATTCCCTCGTTTATGACCGTGTAAAACAAAGTCACTGAAACTTGTCACAGAACAAGGATCTCCTGCTGTTAGATAAAGGTCAGAACAAAGGTAAGTTTGTTTTTCAAAGCAGGAGACGAGGAGCGTGCATGAACGTGTAACACGTTAATAGCAACCCGTGCTAAAGAGAGTGGGGGAAGAGGGGAAAGGCAGGTTGGTGGCTGCTGCAGGGATTACCCTCTACATTTGGAAAATAAATTTTGGCTGGAAACTGTTGGGAGTAGGGGAGGAAGGGGGGCACCACTGGCTAAGCCAAGCGGAGAGGGCAGGGTGCGCTAGGAACAGCTTTGCCCACAGGTCACACATCAGGGAAAGAGTGATCTTGAACCTATGCAGTCCCTAAAGGTCTTCCAGAGTCTGGGATGGCCAGCAGTACTGGCCGGGGGGACTGCTCCTCGCCCACCTTCCTCTACAGCTACACTGCGCTGGCCTAGTAGCCAGCCTGAAAGTCAGTGAAAACCGACGCCTTAGTGGATAGTCTCGGCTCTGCTGAGTCAGTAGTACGACTGACTAATTCTCAGCCCTAAAGAGTTGTGTCTGTCCCCAGTGATTTTAGGGTTAACCCCTTGCAAAGTCCTAAATCAGGCCGCCTGAATATTCTGCAGTGAGCAATCCAGGAACGTGGTGCCTGGTTAAACTTAGAGGCTGGAACTGGGAATTGCACTGGATGCTGCACAGCTTGCTCACTGTGAGATGGGACTGTCAGGTGCCCCCAGACACTGGAGCCTGCTTCCTGGCAACACCTTTTTACAATTCTGTGTGTCAGTCATAGGAAAGGTACGCTGGAATAATTTGAAGGAATCACTTCTTTCCACCATAGATCTCCTTTTAGGCTTACTATTTTTGATTTCAACCTAAAATTACTTTATTGCTGTTACATAAATTATGTCGCATTAAGGCCAATCAGGTGGCAACCCTGCCCTGATGTCTGTCCCTAGACTTATTTTTTTGACAGAACTAAATAGCAAGTTCCTCCTTGATAGAATTGTTCTAGTCTGCTTGGGATAATATTCTGACAAACCCTGAAACACATCGTTCTCTGTAAAAATTACTCTGATACTAAAAAATTGTCAGTTTTGTGGCACAGAAATTACTGTAAAATCAGCACAAGTCAGTATCCATAAATGGTCGTCAAAAGAGGTGACCACACAGAGGTGCTTGGTAAGGCGGTGGCTTGATTTGTAGCATGAAGGCGGAGGAGAGGGAAACCCTGGCCCTGCTGGGAGCTAAATTTCTTCTCCTGTGTGAATGTCTGCTTAGCAGGGCTGGCTCACAGGAGCTGCTTGGCAATGCGATGATCCCCCTTGCAGCCACTGAGGAGCACTGGTGCCTGGTCCTGGCTGTGAGGTGGTAAAAGCTAATTAGAAGAAGTTCAGAGACCAAGATCAGGCGAATGGGGCACATCTGCTCCCGGTTACTTGGGAATGAGAAGTGTCACTTCAGTCGATGTTGTTATAAATGCATGTGACACATGCCCCTCTGTAGCCTCTTTGTAGCTCAGTGGAAGTTCTTTAGCTTTGAATGGTCCAGCTGAGCATTAGCGTAGCCTGCAAGACTTGCTTTGGTGGTGATAAGGCAAAGGAGCCCTCTGTGCCTTCCAAAGGATATTCATTTTCCAATGAGTGGATAACTGTGCTCAGTCACGAGCTGTGCATCTATAACTGTGCAGTTTGTAAGAGCCAGAGCTGCAGCTGTACAGAGGGATCTGATAGGGCTCTGGGATGCCAGGGCTGCCATACCCCTCTGCTGAAATCATCAGTGTGAAGCTCAGCAAATCTGTTTCAGTAGAAAGGGCCATATCAAGTCCCAGGTCACAGCAGGTCTGGGCTACGAGTGGCCTCTCAGGCCCAGGGAGATGGGGTTTCCCTGGGGCATGGGAAAGAGGAGTGATCCTGTGTCATGTCCTGCTCCCAGTGCTGCTGCCACCCTGGTAGATCCGTTTGGTTTCCATTTAATGGAATGGGGCTGCTTATGGTGCTAGATTTGCCCTGTCCTGAACTGAGATCGAAGCAGATCACCACTGTCTGGAGCCAGCCAGATGCCACTCAGCAGTGCAGAGCTGCCTGCTCCATTCAGCCTGGGCTCCATGTGGGCTCTGTGCTGTAAGCTGGCTCAGGAGCTCCGCTCTCGGAAGTATCCCTGCTCCCACGCTGAGCTGATGTTGCCCGTAACACTAAGGCAAGGGCTCCTCCCTTAGGATCACAGATATTTCTGCTCTTTGCTCCCAGTCTTCCTCTTCTCCTACCTTTGAATTACTTCTCTTTTCCCCCTTTTGGGGAAACAGCTCCTCGGTCCCTGGGATCTTCTTGCCTCCCCTCCTGCAGCTGAAGAAACAGTCAGCTGATGGCAAAACAACTGCATAAGGCATTAGGGCTAACTGCAGGCCTCAGCTGGCAAGATGGGGGAGTAGCTGCTTCCTCAAAGCTGTCATTTTAGGCTGCTTTCAGACTCATGAAGATCTGCTGCCCAGGTTACACCCAGCTCATATTCGGAAGTTTTATCTTTGCAACCTGCAGCAGGCTGATAGCAGAGCATTAGAACCAGGCAGATGCTGCAGGAGGCTGCAGGCAATGACACTTCTGGTCTAGAAACTCTGGAGACCAACTCCCACACTTCCTGAGATGCTTTGAGGTGCCAAGTCATAAAATAGTTGTCTGTACAGTCAGCATGGCTGAACTGCAGGCTGCTTTTTGCTACCCAAGCATCTCCGAGGGTTACTCAGCTCGGTGATATCTCCTCTCTGTCATGTGAGTTCCTGCCCCATCAGGATATGATGCTCAGAGGCTCGTGGTCCCCCAGTTACTCTCTGCTTTGTGATAAGACTTGGTTATTTGAAATGCTTTGCCTTCCTCCAGCGTCCTTCCATGGTCCTCTCTACCCAGTCTTCCTCCCAAAACTAAGAGTGGCCAGACTGTGTGGGAACCACTAACCTCTGTGCAGGTTAACACCCAGCTCTGGGGTCAAACTTCTTTTCCCCTTCAATTCTTTAGTTTACAAACTGAACCCGATCCTGACACAAGCCAGGCACAAGCCAAAGACATGGCCTGCTGTAAGTCTGTGAGTGAGACAGCACTGATCATCCAGGAGCAAGGGAGACAGCCTACTTGGGTGGGCAGTCCTGGGCCTCGATCTCCCCTCTGAATTGGTCCCTGTGCGAGGGGCCAGCAGTGGGTCTAGAGCAAGTGTGGGGCTCTCTGAGCCCCACAGTGACCAGTCTAGCATGAGACGTACTGTGCTGGCCTCACTTCACTTGTCCCTGCAAGAGGGATTGAGGATTATGTGTGAACAACTGGGAGCTCCTTGCACCCCAGCACAAACACTGCTCAGACTTTGTTACCTCTCCTTTTTTCAGGGATCCAGTCAAGTAGCTGGGAAGAAAATCCCAGCTATGTTTCTCGTAATAAATATCTGCTTTTCTGTCCATATTGTTGGCATTTGGTGCCTTCAGAACTTGCCTATGCTTTTATATACTTACGCACTAAACAGAGTAACTTCCACCTTGCTGGTTTCTGGCCTCCTTTCCTAGGGAGTCACCATAATGGCATTTTAAGTATCTCATCCATGTTTGATGAGAAGGATTCATGCAGCAAACTTATTTTGTTAAAAGCACTCTCATTCCTGTTAGGTAGGGGCCCCTGAAGAAAAGGTGAGTTCATTAGCAAAGCTGGTAGAAAACCTTTGCATGCAGACAGGCTCATGTGGACTCTTTTGGGGAGCAGCTGAGATGTTCAATGTGGGAGTCCCCTATAACACAGCAGAGGGTTAGAGCAGATCTTGCAAAGCAGCAAAAGATTGTGATCATTCCCATCAACACGTTGGCCCGTTTGCAGGGTTGGCCCATGCCTCAGAAGCTGAACAGATAGGAATGAAAAAGTGAAAGCAAAATGCCAAGGCCCCTGAATTAATCCTGGCTTAGTTATTTCAGCGGCAGTGTGTAAGGAGATATGGAGGATTTGGTGGCTGTGCTATGGAAAACCTTGCTGTTCCCAAAACACTGCTCGCTCGGATGTGTGCCCTACCTCATTCTGGAGCCCTGTGCTTGGCACACACTGCTCAGTGCTGCCATTTGAGGCTGGCCTGACCTGGGCCAGGAAGGCATGGCCCCAGGCAGCTCTGCTGTTGCGTAGCAGGGCAGGGATCTCCATGAAGGGCTGGGTGACTATGGGGGGCAGTGACACTTGCAGCCACCCCAGTGAGATCCAGCACAGGGTGGTCTCAGGGCCCTGAGCTCCCAACAGCAATGACTAAAGTCAGTTTGGTTCATGACCAAGGTTTGGTCAAAGCCTGCACCTTTGCTCAGGTTTTCACATGTGTGCTGTGCTGGAAATCCGGCCCGTGCTGTCCTCAGCTTGAGTAGGTGCTCAGGAGCTCTCTGAGCCTTGTGCTGGCCTCTGCCTGATGCCCGTTCTCAGCTGTCCCTCTTTTCCACTGGTTAGATTCATCTCTGACTGCTTTCTGAAATGGCATTCGTTGCCTTTTTCCCTGCGGGTTACTGGCTCACTGACAGGGGTTCCTCAGGCAGCTGAAGCGGAGTTTCCTATTGGGCATGAGCTTTCTGTCCATTGGCCTGGGCTCCACCAAGTCTGAGTTGCCCTGATGTCTGCTCGCCTCCAGCTAACCCCTGAGGAGGTCAGCAGGATGTATTCTCCATCCAAAGATTCACACATCAGGCCGTGACTGCTCCAATGCTTCTGCCTCAGAAGGGCAGGGAGAGGGACACGTACAGCACAGGTTTTCTTTGTGCCTTTGATCCTGCTCAGCTTGCATCTCCTGGCTTTTCTGTGCCACCCTGAAGGCTCAGGAATTACACTTTTTTTAATGCAGGCTGAGGATCTCAAAGAGTCCCAAGGATTCAAGGAGTGGGTCTTTAAGGCAGAAAGAACTCCAGTACCCCAAACTTGCTCTAGTCTCCAGTAAGGGAAGGCTGCGGCTGCCTCTTCTGCCTGGGCTGGTTTGCTGTCTGCTGTGGGATCAGTGCTGTTCTGACCAGCTGGAGGATGCTGTTTTACACCCCAGTGACTAAAGAAGAGTCCCAAAAGGGAGGTGGTGAACTGCGGGTGGGGGCGAGCTGGCAGTGGGGTAGCATCTTACATCCATTTGTCCCCCAGACATCCCCAGCAAAAACAACCAGAAAGTGAGACCAAGACCCTGAGCCTGCAGCTGAAGGTGCTGGTTCTGCTGCTGGCAAAGCTGCGGACAAAAACAACTTTCCATGTCAAGAACCAGCACTTCCATGGCTGCCTGCACACAGCTGCCAGCCCAAAAGAGAGGTGTACATGAAGATATTTGTCTTGAAACCTCTCAGGCAAACAGTTCGTGGTTGATAGAGAACTGAAAGAGTGAAAACTTTACTTAAAACCAAAACTTTCAGTTCTCAATTGCTAGTTTGGGATTATTGATAAAAATCAAGCATATTTTCACTGGCAGTGACTTTTCAGGGCTGCGTTTTGGTGGCTAACCACCCCCTCCCTCCGTGGTCAACCAAAACTGTTTTGAAGGCAGTTCTGCACCACTGTGACTGCACCCCGAGAGAGTTCCTACCCCTCCGGACAGTGCCCTGCCACCGTGGTGGAACCTGCAGGCACCATTGTGATTCGTGGGGTGGCATTGTTGCTGCTGGACCCACAAGCAACCTGAGATGGCAAGAACTTCTCTATGATGTCCTCAGCTGGATTCAGTAGAGGTGTGATGGTACTGCTGGGAACTGAGCAGGGCCATAATAATCATTGTGTGGCCACATGGTTCTGATACCATCTTGGGTTCATGCCTGTAGGTGTGCGACTGCCTCCTGACCTGGGGCTCTGCTAGTTGCCTGCAGAGTCTCTCCTGGATGTACAATTTGACAGCTGCTGTTTATTTTATCTTCCTTTGAAGCACAAGAGATGGGCTAGGCATTGGGCAGAGGTGCTGGTGCTCCTGTTGGTCTTAAAAACTCTTTAAAAGAGGAGTTGTGCTCAGGTGTTGGCAGCGACCGTTGCAGTCTGCGCCTTCCTGGGCAGCATGGGCTAGCCTGGGGGAGCACCTGCAAATATCACCGTGCTTGCTGGGCCCTTGTGTGGCTCTGGTCTCAGGTTCACCACCGGCCAAAAGCAGACAAATGACCACAGCTCTGCAGTGAACTTGGGCAGTCGATAGAGTTGCCAGACTGAAAATGATTTTTAAATAAGTCTATGTGCGTTTTTTGTTACAATTTTTATAGGTGGTCAAATAGCTTCCGTGCCACAACAGGTCCATTTTCATCTCATTTGAAGGTGATATTTATTTCTACTCTGTTAATGTTTTCTAGAGCCTGCTAGAGAATCTTGAAGACAAGTGATGGCTCTGCTTTCACTACAGACAAAATGCAAGTTTTTAGGTATTCTCCAGGGCAGCTGTGAAGCTCTTTTGAGACCAGTAAGGTGGCACAGCAGCAGTGGGCTTTGAAAGGACAAACTTCCAGATGTGAGGACAACAGGCTGGTGGTGTGAAGGGCTGTGCAAAACTCCCCTGGACGATCTTCCAGCTCCACTGAAACAAAAGCGGTTTCCTGCTGACTTTAGTGTTTGGGAGATCTCTCCTCAATAAGCTTAGGCTGCATTTTGTGGTCCACCGGGCTGGGGAATCTGCTGCTTTACAATTCAGTGCGGATGTTCAAGAATGTGGTAGGAGTGGATTGCAGATGAAAAGCCCTTTCCAGTGCCAGAGCCAAGCCAGAGAACAGGCCAGGGCAGGTGGGCCTGTGCTAGGAAGGCAGTTCCTCTGCAGCACGCTCCAGGCTGCCTCTGTGCATCTTGCATTGGGCTGGCGTTTGGCTTTTCTGCTGCATTGTGTGCAAGTGACTCAAGATTTTATTCATGATTTCTCAAAAACTGGATGAGCACCAACAAGGCAATAACGACAACAACGAACCAGCCTACCGCAAAAATGCATTGCAATTTTGGGACCAGGTTTGATAGGATTCTGCCAACGGATCTGAATTGAATTTTGCTCATTATGAGACCAAGTTGTTGGGGCTCATTTCCTGTCCTTTCCTCTTTCTTGTTTTCTTGTGGTATAACAAAACTCTGTGAAGCTTAAGATTGAAATGAGTTAGGACTTTCCTGAATGGCGCTTGGATGTTTTAAGGGCATTTTACACAATTTCTTTTTAGCATTTACAGAAAAAAATAACGAGTTTGCATTTTTAGCTAAAATTCAGATGACTAAGCTTGACTACTTATCTAGATTTTAATCTAACAAGTCTTTGTGGGCGATACCTTATACCAACACATACTTTCTGAATTTGTATACATATAAACAGGTGAAAGAATGGTTTTCATAGCTGGAAGGGGAAAATATGACCTTTCTGAAATTCTGAAACTTCCCCCTCCTCTCTACAAAAGAAAAAAAAATCCAATGAAAAACAAACACTCTGAAATGTTTCTTTGCAGATTAGAGAGGGATCATTTAATCTACAATCCAAGGAAGCTCAAACCGTGTTCTGCAAGTAGTCCTCCGTAGTCTGTACAGAAGAGGATAAATGATCCTACTATCCCCAGGACCCTGAAATCAGGAGATGGGCTGCAAAATTGTGAGGTTCTAAAACTTTGGGGTGTCTGCTGTTTGTCTCCTTGCTTCAGAGTCCTAAGTAGTCAAAGACCTTTTCAAGCCTTTCCTTGCCACCCTCAGTGTTAGAAATATAATATTTTTCCTACTGACAGCTGACATTTTAACTGAACTGCATGGCTTCAGGCTGGGATTTTAGGAAACGAAGCAAATGCCCTGGAACTTGTTGGTGCTTGGTCCAGGCAGTGGAATTTCAGGGTATGTGAGCCCCATGATCCTTCATCAGGCACTGTGACATATGGAACTGCACTGGCTGCACCTCAGCCCAAGCTTGACTCAAGAATTCTTGAGATTTTGGACCAGTCCCAGTTGTCGTTGGGCTGATATGCCAGGGCTCGTACTCGGCGGCCAGAACTCAGCAGGGCCTGGAGGCCGCGGGTGGATGCAGAGGCAGCACCTTTGCACTGCTCACTTTGCTCTGCAGACAGGCAGCACCTGCTGAGCTGGGGCCAGCAAGTGGTGCAGGATCCTTGCACAGAGTCCTGCTGCAACCATGGGTCTCAGCTCCACGGAGGCTAGAATCATGACTTTTTGGGGTTGTGTCACCCCAAACTTTTTGGGGTTTGTTCGTCCGAGCATCGCCTGTGCCTCTCTGGTTGTGTTGCACCTGTCTTTGCCAGAGTGGTAACGGGTGTCCTGGAGATGAACCAGCCAGCTCATCTCATAACTGCTGTCTTTGCAAGCGCGGTGTTAGGAAATGAAGTGATGCAGTGATAGAGATCAGAGGTGCTTGTGCTCCATGGTGTTTATCATGAGAGGTGGGTGAGGAGTGGTTATTCTGCTCTGCAGAACTGGTTGTGATTTCAGACACGTTCCTGTTATGGGCTGCGGTGAAAACGTGACTTTCTGACATTTCTCATGAGAAGTGGGACTTGTCTGTTCCGGAGTAGCCATTTGCCGCACCCTCAGCCATTCCCTGCGCTGCGGGAGAGGCTGTATGGCTGACAGGCCAGGCCAGGGACACGTTGGCGTCCGTGGCTGCAGCTCTCGGCTTCACGGCCGTGACACACGCTGGGCAGGCTGCACCATCTCTGGCTTCATTACAGATCCACCTAGGACCGAAAGGTCCTTGCGTCACTCTGCCCCACATCCTTGTGAGCGCCTGCTCTTGTCCAGCCCATGCTATGCTGAGGGTCTCTCCGCTCACCGTGCTCTATTTGAATAACTAAGAGGGTAAATGCTCACTTACTGGAGCAGCTATTTCAATCTAAGCCATTGGCCTCCAAAACGGGAACTCCCAACCACTGGGCTGGTGATTTTGTTTCATCTGTAATTTTAACCAGATTTTCTTCGCAAATCTGAGAAACCTTTCTCAGCACAAACTTCAGAAAACCTGGCATGTTCCAGCGAAAAGTTCCAGTTTTGACAAAGTCATGTTTTCCAAAATAAAATCTAGTTCCCTTAAGAAGTTCCCATTTGGCTCCACCTGGCCTGGTCTTACTAAAATAGCCCTAATTTTACAGATTTTTCCCATTAAGAACATGGCTGCTGTCAGGCACCTCCAGCCTTGCTTGGCTGCTGTGGCTGGCTGTGCCATAGACCATCTCTGGCAGGGGATGGAGCCATGACCCACTGCAGAGATAAGCTTTGTTCTTAACTGCATGGTTGACCATACATGTTTTCCTGCATAAACTGGACTTATGAACAAGTCAAATTATCTGGCTAGGCATGTCCCACTGCTATAGCTGAAGAAAACATTACTATCAAAAGAGAAGAGAAGGAACGAGCAAAGGAGGGAGTGTGCAGAGGAAAGGGGAAGTTGAAATTGCAGTGAAGCACTTGTTCATTCAGATGGGCTTGTGCTAAAACAAGCCAAAAGCTCTTCAGGGTCACAAAGACCAGTCCGTGTATTCATTTCTGAGCTTTTCTGTTGCTCATCCATGAGAACTCTGCTTCTGTGGGACAGGGGTGTTTACAGCTGCGTTGGCCTCCATAGCAGCAGACGACACACCTGGAAGGGCAGAGGGCAAACTGCTGTTGCTTCAGTGAGCAAAATGTGCGTTGGATGAGCTGGCCCTGCTCAAGTATCTTCCCTGCCTTGCTCCTGCACAGGCATGAGGGCCAGGGCAGAAGGCTCTCTGGCCAGCTGTAGGAAACAGGCAGGCTATTGGTCCCCATGGCAATGGACTCTGTCAGCCTACGAGCAGGCCTTGTGCTTGCACTGTGCCCCTGAGTAGCCACAGGGCTTGATGAGATGGCTACCAACAGGCAGTGCCACTTTGGTACCAAAAGGTGGGATTTTGCATGGGCTTCTCTTATGGGAAGGGATTCTGGGAACTGAAGGAGCCAGCAGCTGTAGGCAGCTTTGTGAGAAGACGATATGAGGGCTCTTGTCCTGCTGCAGGTCTCGCAGCAGCCATCACAGACAGGCTGCGTTCGCGTTCCCTGTCAGGTCCGTCCATACCAGCAGCAAGACTATCTCGTAGGGCACTGGAAGGACAGGCAGGTGGCAGGGCTCCATTGATCAGTGTGAAAAAGCTTTCCCCCATTATCCAGAAGCTCCCTCGAGGGCAAAGCTTGCTCCTGCCAGGTTTTGCAGGGAAGAGCATTGCTCCCAAGGACGTGCTGACGAGGGGTGCTCAGAGCCATGTCACAGAAGCACAAATGCAGCCTGTGATGCCACCCAATGTTCAGTCCATCTAGGAGCTCACAAGGGATAGAGCTGGGCTGCACCTTCCTCTGACACATTCGTGTTTTTCATTGCTCATGAATACGACTAGGTTATTCCAAGTGTGTGATAGCTCATTGGAAATATTTGAATAAGATAATTGGAATCCCATCCTCCTGTCATTGACAGGAGCTGAATATGTAGAAGAAAGGCTTGGTGCACTTTCATCTGCCATTTGTTGCCAGGGAGAGCTCTCTGGCTTCCACCTGCATGTGGAGCAGCCTCCCCTTCCCCAGTTCTGCGGCAGGGAGAGGTGTGCAGCTGGATGAGGACACCAAGAAGTGGGAGAGGGTGACTTTTCCTCTAAAGCCCCATGAAGACTTTATCCGTTTCCAGACTTTCTCTTGAGTCTCCCCGGGCATCTGTCCAGCAACCAATGCAGCAAGATGTTTTATTGCACTGCCATGGCCTGACACTGGGAAATGCAGTCGTCCATCCACACCAGAAACTAGGAAATAAGAATTGAATTTTAGAAGAAAAGTTAGTGAGGAAACAGAGTTCACAGATCTTACATAGCCTCTCTTGTCTGGGCCAACAGCAGCATTTGAGCTCTGGTTCTTTTGACCGCCATTTTTAAGAAATAGGAGGAAAAGACACACCTGAATATTTATACAAAATAGTAATGAACTGTTGGCCCTTTCTTTGGGAAAGTTTAGCAGGTTTTGGAGCCTGGGAAGAGGCGGTGATTTTGCTAGGGAGATGTTTTGTTTTTCCTCTGCAAACCTGCCCCAGTTTGGCTGTGTCACAAACCTTTGGAGAAATCACGTTTTGCATACGCTCAGTAGCGGGTTGGTAAGAGTTTTGTAATTAAAAATTCCAGAGATCCCATCTACACTGGCCAAGGCTGGGAGACGGTGTCCCCTGGCTGGCCTGTGATCCCTTGCCAGTGACTGAGCAGCACGTGTAGGGAGGGCAGCAGTGCTGGGCTGGATAAAGGCAGAGGGCATAGCAAGGGGGCTAAGACAAAGAACCCAAAGCATGTGAGAAGCTGGGGCTGGGCCGCTGGGAAAATTTGCTTGGCTACACAAGGCACCAGGTACCATAGCTGGGGTGGGAGCAGCGTCGGCGAGGTTGGGTGAGACCAGTGTTCTTCCTTGGCAGAGGTCTGTGAAGTTTCCAGCCTTGCTAATGAACCACGTGGGTGTGATAATAATGGCAAAGGAAATAATTACTTTATTTCATTTTCTTCTCCGGAAACTCATCTGATCGCACTCAAATGCCTAGCGGGAGACCACTGAGAAGTTTGCAAGTCCAGTGCATGGGAGTGGATTCAGACTGCCAACGTACAGGTCGTCTGCGCCTTTCGTGAGCACAGGACAGCTGCAGCAGCCAGCGCTCAAATCCTGCAGGTTGAACAACGTCTTTTAAAAGTCAATACAGGGCAAGAATCTGAGAACCAAATCCTGCCTGGTGCTAAGGTGGCTCTTTGTTATGTGGCTAATACCAAGTCACCCTCAAGTCGGCCAGCATCCCTTGAAGAGCTGTTGAGTGCCAAAAGTCAGTGGCTTGTGGCCACGAATGTCATTACTAGACCATTAGTGGGACTGCAATTTCAGAGAGCTGGATCTAAAGCTGGCCAGTGATATAGGCAATGGCTTAATTTAATATGTGTCTATCTTACCCGCTGTTCAGAAGTTAAAATTGTTCCTTACTGAAGGGAAACACAACACAGCTCTTAAAAATATATATCCTGATGATGGGATTCGTTTTGCGTTTCTTTGTGACAAAAGTGATTAGATTGCTAAATCACAGCAGCTTTTCTCATAAAAAAGACAAAGTATCTTTAGATCCTTACATCATTTCAAGAGCTGCAGAAAGCTCTAGGTAAATGGGAGTGATTAGATCTATCTTGGTTTTATCACTATACCTCCTGCGCCCACGGGCTCCCAAGCAGGGTGTATTTGCTGTCTCATGGCCTAATAGCTTCCTGTGTAACTCATAACTTAAACACTGAGACAAAGATAAGGGATTGGGTTTGGTTTGTTTCCTTTAAGAAGAAATGAACATTAATAAATATCTCATTACCAGAAAGTGTCATAGTGAAAGTACAGAGCTTTCTCCTGTTCCACAGCTGTTTCTTTAATTTTCACCGTGGTTAAAGAACAACATGAAACCCCTGAAAAATGATCCCAGTAACACTGAGCTGAGTTTTCAATAACTACGGGATCAGATAGGGCCGAGTGCCTACCACAGGGTATGATCAGATAGGGGCAGCAAACTGCTGCAGCCTTTGCTTGGCGCAAATGATTACCTGGTAATGTCCATTGAAATGTCATGGGAGAGCTGAAAGCAGGAGAGGCCACCCTGCACCAAGCAGCATGAGAAGGACTGCCTGGAAATGGAGCTGCTGTGAGGCAGAGGGCGAGGGAACTGCCTTGCAAGTTTGCTGGGAGCAAGAAGATGCAGAAGGTGGGAGACAGGCAGAGAGTTACTCAAAAAGTGGCTCAATCCAAAGAGGCAGCACAGTCTGTCCTGAATAGACCCCTCAAAATACAGCAGCATCGGCATTGCTCGTGGGAAAAAGGACTGTGATAAAGAAGATGCCAGAGCAGCGCCGACAGTGTCTGCGCTTGGTTGGCCATCCGGTCCCCAAGTGATGCCAGGCCAGGCCATGTGGCCTACCTGGTGGAGGGCGATATCGGATATAGCAAACAGGGCACAGCTAAGCTCCGGACTGAACACTGGTGTCAGGAATGATTGATGCCTGGGTTTGCATGGCAAATGCTTTTAGGCAAATCATGGTCTGTTTTCTAGCACCTTGAGAACAGCAGAAGAAGCAAATAGGCAGCGTGTTGCTCACATTGGAACCGATGGTTCCCATTTAAGATAGCAGAACATAATGCTAGCTTTGGGGTGTGGAGGGGAAGGCTTGAAAAAGATGGGGCAAGTGTACAAGAAAGGCTCAGAAGCCAGAAAACTGTCCACCTCCTAAAACTGCTAGGAAGGAAAAATCTCATGATTTTTAAGCCAGTCTCCTGACACATGACTCCAGATTGTAGAACATGTGGGGTTGGCAATACCATGGATTATTTGTTGCAAATGATTTACAAGGCCCTTCAGAGGGAAATAAATTTCACAGGACAGCGCCTCCAGGGAAAATAATATGTATTTGGATGGGTGATTCATCATTCTGCATTAAGCCCATAAGCTCGACTGACATCGAAATATACCTGATAATCTCTTATCTAAATAATTTCCCCTTGAAATCCTCCATCTGTGCAGCTTTGTGCTGTTGATGTGAGGATAAACTGTTGGGCTAGGACTTCAGTTGGGGAAACTGGCCTTGTAACAGCAAGGTTGAGACAGAGATGCTGTCCTCCCTGTGAGACCGTGCTCCACCATTATGTCATGTGGAAGGCAGTGATGGCACCAGATGACCTCAGAGAGGTGTTAGATGGTAGAGCTAGAGGCCTGCTCTGCATTTTCTGAAAATTTGAGTCACTTTAAAGCTTTTGGGGATGGCCCACCTGGTCATCTCTCGGCTAGTGATCAGTACCAGAGGAAAATGTAAGAACTCCTTGCAGAGCTTGTATGATCTAGCCTGCCCAACGGGGTGTTTTCCCCAAGCTTCGTGACATAATTGTCTATGTCCTGAGACAGGTCGCCAGACTTCTCCAAATCTTTTCTTTACCACTTCAGTCTGGATCCCTTTTTAGCCATCTCAGGATGAGGTCAGGCCCAAATTCTGGGCTTCCAAATCATCCTCCAGTGGTGAAATCAAGGGTGATTCTGAGAACATCAAACTATACCCAGCCATGCTTACTTCTGCTGTGCTGGTCATCACTTCCCACAGTCCATCTTCTCCATTTTTACTTGCTTCGTCTCTCACAGAAACAGTTCTGGTCTGTTCACTTCCTTCTTGGGAGGTAATTTCCTCCAAACTCCATTTTTTGTCCTTTCCAGTACTTCTCAGCATCTTCCTTCTGCTGTTGCAGACGCAGGGCTCGCCCTGTTGCGGGCCCAGGAGCCATGTGTAAGTGGCCCTGCCCTGGGCCTGCCCAGGGGCAGGGATGCTGGCCATGTGTAAGTAGATATTATCGCATGCGGTGCTTTGGGGCAGGGCAGGATTGCCCCAGCTGAGATGGGAGCAGAGCTAGGAAAGGCTGGCATGGGTCTGGACGTGGACAGGTGGGAACTTCAGCCCTCCCACCGAGCCCAGCTCAATGTCATTATACAACCACTGTCTTAAAAGTTCTGCATCCTCCTACAGTCTGTGAAAGTGGTCATTTGTAGCCATGAGCATCAAGTACTGTAGGCAGTTTGGGCTGCCAAAACTGAGGCTTAATTTCTCTAGACAGTCAGGAGAGAGGGAAGTATTTAGAGGGGCAGATCAGGGCACCCATGCTGCTTAAAAATAAGATAGTGGGCTTGGAGTTGGATCCAAACTGCGCCCCTGCTTGAGCCCCTTTGTGGGCTTGCAGCCAGTGGTTCTCAGACTTGGTGGATGAACAAACTGCTGCCAGGCTTTGAAAATCCCCCTGGCCCCCTGTACCTTTACAGGCCCTCTGTGAATGGGGAGCACTTGCTGGGTGATGTGAAAGACGTGCTCTTTCCTCAGGCCAGCCTACCACGGGGGTGTGTGCATGCCGGGCTGGGACCTGGCTTGGGAGGGCAATGTGATGCCTATGTTACAGAATTCAAGAAATTAGTCACTAATTTTAGCAACCTCCCACTGTGTTCCCAATAATATGGTATCTGAGAAGGTCATGAAACTCATGAATCACCTATGAATCCACATGTAAATCCGGCAAAATAACAGGAAATATAGGCATAACGAGACATCACCCAGTCTCTGATTATGCCGATAATATGTACAGTACTTGTTCCTTTGCCATGGAAACAGGTTTGGATGGGACCCAAAAGGGTGAATGCTCTGCAGCTACCTCTCTTTCAAATCCAAGCTGCAGGTTTGACTTCTTTCCTGGCTCAGCAGGATTAGCAGGCACCCAGTACCAGCAACCCCACAGCCCGCAGCTTGCTGAATCTCTGCTAGCCCTGAGCGTCGGGGAAGGACTTCTCCAGAAAACTCCCATTCAGCCCTGATTTTCACCCTGGCAGGCACGGTCAGCCCAGGGCCGTGGAGGGGCTGCAATACACGGCCAGCCTCTGTGTCCTGGCAAACGTGCGGTGTCATATCCCAATGAGAAACCTCATCCCTCCATCCCGGCAGGGCTCGAGCCACCCTGACACAACTTCATCTGGGCAAACACTGGGAAGGAGACGCAAGAAGGGGGCTGCCCCATGGTGCTGGTGGCTGGGACCCCTTTGCGCCACTGCTTGCTTCTCTGCCAGCGAGGTTCGTGCTGTACTGTGGCACAGCTGCCGGTAAGCAACGTAACTAGAGCTTCTCAGATGTGGTTATTTTGTTTTTCTCCCTTCTTGTCTTCAGGGGGAAAGCTGCTCATTAAGGTCATTGCTGTTATTTGTGATGCGTCATGAGAAAGGGACATGCAGTGGAGGATGCACATCAAAGGCCAGGTTTCCATGCAGCATAGCGCATGGCAAGGCTGAGCCTTCCTTGTTCCCGCAGGCTGCACAGTTAGCTCTTGGCAGGAGCCGCCCCGCTGGTGATGGGCGCAAAAGCTGTCTGGCCCCGCTGCTGGCAGGACCCCAGCCCGTTGGCAAAGCGCGCCAGCATCCATACTGCTGCCTCCAGGCTTGATCTCCCCAGCACTGCCTGTGCCCACAAATCTGATCGGCTGCTGCACCGAGGCTGCCCCGCTCCTCTCCGTCCCCACTGGGAGCTCCTCTCCCTCTCCGGCTTCTTCAAACGTTCTCCTCACCGTCCTCATGGTGCCCCACAAACTGCTGCCCACCTTGCTTTTGCCTGTTACTGCATCCTTCTACCCCATAGCCACTCAGCAGTCCCTCCCGGCCCTGCACTCTGCTTGCCTTTGCACAAGAGTCTTTTGATTAGCATGAAATTCAGCAAAACTAGGACAGTTTGGAAGGGCTGCAGGGATCTGTGAATTTGCTTTGAATATAGCAATGTGTTTTGGCTAAAGGAAACAGGAGAACATTTTGAAAATGTCAAAATATTTTGTTTAAGCGTTTTCTAAACAAAATGTTTCACTTGCTAGTTGATGACAAAAAATTGGTTCAAAATCTCCAAAGCAAAACCTTCCCACTTTTGTTTCAAGATGGCCCTTGCATTTGAGAATTCAAAGAATAAAGGCTGAAACCAGTTTTCAGTAGTGAATAACCTCAAGGAAGAGCATGGGAGTTTGTTTGGGGAAAAAATATAATGTTCCAAAGGGAGTCAAAACATTTTCTGGGGTTTTTTTTTTAGGATCTGATTTTTTTTCATTGAAAAAAAAAATCTGTCCTGGCTGGGCCTGAATCAAGGACTCTCTTCATGTTTATGTTGATTACTGAACAGAAATATTTATTACAACCCGTGTGGCTTGCCAGCCAACTCAAATCAGCTTCTTGCGTTAGAGAGAATTAATGTTGGGGTCAAGTCCCCACCGTCCCCTCCCTCTCGCTGCGGCTCAGCGGTCAGTTCTGCTTTTCAGCCCATAGGGAAAAGGAGCCAGAGAAAAATCTCTTTTCTCCATATCTAAGTTTGCTTCAGCCCAGGCTCTGCCCTGGAGATCCTTCAGCTTTTTGTCAGGTGAGGCAGCAATTTCTTTCGTTTGTCTTGCTCTCCAAACGCACCACGGGCTCGGAATGGCTCTGCTGGCCATGCTTTCATGCTTTCAGTGAGGGGTCGCTGGGCTCTGGCATAATGCAAAGCCAAAACAGAACTACTTAAAGATTAACATTTTTGATTAAAGGAAACATCCAGGTTTAGTGCAAAGGAACAGCAGAGAAGAGCCCTAGGTAAGAAAGCCGGACTGTGGGTTTTTTTATGCTCTCTTTACATCCAACGAATCCAGACTGGGTTTCGATCCATGGTAATGTTTTGTTATTTAACCAAGTGGTGAGTGATAGATATCAGCCTTTTAAGTAAAACCCTAGCCTTTCGAGCAAAACCCAGAGCCCTTCCTGTATGATGCCATGGTGAAGCGGTTGGGACTGTGGACAAGAAAGAAAGAAACCTTAGTGCTGAGGTGAACAAAGTTTGAGTTTTGCCGAGGCATGCTTTTGCTGTTAGAATTACAAGCACTTCATTCAAATTTTCATAAAGATTATGATGACCCATAGATTTTTATCTCCTGTCTCCTGTGGTTTTTAGGTGTTTGCAATAGTTTTGCAGATCACTCTCTGACTTGCTGTCTTACATCTTGCCCTTGGACTGCAGTGATGTGACAGTAGTTTTGGGTGTGAACCCCGAGGGAGGTAGCCCACCTTCCTTACCTGTCCATATTCTTGGCACTCTGAATTACTGACTTGTCAGATCTGTCCAGTGAGTCTTCATGATATTCAACGTTTTCTTAAAGCTGCAGTTCCTAAAGCTGCAACTGTGCCAAAAATTCGCATACAGTTGGAAAAAAAATTCCAGTAGAGCTTGATAAGTGTTTTTGCACAAACTCTCCTGTGGTGAAAGAATTTTAGAATTTCAGGTCATCAGAAGTGATTTTGTGAACAAGAACACTTCTGTAAAGCATTGAAGGTGACTTCCCCCCAAAAGTTTTAAATGTTATCGTGCATCACCTTTGGGGCCTGGTGTTTGCAGAGAAAAGTGCAAAGTGATTTGAATGTCGTTTAAAGGCTTGGAAACCAGATGAAGACCAGAAAGAAGTCAAAGCATCCATAAATCCGAAAAATATTCATGAATATACATCTAACTAGCAATTAGAAGTAGAGGATATGCAGTTTCCCATCATCTTTGACTAATAAGGGTAATTACTAGGCACAGTGATATCCAAACAGACTAACGTGCTGCGGTTTGAAAGCAATCGTTTAATTTCTATGACTTGACTTGTTTCACCTCTTCCTTAGTACTCTGGTTTGGAGAGACACCAGAAAGGTTTGGGGGGATTTTCCTGTGTTGCAGGGAAGTTTTTCAGAGTGAAGGAACTAGGTTTGCAATGGCTTAGAGAGAAGGACCTCCTGGGACAAGGCCAGAGCGTGTCTGTCTGCTTCACATAAACCAAATGTACTCCTGCCATATGTATTCAGCACCTCAGATCCTCTCCGCGTGGTGGCCGTGGCACCCAGGGTGGCACAGCAAGCTTCCACCTGGTGGAGCTGGGCTTCAGCTAGCAAAATCTTCAAGCTCAGCCCCGACTTTAGGGGCGCAAAGAGTCTTGCTAGCCCCAAGAAGCTCTTTAACACCTATAAGGTTGCTTCTGAGACACCTGCAGAGTGCTGAGATTTGGGGATTTTCACTCTCTGCCTCTTTCCATATTAGGCCAAAGCATGGGAAAGGGCAAAGCACTCAGAAAACACTGTCTCGGCACAGCAAGGGGGAGGAGGTGGCCAGGACACATTTCTCTGCATGCACAATAACAGGAAGAAAAGCAAGAAAACAGCCCTTGCACCAGAGTAGAGGACCGGATACTGCAATGAAAGAGTGAGTGAGCCTCCTTCAGTTTTGAAGTTGCTTGAGGACTGTTATTTTCTTCACACCCTAGGTAAAGGGGGAGACCATACAGAGGAAATTTGGTCCAGAGATGTTGTCTTCAGTTAATATTTCAGCTAGCATATTCCAGGTCTGTGGGAAATAAGCAGTTGTGCCTGAAGCCGCCGTCTTTGCTGTCGTATTCGTTGCTGCAAGCTGATGTTGAGGTTAGGGTAAGTTTTCCCACTGGAGAACAGCCTAACAAATAACCAAAAGGGTCTGAGCATCTCTACAAAAGTCAAAACCAGAACGACAGTTAATGACATGGGGAAAAAAAAGTGCATGGAAGAGATTTGGGAATACAATCTCGCTTCTAACTTTGTACTCAGTGTGAGACCAAGGGGGACAGGCTCTTACCCACCTGACTCCTTTCCTATGCAGTTCTGCAGGCCATGAGAGGCTCGGAGTCTCAACATGACCCTGTCTCTGCGTGGCATTAAACAGCACAATACAGTTCAGCAGTGGGACTTCAAAGATCTTTGCCAACTTGGAACCATGGCAAAAGTATTAGGAAATTCACACCAGTGTCTGGAAATGCTTAATATAGGATACACCAGAGGAAAAGCGTGGAAAGTAAAATTAAGTGTCTGGAAATTGCAATTGGGTGTTTGGGCAAAGATGTTATCTAATCGGAACCTACCTGAGTTCCTGTTTCAGGAGAGGTGTCTGAACATCTCCTGCTGTCAGCATGGGGCAACTATTCTCAGAGGAGAAGGAAGAATGAGTTCTGCCCTTGATCCACCACAGACAGGATATGTCCTTCCTGCTTTTGGGAAAAGTCAGGAAGAAGTATGAGGACGGCAAAAGTGGGAGAGCACTAACTTCTGCCTCAGGACCCAGTGCTGAGTGATTCAGAGGCAGCTGCTCTGGCTGGCAGGACATCCAGCGTGGCTAGTGCTCTGAATTTGGCTTGGGACATCACCTGTGTGGGCCCACAGAGTTCTTGTTTTTCAATTGTCCCTTGAAGCCAGAGGCGGTGCGGTGGATTGTCCCTTCTGGCTGAGCTGTAATGATTCAGCACACTCAGGCTCAGCATCAAGAGAAAAATCAAGAGCATAGGACCAGACAGGATGGAGATAATCTTTGAGCGGAGAAGGACTGGGAGGATATGAAAAAGGCTTTGCAGCTGTCCTGTTGGGAGTTTTG